>NC_073228.2:180610000-181895000 GCF_029281585.2 Gorilla gorilla gorilla
AGCAACATCAGAAAACAATTATTGTTTTAATTACCTGCTGTCGCCATACAAGACAGGGAGGTTGTAAAGTGTGATAAAATCTTTCATGTTAATGGACTGCCAGCCCGGGCCAGGGCTCGATTTATGGGGCTGCAGCTGGTAACTCCAGGCAGCTGTATGGAACCCCCAGGGCCCCTCTCCCTGTCCCTGGGGCCGGGGCTCCAATGCCAGGGACCTGGCACCCCTTTTGTTCATCACATTTTACCCAACACAGCGGGGATACTGGCCTTCTCTGCGCAGGAATGCTCAAGGCCAGCACGCATCCAGGTGTGACCTGGGGGCTCCATTCCTTAGGAAGGCAAGCCTTGGGCTGGCCCCTCTTTCTGCCCCATGGAAGGGGCCTAGCCGTGGGCTGGGCTGGTTTTCCCTGACAGGCCCTCTTGCCACCACTCGGCTCTGCTGTGCACCACCTTGGACCCTCCTGCAGTGCCCAGAGCGGGGCTTCCCCATAAGCACAGTGACCTCACACCTGTCTCCTCGTCTCCTGCCCACCTCCACCTCCCAGAGCTGACCCCTGGCCGCTGCTTCCTGACTGAAGTCCTCATCTGTCCTGCCCTCAACCCACCCATCCCCACTGCTGTACCCACCATCTTCCCAAAGCCCACTCAAGCTGGTCCCTCCTCAGGTACCAACCTTATTTTCTCCTAAGCACTTTCACTTTCACACACTTTCTCTCTCTCTTTTTTTTTTTTTTTTTTTGAGACAGAGTCTCACTCTGTTGCCCAGGCTGGAGTGCCGTGGTGCAATCTCGGCTCTCTGCAACCTCCACCTACCTGGCTCAAGTGATTCTCATGCCTCATCCTCCCGAGTAGCTGGGACTACAGGTGCCTGCAACCACGCCTGGCTAATTTTTGTATTTTTAGTAGAGACGGGGTTTCACCATGTCGGCCAGGCTGGTCTCGAACTCCTGACTTCAGGTGATCCACCCGGCTCAGCCTCCCAAAGTGCTGGGATTGCAGGCGTGCGCCACCATGCCTGGCCTCACACTTTCTCACTGAAGCCTCAATGCAGAGTTTGGAGGAGGTGCCGTTATAATGCTCCCTTTTTAGAGATGCAGTAAATGAGCTGTGGAGAAGTCAGGTGTTTGGCTGGCAGTCTGATTTCACAGGGCTGGAGTGAGGACTCAATGGGGTGACAGTTGTGAAATGCTTAGGACAACGCCAGGAGCAAAGTCCACGCCTGATCCAAGCTAGCTCTCGTAGTAATTCTTTTTGCTTCTATTGCTGTTCACCCTGGAGCAAGTCACTTATCTGCTTGAATCATGCCTCACTTTCCTCATCTGAAGGATGGGGACAGCAGTCACCTAGCCTCTAGGATGAGAGGATCAGAGAAGGCCCTGTGTGGTGTGTGGTGAGAACCCAGGACCCCTCAGCTGCCGCTGCTGCTATGACCATGTAATGGTGGAGGAAGCTCAGGTTGGGAAGCTAAGTTGGGTCCACCTTATACAAGGCCCTTCATGGCACGCCAAGGGGTGTTGAGCCATTCTGGGGATGGTAGGGAGCTGCTGAAGATTTTCAATCAGGAAAGCAGTGGACTCAGATCTGAGTTTTAGAAGGATGGCAGTGGCAAGCTGAAGCTGGTTGGGCAAGAGGGAGCCGTCGGTACTGGAGTGATCTCCAAATGAGGACTCCAGATGATCTCCAGATGAGTCCTCCAGATGAGGATTGACGAGGCCATGACAGGCAGAGGTGGAGGCAGGGACAGAACTGGATGGCCAGGGCTTGGTCAGCCCTTGGGCAGAGGAGGAACGAAAGGAGGCTCATGCCTTCTGAAATCCTCCATTCCCTCCTCAGTGCCACACACAGGACTGGCACGTGTGGTAGCCACTCTCAAACCCAGGATGCAGGTAGCTGGCCAAGGTCAGGAAACAGCAAGACCCTCTCAGGCCGAGGCCAAGTTGGAGTTGAGAGGAACCCAACTCAGAATCTTTTTTTCCTTCCAACTTTTACTTTAGGTTCAAGGTGGTGCGTGTGCAGGATTGTTACATGGGTGCATTGTGTGTGCTGGGGTTTGGCGTACAAGTGATTTAGTCGCCTAGCTAGTGAGCACAGTGCCTGATGGGTAGTTTTTCTGTCCTCACCCTCCTCCCACCCTCCACCCTCAAGTGAGCCCTGGTGTCTGTTTTTTCCCTCTTTGTGTCCATGTGTACTCAATATTTAGCTCCCACTTAAGTGAGAACATGGTTTTCTCTTCCTGCATTAATTCACTTAGGATAATGGCCTCCAGCTGCATCCATGTGGAGCAAAGGACATGATTTCATTCTTTTTTATGGCTGTGTAGTATTCCATGGTATATATGTACCACATGTTCTTTATCCAGTCCACGCCAGCCCACAATCTTTAGGCCATGGCCTGGGACTCAGGTGGGGCCTCCCTAGGCACCTGCAGGACCCCAGCTTCCTCTCCCTGACAGGTTCAAGCATAGCCCATGAGTCTCTGCCCTTTGTGGCTGCACTCATTAACTCAATCACACAGCCTCTTTTTTTTTCTTTTTTTTTTTTTTTGAGACGGAGTCTTGCTCTGTCGCCAGGCTGGAGTGCAGTGGTGCGATCTCCGCTCACTGCAAGCTCCACCTCCTGGGTTCACGCCATTTTCCTGCCTCAGCCTCCCGAGTAGCTGGGACTACAGGCGCCCACCACTACGCCCAGCTAATTTTTGTATTTTTAGTAGAGACGGGGTTTCACCATGTTAGCCAGGATGATCTCGAACTCCTGACTTCATGATCCGCCCGCCTCGGCCTCCCAAAGTGCTGGGATTACAGGCGTGAGCCACCGCACCCGGCCCAGTCACACAGCCTCTTATTCTCTCATTCATCAACTTAGGTCTTCAGTAAATGTTTGTGGAGTGCCACATCTGTGCTGGGCTCTAAGCCGGCACTGGGGAGGTGGAGCACTGCGGAGCTGTGTGTGTGACCTCCGGGAGCTGATACTCCAGTGGAGGGGATGCAGTGCACCAGTGAACCAATGAAGAAATTAAATAATTACACACTGCCGGGAGTATGGAAGAGAACAAAGGGGCTGAGACAGAGCCCCCTGCCCGTCCCTGTCCTGTCTGCACAGGAGAAGTGGCTCCCAGTTCTCCAGCCCTACCGAGATGCATGGTTGGCATTAGCCGCCCAGCTGGACTGATCTGTCTCCCTGTCTTCCCGGGATTACTTCCCCCGTTTTGGCCATCACTTCCGAACTCTAATTTATTCCCCAGGGCCCAGGAAGGGCCATTCATTTAAAGAGTTTTCTATGGAGCATTCTCCTCTGAGAACCCTAAGGGGAAGAAAAATGCCAGGAAAGGACGAAAAAGAGAATAAGAGGGATCTGGTTTCAGAACTCCCAGGCAGCAGGACAGATGTGGAAGGAGCAGGGCTCTGTGCCGAGAGACATATTTACCTAGTGGCACAAGTGCCCTCCCACCTCCCTCTACTCTCTGCAGGTTCCCATGTCCTGTCTTTCTCTCTCTCTCTCTCTCTCTCTCTCTCTCTCTCTGTCTCTCTCTCTCTGTCTCTCTCTCCCTCCTCTCCCTCTCCCTCTCCCTCTCTCTCTCCCTTTCCCTGGGTCACTGCAGGAGTCTGAGCCTGCCCCACCCTCCCAGGGAGAAGCTGTCTCCTGGTGCTAGGAGATGGTGTCCCTGATTACAATTCAATCTGCCAATGTCCCTCTCCTGTCCCCCCCAGTTCTTAGAGGAGCAACGTGTGCAGTGTCTGGGCTCCTGCAGGGACCAGCCTCACTCTTCTTATCCCCATAGCTGGGCCAGAGGAGCTGGCAGGCTGGGCCCATCCTGTGCCAGGTGGCTGTGGGAGACACATGCCTGAGTGCAGCCACAAGCTCCATGAAAGCATTCAGAAATTCCTGGCACTGTGGGCAACCCCTGCACTCTGCAGGCAGCGAGGCCAGGGAGAGAGGCGGCCTCAGGGTGGCTTCTTAAAGTGCCAGGTGTTCTCACATCCCATCAGCCTGGGAATGGGGCCTCCGGCCAGGGGCTGGCTTGTACACCTGGAGGTGAACATTGGCACTGGTGTGACTGAGGAGATATATCCCCATGGGTGAAGGTGACCTTCCTGCAGGCTCAGAAAGCAGGCCCTGGGGGCTCAGGGCCACCTGCCAGGCCTGCCTCTGTCTAAGTCTGAACAGAGGCCGCCTGCCCAGTCCAGTGTGTGTGTCTCCCAGGAATGTTCCCGGCGGGGGCCTGCCTGTGGCTGGGAGAAATCCCCATCCCGGATTCTGTAACCATCCTGTCCAAATTTCAGGAAATTCCCTGATTCCTTCCCAACAGTTCCAGATGCTCCAGAGCCTCCGACTCATCGCTCCCTGTGCTGGCATTTCCCTGCCTGGCTCCGGCCCCTTCCCGCCTGTCAAACACATGAAACCAATGGGCCCTTCAAAGGGTAGCTCCAAATCCCTCCCCAGCGTGCAGGTGTGCCAGTGAGGAAGAAGTGTGGGCGTGGGTGTGAATTCTTGTGCACCTGAGCATGAGTGTAGAGGTACCAGCATCTGTGCAAATGGATGCCTTTGATAAAGGATGTGTGTGTGTGTGTGTGTGTGTGTGTGTCCTGCAATGATGTGCACATCCTAAGTATTCTGGGGTGTAGGTCTCCTGTCTAAGTGTCTTAACAGATTCATCTGGAATTTGAAGCAACTGTTTTCTCATTGATAAGGAGCTGACAAAGAAATGAAACAAAAGGCCTGGATGAATAAACAGTCTTCTGGATAGAGAAGTGGAAGATGTGAGCTCAGGCAAGAATTGGAGCTAATCTTTTTTAACATTTAAATAAAAGATCTGGAAGAGGATGTGTATAGTGAAATCACCAAGTTTGCAGTTAAATCGAAACTCTCCTGGGTGGTAGTAAAATGCCAGACTGGTGAGGGATGAGCTTTAGGAAGATCTTATCTAGAAAGGCAGTGAGCTGGACAGAGAATGGCCAGCAGGCTTTAGTTTGGGGAGAATGATATGGACGAAGTCTGGAGGAAGGCAGTTTTCCTAAGGCGGGGCCCAGGAGGGCAACAGCAGGCTGGACATGATGCAGAGGGGAGATTGCAGCAAGCCATAGATGTTCTTCTCCCAACAGGTGAGTGAGGGATGCCAGTACCCAACCATCCAGCATGCTTGTGGTCACGCCTCCTTAGGGGAGCCCAGCCCGAGATGGGGCAGAACCGGATTGTATTACAGACTTACGTGATCTGCATAATTCATTTCCCTCAATTTGCACATCTGTGAAATGGAAGTAGCGATCCCTGGGGGCCTGCTCCACAGGGGAGCGACAGCAGCTGAGATCTCACAGAGACGACAGTGTGTAGGCACCTGTAAAGTTCAGTGCCACGGTGAGTGGTTATGGAAAGAGTTGCGATGAGAAGGGAGCTGCCATAGAAAATCAGACTGGCCCACCTGGGACAGCCTCAATCAGAGAGAGGCCAAGAGGGAGTGTGGCAGAGATCTAGGAAATCAGAAAGGGCTCGGAGAAGGGAGCTTGGGCTCCTTCACTACGCCCCAGCCTGACACAGCGAACCGCTCCCCCAGCCCCCAGCAAAGCTCAGGAGAGGTATGTTTAAAACCAATCACAGGAAATCCTGCTGCACTCAGCAGGGAATAAACTTTGAAAATCATTTCCCCTAGAGGTGATACAGGCTGGAAATATAAATTGCTTCCAGAAAGGTTTAGATAAGTTCATGGATGGCAGAGCCAAAGTAGTTCTTGGGCAAAATTAGAACGTTAGGAGGCATCTTCCTCTCTGATGTCAGAGGAAGTCCCTGCCAGAGCCAGCGCACAGGCCAGACGGAACAACCTGATACCCCGTCTCTGTGTATGTGTGAGTCTGCATTTAGGAACAACTTGTCCCTGTCTGACGAGGGTGCCTTCCCTCTCAGCAGACTCACTGTGCTGTGAAATTGCCTTTCCTCCCTCCCCAGTCCCTCACCCCCATTGCTTCTCCCATAGCCCCCTTAAACTCCATGCTGTGGAGTTCCCCAGCCCCACTCCCAGACCTCACTCTCACAGTGCCAACTTCTGTCTCCAGCTTGCCCCTGCCATCTCATCTGCCATCTCATCTGCCATCACAGAGCAGCCAGCCCTCCCTCTGTGTACTGTCTTCTAGCACAGGCACCTTGCCTGGCAGTGCCCATGAGCCGGTGAGGACAGGAGCCTCTTGCCAGGCCCTCCAGTGAATGCTGTTGGCTTGCAGCCTCTCTCTCCGGCTGACTTCCCAGAGCCCATCTCTGCCTGGCTGGTTCTCCCAGGGTCCCTAGCAGAGGCCGGCTGAATAGGAGGTGACGTATGAGCCCTTCAGGGACCCACACCCTGGAGAACTTGGGTACCCGAGGCCAGATGGATATCCACACCAAGGACAGGGTCACCATCAGGAAATAGGCACGCTTGGGTGTGTGCCAGGTTATCTGATGCGTGCAGAAGGTCTTCAGGGAATGGGATTAGCAAGGGAGGCAAGGTTATGGAGTATGCTTTCCCGCCGCTGTTCCTAAGATGCCTTGGGCCCTTTCCAAGCTGCCATGGATGGGCTGTGTAGCTAGCTGGGAACTCTGTTTTAGCACCACAGATAGCGGTCCTGGACATGGCACACTTTCAGCACCGTGGACAGCCCCAGGCGCTCCACAGATAGCGGTCCTGGACGTGGCACGCTTTCAGCACCGTGGACAGCCCCAGGCGCTCCACAGAGGCTGTCCCTCTGCAGACTCGGCTTCCTAACCCCCGGACTCTGCTTCCTAA
Source organism: Gorilla gorilla gorilla (assembly GCF_029281585.2). NCBI lineage: Eukaryota > Metazoa > Chordata > Mammalia > Primates > Hominidae > Gorilla > Gorilla gorilla. Next base: position 180,616,747 of record NC_073228.2, read on the forward strand.
CCCCACCACCACCTCTAGAGACCTCTAGAGAATTCATTTATCCATCTGCAAAGATTAATTGAGCACATATACATCCAGTCACTGTTGTGCAAGAGTACACTACTGAACGGAATAGTCAAAAACTTGCCCTTTGGAGCCTCCATTCTTTGTGGTGGGGACTCCCACCACATAGGCTTCCGTTGAAATTCCCGGAACTCGTTCCAGGCAAAGTGGCCCTGCAGGTCATGAAGTGTGAACAATTTATTATTTCTTGCAAACCTGATTCTACTGCTTAACTCTGGGGGGAAGGAGCTGGAGAGGTGGGAAGTAGGGATTGGCGAGGCCTAATTCAGATGGTATTTTAGGATTTTAGGAAGCCACTCCCTTGCTAAAAAGCCTGTGATGGTTCCCCAATGCCTATAGAAATAAGTAGTAGTTCCCCAACCTGTCATTCAAGTCCCATGGTAAAATGTTCCTGATTTGTCTTCCCAGTCTTGTCTTCTTACCTCTCCTCATGTTTCCTTCACTCCAGCCAAACTGGATTCTCAGTTAACAATCTTTTGGTTGCATACGAAAGAAAACTCGACTCACACAGACTTAAACACATTTACTAAGTGGATGTTATTGACTTGCAACTGAAAATCCCAAAGGTAAAGCTGACTTCGGGCAAAGCCTGATGCACTGGCTCAGACAACAGCACTCTGGAGCTACCCTGCTCGCTGTTCTGCTCTGTCTTCCCTGGTGTTGGCCATATCCTCGGCTTCCCCAGGGCATCCCCTAACATCTCTACGCTCTCCCTGTCTTGGTACTGGGATGACTGCAGCAGCACAGCCCTCACATCCTCACCCCACACCTTCCAGGGGAAAGATGCCTCCTCTCTTGAAAAGCCCTGGGGAATGTCTCCTGGGACCTCAGTGGCTGGCCCACATGCCCATCTCAAACCAATCACCAGAGCCAGGGCAGGAGATAGCATTGGTTTAAGCCAATCAGGGTCCATCCCTGAAGCTGGTAGGGGTCATTTCCACTCAAACCACATAGCTTAGTATGGAACAAGAGTGGATCTCCAAAGAAAATGGGGCTGTTATTTTGGGAAAAGAGGAGCTGGAGCTGGGAAAGCAGTCAGCAGGTGTCCAGTCATGGAGTGTGTTCTCCTGCCTCTGTGCGTTTGCACCTGCAGGTCTCTGCCTGACCTGCCCTCTCCTATCATCCCAGCTACTGATGCCCTGTGCCACCTTCCAGGCCCCTCTCAAAGGCGACTGCCTCCCTTACCCCACTCCTGTCACTTCCATCATGTCCACCTTCTCTGACCCCTCACAGCACCTAGCACATGCTCTTTGTCCTGAGGGGATACTGAAGGGGATAAGTGGATTAGCTGGGAGCAGATAGGGGGGCCAAGGCCACTCAGCCATGAGCACATCGGAAGAAGATGAACTGAAAGCCAGGAAACCTAGAGCTCTGTGGCAGCAAGGTCCCTGATCCGCAGGCAGTGAGGAGAGTGGACATGCCTCCCAGGGCCCATGTGCAGGAGCCTGGTGATGGATGGCTGCTGTCACGTTGGCTCAGTGGGGTGGGATAACAGCATCGTTGAGCCCAGGCAGGCCAGGAGGGCCGCTGTCTGGGCAGTCCCAGGCTGTCCCTGGTGCCCAGGTCACATGGCCTAGGCCATCTCCTGCCCTCACTCCTAGTAAAGGGTTGGACTTCCCTGGTTTGTGGGTAGGATCCTTGCCCCTGAAACTGCCCTGGCAGGGCCCGTGGCAGGAAGGCTGAGGATGTGCAGGGAGTGGGTGATCTGGCCTGAGTGGAGGCACTCTGGGGAGGGCATGGGGGTCCTGGGAGAGCAGATGCTATAAGCGAAGACAGAAGCAAGCAGCACCTGGACTCCTTTCCCACTGTGGCTTCACCGCCACTTCCTTTTTTTTTTTTTTTTTTCTTGACAGAGTCTCACTCTGTCGCCCAGGCTGGAATGCAGTGGTAAGATCTCAGCTCACTGCAGCCTCCACCTCCTGGGTTCAGGCAATTCTGCTGCCTCAGCCTTGCTTGTGGTCCATGCTTGTGGTCTACTGCCTCAGCCTCCTGAGTAGCTGGGACTACAGGTGCGCACGCCACCATGCCCTGCTAATTTTTGTATTTTTAGTAGAGATGGAATTTCACCATGTTGGCCAGGCTAGTCTTGAACTCCTGACCTCAAGCAGTCAGCGCACCTCGGCCTCCCAAAGTGCTGGGATTACAGGCGTGAGCCACCGCGCCCGGCCTCTTCCTTAAAGTGTGAGCCTGCTTCACGCCTTGCTGGCGTTGGCCCAGGTTGTGGGGACTAGGACGTGGTTGGGGAGAGCAGGGGCTTGTAAGGAACCCGCTGGGCCTGAGGGAGAGGAGACTGGAGCAGAGTGTCAGAGAGAGGAGGGAAGGAACTCCGAGGCATGGGGGCCCGCTGTGAGGGTGCAGGGACAGGCTGGGCTGTGAGTCGGGGGAGGGGCTGGGCGGCAGAGCCATTATTCATTCCCACCAGCCCGCAGCTTCCTAAATGAGATAACACTCACATCAGCACTTTTCTCTTTTGTGCTCCTGTTTTAATAACACGTTGGGCTCTGCAAGGGGGTGACCACATCTCTATCTCTTCATCTCTTTCTGCCTTTGAGGGAACCCTCACCCTGTCTAGGATCCATTGGTCCGGAGCAGAGCTCAGAGTGGCAGAGGGCTCATGTGAGGGCCGGGGACCCTCCCTCTGCAGATGCACTTCCCAGAGGGAGCAAGTGGGCAGGACAAAAGGGGGCCTCTCCCCCCCTGGCCCAGGCGTCCCTGGTGCCCATCTTCTAACTCCACAACCAAGAGGACTTACAAAGTCCAGGCCAGCTTCAGAGAAATCTCATTCTGCAGTGGGACAAACGGGACCAGACGACAGGTAGACCTGCCCCCATGAGCCCACGCTGACAGCCCTGGAAAGGGCTTCTGTGCCACCCTGCCCCGCCTTTGTTATGGGTCCCCCCACAACCCTTGAGCAGCACAGAGAGCTGCTGGCAGTGGGGTGGCCTGGATGGAGCTTCCATTTGATCCCCAAAGTCTGGGTGTCTGGGCAAAAGTTTCCCCACTGGAAAACCATCCACCTCCTTCACCGGAGAAGGGGGATGAGCCGCTCTGCGCTGAATGGAGGCAGCGTGACTTGGTCATGCGTTGAAAGCTGTGGCAGGCAATGGGAGTGTCAGAAACTGTTCTCATCTCTTCAGCTAAACTTGTAAGGTCAGGGGGTCAGGACCACATGGTAATGATCACGAGCTAAAGTTGCAGGGGGCACCAGATGTCTGTTCTAATTTATTTCCTTTGAGCCACAGAGCTGCTCAGTGACACAGGTGATTGTGGGTGCCATTTGCAGACAGAGCTGTGCCAGAGTGAGCCGGCCAGAGGTGAAGCGGGGACTCAGACTCGGCTCCCAGCGTCCAGATCAGAGCTGTGCCCACCACCCCAGAGCCGCACCCAGGGCTGAGCCTAAAAGAGCTGTGAGATGCAGCATAGCAGGGGACTCGGGGCACAGACTGTGGAACCGGGCTGCCTGGCTGTCCCATGTGCAGCAGTGTGGCTGTGGGCATGTTATTGATTGAACGTCTCTGAGCCTCAGTTTGTCACCTGTAAAATGGGAATCTTGGTAGCACCTAATTGGTAACGTTGCTGTGAGGATGAAATGAGAAGTTCTCTATAAACATACATAGCACAAACCACAAAGATAAAAGTTCCTATCAAATTAAACGTGCTTACCATATGCCCTAGCAATCCGTCTCTCTAGAGAAGTCCCACTCCCAAGAGAAGTAAAGATATATGTCCACCAAAGACCTGTCTGTGAAAGCTCTTAGCAGATTTACTGAAAATCATCAAAATCTCTGAATTCTGAAAAGAAGGTATACAAATGGCCAACAATCATGAAAAAATGCTCGACATCACTAATGATCAGGGAAATGCAAGTCAAAACCACAATGCGATACCACCTTACTCCTGCAAGAATGGCCATAATCAAAAAATCAAGGCCAGGTGCGGTGGCTCACGCCTGTAATCCCAGCACTTTGGGAGGCCAAGGTGGGCGGATCACGAGGTCAGGAGATCGAGACCATCCTGGCTAACATGGTGAAACCCCGTTTCTACTAAAAATGCAAAAAATGAGCCGGGCACGGTGGCGGGTGCCTGTAGTCCCAGCTACTCGGGAGGCTGAGGCAGGAGAATGGCGTGAACCCGCGAGGCGGAGTTTGCAGTGAGCCGAGATCGCGCCACTGCACTCCAGCCTGGATGATAGAGCGAGACTCTGTCTCAAAACAAAACAAAATCAAAAAAAACAGTAGATGTTGGCATGGATGTGGTGATCAGGGCACACTTCTACACTGCTGGTGGGAATGTAAACTAGTACAGCCACTATGGAAGACAGTGTGGAGATTCCTTAAAGAGCTACCCTTTAATCCAGGAATGCCACTACTGGGATTCTTCCAGAGGAAAAGAAGTCATTATACAGAAAAGATGCTTGCACACACATGTTTATAGCAGCACAATTCACAATTGCACAATCGTGGAACCAACTCAAATGCCCGTCAATCAACAAATGGAGGAACTGTGATATATATATATGATGGAATACTACTCAGCCATAAAAAGGAATGAATTAACAGCATTTGCAGTGACCTGGATGAGACTGGAGACTATTATTCTAAGCGAAGTAAGTAGAAATGGAAAACCAAACATTGTATGTCCTCACTGATATGTGGGAGCTAAGCTATGAGGACGCAAAGGCAAAAGAATGATACAATGGACTTTGGGGACTTGTGTGGAAGAGTGGGAAGGGGTGAGGGATAAAAGACTACAAATAGGGTGCAGTGTATACTGCTTGGGTGATGGGTGCAGTAAAATCTCACAGATCACCACTAAAGAACTTACGTAAGCGAATACCACCTGTTCCCCAATCACTTATGGAAAAATAATTTTTATTTTTTTTTACAAAAAGGGCTAGGCACTGTGGCTCACACCTGTAATCCCAACACTTTGGGAGGCCGAGGTGGGTGGATCACCTGGGGTCAGGAGTTTGAGACAAGCCTGGCAAACCCTGTCTCTACTAAAAATACAAAAATTAGCCAGGTGTGGTGACGGGTGCCTGTAATCCCAGCTACTCAGGAGGCTGAGGCAGGAGAATCACTTGAACCCAGGAGGCAGTGGTTGCAGTGAGCCGAGATCACGCCATTGCACTCCAGCCTGGGTGGTAAGAGTGAAACTCTGTCTCAAAAAAAAAAAAAGAAAGAAAGAAAGAAAAAAAGAAAAGAAAATCATCAAAATCTGGAAACAGCCCAGGTGAGGGGACAGACGCTGTGGTGCGTCCACACGCTGGGGCACTGCCCAGCAGGGGAAGGACGCTGCCGCGGGTTCAGGCCACTCAGAGGGACTCTAAAGTACTGTGTACCGCTAAAGAAGCCAGACACGAAGGGCTTCATTCTGCATGATCCCATTGCAGTAACATCCTAGAAATGGCAAAACTCCAGTGACAGAAAGCAGAAGGGGGTTGGGAGAAGGGATTGATGCAAAGGGGCTGGCGGGAACTTTAGGGGATGAAGCTATTCTGTATCTTGATGCTGGTGGTGGATACATTTGTCCAAATTCATCAGGCTGTAGATTTAATGGGGATAAACATTATTTTATGCTTTAAGAAAAACCCAGATTTTTGAAAAGCAGAGCCAGGGGTGTAGTAAGTATGGAAGTGCTCGCTGCTCTTATTATTATTAGTGTGACCATTATTATTATCCATGGAAGATTCTCTGGACGGGTCGCTTATTTGCATCCCTGACCCACCGGGCTGCGCCCTGGAGCCCCCTGCTCAGGCTGGCCGAGGAGGGCGCCTCTCCCTCCACTCGGCGGCTGGGCCCAGCCGTGGTGTGTGATGGGCCGTCTTGCCCAGCCCTGGCCCCTGGCCCCTGGCGTCCTGAGAGACGTGCGGCGCGTGGGGAGGGCTCTCAGCTGCTCCCTGGAGTCTGCTTTCCTCCCGCTGATCGTGTGAGGCGCTCAGCGACACGTTAGCAAGAAAGATGCCACAAGAAATAAAGTTTGTTATGAATTATTCTACTTGGGGCTAATTATAGGCACAGAGGAGAGGATTATTTACAGAGACAGGAGGCAGGGGAGGGGGAGGAGGAGGAGGGGCCCTGAGACATGGAAACGAGTGGAGGGCTGGAGAGAGTTCAGCAAACGGGGCTTTTTGAATAAAAGCTGTGACTAAACTCAGGTCCATGCTGATTGTAGCGTCTCAGGGGACAGATCAGAGGCCCCAGGCCTTGCCTGATCCTCAGGACAGAGCTGGAGAGAACACTTGGTCCTGGTATCCCATGGGCCACCGGGGTTCTCTTGGTGGGTGTGGCACGGCTAAGGAAGCCCCACCGCTGGAGTCCCAGGGTGGCGGTGGGCCCAGATCTGTGCAGGGCCCAGCCTCACTCTGTTCTCCTGGGCCTTCCCTGTGCCAGGGAAGGAGAGGCCAGGGGAAGTTTATGTCCACCCACGGTGTCCCAGCTGAGCGAGAAGGGACACGGGATGATATGAGCTGGCCGTGGGCGCCCACTGCATACAGCAGGTGGGTGAGGGAAGGTCCGATGGGCACTTAGCCGCACTGTGCCACACCGAAATTCACAGCCCACCGTGGCTCGGAGGAGCATGGGCTGGTGTGACCCTGGCTTCCAATTCTTCAACAGGAGGTGGGAAACCATTGTTTCTGTGCAACTTCCTAGCCTTTAAATGCTGCCTTAAACCTCCTACATCACACCCAGGGGTCTGTGGACCACAGTTCACAGCCTCCTATTGTCCCAGTTGGAACAGAGGACTCAGCAGGGCTATGGCCCAATCACTCACCCCGAGACCCCTCTCCACCCTCCAGCACTGCTTGCAGTGGATCGTGGAAGTCGGTTCTCGGTGCCAGCCACAGACTCCCTGCCCAGTGCTTACGACAGACAGCAGCAGTTCCACACTTGGGTCTGCAGCAGGGTGGGTTGGTGGCTCGCAGCTTGCCGGAAAAGCCCCACCTTATCAGAGGGCGGTGGTCTTGCCCTCCCCTGAGAGTGAGCAGTAGGCCAAGGTTTCTCCAGTTATTTCTGCCTGGCTGCACCGCCATCTACTCATGCAACCAGGCAGGAAATGACAGAGGCATCTTCTGCTCCCGCCCCGCCTCCCTCCCCGCCAGGAGAGTCACCCTCCATGTCCTGCCCCGGGGATGTTTTTCATAGCCGTTTCCCCTCTCCAGCAGCCTGTTCCAGGTCAGGCAGCTCCCTGTCCTCCTGTGACAATAGCCTCCACTAGCCCCACGACAGAGCCCTCGCTCCAGAGCTCTCTGATCCCCTCGTCCCTGCTCAAGTCTTCTGCCGCCCCTGCTTCCCCACGCTCAGTGTCCTGGCACGGATCCAAAGCCTGTCTAATCCAGCCCGTGCTGCCACCAGATAGGTCCTGCCTCATATGCTTTGCTTATGCTGTTCATCGGCCTGGAATGACCTTCCCTACCCACCTCCTCTTGGCCCCTGCCCGTTCCCCGAGGCCCTGAGGCAGGGCGTATGCACTGCACCTGTGCTTGCCGGCTTCCCCTGCTGGACAATGAGTGCCCCACAGACCCTCTGCAGCCCAGGGCTTGGGGCCTGGCACAGAGCAAGCCTTCCAGAAATGTCTGCATTCCCCCATTCTGAAATCTGTACTGTGGTGAGCCAGGCCCTGGTCCAGGTGGATGAAACAGACAGCCCCTCTGCTCCTGGAGCTTCCCCTCTAGTTCCAGGCAGATGAACAACAAAGAGACAAGTCCAGAAGGGCATCCACCAGGGTCACTAGGCACTACAGTGCAACTGGGCACTATTTAGATGGGGAGACAGGGCCTTCTCGGGGAGGTGCCATGAGCTGAGATTCAGGTGATGAGGAGTGCGCTATGGCATCAGAGGGAACAGCATTCTGGGCAGAGGGAACAGTAGATGCAAAGACCCTGAAGCAGGACTGAGCAGAGCACCGGGAGAGCCAACAAAGGGCTGGGTGCTGCATGGTGAGTGAAAGGGACAGTGGCCTGTGGCATCTGAAGTGACAGGAGAAAAGGAGGTGGAAGGGCCACATTCAGCAGGTTTCTGGCCAGGCTGGTGGCCATGCTGTTTGCACAGGGAGCTGGTCATTTGGGGTAGCCACGTAGGATGGCTGAGGCGAAATGTTCTGCAGTGGCGAGCCTGGAGGTCCTGATGAGGATGGGGGCACTTTCTGCCCTGAGGTCCTCACTGGAGCCTGGCACTCTCCAGGAGAGATGGGAGAGCAGAACAGAGCACAGAGGAGGGAAGAGCCCTGGAGGCTGAGCCAAAAGGAGCATTGGAACCAGAGACAGAGGGGTCTTTTGGCAAATGGCTAGGCGGAGGTGGAAGCCAGGTTGTAGGAGGTGGAGCCAGGAATGGGATTAAGGTGGGTGGGGGGAGCTGAGTAGGGAGGGGGAAAGAGAAAAGGGACCCAGACCAGCAGGGACAAGACAGCAAAGGAGTTTAATGAATGGTTTTCTTGTCCATGTTGGGGGGACAGGTGAGCATCCTTGGAGACCCCTGGGCTATTGAGGCATCTTATACAGCTTGGTGACATCTCCTCCAGGAAGCCCTCCTGGATGCCCCAGATCGGGCCCCCCAGTTATGTGCTCATGCCCCCAGCCCTTGTCTGACTGAACTCTGACTTTGGGCGGTAACCTTGGACTTACCACTTGGATGATCTCACCAGTGTCTGCCTCCCACAAGTGGGCGGGCTCCAGAGAGGGGCCAGGCCTGGTTTCGACCTGCTTGGTGAATCTAAGCTGCTGCCCAGGACCTGGTCCACAGCCGGTGGTGGGAGAGGCTGAGGACAGCAGGGAGAGCAGCCACAGTCCTGGCGCCGAGGCCCGGAGGGAGCTGGGGCTGCTGGGTGGTGAATTGGCCCAGAAGGAGGTCATGCCGACCTTGAAGCCAGTCGGCCTGTGGGCTGCTCTGAGAGGCTGGAGCGCATCTCAGCAGGGGCGGACGTGCTTGGGAGCAGGATGGACGCAGAGCCGTGCACATGCTCTGCCCTCCCAGAGCTTCCACAGGGAGCGCCCCCGTCAAGCCTAGGAGAGAGCAGCACAGCCCCTTGCCGCCCTCCCATCCCCCTCTCATTCCATTTGTGCCACTCCGACGGGTGCCCCGCTCCCACCTGGGGGCAGATGAAGGTCTGCCTCACCCCCGTTCGTTGAAGTCAGGCTCCGGCTGATTCTCCATGCCCGACGGCTGGAGCCAGGCCCTGGTGGTCTTCACTGATGAAAGGATGCTTGGATGAAAATGCCCCATTCCCATCCAGCGCGTGACTCTGGGATGGGTATTTGGGAGAGAGACAGGGCTGGCCTCAGGGACTGATGGGAGAGCCGGGCTTGGCGTTGTGCACACGCATGTGGTCCGGCTGGCTGACCCCGCCCTCCCTCCAGGGCCTCCCTTCTATGCGGACGCCTCCTGGGAACAGGCTGCCGAGGTGGGGGGGGGGGCCCTCAGCATCCTCTGGCTTTCCTCAATTCATTAAGACCTGTAAATTTTCTCATTAATATACTTAAAGTTTGTTTTAAGAGGAACAAGCGCAGAGATAATTGATAATAAACCCTCAGTTAATGCCCTTGGTTTACTGTATATAATTTATATCCACTGATAGCGTCTCTCACTCCCAATTACCCATTTAGCTGCAGCGATAACAGCAGTTCAATCAGACCGATCCCAACTTTTATATATTCCAGCCCGATAGCCATAAATACCCACACAGGGAGACTCGGGGGGGCCCACAGTATTTTTTTATTAAGATTTAAATATTCATGCAATTATTAGTGATTTATTAAGAGCTAATGACCCCTTCAAGAGACTCTAAATCTTCACGCAAAGAGGCCCCTGGCCCTCCCCTCCCCCCATGTCCCCCTTCCTCTTTACCCTCCCGCGCCAAAACCAGAGAAATGGGCCTGCCCTTCCACAGCCCAGATGACATGGAAGCAGCGCCTGCGTTTCCATGGTAACAGCAGGCAGGTGAGGCGGAGGCCCAGGATGGAGGTCAGGCCCAGGGAAGGGCTGGGCTTCTTGAGGGCAGAGGCTCCTGCTGCCTTCCCACACCAGACCTGAGGGGCAAGAGGAAGAGGAGGCATCCAGCAGCCCCTCCAGGCCCCTACTGACCAGCTGACCAGCAGCCCCAACACTGCGGCCTCCTCCAGGCTGGCTTCACCCCTCCCTGCCTCATTTCCACGTTAGCACCCCCCCCCACCGCCCCCCGCACCCAGATCCCTCTGCCCCTCAGCCTGGTCTGACATCCTTTAGGGACCCTTGGGGAGGGGGTACCCCAGCTTCTCTCTCCCCTGCTACCCCAAAGCACAAGAGGGTGTGCAGGGATCTGAGGCTCTGGGACTCAGGGCCCAGACAGGGCAGCGGCTCATCTGAGGCTGCATAGTGACGCTGAGGCCACCCCTCTCTTTCCTCCATGTTCCTCCAAGACCCTAGAGCCCATTAAAGGGGCAGGAAAGATAATGAACAAATGAGGAAAACATGAAATCAATACCAGGAGAAAAAAGTATGGTTGTCATTAAGTGAAGTAAACAAGCTGGTAATTATCTGGACAGTGGGTAATTAAAACGGGGTGAGGGCTCATTCCTGTCTTATCGGGTGTGATGGGAGCGGCCAGACACCCTATTCCCAGATGGAAGGTCACAGCGGGGCCCAGGCTCCTTCCCGCCCAAATTTGGAATAGGAAGGCTGGTGTCTCAGGGGTCTCCTCTCTGGAGTCCCCCACCTGGACCCGCCTGTGCCGCTGGTTGCAGGAGGCTTCAGCTGCCTCACCCAGGGGCAGGAGCTGAGGCTCAGACCACGGGCACACAAGATGGGCAGCCGCGGCCTGGGTCCTGCGCGTCTCGGGATTGCAGCTTCTCCCCGCTCGGCCTCTGGAAGAGACAGTGCCCTCAGGCCTCAGCTGAGAGGACACCTGGTGCTGACAGGTACATCCTGCTACCCGCCCAGGTACCTGGGGCAATGGGCAGCCGACCCCTCCGCCTCTGTCCAGGCCCAGGGGCCTTCTTTTGGGGGCTCTGATGAGGAGCGTTCCCAGGAATGAGGGGGTGCTGGCAAGGGCAGGAAGAGCGGGGCAGAGACTGGGAGGGCACAGCAGGGACAGGGCTGGAGTGTGGCGGCAGCGGGGGCTCCCTTGCCTTGCCGTGACCCTGACTGGTAAAGCCGGAAGAGGCCTTGGACACTGCCCGGTCTGGCTCTGCCGACTTGTTTGGCTCACGGAGTGTTTAAAGTGTTTAAATTAGTTGTCAACATTTTTAAATGGGAGGTTTCACATAAAAATAGATTTCCGGCTTCCCTTGGGGAAAAAAAAAATCAGTGCAGGCCGGGCGCAGTGGCTCACGCCTGTAATCCCAGCACTTTGGGAGGCCAAGGCGGGTGGATCACCTGAGGTCAGGAGTTCAAGACCAGCCTGGCCAACATGGTGAAACCCCGTCTCTACTAAAAATACAAAAATTACCTGGGCGTTGTGGCATGCGCCCATAATCCCAGCTACTTGGGAGGCTGAGGCAGGAAAATCCCTTCAACCGGGGAAGTGGAGGTTTCAGTGAGCCAAGATCACGCCATTGCTCTCCAGCCTGGGCAACTGCGTCTCAAAAAATTAAAAAAATGGTGCACCTCTTATCTGGCCTGCCCCCTTGGATGTACACTGTCACTGTCCACTTTTCCCAGCCCCACCCAGACCCTGAAGGCACTGAACTTGCCACCTCTCTCAGTCCTACATCTCCTGAGGTCCAGAGAGGGAAGTGGCTTGCCCAAGGCCACGTGGCCAGGTGGAGGCAGAGTGGGGGCTGGGGACTCAACCTCCTGATGCCCAACTGAGGCCTGTGCCCCAGCCCCCAGCAAGTACATACCCTGGGCCAGTTGCCAGCAGGGACAGAGATGACACCCTACTGCCCACTCTTGGAGCTTGTGGCAAGTTGAGGAGACATGTCAACTCTGCCACCATCACTGGCCCCCGACTTGCCAGCCCCTGAGCTGGACACTGCTGAGAAGAGTTGGCTCCCATCTGCTGTGTGCGCTGGAGGGTGCACAGGCTGACAGCGGAGGCAGGTGCCTGCACAGCCAGCCCTGCGTCAGCAGGATCATGGGAGGCCGAGGAGCAAGCCGTGCAGCCCCACGTCCCCCAGTCCCCGCCACACCAGCCCAGAGGAGGCAACATCTTTAATTTTGAATGAACAGGGCTGAGTGCATTGGTAGCAGGTGGGGTGCCCTGCAGGTTTAGGAGGAAGTCGGGGTGTGAGCCCTAACTTTAGTACATGCACCTGGCTGAGCTGGCTGCAGGGTATGGGTTGGTGACCAGGGATGGGACTGCTGTGTTAGTTGTGTGGGAACCATTGCAGGGGTTTGAAGTGTGAGATCGGATTCTCTTTCTAGAAATAGCGAGGTTGAGGACGGCACTGAGATAGGAGGTAGCCAAGGGAAGGCACACTTTGGGTGGTGGGGCCAGGGGTGGAGGCTGGATGAGTTAGGTGGCCACGAGGGAGGAAAGGAGGGAGGCTTCCTGGGAGGTGGGGGCCCTGCTGACTGCAAGAGGCAGAAGGAGAGTCGGGATGGCGCAGGCAGCGAGGGTGGGCGGGGAGCCTGGCTAGGGACCCCGGGGCAGGAGCTGATGGGGGCCACAGAAGCGGGGCCTCAGGAGAGCCGAGCCCGGGAAGCCGTTTGCAGCTTCAAGGAGTGGCTGCATGTGCTGGCCTCTGCTGTCGCCCTGGGCTGGTGGGACCCATGAGTGGGAGCTGGGTTTGTCCCTAGGTTACTGGGTTTTCCTGCGGGCCATTGTATGAGGAGGGGTCCAAGCGGGCTCATCTGCTGAGAATGGGAATCAAAGATTGGCTGGTGGCCTGTGGCCTCAGTCACCATCCTAGTGTGGGCAGTGGTGTATGTGCCGACGAATGCTAATGGACCGGGCTGCAGCAGGCATGATTCTGGAGGCTGTGCTCCCAGGACTTCCCAGTGCTCCCAGGACTTCCCAGTGGGGCTGGGGTCCCTGGGCCACCCCATGGGGGCATGGATATGGGTCCCTCTTGGGCTGTGTTGGCCGGTGCCTAGCACGGTGCCAGGACATGTTGCCAGATGCATGCTCCTGGTTGAGAGCCCGGGGCACTGTAGCCAGCCTGCCTGGGCAGGAACCCATCGCTCTCGGCTTACTGTGCCTCTCCATGCCTCAGTTTCTTCATTGGTAATTCAAATTAGTTCCTTGCCTCTTAGAATTGTTGTGAGGGTTAAATAACATCCTGTCAAGTTCACCATGGCTGTCGTTGCTGTGACTGTGTGGGTGCCGTGACGGCTGTGGTTGTGGGCAGTGTCTCCCACCAGCCAAGGGCAGGCGACTGTGTAACCTCCCAAGTGCCTCTGGGCTCTGGTCCCCACCTTGCACAACCTGAGCTGCTGCCACTCCTGGACCACCCCGGCCCCAGCTCCGGCGGGGCACACATTAAACCAGTGAGATATGAAATGCCGCCATATCTGGGACAGGGTCTTTAATTAAATTAATTGCCAGCAACATTGTAAAAATACTGATGGGGCCATAAATGGTGTAGGCCACGCTGTTCGTCATCCCCGCGCCGGGGCCACACCTGGGCTGGGGGCGGGGCTGGCCATGGCGGGCTGCAGCCTCTGAGGGAGCTCTGTGCACCCCCCTTGGGTGGCCCCCGGAGAGGGGAGGGGAGCATGGGGGCAGGAGGCAGGGGAGGAATGTACTGTCAGGAGGGGCTGCAGAGTGGCACTCCTAGTTGGGGCAGCTCCTGACTTTCCACCTGGCCTGTCTTGAGGGACAACTGTGGAACAGGTGCACTGTCCTTACTCGGCCTTACGGTGCGTGTGCCTGGGGAAGGACCCGGGTGGAAATGGGGAGGGTGCCCCCAGAGCTACTCTAAGTAGAGTTACCTCCGTCCGTGGGCAGTCGGGTGATCTGCCCCGGCTCTGCCATGGTCGCTGTGTGTCCTTGAGCTAGTCCTTCCCATCTCTGAACTCATTTCCTCATTAGGAAGACAGAAGGACCCTACCCACCTGCCTGCCTCTATCGTGTTCCCAGCGCCCTGCCGGCTGCCCTCCCTTGGCCTCTCGCCTTTCGGGGAGCTGTGCCAGGAATTATTTATGTCTCTCTCAGCCGGGGCTGCCACAGGCCTTGGCAGGGCTCAGAGCCTGCCTACCGCCCCTACTGCTTGTGAGGCAGCTGGGCCGGCCACCTGCCTCTGCCAGGTGAGAGGTGAGGGAGGCTCACACACACTCTCACACACCACACACACAGAAACACACCACACAGAAACACACATACACCACACAGAAACACCACATACCACACACAGAAACACACACCACACACAGAAACACACACATATCACACACAGAAATACACACACCCCACACACAGAAACACACACAGAAACACATACACACCCCACACACATAAGCACACACACACACTACAGCTACCAAAGCACAGGCGCCGGCCAAGGATCCCAAGGCAGGAAAGCGCCTTCCTTCCCCAGTTTTCCCTGGGCCGTGTGACCACATAATTACCCTGGATTCCATTCTATTTAATTGCAGCTTATTAAGTTCTAACCAGCCAATTATCAGCCACAATTACAGCTTAATTCAGGGACACAATAGCTATTTTATCGTTTGTTAATCAAATGCTTATTTAGACCTCAGCTTTATTAACTATTTCTCTGGCCTGAGGCGAGGCCCCTCAGCAGGAAGGGGCCCTTAGGTGGGGCCATAGGAGCCCGTCCCCCCATCACAGCACTCCCCCCGGGAGTTTCTGAGTTCCCTTTGCGGTGGGTTCAGGTACTTAGCGATGGCAACAGTGTCACACTAAGTGTGGGAAGGCCCAAGCCAGTTCACTCTGCATTTGGGACGTCTTCGCTCAGCTCCTGCCCAGTGCTAGGCCCTGTGCCTGGTGCTGGGACCGGTGGCAAGACAGATGTGGTCCTGCTGTTATGACATGTTTTAGGGAAGAGTAACCAAGTACACAAACGAGATGACCTCAGGTGGTGGCAGGCGTGAGGAGGAAAACAGACTGGGAAAGGGGAGGGAGAGGAAGAGCTCCTTCACACAGGCCAGGTCCTCGGTGACAGTGACTCCGCGGGAGCAGAGATGGGAGGGGTTAGAGCAGGCAGCTGTGGGAAGATCGGAGGCAGCGTGTGCGGGCACGACTAGTGCAAAGGCCCTGGGGTGGGGTGAGTGCAGAGCATTTGAGAACAGATATAGGAGCCCTGCCCCACGCCTGGCCCCGGCCATTTGGCTAAAGTCCTTGGTGGGTTGTACCACCTTAGGAAAGGCCTGAGCCTCACGTTCCTTGTCTGTACAACCAGAGGCAGGAAGAAGGAGCCTGTGAGCAGTGGCCCGGGCGGAGGACAGGCCTGGTCTGCAGGGGCTGGCGGGCAAGGGACCAGCGGTGCCCCTGCCCAGAGTAGTCATCCTCTGAGATGGGAGCGGTGCCGCCCCCGCCCTGCCCCTTTGTTCTTTGTGGTTCAGCCTGTCTACATGTCCTCCTCGTGACTCCTGTGTCCGTCCTTGTAACCAGGCCCCTGGAGCCCACTGGGGAAGAGGGTGACTTTCCTCCGATCTCGGGGAGGTGGCTGCTGCTTCAGTGACACCTTCATGCACACGTTACTATGGAAACCAGAGTGCCGTGCTTGCCTGTGTGTGAGCGTAGGTCGGGGGAGCAGCCCTCCCTTCCGAGGAGCACTGAGAGGGACTGTCACCCCCACCCAGTCACCTCCACATCCGGCACGCTCCTAGACAGGAGACACTGCCCTCTCCCCACCTTCGTGCATTCACCACACACTGGGCATGGGCCCTGGGACTCTGGGCTCAGACCTGTCCCTGCCCTCCAGGGAGTCCTGTGCTATTGGGGGTGACTGCTAGGGCGACAGAGGATGGACAGAGGGATGGACCAAGGGGACGGGAAGGGGAAGAAGAGAAGCAAGTCCTGGGGTGGACTGCACTCCCGACAAACCTCATCCGCTATTTGCCCGTTTCACAAATTAGCACAATGAGGCTCTAGAAATAGGCGGTTCACACAAGGGGCTGCAGTGGGGTCAAATAAGGCCAGGGAAGCAGCTGGCAGGCTGTACAGAGGTTTTTTATGTTTTGGCTTTGAAAGAATTCAGAAGCGTGCACCCCAGCTTGCTGCTGGCTGCATGGCACCCCGTTGTTACCTCCAGGCAGGTTCATACCTGAGTTGCTGCCTGGACTCTCATGGCTCTTACTGTGCCACCCAGATCTGTAGTCTCCGGTAGAGATTGAAACCCAGGTCATGGGACCTGCCACTCCCCACCTTGCCCTCCTCACCACAGGTGCTGTCTCTGTCCCTGTCTCTGTCTCTCTCTGTCTCTCTAAAAGCAAGTGCGGAATGTGTCCCTGCTTATCAGAGCCCCCTAGTGAAGCTCCCTCTTCACAGAACTGTGTATGTTTAAAAAGTAATAACTCATGCCGCCATCTCAGGCCGCAGGGATGCAGGTGGCAGGGAGTGCTCAGCCCCACTCCCCTGCGTGTCTGCAAGCCCGGCTGAGCCACACAGGGCTCCTGCTCCCCCTGCCCCCTGCCGCTGTGCCCCCTGGCTCCCTGACCCCTCTGCTTCCCCAGGGTCCAGCACTGGCATTTGAAGAACCTGGTTCCCTTCCCATTGAACTGATGGGTTCATTGGTTGATTGGAAGGTAAGCAGAGCTGGCTCCCAGCCAGACTTGAGTTTCCCTCCTCCACTTCTAGCCCTTCATTCCTGGGCTCTTGTCCCATTGCTGGGAATGATGTTCCACATTCATTCCACAAAAACTCTCTGGCTGTATGTCAGGCCCTGGCCAGGCTGTGGGGATGGGTGGTCCCTGCCCTCAAGGCCCTGACAATTTATATGGGAAGACACATGCATAAATGGTGACAATATGATATTCAAGGCACTGGGGTGACTTCAGTCAGGGACTGTGGGAGCTCAGACTGGGGTCAGGGCAGGCTTCCTGGAGGAGGGGGTGTTTGAGCAGACCTTGAAGAATGAGTAGTGGTCACCCAGGCAGACAGCAGATGGGCAGGTGGACCAATGAGATGGAAAGATCCTGACTCCAACTAGCTTCGGCCAAAAGAAGGAATGTGCTGGCTCATGCTCTGGGAATCCAGAGCTAGCTGTGCCTCCAGGTCCATGGGACCCCAGGCCTCCGATGCTGGCAGGAGGAGCTGGCCTCTCCCTTGCACTGGTTGTCTCCACTCTTCAAGCTCTTGCTTCAGACCTGTGAATAGCCTGCCTTTACCCTCGGCCTTACGAAGGCCTACAATGCCTGCAGGACTGGCCCTTCCCTGTGAGGGCCCCCAGCAACTCCAGGGCTCCATGCCCACGGCTCCAAGCTCAGCACAGGGAGAGGGTCTCCCTTCCCAAAAACCCGACCAAGATGCTGGAATCCCGTCTATTGGACGGGGCGGCCTGCAAGTCCTTCTGGGAACCATTGGTGGGGATGGGAGAGGGGGAGTGTGCCCACCTCTGGGTCCAGAGATGGGGTCAGCCCCTGGACCACGTGGCCTGCGTGGTGGGAGGAGTTGAGGGGAAGGCATTCTTTAAAGAAAATTAGGCACTGTCAGCCAGAAAGTGAGAGGGAGGCAGAAACTGGGACAGAACCCGCAGAACCCCTGAGAATTGCACATGGCGAAGACGCTGCCGGGTGTGGAGGGATCCCTAGAGGTGAGGCCAGCAAGGCCTCAAATGCCAGCCAGAGGCACAAGTGGCACGTCATCCTGTGGCACTCCCCATGCCCGGACATCCGAGCACCTGTAGAGCGGGGACCCCAGGCCCCGGTGGACCTACTGGGGGCAAACCTCCGTGGGGAGGCTGCCCAGGGGCTCCCCAAGGCCTGCTGGGCACCAGCATCCAGGGCTCAGGGGTGCAATGCTGGCTGCTGTGCCCCAGCCTCCTCCTCCACCCCATTTCACATCCAGAACAGCTCTTAGGGAAGCAGAGGAAGGGGCTGCCACCCTGGCCCCTCGCTGTGTTCCTCAACCGCGCCGTGTGGTCTGCAGGGCGGACGGCGCCCACCACCAGGCCGCTGGGAGGATGGAAGGAATGGTGGCAGCCGCCCTGGGGAAGCAGCACCCACCTCTCCCAGCTGAGTGAGGCCGAGTGACACCCTGTCCCCACCCCTCCCCTGCCCCCAGGGACGGAGGCCTTGCTCAGTATATATGGGTTCATTAATAGCTTGATTAATCACACCTCATATTTTCTGGTGCTTTTAAAAATAAAACATTTGAAAGCACTTTCACACCCACCTTGGGCCTCAGAGTTCCGGGCGAGTCTTATCTCCCAGACTACAGGTGAGGAAAGGGGCTGAGCCTCCAAGAGCAGCATGTGCCAGCGGGTGGCTGGGGGCAGCCTGGAGCCAGGGGCTTCTCCTGCCCGCCACTCCGCCTGTGGGCTGCTCTGCCCTCTCTCTGGGTTTCTCCACAGACCAGGAGTGAAGGGGCCACCCTGGGCAGATCTGAAATTCTAGAGGGAAAAAGCGGTGGTCATTCAGTCACGCAACAAACACTCCATCAGCATCCTGGTGAGACCTGGGGTCCTGCCCCCAGGGAGTTTATGGTCTAACAAGGGAAGTGGTGTACAAATTCACCCTGGTCCTGAAGTGGCATTAACCCAGATCGAGGCTCAGGGGATGGAGCAGGTGCTTGGGTGAGTGACAAAAAGTGTGGATCCAGAAAGGCCTCCAGGAGGAGGCAACAACTTTGCTGACATTTCCCTGGTGGACCAGGTGGAGCAGGTCCACCACAGTCCACGCCACTGGATGCCCACAGCAGCCTCCCCACCTCCCCTCTGCCCAGTGCCACCCCTCCCCTCCCACTCCTCACGCAGGGAGAGCACACCACACCCCTGCACATGACCCCCAAGGCTTCCCGTGGCCCTGGCAATGAAATCCCAACTCCTGACTCGACTGTAAAGGCCCCTGGGGTCCAGCCCCTGCTTCCTGTCTGACCGAACACGTCTCGCCCTCACTCACTCTGCCCAGGCCACACTGGCCTCCCTGCTGTCCTCAAACAAGCCCAGCTGCCTCCTGCCTTAGGGCCTCCCCTGTTCCCTTTTCCAAGCACACTCTGCAGCCTGGCCTTGGCGTTCAGGGCGCTGCTCAGATGGCACCTGCCTGAGCCCCGCTCCCTCGAGAGCCCTCTCACCCGCCCCTTTCTGAAAGTCCGCCCCTTCTACCTTCTCTGCTGCACTTAGTCTGCCCCTTCTACCTTCTCTGCTGCACTTGGGTTTTGTTTTGCTTTGTTTCCCCAACTTGAAAGCAAGCTTCAGAGACGGGGGCTGTGTTGTCTTGCTTGTGCTGGATCCTGGTGCCCGGAACAGTTCCTGGCACACAGCAGGCACTCAATAAGTATTTGTTGAATGGATATGTTTCATGTCTTGGAAGAAGGTGGCATCCGTCCCAGGCTCAGTTCAGTCCAAGGCTCCTTGCCCAGGGGTCTCTTGCCTCCCATTGCCACCGGCCCCGGGGCCTCATCTGCTTCCCCTCCTTTCGGTAGCTGCCACCCCCGTTGGCCCCCAGCCTCCCTACACACACACATGCACGCCACACACACATGCACACACACACACACACACACACACGCCTTGCCCCTCCTCCTTGCTATTCCTGAGAAGATGTGTGGTTTGGGGGTTGCCCAGTTTGCTGCTCCCACCCTTGCCGAGCAGGGGCACCAGCTCCAGCTGACGTGGGCAGCCAGTTCTCTCCTGAGAGAGGCAGGGCCAGCCAGCGGGCTCTGGGGCTCACTGCAAATGGGGTTCCCACTTCAGGGCTTGAGTCATCCACCCAGCCCTGTCTGACCAAGTCCTGTAGTTCCTGGTGACCAAGCGCCCATCAGGAATCTGCTAGTCAGTGAATGAGGTCTTCTAACTTAACTCCAAGCGGGCAGCCAGGCCAGGTCACGTCCCTTGCCAGTGGGAAAGCTGTGACATGGCGGAAGGAGCCTCTGGGAAACTAGAGATGAGTGGGGTTTGGGAAGTGGCAGGGCCCGTGAAGCTGGTGGGCCCATACCTGCCTGCTGTCCTGCAGGCCCACAAGCCACTGCAACCAAGGTGTGTCCGCCCTGGCAATGTTCTCACACGCCCGTCTGTCAGTGGCCCCAGAGGCAGCAGTGGTAGGCACCCCACCCCGAGGCCCCAGTTGCTAATGCCCGCATTAAGCAGCCTTGTGCTGTATGGCACAGACCGAGGATGCACAGTCTGGGGGTGGGGACAAAGCCTCCTGCCTGCTTCTCCTGTGACAACAGCTCCAGCACCAGCGAGGACAGGCCTTAGATGCAGAGAGGGTGAGACGGCATGTGTGGTTTCCCAGGAGAGTTGAGGTAGGGGAGCCCTCTTTCCAGAGGAGGTGACATTGGAGCTGAGCCCTGGAGAGAAGGTAGGAAAGCACTGGACAAAGAGGAAGGAAGGGAGTTTCAGGCAGAGACCTGGAGGTGGGAAGCTCCTGCCTTGGAGGGATCCATGGGTGTCTCTGCAGAAAAGGGCTGGAGCACTAACTGGGGCCAGAACGTGAGGCTCAGTGATGTCAGTCAAAGGCACTTGGCCCTATTCTGAAACACCCATGGGAGCCAGATGAACAATGAAAATGGGAGAAACAGACCCAGGGTGAGGCAACAGGGAGTGGTGGGGACTACGGCAAACTAGCCAGCTCTCAGGCCCTGTTGAAAGGATCCTAGGTTCTTTGGACTGAGCATGCACTACCTGGCGTTGTCTTTGATGGACAAGTACATGGAAAGCGAAAGAAAGAAAGAGAAGGAAGGAAGGAAGGAAGGAAGGAAGGAAGGAAGGAAGGAAGGAAGGAAGGAAGGAAAAGAAAGCAGGCAGGGAGGGAGGGAGGGAGGGAGGGAAGGAAAGAAAGAAAGAAAGGAAGCTCACGCTAGTAGCCTGGGCTGTGCAGTGGGGGAGGCGAGAGGCTCGGCTGTGCCTTCATTCAGGTGAGAGCCCTGACCGGGACACCGAGGGGGGACAGACAGATCTCAGGTACTGATGGCAAGGATAGAAGTCACACAGTGAGCTCGGGGGCCAGAGGCAGAGAAAGCCAGCCCTGACTGCCCAGGAAGATTCCTGTAGCCCCGAGAGGACGTCCAGTAACACCTTAATTTACCCCACCCATGCCCTTGCTAGAGAGCATAGCTGCTAGAATGTCCTTGCTAGAGGTCATAGCTGCAGCCTGGAGGGTGCCCCCTGGGTCCACCGGATAAATGCCCCCCGGGGCCAGTGTGGCATGACAGAGGCCCTGGAGAAGTGAGCTATGCCCCTTATTGGTCACAGTACATTTATTTTTCATTAGCAGTTAAATGCAGACATGAGGGATTGTGCTGGGTTCACCAGGCGGCTGACGCGAGCAGTGCTTGGCGTGCTGATCAATAGGGAGGCTGGAGGGCCGCACACCCCCTCCCTGCCCCCACACGCCCAGCCAGGGACCCCTGCCCACCCAGCTCCCCCGCCAAGAGGCAGGCACAGGCCAGCGCGTTGTCTACCTGTTAACGGATGTGGCACAGGTGGGCCCGGAACCTGCCACTGGGGGGTCTTGGTGACACCTGCCTGCTCCCCAACACGTGCAGGGCTTGCTCTGGCATCCAGCTTGGCCTGTCCTCTGCACAGCGTAGGGTCCTCCCAAATGCTGCAGCTTGCCTGGGTGCATGTCTAGAGCGGCCCTCGGGCCAGCAGCACCCATCGCACACCCCCACTCCAGGGTTCACACTCCCCAGCCTCCCAAGACCACCTCCTTCCATTCATTCTCCAGACTGTGGGAGGACCATGTGGGAGCCCAACTCAGCACTGCTCTCCCTGAGCCCACCCCTGGGTCCCATGTCTGGGTCAGGGCTGGCTGGTGGCTGCCAAGTGACCACGGCGAGCACACAGGTGACTGTACACTTGATGAGCCCAGTGTCTCAGCTGGAGGCTCTGGGGTAAGGGACCCCCTCGGGCCTCAGGTTCCCCGTCTATAAGGTGTCTCGGTCCCACCCCCTAGCGTCGCCTGCATTCCGCCACTTCCCGAGCCTACGACAGACCCCAGCAGAGGTGGTTCAGGGCGGGGTGGGTCTGGGTCTGATGACCTTCATTTTCACGACATGTGAACTGCAAGTGTGACCCCGCTTATGAATGCGGGCTTGGTGTCCATAGAGCTGCAGAACATGCGGGGGGCAGTTGCCAGTGGGAGGGCACACAAGGGAAAAAGCCAAGCTGGGGAGAGGCCGGAGTCTGGCAGGTGGGCAGGAGGCAGGCAGGGAGGCCAGAGAGTGAGAGGAGGGGCAGGCGCCCAGGGAGGGCCGGCGACCCAGCAGCGGACAAACTGTCCGGCTATGTCCCAAATGCCCTCCACACCCATCTGCCCCTGAACTCACAAAGACACAGCTGTTGCACCCCTCAGCTCAGCCAGCCTCCCTCTGCCATCCCTAAGGCACCTGCCAGCTCTGTGCCTCAGTTTCCTTATTGGCTCTCACCCCCTATGAGATTGCTGTGAGGATGACCGAGCTGAGGGGTGCAGCCCTTTGCTGTGGAACACATGGAACCGTGGGGGTACCAACAGCAGCCCACGCTCCCCGAGCATTGTGCTGAGTGCCTCACGCCTGTTTCATTTCATCCTCACAACAGCCTTAAGAACTGGGCACCATGCCCCATTTTGCAGATGAGGAAAGAGGTTCAGGATGGGGTGGACCTGCCTGAAGTTGCAGAGGCCCCTGAACCCTCGGTCCGAGCCTGCCCTCCAGGGCGCCTGCAGGAGCCGGTGCACACACCTCCCCCCGTGAAACCAGGGTCCTGGGGAAGGGCGGACTCCCACCATGGGGAGAGGGTCCCTGCACAAGCAGGAGCGAAAGAGGCAGTGGGCCAGGCGTGTGTGCCCCTCGGTGGGTAGGGTGGGCCCAGGCCTCCCAGTCTGAAGCCCTGGGTGGGTTTTGGATCACCCGTGGGGAGGGTGGAGGAGCCCAGAGGCCAACCATGTGAGGGGCTTGCGGACTCCCCTACAGGCAGCTGTCATCTCCACCTCACAGAGAGCAAGCCCCTCGCTCCCCAAGGTCACCACTAAGATGAACAGAATAGATGGTCTGGAAACCCAGGGTTTCCCTCTATGCCCAGGGGCTGCAACTGTGAGTGCGCATTGGTGGGGGGATCACTGCAGCCCCAGGGGAGGCCAGGCTGGCTGAGGGCCTGTTCAAAGGGCAGCTGGGGGGTGTGGGAGCTGAGGGTGACCCCCACCCCATCCTCTCAGGGGACCTGCTGGTTGGGCAGGGATCAGACTACTCTGGGGGTTTTACCTCTGCCAGTGCCTCCAAGCCAATTACCTGTGTAATTAGCAACAAATGACTTGTGGGATGGTTGTGGTTTTTGGTTAAAATTAGAAGGAAACCCACATATTCAGGTCTCCTTGAAGGAGGTGGCCCAGGTACCTCAGATTCCCAGACACACTCCCGGCTCTCGCCTTGCCTGTGCCCACCCCGCGTGTTATTTCTGAGCACCTACTATGTGCAGGGCCAGGGATGGGGCCAACAAGGAAGCAGGGCCCCAGAGGCGGCCACTGGCCAGGGCTGCTCCCTCCCTCGCCCCAGGCAGCTCACCTGCCTGGCCAGGGACCTTCCCACCTTGGCCAGCCTTGCCCTGGACCTCCCGGGCAGGGGCCTGCCTGGCCAGATCCCTGGACTTCTAGGAAGGCAGTCGCCAGGCCACCTCAGTGCTGGGACTCCGCCCAGGTCTCATTTCACCTCACCACGGTCTTCAGGATAGCATGGGCTGCTCCTTCCCTGCTTTTACAGAGGCGGACATGGAGGCCCGGGTGGGGGATGGTCATTGGCCTGAGATTGCCCAGCTGGGACATGGCAGAGCCTGGACTCACTCTCCTCCCATCCGCCCCAACCCACGGTGGGATCGTTTGCTGAGCCGCTGCCTCTACCCTGCCCAGTCTGGCCCCTGGCTCACCTTCCCCCTCTGCCCTGCCGCAGGTGCCCAGCAGAGTGCCACCGTGGCCAACCCAGTGCCTGGTGCCAACCCGGACCTGCTTCCCCACTTCCTGGTGGAGCCCGAGGATGTGTACATCGTCAAGAACAAGCCAGTGCTGCTGGTGTGCAAGGCCGTGCCCGCCACGCAGATCTTCTTCAAGTGCAACGGGGAGTGGGTGCGCCAGGTGGACCACGTGATCGAGCGCAGCACAGACGGGAGCAGCGGTGAGCCGCACAGGGCGTCGGGCAGGGCCAATCCGGGGGAGGCAAGTTTCCGCCAGCCCAGAGGAGCCTGCAGCTGCCCCCAGGATTCCCCACCTGGGACCCCGGAGCCCTTCTCCAGAGGCCACACCCCTCAGCAGTTTGGGGAGAAGGAGGGGGAGAGAGGGGGTCCCTGATGACCAAGGAGCTCCCAGACCTCACGTTCAGTGATTGTTTTCTTTGTGCGTCGGTTCATTCGATCAGTCAGGCATTCACTCACACCTGGGAGCACCCACTCCCGTGCTGGGGACAGTCCGCCACCCTCGGAGCCCAAGTTCCCACAGAGAGGCAGACAGCGGGGTGACCTCTCAGCAAGGGGAGAGGCCTCTCAGGGGAGGTGATGTGTTAACTGAGAGAGGCATAAGAACCGGTTAGGGAGTGAAGAAGGGGGAAGTGCATCCCAGGCAGAGGACACAGCCCAGGAAAGCCTGGAGGCAGATGCTGGCGTGCTGGTGGTGGGGTCAGCAGTGAGGGTGAGGGTGTGCAGGGGACCAAACTGATGCCACTGTCTTAGGGGATCTCAAGCTGCAGAGCGACATGGCCAGAGCTATATGTGATTCAGGGGCCAGAGTTGGGGCTGATGGAAGCGGCAGGTCTGGAGACACTGAGCAGAGGGAGCCAACCAGACTCAGCTGGGGGCACAGGGAGAGGGGTTCTAGGGGCAGCGAGCAGACTCAGGAAGCACCTCTTCCATGAGACACCACATTCCCCACCCCCAGCCCTGGCCTTAAGTAGCACTGGGGACGTGGGCAGACAGCCCTTGTCTGGGTTCCGCAACTCCCCCAGAAAGGACTGGCAGAGAGAGAGGCAGGAGCGAACAACAGCTTCTCCTCCTCCCCCTCCTCCCCCTTTTCCCCCTCCCTCTCCTCCTCCCTCCCCTCCTCCCCCTCCCCTCCTCCTTCTTTACCCCCTTCTTCCCTCCTTCCCCTCCTCCCCCTCCTCCTCCCCTCCCCCACTCCTCTCCTACCTTTCCTCCTCCTCCTCATCCTCACTCATTAGAGCCTGTTTCAGTTTCCTCTCCCTTGGTGCTTTGTGGAGCGCCCCACGCATAATGACACCTCGGGGGTAGTCCTGAGCCCCCTCCCACCAAGGCCTCAGCCATCCTGAGACACACAGCACACATACCCTGTTGAGGCACAGCCCGTGTGGGACACACAGGCCATTGCCGTGAGGCTCAAGCCATAGTGCAGCTGGGACAAGCAGGTGTCACCCAGGACTCCCACTGATGCCAAGGGCAGGCCGGGGACCTTGGGCCTAGAGAGGTGGCCCAGGAAGGATGCCCAGCGGAGGAGGAACATCCAAGCTCAGGTCTCAAAACCACCTGGAAAGGGCACCTCCCAGGCCCGTAGAATGGAAGGTGCAGAGGCGCAGAACAGCCTCGGGTGGCTCGGGTATGGAGCGAGAGCGAACCCCGGGGCAGGCAGCAGTGGCCAGGAGACTGCGCTAAGGGGTCCCTGGAGGCTGAGACACCAGAGTGGGCTGCGGTCGCCACCAGAGTGGGCAAGGCCCCTGCCGGGGAGAACGGTTTGGAAGCTCTGGCAGTGATCTGAGGTGAGCTGAAAAGCCCTGGATTTAGGCAGTGCCATTTAGCCCCAGAACCAGCTTGTCATTTTACGGTTGAGACTGAGGCCTTGGCTCTTACTCATCCAGAGCCCTGCCGGGGCTCCAACCAGGCCTTCTCGTCTGCAGCAGTCACACCCCACCCCTCCATGAGGGTCAGCAGGGGCTGCCTCCCTCCCCCAGGTGTCGTCTCAGCGCCCTGGCCTGACTGCAGCTTCTCACCTGCGGTCTTCGGGTGTTCGCTGAGCACCTGCTCTGTGCCATGCCTTGGGTTAGGTACTAGGAGTTATGCTCTCAGGGCAGTGATCCAGCTCTACCTCCTACCCTCAGAGGGAGATAGAGAGGGTTGGCGGCCAAGGTAGCCCAACAGAACCCTGGGCACCAGCACCTCCCAGGACCAGAGCCTCTCCTGGCCCCAGCGGAGGTGCCAGAGGCCTCCCTGCCCAGCAGCAGGGCCCACCTTGTCTTGCTGGGAGGGTCTGCAGGAGAACCGCAGGCAAGTCCCTCCCCTCCCTGGGCTCAGTTTCTTCATCTGTAAAATGGGGGTGAGGAGACCCCCCCCCCATCCCGCCCCTTGCAGATTGGTCAGGGGAAGCCATGAAATCTCACATGGCCAGTCAGGACCCAGCACGGGGCCTTTCCTTTCTCCCCACCCCACACCCGGGGCCCAGCGTCCCTTCAGCATAAGTTCTCCCACTGCTGTGGCAGGTCCCCCAGGGAAGGCACAGCCAGAGAGCTGCTCTCATGCAGCCTGGAAGCTCCAGTCCAGCCCCCTGCTGCTTCCAGCACCCCCTTCCGGGCCCCCCCGCACACCCCTCTGCCTGGACACCCCTGCCATTATGAGGGCTCAGATCCATGGATTGGCCGGAACCCAGGCCCTTGCCTGAATGAGCAGTCGCAGGCCCGGGCCGGCACACACACCGGGAGCCCCTGGCCCACACTCCCCAGCCGGCTCCTGTGGCCCTGTTCTCTTCCTGCCGGGCAGAGAAGCAGAGCTTGGGACACGTCCCACCCGTAACCGCCAGGGCCCTCTTCTGCCCCGAGCATCCGACTCCAGCCTCCCATGGCCAGAACATCTGAATGTTCATTGATCTCATCGATTTCTCAACCCAAAGCCATCGAGTGCTTTGAGGTGAAGAAAAAGGCTTTCCTTACCCACGACAGATACCACGGCAGTGGCGCCACGCCGCCAAAGACCAAAGACCCCAAACCAGAAACGTTCTGTGGTCAGACAGGTATGGCAGGGGTCGGAGGCCCACCCAGCTCTGCAGCCCACTCATTCGTGTGTGGGGCTGGAGGTGGCCGGATGGACACCCAGGAGAGCACCTAGTTCCCTCTCGTTTGCCCTCATTCCTCACCCAGAAGGCCAGGGGGCAGGGACCAAGGCCTGAAGTGCTGGAACCCAAACCTGCTGACACTAAAAAAAAGCCTGAAATTTGCAAAACCAAGCACTGGAGTCCGGTCTGGGAGTATAACTTATTTTGTGTTAAACAAACTGATTGGTTATTAGATTGTTTAGAAGCAGATTGCTGAGAAAGTGAGAACCGAAGTGCCAGCTTGGCCTCAGAGCCCCAGCTAGAAACCCTGGGCAGCCCAGGTTCACACACACACCCGCCCAGGCCCACTGGCCCGGGGTCCCTCCCCAGGGCTGGCACCTGCTCACACTTACTGGGCAGGTACAGACACAGCTGTACCCAGACACTGCTCCCAGGAACCAGGCTGCCTGATGATCCACAAGAGGAGAGCGCACAGCCCCTCACATCAAAGATGGGGTAGGGCCGGGTCTGCAGCCCCCGCCTCAGGCACTGCCCTCCAGGAGCTTGTGGGGCTGAAGGGCACCCCTCACCAAGGCACTGCGTGGAGCTGGCACATTGAGGACACACTTGGCCCTCACTCATGCAAGTGAGAGGGAGGAGAGGAGGTGGCAGGACAGAAGGGGAGGGAAGACAAAGGGAGAGGAAAAGGGAGCGCTTAAAGGTAGTGCTGTTCTCCCAAGCTGAGCCGCCTGGGCCATGGGTGAGGCTCCTGAAGGAGGGCCGGGCTCCCCACAGCACCACGGGGGATGGAGGAACCATTAACAGACTTGTCCACCCAAGGGAGAAAAAGTACCCAGTTCAGAATGTTCTGGAGGTCTCCCACCCCTAACCCCCAAGGCAGAGAGGATGAAGGGAGTGGAGGGCCCCTCCCCAGATCTCCTTATCAGATGCCCTAAGTCATATTGAAAGATAGCTGGTGCCCAAGGCCCCTCTCCTATACAAGGACCCTGTGAGCCACCCCCTCGTTCTCAGCCTGCCCACCCCATCCCCTGAGAGTGTCCACATTGGGTGTCTTAGAGAACGGGGCAGGTGGTGCCCAGAACGGAGGGAAGCGGCCCAGATACCATGATCTCACCAGAGGTGACAGCCCTGCCATCTCCTATGATAGCTGGCCGGCGAC
Organism: Gorilla gorilla gorilla; assembly: GCF_029281585.2. NCBI lineage: Eukaryota > Metazoa > Chordata > Mammalia > Primates > Hominidae > Gorilla > Gorilla gorilla. The sequence continues at coordinate 180,644,965 of NC_073228.2, forward strand.
AGGGACAAAGTGATAGAAAAATCTGGACACCCAGTGTGAGAGCCCAGAGGCTTGTGAGGAGGGGTCTGGGAAGCAGTTGGAGAAAGTCATGTTAGAGAAATTAAGAAGGAAACAGCCTCCCAGCCTGCTGGCTCAGCTGGGCGGCCCGCTCTTCCCGCAATGCAGCCCTAATTGAATTTCGCTGTTAACAATGGAAACACATTGGCTGCCGGCCTCTCTCTCCCTTTCTGATAAGCCAATGACCCGAGGGAAATTGGGGTCAGGAGGAGGAGAAATTGGAAGCAAACAGTCTTTTCTCACTGCTGGGGATGCTGGTTTTGGCTACAGACGGGGCAGGAGGAGGGTTGCTGCCCCCGCTCCTGAGTTGTCAGAGGGTCCTCAGCCTGCCTCAGGCCAGATATGGCAGAAGGTGGGGGGCTGAGTCCAGCCTGGAGCAGAGTCCCCCCAGCTCACCCTAGTTAGGCAGAGCGGGTCCTGGACCCCCAGCTCCCCCTCTGCTGGCTGCTCTCTCACCCTCTTCCAAAGTTTCTCCCTAGTGCATAGGCGCCCCAGCTCACCCTTCGGATGCAGACAGTCCCGGGTCCCCATGGCAAGTCACTTCCCTCTGCATTTCTGTCCAAGGGAGTGGATTAAGACGACATCCCCAACCCGGCACGTGGGAAACCCTAAGTCCCAGGGCGCTAGCATCATACTACATAATCACTGCAATTATATTGTTAATGACTGTTATTATATTATCACGTCAGGATCTATCTGCTAGCCCCCGAGGGAGGGGGCCAGATCCTTCCTCACCTCTTTTACCCACAGAGGTGCAGAGCTCAGCCTGTCTGCCCCACCCCTTCTGCCTGGAGTCTTTGGAGGTCAGACCCTCTGGCCCAAAGCTCTACGGCAGCCCCTTTATGGACATTTCTGTAAGTGACTCCGGGGAGTCAGGCCTCAGGTAACAAAGTATAATGAATGGAAGGTCTACCCTGCCTGCCCGGGGCCTTCAGGAGATAGAAATCAAGCGGCCCTTGGGCCCCCTGGAGTTTCCTCCAAGCTGGGGGTTGCCTTAAAACTTAAAATATAATAATAATCAAATTTAAAAAAAAAAAAAAAAAACAAAGTCCACTCCCTTGCCAGTCAGCGAGAGTGGCTGAGGGTGGCGCAGGGACCCACATGCAGAAGTTCAGGGTGGCCCTGGGGCTCTGACTACCTGCGCCTCCCGCCCCCAGGGCTACCCACCATGGAGGTCCGCATTAATGTCTCAAGGCAGCAGGTGGAGAAGGTGTTTGGGCTGGAGGAATACTGGTGCCAGTGCGTGGCATGGAGCTCCTCGGGCACCACCAAGAGTCAGAAGGCCTACATCCGCATAGCCTGTGAGTCTAGGGCTGGGCCCTGGGGGAGGGCACACGGTGGGAGGGTGTCACCAGGAGAGGGGACAGTAGGCTTCCTGGAAGAGGCGGTCCGGTCAGAAAACCTCACAGCCCTGCCTGGATGAGTGGAGAAAGTGCCTGTGGACACGGCCCAGCCACCCCATGTCCCCCTGGCCACCTGGCACTTCCTCTGCCATGTGCCACGGCCCCTGCAGGACAAGGGACACAGCCAGCCAGGCTGAGCCTGTGCGAGGCCCTCAGACAGGAGGACGCTCTCATTCCTCTTCTAGATTTGCGCAAGAACTTCGAGCAGGAGCCGCTGGCCAAGGAGGTGTCCCTGGAGCAGGGCATCGTGCTGCCCTGCCGTCCACCGGAGGGCATCCCTCCAGCCGAGGTGAGGGCTCCTCTAGTGCCCACGTCTAGACCTGGGCTCCTGCCTGGTCACCCTGGCAGGGGCCACTCTGGGCAGGGCCAGCATGGGCTGGCAGTACATGGCAGGGCTCCCTCCCCTAGGTGGAGTGGCTCCGGAACGAGGACCTGGTGGACCCATCCCTGGACCCCAATGTATACATCACGCGGGAGCACAGCCTGGTGGTGCGACAGGCCCGCCTTGCTGACACGGCCAACTACACCTGCGTGGCCAAGAACATCGTGGCACGTCGCCGCAGCGCCTCCGCTGCTGTCATCGTCTACGGTGGGCCCCGGGGCTCCCCGGTCACAGGGAGAGGCACTGCGGTGCCCCTGGGCAGTGACATGTGGCTGGTGGGGTGAAGAGAGGCCATGAGGCCAAAGCCAGGTGGACCAGATCGTGCCTGACTAGGCAGGATAAGCAAAGGGCTCTCTGTGACTGCTGGGGGCCCAGGGGCATGTCTGGGCAAAGGAGTGGGACAGATTGGAGGTCCTTTGTGGGCAGCAGGCATTGTGCAGAAGGAGATGAGGGACAGGATGGGAATCTAGGAAAGGTGACAGGCTGTCCCCACTCCTGAGTCTCCAAGGGGGGAATCAGAAGCCACACAGTCCAGGCACCCCCAGGAGCCGGCAGAGGGAGGGTGCGGGAGTCACCCCAGGAGAGGCTGGGGTCTGGGCTGCAGGAGTGTGTGAGCCGCGGTTCAGCCTGGCTACCCCGAGTGCCCCCTGGGAGAAGGGAAGACTGTGGCGTGCGTGCTGCGGGGCCCGGGAGCCAGCAGGCACGAGCATGGCCTCCCCCAGGCCTTCTCTCCCAGCTCAGCCACAGCCCACCCGTGTCCAGCTCACAGCCCCTCTGCCCTCACGCCCCGTCCCCTGGGCCAGTGTATCTGAGGACGCCCCCGCTCCCTGACCCCAGTCCTTCTCTGTCCGGCCAGTGAACGGTGGGTGGTCGACGTGGACCGAGTGGTCCGTCTGCAGCGCCAGCTGTGGGCGCGGCTGGCAGAAACGGAGCCGGAGCTGCACCAACCCGGCGCCTCTCAACGGGGGCGCTTTCTGTGAGGGGCAGAATGTCCAGAAAACAGCCTGCGCCACCCTGTGCCCAGGTACCAGCGGCCGCCGCCTCCCGCATCGTTCCTCACCACGCCATCTCCGTGCCCTGGCTCCATCGCGCCCACCAGCCTGCCCCCCCATGGCTCCATCCCACCCACCCGCCACGCAGGGCCAGGCTCAGTCTGACGCGGGGATCGGGGTGCGGTGTATGGTTGGAGTCAGGGCTCGATCTGTGTCCAGTGTCAGGGCTCAACATAGGGTGTAAGTCACAGGGTGTGAGGTACAGTTTGACAGGGTCTAGGGCTCAGCCCAGGGCTGCAGAGTCCACTTGTCCCTGGGTTCAGAAGGGTCAACGTGTGACGAGAGAGCCCTCGCTGCCCCAGGGCCAGGACAGCCTCCCTGGTGTGGAGAGAGCCAAGCAGCCCCTGGCGTCATCCGCGCCTCCCTGTCATTAGCATGCGTCATCAAGGCCAGCTGGACACTAGAGGGCGTGCATCGTGGGCCTGGCCCTGGCTTTGCACCCAAATCCAGGCTGCCTTGCACTGCCTGGTCTGGTTGCCCAGAGGGGCCACACTGGCAGACTGCTGGGGTGGGCTCCCAGGCTGACCGCACCGTCTCCTCTCTGCTTGTCTCTCATCTAGTGGACGGCAGCTGGAGCCCGTGGAGCAAGTGGTCGGCCTGTGGGCTGGACTGCACCCACTGGCGGAGCCGTGAGTGCTCTGACCCAGCACCCCGCAACGGAGGGGAGGAGTGCCAGGGCGCTGACCTGGACACCCGCAACTGTACCAGTGACCTCTGTGTACACAGTGAGTCCTCTCTGCCCTGAGGTCCTCTTCTGTTTGCCTGGATTGGCCTTGCCCAGCCCTGGGGAGGTGGGGGCTGAGGGAGCTCAGCCAAAGGCTGTAGCCTTTCCAGGCTCAGGACCCACTGAGATCCCCCTCATCCTTAGCATAACTGCACATGGGCCCAGGCGCGCCCCACCACCTCCCATGCCTCCTGAGACGGGCACAGATTTGAACCTTGATTCATGCACACCCGTTGCCCACACTCACCCCAACACCACAGCTTCCCATCTGCCCACACTCACCCCACACCACAGCTTCCCATCTGCCCACACTCACCCCAACACCACAGCTTCCCATCTGCCCACACTCACCCCACACCACAGCTTCCCATCTGCCCACACTCACCCCACACCACAGCTTCCCATCTGCCCACACTCACCCCAACACCACAGCTTCCCATCTGCCTGGTCCCCCAGGTGCACATACAGGTCCTGTGGGAATGCCGGGCTTGTGAGGGCTGTTAATTACAAGGCCATAACTAACAATTAAAGATCTCTGTTGGATTTTTTTTTCCTCTAGAACATACCCTCCCCCATTCTTTCAATTAAAAACCTAATTATCTGTGTCAATTCCTTTCTGATGGACATTTCTTCCATTTATGCAAAACCCTTCTAAAATCAATATAGCTTCCTCCAAGCCGTCAATCACCCCCTCCCCAGACCTGCCCCAGGCCTTGGGGAGGCAGACAGAGAGAAGGGCCCCCAAACCCCTGCTCCTGGTCTAGGCACTGACCTGGAACCACACAGGAGGCAGACCCTGTGCTCTGGGGATCCCAGGAGTTCACCCCCAGCCCAAGCTGCCCTTGTCCCAGAAGAGCAGGCAGCAGGTTCAACCTAGCAGCCAGGCACCAGGTCATCCACTCTGGGGAAGTAGCTCTTCCCCTCCTCCATCCTCCAGGCAGCAGACTCAGCTGGGATCTCAAGCCCACGAGGAATGTGATTTGCTCAGAGTCACACAGCACAGTAATGGCAAATACAGGGCTGGGATGCACACGCACGGACTCCATGCTCCCTGCCACAAGCGTCTGCTCCCTAGCTAGTGCAGATGCCCCGGGGTGCAGACCTCATCCTCCTGGGGTGCAGACCACTGACCTCTCCTTCCCAGACTCCTACACCCCTGCCCCCACCAAGGCCGCGCTGTCTCCCACAGCTGCTTCTGGCCCTGAGGACGTGGCCCTCTATGTGGGCCTCATCGCCGTGGCCGTCTGCCTCGTCCTGCTGCTGCTTGTCCTCATCCTCGTTTATTGCCGGAAGAAGGAGGGGCTGGACTCAGATGTGGCTGACTCGTCCATTCTCACCTCAGGCTTCCAGCCCGTCAGCATCAAGCCCAGCAAAGCAGGTGAGGGGCCCCGTGCCCCCAGCACTCCTGCCCCAGCTCCCACGCCAAGGGCTGCTGGGGCAGGGATGCCCTAGGTGCCATTGCCTGAGTCTGTCTTTATCCTGCAGACAACCCCCATCTGCTCACCATCCAGCCGGACCTCAGCACCACCACCACCACCTACCAGGGCAGTCTCTGTCCCCGGCAGGATGGGCCCAGCCCCAAGTTCCAGCTCACCAATGGGCACCTGCTCAGCCCCCTGGGTGGTGGCCGCCACACACTGCACCACAGCTCTCCCACCTCTGAGGCCGAGGAGTTCGTCTCCCGCCTCTCCACCCAGAACTACTTCCGCTCCCTGCCCCGAGGCACCAGCAACATGACCTATGGGACCTTCAACTTCCTCGGGGGCCGGCTGATGATCCCTAATACAGGTAGGAAGGACCCCAGGGGGCTCTGAGAGCTCCACTTCCCTCCTGGAGGAGGACGGGACAGCCGGATGTTCCTCTCGTGCCCCTCAGTGTCCCATGACAGATCAGCAAGGAGAGGGGGTGGAGTTTTGGGGAGAACCCAGTCTTGGCTGGCACCGAGGCCATGGCCAGAGCTGTCTTCCTCTTGTTGCCTGTGGGCACAAGATAATTGTCCATTCATTTACACAGCCAAGCAGCCTACTTGTTCCAGTCTCCATGTGGGGCCCTGGGCCCAGAGGTAGGGCAAGCCCCGGCCCCAAGGAGCTTGCAACTGAGCAGGGAGACAACCAAGGGCAAACAGATGAGCACAGGCCTGGGCAGAGGCCATCCTGGAGTCCCCACTGCATCCTGGCTTCCACCCACCCCAGCATCGAAACCCTCTGAAGAACTCTTTCCACGGCTGCCTTGCAAGAAGTGGCTGCAGCCTCTGGCATGGCTGGCCACTCCCACCCGAAATTCCCAAGTCCCTCAGCTTAGATGACCCCATGCGCTCCTGGTTAACTTGCCCCTCTCCAGCTGCCTGTTCCATAAATGTAGGTGTGCCTCCGAGCTCCCTCCCAGTGCCCTTCTCCCTGAGCGGCCTCGCCCACTCCATGGCTTTAATCGCCGCGTCTGTGCAGATAACTCCCACTCCCCCATCCTTAGCCTGCAGTTCTCCCGGGCGACAGAACTGTACACCCAGCTGCCTCCTGGCCAGCTCCATCTGGATGTCTCACAGCACCTCAGACTCCTGGTGCCTAAAACAGAACCGTCTCCCACCCTCCCCCAGAGCCTCCCCATTCCTGGCTTCCCCCAGTTCACGGATCGTCTAGTTGCTCAAGCCGGAAACTTGGGGTCACCTTGACCTGCTGCTCGTCCTCTCTTGCCCCCCGCCAGCTTCAGTCCCACGCCAGTCCCTCCTCAATAGCTCCTGCCACCTCCTGCTCTCGTCCTCCCTTGCTGCCTCTCCTCACACAGGCCACCAAACCCCTTACCTGATTCCTTGCTGTAAAACTTCACCAAATGAAGCCAGAGTTGATCATGACCCTCTCATGCTCGAATCCCTTCTGGGCTCCCCTCTGCCCCCTGCAAAGCCCACATGATACCACAGAGAAGACCTGTCCCCTGCGGGCCAGCTGCTTCAGCCTCTTCCCTCACACACATCGTCCCGCACACGGCAGCCACCATGGACTCAACATCCCCGACACACGGTGCTGCCGTCTGCATGCACCGACCCCCTGCCCCTCCCACCAGCTCAGCTGGGACTTCTTTTTTGGGTCCCCACCTGACAGCTCTTGCCGTCTGTGCCTCACGTCCACACGGATGATAACGAACCCCTCATGGGGCTGTTGGGATGACGAGGTGAGATGGCATCTGTCAGCTCTTACAGAGACGCAGGCGAACAGTGGGGCCCGGCACCCCTTGCTCTTCGCTCCCCAGGCCGGGGGGTGGCTGCCACTTCCCCCGCATCCTGTGCTGTGGTTGACTTGTCCTTCTCCCCTGCTGGGCTAAGAACTTCATGAGAGTAGGGTCTGTGGTTTTCCTTCGCCGTCCTGAGTACCCAGCATTAGGAGTTGATGAATGAGGATGTAAGTGCGTGTACCTTCCCCATGGAGAGCCTTCCTGCGAGGATGTCTGGCATTGTCACCAACACTACAGCTGGGACCGCGGGGCAGTGCGGGCCAGGGAAGGGAGCAGTGGCTGTGACTCTGCACTCTCCGGTGAAACGGTGATACCAGCCCAGCCCTGCTCTGCGCTGCCCACGAGGGAGTGTGCATTTGCTTTTGGACTTGGTGGGGTAAAGTCATGGAATTCCTCTCCCTCCCCATGTCCTGAGCTGGGAGCCCCTCCTCATGTAAGGGCTCCCTGTCTGGGGGAGTCCCTGCTCACCACCTCTAGAGGGACTCCCTGGCCCCCGTCTTTGCCAGATCCTGTCCCACCATCTCCCTGTTGAACCACTCCCCTCTCCACTCACACGCTGATCCTGCTCCTCCAAGACGCTGGAGCAGAGGCAAGTCAGCTGACGGGAGGGCATCCGGCCCAAGAGATAGGTTATTCAAGACCCACCCCACCTGCAGGGACCATGGCGTGGCAGAGAGTAGAAGGAGCAATGGAGAGGGGAGCTGGAGCAGGACAGGAGGGCAGTGGGGGCTCAGGCAGTGGTTCCAGAACCACCAACTTTGTAGCACTGGCTGGGCTAGAGAGGCAGTGGGGGCCAGAGGCAAAGGCCCTTCAATGCCAGGCCAGGGAGCTGGACTTCATCCCAGGGGCAGGGAAGGTTTTAAGCAAGGAATACCCTGGTCCCCCCCCCCCCAGTGCCTTTCAGGGGACAAGGGAGGTCGGTACTGCATACCTTCTGTCCCCAAGTTTTCTGTGCCTGAGCTAGCCAGGCATGCTTTCCCCACCTGGGTTCCCTCAGTTGCTCATGGGGTGCCCCTGACTCAGCTTCATGCCTGTGGGGGTGGTTGGTCAGCACGGCAGTCTTTGAGGCCCCTCTGTCCCCAGGCCGGGCTGGCACCAGTCAGTCCTCACAGGAAGGCTCCTGGAGGGGCTGTGTGGTGGGGTGTTGGGTGCTTTGGCAGTGGGTAAGCCCTGGCCCTCTCCCTGCCGTTCCAGGAATCAGCCTCCTCATCCCCCCAGATGCCATACCCCGAGGGAAGATCTATGAGATCTACCTCACGCTGCACAAGCCGGAAGACGTGAGGTGTGGCCGCGGGCCCCGTTGCCGGGGGTGGGAGGGACCTGCCTGCTGCCTTTGGTCCCCAGGAAGCCCCCTGCCCACTCACTGTTGTGCCTGGCCTGAGGCAGCGGGGGAAAGAGCTGTGCCTAAGCCCCACGTGGTCCTGCAGCCCAAGCCCCTGGCCCCTGGGATGCTGCTGCCCTGCCCTCAGGACCCAGGATGGGCCACTGACACCTTTCCCTCCCCACCCATATTTCCCCACTTGAGGTTGCCCCTAGCTGGCTGTCAGACCCTGCTGAGTCCCATCGTTAGCTGCGGACCCCCTGGCGTCCTGCTCACCCGGCCAGTCATCCTGGCTATGGACCACTGTGGGGAGCCCAGCCCTGACAGCTGGAGCCTGCGCCTCAAAAAGCAGTCGTGCGAGGGCAGCTGGGAGGTGAGCAGGGAACTGACCCGGGCTCCAGAAGGGAACGTGGGCTAACTGCACGCTCCACCCGGCCTTCCACCGCTGGGTGGCCCTGAGCCCCACCCCCACCCCTCCCCAGTCTCCGGCCACTTCTTGAAGCCACAGCTGGCCCTAGGGCTCTGAGGCTGAGCCAAATTGACCCACTGACCCCTGCCCACAGGATGTGCTGCACCTGGGCGAGGAGGCGCCCTCCCACCTCTACTACTGCCAGCTGGAGGCCAGTGCCTGCTACGTCTTCACCGAGCAGCTGGGCCGCTTTGCCCTGGTGGGAGAGGCCCTCAGCGTGGCTGCCGCCAAGCGCCTCAAGCTGCTTCTGTTTGCGCCGGTGGCCTGCACCTCCCTCGAGTACAACATCCGGGTCTACTGCCTGCATGACACCCATGATGCACTCAAGGTATCTCCCACCCCTCACCCCCGCCTCTGGAAGGCCGAGCTATGCCTGGCCCTGTGGACTGACTGCCTTGGGCGCAGTGGGGAGGGGCCTGGGCTGACCACCTGGGGCACTGCAGGAGGTGGTGCAGCTGGAGAAGCAGCTGGGGGGACAGCTGATCCAGGAGCCACGGGTCCTGCACTTCAAGGACAGTTACCACAACCTGCGCCTATCCATCCACGATGTGCCCAGCTCCCTGTGGAAGAGTAAGCTCCTTGTCAGCTACCAGGTGAGGGCCAGGGCCGTGGCCAGCGCACAAGGGGCCTGGAGCTTGGGCTCACCTGACACCTCCTCTCTGCATCCCCATCAGGAGATCCCCTTTTATCACATCTGGAATGGCACGCAGCAGTACTTGCACTGCACCTTCACCCTGGAGCGTGTCAGCCCCAGCACTAGTGACCTGGCCTGCAAGCTGTGGGTGTGGCAGGTGGAGGGCGACGGGCAGAGCTTCAGCATCAACTTCAACATCACCAAGGTGGACGGGAGGGGCTGCAGCACCGCCGTGATGTGCTCCCACTACCAACTCCCCACCAGCCCCCAAAACGCTCCTGCCCTGCCACCCTCTCTCCCTCCCGCCTGTCCCCAGGCCCACCTCCTCCTAGAAACCCCTTGGCAGCTTCCTCCCAAACTCAGAGACAGGGAGGCACAGGTGCAAATGGGACTTGGGGAGGGGAGTGCAGGGGACATGGGAGCAGCAGGAGGGGAGACCCTGGAGGGCTTCCCTGAGGAGGGGCTTTGTACTGGGCCCCAAAGAATGAGCCAGTTTGGCTGCGGCATTAAGGGGAAGAGCATTTCTGGCAGTGAGAGCTGGGCAGGGGGGACTCAGGCCGTGAAGAGAGCTGTGTGTGTGGAGTGTCAGCAGAGGCTGGGCAGAGTGGAGGGGAGAAGGGCGGAGAGGGAGGGAGGCCACAGAGGGCTCCTCTGCTCTCTGGCTATGTGGCTTTGGGCAGGTCGCTGCACCTCTGAGCCCCAGTAAGCAGGGCCTTGGCACATGGGAGGTGCCCAGGAAGTACCAGTGCTCATGCCGCCCCCATGCTCTGGGGGAGTCTGGGAGCTCCCCCAGCAGGAGGTGGCAGTGGGCCCAGGCCTGGGGAAAGTTCTAACAGGCACCTCTTTCCCTCCCACCTCCAGGACACAAGGTTTGCTGAGCTGCTGGCTCTGGAGAGTGAAGCGGGGGTCCCAGCCCTGGTGGGCCCCAGTGCCTTCAAGATCCCCTTCCTCATTCGGCAGAAGATCATTTCCAGCCTGGACCCACCCTGTAGCCGGGGTGCCGACTGGCGGACTCTGGCCCAGAAACTCCACCTGGACAGGTGGGCGGGAGAGGGGCAGAGAGGGCCTGCGCAGGCCACCGACAGTCCTGCCCAGCGGCGGGGTGGGTGAGGTGGACAGGAGGCCCTGTGGGGCCTGTGCCGTATCTACTAGTGGCCGGGGCAGTCATTGTGTTTGGCTTCGGGGAGGCCCTGCCCTGGGGTGGGCCAGGGGGGCAGGAGGTGTCGGCTGGGGCCAGGCCCGGCTGCTGACGGCCCCCCTCCCCTCCACAGCCATCTCAGCTTCTTTGCCTCCAAGCCCAGCCCCACAGCCATGATCCTCAACCTGTGGGAGGCGCGGCACTTCCCCAGTGGCAACCTCAGCCAGCTGGCTGCAGCAGTGGCTGGACTGGGCCAGCCAGACGCTGGCCTCTTCACAGTGTCGGAGGCTGAGTGCTGAGGCCGGCCAGGCCCAACACCTACACTCTCACCAGCTTTGGCACCCACCAAGGACAGGCAGAAGCCGAACAGGGGCCCTTCCCCACACTGGGGAGAGCTGCTCGGACAGGCCCCCTCCCGGCCGAAGCTGTCCCTTAATGCTGGTCCTTCAGACCCTGCCCGAACTCCCACCTCTCCATGGCCTGCCTAGCCAGGCTGGCACTGCCACCTTCTCACACTCGGCCCCAGGGCCCAGGATGGACAGTGCCTGGAGCCTGGGCCAGGCCCAGCCCATCTGTGTGTGTGTATGTGCGTGTGATGCTACCTCTCCTCCCGTCCCTCTCCAGGGGCCCCGCATACACACGGCCATGCACGCACACACTGGGCCAGGGCCCCAGAGCTCCTGCCTGAGCTGGACCTTATGCAAACATTTCTGTGCCTGCTGGGTAGGGGCACGTCTGAGGGGCCCTGCTCCAAGCCTGCAGGACCGAGGGCCACAGCCGGACAGGGGGTAGCCCCTGGATTCAGGCACACGACCACCACACGAGCATGTGCCACGCATGCCTCGTGTGCTCATCTCACACACACCCCCCTCCCGGGTCATGCAGACACCCCCCAACCACACACATCTCATGCTGTACACCTGAGGCTGCTCACGTCTCACGCCCAGTGTTGGTGCACATTTGCCTCTCACATGCTGCCCTCTCCACCCACCCAGGGACACCCCACGGCTCCTCCCTGCCCCTGCCCCTCCCCCAGCCTCGAGGTGCCCTGCCCGGCAGGGCCTGTGAATATGCAATGGGAGTCCCGGGCTGTACAGTGGCGAGTGTGTGTGGCGTGGCGTGCCCGTCCCCAGGGCTGGCTGGTGCCCCACGCGGGGCCTGTCATGTGAAGCTCGTGTCCTGACTTTGTCTTAAGTGCATTCGCGCACTTACACTTGGCCTTATGTACACAGCCTTGCCCGGCCGCCGGGGCACATAGGGATTTTATCGGACGTGAATGTAAATAAATTATATATATATATTGCTAACCTGAGTGCTACTTCTCTCGGGGAAAGCCAGGGAGCAAGGCCAAATGGCCGCAGAGGGGTCACACATGGGATGTCCCAGGAGTCCTGGGTGGCTGGGCCTGGCTGGGAAACAGGCAGACCCCGACCCGGGTCCAGCAAGGCTGCGGCGGAGACCTCCTCAGCCTGGAGATTTCCTCAGACACGAGTCAACTGCGCAAGGCGGCAGGCAACAGCAGTGACCAGGGCTGCACCTTTGCCGGACCCATCCTCTGACTGCAGGAACGTGACCACACAGCGAGGGGCCAGCTCCCGCACCGTGGCCGCCACCAGGCTGGAGAAGCTGTGAGAGGAGGGCTGAGGTGAGCCCAGGCCACCAGCCCCACCTGGCCACACCTCCCTCCCCAGCCCGCACACCCAGACTCACTGCGGGTGCAGCTTGTAGAGCGTTCCATCCACCCCCACAGACACTGCCAGCTCTTCCAGGCCCCGGTTCTCCCGGATCTTCTCCACCACGGCAGCTACACCCGCCCCACAGAGCTGGGCAGCCCGCTGGGACACAGCCTGGCACACCTCTAGCACCATCAGGGCGTCATCTGAGGTCAGGGGTAGCCCCAGATCCTCTAGGATGGCTCGGACCTGCCGCAGGGCCAGGCTGTCACTGGGGGCCGGGAAGGAAGAGAGCACAGGGAGGTGGGTCGTGACTTCTCCCACTTCATCCTCCAGAGCAGACCTCGTCACCACCCATGGCCAGTAATCCCCCACAGTGGACAGAAAGACCCCCTGAAGTGGGGGAGGCAATGTAGGCCTCAGGCACCTTTCAATCTCAGAGAGGAACTTGGTCTTGAAGATGTCCCTGGTCTGAAGGCGCTGGATCTGCTGGCCCCGGAAGAGAACGCCAAGGCTGGTTAAATGTAAAAGGATGTGGCGGACGATCTCCCCCAGGTACATGCCGCTGATCATCTTTTCAAACCTGCATGAACATGTTTGTGTACTCAGGGCAGAAGGCCCCACCGGCCACCATCCCCAGCACCGGTCACAGCCAGCCACCACTGCCTGGGCCCAGCCCACACCTCTGCTTGCTGGGGTTGATGGACGCCTGGTCCACACTTGCATCAAAGCGGGTGTTGAGCATGGCCAGAGAGCCATCGTCCCCAAAGGCGCCCCACTCCATGTTGATGCACATGCGGCCTGAGTCCCCAGGCACGCCCGCCACATTCCGGAGCTCCTCCATGTAGCAGGCATTGGTGCCGGTTCCTGCAGAGAGGCCAGACAACGTGGAAGCTACTTACTGATGTAGACAAGGACCCTCTGAGCACTTCCCATACCGAGATGGCAACCATTCGGGCTCACTCTCTCTACCTCTCATGCTCACAGCCTGTCCCTAGTCCTGGTCCTCCTTCCTTCCCGACATCCCTCGTGCAGACCCTGCCAGCTCCAAGCCCTGGGGACCTTCACTGCCTTTCCCACCAACATCACCATCAGTGCATCCACCATGCCACCCCCAAGTGCTCCTACAATGCCCAGCTGTCCTGTCATTCCCCTGGGAGACATGTGACATCCCCCGCCCTCGCCCCTAGCTCTCTGCGGTTGAGAGGCCGAAGCTCCCTGGACTGGCCTGCCAGGCCCTTAATCCAACTAAGAGGTGCTGGGCCAAGAGCAGGGGACACAGAGAAATCAGAGACGAGGAGCCCCACAGTCTGGCCAGAGGTCAGGCAATGAATAACCAGCTCTGACAGAGCCTCTGTGCCCCCGTGGAAGCACCAAGGAGAGCATCGTGGGAGCCCAGACCATGGGGCAAGTCTCTGCCAACAGGATCAGGAAAGCAACAGAGAGGAAGTGACTGAACCCAAGAAGCACAGAAAGAAAAAGGCATTCCAGGCAGAGGGCGCACCCTGGATGAGGGCGTCTCCTTCCCTTCTCTGACACAGCTTCAGCTCCAGGAAGGTGGGCTCCTTGCTGGCTCCACCTGGAGCTCCTCTGTCCAGCTGTTTATGCACACAGCAACCTGGGCATGCCTCTCCCAAGTGCCTAACCGTGCCAGGTGCTGGGTTCAAAAACCTCCCCCTCAAGAGAGGCTGCCACATGCCTCGTGTTGAGAGACCAATGCCCCAGGAGCCGTGGGATCCCTCCTCCCCAACAGAGCCAAATCCTTTCTTTCAGGGCTTTCAAGTTCACTCATCCTGGGACCCACTCCTTCCTGATCTTGGCCTCGCTGCTGCCCACGTGTAGAATCAAGTCACTCTCTGACCGCCACGTGTTGTTCTGGGCTTAACCCTTGCTGAGTGGTCAGTTCTGAGAAGGCAGAAATTGCCTGTTGTTTTATGTGTCTTCCTATTCCTCTGTCCAGTCCCCTGTGGACACAGGGTAGGTGCTTAATAAGGATGGAATCTTGGACTGTCTGAAGGACCCTCATTGCTCATTGGTCCCCTGCCCCCGCCCAGCTCCAAACACCAGGTGTGTACCATGAGCCAGGGACCATGCTGTATTTTGTCCCCTCCCATTTCATCCTCATGACGCCTTGAGACAGGCATTGTTACTCTTATCTCCATCTTAGAGATGAAGAAACTGAGGCTCTGGTGACTTGCCCAAGGTCATACAGGTGGAAACACAAAGCTAGTATTTCCACCCAAATCTGTACAACTCCAAAGCTCAGATTCATTTATCAGATGGGCAAAGTGAAGTTCAGAGAGCTTAAATGACCACGAGTCAGTCACTGAGCTGGACTATACACTCAAGCTCCAAATTGCCAGCCCAAGAGATTGTTCCAGAGCCCTATTGGGTCAGACCAGAGCAATCCCACATCCCCACCGCCAAGGAAACATCCAACCAGAGGAATCAACAGAAGGCAGCAAATTGCCAAGCAGTAGGGGCATGAAAGGGCAGGGCCCTCCTCACCGACAATGAGGCCTATCTCGCAACGGGGGTCCTCATAGCCACAGGACATCATGGTCCCCACCGTGTCATTGACAATGGCAACCACATTCAGCTCCACTGCCTGCACACAAAAGGATGCTGCTAGTTGCTGGGCAACGCGGTCGTCACAGCAACCAGCACTGGACCCAGAGGTCTCTACCGCAGAGGGCTCCCCTCCTCAGAAAGTAGGAGACTCTTTGCTCCCCTCAAGGCCTGCCACAGCCCCAAAGCACCCCTAGAACAGGCTCCTACCTGTCTGCGCGTGATGGCTTCCCGCAACAGACTCACGACATCTTGGCCCTCGCAGTCTGATGCCTTGAAACCCTTGGTCCAGTTCAGGAGGATGCCCTGGGGTGAGACCGAGAGGAAGTGGCAGGAAGCTGGAGGCCCCTTCAAGTTCACTCTGCCTCCGCAGAACCTGCATCCATCACAAGCCTAGGATTTCCACCCTCCCCAAGCACAATTCCTTGCCTACTTTGCTGTATGGTTGAAGGCCTTGCCCTCTGCCCGCTCCCTACTCCCCAGGAGGCTTTCGGTGTGCAAAAACCTATTAATAACCATCTAACCTACATTTTCCATTATTAGTTCCAGACGGTCAGAGGGTCTGGCCATTTTAAGATGTGTGCCCGGAAGGAATGGCGCTTTGTAATTGGGTTAGGAATTAACAGAGCTGGTAAAGTGAGTGCTGTGTGTGAGACAGGGGAGGACAGAGAAGGCTCAGAGGCCCAGATGACAGCAGATCCCACCCTTTCAGAAAGAACTCCAAGTTACTCGAGAGGAAGGAATTCTCAGCTTCAGGGATAGAGCCGTGTCAATGGGCAAGTCACTCGTGTTCCAAATACAGGGGCAGGAGGAATGGAAAAGCCAGAACCCAGGCCCCTGGGCAGGATGAAGGCTGAGTGCCTGGATTGTGAGAAAAGGGACTTAAACTTAGTGACACGGGGCTCGACTTTACCTGGAAAGGAATGCTGTTTTCTTATGTGCGTCCTCTGAGGGAGGGGCGGGGGAGCAGGAATTAGTCTACAGCTGTTGGGAGAAAATTACTGCTTTGCTCAGAGGAGGAGCACGGAGGGTAGGTCAGGAAATCTTTGGGGCAGAAGATTTTAGAAATAGTAAGCAACATTTTCCTCCAATAATATGTCCTTTTATCCTGTTTTTTATTGTCCTAGGCTCATTGTCTCAAAAACAGAAAGCAGAGAATGTGATAGAGTGAGAGAAAGAACCCGTTTGAGAGAGACCAGATGATGCGTAAGAGCCCTGTGTGGGCCGCTCTCCCTAGAGTGGGGAAAGGGAGGCAAAGGGGGAAGTCAGACCCAGGTTGCTGATGGCTTCCTGAGACAGGTGTCCTATGCCCTCCCCACTGGGCTGAACCCCTGTTCAGAAGGGATCTGAGAAATCTGAGAACAGAGGAGGCCTCTGCCCTCCTTCCCCAGGTAATGCGCAGGAAGGTGTCGAGACTCAAGAGAGGAAGTGGCAGAGGCAAGTGCCCAAAGAGCAGAGCCCGGGGCACCTCCCTGAATTCCCACATCCCTGCAAATTCTGCACAGCAAAGGCTGCTGCAGAGCCAAAGGGGCTCCTGGGGAAGGCAATCCCCACACTGGTTAAGTTTTCACCCCTGAAAAGAATGTGGGCCCAACATTTTTTTTTTTTTTAAGATGGAGTCTTGCTCTGTTGCCTAGGCTGGAGTGCAATGGCACAATCTCAGCTCACTGCAACCTCTGCCTCCCGGGTTCAAGTGATTCTCCTGCCTCAGCCTCCCGAGTAGCTGGAATTACAGGCCCACACTGCCACGCCTGGCTAATTTTTGTATTTTTAGTAGAGATGGGGTTTCAGCATCTTGGTCGGGCTGGTCTTGAAATCCTGATCTCGTGATTCACCCGTCTCAGACTCCCAAAGTGCTGGGATTACAAGCGTGAGCCACCGCGCCCAGCCTTCAGCACAGAAATTAAGTTCAGTTACAGAAAATTAATAAGACTATATTTCTTGCCCCCACCCCGCCCCCTGATTTGCACACGGAGTCTCACCTGCTTCTTACATCTTACAAGGAATAATCAAAAGGACTGAGCAGGCTTAGCCTGGAGCAGAGCAGCCAAGCAGCAAGACTGGCCCACTGCACCATCCAAAGGACCACCGTGTAAAAGAAAGCAGAGTACAGAGTTGCATATCAGGTGGAGTGTGGTGGCTCACGCCTGTAATCCCAAAACTTTGAGAGGCTGAGGTGAGCGGATCACCTGAGATCAGGATTTCTAGATCAGCCTGGCCAACATGGTGAAACCCCATTTCTACTAAAAATGAGCTGGGCGTGTTGGCATGTGCCTGTAGTCCCAGCTACTTGGGAGGCTGAGGCAGGAGGATTGCTTGAACACAGGAGGTGGAGGCTGCAGTGAGTGAGCCAAGGTCATGCCATTGCACTCCAACCTGGGCGACAGAGTGAGACTTCATCTCAAAAAAAAAAAAAAAAAATGAGTTGCATATCAGAGAGAAGTCAGAGCAGGAGCAGGGGGTGAAAATCACATGGAGCCTGGTTGGAGTAGGTGAGATGAAGCTTTTCATTGATCACAGGTGTCTAAGAATGCAACTGTTGCCTTCAGGGGCAGTGAGCTCCTTGGCAAGAGGCTTTCAAGCAGAAGTTGGGTATGTTGAAAGGGAGATTCCTGGGAGTCTGGACCAGAGGCCGGGGAGGTATTGTTTCCGTGACAGGCTTCCGGTGTGCACATTGAGAAGTCCCTCATCCTTGTGTAAGAACAAGCTAAAGTGTGTGCTGAGTAGGGATGTGTGTCTCAGCCTGTGCCTGGCACTCTGCCACCCTAGTCATGCACCCAACACTGAGCCAGGCACTGAGAAGGAAACAAACAAAGAAAGGAGGAGGAGAGAGGCCAAAAAAACCCCAAGTGACCTCAAGCCCCTGCTAGAGACAGGAACAAATGCTGGTTCCTGCAGGACCCTGAGGCCCACACACCAGTGCTATAGCTAAAATGGACGATCTGTCCTCTGATCAGCCCCAGTCTAGGCCTGACCTGCTCCCAAATGGTTCAGACCCTAACCCTGGGCCTACCCTCTCTGGGGAAACTGAGGTGGTGTGCAAGCCCAGCCCAGCAGTGCTGCCACCACCACCAACCCCAGACCCGCCACCGCCCAGCCTTTTCCCCTGCCTCCTGCCCACTCCGTGAAGGGTATGTGGGGGCAGGAGGCCCTTGGGAATCACTTCTCTTGGCCCTCCCTCACCTGGTCCAGGCCAAGCTGCCTACATGGGAAGGAGAAGGTAAAACCCAGTGGGAGGCTCTGCCCGCTCAGGCCCTG
Organism: Gorilla gorilla gorilla; assembly: GCF_029281585.2. Lineage (NCBI taxonomy): Eukaryota > Metazoa > Chordata > Mammalia > Primates > Hominidae > Gorilla > Gorilla gorilla. Next base: position 180,662,869 of record NC_073228.2, read on the forward strand.
CTTCTGCTGGAAGTCCACGATGCAGTCCACGATGTGGTCAAAGAGCTGTGGGGCAGGACCGGTCAGGGGTGGGCACTGCTCAGCCCTTCCCCACTCTGACATCAAGGTTCAGGCTGTGGGTACCTGCTGCCCAGAACCCTGGGCCACAGTCTCAGGAATGGAGTAGATCTCGCTGGTGATCTGCACGCCTGTGGTCACACGTACCAGGAGGACACGGAAGTTCGTTCCCCCGAGGTCCAGGGCCAGGAAATCCCCTCGCTCTGTGGGGGCAGAGACCCTCAGTGCCAGGATAGGGCTTGTGGCTCCAGCCCCAGCACACACTGGGACCCCCAGGAGCCCATGTTTCGGTCCCACACTCAGGCCAGATCCTTACCGCTGCCATCAGGCGTGGCCCGGACGAAAGTGGGCAGCATGCGAAGGGAGGAGGCCTCCCCTCGGAGCCCCTTGGCCATGGCCTTCCGCATCTGTGCCTGAACCGCAGCCAGTTGATCATGGTTCAACCGGAATGGGGCCAGGGTCTCCTCCAGCAGGCGCCGGTGGGCAGCCAGACGGGCAGCCACGGCAGTCACCATCGCCACTCCCCGGCCACCACCATCCACAGAGGGGATGAAGGAGACATCGCATTCCGGGGCCAGGAGCATCACTGTCCCCTGCAGGACGCTGCAGAACCTACAGATACATACAGGTGCACCCGGCTTGGCCCTGGACCCCCAGACACACACAGGTGTGCACGGCTTGGCCCCGGACCCCTAGGGCCTCCTGAAGCCCAAGGCCCCATCACTTTTTTTTTTTTTTTTAATTTTTTTAGATATCGAGTCTTGCTCTCTCACCCAAGCTAGAGTGCCACAGAGTGATCATGGCTTACTGTAACCTCAAACTCCCAGGCTCCAATGATCCTCCCACCTCAGCCTCCCAAAGTGTTGAGATTACAGGCGTGCACCACCATAGCCAGCCTCCCCTATCACTTCAATTCGAAATCTGTTCTGTGCACCAGCCATATGCCCCCGTGTCGCCATGGCCTCCACCCTTGCACACACAAAGGGAAGCATCGTTTCTCTCCTTGGATGTCTTCTGGCCTCCCATAGCTGATTCTGGCCCTCCCTCTGCCTAAGTGCCCTTCGTGTCCACTGGCTTGCACATGTGATCCCAGAGGGCCCTCTGGGTGTGTATCACACACACGTGTTCATGCCACCTAATCATGCAGATCACGTTTCCACAATACCTGGGGTGCCGCTCACACACTCGGCCTCCGGTGGCCACAGCGACCTGGAGTGTTTGTTGCTCCCGGCTGTGCTGGAGGCAGGAGAGAACCGCGGCCAGGGCGGCAGCACAGAGCTGGGCAGCTCGCGTGCACACGGCCACACACACGTGCTGCACAAGCTCAACATCCGAAGCCCCAGGGCTCAGGCCCAAGTCCTGCAGGATAGCATGGACACGGGCTGCCCCAGTAGAGGGGCTGGAGGGGAAAGGGAAGTGGTTTGGGGCTCAGCCCAGAAGCTCCCCATCCCACTAAAGCCCCATGGCTACCTTGGGAACAGAGTATCGTCCCCTTCCCCCAAGCCAAGAATCCCCCACTAAGCCACCATCTCCCCGACTCACTCCTCCATCTCAGCCACGTGTTCCAGGAGGATGCTGCCTTGACTCAGCAGGGCAGGGGAGGTGCAGCCACCAAAGAGGACCCCACACCGGGCCAAGTGAGCCAGCACCAGCCGCACCAGCTCACCCAGGTACAGGCCTCCGATCATCTTCTCAAACCTGCAGGGGGAAAGGGTGGCTGGAGGAAGCCTTTTCTAAGCCCTCAGTCCACCTGGCCCTACCTCCAAGAGTTCCCAAAGAAGGATTCTTTCCTTTGGGGCTCCCAAACTGGAGACTCCAGAAGCAACGAATGGCCTCCCAGAGGACAGGTGGGTGTATGCCCAGACCCCACTGCCCCCTCTGACATAGGTTACATTCAGAAGCCTCCTGGAGAAGAAGGAGGACCCAAAGGAAGGCAGAGAGCAGTTTGCTCAACCACTTCCAGCCCTCAACCCCCAAACTGTCAGGGCAGGCCAGAGTCAGGAATAGGGAAGATCAAGGGTTGACAATTCTGGGTTCTAGAACTTTGGGCCCTTCCTTCTTTGAACCTGGCCAGGGCCCCCAGGTTGCTCCCTGGAGACCCTCAGAGTGACAGGGAGGGGACTAAGGGCCTGAGAACAGGGACAGAAGGGGTTGGGAGCAGAGCAGTCATAGACAGGGCCTGGAACCAAAGGTCAGGGCCCCCTGTCAGGTCACCTCTGAGCACCAGGATTCAGGGACTCATGGTCCAGGGTGTGGTCGAAGGTGGTCAGCACTGGTCCCAGCGCCCCATCATCGCTGAAGGAGCCCCACTCGACGCTGACGCAGACGCGGCCCCGGTCTTCGTCCAGCACTGCCACATGCCGTGCCTCCTCCATGTAACATGCGTTGGTGCCCGTGTCTGGCAGAGACAACCCTGTCAGGGCCTGCTAGCCAGGCAGCACACCCTCCACCTGTCATCACAAATGGCCCATGGCTCACCTACAACTAGCCCAACCTCACACGGCCTGACCCCCGGCTCACAGCCCATCATGGTGCCCACTGTGTCGTTCACCACAGCAACCACGTCGATGTTGTAGGCCTGGAGGATGAAGAGGGCAGAGGTCAAGGCTGGCCTGAGTGGCCAGAGGAGGGAATCCAGGGGATGGGCAGGGCTGGGGCCCTGGCTTTGAAGGAGATATATAGAGTCCATGAAACACATGTCTGCATGCCACACACATTTGTGCCACAGATGCTCTGGGCTCCCACCTTATAGGAACTTTTCCTCCAATCCCACCCTCAGCTCCTCCCTAACCCCCAACTTGCGCCCCCAGGTCACAGTGACGTCCACCCTCAGCATCTCCCAGGACCAGGATGAGTTTCCTGAGACTGAGCACCTCCTTGAACGCTGCGCCTTGCCAGCCTCACTGTCATCCTGCCTGGCTCCCCAAGCCTGTTCCTCCCAGCACTGGCTTCTCGCCACAAGAGGTTAGCCCAGATGGATCAGCCTTTGTCCAGCATCCAGACTCTTGTGTGTGGCCTTCTCTGAGACTAGATCATCCGCCCCAGCCCCAGCCTGACTTGAAGGGAGACAAACTCCTCCTTCAAGTCCCTGATCAAGGAGCCAGTGCTTCCTCCGTAGTGCTCCCAGAGTTTTCCACACACTCCTCCTTGACACGGACAATCTTTTATTAGAATGCTTACCCCTCTAGACTGTGAAAACCTTGAGGAGGAGGTCAAAGTCTATTCATGTTTGTTTGCCCCAGGTCCTGAATATTTATTTGACCTTTCTTAGCCTCAGTGTTTTTTAACCTATACAATGGGAATGGTAGCAACATGTACCATGTATAGGTTAAACTGGATGGAGGTTAAACTGGATGGAGGACATGAAGAGAAGAGGAAAGCAACTCTCTCAGAAGCCCAGACCCAACGCATGTGTGCCAGGCCCAGGCCAACATGGGCAGCCCTCCTGTCACCCCTCCCTCCACTCACCCCCTGCCTCCGAATGGCATCTCTCAGCAGCTGGACCACATCCTGGCCTTCCACACCACTGCACCTAAAACCTTTGGTCCAGGAAATGAGGGTGCTCTGGAGGTAGAGAAGCTGGGTTACTCCTCTGACAGCCTTCATGGGGCTGTAGCCACCCTCTACCCAGCGTCCCATGTCCACTCCACCTCACCCTGTCCAAGCCTGTCTGGTGACAAGGGAAAGAGAAGCTGAAGCCAAGCTGCAGACCCTGTTTGTTCACAGGCTGCGCATCCAGGAACTCAGACAGGCAGTGGGCAGCAAAGTCAAAGAGCTGCAGGAGAAGTGGGGGGGCTCAGCCTTGCCCATCTGAGCCCTAGCCGCCCAGCCAGGCCCCCAGACCCCAGAGGCTGGGCAGTGAGTGCTTACCTGCTGGCCGGCACCCAGCATCACCTCTTGGGGGATCACAAACTCCTGGCTTCTGGGCTCCACCCTATGCCCCTCAATGCCAGTTAGAGTCACCCACAAAACACGCAGTGAGGCCCCTGTGGCCCCCAGCTCCAGCACCACGAAGTCTCCTTGCTCTGGAGGGCAAGCAGGTCACAGAAAGGCATGCAGCTGGCAAGACCAGAGCCCTCTGCCCACTTCCCAAATTCCTAAGGCCTGCAAAGTCTGGTCAAGGGGCCATAGAGATGGGGGACAGGAATAAGGAACGTTTCCCTCCCCTAGATCAGTACCCTCTTCCAGGCCTGGCCACGCATCTCAATCTATGCTACCCACCAGTGCCATGTGGAGTGGACCCCACGTATGTAGGCAGCATCCGGACCGCAGGGGCAGGGCTGGCCTGTCCCCTCAGTGCCTGCTCCATGGAACCCAAGAGGCTGGCTTGGATCTGCTGTAGCTGTGCCCTTGTCACCTTGAACTGCTGCAGGCACTCCTGCACCTGGGGAGAAACAGGCCAACATCTGGGAAGGAGCACCACTGGGCTGGCCAGACTCCCCACCTCCAACCAAGGCAGAGGCCTGCCCTGCCCAGCCCACTCCTCGGCTCTTCATACACCCTGGCTCTCTTGCCAACAGCCTGCACCCAGCTCTGGCATCCTCAGAAGGCTCTGTCCTGGAAAGAGAACCCACCTTCTTCCTCCTCCTGCCCCATTACCTCACGGCTCCTTCCCAATTTCTTACGTCCTCTACCCTACCCCTCTTCTTCTTTGAATTCAGGGTTTGGCAAGACCTTCTTCCTGCCATACCACTGATGATTGCTCTCTGGCTCCCCAGGACCCACAGCAAGAGTCTCTCAGTGAGTTGTTGTTGAACGAACAAGAGAATAAACAAATGCACGAACAAACTTCAAGTGTTTCCCTCTCCTAACCCACTCTCAGACTCTGAAGCCTGAAAAAGCCCAGCACGAGAGCATTTGGAGACCACACTGCAGAGGATGGTCCTTTTTTCAGTCGGTCATCCTTCCCAAAACATTGCTCCAGCCCTCACTATGCACACAGCTCTATTCTAAGCACCGCACACACATAACCACCCAAGAAGCAACAAATGCTTTAGATTCCAGGGTGGGAGACAGAAATTAAGCACGTGAACATACAATTTGGTTCCAGTAGTGATGGTGGCTATTAAAGGTAGGGGGGCAGGATAAGAAATTAGAGAGCGACCAGGGTAGAAAGAGGTATTTTTAGATATGAGTCCAAGAGGGTTTCCCTGAGGAGGTGACCTAAATGAAGGAAGGGAACAAGCCATTCGAAGATCCAGGGGAAGAGCGAGGGGATGGATTTGGAGAAGACTGATCCGGGAGTGGATCGGAGTCTGAAGGGGCAGGTGAGAAGGCAGGGAAGGCAGAAGCCAGGACACCCCAGGCTGTCACTCCACCAGAAGCCCAGTAGCTTAAGAGCCCCAGGGACCTCATCCCTGTGAGCAAATACCCTCCCCTAGATGACTCTCTCACCCATCCTTCAAAGAAGCCCCAACAGCCTCCCTGGATTCATTGAAGGGTCACAGCCCAGCAACTCCATCCTCCTCAGGCTCAGACTTTCCAAAGTCCCCACTTCCTGTCACACGGGAGTTCCATTTCAATGACCTATTGCCCCAAACTGGACACTTATCTTTGAAATAACAACTCAGGCACCTGGATAATAAGGCCGCTCCAGGGAGGAGAGGCTGGGAGGAGAGGCTGCCAGTTGAGGGAGATAAGGACAACTCAGTCCCACCTCTTGCTTTAGGAAGAGAATAGGAAACAGATCCCTAAGAAGGCAAATCATCCTAACTGGGGTGCCAGATGTCCACTTACACGTTTGCCTTACAGCACATGCTTCCAGCAGCCATGCCTGCTAGGGGTGCCCATGCCCACTCTATCTCACCCTGACCAGGCCTATCTGGTGACAAGGGAAAGAGAAGCTGAAGCCAAGCTGCAGACCCTGTTTGCTCACAGGCTGCGCATGCAGGAACTCAGGCAGTGGGCAGCAAAGTCAAAGAGCTGCCGGACAGGCCGGGTCTCAGCCTTGCCCCTCTGAGCCCCTGCCGCCCAAGTGTTAGAAACATGGAAACGGAGACTCCGAGAGGGCAAGTCATCTGCAGGGCCAAGCAGCTGTGAAGGGGCAGGGGAGAATTTGAACCCATATCTATCTGAATGCAGAGATGTTTCTACATCAATGTGAAGCTTTATAAAACCTAGAAAGTTCCCTTGAAAAGAACTCAAGGCTGATGAAAGTTGCTGGAAAGAAACCCCAGATGATCCGGCTTGAGAAAACTTACAGCTGAGTCCTCGCACTCCCTTTTTCTGGCTCTGCAGTCCTGGGAAAGTCACACCTCTCTCTGAGCCTCAGTCACCTCTTCGTGCAAAACTGAGAAAATAATAGTACTTGGAAGTCCCCCATTGCCAGGGACTATGTCTTGCTCAAGGCTACATCTGAGGGCCACGAGGAGCACCAGCTGGAAGCAGAATTTGTTGATTGGATGGTTGTGGTGGCATAAGAATTAAAGGCTGTAATGTATGTGGAAGTGCCAAGTGCCGTTGGGATGGGAGGGGCGTTTTAGTATTGCTTCATGTAAACAGTAGAGTCATGGAGAAGTCAATGGCTTGGGCAAATTGTTTTTCTTCCTTTTCCGCTTGGGCACATTGAGATGTTCGGGAGGAGAGACTAGAAGACAGCAGAACTGCAAGAAAGACAGAAGGACTTCCCTGGCAGATCCTGGTGAGGCACACACAAGCCAGGAGAAGCTATTGGAGCCACCCCCGACACCCCAGGAAGAGCAGGGAGAGATCTCAGACAGAAGAGCAAGGAGAAAGGCATTAGAGAGCATGTGAAGTCCAATGTGGTTTCAACACTGGCTCTTGTCACCAACTTGCTGTGTTGCTGGCCTGGGCCCATCACCTCACCTCTCTGAGCAAGTGACCCCTCTATCTAGCAGGAACAATAGTACCTACTTCTCACAGTTGCCATGAGGACTGAGAAGACAGCAAACCTGAAGTGGAGGAACAGTGTCACACATAGGAGATGCTCAGTGGAACACGGATTCCCTGTCCTCAGAGCACAAAGCACACCCAGCCTGGAGAGCCTGACTCCATACCCTCTCTGATGACAAAGAGAAGCCTGGTGGAAGGGGTGGGGAAGGGCCTCTGAGATGGGACTGGGAACTGCCCACACGTGGTTAACTAACTTTTTTCAACCTAAGGTCATGGCAAGGGGAGCACAGAGTAAGGCCTGTGGTGCTGAGTTGAGGGTCCAGGACCATGGGAAATTTGGTGTCCCTGTGAAGTTCCCCAAAGCCGAAAGGGATTCTTTCAACTGCAGGTGTATGTGATGGAGCCAGCAGGGCAGATGTGGGCCTGCACAGGAGTGTCATCAGGGAGGGGCAAGAAGCGAGGGAGGAGATGACAGCAGGCCCTAGAGCCAGTCCTGGCTGGGCAGGCACTGTGGCCCAGCCACCGCTGTCACTCCTGAGGCACGGCTGTGGGTTGGGCACAGAAGAACTGTCTGCAGCAGGGTCTGGGGTACAGGTGGGACAAGGGGGAAGTGGGAGCATGAAATGCAGTGAGGGGTAACGCCTCCACAATCTGGGCAACAAGCCTGGTCAAGTGGATGTCAGAATATGCCAGAAAACTAAAGAAACTGCAGAGAATGACTCAAGTACCCTTTAATGGGCACCTCCTCTATGCAAGTCCTTTTTTTTTTTTTTTTTTTTTTTTGACAGAGTCTTGCTCTGTCACCCAGGCTGGAGTGCAGTGGTGCGATCTTGGCTCACTGCAAGCTCCACCTCCCGGGTTCACACCATTCTCCTGCCTCAGCCTCCTGAGTGGCTGGGACTACAGGCGCCTGCCACCATGCCCAGCTAATTTTTTGTATTTTTTAGTACAGACAGGGTTTCACCGTGTTAGCCAGGATGGTCTTGATCTCCTGACCTTGTGGTCCGCCCACCTCGGCCTCCCAAAGTGCTAGGATTACAGGCGTGAGCCACTGCGCCCGGACTTTTTTTTTTTTTTGAGATGGAGTTTTGCTCTTGTTGCCCAGGCTGGAGTGCAGTGCCACAATTTTGGCTCACTGCAACCTCTGCCTCCCGGGTTCAAGCGATTCTCCTGCCTCAGCCTCCCAAGTAGCTGGGATTACAGACATGTGCCACCATGCCCGGCTAATTTTGTATTTTTAGTAGAGATGGGGTTTCACCATGTTGACCAGACTGGTCTCGAACTCTTGACCTCAGGTGATCCACCTGCCTCGGCCTCCCAAAGTGCTGGGATTACAGGCGTGAGCCACCACGCCCGGCCATAGGCAAGTCCTTTATCTCCATTAGCCTTCAGGGGGTGGGGAGTATTAGACTTTATTTTCCTCCATTTTACTGATGAGGAAACAGAGACTAAGAGATATGAAATGGCTTACACAAGAGTTTCCTGCTCAAGGGTGTGGTATGAGACAGCTTCTAAATCTTGGTCAAGATGACAGAAAAAGAAGAAACTCACTTCTGAGCAAGTCTCAGGCATGAGTTTGGCACTAAAATCGTCTGTGTGCCTGATTGTAGCGGCTACGTTGAGGGAGACATGCAGGAGGAACTGGAGAGGCGGGAAAGGAAAGGTCTCAAGAACACAGCTTTTGACCAGATAACCCTGGGAAAGTCCACTCTAGACTGTGTCATCCACTTGGGGCGGGAGCGGCACCTGTGTGGCAAGGTGGCAAAAATGACATGTTTGGAGACGAAACACCTTAGCTCAAGCTCCTGTCATGTCTTAAACTCAAGTCATATCACTTCTCTATATCCCTCTTCATCACCTGTAAGATGATCAGCCCAACCTTGCAGTTGTTTGGAGCATGAAAGGAGATCGTTGTCAGCTCAGATATGAAAAGCTCAGTGGAAAGGGGCTGCATGGGTGAGAGCCCAGGGCCCCATGGCAGCTTCAGTCACGCTGCTCTTGAAGGCCTTAGACAAGCATGAAACAGGAACCCAGTGCTGAACTTACCAGCTCTGAGCTGTCTGAGGGCCCGGGCAAGCCCTCCTCAGAGCAACTCAGGGCTTCTTCCCCCTGCCGCAACCCTGAAGACCCAATGGAGTCCATGAGCTTCCACAGTGGAAGGTGGCCACCTATGGGAGAAAAGGGACAACCTGGGTCAACCATTTACTCTATAGGCCCTAGGAGTCTGTAACCCAGACCAACTTCCTTCCTTCTGAAGGGGACCAGGAAGGAAGCTGGGAGCAGAATTCAGAACCTCCAACCATCAAAGATCTTGTAACAGTCAACCAGAAGGCCCTTGTTTTTCACAAGCATGTCTAATGAGAGAGCACTGGAAAGGCTGATTTCAGTCCAAATGCCATTCGTTAATTCTGTCATTCATTGACATTCACCAGTTCCTGATGCCTGCTATGCTGGACGTTGTGGTACAGATGAAGCAGACCTAGGCCCTGCCCTCAGGGACCTCACAGTCTCATCAACAATCACAGTATGATTAGCACAGGCAGTGAGCAAGATGGCCACATGTAATAGATGGACATGCTGCTGTGGTTGGGAGGTCAGGGACATGCTAGAGGCTTGGAACAAAGAGGGAACCAAAGACCTGCCAGAGAAGCAGGCAGGCTGGAAAAGGGACAGCCATTGTGCCAGGCTAAGGCACATGAATTTCATCCTGAAGGCAACAGGGGTCATGGACAGGGGTGGATCTGTCCTTCAGAAAGGGGTTCCACTAGTGACCTGACCTTGGACGTCATTTATGACTTCTTTAAATTTCAGCTTCCATCCATAAAACAGGAGGAAATAATATCTACCCTCACAAGGTTGTTGTGAGCACTAAATAGAATAACACCTGGGGAAATGCTTTATGAGATGTAGTGTGCAACATAAACATCAGGTGGGTTTTAACAGTGAAGTGATGCAGAGCAGAGAGAGCCCTGTACTCAGAGGTGGGAACCCTGCTCTCCACAAGGCAGCTGCACCCCATCTCAACCTCCAGGCTTTTCATCTGTGAAATGGGACCAACATGTATCAAAGGGCTGTGTGGGGCAAATGAGATCATGAGAGCAAAGGAACTTGCTCAGATGTGCATTCAGATTTATGTAGTTGAATCTGAACTGAAACTCTATGATTCTCCATTTCCTCTTATAACATGAAAAGCTCAGTTCTTGTGAGGATTAAAGGAGTTAGTGGTCCTTTGCACACTGTAAGGAACTGTAGAAATGTCAGATACTTCGCTCATCCGAGCTGGAGGTGGTATTGCTGTTTCCATAGTCCCAAGGGAGCCCTCAGTGAGTCAGGTGCTCTTTAGGGGTGGGGGAAATGGGAAACACAGCAGAGGGCCCAATATGGGAAGAGACATCTGTCCACTGAGTCACTTTACCTCCCTTCCTTGCAACAGCAGAACTTCTGGAAATATAGTACCTTCCCACCCCTACACTCCCCTCCTTGCCTACTCCCACTACGCTCACTAATTTGCCCTCCACGTGGTCACTCGTGACCTCCTAACTGCCCAATCCCAAGCCTTTTCCTCAGTCCCCACCTCTGCTGCCCTCTCTCAGGCATGCAAAGCCAGTAGTCATTCTCTTTGCTACAGAATTCCCCCTGTCCTTGGCTTTCACAGCCAGTCTCTCCTAGGTCTCCTTCCTGAGTCTCTTGTAGTCTTCATCAGTAATTTCTCTTCCTTCAGACAATGGGGTTCCCAAGTTTCTGGTCATGCCCTCCCTCTACACTCCCTTTATCTCACCCATTCCCAAGGTTTCATTAATAGCTGTGTCAGGGCTCCCAAGTCTACCTTTGGCCTCAGCCAAATCCTAAATCCCAGTGGTCTGTTAGACATCACTATCTGGATGGTGGAGAAGCTCCTCAAATTCAACAAAGCCACACTCATTTTTCCATCACCTTACCCCCACAAAGCTCTTCTGTTCTCCACCTTGACTGGAGACATCGAAGTGTGCTCACCCACACGGCCGTTCGGGTTGCCTGCGCGCATCCCTCACCCTCACCTCCTCTATGCAATTGGATCTCAGGCTCTCTAAGAGCTCTCCTCTGCATCCCCTCCTCCCCATTCCCACACACTGCACCAGACCATCCTCCAGCCTGATTATTACAACAGCCTCCTAACTGATACCTCTGCTTCTAGTTTCTTCACCTCCTTACCCCACCCAACTTGATCACCTCTGCACTCATGGCCGGCACAGGGTCTGGTATAGGTATGTGCTAATGTGCCTTTCCAAAATTGGAAGCAAGGGGAGTGGGTAGTTTTTTATTTAATAAAGCAACAAATCAGCTTCTGATAAATCTCCCCAAACCATACATACCTATGCTGAGTTTCCAAGTCTGTCAAATAGGGGTGTGGAATTCTTGTTCTATGCTGCAGGTCTATTTCAAGGATAAAATGAGGTAACTGGGGCAATTACCTTTGAAAAGGACTAAGGGCTACACACGTGGCCTTCTCAAGGCCCAGCTAGTTCATTTATTCATTCACTCACTCATTCATTCCCTCATCCATTCAATATTTATTCAGCATTTTTACATGACAGAATCTGTGAAGTAATCCCCAAGTAGCCCTAATATTTATATGCTAGGTAAATGTATTCAGCTCTGTCTCTTCCAACTGAGATTCCCTGTGGGGAGGGACATGTCTCCTTCACTGCAGTATCCCCAGAGCCCAGGGTCTGTTTGACTAAGGGCCCCGTGGCTTCCCTTAGCTGAATGGGCTACACGAAGTGAGTTTTCCTCCTGAAAAGTACCCCAGGGACCTCTGCTGATGTTGGGAGCTGCCATCAAGAACCAGCTGGCAGGCTGGGTGTGGTGGCTTGCACCTGTAATCCCAGCACTTTGGGAGGCTGAGGCAGACGGACTGCTTGAGCCCAGGAATGTGAGACTAGCCTGGGCAACATGGCAAAACGCCATCGCTACAAAAAAATAACAAAAATTAGCTGGGTATGGTGGTGTGTGCCTGTAGTCTCAGCTACTCCGGAGGCTGAGGTGGGAGGATCACTTGAACCCAGGAGGTCGAGGCTGGAGTGAGCCCTGACTGTGCCACTGCACTCCAGTCTGGGTGATAGAGAGAGAGACCCCATCTCAAAAACAAAGAAAGAGAACCAGCTGGCTTAATCTTTCCAGTGTCCACTTCCCCTGGTGTGAGCCAGACAGGAGGGATGAGGACAAGACAGCTGCGGAAGGAGCAGGCAGTAATTAGACCAAAGCACTTACCTGGGACACACAGAAGCTAGTCACTCTCCTCAGGTCTGAGCTCTTGTCTGGCAATATGAGGCACCCCAATGACCAAAAGCAACACTTAGGGGTGACCCGAGTTATAATATCCTCAAGCCCCACCCTTTTCCTCCACCACCACTTACCAACCATCAGCTAATTCAGGAAGCTGCACTTCCTTCCAAGCCTGCCCTAAGAGTAGCCCAGGCTAGGCAAGGCTGTGGTGAAAACTTGAGCAAGATGATTACCGCGAAGTGGAGCGTTGAACTGGGTCTAAGATTTTGGGCCGTTCCCTCTACAATGCTGAGGGCTGTTTATTTTGCAAATATAGCGAGTTTTGAGGTGGTGGCTCGCCCCTAGAAGGAGCTGGAGGCGCCTAGCCTGGAAAGGTTATGGTAAGTACTTCTGAGCAAGAGGCAATGAGGGAGCACAAGCGGAAGGGGCTGACTCTGCCGAGAGTGGGCAGGGCTAGCTTAAGAAGCTGAGTCTTGAAGAAAGAACAGCAGTATGCTGACAAAAGTGGTCCTTGACAAAGTGGAGAGCATGTGCACAACCACAAATCACACACACACAGCAATGAGGTGCAGCTCCAGGCGCCTGAAGAGGGTACACCAAGGTAGGGATATACAGTGGGAGAGGAGGTGACAGGCAGACTGCGGAGTCTAGCCTTTAGTCTGTAGGCTGCGCAGAGAGAGTAGGTTCACATCTTAGGTCTTCTCTACTGGAAGAAGGGGAGTGTTAGGCTGCTGTGGAGCTATTGGCGAACAAGCTGTTTTTCTGTGGGAATTTCTCCTCAAAGGTACAGAACCTTGGGGCACCAATGTAGAATACTAGACAGCCTGCAACAATCTTTGTTGAAGGCATGGATACACTTTAAAGCTTCAGGCTGCCTTGTCAGCAGTAACTCTATCCACAGATAGTAGGCCTCCACATGACATCAGGATGGAGACCAGAGATAGTGGCTCCTCTATCAGTAGTGTCATGAAGAGGCTGGGAAACATGCCAAACATCAGTCCTGCTGTGAAGTTTACTGGGTACCAACCAGGCATATAGGCTGTGAAAGGCAGGGAAGTGGGGGATGGGGTGGCGGAGGGTAGAGTGGCTGTCACAAACAACATAGCATCCTGCCTAGCCCGGGATCCCAGTCCCTCTCAACTTTGTTCAGTTGGGAGAGGAGAATGTGGAACTGACTATGAAAGGCCCAGCTGTGATTCATGCAGATAGCCTGCCATTTCTTGAGCCAGGGTGAGGATATGCCCCTGACAAGCATTGCCAGGGCTCTTCATCTGCGTTTCTGGAAGGTCTGTGTCCAGACCCCAGGAGCAGGGGTCCTGGTTCCCTAGTCAGAATGCCAGGGAAAGTCTGGGTCAAGGCCAGTGGAGGGAGAAGGATGGCTGAGCTTGAGGTCTGTGAGCAGCTGGGACAGCCTGGCTGTAGCAGAGGCACTGCAGCTGCCAGTGGTTCTCTTCAGACACCAGATGGCCACTGACCAACAAAGGGAAGGACAAGTCCTCACGAGGTTCCCTCATAGCCCCTTAGTGCCAATCTCCAACTGTAGAGATGGAGCTAAGGAATGAGGAAAGGCAGTTTGCTGGGGGAGAGGTGGGCTCAACCAGAGCACTGCCGATGGGCTGGGAGGTCAGGCCTTCCCTCTGAGCTTGCTCACAGGCTTCTCACCACCCACAGTGCCCACGCCAGGCACAGAGATCCTCAATAAGCTCCCCCAATTTGTTCCACACCCTTTATACCATGAATGTGCCTTGCAGCTCTCCTACACACATCGAGCTACTTCTGTTGTGTCTGTGTTTGCACTGACTTGTCTGGAATGACCCTCCCTTTGGCCTCTCCCACCTTTTCACCTCATTTTTCCTCATCCCTTAAATTATAATCATCAGCGACAATGAGGAGCCCTTCTCTGAAAAGCTCCTCCTGGCCGACCCCAGCTGAGTGTGGTCTGCTTATTGGTTCTGTATTATGATGCATGTTCTTGTATCACTGCCTTTATATCTGTTTATTAAAGGCATCTGTTTATGTGTTCTTCTTCCCCATTGTACTACGGGCTCCCAGAGAATGTTTCTTATTCACCCGTGCAGCCTCAGACCTCAGTTCTGTATCTGGCAAGGAACAAGTATCAATTAATTTTTGTTAAATTGAAGAGCCCTCCCACAATCTCAATAGTCCAGGGCTGGCCAGGCATGATGGCTCACACCTGTAATCCCAACACTTTGGGAAGCCGAGGTGGACGGATCACTTGAGGTCAGGAATTCACGATCAGCCCGGCCAATACGGTGAAACCCCGTCTCTACTAAAAATTAAAAAAATTAGCCGGGCGTGGTGGTGTGCACCTGTAATCCCAGCTACTCGGGAGGCTGAGGCAAGAGAATTGCTTGAACCTGGGAGGCAGGGTAAGTTGCAGTGAGCCGAGATCACACCACTGTACTCCAGCCTGGGTGACAGAGCAAGACTGTCTCAAAAAAAAAAAAAAAAAAAAAAAAAGTCCAGGGCTTTTGAAACTGAGAGGAAGTAAGTAAGCTCTTACTGTCTTCCTGGTGCATATGGTTTCAGCAGTCTTTCCACTAGTCCATCTTTCCACTGACAACTACAACCCTCTCATCCACTTACTACCTGCCTTCCCCTCCCCAAATTCCCATCTGCTAACAACCAAAGGCCAAAGCTACCCTGACTCACAGGCAAAAATGAGCTCATCCAAACCTGAAATTTCCCTTGAGTCATTAGTTTTGTGACTGAAATGAGAAGTAGGAAGTAGTGTGCTATAGTACAGAAAGCTTCAGCTCTGGGGTCAGGCAGACCTGGGTTCAAAATCCCATCTCATTACCAACTGAATGACCTTAGACAAATTTCTTATTCCTCTGAGCCTCGGTTTTCCTTGTATAAAACTTGGAGACTGATGTCTTCATAGGATTTGCTTTAGGTTAGGTAAACCCAGAGGCAGACCTAATTTGAATGCAAATAACTTTATTTGGGAAGTGATCCAGGACAGGGCCAGAATCAGGGCAATGCAAATGATATGCCTAGGGTACAGAATGTAAAGAGACCCTCTCAGGTTCATACGGGTGCCAACCTTGCACTTAGATGAACCCAAGAATAAAGGCTCATCACCCTAGTCCCAGTCCTGATCAGGAAAATACAGAAGAGGAGCTGGAAGCCAGGTAGGAAGAGAAAGAAGCCAACGAAGTGTACGTAATTGTTACTGGGAGCTTAGGTTCACTCCCACAGGGAACCCTGAGAAATAGGTAGAATGTGCCTTAGAGTTGTCCCTCACTGAGTGAGGAAGCTGGGGTATTTATCCTCCCACTTCCACTGGCTGAGAGCTGTCCCAGGGGCACTAACTCCCTGGTACTCTCAGCTTGTGTCAACACAAACCAAGAGAAGTCCTCAGGCAGAGTCTCAGGTACTTGCAACAGGACTCTGTGGGTATACAGCAGAATGGCGAATGCCTGGGGGAAATGGGCGAGGCACAACCTCTGCTGGGGCTGCTGTAAGGACTAAATGAAAAAGCACAACTACAGCGCCTAACAAAGAGAAGTCCCCCTCTATCTCTTCCAATGTATGGCAATAGCTAGTGAAGTTTATGGAGCTTCCCAGCTCTCCGTGAGTTGGCAGCATCAGCAGAACAGCTGTTTCTCATCTTTCAGAAGTAAAAGAAATCCAGGGGCCCTAGGAGAGCTCTAGATGCCCAGGACCCAAGTTTCCTGTGGAAGCCTGATGGTTGATGGAGGCTGAGTAGTCCCTCCTGAGTACACACTCCTCTGAAAACTATCTCCTCTTGCATCTGCACCCGTCCCCCATCCCTCCACCCCTTAGTGCAACATCATTTGTGACACATAGACTAGCATCACATTAATAACTGCTGCCACTAACTCATTCTTCTATGTGATGACATTGTGCTGGAACAAAGCTTTATCCACATTATGGTAATGCTGAGAACCCTGTTAGTATGATTTTTTCCCATTTTATGGACAAGAAAGCTAGGTCTCAGAGAGGTTAACTTTTATCAGAAGCAGGGTGCAGATGTAGGCTGATCTCACACATTTTATACTTTGTCTCTTCACTCTTTCACTAATGCTCCTCTCACAGGATCACAGCATGGGGAGAATAAGACTGTGGGCAAACAAGACGGTTGTGAGGAGGCGATGGGGGAAGTGGGTAGCTGTTCTTCCCTTGACTCCCCATTAGCTAATATTAAGCCTGTGGTTCCTGGTCTGGCTGATCCATACCCTCCCGCTGCTGACTCATGTTTTAGGGAAACTGCTCAATTTTAAGCTAAATAATTCACTTTCCAGAAGTACCCTTTCCCTTTTCTTATCTTCAGGCAAACAGATACACACACTGTCCCCTGTTTATAGAGCGCTACCTCCAATAAATTGCCATTTAATGAAAGAGAAAACAAGCGAGAGTTAAGCTTATGGGACATAACTGATAAACTACTTTTCACTAGAAGAAAAACAGGAAAATAATCAATACTGGAGTCAAAATATAGCATTTTCTTCAGGAATGAAGAGTAGGGGCACTGTGGTTCCACTGCCATGGACAAAAAGTGGCTTATTTGTTACTCTAAGCCTTTGCTTCCTCATCTGGAAATTGAGATGATAATACCTATACCCCATAGGGTTGCTATGAGGATTAAATGAAGGCCACATACATTGCCTGGACCGTAGTAGTTGCTCAAAAAATAACAGCTATTTCTTATGTGCTGCTAGCCACTAGGTCAGTGCCATCCAACAGCAAGACATTATCTATGGAAGGAAAAGAGTGAGACTGCCATCTTGCCTTCTTCTAACTCAAAAGGTTGTGTGCAAAGGGACCTAGGCAGGAACAAGGCCTTAATGTTTGTGCTGTGTCTTCCATCCCAGCTATCTGCTAACTCCCCAGTCTAACACATACCTCATTTTCATGTTAAAAGATAACTTTGGACAAAATCAGAAGTTAGGAGATTCTTGAGTGTGCCTGTTTATCCTGTCCCAAGATCCTTTCCTGGTCAACAGCCACCTCCCCCAGTTTTTCATTACATCTTCAAATCAGTTTTGGCCAAAACTAGCATTCTTCACATCCTTGTTTGGTCGTCTCCTTCAGGTAGCTCCTTCTACCAACTGACATCCTCTCATCTTCGGAGTCTGCACATGGCATGCACCGAGAACAGACCACATCTCTGTTCTGCACTGGAAGCTCCTAGGCAACACGGTGAGGAATGTGCACTATGTTAGTAATGTTACCAAAACAGAAGCCATGTCCTGTTGCTGCTAACCTTTGGCATCAAGAGACCCAATCTTGATTTGAACAGATGAATATGCCTGGCATCCCCACTGGTTAATCTATTTAGAAAAAATAATTGCATAGGCATCTAATAACAGAGTGTTCACTTGCACATTCCTGGGAAGAATGGCAGGACACATCCTTCAAATGTTCTATGCTCAGGCTGAGAATTCCACTGTGTGAGTACAAGATGAAGGGACAGGTCACTGAATGGTAGGGATAGCAGAATAGGTAGTGGGAGTCAATGCCCCTGGCACCTCCCCGAATTATGTCAGAAACAGTCAAGGGAGTAACCAGTGTTCAGAATTGTGCAGTACACATTAAGTGAATATATTCATGGTATGTCAAGGATCAGTAATGGCATTCATTCAGCATGTGATTTATGAGTCTAATAAACTACCTCTACAATGAAAGTATCCCCACCCCAAACCCTGCAACATGAAGGAAAAAAAATTAAAATTTCCATCTATTGAAATAAGATTTCGTACAAACATAAATATATTTAAATTTTTTAACTGTAAGTAAATTCAAACAAACTGTTATAAAACAGAATACACAGTTGTCTGCATAGATCATAAAAAACATAAAAACCAGAATGCTGAGTGGGTGCTGGTGGTGAAAACTGCAGGGCTAAAACTTGCTGAACAATGAACTAGGGACCACTATGGCTTAATGAACATGGCCCACCCCTCCTACTAATGGTTTTGTCAACTTTTGGACCCTAGAAATTCAGAATTTTCTCCTTCTTCCTCTGCCAGCTTTGGTCCGTGTCCGACTACCTGGCTGGACAGTAACTTGCTTTTTAAAGTCCACTAAGCAATCTGTGGCTTCTGAAATGGAAACAAAAGACTTGACGGGAGATTCATTTAAGTCACGACGTGTGAAAGAACTCTGCATCTCTCTGCTGCAGCCTGCCTCTTCCATCCCTGGTGAAGGCGCCCTAGAGAGAAGGAAAAAAATTCAGATTCAATATACACCTACCAAGCATCAAGGACATGCTATGCACTGTATCAGGGGATTTTACATATCAGGGGATTATTAGTACAAATAATCTTTGTAATAATCCCACCACATATCATCACTCTGTTTTCACAGATGAGGTCACTGGGTAAATCATATACTACTTAAAGCTGGCCATTGAGAGAATGAGAATTGAGATCCAAATTCCCAAGCTGCTTGAGAATCCAGGTCAGAAAACCAGGGTTAGATGGGGATAGAGAGGTACAGAAGAATAAGACATAACTTTCACTCTGCTTGTTTTAACACAATGAATGAATTGAGCTATCCAATCTTTAGCTAAATGGGGAGCACAGAGTCATACTGAGAGAGAGGTCATAATAGTTCCACAGTGATTTCTACTGCAACAGTTTGAGTATCACACTACACACAGAACACAGGACAAGGCCTGCACTTTTCAGAAATGCTGACAGCCACAATTCAGTGCACAATCCAATTCACCTGAAGGCTCCTGTTTCTGAAGACTTGATGTCTGCATCTGTGATATGAGAGAAAAAATAATAATGTTGGTAGTAGTGTTGGTAATCATAGCACTTCTCACTGATCTTTTGCTTCCTGTGCTCTAGGCACTGCTTCTCATCAGGCCTATCCAGGTAGCACAGATCCCCAATCCCCTAAACCCACAGAATGTGAGCATTAGTGTCCAACAGACTCAGCTGCAGGGGCACTCAGATGAACACTTTTGAATGAACAACCTCTGAATAAATCTACTTCAATTCTGGACTTGAGGAACAAGGAAGTTGCCAAGGGAAATCTGCCACCTGCAGAGATTCACAAACTGGTGATCTAGAGACAGCAGGATATGAGGCTGGGAGAGGCTGCCTTTTTATAGTCATCAGAAGGCACAACAGATTTGCTTGGTGGGAATGAACTATTAGAACTAGATGGTAAGCACATCTCACCAGGCTTAAGCAAAAGCTCCTCTTCCATCCACATCTGGTGAATTTTAACAATAGCGACTAATAACAACAGTAATAATAGCAGCTAACATTTATCAAGAGCCTACTTATGCCAGGGAATATGTTTGGAGCTTTACCAGATACAATTCTTGCAATCTATGAGGTTTGGCATTACTAACTCCCTGCAATGGTCTTAACCAATCCACTCTACTGCTCCCTAAATACTACGCACAAACGCTCAGGATCACAGGTTGTGACACTAAGATAAAGGTAACATATGAACGATGCACAAAACAATAGGAGGAAGCAATAATGTCTGCATATCTAGTTTTCTGTGCCTGTTCCTTTAGAAGGTATACTTGGGGCTTGTCGTATTCCCCTGTGTTTTGATAGTGTTTTTTCTGAGTTCAACAGGCTGTCCTGATCCAAGGATTTATAAAGCCTGAAATGAAACACAGGATGAATAAGACAGCATATTGCCCCATCTTCCTTAAGGAGAGATGACCTAGATTGAGTCTCAAAGGCTGGCTGACTGGATCACGTGTGTACCCAGATAACCCCAGCAAATAGTCAGGGGGCTGGCAATGGCTATCTTCACTGAAAGGCCTTAGGCAGAAGCCCAGAAAACTGGTCCTGGGGTCCTCACCTGAAGTCTTGTGCTCAGACTGTTCCAAGAAACTAAGGAGTCGGCCTTCACTGTGGCCTTTTTCCTGTAACAGAGAAAAATAGATGAAAGGGTTACTTCATGTCAGAGTCTAAAATACAACTTCCACGGCCCAGATCACACGTGTTCATAGAAGAGAAAAGGTGTGGGGGCCACAGCTCTAGGGAAGTCTTTTGCTTTCTAATAAACAAGGGTTTCACAAGTGAAAAAGCAAACTATAATGAAGAGAATACATCGCTATGCCCAGAGTATCATGGATTTAAAATAGAAAATAAATTTTAAGGTAGTGTCTACAGGCAGTGATCCCAGAATAAACTGGCTGTATAAGTAAGTGCTTACCTATAAACCATAACTCCAAATCTCCGCCTCAAAATCACCCCATTCACAGAGAGGGGTCTCTTTCTTCTGGCATGACAGACAATGGCTTCCCCATTTTAGTGTGTACAGTGACTCCTTTGTCGGTAACCCTAGAATATGGAGCTGCTGCTTTATCTTTCGTCTCTAAGCCAAGACTTGCTCTTCCTGATCTCTAATTACAAGGCCCCAAAAGTACATCCATCCTTCCCAGTGACCAGGGCCCAGAACTGGCAGCTTCCTAAGGAGTTCGACAGAGTTGATCTCACATATATTCTTGGCAGTGGGATTATAAATTGGATATCCTTTCTGGAAAGCAATTTGGCAGGTT
This sequence comes from Gorilla gorilla gorilla, assembly GCF_029281585.2. NCBI lineage: Eukaryota > Metazoa > Chordata > Mammalia > Primates > Hominidae > Gorilla > Gorilla gorilla. The sequence goes on from NC_073228.2 coordinate 180,683,567, forward strand.
TCGAGACACTTTAAAATTTGTACATCCACTGACCTAATAGTTCCGTATCAGAAAATGTATTCTAAGGAAATAATCAGTGGTACAAAGACTGATTAATGTTTTAAATACAATCTTATAACACAAAAGAACCAAAATGTCCAATAATAGGTGTATGGTTAAATGACCATCTGTGTGATATAAACATTAACAGTAATTTTTAAAAATAAAACCCAAAATGATGTTTACACTACACCTTAAGTTTTCATAAATGCGAGTGAGAAAACTACATATCGAGTACTACACAGAATATAGTATACACATAGTACTAGATATATAGTATGTTGTGTGTGTGCTTATTGCATATATATTGAAAGAGAGAAGGGGGGAGAGGGAGAATAGTGTTAATTACATTAACAATGCATAGAAAAAAAGACAGGAAAAAAATAGGCCAATACATTAAAGGTTATCGTCTTTGAGTAGCTAAATTATAGGTGATGATTTCCCCTGATTATTTATATTTTTTTGAACTTTCCATATTTTCTACAATGAACATGTATTACTTTTTAAATTAAAAGGAAAAATAATTTTAAAAAGCACAAATCTTGTTTCAAGATAAATAGAGGGAAGAGGGGAGGGAGAAGAGGGAAAAGCCAGAACAGAACTGTGGCCTCTTACAACTGACAACCAGGAGGGTTAGGTGGCCTTTCCCAAAACACTCTACACATACCTTTGGGTTCTTCAGCCTCTGCTGCCACTTCCCCTCCACAGTTGAACATGCTCTTCCACTCCCTTCAGGTCCATCTCCTTGGTCAGCCTTTGCAAGCTGGAGACAGCAGTCCACATGACACTGATACTCTCTAAATGGGACCAGGGATTTACAGAGGTAACACTTCTCATTCCTATCCAATAAGAAAAAAGGAAGAAAACACAGTTTTAAGATGTGCTTTTGCCTCTGGGCCCCTGGATATGTCTCAAATTGTGTTTTTACGTCGCAAAGTTATTCTATGGAGGAGACATATCAACCAATGCAGATTCACTCAGCAGGATCACCAATAAAACTAACCCAACGCCAATCAAAAGGACTGAGTGATTAGCAGTTTTCCCTGGCTGTTTCTCTGTACCCTGCTGTTGCAGCAGTGGGATGGTAATGAAATCAGCTCTTCAAACTATCTCAAACAATGCTGATTGCTCTTCAGACATAAAATATTCTGTCAAACTCTTCCAAAATTAAGTGTAATAGTTTTTTCAAAGAGAAGTTAAAATTTCAACAGAAAAGGGAGCACCAAGAGCATTAAATTAAGTTGACATTTTTACCAGGGTGGATGAACTTGTCTGATTAGCAAATCAAGTCTGTCTATATGCTGACTTCCTTAATTCTACAATCTGCAACATCAACTAAGAAGTTACTAAAAGCCATGTGGTTCTGCCAGAGGCTTTTGTGTAATTTTATATGCATAGCTATCTTTATCTTTTTTAAAAGAGTAGAGTTTGGGTAAAGAGAGGAAAAGTAGGTCCTTCAGGTAAAGTGTATTGGGCATCAGTAAAAATGGAATCACTGGGGGTAAAAGAAAAAAATGAGTATTTATTAAGTATTTTCTCTGTGGTGAGAACCTCTGCAAGGCCCTTTAATCACAATTCTCAATTAATTATTCAGCTCCATTAGGAAGGAACTAGTCTAACTATGGTCTTATAGGTAATAATTGTCAGAAACTAGATTTGCCTGACTCATAAGATCCCCTTGGTTTTAAGAAGCTAAAAAAATTTTCCAAAGCATGCTATCTTGGACATCTCTTTCTGGCCATTATTATTCAGTAACTACAGCAAGGGAGACTTGGATTAGCTATAAGGAAGACTTTTTCTGAAGATGTTTAAAATAGCAGAAATAAGTCTCTCAAATACTTATTATCCAGAAGAATGCAAGCAAAATGCTGCCTTAAGAGAAAAGCTAGACTAGTATACCTGTCAAGGTTTATCAATTAATGCAAAAAACATTAATTCCCTACTACATGAGAAACAGAAGTACTGCATAAGAGGCAGGAGTTTCAGAGTTGGACAGACTTTATCACTTCTAGCTGCAGTGATCTTAACCAGTTACATAAAATTTCTCTTTAGTTTCCTTACTTAAAAAACGAAAGAATAACTACCTTAAATCAACTACAGTGAGAGTTACAAACAAGGCACCTAGCACAATGATTGGCACATAATATTAGGCACTAAACAAACAGCTATTATTGCTGTCTCAGATACATTTTATTAGAAGCTGGGGATATAAACATGAATTAAGGCAAGTATCTCTCTCAAAAAACTCAGACTAACCAGGAATACAGAAATGTTCTTTTTTTAAAACCAAATTACTGCAATACAATGTGAGGAATTCCTAGACGAATGTCTACATTACAGTAAGATTCCAAAGGGATCAGCTCTGCTCAACTAAATTAGGGAAGACAGCCCTGAAACTCAGGGTCTAAGATCTGTGTTTCAAAGATAAAAGTTTCTGCTTAGTAACTGCTCTAATCTACTGTTGGTAATGACATTACTTTCAGGAGGAAGCACCTTTGTGCTATCTTTGATGTCCAAGATAGCATGCTTTGGAAAATTTTTTTTAGCTTCTTAAAACCAAGGGGATCTTATGAGTCAGGCAAATCTAGTTTCTGACAATTATTACCTATAAGACCATAGTTAGACTAGTTCCTTCCTAATGGGGCTGAATAATTAATTGAGAATTGTGATTCTGACCCCTTCCTCAGAATGAGCTTTCTCAGTCAAGCTGCAACACACAACCAAAAAGTCTTCTATATTGCCCAACCTTTCGCAATTCAACTTCTGTACTATTATACAAAATGTTCAATGCTTCCCAAAGAGCACCAAATACCAATAAGCAAATTAAAGAAAACAGAAACCTAAGAGCAATGTGGAAGTGGAGTGGGTGGCAGGATTGCTTTTAGTGTATTAAAAAGGGATACAAAGGCCACCTACACTGACAGAGACTAGGAATAAGAAAAAGAAATTCAGGGCTGGGCACAGTGGCTCACGCCTGTAATCCCAGCACTTTGGGAGGCCGAGGCAGGCCAATCACCTGAGGTCAGGAGTTCGAGACAGCCTGACCAACATGGAGAAACCCCGCCTCTACTAAAAATACAAAATTAGCCGGGCGTGGTGGCGCATGCCTGTAATCCCAGCTACTTCGGAGGCTGAGACAGGAGAATCGCTTGAACCCAGGAGGCGGAGGTTATGGTGAGCTGAGATTACGCCATTGCACTCCAGCCTGGGCAAGAAGAGTGAAACTTCATCTCAAAAAAAAAAAAAAAAAGAGAGAGAGAGAAGAAAAGAAAAGAAAAGAAAATTCAGGCATCCAAGCAATGAAGCAACTGGCAGGCCAAAGAAATACAGGGTAAGATAGGAATTGGTCTTTTTATTCAGTCCAAACAATGGTATGTTATATAAGAGCTCCGTGAATGCAGCATACCTACTTACTTGTCAATGTCTAGAGAAGTCTGGGCAGCTGTCCCACTGTCACTCTTGGTCTTGGCCTCTTTTTGTCTCCGAGTCAATACTTTTAATATAAAAAATATATATATACACACATAGTTAGCTGCCAGTAGACTCTGAATATAAAAGACAAAATGCACAGGAAGAAGCAAAGTTTAAAACCTTATCCCACTGGAAGAAGTACATTGTTTGGGAAGTCTCTATCTTTCTAGAATTGAGAATAGCGATTGTAACATTTGCACCAAAACAAACGTTTTGACGATATTCTGTCCGCCACAAGATATTCCGCTGTATGCTAAGCCATGAGATCTAAAGATCTACTCCACACCAAGAAAAGGTTTTTGTGTACTATCCCAGCTTGCAGCACTCAAGGGAGGGATTTACACTTTCCCAAGCAAAATTCTATCTGGTATGACACACACTCAAGTGAGGTCCTCTATGAAATATAGTAATGATAGCCATCCGAGTGCCTACACGAGCTCCAATCTTTATAAAACTCTGAAAAGTTCTGCAGTGAGAAAACTGTGGCTCAGAACAGTTAATACAACCAGTCTTTCCTCACTACACTAATACCACCTCCCAATTCTAGTGGGTATAAATCGCTTTAGCCCAAATGATACACAAATACATTGTCTCTCACACCAAAAGACATCTGTTTATAAAATAGTCTCTTAAAGGATCTTGGAGGTTATTTAATCAAGTGTTTTCCAGCTCATTCCTTGCATAACAAGAAAAACTACAACAATTTCACTTCAAACTCTGCCTTCTTTCCTCCTAACACCTGAAATCCCCACAACAGATAATTTAGCAGGGTTACGAGTAACCTAGGTTGTGAAGCATTTATCTAGTCCAGGGGTCAGCAAACTTTATCTGTGGAGACAGAGAGTAAATATTTTAGTCTTGGTAGGACATATGGTCTCTGCCACAACTACTCAACTCTGCACTCTTAGCAGGAAAGCAGTCACAGGCTATACATAAACAAATGAGTATGTTCCAATAAAACTTTATCTACAATAACAGGTATCTGGCTAGATTTGACCCATGGCTGGCCACCGTTTGCCTAACCTTCTAGATCAACCTCCTACTCATATGAAAATGCCTTCTATAAACATCCCTGACAAGTAATGATACAGTCTTGACTGTTTTTTTTTTTTTTTTTTTTTTGAGACGGAATCTCATTCTTCTTGCTCAGGCTGGAGTGCAATGGAGCAATCTCGGCTCACTGCAACCTCCGCCTCCCGAGTTCAAGTGATTCTCCTGCCTCAGCCTCCCGAGTAGTTAGGACTACAGGTGTGTCCCACCATGCCTGGCTAATTTTTTATATTTGTATTTTTAAATTTTTATTTATTTTTTTGAGATGGAGTCTCGCTCTGTCACGCAGGCTGGAATGCAATGGCACAATCTCGGCTCACTGCAACCTCCGCCTCCCGAGTTCAAGTGATTCTTCTGCCTCAGCCTCCTGAGTAGCTGGGATTTACAGGCGCCCGCCACGACGCCCAGCTAATTTTTTGTATTTTTATTAGAGACGGGGTTTCACAATGTTAGCCAGGCTGGTCTCAAACTCCTGACCTCAGGTGATCCACCTGCCTTAGCCTCCCAAAGTGCTGGGATTACAGGCGTGAGCCACTGCGCCCGGCCAACTTGGCTGTATCTTTTCACTGAGGGAAATTCACTTCCCCCTAGGGAAATCCATTCTAATTGCAATCTGCCTCAATCTGCATTTACTGGGGACTATATGAATACATTTACCCACCTTTCCACAAGTCAGCTCTTTGAACACTTAACAAGCTGCATTACAAAATCTTGGATTTACTCAGTTTTCTGCCCCACTAAAATGCAACCATCATCAAAGGAAGAACTATACCTAGTTACTACGGCTATTCTATTAAGATTCGGATTGACGAATCTTTGAGTGCCTAGGTTAGCTCTAATCCTTACGATGACCCTCCAGATTGGTATTATTACTTTTCCCCGGTTTTAATGGTATGGAAATAAACTAAGAGGAATTGACTTCACCATGCTATCAAAACTACTAAATAGTAAAACCCAGGATAGAATCTAGATCTGATTCCTATACTTATGTTTTACCTTCCTAATTAATCTCTTTTAGATACACAATCCAATTTGTCAGTTTTCCTTAATATGTGTAGCACCCCAAACAGAATCCAATATTCAACAAACAATCCAACTAGTAAAAAGAACAGAAGAACCATGGGCTACCCCATGTGGACTCATACTCTACTGATTCAGTCAAGGCTGTGTTTGCTTTATTGACAATTCTGGTATACTACTGGCTCAAACTGAACTTAAAGGAAATTAAGATCCATCCCCTACACTCCCAAATTATCTCCAAGTAAAATGTTATCACTGGGTGCAGCGGCTCACGCCTGTAATCCCAACACTTTAGGAGGCTGAGGCGGGCAGATCACTTGAGACCAGGAGTTTGAGAACAGCCTGGGCAACAGGGTGAAACCCCCGTCTCTACAAAAAATATAAAAGTTAGCCAGCATGGTGGTGCTTGCCTGTAGTCCCAGCTACTCAGGAAGCTGAGGTGGGAGGATCGCCTGAGCCAGGAGGGGTTGAGGCTGCAGTGAGCTGAGATAGCACCGCTGCACTCTAGCCTAGGTGACAGAGCTAGATCGTCTCAAAAAATTAATACCATACCATACCATACCATACCATACCATACCATACCATACCATACACCATACCATACACCATACCATACCATACCATACACCATACCATACCATACCATACCATACAATGTCACCAAGACAAGTCTCTTAATTCTGTACTTTGGTAACTAAGTTGCTGGGTATTTTTTTTTCTCCCCTTAAATGCAGGATTTTGTATTTGTTCCTGTTCTTTTCAGCTGAACATTCCTATTTGTTGAGATTGTCTGCAGTCTTAACTGTCATCTGATGTTATTAGCTCTCCTTCTCAGCTATGTGTCCTCTGCATATATGACAACCATACTTTCTACATCTTTATCCAAGCCACTAGGGAAAAATGGTTGTAAAGGATATGGCCAAGGACAAAACTGTGACATGGTACCAGAGAAGCCTGTCTTCTCTCTGGTCCAACTTTCCTTTAAATAATTAAGCAAACATTTATTGACAATCTTCAATGTGCAAGTAATTTGGGGAGATACAGGAAATTATGAGGCACTGTCCTTGCTCTTAAGGAGAGTGCAGTTTACTAATGGAGACAGCATACACACTCAAATAACTACAACCCAAGGTGTAAAGAGATATGCGTAATAAAACAAGATCACACACAAGCAACTAGTAATAGTGTTTGCCTCTGGGGAGGATGACAGGAATACTTGAAGACTGGAAGAGGAAGGAGGCATACTTTTCACGGTATACTTTTCTGTAAATCAAATTAAAAACGAGAAGGGGGGAATCAGATTATATAGTTAGGCACAGATTAAATGATCTAAGGTTCCTTCCAATGCAGAGATTTTATAAGTAAAATTAAAGTACTGCAGGAGAAAAACATCCAGGACAGAACCAGCCTCAAATCCACCTCCTATTCTATCAACCAGCCCATACTTCTCTATCTTATGTACAAGGACTTCATGAGAGATTTTATCAAGTGCCTTGCTAAAATCCATTCTTAAAAGGCTGGCACCTCAAAGATTACAGAATCCTTTAGGAGTTCTATTTTTTATTTTTCTTTCTCTACTTGTCCCCCATCTTGACTATCACGTATTTTTCCAAAAGAAATAATTGGAAACCACTCCACAGATAGGGATGGAAAAAGAATTAATTGATTCTAGTACTGTCCATATACCACTACTGCATTTACCACATTTCTGTTCCTATTCATTTATATGTCAGTCTTCCTTCTACACCATGCAACTTTCTGAATTCAAAGACTCTGGGTTTTATTTTGTTTCTTTTTTTTTTTTTCTCTTCAGCATCCTCAGCAGAGTCTAGGACAGATTAAATGCTAATAAATACTTGCTGAATTAAACTGTATCAACAGATTCTAGGGGAAAAAAGAGCTCTTGTTTTATGAGGACCTACTTTGTGCCAGAGACTTTATAAACATCTTTATCTTTACAACAACCCTACAAAGAATATATCATTATTTCTATTTTACAGTAAATAATTTTTTTTTTTTTTGAGACACAGTCTCACTCTTATCACCCAGGCTGGAGTGCAGTGGTGTGGTATCGGCTCACAGCAACCTCTGCCTCTCAGGTTCAAGCGATTCTCCTGCCTCAGCCCCCTGAGTAGCTGGAATTACAGGCGCCTGCCACCACACCTGGCTAATTTTTGTATTTTTAGTAGAGATGGGGTTTCACCATCTTGGGCAGGCTGGTCTTGAACTCCTGACCTTGTGATCCACCCACCGCGGCCTCCCAAAGTGCTGGGATTACAGGCGTGAGCCACTGTGCCTGACTGTAAATGAAATATTAAGTAACCTGATCAAGGTCACAAAGCAAAAAAAAAAAAAAAAAAAAAAAAGCACAAGGAATGCAATACAAATCTGACTTTACAGAAGCGTATGTTCTTCTACAAGAGCAGGCTGCCTCTCCTGGAAAATAAGAAGCTAAAGAATGGGAAGAGAAAAAGTGGTAAGTGGTAAATGAGTGGGCAGGTAGAAGAAAATTTGAAGGGAGAGACTTGATATTGATAGATGGTTAGGACTATACGGTAATTCTATTAAACGTTATGATCACAACGGACTGGATTGGGGCTTGCCGCTGTTTTTCCTTTGAAACCTACTGCCCCTACAAAAGAGCAGAGAAGTGTATGTAGGTTGCTCTGAAGGAGTACTTGTGGTTTATGAGGGTTGAGATAGCTATTTAAACTAGCTGCAGGCAGAGAATTCATTACGAAACATATATCCAAAAACCAAACTGCTGATGACAGCAGCCACAGATTTCAAAAAGGAACAATGGGGTCTGAGTACAACTATCGGGGAAAGGTAGAAGAGAACAGGTATCACTGAAAGCTGAGAGAGACAACAATAAACATATGACCATTACCTCAGCTGCTTATATTCCACTGCATGGGAAATGCTTTAAGGAGTTGTACTTAGAACTGTGGCTTGGCACTGTTAAGATACAAATAATCAGTATTGCCTTGTGGTGAAGGGCACTCACTGGCTTTAGAGTTGGACAATAGGTGTCCAGGTTGGGCCTCTACTAGCTGTGTGGCCTTAGGCAAGTTCTGTAACCTGAGTAACAATTTCCTTACCTGTTGAATGAGATAACTGCATTTAACCTTAATGAGTTTTGCTAACAATCATATCAGATACTGTAAGAGTATCCAGCCCACAGAAAGCACTCAGTAAACATTAGTTTTATTCACTATTTGTTTATACAATTTTCATTATTCTTCTTCCAGATTTATTTCTTAGCCTTATCCAAAGACTTAAACCCATCCATGGAACCAGTGACCACTAGCTAGCCTACAATTTGGGTTAGATCTTAGTCTTAAGTGGTTTCCATACTAAATTTTACAAACAAAATGGACAAATAAATAGCCTAGGCATTATAGAACAATTATCAATACTATATAAACATCAACATATTTGTTTCCAAAATTCAAAGAGGAGGAGCAATCAACAATAAAAAACATATGGCCTAGTACTATAAATTGTAAAGACAATGATTCCTTGAGGAGACCAGAAATTATATATACAAAGAAGGGAGTTTTTACAGAATGACAAGTGGTTAAAGTCTTCTCAGTTTGTCTCCCTCAACCTCAAAACCACCTCAGTAGAAAATAATGGGAAGCCACAGAGTTGTGTCTTTTCCTGCTAAGATCACCCCTCTTTCAGCCTAGCACTTCTTCAGTGGGATATAAGGAAAAGAAGGGAAGATGAGCCCCACCTGCACACAGTGAGGCAGCCATGCTCACTGCCTCCCTACAACCAATGACCTCAGAGACCAGTCTCAATTAAAGGCTATTATTAGAACAAACTATTGGCTAGGTAAGGTGGCCCACGCCTGTAATCCCAGCACTTTGGGAGGCCAAGGCAGGCGGATCACTTGGGGTCAGGAGTTCCAGACCAGCCTGGCCAACACGACAAAACGCTGTCTCTACTGAAAATAGACAATTTAGCTGGGCTTGGTGGTGAGTGCCTGTAATCCCAGCTTCTCGGGAGGTTGAGGCAGGAGAACTGCTTGAACCCGGGAGACGGAGGTTGCAGTGAGCCGAGATTACACCACTGCACTCCAGCCTGGGCGACAGAATGAGACTCTGTCTCAAACAAAACAAAAACAAAAACAAAAAAACAAATTATCTATCAGTCTCTGAGACATGTGGCTACTTAAATTTAAATCTTAATTAGAATTAAATATAATTTAAAATTGGGCAAGGAGCGGTGGCTCACGCCTATAATCCCAGCGCTTCCGGAGGCCGAGGTGGGTAGATCACCTGAGGTCAGGAGTTCGTGACCAGCCTGACCAATATGGTGAAACCCCATCTCTAGTAAAAATACAAAATTAGCTGGGTATGGTGGCGCATGCCTATAACCTCAGCTACTTCGGAGGCTGAGGCAGGAGAATCGCTTGAACCTGGAAGGCAGAGGTAGTAGTAAGCCGAGATCATGTCATTGCACTCCAGTCTGGGCAACAACAGCAAAACTCTGTCTCAAAAAATAATAAAAAAAAATTGAATTCCTCAGTCCCATGAGCCACATTTCAAATGCTCAATAGCCACATGTGGCTACCATATTTGACAGCACAGATATAGAACATTTCTATCATTGCACAAGTTCCCACTGGATAGTGCTGTTCTTTCATGAGATTAACCAGGACCAATCCTATTATGCCTCAATTCTGTTTACCTTGAGCACCAAAAGAAATCCAAGCCTCCTCTGGCATACCTCTTCAACTGGATTCTCATCCCCATTTGCCACCATTCTTGGTGATTTCAATATCTACATATTAGACTGAACCATATGAAGTTGCAGTTTTTGTAACTTCAACCCAAGATATGATCCATCTAGTACTCCAGCCTCTCAGTTCCCTGACGTCTTGTTTATTAATTCCTATGGCTCCTACCATCTCAGCCTTTCTCCAGTGGGGTTCCAAGAGAGGAGTAAGCCTAATGCCCTAAGGCACCCACCAAATGTTATAAGTCAATTTCTGTCCCCTGCATCTAAAGTGGTACCAGCTATGTATCATAACTGGGAGAAGTAAGCAAACAATGAATTCATTTTCTGACTTCCATGGTTCTAATGAAGAACTCTAGCTGAGCCTATCATTAATGATGAGCTCAATTTCAGGTGTCCATTCTCTGTTCACCATCACCTATCTTTCCCAACTCACCCTCTCTAATGTTCTTACACCAATCACCCTTCAGCCCCACTAGGATATCTAATCCTATACTATCATCTTTTCACTATTACCCTGTCGTATCTTCGCATTCCTTCTTGCCTTAGTTTACATAGCTATCATATTAACACTCCCCTTGAATATTCCCTCAACTTCTTTCTACTGTACTTACTTGCACAATCCGACTTTGGTTAAATACAGCCCTCCTACTTATTAGGTGTCCCTATCTGCTGAATGTGACAGGAACAAAAACACATACAACGTGCTGACTGGGCTCACTTTTTATTTAAGATCAAAATCTTAAGTGGTCCCTCACTACTGCCTAGCAATCTTGACATATTTTCCTAGTCGGTTCATTCTTCCATCCTCCCAGGTACTATTTCACATCTTCTCTGCTATTCTCAAAACTCTAATATCCATTCCGATTCCTGTATCACTATTCTTTTTTATTTAAATATAACTTCACTGAGATATATTCATGTACCATATAATCCACCCATTTAAAGTCTATGATTCAATGGCAAGTACCTGGGAGGCTGAGGTGGGAGGATTGCTTGAGCTGGAGAGGCAGAGGCTACAGCGAGCCAAGGTTCCACTACTGTACTCCAGCCTGGGCAACAGAAAGAGAGTTCTTTATATATTCTGGATACTAAACCCTTAACATACATATGATTTGCAAATATTTTCTCCTATTCTGTAGGTTGTCTTTTCACTTTCTTGATAGTGTCCTTTGATGCACAGAAGTTTTAAATTTTGATAAAGTCCAATTTATCTTTTTTTTTCTTTTGTTGTTTGTGCTTGTGGTATTATATCTAGGAATCCACTGCCAAATCTAAGGTTGTGAAGTTTTATCCCTAAGATAGTTCCCCTGACTCGCTGAGACAAGGTCTCAACTGTGTTGCCCAGGTGGGACTCTAAGGATCCTCCTGCCTCAGCCTCCCAAGTAGATGGGACTTACCAGTGTGTACCACTGTAGCTGCCTATAAAAGCTTTATGACTTACATTTAGGTCTTTGATCTATTTTCATACGTAGTATAAACAAGTGGTCCAACTTCATGGTTTTGCAAGTGGATATTCAGTTGTCCCAGCACTACATATTGAGAAGACTGCCTTGTTTTCCCCCACTGAATTGTCTTGACATTCTTGTCAAAAATCAATTGCCCACAAATGTATGGTTTTACTTCTGGACCCTCAATTCTATTCCACTGAACTGTAATGCCTACCTCTATGTCTTAATTAGTAAGTTGTAAAATTGGAAAGTATGAACTCTTAACTTCGTTCTTTTTCAAGACTGTTCTATTCTGTGTCCCTTCTATTTTGGTATGAATTTTGGGACCAACTTGTCAATTTACAAAAAAAAGTTAGCTGGGATTTTTGTGGGGTTTTCTTGTTTGTTTTTTTGAGACGGAGTTTCGCTCTTGTTGCCCAGGCTGGAGTGCAATGGTGCGATCTTGGCACACCACAACCTCCGCCTCCTGGGTTCAAGTGATTCTCCTGCCTCAGCCTCCTGAGCAGCTGGGATTACAGGCATGCACCACCTGCCTGGCTAATTTTTTTTTTGTATTTTTAGTAGAGACGGGGTTTCTCCACATTGGTAAGGCTAGTCTCCTGACCTCAGGTGATCCACCCACCTCAGCCTCCCAAAGTGCTGGGATTACAGGCGTGAGCCACCATGCCCAGCCTAGCTGGGATTTTGAAAAGGATTTGAAATCTGTAGATCAACTTGGTGAATACTGCCATCTTAACAACATTAAGTATTCTAAACCATGAACAGGAAATACCATTCCATTTATTTAGGTCTTATTTAATTTCTTTCAACAATGTTTTATAATTCTCAGAGAAGTTTTTTATTTCTTTTGTCAAACATATTCCTAAGTATTTTATTATTTTTGATAGTATATTAAATGTAACTGTTTTCTTAAATCCACTTTCAGATTGTTCACTGCTAGTGTACAAAAATACAGTTCATTTTCTATATTGACCTTGTATCCTGCAAACTTGCTGAACTCCTTTATTAGTTCTAAAGGCTTGTTTTATTTCAGTGGATTCTCTAGGATTTTCTATATAAAAGATGTCATCTGATAGAGTAGTTTACTTCTTCGTTTCCAACCTGAATGGCTTTTATTTCATCTCTTTCCTGACTGTCCTGGCTAGAACCTCCTTTACCACGTTGAATGGAAGTGGCAAGAATGAACACCCTTCTCTTGTTTCTGATTCTGGGGAAAGCTTTCAGTCTTTCACCATTAAGTATGATATTAGCTGTGAGTTTTTTCATAGATGCCCTCTATCAGGCTGAGGAAGTTCCTGTCTATTCCTAGTTTGCTGAGTATTTTATTGTCATGAAGGAGTATTGAATTCTCTCAAATGCTTTTTCTGTGTCCATTTAAATATCGTGTGGTTTTTGTCTTTTGTTCTATGATACAGTATATTAACTGATTTTCTAATGTTAAACCAACCTTTCAGACTTTTTTGATGAGAAAAAAGTAGTACTTGAGAGAACTTCTACACTCTTCCACCACCAAAAGTATTAGTCTATCTGCATCTGTACCCATATCCTCTGCCTTCCCTCCTATTGCACAGAATGAATTGCCCACATGGCTATCTAAGGCTCACTTTTCCATTTGATCCTGAATCTGAACGCTTCTTGCTTAATTAAGGATTCCCCTCCTGCCATCATCTCTCCTGAAACATCAATTTTTCCCTCTTTTTTTAGATCATTCCATCAGCATACAAATATGCAGTAATATTTCCCATAAGGTTATTTCTAGACTTGTATATTCTGCTGTCTCCTCAACATCTTCATTTGGTTATTCACTGGGCATCTTAAAATTATGTACAAAACCAAATTCTTAATTTCTTCCTCCAAACCTGTTCCTGCCCCAGTGTTCCTGCTCTCAAACAACGAAGTCATCATTAACCCAGTTGCTTGGGGCAAAACCTTGATTTCACCTTAGTCTTTCTTGTTCTCTCACACTCCAACAAATCCTGTAGGTTCAACCTTCAAAACATTCCCAAATCTGACAACTTCTTTACCTCACAGCTACCTCTATGGTCAAAGCAAACATCAGATCTTCCCTGGAATAATGCAACAGCCATTCCCCTCCACCCCTGCTTAGTCTCCTCAATTCCATTTTTGCCCCTATCCCTCTATAGATTATTTTCCACATTGTAGCCAGAGTTAGATTACATCATTCCCTCGTTCTCAACCCCTCTATGGCTTTTCATCATATTTAGAATAAAGTACAAAAACCTCACCTCACATGATCTGACCACTGTTTATTTCTTCTCTCCTTTCCCCCTGTCGTTCAATCTAATTCAGTCATTGTGTCTTTCCTGCAGCTCTAAGAAACATGCCAAACACACTCTTGCTTTAGGGCCTTTATATTTATTCCCTGACCTAGAATGACTCTATTCAAATATCACCTCAAGAAGTCTCCCTTGATCTTTCTCTTTAATCGAGCCCCCTTTTTCCTCTGTTCTAGTCATTCTTCATCCCCTCTTCTTGCCTTGTTTTTCTTAAATTGTATTTATTACCTGTTTCCCTCACAAAAAGGTAAGCTTTATAAGAACACTGACTTGTGTTTAGTACTGTACCCTCAGCTTGCAGAACAGTATCTGCGTTATAGTTGCTGCTAAATAAATACCAACTGGGTTGTCAGTAAGGAAGTACAAGCAATAGTTAAACAACACAGTGATCTTCTGAATTACTCAGAGGGGCTTTCTAAGTTGAGTACCCTACAATTGGCTTAGCCAGAAACCTGAGTTAAGATTGCCTTCTCTCATCTTGACCAGTCACAAGGTTTGCTTCTCTCACCAAAAGATTCTCAAGTCCATCCACTTCTACTAACACTGCTTTATCATCTGTCTCTCTGCTTTTAGTCTCCTCCAAATTATGGTTAATATTTCAGTATACTGTATTTTCTTTCAGTCTTTATTTTGAATCCTTATATAATACTTCGTCTTGTTTTTGAACATTGGGTTAAGTTGTTCATTGTTATAAATAATGCTTTGATAAACCATCTTTGTCTATACAATTTCATCTAAATTCTGATGACGTTTTTAGAGTAGATTTTCAAACTTTAATTCATGGGTCAGAAGATATGAATTACTTTTAAGTTCTACGTATATATTATCAAATTGCTTAAACAAAAATTTCAGCTATTAAAGAAAAAAATAAGCTATAAATATTATAGACAAGTACTAGTAAGGAAGTAGATCAGTAAAAGTGCACCTCTTAAAGAGAACAGGCTTATCTCTAAGCTTGAAAGAAAATCGCTACATTTTGAGTAGGGAGGGGGCCTCTGTGGCTTTTTTGCAGCAAAGAAGGCAGTCTGGCATTGCAGTACTGTCTTTGGAGTCTAACTGCCTTTGAATCCTATGCCAGAGCAGGTATTTATAGGCTTAAAGCCCCTAAGCCTTTGTTTGCTCATCTGTAAATGGACCCAGCAATGCTTATCTTTTTAGGGTTGTAAAGATTTCTATTTAGGAACTACCAACATAATCACGTAAGATGTTTGAGTTAGAAGCTATGTCTATTAGAATAAGATTATCAAGCCTAGTACCTGAGAGAACAAGAGATTGTCAGAATGGATAAAAGCATGACCCAATGGTATGCTGTCTACAGAAGACACATTTTAAAAATAAAAACACAGATCAGTTAAAAGTAAAAGAATGGAAAAAGATGTATCAGGCAAACAGTAGGAATAAGACTGAAATGACTAGAACCATATCTAGTAGTTCTACCAGATAAAATACACTTCAAGAAATAATTAGCTGGGTGTCGTGGCACATGCTTGTAATCCCAGCTACTTGGAAGGCTGAGGTACAAGAATCCCTTGAACCTGGGAGGCACAGGCTGCAGTGAGCTGAGACAGTGCCACTGCACTCCAGCCTGGGCAACACAGTGAGACTGTATCAAAAGCAAAAAAAGAAAGAAAGAAAGAAAAGAAAGCCAGGCACGGTGGCTCACACCTGTAATCCCAGCACTTTGGGAGGCTGAGGCGGGCAGATCACTTGAGGTCAGCAGTTTGAGACCAGCCTGGCCAACTTGGTAAAACTCTGTCTCTACTAAAAATATGAAAATTAGCCGGCCATGGTGGCGGGTGCCTATAATCCCAGCTACTCAGGAGGCTGAGGCAAGAGAATCGCTTGAACCCAGGAGACAGAGGTTGCAGTGAGCCGAGATTGTGCCACTGCACTCCAGCCTGGGCAACAGAGCAAGACTCTGTCTCAAAAAAAAAAAAAAAAAAAAAAAAAAATACACACACACACACACATTATCAGGGATAAAACTGGAAATTATATCGTATATTTACATGTTGGCTCAATAATTTATATGAAACCGTGAAAGACTAGAATATCTACCACAATCTGGCCGGGCACGGTGGCTCACACCTGTAATCCCAGCACTTTGGGAGGCCGAGGCAGGTGGATCACCTGAGGTCAGGAAGTCAAGACCAGCCTGGCTAACATGGCGAAACCCCATCTCTACTAAAACTACAAAAATTAGCCAGGCATGGTGGCAGGTGCCTGTAATCCCAGCTACTCAGGAAGCTGAGGCAGGAGAATCGCTTGAACCTGGGAGGCAGAGGTTGCAGTGAGCCGAGATAGTACCACTGCACTCCAGCCTGGGGGACAAGAGTGAGAATTCGTCTCAAAAAAAAAAAAAAAAAAAAGAATATCTACCACAATCTTGAAAAAGAACAAATGAGAAATTATGCTACTTGCTACCTGACTTTAAGACTCGCTATGAAGCTACTATAATAAAGATACTTGTACTGGCATAAAGACAAACAGATCAATTAAATAAAAAAGAGAAGCCAGACATAAACTCTCACTTATACAGTAAGTTGATTTTCAAAGGCACCAAAGCAACCCATTGAGAAAAAGAAGTCTTTTAAATGAACTGAGTTAGAATAACTAGATATCTATATAGAAGAAATAAACCTCATCCCCTAACTCACACCATACACAAAAATCAATTCAAGATGTACCATATACCTAAATAGAAAATAATAACCATAAAGGAAAAAATTGAAAATTAGACCATCTTAAATCTTCTTCACAGCAAGATACCATTAAGAAAATGAATAGGCAGCCGGGCGCGGTGGCTCACATCTGTAATCCCAGCACTTTGGCAGGCTGAGGCGGGCGGATCACAAGGTCAGGAGATCAAGACCATCCTGGCCAACATGGTGAAACCCTGACTCTACTAAAAATATGAAAATTAGCTGGGCACACACCTGTAGTCTCAGCTACTCAGGAGGCTGAGGCAGGAGAATCGCTTGAACCTGAGAGGCAGAGGCTGCAATGAGCTGAGATCGTGCCACTGCACTCCAGCCCGGGCGACAGAGCAAGACTGCCTCAAAAAAAAAAAAAAGAAAGCAAAAGAAAATGAATAGGCAAGTACATGCTAGAAAATATTTGTAGAACACACATTTGACAAACAACTGGTATTCAGGACATACAAAGAACTCCTATCTCAATAATAAAAAGCCACATAATCCAATTTTAAAATGGACAAAACATTTGAACACTTTACAGAAGATACAAAATTAGACAACAATCATGTGAAAAAAAGTGCTCAACATCATTAGCCATCAGGGAATGCAATTAGAATCATTACATGACTACCAGAATGGCTAAAATTAAGGGGGTAAAACAATATCAAATGGTAGCAAAGATGTAAAACAAGTAAAATAACTAGAATGCTCATAAACTGCTAGTGGGAATTAAAATGGTATAACTACTTTGGAAAAAGGTTTGGCAGTTTCTTTATAACCTAGCATTCCATTCCTAGCTATTTATTCAAAAGATGTGAAATCTTATGCTCACTATACAACCTGTACAAGAATGTTCACAGCAGCTTTCTTAGTGAAAAATACACCGAGAAGAACTGTATAAAGAAACTGGTATATACATATGCTAGAACACTACTCAGTAATAAAAAGGAATATAACATGGATCAATCTCAAAAACATTATGCTCAGTGAAAGATTACACAAAAGTATACTGGTATGATTCTACTAATATCAAACTGCAGAATATCATATAGGCAGAATTTTACAGAAATAAAACAGTGGTTGCCTTTAGGGGGAGGGGTGAAGAAGAGATATGAGGGAATCTTCCAGGGTGATATTAATGCTCCGTGTCTTGATAGGTATATGCATATGCCCAAACTCTGCAAATTTACACTTAATATTTGTGCATTTCACACAAATATTGGAACTTGGTTCATGATTTGCATGCTTAAGTATTTCAGGGAAAATGAACCAATATTTGCAACTTACCTTGCAAAGCATCAAAAACATAACATGGATTAAAGGATGGCTAGAGAGATACATAGATTTGTAATAAAACATAGTAAGATATTAATGGAATCTAAGTAGTAAGATTCTTCTAACTTTGTTGTCTATTCAAAATTTTCATAATAAAATAACGGAGGGAAAAAGACTGGGGAAACCCTCTAAATTAAAGATGAATAAAGAGATATGACTAGATGCAATGTATGATGCTTAATTGGATCCTTTACGCCAAAAAAGAGATACAAAGGATACTACTGGAACAACTGAGGAAATATGAATGTGGATTGTATACTAGATAATAGTACTGGCATTAATGTTAAATTTCTTGAGTATAATAATGGTGTTACAATTTTGTAGGAGAATGATCTTGTTCTTAAGAGATAACACACTGATCAAGCTCAGTGGCTCAATTCCAGCACTTGGCGAGGCCAAGAGAGAAGGATCTCTTGAGGTCAAGAGTTTGAGACCAGCTTGGGCAACATAGCAAGACCCCCATCACTACAAAATTAAAATTAAAATTAAAATTAGCTGGGTGTGGTGGTTAGTGCTTGCAGTCCTAGCTACTAGGGAGGCTGAGGTGGGAGGACTGCTGGAACCCAGGAGTTCAAGGTTACAGTAAGCTATGATCATGCCAGTGACTTCAGCCTGGGTGAGAAAGCAAGACCCTGTCTCAAACAACAACAACAACAAGAGATGCATACTAATTAAAGTATTTAGAGGTAAAGTGTCATGATTTATGCAACTAACTCTCAAATGGCCAGGGAAAGGTCCATATATGTAAAAAATATACATATGAGAAAGAAAAAGAAGAGAAATAGGAGAGATAAAGAAAGTACACTATTTTTGTATCTCATACTTCTGAAATTTGAAATTTTCAAAATAGAGAGGAAAAAAATAGGCCGTGAAACAAACAGGTCTAAGTCTCAGTTCCCACACTACCAATTACTAGCTTAATGATTTTGAGCAAGTTACTTCTCCCTAAGGATGACAAAGCCTAACTTGTAAGGTTCCTGCAAAGATCAGGTAAAATAAGAGTTACTGCATAAGTGCATACTGACTTGCACAAAATAGTAGTAATAGCAGTCACTGTTATTATAAAGACCAGTAGTGGTCAGGTATGGTTTTGGCTCATGCTTATAATCCCAACACTTTGGGAGGCCAAAGCAGGAAAATCACTTGAGCCCAGGAGTTCAAGAACAGCCTGGGCAACATAATAAGACACCATTTCTTTAAAAAAGAAAAAAAAAAAAACACCAGTCATGTGTCACAGACCCATGAATTTATTTTTTTTGGAGATGGAGTCTCACTCTGTTGCCCAGGCTGGAGTGCAATGAGGTAATCTCAGCTCACTGCAACCTCCACCTCCTGGGTTCAAGCGATTCTCCTGCCTCAGCCTCCCGAGTAGCTGAGATTACAGGTGTGCAGCACCACGCCTGGCTATTTTTTGTATTTTTAGTAGATGGTGTTTCACCACATTGGCCAGGCTGGCCTTGAACTCCTGACCTCAAGTGATTCACCCACCTCGACCTCCCAAAGTGCTCGGATTACAGGCGTGAGCCACCACACCCAGCCAAATTTCAATTAAAAAAAAGAGAGAATTCTATTTTCAAATAAAATTTCACATGAAACCCAATATGTAAAATATATAAATGTAGTGCTCTGGATGAGGTGGGTGGTCAAGTTGGAGTGTTACCAGTATTCATTCTGCCCTTCCCACACCTTTACAGAACCCTAGTTAACTACAGAGGACATTCTGAAAAACCAGTTCTCAGCCGGGTGTGGCCTGTTTCAAAAAAAAAAAAAAAAACAACCAGTTCTCTAGAACAGGGATTGACAAACCGTGGGATGGCCAGCCAGCATTTTTTTTTTTTTTTTTTTTTTTTTTGAGACAGAGTTTCACTCTTGATGCCCAGGCTGGAGTGAAATGGTGCAATCTCAGCTCACTGCAACCTCTGACTCCTGGGTTCACGTGATTCTCCTGCCTCAGCCTCCCAAGTAGCTGGGATTACAGGCAGGCGCCACCATGCCCAGCTGATTTTTAGTAGAGATAGGGTTTCACCATGTTAGCCAGGCTGGTCTCGAACTCTTGACCTCAAGTGATCTGTCCACCTCGGCCTCCAAAAGTGCTAGGATTATAGGCTTGAGGTACCACGCTCAGCCTAGCTTTTTTTATAAATAAACTTTTACTGCAACACAGCTGCCTGATTCATTTATAAATTGTCTATGGCTGCTTTAGTGCTTTAACAGCAGAGTTGAGTAGCAGTGGCAAAGACTTGAGTAGTTGCGACAGAGACCAAACGGCCTGCAAAGCCTAAAATATTTACTATCTGTTCCTTTCAGAAAAAGTTTGCTAGACTTTGCTTTTAAGAGTACATTTTCTGAGGGCCTACCTGCACAATACTATATTAGATACTATGGAGGGAATAAAAAGGACTGACACAGTAACTGTTAACAATATTAAGCTTATGTGTAATTCAAGAATGATTCAATCTTTAAAAACAACTTCTTGGAGTTTGACTCTTCTGTAAATTAAAAGAGCCCTAGATATTAGCAACAAAAGCTTTTTGCAATGTGTAAAACTTGTTTGGATCCTGTTTTCAACAAACCAACTATAAACAAAAAAACAATTATTGGACTCAAGGAGAGTTGAACAAACCAGATATTTGGTGGTATTAAAAATTATCGGCTGAGCGCAGTGGCCCACGCCTGTAATCCCAGCACTTTGGGAGGCTGAGGTGGGCGGATCACGAGGTCAGGAGATCAAGACCATCCTGGCTAACATGGTGAAACCCCGTTTCTACTAAAAATACAAAAAATTAGCTGGGCATGGTGGGGGCACCTGTAGTCCCAGCTACTTGGGAGGCTGAGGCAGGAGAATGGCGTGAACCCAGGAGGCGGAGCTTGCAGTGAGAGGAGATCGCACCACTGCACTCCAACCTGGGCAACAGAGTGAAACTACGTCTTTAAAAAAAAAAAAAAAATTATTAATTGGCCGGGCGTGATGGCTTACACCTGTAATCCCAGCACTTTCGGAGGCCGAGGCGGGTAGATTACAAGGTCAGGAGTTTGAGACCAGCCTGGCCAATATAGTGAAACCCCGTCTCTACTAATAATACAAAAAACATTAGCCGGGGGTGGTGGCGCACACCTGTAGTCCCAGCTACTCAGGAGGCTGAGGCAGGAGAATCACTTGAACCCGGGAGGCAGAGGCTGCAGTGAGCCAAGATCATGCCACTGCATTCCAGCCTGGGTGACAGAGCAAGACTCCATCTCAGAAAAAAAAAAAAATTATCATTAATTGGCTGGGTGCGGTGGCTCATGCCTGTAATCCCAGCACTTTGGGAGGCTGAGGTGGGAGGATCATGAGGTCAGGAGATCGAGACCATCCTGGCTAACATGGTGAAACCCCGTCTCTACTAAAAATACAAAAAATTAGCTGGGCACGGTGGCGGGCACCTGTAGTCCCAGCTACTCGGGAGACTGAGGCAGGAGAATGGCATGAATCTGGGAGGTGGAGCTTGCAGTGAGCCAAGATCAAACAACTGTACTCCAGCCTGGGCGACAGAGCGAGACTCCGTCTCTAAAACAAAACAAAAAAAATTACCATTAATTCTTTAGGTATAGTGACAGTATTATGGTTAGGTTTTTTTATTTTCTAAAAAAGAGATCTTTCAGCAATTCACAGGAAAATTATAAAATGATATCTGGGGCCGGGCATGGTGGCTCATGCCTGTAATCCCAGCACTTTGGGAGGCCAAGGCGGGCGGATCACAAGGTCAGGAGACCGAGACCATCCTGGCTAACACGGTGAAACCCCGTCTCTACTAAAAAAAATACAAAAAAATTAGCCAGGCGTGGTGGCGGGCACCTGTAGTCCCAGCTACTTGGGAGGCTGAGGCAGGAGAATGGCGTGAACTCGGGAGGCAGAGGCTGCAGTGAGCCGAGATCGTGCCACTGCACTCCAGCCTGGGTGAGAGAGTGACTCCATCTCAAAAAAAAAAAAAAAAAAAGTTATCTGAGATATAATCTGAAATAATCCAGGATGGGGGTTATGGATAGAATACATATGAAACAACAGTGGCCACGAGTTGATGAATGACTAGGTAGAATATGGGGGTTCAGGGTACTACTATCCTCTCAATTTTTAAGTTTGAAATTTTGGGTAATTAAAAGTAAAACACACACACACAAAGTCCTTTTGCAAGACAAATACCAAAGATAAACTAGCCACTGTCTTTTGAAGAAAGTGGTATGAAAATCAGGTGACAAAGATAAGGATCTAGGAAAAAACCACAAGAGCCCTCCTTCTAAAGAATCATCAATGGCAGTCAAATCACACTGGATATTGTCATCAGAACCTAAATAAAGATAATAGTAAGTAAGTTTCATATGGAGAAAAGACTGAATTTATCTGAACTTCACCAGTAAATGTTTACCAAGGTTCTTCTGAAAACGTAATGGATGACAGTGGTGCATAACAGAAACATACAATTCTTTAAAAGGTTTTATAATGTAATATGTACAAAAGAATATGTATGTGAACCCATTACCCAACTTAAGAACTAGAATATTGCCAAAACTGATTAGCCAACTACATGCTTCTTCCGGATTCCATCTCTCTGCCTCCACCCCATCCCCCACCCCAGAGGTGGCCTTTATTCTCAAAATTATATTACCTTTACCTTCTTTTTATACAAACACACAGTTTTACCACAAATTCTTAAAAAATATATTGACCACCATATTGGATTTAGTATCCTGAAACTTACTTTTTCAAAAAAATCTGAACATTCATGGAAGATTCTATAGAGCACAGATTACTAGCTTTTGAGTTAAACTTGGTGTACCCTAGCTCTTGTCACTTTCTAGGTATGTGATCTTGGGGAAATTATTTCCCCATCAAGTTCAGCTTCCTCTTTTATAAGTGAAATAACATCTGTTTCAAAAGACTGTTATGAGGATTAGGACAATATACAAAAAGCACTGTTACTGGTATATAGCAGGTGCTCATAAATGGTAGCTAATGTTGCTTAAGTGTGGCTTATAAAGATGCGGCAAATTAAATCCTTTTACTTAACAGAAAATATTATCTTGTTATCAAGCACTTCCTTTATATAAGGCCGTTAGAAAACTCCTTAGAGATCAGTCTATGCATGGTCAATCTCCACAGCTATCACCAGAAAGAAGTAATGTTCATCTGATCTTTTTTTGACTTTGCACTCACAGGTTTACAGAGGCAACTATGTCACATGGACGCTGTTCACCAGGAAAGAGTCTAATCCATCAAACCATTTATTCTAGGTAATTGAAAAGCTGACAAGGTCAATTCTGATGAGATGAGAATTCATGTTTGCACTCAGAGGTAAAAGACTATAGCATTCTGCTTTCCTGAAACCGACTGAGGCTTCCATGGTCTTCTCAAACATTCCCTTGTGTGTCCCAGCTCTACACATGGAAGGCAGAAAGAACACAGTAATGAATGCTAGCTCTGGGCCTTGGCTCTACTGCTTACTGCCTGACAATGCAAGTACTAAAGTTCTCTAATATTAATTTCATCATCAGTAAAATGGAGATAACAAAAACTTATCCTTATATTAATAGATAATTATAGTCGATTGTGGCTCTAAGATAGTTCCAATGGAGATCACTGATCTAGTATTAATTTCTTGAACTTTTATCTTTCTCGAAATGCTCTAGATGCCTGAATTTAAAAGTGTGACTAGATCATGAAGTGAAGAACTTCCCTAAAATGGTTTTTGCTGTTAATATTCCTTTAACACATAATGCTTTGGGTATTAACTCAGGTGTTAAAAAGAGCTATTTTATTTTTCAAGGAAGGAATAAGCACATCTGGCAGAAGAAAACTGCTAAGAGAAATCCTGAGGTGGGGGGCTCCTTAGCATGAAGGTACAATGAATAGGGATAACTGAAGTGAAGGCAAAGTCAATATTAAGAGAGGAACAAGATGGGAAGAGTAAAAGCACTGAGAATTCATGCAGACCTACATTGCAGTCAGGCTGCCATTTCATGTGCCACATCATACAGCAACTTTATCAATGCAACCTACTGGAGCTGACATGAGGAAACGTTCCACAGAAAAGTTGAACAAAAGTTGTTAGAAGACAACTGAAGGCCGGGTGTGGTGGCTCATGCCTGTAATCCCAGCACTTCAGGAGGCCAAGGCAGATGGATCACGAAGTCAGGAGTTCAAGACCAGCCTGGCCAAGATAGCGAAACCCCGCCTCTACTAAAAATACAGGCGTGGTGGCACCTGCCTGTAATCCCAGCTACTTAGGAGGCTGAGGGAGAGAACTGCTTAAACCAAGGAGGCAGAGGTTGCAGTGAGCCGAGATCGTGTCACTGCACTCCAGCCTGGGCGACAGAGCGAGAATCCATCTCTAAAAAACAAACAAACAAAAAAGAAGACAACTGAGACCACAGGGGTTGCAGAGAGGAGCTCCTACATTATTAATCCCAGAGGAGTAAAACGCATGCAGTGTAACGTAAGTCTGGGGTGGAAACACTGGTCTACAAGTTCATCCAGTAGCTAAGAGTATGTATGTCAGTACTGTGGGCATTCAAATAAGATAATGTCCTCTCCAGAAAACACTGAACAGTTCTAGGGTGAAGCCGACTAAAGAAGAATCTACTTTATAGCTGATAAGACCTAGTGCCCAGGATCTGTTTCAAAACATCCTTCCTTAAATGTCTTTGCGTTTTGTTTTATAAGCTGCTCCTGTCACTTTGGTTTCCTCTGTCAAAAAATATTCCCACAGCAAGGAAAAAGAATTAAGTACATTTTGTATTATTTGTGAAAGTTAAAAACTATAAGCAATGTCATGAATATAAATAATTTCAAACGGCATGTTAGATGACGTTTATGATGTAATACGGGGGGCGGCAAATATAAAAACAGGAGACAGATATAGATAGATAGATAGACAGATAGACAGACAGACAGACAGACAGACAGACAGAGAGACAGACAGACAAACATCAGCAGAATCCCAGATATGTATCAGCCGAATCCTAATACTGGGAGGGAAAGTGCTTGCTCTTGCAACCTACCAGAAAGAATAAATATAGCAAAATATATGTATTTCACTCGTTGGTTTCATTTCTATTACTTTTCTATTCAGTGGAAGAAGGTACGTTTTTAAATTCCCAGTTGCTCTGGAGATACATCCCAGTTCCTTTAAACGTAATACTTTGGGCATCCAGCCCCTGCTGACCCCCGGTGACCAGGCCCCACCTCCTCTTCATTCTATCTCTAGCTTCTTCATCAGTCAGCAATAGCAATGCTTTTTTTTTTTTTTTTTTTTTTTTTTTTTTTTTTTTTTTTTTACAGGCATGGAACAGCACGGAGGCAATGACTTCTTTATCCTTTCTACTTGCTGCCCACCCACCCTCTCAATTCTACATGGATTTGAATACTCTTTTCCCCACATCAGTGCCACTTCTGTTCACACCGATTAGACCTTTCTGCAGGATCAGCACTGCTTCTACTTCAAGAAATAAAAGCTTTGGCAGTGTTCACACAAGAAGGGGGCTGCTGGCCCAGGCTGCATAAATCTGGAAATTTTGTGAGAACTGATGGGTGAGTGAAACAAACCCTGGAAAGCACCTTCGAGGCAAAAAGTAAACCACTTATAAAGAACTTGTATAAACTATAAGAACAATACTGAGATCCCAACAGACACTGAGGCAAACTTCAGAGAATTCTTCTTCGAAGAAGAAATATAAATTGACTTTTTAAAAAACAAAAAATGTCAACTTCGCTACTAATCAAAGAAACATAAAGTACAATGAAATGTCATTGGTTACTATCTATTACTATGCCATATATTTTTTAAAAGAATATCCCTCAGTATTTGGAGGCAAAAGGAATGCTCTCATAAGCTACTGGTAACTTTATACATATAATCTAGTAATTACACTTTTAGTAATCCATATTAAAGAACTACATTACAAGGCTCATTGCTAGTTTAGATTTTTTTTTTTTCTTTTTTTGAGACAGGGTCTTGCTCAGTCACTCAGGCTGGAGTGGAGTGGTGCAATCACAGCTCTCTGTAGCCTCCAACTCCTGGGCTCAAGTGATCTTCCCACCTCAGCCTCCGAAGTAACTGGGACTACAGGCATGTACCACCACACAAAGCTAATTTTTTATTTTTTGCAGAGATAGTGTCTTCCTATGTTGCTCAGGCTGGTCTTGAACTCCTGGCTTTAACTGATCCTCCCACCTCAGCGTCCCAATGTGCTTGGATTACAGGTGTGAACTACCATGACTGACCCTAGATGTTTATCTTTAATAGAAAAAAAAATAGGTTAAAAAAAGTCATGCCCAATATTAGGGGAACAATTAAGCAAGAAGCCGTCCCTTACTCTACCAATCACCAATCAGATTTAATACCTTCCTTTGTGGGTGGTTAGTGCTTACATTTTAGCACTTCGACTGAGTTGTACTATACATAGTCATACCCAAGTCTGTTTCCCTTGCTGGACTGTAAACTCTCTGAGTATAAATTTGAGATCCTATTCAGCTCTGTATTATATCCCTTACCATCTTTTGGGTCTTTTAGGCCCCTCCTCCTTACCCTCAGCATCCAGCACAATATTTCACTAACAGCAGGACATGAAAAAATCTTAAGGTGAACCACTATAAAAAGCAATTAATCAATGACTTTAGAGATAAAATAATTTTATATAGAAAAAGACATATAAACACTTAAGAGGTATGAACAAACACTAAATTTAGAACTGCCTTAATTCAACCATAATTTACAATAAGCTCAAATTCCATGAGAATGCAGGAATGAGTATTAGATCAAAGGCGTCAGAGTAAGCAGTCATGTCCCTTTACCTTTTCTCCGTCTTCCTGCCTCAAACATACATGAGAAGCCTAGAGATGCAACAGGTATCTTGAAACCGTGAATCAAGCCACAAGTTTATGACTGTAGCACGAAAGGCAAAAGCCTGATCCTCAATTATGTCAATGAGCCAACTGCCTCACTCTGGACTTGTGATGTGAGGAGAAAGAAATCCCACGTGTTAAACCCACTGTTAATGATGTTTTCTGTTATTGTGACTTACAGAATTTTCTGACAGATACTAACAGAATTTCTCATAGTTAGTAAAAGGGTTTTCCTTTACTTGTTCTGACTTGTACCCATCTACTTGGTTACAGTGACTACACCATAAGTGGACACTTCAATCAAGAAAGGCCTATCAGTCTTCCTCTAGACTAACCTATGGTCTGAGGGAAAAAAAAATTCTTTCTTTCCATTAAAAGCTATGGCTGCTGGCAGCCATTTTGCTTGTCCCTTAAGAAGAGGCCATCTGTTGAACAGAGACCACTGGATTCAAAGATGGAGAGACATTATCTGAGCTCCCAGATCCAGCTCAGCCTAAGCCCTAACCAGACTTGCCAATTATTACACACATTAACTTGGTTTTTTTGCTTAAGGTTACTGAAATCATATTTCCAACACCTGCATCCAAGAGTCCTATATACCACAATGGGGGTAAACACACAAATAATTATTTTAGTAACACACACCAATAATTCTTTGAGTTGAAAAAAATGCTGTTCCATAATGTTGACCCACATAATTCATACAAATGTTAACCCACATGATTCAAGTTACATTTGTCATTCTCCAACTGCCCACCACTTCCTTTCATAATGCCCACACTATAACTACACTGAATTGCTTGTTCTTTCCTACACACTCTTCACATTTTTCTATTTATGTGATTTTAGCCTACCGTTCTCTTACATTAATACCCTTCCCTCTCAATCTCTAATTGTATTTCCTCTGAAACACTACAGTACTTTTATTTGTATGTCCCTTAGTAGTTCTGACCTTGCATTACAGTTATGCATGTTCATGTCTTATCTACCTAACTGAACTGAAATGTCAGTGAGATCAGGGCCCATATTTGATTTGTATATATCCCCACAGGTCAGTCTGTCCCCAAAATCCGTATTACTTCTATGAAACCTAGGCTATTTCACAATTGTCAATATCTCAGTAGCTAGGTACCAGTAGCAATGTAGCAATATACTTAATTATCCTGGGTACCACAAAGGCCACATTAATATAAGTGAGAAGACTGGACAGGTACAAATTACATTTAGGTAGGCATATATAGAACAGAACAAGTCCCAACTTTGTCTAATTTAAGAAATAAGTTTTACTTAGAGATACTGAGGTCTTACACATTTTTGCTTAGACACAGGTCAAGCCTATTTTAGGCCTTGGTCCTTCTCTGTTAACTCTCAGGCATATCTATAATAAGAATTCCTACCTCCTCCTACCTACCCACCCATCCACCATTATTTTTCCAGGAGATATCCCTGAAGAGAAAGTCCACTGCTAGCAGTATCCTGACTCTAAGCCACACCCTCTATCTAGACTCAAAGTGTATATAGTTAATGCCTTCAGCTTCCCTAACTCTCCTATAATCTATTTCTCCCTAACTTATTCTTACCCCTTTGACTCTTATGCCTTGCCTTTCTTCTTTCCCTTAGTTCTACCCAACTAGTGGCTTATCTTTTATGTCTCATCATCACACAGAAACACAGACCTCAGAAAGACTACACAGACAGGAAAGCACAGTCAATAATAATAGCAGCCACCGTTTATTGCATACCTATTACATGCTAGTCACAATGCCTGGTACTTTACAAAGTGTCTGTGATTCTCATGGCAATCCTCATACTAATTTTACAAATGAGGAACCTGATCCTGAAAGAGATAACTTGTCAAATATTAGCCAGTTAGGAAATATTACAGCTGAGCTGCCTAGTTCTAAAACTGACATTTCTTCTACTTTATCATAGTGCCAAAAACAAAATATTGACTCTATTTTCCCAGCTTCCACCCTTGTCCCACAAGCCAATAATCTACTGTCCACATAGTAGCAACCAGAGTGGAGTGATCCTTTGCTTAAATATTATTCTTTGCTCAAGTCCCTCCAGTGGTTCCTCCCTTGCTCAAGGAAAAGCCAAAGTCCTTATTATGGCCTAAGAACCCTGTGCTCTGTCCATTGCACTCCTCCCCCGTTACCTCTCTGGTTTCACTGTTTATTTCTCCCTTACTTACTCTAATCCAGCCACATTCAACCTGTTCACACCTCAAGGTTTTTGCATTTATTGTTCCTTCTACCTGTAGCACTCTCCCCACCTCACAATCTTCTTAGTTTATTCCCTCACTTACTCTACGCCCCTGTTCAAATGTCATCTTCTCAAGGAGACCTTCCCTGATCACCTATTTTATATTGCTACCTCCTGAGACCTCAGTATTCCCTATTCCCCTCTCCCTCTGCTTTACTTTTTTCTCTAAAGTACTTATCACCACTTGAAATATTGTATATTTACTGTTTTCTTGTCTGCCTCCCACTACTAGAAAATAAGCTCCATGAGAACAGGGACTTATATTCTGTTAATTGTATATTCTGCTCACTGTATCTGTTATATAGTAGGTATACAATAAATATGTATTGAATGAGTAAATGGGTGCTTTTATTCTCCCTAGGTGTCTAACACAATTGGCCTTAGATACATTTTCCAGAAAGTAAATGCAAAGGCAATGTGCATTTGTTCTAGTCTAGATCAATGTAGTCAATCTTCTCCCCTCAAACATTACCTTTAAAGAGCATTCCCTCGGCCAGGTGCGGTGGCTCACGCCTGTAATCTCAGCACTTAGGGAGGCCGAGGCGGGCAGATCATGAGTCAGGAGATCGAGACCATCCTGGCTAACATGGTGAAACCCCATCTCTGCTAAAAATACAAAAAATTAGCCGAGCGTGGTAGCAGGTGCCTGTAGTCCCAGCTACTCGGGAGACTGAGACAGGAGAATGGCATGAACCTGGGAGGCAAAGCTTGCAGGAGCCGAGATCGTGCCACTGCACTCCAGCCTGGGCGGAAGAGCAAGACTCCGTCTCAAAAAAGAAACAAAAGCATTCCCTCTAATTTTTCATAGTTCTGAATAGACAACGTCATTGAGCAAAAAACTGAGTAGACTGAGCCAACTTAACCAGTGCGTAGTATTA
The DNA here is from genome assembly GCF_029281585.2 of Gorilla gorilla gorilla. NCBI lineage: Eukaryota > Metazoa > Chordata > Mammalia > Primates > Hominidae > Gorilla > Gorilla gorilla. The sequence goes on from NC_073228.2 coordinate 180,713,693, forward strand.
TAATCAAAACTTACAGCAAAGTTAGTCAGACATATATTTAATGATATGCATAATTGTTATTGTGCTGCACGGTAAGTAGGCATAAATAGTAGACACTTTATGTAAACGATTCTAATTGCTATTTCTTTTACACAGCCAAACCAAACACGTCTAGGATCCGCTTCAGGGGAAGACAGGAAGGAGTGAAAAGCTAGATACTTAATACTGGGAGGTTAAGTCCTCTCTTATTCCACCCCTTAAGCATTGGGCTAATGGTCTCCCAGCTTGGCTTATGTGTCTTCAAGAAAAGTAACTTGCCAGGCATGGTGGCCTAGGCCTATAATCCCAGCACTTTGGGAGGCCAACGCAGGAGAATCACTTGAGCCCAGGAGTTCAAGACCAGCCTAAGCAGCATAAAAAGACTCCATCTCTACAAAAAATAAAAAATTAGCCAGGCGTGATGGCATGCACCTGTGGTCCCAGCTACTTGGGAGGCTGAGGCAGAAGGATCACTTGAGCCTGGGAGGTTGAGGCTGCAGTGAGCCATGATTCCACCACTGCCCTCCAGCCTGCACTACAGAGTAAGACCCTGTCTCAAAAAAAAAAAAAGGGAAAATTACTCCTTTCCTTCCACAGTAAAAAAAAAAAAAAAAGGCTTCCTTTTACAAAAGATTTAAAAACCAGGTTGGGAGCCTGGCCTCTGTCTCCAGTCATATAAAGCTAAGAGGAACCAGCACAATCACTAACTTCTGTCTCTGGCAAGGAAGATGGGGCAGGCAAGCTGGTGGGGAAACCAAGTAAAGAGATCAAACGTACTGAGTACCTATTGTACACCAAGTACACTAGCAGGTGCTCTGCATAATTCCTCTACTTCCCCAACCCACCTATACCCCCAAGCTCTGTTCCCAGGAAAGTAGAGGAACATGCAGAGAGTAGAATGGTTCCAGTGAGGGCACCCTGCTCCCTCTCATAGGGCCTGAAAAATCAACAGAGAGCTCTCTTAGGAAGATTAAGACGAAGCTATTGTTTAGTGGCCATTTCCCTTGCTTCTTATCTTATCTAAACCCATAGGAGGGGAAAGGGCCCTCTACCTTGCTATGGGTTTATCCAGACCTAACCAGCCTGCAAAGCCAAGGCTAAGCCCACTCCTTCTGGGATTCATCCTTATTCACTGCAGCTCTCCTTTCTCCCATTGTCAGGGACATTTACTTGGGTACACAATTATTCACTTGTGTCATCTTTTAATTAATTTCTTGAGGAAATGCTTATTTCACCACTGATAATGCAAGCTCCTTGAAGAGAGAAATCTTAAAACTTCTTTAGTAAGCTTCATAAGGCCTAGCACCAATTAAAAAAAAAAAAAAAAGTGCAATGCCAGGCAAGGTGGCTCACGCCTGTAATCCCAACACTTTAGGAGGCCAAGGCGGGATGCCTGCTTGAGCCCAGGAGTTCAAGACCAGCCTGGGCAACATGGTGAGACCCTTTCTCTACAAAAGAAAATATAAAAAACTAGCCAGGCGGGGTGGTGTGTGCCCATACTCCCAGCTACTCATGAGGCTGAGGTTGGAGAATCACTGGAGCCCAGGAGGCAGAGGTTGCAATGAGCCGTAATTGTATCACTGTAATCCAGCCTGGGTGACAGAGTGAGACCCTGTCTCAAAAGAAAAAAAAAGAAAAGCTCCAAAATATCTGGATGAATTAAAGGTAAATATGAAGTAATAGGTGACAGAAAAGAAGCAAACTTCTGGCTCTAGGTAGACACATTGGCATTGAAAAGAAGGATGTAGCACAGTCATGTGCCACAAAAAGACATTTCAGCCAACAACGGACCATCTATATGATGGGGGTGCCATAAAATTATAATACCATATTTTTACTATACCTTTTCTGTGTTTATATGTGTTTAGATACACAAATACCATTGTGTTACAAGTGACTACAGTGTTCGGTACAGTAACACACTGTACAGGTTTGTAGCCCAAGATCAACAGGCTATACCTCATAGCCTAGGTGTGTAGTAGACTACACTATCAAGGTTTGTGTAAGTATACTCACTGTATGATGTTTGCACAACAAAATCACTTAATGACACATTTCTCAGAACACATCCCCATCACTGAGCAACACGTGACTATATTCTAAATTTGTCTTCTAAACAGTTTTTATAACAAATTTCCCTATGAAAAAGAAAGTGTGACTGTCATTCAGGATATAGCAGACATCTTCACATTGAGGTCTGGGGTATTCGCATCAAAGCTATAAAGACATATGATGCCAAGAATATAGGGACTTTCTATTGTATCAAAAAGCACATTTACATCTATCATGTCTGAAAGTCTGCGATATCCAGAGTGTAAATCCAACTGAACAGCATTAGATGGGGTCACTGATCCTGGACACAGCATAACAAGGAGAACCTGAAATGTCCTCCCTGAATGGATGATGATGATGATAAGACTCAGTCTACTTTGCCCACCTAAATGGCCTGGTTCTAGTGGCATAAGTCTGAAAATTGGTTTGAGAAAATTCAGGAACAAGCCTGAATCAATTTCAACCACAAGGATTTGGGGATGTGAGTTTGAGTTCTCTCACCACACTCCAGTAAGGAAGACCGGCTTAACAGCAATTATCTTGTAATTAAACGATATCTGACAGTTATAAATGCCAAAGCTTCCTATTTTAGCACCAACTAGTGGAATTCAGTAAGGGAGATGTCAGTAGAAGCTATCCTATACTACTCCTTACCTGATCATTCTGACCTGAAGGAGGTCATCTATTCCTAGAGCTCAGTGGGGCATTCAGTTTCTCAAACTCATTTATTTCTGGACCTTGATGTTGTGTTGAATAAGTCATTGACTCAGATACCCAATACCAGCTGTGTAAGTGCTTAGTAAGACAGACAAGATAGTCTCTTTCCTTTGAAATGCTCAGCCCCAGAATTCTTTTAGTCACTGGAATGCTCAGCTAAAAAAAAAACAATCAGACTAAAGAGCTTTGTCAAATTAAAACTGCATCTAGATTGCAGTCCTTCAGTGCTCTGCCACTAAAAGTGGTTGATAGCCAGATTTAGGTCCTCAACTTTGTCTTTAGGGACTACAATGCTATGCATAGAGACCCTTAAAAAAAAATCTCTGACATAGTAATTTCACTACTGGGAATGGTAACAACAGCTAATAGTTCTTATGTATTTACTATGTGCTAGGTACTGTGTTAAGTACTTTCCTTAAAACACCTCATTTAACCTCACAAAAACTGAACAAGGTAATTATTATTATTTCACAGATGCATAAAGGGAAGCTTGGAAATTAGCACAGGGTCACACACTAGTAAGTCAGTAACAGAGGTGGGACTCAAGCTCAAACTGACTGGCCCTCCAGAGCCTACCTTACTGTCACCCTATATGGGAACATATCCTTGGGAAATAATCCCAAAATACAGCGACAATTTTAGGCTAAGAGGCTCAGTACCGTGTGATTATAACACAGTAACTTGAAGCATTTCAAATATGTAATAATTAAGTAAATGACAGCAATCCAGGTTACCAAATATTATGTAGGCATTAGAAATATTTTTATAAATAACTTTGTGACATGAAATATTTACACTATAGCTCTCCCTCTCCCTCTCCCTCTCAGTCTCCCTCTCCCTCTCTTTCCACGGTCTCCCTCTGATGCCGAGCCAAAGCTGGACTGTACTGCTGCCATCTCGGCTCACTGCAGCCTCCCTGCCTGATTCTCCTGCCTCAGCCTGCTGAGTGCCTGCCATTGCAGGCGCGCGCCGCCACACCTGACTGGTTTTCGTGTTTTTTTGGTGGAGACGGGGTTTCGCTGTGTTGGCCGGGCTGGTCTCCAGCTCCTGACCGCGAGTGATCCGCCAGCCTCGGCCTCCTAAGGTGCCGGGATTGCAGACGGAGTCTGGTTCACTCAGTGCTCAATGGTGCCCAGGCTGGAGTGCAGTGGCGTGATCTCTGCTCGCTACAACCTCCACCTCCCAGCCGCCTGGCTTGGCCTCCCAAAGTGCCGAGATTGCAGCCTCTGCCCGGCCGGCACCCCGTCAGGGAAGTGAGGAGCGTCTCTGCCTGGCCGCCCATCGTCTGGGACGTGAGGAGCCCCTCTGCCTGGCTGCCCAGTCTGGAAAGTGAGGAGCGTCTCTGCCCGGCCGCCATCCCATCTAGGAAGTGAGGAGCGCCTCTTCCCGGCCGCCATCCCATCTAGGAAGTGAGGAACGTCTCTGCCCGGCCGCCCGTCGTCTGAGATGTGGGGAGCGCCTCTGCCCCGCCGCCCCCTCTGGGATGTGAGGAGCACCTCTGCCCGGCCGCCCCGTCTGAGAAGTGAGGAGACCCTCCGCCTGGCAACCGCCCCATCTGAGAAGTGAGGAGCCCCCCGCCCAACCAGCCGCCCCGTCCGGGAGGTGAGGGGCGCCTCTGCCCGGCTGCCACCCCGTCTGGGAGGTGTACCCAGCAGCTCGTTGAGAACGGGCCATGATGACAATGGCGGTTTTGTGGAATAGAAAGGGGGGAAAGGTGGGGAAAAGATTGAGAAATCGGATGGTTGCCGTGTCTGTGAAGAAAGAAGTAGACATGGGAAACTTTTCATTTTGTTCTGTACTAAGAAAAATTATTCGGCCTTGGGATCCTATTGATCTGTGACCTTACCCCCAACCCTGTGCTCTCTGAAACATGTGCTGTGTCCACTCAGGGTTAAATGGATTAAGGGCGGTGCAAGATGTGCTTTGTTAAACAGATGCCTGAAGGCAGCATGCTCGTTAAGAGTCATCACCACTCCCTAATCTCAAGTACCCAGGGACACAAACACTGCGGAAGGCCGCAGGGTCCTCTGCCTAGGAAAACCAGAGAACTTTCTTCACTTGTTTATCTGCTGACCTTCCCTCCACTATTGTCCTATGACCCTGCCAAATCCCCCTCTGTGAGAAACACCCAAGAATGCTCAATAAAAAAAAAAAAAAAGAAAAGAAAAAGAAATATTTACACTATAAACAGAAAAAGCAGAATATAAAATTTTACAGTCAGACCTCAACTACGTCAAAAATTTATCTGCACATGGAAAGAGCTAAATTTACTGCTAAATAAAAAAGACAAGTTGCAGAATAATATATATAGAGAGCTATATATAGCATGGTCCTGTTTATGTAAATAGTGCCTAATTTTAAGTATTCAATAAATGTAAGCCATTATTATTACTATGAACATGTACTACTTTATAATCAGAAAAATCAACAAATTTATTAAATTAAGTGTTTATGTACTTCCTTATTTAATAACTAAAAAGTATATTACTTCAAGAAAAGTAAATAACATGTGCCTTGCCTCTCTGGCAATCTTAATTTAAAAAACACTTCACAATTATACAATGTCACATTTAAATACACCTAAGTTACAGGAATCAAGTAGCACTGAGAAGAACACTGCAACACTTCCAATTACCTAGGTTTACATTCAGCATGTTAGACCACAGAGAGCTGTGCTGACATGACTATATTTAGAGTTTAAAATCATAAACATGCCAAATCAGAGGTGGTATTTCAAGGGCTGTGATTAACAAGATTTTCTTGATCAATGTCTTATGCTGTCTGAAAACTAGGGATTTTGGTACAGACTTTTTTTTTTTTTTGAGATGAAGTTTCACTCTTGTTGCCCAGGCTGGAGTGCAACGGCACGATCTTGGCTCATTGCAACCTCTGCCTCCCGGGTTCAAGCAACTCTCCTGACTCAGCCTCCTGAGTAGCTGGGATTACAGGAGCCTGGCACCATGCCTGGTTAATTTTTTGTATTTTTAGTAGAGACAGGGTTTCACCACGTTGACCAGGCTGGTCTCGAACTCCTGACCTCAGGTGACCCACCCGCCTCAGCCTCCCAAAGGGATTACAGGCATGAACCACCGCGCCCAGCCTCTGGTACACTCTTAAAGAGATAAACCAACAGCTCCTCGGTAACTCAGCAGAGATATGATATGTAGGACATGAATGTAAATTAGTGATATTTTTCAGCTGCTGTCTCTAGGTAGAATTTCTATTAAAACAAACTACAAAAAGAGGGAAAAAACCTACAAGGGGTTTATTTTGAATGAAAAATGGGCAACTCTAGAACTTAGTTCAAGTTCCACAGGAATCTCAATATTTGAATACATAAGTTGAAATGCAAGGTCCACTGCACTGCACTGATTTCTAGCCTACCTATGTAAAAGAATAAGTTAATACGTTAAAAGATGGGCCAGGTGCAGGCTGGGCGTGGTGGCTTACACCTGTAATCCCAACACTTTGGGAGGCCGAGGCAGGTGGAGCACGAGGTCAGGAGATGGAGACCATCATGGCTAATATGGTGAAACCCCATCTCTACTAAAAAAAAAATACAAAAATTAGCTGGGCATGGTGGCAGGCACCTGTAGTCCCAGCTACTCGGGAGGCTGAGGCAGGAGAATGGTGTGAACCCAGGAGGCGGAGCTTTCAGTGAGCCAAGATCGCACCACTGCACTCCAGCCTGGGCAATAGAGCGAGACTCCGTCTTTAAAAAAAAAAAAAAAAAAAAAGCTTGGGCCAGGTGCAGTGGGTCACACCTGTAATCCCAGCACTTTGGGAGGCCAAGGCAGGAGGATCACTTGAGGTCATGAGTTCGAGAGCAGCCTGGCCAACATGGCGAAACCCTGTCTCTACTGAAAAAAAGTACAAAAAAAATTAGCCAGGCATGGTGGCGCAAGCCTGTAGTCCCAGCTACTTGGGAGGCTAAGGCATGAGAATCGTTTGAACCTGGGAGGCGGAGGTTGCAGAAAGCCAAGACCGCACCACTGCAATCCAGCATGGGTGACAGAGAGAGACTCTGGCTCAAAAAACAAACAAACAGAACAAACAAACAAACAAAAACATTAAAAAATGAAAGACTTTTCCCTTCCCCTTCTCCTGAGGCATGTGTAACAAGACAAAATACCTGCTAAAAGTAATGATGAACATAAAAGTACTAGAAAAATAACTAGATAGAAAAAACCCAAGACCAATAACAACTTTAACTTTGAAGAACAGCTATGTTTTTTCCCTGCATTGTAATGTATAGGATTATAAAACCACCACACAAAAAAGTAAGAGTTTGGCTGTCCTGGTGGGTCTTTACCTGTATCTTCCTCCATCAGACCATTGCAGTACATGGCATGTCGTTCAATCTTTGTGGGTGGAAAGCGTTGGTCACATAGCGGGCAGGATACGTGGTTACTGGATGAGAAGGTAGAAATAGCTATTTCCTTCTCAGCATCTTCCTTGTTACCAACCTGAAGAACATGACAAACAGCAATCATAACAGCTTTAGTTCATATCATTCCCTACAACGAACTGCAAGAGACTCCACCCCATATTTCACTTACTTTCAAAGAGACAACAACAGCTTATCAAATTCAGGAGTAAAGATTGAGAGATACTACTGATAGAGTCAATACTTATTCAGTGCCTTATACTGCCAACTATGTATTAAACACTCTACATGTATTACTCGTTTATATGTAAGTTTATATATTACTCGTTTATATGTAAGTATATTTATACTGACAACTATGTATTAAACACTCTATATGTATTACTCATTTAATCTTACAGTTATTAGCACACTCCTTTTTTACACGTGAGAAAAGTACTTGTGTAAAACAGTAAAGCAATTTGCAAAGTCACACAACAAGTAAGTGGGAGTGTTGAGATTCAAATGAAGGACTAGAATCTGCCTCAAAAACCTGAGGGCACTGATCTCTACCACATTGTAAGGCACAATCCTCACTGCATCAGTGTGCTGTGCCTGCTGGGTTTCACATTTTGCGTATCAACAGCACCTTAAGGACACATTTTCAATTTCACAAAAGGACTGTTATTACTGTAAGTGACTTTAAGACATAAGGAGTTAGAAAACAAAAGAGCTCTAAGCCAAAAACAGCACAACTAGGATTTAAGTTAAGAACATAAGTCTGTACTTAGACCCATAAGACCTAAGACCTGGGTTTTATTTGTGACTTTCTGCATTGAAAGAGGAAACTAAGATCTACATACTTAAGAAGCACCAAATAATTCATTAGGTAAAATAATCAATTCTGCCAAAGCCACTCTTAAACCTATCTCTTATTCCTCTGTTTTGTAGTCATCATTTCTCCTACAGTTGCTGGTATCTCTTAAAGGCAGTTTATTTTACCCACACAGGTTGATCAGAGCCAAGAACTCTGCAGTGATTAATTCAACAGTGTGTGTGAGCACTGCAGCACTACTGCCTAACACTTGCTTCAAAGGACAGCATGTCCTATCCAATCAATGTGAAAACATCCTGCATAGCTACTGCTTACATTTAAAGCAAGGGACACCCGGGCTGTCATTACACCTTACTACACGAGGAAAACAAATAAAATATCTTCTGATACAAGAACAAAACACGACCAAAACTTCAATGCATAGAAAATTTGACTTCTGAGTCAACTGGGTCTTTTGGGGTAAGAGGTTGGGGCTATCTCTAAAACCTAATGCTTATAAGTGTGATCCAGCAGAGATGAAAACAGGCCATCTAAATACCAAGTCAAACTGCCAGAAAATGTCCTGTTTTCAACACCACCTGCCTTTTATTAAAAGACATACTCTAAAGGCGTAAAACCTAAAAGATGAGAAAGGAACTAACAGTGGTTGAGTTCTTACACTATGCAGGCTCCACCAGTCATTTTCCATATCCATCCCTCCCAACAAGCCGCTGGACAGAAGTATCACTAGTTCTGCTATTACAGAAGGGGAAACTGAGGCTTGGAAAAGCAAAGTAACTTGCTGGTCACAAAGTTACTAAGTGAACAAACCCAGGCCCACTTGGCATCAAAACCTTCAGTAATTCCATTCTATCATGTTGTGGCAGAAATAAAAAGCCTCCTTCCCATTCCACCTTGTTTCTGGAAGCGGATCCTGCAAGGAATTAAGAAACTATCAGGTTCTATTTATTCTTCTTCTCTACAAAGTGGGGAAAGTCAAGTGGGTCTGGAAGTTCTAGGTGCTATGTTTTCCAAATTTAATCACTAAGCTTCTCACAAATCCAGGTTCCTCTGTTCATAAATCTTAAAACGAAAAGTTGTAAAGCTTAAAAATTGCAAAGCTGGCCAGGCACAGTGGCTCACATCTGTAATCCCAGCACTTTGGAGGCCAAGGCATGTAAGGAGACTCCCTGAAACTATTGCTATGGAATTAAAGATGAAATGTTCCTGATTATTGCAAATACAAAATTGCACGCAGGATCGTGTAAAGACAATGCCAGGCTGGACTGCTAGAAAGAGTCAACAGCGCGTGATGTGCTTCCCCCTGTAGAGAGCCTATGAATGGACGTGCAGTCAGGGAGGTTTCACATCACCAAGATTCCTATCCCAGAAAAACAGATGTTCATAGCTCTGGGAATGGAATGCGACCCTTGTGGGGAGCCCATAAACGGACGCATGGGTTGGCGCCTGTCCATATGGATAAGATAGGGCTATAAACGCCCTCATCTTGCCACGGCTCTGCTAGGCCTCTTTAGGGTTAAGGCATACTCCCTTCTGAGAATTTCTGGTCTAACCAGTTGTCTAGCTTCACGTCCTGTTTCCATGGATTGTTTGTAACCAGCTTTTGTTGCAATTGTTACTGCTGATTAATATCTTGCTAATCATAGGTTATGGAAAGGTTGTGTTTCTGTTTTAAGGCTCTTAGAAATTACTGAGGCACATACTATATTGTAAATTCTTATCTCTGTATACTATACTTCTACATAGAAATGTACTGTACTTCTTTCTACATACAAATGTTATGTTAAAGAATTACTTCATCCCCATGTGACCATCTCACCTCATAATCAAATGGCCCTAAATCCCTCACTAACCTACCCCCGCCCTCACTAAACTTAATAATAAATGCTGGTATATCCAGTGCATTGTTGGCACCGCAGGACCAGAAGGCAGTGACCCACCCCGGACCCAGCTTTCACTATCTTGTGTGTGTCTATTATTTCTCAACCTGCCGATCTGCCTAGGAACAAAGAGAGAGCCCCGATGCATTGCGGGCTGCTGGCCAGATCCCGCAATAAAGGCAGGCAGATCACAGGAGGCCAGGAGTTCAAAACCACCCTGACCAACATAGCGAAACCCCATCTCTACTGAAAATACAAAAATTAGCTGGGCGTGGTGGCACGCACCTATAATCCCAGCTATTCAGGAGGCTGAGGCAGGAGAATCGCTTAAACCTGGGAGGCGGAGGCTACAGTGAGCCGAGATCGCACCACTGCACTCCAGCCTCGGTGACAGAGCAAAACTCTGCCTCCAAAAAAAAAAGAAAGAAAAGAAAACAAAAGAAAAATCACCAGGTGCGATGGCTCACGCTTATAATCCCAGCACTTTGGGAGGCCAAGCCGAATGGATCACTTGAGGTCAAGAGTTTGAGACCAGCCTGGCTAATGTGGCAAAACCCTGTCTCTACTGAAAATACAAAAATTAGCCAGGGGTGGTGGCGCATGTCTGTAGTCCCAGCTACTTAGGTGGTTGAGGCAGGATAATCACTTGAACCTAAGAGGCAGAGGTTTCAGTGAGCCGAGATCCTACCACTGCACTCCAGCCTAGGCAACAGAGGGAGACCCGGCCTCAAAAAAGAAAAGACAAATAGCAAAGCCGTTTGAGCAGAAGGATGGCAGGGGGGTAAAGGGGATCAATATACCCTAAAATTTGCAAGTAGTCTTTAATTACTTAAAGTTGGTGGTGAATGGGCAGTTACTTGGCCTTCTAAAGTTCACTAAGCACAGAAATGTTACATGACGCAAATGTGTCACTGGTGCCCACATTGAGCACTATACTCCTTTGTATTTACCACAGCTCTATACAATGTAGAGAATGTATCTTTAACTATTAACGTATTCAAGAGGGAGTAGTCAATTGTCTTATTATGAATATAAGCCCACTTCCAACCACTGTTCATAGGCAACCCTGAAGGTTTCTGAACATTTTTATGTTAAAATAAGGTATTTTTTCCCAGCATCATTTAAAAAGTCTATTTAAGTATTAACTACTAGGGAAGAACCTCAAGGGGGAAAAAGGCAAGCAAAGCAGCTTTTATTAGGACCATGCAGTCAGGGATTTCTTTGCAGAGTTGCTTCTACTTCTTTTATATATATATATATATATTTTAAGTTCTAGGGTACATGTGCACAACGTGCTGGTTTGTTACATATGTATACATGTGCCATGTTGGTGTGCTGCACCCATTAACTCATCATTTACATTAGGTGTATCTCCTAATGCTATCCCTCCCCGCTCCCCTTCTACTTCTTTTAAAATATTATACAACTATTTTTCGGCCAGGCACGGTGGCTCACGCCTGTAATCCCAGCACTTTGGGAGGCCAAGGCGGGTGGATCATGAGGTCAGGAGATGGAGACCATCCTGGCTAACACGGTGAAACCCCGTCTCTACTAAAAACACAAAAAATTAGCCAGGCGTGGTGGTGGGCGCCTGTAATCCCAGCTACTCGGGAGGCTGAGGCAGGAGAATGATGTGAACCCGGGAGGTGGAGCTTGCAGAGCCGAGATTGCGCCACTGCACTCCAGCCTAGGCAACAGGGTGAGACTCCGTCTCAAAAAAAAAAAAAAAAAAATTATACAACTATTTTTCAAAAGAGGTACTTAGATACTGAATCTCGACATCTTAAAGGTTGTTGGTCCTTAACTTCAGACTTCAAAAAAAAAAAAAAATACACCTCACTTCAAGAGAAATGAACCCAGTGAAAACAAAAGCATGTCCTGCAAATCACCAAACTCTCCATCCCTCCCCCACCCAATTATGTGTAGCTTAGAAACCTCCTTGTTCTGGATCTTCCCCTTCTCACCACACGACTCTTAACATAGTTTACTGAAAAACTTAACTGACTAAAACTAGCTCTGGAGGACTCTGAATAACTTCTATTAGCTCTTCTGAGAATAGGATATTTATCTAAGACTCCAACTAAGGGAAACTCTCAGGCAAGATATTCAGAAACACTATTTCCAAAGAAAGTTGACTATTGTCAGAAATCAAGAGGGACTACATACAGTTATGCCATGGGTACTTCCAAATACCTCAAATACTATTGAGCAATTCTCCGTCATTAGTAAACTAATAAACAGCAATATATTACAAAGCAGTAAAATAATATGACTTTCCACATGATACTTCTACTTGTGACAAATCTCTGCCACGTGTTTATATTCTTTATCTAATTTCACCTGCAAACCAACAGAGTAAAATAGGTATTTCTGCCTCCATTTTACATATGAAGAACTGAAATTCAGAAAAGCATTTCTCTTCTGTGCTTCCTTAATGCCCTAGGAATCCATCATTACCTTTGTCAGACCACATTATAATTATAATTATCTGTTTATATGTCTGTCTCCTCCCTTACCAGAACCCTCTGAGTGCAGGGACTGTTTTTCTTATTTATCTTTGTATCCCAAGAGTCTAAAACAATGACTGGCACAAAGTATACAAACTATAAATAGCTGCCTAGTGAATGAATAAAGTGATTAATTTGCACAACATTCAAAACATGGTGGAGCTGGGATTTAAAGCCATGTCTTCTAATTGCAATGCTCGAGCTCCTTGTACTACACCATACCACCTTCCAGTAAACAAGAAATTTTAGGACAAATGACCTACACAGATCCCAGTGGCAAGAGTCCACACCCTTTATACTATCTTTGTGCACATAAAATGTTCCATTCTGTCTAATAAGTGACTTGTAACTAGTACATGATTTAAAATCTACAGTATATCTAACTTCTTTTAATGGAAACTTTTTTTTTAATATTTTCCTACTATATTTATTTATGTAGTCATTCTTTTAACGTGTAATCTTGGTCTAGTAGTTAAAACTCCAGTTTTCCCCTTTTTAAAAAATTTATTTATTTATTTATTTTTTTAAATTTTATTATTATTATACTTTAAGTTTTAGGGTACATGTGCACAATGTGCAGGTTTGTTACATATGTATACATGTGCCATGTTGGTGTGCTGCACCCTTTTAATGGAAACTTCTAAGACTGTTTAGAGACATCCACAGATATCAGCAAACAGCAACACCAAAAAGAGGACATTCAATGTGAGAAAGGCTATTATGATTCCATCTATTTGATATATAGTAGCACAGACATGTACACCATAAATTCTAAACAGGGTTCATGCTCTTTGACCCAAACAAAGAACAGTCTCGTCTGCAGTCATGGATGGGTATGAAATCAGCCTTAACTAAGGGCTTCTTCTGTATGTTAGGATGACTATGGTAATAATATTCTATTCCCTCATTCCCATTTAGAAGATTCTGTTTCTTCCTGAGAAAACAATCCAGAGGCCATTTTGACATTATGGAGCAGGATCTGTCGTCAGTCACTGCAGCAGGGAGTGTCATCATCTTTCCTACCACCACTGGCATTAGGGAATCTTGGTCAATTGTGACAGATCAGGTTCCAGAGAACCAGGCAGTGTGCATGATTCATGAAGGCAGAATATTTACCCAGTTACCTGCAGCACAGAGACCAGAGAGAGGATCTAACTTCTATTGTAAAAACTGTTTTTTAAAAATCCCAGGCCGGGCACGGTGGCTCTCGCCTGTAATCCCAGCACTTTGGGAGGCCTAGCGGATCACCTGAGGTCAGAAGTTTGAGACCAGCCTGGCCATCATGGTAAAATCCCATCTCTACTAAAATACAAAAATTAGCTGGGCATGGTGGCGGGCACCTGTAATCCTAGTTACTCGGGAGGCTGAGGCATGAGAATCACTAAAACCCCGGGAGGTGGAGATTGCAGTGAGCCGAGATCGCACCACTGCACTCCAGCCTGGCAGACAAGAGCAAGACTTTGTCTCGAGGAGAAAAAAAAACAAAATTCCAGAATATAAAAAGGAATCTTTCTTTTTTTTTTTTTTTTTTTTGAGACAGAGTCTTGCTCTGTTGCCAGGCTGGAGTGCAGTGGCGTGATCTCGGCTCACTGCAACCTCTGACTCCCAGGTTCAAGCCATTCTCCTGCCTCAGCCTCCCAAATAGCTGAGACTACAGATGCGCACCACCACGCCCAGCTAATTTTTGTATTTTTAGTAGAGACATGGTTTCACCATGTTGGCCAGGCTGGTATTGAACTCCTGACCTCAAGTGATCTGCCCACCTCAGCCTCCCAAAGTGCTCGGATTACAGGCATGAGCCACTGCGCCCGGCCAAAAAGGAACCTTTCTTAAAGTGCGCAGGATAAGAAAGTATACACCACTGTAACCAAAATCTTTATTTCTACTGAGGAATTTGGCTAACTCTCAGGTTGCTTGTGACAGCAACAGATTTTTAAGATTTAAAAATTTTTAAAGGAATTCCAGGTAAACTGTTTTGTTAGACTCAACATTAAAAATACACACTGAGGACTGGGCGCGGTGGCTCACGCCTGTAATCCCAGCACTTTGGGAGGCTAAGGTGGGCAGATCACTTGAGGTCAGGAGTTCAATACCAGCCTGGCCAACGTGGTGAAACCCCGTCTCTACTAAAAATATAAAAATTAGCTGAGCGTGGTGTCGTGCACCTGTAATCCCAGCTACTCGGGTGGCTGAGGCAGGAGAAACACTTGGACCAGGAAGGCAGAGGTTGCAGTGAGCCGAGATCGTGCCACTGCCACTGCAGCCTGGGCAACAGAGTAAAACTCCATCCCTAAAAAAAGAAAAGAAAAGGAAAAATATACACACCGAGAATCTTAATCAGAAGTATGAACCTGTATCAATCAGCTTTATGGTTACTGCCAGATATGTAAAGTGAGGAAAGGTAATGATGCAAATAGATTTATTTTATCAGACAGCTACCTTGACTTTGCATTTCTGATCAAATTAGGGCTGAAAGTTATGTATACATCATAATATAAATATAGTAATTTTTTCCAAGACTGTTTGTCTCTGTTACTTATTGGTACATAATTAAAAATGCCCTATAACTTTGGATTCAAACCCGTGTTCAAATTATATTTCTACCATTATTAGTAGTATGATTTAGAGCAAATTAAACATCCTAAGCCTCTGTTTCCCCATCTCTAATAGAAATAATAATGCATACAAAAGTACTCAAGAAATGGTAACTACTGTTATTTTTAGAAACAATGCTGAACTAATCTTAACTATAAAAACCTCTCCCTGACATAAGGGCCCCCAAAACTAAAACCCCCTGCCACTTAAATCCTTTCAGCCAATGTCAACGTTGCATCAGAGAGAGGACTGCCAACGGAAAGAAACCACTGAGAAAAAATATAGAGGAAAATATTCACCTCCTTATCTGCCATTATTATTCTGACTCCATCCAAGATATCTCTGCTACCTGGAGAGACTTCTCTTTCAAGGTCAAAAGTTTCAGAGGAACTCAGCTGTGTCTCTGTAATTTAAAAAAGTTAAAATCCCATTAATTTTCATTTCGTGTTTTCATAATTAAAAAAACAAACATGCCTATTTTCACCTAAAGTTTAGGATATGACAATACTGTGGTGGCAATATATTAATAGATCTAGTTTGTTTCTTCTTAAAGCTTTACTGAGGCATAATTTACAAATAACAGAATTCATAAATTTTCAGTATACAGTTTAATGTTTTGACAAATGTATACCATTTATATACTACCATTTATACCATGTAACCTCTACGATAATCAAGATATAAAACATTTCCAACACCCCAAAAAGTTCTCTGTACCCCTCTGCAGTCAATCTCCTACCTCTTTGGTCACTGCAATGAACTCTTTATAATGACCAGTTTACTTTATGTTCCTATAATTTTGTCTGTCATATAAATAGAATCACATGTCTTTTGTGTCCAGCTTCTTTTACTTAGTATAATGTGCCTGAGATGGACCCATGTCGTCACATAATATCAATAGTTCATACTTTTTGCTGCTGAGTAGCATTCCATTGTATAGATATATCACAATTTGTTTATTCATTGACCAACTGATCAACTGGCTTATTTCCACTGTAATTCTAGTTTTAAAGTATACTGATTTGACAGAAAACAAGAACCTGCCAATGTTAGTGCTGAGGTTAAAGAGATGATTAGCAAAAACAGAAATTGGGACCAGAAATAGAATATACATTCTAGACAAAGATATACCTTTCTTTAATATATTCTTTAAGCAGCATCTATTAATTCAACAAATAATTGAACATCAAGTCCCAGGCATTATACTCGCTATCAGTAATATGAAAATCTAAGACGGGGTCCCTTGTAGTCTAGTTCAGGGGCCAGAAAACTAGATACAGCTCATGGGCCAAATCCTGTCAGCTGCCTATTTCTCTAAGTAAGGTTTTATTGGAACACAGCCATGCTCATTCATCTATGTACTGTCTATGGCTGTTTTTGCACTAAAATGGCAGAACCAAATAGTCTCAACAGACTATACGGCCCACAGGGCCTAAAATATTTCCTATCTAGTCTTTTATTTTTAAAAAGTTTGGCTGGGCACAGTCACTCATGCCTGCAACCCCAATGCTTTGGGAAGACGAGGCAGGAGGATCACTTGAGGTCAGGAGTTCAAGGTTGTAATGAGCTATGATCACACCACTGCACTCCAGCCTGAGTTACAGAGTGAGACCCTGTCTCACAAAAAAAAAAAAAAGTTTGCCAACTTCTGCTGTAGACACATATCACTTAATATAACAACAACAAAAAAAACAGTAATTATCTTTCAAAACCACCAATGTATCTAGAAAAGAAACATTACAGACTGAATGTTTGTGTACCTCCCAAACTTCGTATGTTGAAATCCCAACCCCTAATGTGATAATATTAGGAAATGTGACCTTTGGAAGGTAACTAGGTCATGAACATAGGGCCTTCCCTCAAAAGAATGGGATTAGTGCCCTTTTATAAGGGACCCCAGAGAGCTCTCTCACCCTCTTTCCACCATGTGAGGACACAGCGGGAAGTTGTCTGGCTCTCACCAGACACTGAATCTGCCAACTCCTTGATCTTGGACTCTCCAGCCCCCAAAACTGTGAGAAATAAACTTATGTTGCTTATAACCCACTCAGTCTAGAGCATTTTGTTACAGGAACCCAAACTAAAACCAGAAATTTATTTCAGAATGCAAATCCAGTAAGTTCTCTGTTATCTGACACTATACCTGCTGTACCTCTAATTAGCACTTTGCTTCACAAAACAATAAATGGCCAATGTCAGGCAAATAGGGCATCTGCAAGTTTCTAATGTATCTTCTGAATCATTAAGAAAGGATTAAATACATTTCTAGAATTAACTATATTTTAATACATCACAAATTTTTTTGAAAACTGGACACACACACACACACACACACACACACACACACACACACACCTTATTGGAAAAAGGCTTACAGCACATAAACTTCAAAATCCTGTCAACTTTCCCTAAAGGTATTTTCAAAAAGATATTCAGCATATTTAAAAGTAAGAACCATTCACTGCTTAGATTACTGCAATAATAAAAAGTCTTCAATTATGCTTTCTGTGAATGGCTGAAATGTCCAACTAAGAGGGCATTAGCTTCTCAGAAATAAGCAATGCTAGAAGCATGCAAAATGTAGGCATAAGGCTATAATCCTGCTTCTTCAACTAAGTGAGTAACACTAAAAAGATATTGTAATCTTAAATATTAGACTCCTGAACTGTCAGAAATATGAAACAAAAGTAAACAGGTAACAGACTACTACACTAAATATGTGTTTCACCCATTTGGAACAAATTTTTTCAGATAATTTATATATATAACTTCTAAATTATATATTTAAAAAGAAACTCAGGAGTTTGGCTTCATGGTGAAGTAGTTATACTTTCTTAGCAAAAGGAACATTAATGTAATGAATACCTTTTGCAATCTCATTTAGAAGTGGTTTATGTCAGCAAACAGTTGGACTTAATTAGCAGGCTAATGACAGCAAGTCATGATCATAAAAGCTATCTAACCTCAGTATGAAGGGCCTGCTTTTCCCTCTCATTAACTAGGCCTTTCAAGATCAATATATTTGCAGCTTCCTCCTGCAAGATCCCATGGTGATGTCACACGCCATCATCCTAAACAGACTGAGTGATTTCCTTCTAGGAAGTCAGTAGTCCCAGACAGAGGGGGAAAGCTTTCTTTTCACAAAGGTAGCACAGTATTCTTGAGTGCTCCTGCCAAAATCTGAGCACTCGGTAGTGTAGTCTCTTAGTGGGTATTGTTAGGCAGTAATCCAAACACATTTCAAATGAATTAAGGAGCCACTTTCAGTAAAAACCAACATAGGCTGAGCATGATGGTTCATGCCTAATCCCCAGCACTTTAGGAAGCCAAAGCGGGAGGATTACTTGAGCTCAGGAGTTTAAGGTCAGCCTGGGAAACACACCAAGACCTCGTCTCTACTAAAAAATAATAATAATAATAATTTTTAAAATTAGTTAGGTGTGGTGGCACATGCCTGTAGTCCTAGCTACTCGGGAGGCTGAGGAGTGAGGATCATTTGAGCCAAGGAGTTCAAGGTTACAGTCAGCGAGCCATGACTGCGCCACTGCATTCCAGCCTGGGAAAAACTCTGTCTCAAAAAAAAAAAAAAGAAAAAAGCCAACATAGTTCAATTTTTAAAATAAATAAAGACCTTTATGACAGACTGCCAGGTGTTTAAAAATATTTATAGGTCTTTCCTAGATTACATGCAAACTAAGTTTGAGTCTCTGTGGAAAAACATTGAAGGAAACCAAAATAAGAAAACTATGATTATCTCTAATCCTTACAGGCTATACGAGACCTGAGGGAAAACCAGATGTGACTTAGGGCAACATCTGTATACTTGCTGTTCAAAGTTAAACATCAGTAGGAAGTCCCTCAATCTCACAGGAATGAGACTAATGATCTTTTCAGAAAAGCCAGAAAGGAAAATATAGTCTAAAACAAATTCCTTAGAAAGTAGTGGTTCATATCACAAAATAATGCTTCATATTATACAATGATTCAGGAGTTTCTTAGATGGTAAGTATCTTAGTTCATTTTACATTATTTTGTATATCTAAATCTATCCATGTGCAACTTTGAATGAGCATCTCTTCTGCCTAAAACAAAGTACCTTATTTTGTATATCTAAATCTATCCATGTGCAACTTTGAATGAGCATCTCTTCTGCCTAAAACAAAGTACCTTATTTTGTATATCTAAATCTATCCATGTGCAACTTTGAATGAGCATCTCTTCTGCCTAAAACAAAGTACCTATCTTTTAATTTTTACAATTAACAAAAAGCAAACTAAAGCACTTAACGAGGTTAAGCATCTTAGGTCTAAGATTAAAAATAATGACAGAACATGCACAAAACTCAATTTCTGAACCTCCTATGCAGTAAGACCCCAACAAATGGCAATGTAAAAACTAACTACTAAAAGGCTGTGAAGTCCAGGCACAGTGGCTCACATCTGTAATCCTAGCACTTTGGGAGGCCAAGGAGGGAGAACTTAAGCCCCGAAGTTCAAGGCTGCAGTGAGCTATGATTGCACCACCGCACTCCAGGCTGGCTGACAAAATAATTTAAAACAATTTAATTTAAAATAATTTAAACAAATTAAATAACAAAAGGCTCTGAATGTACAGTTAAGCAAATGCTATTCCTGATGCTTTGCTGCCATCTCTGATGAGGCCTGTAAACAATCAAGAAGACAAAAAAGTCATGTTAATTTCAAAACTAAATTACCCCTAAGGAGAGAAAAGATTGAGAATAAAAGCCAATGGCCATTAAAAACACCTATATGTGTATATGTATACGAGTGTTGAGACATGTACATACATGTATCAATTACATACAAACCTCCAGAGAGTAGGTTTGAAGAGTCAGAGGAAAATTAATAGGCATGAAAAGGTAAATAGGTATCAGAAATTCAGTAAAATCACAGTGGGGTACTTACCAGGACAAACAGTGATTTCTTCTGCAGAACTCTCTGGCATAAGGACTAAGCTTCTCTTACTGGTCAAAGCAGCAACACTGAAAGAGAACCAAATCCCAAATGAATTCCCAGTAAAATAAATCAGAACATAGAGCCAAAAGCAATGGTGAGCCACTCACAAAGCCACAGGTAATCACAGATACTTGCTGCCTAATACCACAAAAGCACAACAGGAAAGCAAGGAATCAGTACTGAAAACTCTAGGCCAGAAATATGGAAAATAAATATGCTTACAACTTCAGTTTCAGTGAAATCACTGAATGAAAACAAATTCCCTTTTGGAGTTTTCACAAAGGAAGGTTGAAGGGTAAGAACTGTCTGAATATCAGAGAAGGCAAAAACTCCACTCCAATATAAGGATGTCAAAGGTGTTTTATAGCCTCCATCTCAGCCTTCTGAAGGCTAGAGATTTGTAAACTGACAAGAGAAGACACAGAGATACTTCTGACAACACACTTTCTCCTCCTTTTGCAGTTAAATCTCCTCTTTATCTCAAGATGTTGCTTTCCATGCAACAAAAATAAAAAACAATTCCAAACTGCCCTACAGCAAAAATCTGCCCACATAAATTGAATCTCTTTTCTAACAAAAACTTAATTATGAATGGCTTCCTTCATCCAACCTTCTGGTTTTCCCTGACTGCTCATGGAGTGCAATCTCTTCCTGACATAGGAACACATGGCTGATCTGAGCATGAGCTAGCCCCCTCATGCTTCACAGGGCTTTACGATTAGTTTGATCAAGTATGCAAGAGGATGCTTGAAAACAAAAATCCTCACATCAACCAAGAACCACAGAGAAGACAGAATAGCTACAACTGAACTCATGATAAATAACTAAATCCTGATAGAAAACCACAAGTGATTTCTCTCTAAATAAAACATCTCATAGCATTTGTTATAAACCCCAGCCAGACAGAGTTTACTCTGCATGTAACATTAGTGCTCTATTCAAACGGTCCATCACAAAACAATTTTCTGACATTTATAAAATGGGCTAATCAATTTGAAGTCAAACCACATTGCCTGCGATTCCAACTCTCTCCTGGTGACAAAGTGTATAATCATTTATTAAAACCTACATCTGCTCTGCACAAGGCTCACCACAATAAAGCAGAGAGGCCTACAGGAAGTAAAGGCATACTCTGTTAAAACCACTTCCAAAACTGTCTTAACAGCAGGAAAATCAAACCAAAGCCATATTCTTTAGCCAAGGAAGGAATACCAAGTACTATCAACCAGAAGCCTAAGAAAGACCACCACCTTGACTACAGCAAATGGCAAGTGGGCTTCAACTCTCATATGGGAGAACAGTCATGCAGTTCAAAATTAAGCTCTTGAGAAAGTCTCAAAACTCAACTACTAGATAAAAAGGGCAAGTGGAAAGTAACTGGAAGCATGATCCAGTTAATAGTGCAGTTTATAATTAATCAACTGCTATCTATTATTAAAGTAAGAAGACTTAGAAGGTAAGCCCATCAATCAATCAGCAAGAACAATGGAGGAGGTAATGCAAATACCATCCTTTACAGGAGACAGTAGGCACAAACGGATTAAAAGTGGCACAGGACAGACAGTGAGAGTGACACAGGTCCTGTGTGGCCTGAATAATATGAAGACTTTGAAGAGGATGTTAAGTCTCAAGAGTAAATTTAAAAGATGTATAAGGTTTAGATATACAGACAAAATAAGCATAAGCAGAGTTGGGGAAAAGAGAGAAAGGGGCTAAGAATAGAAGGACTATAAAGAAATCAGTCTAGAGCCTTCAAATTGGCATAGAAAACTAGTGTAATTAGTTAAGAGAATTGCAGGATGTGACCGCTTTTCAGAAATAATGTAAATGAGATTTATGCCAAGATAGCTGGCCTGGACAAGATGACCTCTAGGATCTCTTCCAGCTCTTAATATTCTGGGCTTCTATGAGATGCACATCTGAGAACTTAGAGATACTAATAAAATTACTCCTAGTCTTCACTTATAAAAGAGCTAAAAGTTCTCTGGCAAGCTGTCCACGTACAGTCTCACTCATGTGGTTCATCTCCCTTATGCTAGCAACCATCAGAGGAGAATGCATAGCAACATATAATCTCTCACCTTTGTGAAGCAGGTACAGAGTTTCCCTCTTCAGAAGTTTCTTCAACAATCCCTTGGGAAGACTGCAAAGAAATACGTAGTATCTTAAATATACAGGCACAGGTGAACTGGCTTCTCTTCCTTTTTTAAAAAAATTTAATTGTTCAATGTTCTCCCTCAACAATTAACAATAAGAAGAAAATATTTTCCATAAGCCAGTAAGTGTCAGTAAAACAAGCACATCCTGTAAAGTCAGAAGACTGGTATTTAAATCAGAACTAAATCACTTACTAACTTTGTGATTGGGTAAATGACATCTGAATCTCTTTCCTCATCTTAAAATGGTATTAACAATTGCCTCACAGAGTGTTGTGAAAATTAAACAAGATAATGTACACAATGCACTTTATAACATGCAAGACCTGTATCAATATTAATTGGTAAGTCAAATGAATTATGATTTCAGAAAAACAATCAAAAAGTTTGCATGGGGGAAAGGAAAATATAGAGAAAAGTTCAATTTTCAAAGGAAATACTGAGTTGAGATAAACACTGCAATCTATGATCTTAGAGAAAAACCAAGCCATAACATAGGACATCTAAAGGGAAGGTTACAAAGATTCTTTTTGCTACAAATCTGCCACTATGGTTTTTATATCTGGCTACAGGATTATCTTTTCAGAAATGTAATGAATAGGGACTACATAAGGAAAGATTATTTTCATTGATTCAAAAATTATTTTCATTGATTAATGGTAGAGTTGATGCAAATACCAACTCATTAAACATACATGCACAGAAGATCACAGAAAAAGCAGCTACTGCTGCCTTAGGCAGACTTCTGAGGAAGTGCCTGGGCTGTGAGGCTTCTTCCACTAGACATAAAGCTACCAGCTGAAGTTTTCAAGGTTTCCTAATAAGATATGAATAACCTAAACAAGTTAGGCATCTCTTTATGAATCTCGCTACCATTCAGGTAAATGATGAAATACACTTAAAAATCAGGAATAGTTGAGTTTTCAGTCAAAAGGAAAGTTGTACAATAACAGGGAATATATTTATTATGAAAAACAAGACTTAACCAAACTACCAAAGGACTAAAATACAACAGCAATAAATACTTAACCTGTCTCTTCCTTTGAACTCAGGGGTGACAAGGTTTTTATTGAACGCTCAGAAAGAAAGAAAGAGAAAGAGAATGCTGACACCTAGTGTCCATTTAACAGAATTTTATAATGACTAGCCTTGGTCTTTAGATGCAATCAAAGCACTAGTAAGTTAGTTATAAGGCACCTCCATCTCTGCCTTAGGCTAAAGCATATCTCAAACCTTCTCAGTGTAATTGTTTAAAAAAATTATTGTGCTTTGGCCAGGCGTGGTGGCTCACGCCTGTAATCCCAGCACTTTGGGAGGCCAAGGTGGGCGGATCACCTGAGGTCGGGAGTTCAAGACCAGCCTGGCCAACATGGAGAAATCCCGTCTCTACTAAAAATACAAAATTAGCCGGGCATGGTGGCTCACGCCTCTAATCCCAGCTACTCGGGAGGCTGAGACAGGAGAATCGCTTGAACCCAAAAGGTAGAGGTTGCAGTGAGCCGAGATCGTGCTATTGCACTCCAGCCTGGATGACAAGAGTGAAAACTCTGTCTCAAACAAACAAAATTATTGTGCTTCTATTCAGTGCCAGGCCTGTGCTAATCACTTTACATTCCTTATCTCCTTTAATTCTCACAAGCAACTTAAGAAGCAAAAACCATTAAATTATTTTAAAAATAAGTGAAACTTCAAGAGGTTAAATAATTTGCCCTAAATCATATAGTTGGTCAAAATCGTAGAGCTGAGACTTGCCTGACTCTAAAATCCACACGCTAAAAACTATTATATTGCTTACTCAGATGATCCTCTTCCTAATCATTTCAATGTAGAATCCCAAGAACGTCTTCATTTCAATACATTATTTTAATTTAGAAATTTATACCTCAATGGCAGTAATCTGAACATAAAGTGAGGTTCTTCCAGAATATGAACACAGGATAGCAAAATAAGCAAATAAAATTTAGACTACCCAAATGTAATCAAGGTGAACATGAAAGCATGGCAGAAATAAAAATTTAAGGAAGCTATGGCCTAATCAAGACATCTTCTTCCTGGAGAAATAATATGTTAATAAGGAAGGGATGGTTTGCATTGAATCTTAAAAAAAATTCAAAGAATTATTATCAAAGGGTATTTTTAATACTTAAAAGTGAAAATGGGGCTGGGCAGAGTGGCTCACATCTGTAACCCCAGAATTTTGGGAGGCCAAGGGGGGCGGATGCCTTGAGGCCAGCAGTTCAAGACCAGACTGGCCAACATCGTGAAACCCCGTCTCTACAAAAAATACAAAAATTAGCCAGGCATGGTGGTGCGTGCCTGTGACCCCAGCTACTCGGGAGGCTGAAGCAGGAAAATCACTTGAACCCGGGAGGTGGAGGTTGCAGTGAGCTGAGATCGTGTCACTGCACTCCAGCCTGGGTGACAGAGTGAAACTCCATCTTTAAAAAAAAAAAGTGAAAATGAATAGATAAATCATCTGGTCATCACAGAAATGTCCTCTATTGTGTGACACTGATAGTTTATTAGGTTTTTCCACAGACTAGTTGAACCATCCCTTAAAAATTCCATTTTCTGATTATTTCAACCCTCCAGATACTGTCATTCTAGAAGACAGTAGATACAGGTCTGAGTATTCTGGTCACTGAAAATATCTCTATTCCATAATAAATTAATAAATTGTCATTTTGTATACATACATCAGCGTGAAGTTTGGCAAATCAAAGTCAGTTCTCACAACCCCACACAATCTGGTCATTTCTGATAAAAAAAAAAAAAAATCCAATATCCGGACTGAAAAATTAAGTATCCAATTCTGAAAAGTAGTAACCACATTAACATACTACCCCTTCCAACTCCCTTGCCATAATGCTCTCAAAAGTGATCTACAGGCCTTCATTAGCAACTTTATCTTATCTCAGTGATGCCAAAAACCAGTTATCATCTGATTCTAAAGCTTTAATAACCTTAATATAGACTAAGTTATGTGCCCCAAAGTGAATGTTTTTCTGAGTCCCTATTTTTGAGACTCTCTTGCTATCTCTATCAACCAAGAAGTCTCAAATACAGGCAGCTCCACCAAAGCTGTGTTCAATAGAAAATGTTTAACAAACCAATTCTTCCTACCCACATTTCCTGAAAGCAAAAGACTGAGAGGTAAAATTACAATCATAGGACCTTCATTATTTGCCTATAAAATTAGTTGAAGTTTGCTTTTTAAAGGTACAATTATTTGTTGGCAAGGCTTCAGTGAACTAGATATTCTCATACATTGCCAAATGGAGAGAATACAAATTGTAACAGCCTTTCTGACAAGCAATTTGGCAATAAATATCAAGTCTTTATGTTCATAACTCTTTAACCCATCATTTTTATGGCTCATGACTAAGTACACTGATGAGGAATAAAGAAAAGTTTCATATAGAAAGATATCACAACTGAAATATCCAGCAATAGAAAAATGTTTAAAATATTATGGTAAATTCATAAACTGGAATATAATATAGCCATTAAAAGTGAAATATATAATTTAACATGAGAAAATGTTTACATGATATTAAAGATACAAAAATAATATGATCTGAACCATACAAAAAATAGGTAATATTCTTTAAACTTTTCAGCATTTTTTAACATCTCCAAGTGATTTTTTTATTAAAGTTAATGTCTATATGCTTACTAGGTTGTCTGCCTTGTCTGCTTTCACTGAGGACTGTCCCTCACCCCTCCCATTCCCATTAGCAGTGGGCTTACAGCCAATTTGACAAGTAACCTCCGTCAAGCCATAGCTGACTGGGCTACTGACACCAAATGGGCCATAAATCCTTTCCTGAAAATTTAAAATTTGAATTGGGAGAGATTAAGTCTCCTGTAACCCATAATAAGTTTGAGAGCTATAGTATCAGTGTCTTCAACCTACACCTGAAAAACAAAAGCAAAAGAGTGCCAAGTCTGCAGGGAGAAAAATGAAGCAGACACAATATAACCATGAGATACAGAAAAATCAGATGCCCAGTACCTTCTTTGGACCTGGTTATAGTTCTATTTTAAAACTTCTGAGGCCAGGCGCGGTGGCTCACGCCTGTAATCCCAGCACTTTGGGAGGCCAAGGTGGGTGGATCACGAGGTCAGGAGATCGAGACCATCCTGGCTAACACGGTGAAAACCCTTCTCTATTAAAAATACATAAAAAATTAGGCGGGTGTGGTGGCGGGCACCTGTAGTCCCAGCTACTCAGGAGGCTGAGGCAGGAGAATGGCGTGAACCCGGGAGGTGGAGCTTGCAGTGAGCCAAGACTATGCCACTGCACTCCAGCCTGCGCAACAGAGCGAGACTCCATCTCAAAAAAAAAAAAAAAAAAAAAACTTCTGAGATACCTTGTTTCCTTATAAAGTCCTCTTTTAATTTTTTTATTTTTATTTATTTATTTTAGTAGAGACAAGGTCTCACTAAGTTGCCTGGGTTGGTCTCAAACTCCCAGGCTCAAATGAATTCTCCTGCTTCAGCTTCCCAAAATGCTGAGATTATAGGCATTAGCCATTGTGCCTAGCCAAGTCCTCTTTTTAATTAAGCTAGCTTAATTCAGTTTACTGTAGCAAATAGTATTAACTGATAATACTACCTGTAGTATTTGGTGGTCTGGTCATGAAGTTAAGAGTCAAAGATCTTCAATCTAATTAAGACCATCCACTAGATTTTGACTTCTTCCAGGCTACTGCAAAGGCAGTACTTTCAAACTTGACACAACACAGAACTTGACACAAGTCTATGATCTAGAGCTCTGGTCCCTGGGATCTTTCAAGCTAACAACTTGAATTACAATAAATCATTAAGTGTCACTCTTTGGAGTTAATGTATTATTTTAAGAAGCAGCATCTCCGAATTGGAAAGAGCTAAACATTTATCATAAGCATCATGTAACTTTCCTTTGGAAAAGAAACCAGTCACTAAAATAACTATTTCTTAAAAATGCCTTCTTTGCTGATATACCTTCAGAAAAAAAATTTCTTTAAATAAAAATGCCTTCTCTTCCTAGACAACAATCTTTCCAGAATGTGAATGAAGATGGTTACTAGGAAATAATGATTCCTAGAGGCATCTCCCCAGTGAATGACCTTTGATCCCTTAGAGAGAATTACCAGTTGTTCAGTGCCTATGCTATGCATTGCAGTAGACATTTTACACAAATTCACTTTAATCATTAAAATAACTGTCGAAAGATAGGAATTGTTATTCCCGCTATATACATGTGAAACTGGGATTCAAAGAGGTTAAGTGACTTGCTCAAAAACACACAAATTACTTAAACACAAAAATCAGAACTCAACTCCAAATCCATGTTCTCTATTCTATGAAGCTCCTCAAAGTTACCATTTCTTGAACCTTTATCATAACACAAGAAAGACAGAATAACGTAATAGTAAAACAAAACCAAAAGTCAAAGTCTGGTAACAGAAATAGCAAGAAAAAACAGTATAGTCATAAAACAGAATACTCTTTAAAATTACAATTTATATATAAAGAGTTTATATTATTGCTTTTATAATATTCAAAGGGAAAAATAAGATATAAGCTTTCATACACAATATAATCTAGCTACGTCAGAAAAAGCAAACTAAATGTACCAAGATGAAGATTGGTTTCAATAAATTATTCAAAACCACTACAAGCAAAATAATAAATATACACCATTATGTAATGGGAAAAAATAACTGGGAAACTATCCATACTTCATATCACAAAGGACTACTTTCTCTACTATATAAAGGGTATCCACAAACCAATAGATTATCAAAAGAAAAAATGATCATAAGATCTAACAGACAGAAAAGGAAATACAAATGGGTCTTAGACATGTGAGAAAAAAGTTCAGCCTCACAAATAGTAAGAGATATGCAAATTAAGACTACACTGAGACGCCATTTTTCATCTCTCAGACTGGCAAAGATCAAGAAGTCTGACAACACTGCATTACTGTGGGTATGGAGAAACTAGTATTCATACACTGCCAGTGGGAATGTAAATGTATATGATCTCTATGGAGGGCAATTTGGCAACAGCTAATGAAATTATAAATACATTTTTTGGTCCACCAATTACAGCTACAGAAAATTATCATATAATACAAATATCTTCCATGTGGATGAAATGTCTTCTGGACATTTTACTATCTGTAACAGTAAACTCTGACTAATCCACACAAGGTATTTTTCACATCCAAAAAAAAAAACAGATGAAGAAATTCTTTATATACTGTTATGTAATGATCTCATTAGGATATTAAATGAAAAAAGTAGAAAATAATGTGTAAATCATTTGTGTAAAAGAAGGCAGGGAAAAGAAAATGTATTCTGCTTGTACCAGATAAAGTATCTTGGAAGGATACACTAGAACTAGTAACACAAATTTGAGTCCAGAGAGGGGAACTGGCTGGCTGGGTGATAGGGAGAAAAGTTAAGACTTTTTACTTACATATTTTTGAATTTCGAGCCGTGTGAATATTGTTACCTATTCAAAAATTTAACCTTTCAGAAATAATAATAATTTTTAGACCAGGTGTGTTGGCTCATGCCTACATTGCCAACACTTCAGGAGAACAAGGTAGGTGGATGGCTTGAGTACAGGAGTTCGAGACCAGCCTGGGCAACAAAGTGAAACTCAATCTCTACAAAAAATATAAAAATTAGCTCAGCGTAGTAGCATGCACCTATGGTCCCAGCTATTGCGACGGGCTGAGGTTGGGGGATCGCTTGATCCCAGAGGTGGAGGCTGCAGGGACCCAAGATGGCATCGGTGCACTCTAGCCTGGGTGACAGAGCGAGACCTTATCTTTAAAAAAAAAAAAAAAAATTTAAACAAAAAATAAATTATGGTTTATCTATGGTAGAATAAGTCATCTATTAAGAAATGATCTAAGATAAACTATAAAGTAGGGAGAGGAACAAAACTTAACACAGAAGAGTCTTCATTTTGTTCAAAAAATTTTTTCATGTATTTTTCATGTATTTTTCATGCATAGAAGTGATGATTGGCCAGGTGTGGTGGCTCACGCCTGTAATCCCAACACTTTGGGAGGCCGAGGCATGCAGATCACAAGGTCAGGAGTTCAAGACCAGCCTAGCCAACATGGTAAAACCCCATCTCTACTAAAAGTACAAAAATTAGCAGGGCGTAATGGCAAGCACCTGTAATCCCAGCTACTTGGGAGGCTGAGGCAGGAGAACTGCTTGAACCCGGGAGGTGGAGATTGCAGTGAGCCGAAGATCGCGCCATTGCACTCCAGCCTGGGCGACAGAGCGAGACTCCAACTCAAAAAAAAAAAAAAAATGGTAGTTTTTTTTCTTCTTTATACTCTCCTGTACTTTCCTAATTTTCTATAGTGAACATGTATTACTTTAATAATCAAGGAGGGGAAGACCACAAAAATAACAGCTAAAATAATCCTTGTTTTAATCTGTGAATAAATCATCCTTAATTACAGCATCACTGACCCTTACCTGACCATGACTGGTTGTTGGTTCTTCCTCCAACAAAAGTTTCTCTTTCAAGCTTTTAATTGAGCTTTCCTGGAAATCCTTGGTTTTTGAGTGCCAGTCAGATGCCCTAGACTCCTGCCTCTCCTCTTTGTCTTCATCTCCCATATCTTCTGAGATGCATTCATTTTTTTCACTAGCCTGCTCTCCTTGGCCACATTCATTCTGGATCAGAGAAGGAGGTCTAGGTAACACTGGTTCCCCAAAACCTTTTTTTTTTAGGAGCTGCCTCTGAGCCATTTTCAGGCTCTTTTGATAAACCTCCAACTGGCAGAGAATGACCTTGGTATACTGGTTAGGGTCTACTCCATCAGGGCAGAATGGAATACCCCAGAAGTAGTTCACAGTGCCCCCAGTGTCCTGGAGACCTTTGGCATCTGCTAGGGTAGGTAGACAGTGCCTAGATGTGTCCCCGCTACCCTGGACAGCTTTGAGAAAAGCAGAACCCCTCCCAGTACTTTCCTGTGGCTTCCCACACTGTGTGTGCTCAGCCAAGTGGCCAGTACATCTGTCAAAAGATTTAACGTTCACATTCTCAAACACTGGCTGGCTTGACTGGTCCCAGCTTCCTGAGCTGCCAGAGACCGGCTCCTCTTCAGTTTTTTCAGTGTGGTCCCAAGGCTCCTCTCTTTCCTCAGCCTCGTTTCCCTGACTGATATGTGAGCCTTTAAACAGTGATGGAGGTACCAGCTGCCATATGCCTGTAGGTATTTGAGAAAAAGTAGGGCTAAGGACAAACTTTTTTATTAAGAGGGCTTGGTAAGCTATCACTTACCAAGAATTACATAATATGGGTAAGAAAGGCTCTTCTTTGGGTTTAACCAAATGTTGGTTTTTCCTTGGAGATAAAAGTATGCCGGATATTCTTATGATCTCAACTACTTCCTGATTTAACTTCTTTATTATCACCAAAAGGATCTGGGGTATTTCCATATATCTACTCTCAGCATGAGATCCCTGTGGTACAGTTATACTTGATGAATGGAAGGAGTCAGAACAGGGAGACATGCCTTCAGTGAGCCCAGAGTCTGTGGTTTTCTCTTGGTGGGACTGGGAAGACGGTCCAGTGGCCAGAGGTCGAGATCTGGTAGCGGAAGCATCAGAAGGCCGGCAACTCTGAAACAAGTGATCCCATACCAGACCAGGTTTATTATTAAAATAACTATATATGAAGGGTCACAGGAAGGACAAAATGGGAGGCCACCATTCATAAAACTTTCTCTTTCTAAAATGTAAATGGCTCAATTTAATTTCACAGCATATGCTGAATGTCTATGTGCAAAGTGTTGTACTAGATCACTATACTAAACCCTTTTTTAAAACAGGGAGGCAAATGGCATAAAAAGATGGTTCAGGACCTGCCACTGGCAAATATCCTTCACATTTAAAATCATTTCAGGCTAGGCGAGGTGGCTAATGCTTGTAATCCCAGCACTTTGGGAGGCCAAGGCAGGCAGATCACCTGAGGTCAGGAGTTTCAGACCAGCCTGGCCAACACGGTGAAACCCAGTCCCTACTGAAAATACAAAAAATTAGCTGGGTGTGGTGGTGGGCGCTTATAATCCCAGCTACTTGGGAGGCTAAGGCAGGAGAATTGCTTGAACCCAGGAGGCGGAGTTTGCAGTGAGCCGAGATTGTGCCACTGCACTCCAGCCTGGGCAATAGAGTGAGACTCCATCTCAAAAAAAAAAAAAAAAAAAAAAATTCAATTGTGCATATTCAAATGACAATTTAACTTTATTTCATTATTTTTTTAAAACTGCCCATTCTTTCTTCCCATAATCCACCTCTAGTTCTCATTCCCTTTGCTCTCCCACAAAACTAGAGAAGTTAGCATCTTATCTTGCTGCCTTCTGGGTTCTTGGTATTCAGTAAGTCTTTTCAGAAGCTGTCAACTTATGATAATTCTTTCAACCATGAACTAAAAAATCCATGGGGTGGAAGAAAACTCTTTCATACAGAATTAACAAAATACTTCAAATTGGGTTAACCAACAATTCAACACAGACTTTAAAAAATTACTATGGGAATTTTCGTTAGGTGAAAACCCTATAAATGACTACAGCTAGTTCCTAATGCAACTACAACACCTCAGAAGTCGAAAATATAGCGATCAATCTCCACAAACTTTTGCAACATGGCATATTTACATTCAGGCTTTCAGCAATGGCTTTCCTCAAGAGCTCCTCTTCTTCCTCCTCCTGGCTGTTCACCTCCCTAGCTTCCTGCTCACTCATTTTGAGAGCCAGAGCAAACTGTTCTTCTTCTGTCATCTCTGTAAGAGGATAGGGAAAAGAGAAGGAGGAACACCACAAACACTGAATAATCATGGAGGCAAGAAAGAGAATTATTAAACTTTTCAACTGAAGACACTACCAGACCACTTAGTACAATTTTATAATCTCGTAAATGAGGAAAACCCCAGAACGTAAGGTGTTGGCCAAGATAATTAGCAGCAGTTACAACAAGAATCCTGGGTTAACTAGGCTGTAAGCTCCCATGAAGGCAGAGTTTTTACCTACACTGTTCACTGTTATACCTCCAGCACATAAAAAAGTGCAGGGCACATGGTATGTAATAAATATTTGCTAAATGAATAAACAGAGGAATTAATGCCCACTCTAGAGCTTTTTGCTAAATACCGCAACGCTTTATGCTCAACATTTAGCCAGAACAATTTTACTCTTCAGAATCCTCTGATTTACCCAGTAGAAAAGAACCTCCCTAGTGACAAGAATGTGGTCTCCAGACACCATTTTTCATTTAAAAGGAACCGGGGTACACTGAAGAAATGGCTGGGTCCCAAGTCCAAAGCATGAAATGAACAAGATGAGCTAGAATATTTGTCACTGTATTAGACACTACTAGACACTATTAAGCAAAGACTCTATTAGACACTACTAGAGTCATATCAAAAGAACTTAGGAGCCAATTAAATAAAGTCCTCACTGGCCAAAAATGGAACCGAAACATCAATAAAGATAATGAATGCAATGCATTAAATCACATCAAATACATTTAAATCTGTAAGTTAAGGCCAGGCGTGGTGGCTCACGCCTGTAATCCCACCACTGTGGGAGGCCAAGGTGGGAGGATCATGTGAGGTCGGGAATTCGAGACCATCACGGACAACATGGTGAAACCCTGTCTCTACTAAAAATACAAAAATTAGCCAGGCATGGTGGTGAGTGCCTGTAATCCCAGCTACTTGGGAAGCTGAGGGAGGAGAATCACTTGAACCCGGGAGGCGGAGGTTGCAATGAGCTGAAACCATGCCACTGCACTCCACCCTAGGTGACAAAAGCAAGACTCCATCTCAAAAAAACCAAAAACAAAAACAACTGTAAGTTCATACTAATATTTTTTAAAAATACATAGACTAACCAGTCACTGTTGAAGAATGTCAGTGAATCCACTATTTGAAAACTGATAAAATAATAGAATTGCTTTTATCCTACTTTTTCTACACGAGCTATACTACTGGGTAACCAAGCAGATTAAAAGCTCCTCTTTATAGAATTATTACAGGCCAGGCGCGGTGGCTCACGCCTGTAATCCCAGCACTTTGGGAGGCCAAGGCAGGCGGATCATGAGATCAGGAGATCGAGACCATCCTGGCTAACATGGTGAAACCCCATCTCTATTAAAAATACAAAAAATTAGCCAGGCATGATGGCGGGCACCTGTAGTCCCAGCTACTCGGGAGGCTGAGGCAGGAGAATGGCATGAACCTGGGAGGCGGAGCTTGCAGTGAGCCGAGATCGTGCCACTGCACTCCAGCCTGGGTAACAGAGCGAGATTCCGTCTTAAAAAAAAAAAACAAAAAAACAACCTATCGAATTATTACAGCTAAAAAACGTAAAAGAAATGACAGAATTAGAATATGACCATTTTGGATAATGTTTATGGAGGGGGATTTGGTAATGTCTAACAAACTACATAAAGTTACCCTTTAACCTAGCAGTCTCACTTCCAGCAACTTACCCTAAAGATGCACTTCCAATTAAAAGGAGTATATATGCACATTTTTCATTGCAGCAATGTTCAAATTTGCCAAACACTGGAATCTATTTAATAACCATAAACTGTGGCACACACACATACAGATATAAAAAAGAATAAGGAATATATCTATGGACTGGGAATAATATGATTTCAAGGATATGTTATTGAGTAAAACATAAAGTACAAAATAATTTATGGATAATATGCTACCTTTCACGTAAGAAAAGAGAAATAAGAAAATACACATACACCTATTTATTTGTACAGTGTCACATAAGAAAGATAAACCAGAAATAGGCTGGGCACGATGGCTCACACCTGTAATCCCAGCACTTTGGGAGATCAAAGCACGCAGATCACCTGAGGTCAGGAGTTCAAGACCAGCCTGAACATGGCGAAAGCCTGTCTCTGCTAAAAATATAAAAATTAGCCGGACATGGTGGCATGCGCTTGTAGCCCCAGCTACTCTGGAGACTGAGACAGGAGAATCCCTTGAACCCAGGAGGCAAGCCAAGATCACGTCACTGTACTCCAGCCTGAGTGACAGAGAGATTCTCTGGTCTCACAAAAAAAAAAAAAAAAAAGAAAAGAAAGCAAGATAAACCAGAAACTAATACAAACGATTACCTACCAGTGGTTGAGAACACAGTGAAAGGGACAAGGGAGGAAATGACACTTCTTTGACTATACTTTTTGTATAACTTTGACTTAAGGACTCACACAAATCTTAAATATTTTTTAATAATATGAAATCAACAAGTACAGGGGATCACTAAAATTGAATCCAAATATAAAAAATGCACCCAACTGAATTTGAAATGACCTTAATGAAAATGAAAACATATCAGAATCTGTAGGATGCAACAAAAGCCACATTCATAGGGAAATTTATAGTTTTCCATGTTCGTATAAGGCAAAATTTTAAAATCAGTAATCCAAGTTTCCCACCTTAAAATGCAAGAATATAAACAGTAAAATTAACCCAAGTAATAGAAAGAAAAAAATTTAAAGAACGGAAAGAAATCAATAAAATGAAAGATGGGCATACAACAGAGAAAAAATTAAACAAAAAATCAATTCTGGCCGGGCGCAGTGGCTCACGCCTGTAATCCCAGCACTTTGGGAGGCTGAGGCAGGTGGATCAAGAGGTCAGGAGGTCACGACCATCCTGGCTAACACGGTGAAACCCCGTCTCTACTAAAAAAATACAAAACAGCCGGGCATGGTGGTGAGCGCCTATAGTCCCAGCTACTCACGAGGCTGAGGCAGGAGAATGGCGTGAACCCTGGAGGCAGAGCTTGCAGTGAGCAGAGATGCGCCACTGCACTCCAGCCTAGGCAACAGAGCGAGACTCCGTCTCAAAAAAAAAAAAAAAAAATCAATTCTACAAAAAGGTCAATAAAATGCATAAACCTCGGCCAGGAGCGGTGACTCATGCCTGTAATCCCAGCACTTTGGGAGGCCAAGCCAGGCAGATCACCCGAGGTCAGGAGTTTGAAACCAGCCTGGCCAACATGGTGAAACCTCATCTCTACTAAAAATACAAAAATTAGCTGGGCGTGGTGGCAGGCGCCTGTAATCCCAGCTACTCGGGAGGTTGAGGTAGGAGAATCGCTTAAACCCAGGAGGCGGAGGTTGCAGTGAGCCAAGATCGCGCAACTGCACTCTAACCTGGGCGACAGAACAAGACTCCATCTCAAAAAATTAAAAAATTAAAATGCATAAACCTCTTAACTGCTCAAGAACAAAAACACAACACCAATTAACAATACCGACAATAAAAGAGGAAACAAGATTATAAATTCTACAGTCACTAAAAGAATAAATAAGGGAATACTATGAATGATTTTATTATACCAGTAAGTCTGGCAACTTCTTTTTTTTTTTTTGAAATGGCGTCTCTCTCTGTTGCCCAGGCTGGAGTGCAGTGGCGTGATCTCGGCTCACTGCAACCTCTGCCTCCCAGGTTCAAGCGATACTCCTCCCTCAGCCTCCCAAGTAGTTGGGATTATAGGTGCCTGCCACCAGGCCCGGCTAATTTTTGTATTTTTAGTAGAGACGGGGTTTCACCATGTTGGCTAGGCTGGTCTCAAACTCCTGACCTCAGGTGATCCACCTGCCTCGGCCTCCCAAAGTGCTGGGATCACAGGCATGAGCCACTGGGCATGGCCAAGTCTGGCAACTTCTATCATGCATTCTCAACAAGAGTGATACCATCCCGAAGTGGACAAAAATTGGTTCTTGGAGGCAAAAATAAAATAAAATAAAAATATTTTTATATATAAAATACAGACATACAATCAGTACATAAACGGAATACAAAGCTTATCTGTGGTATTAAAAATATCATGGGGATGGCAGTGGTTAGAGGGAAAAATAGCCTAAAAAGGCACCTCAGGAGAGTAACAATGAAAAACAGGGCCAGGTACAGTGGCTCATGCCTATAATTGCTCAAGTCCAGGTGGTCGTGGCTGCAGTGAGCCAAGATCACACCAATGCATTCCAGCATAGGTGACAAAGTGAGACCCTGTCTCAAAAAAAAAAAAAGAAAAGAAAAAAATAAATTTTAAAAAATAGCTGGGTGTAGTGATGCACACCTACAGTCTCAGCTACTCAGGAGGCAGAGGTGGGAAGATCACTTAAGCCCAGCAGTTCGAGACCAGCCTGGGCAACATAGTGAGATCTTGTCTCTACAAATAATAAAAAACTAGCTGGATGTGGTGGCATACACCTGTGGTCCTAGCTACTTGGGAGGCTGAGATGGGAGGATCACTTGAGCCCAGGAGGCAGAGGTTGTAGTGAGCCACTGCATTCCAACCTGGACAACAGAGGGAGACCCTGTCTCAAAAAGAAAGAAAAAAAAATTAGCTGGATATGGTGATGCATGCCTGTTAGTCCCAGCTATTCAGGAGGCTAAAGCTGGAGGATCACTTGAGCCTAGGAGGTTGAGGCTACAGTGCTGCAGTCACACCACTATATTCCAGCCTGGGCGACAGAGTAGGACCCTGCCTCAAAAAACAGTAGTAATAAAAAAAAATAAAATTAAATTTATATAGGAATGCAAAGGACCCAAATTAATCAAAACAATTTTTAAAATAAAGTTGGAAGAATTATACTACCTGATTTTAAGACATTATAAACCTACATTAATCAAGACAGTGTGGTATGGCATAATGACAAACATAAATAAATGGAAAAGAACAGAAAATTCAGAAATAGACCCATGCATTGATTTTCAACACAAGGAAAGGACAGTCTTTCCAGCAAATGGTACAAGAATGATTGGATATCCATATGGAAAAAAAATGAACCTTAACTCTTACCTCGCACCATATACAAAAAACTCAAAATAGATCAGAAATCTAAATGCTAAAGCTAAAACTATAAAATTTCCAGAAGAAAATAGGTGGAAATCTTCATAACCTTAGCGTAGTCAAAGATTTCTTAGGACATAGAAAGAAAAAAAACCATAAAAGAGAAAAAAATGGACCACATCAAAGTTTAAAACTTCTGTTCTAGCCAGGCATGGTGGCTCATGCCTATAATCCCAGCACTTTGGAAGGCTGAGGCGAGTGGATCGCTTGAGGTCAGGAGCTGGAGACTAGCCTGGCAAACATTAGCAGAGTGTAGTGGCATGTGCCTGTAGGCCCAGCTACTCAGGAGGCTGAGGTGGGAGAATCGTTATGAACCTGGGAGTCAGAGATTGCAGTGAGCCAAGATCACGCCAGCACACTCAGCCTGGGCGACAGAGCACGATGCTCCGTCTCAAAAAATAAAAATAAAAAGGAATCATAAAAACAGATTTTGCTGCTCTGTAAGATTCAGAATGGGGGCTAACTGGTGGCTGTCACCTGTAACCCCAACACTCGGAGGCCCAAGCTGGAGGATTGCTTGAGGCCAGGAGTTTGAGATGAGCCTGGACAACACAGCAGGACCCTGTGTTAAAAAAAAAAAATTAAAATTAGCCAGGCGTCGTGGGGCATAGTTGGGAAGCTGAGCCAGGAGAATCACTTGAGCCAATGAGTTCAAGGCTGCAGTTAGCTATGATCATACCATACCCCTGCACTTAAGCCTGGGTGACAGAGTGAGATCCTGTCTCTAAAAAAAAAATAAATTTAAAAAAATTTTTTTAAAGATTCAGAATGACCACTTCTGGCTTCCATTTAAGATACGGGAAACTGAAAAAAGTTATTGTTCCAATCCTTACAACAATAGCAACAAAGACTGATAAATTCACAACTTTTCTTGAATCTATCAGAGAGCTAAGAATGCAACATAATCAACTAGTCCAAAATGTGTCAGTTCTATAACTAATACAATTCCCAAACCATTATCAACAAAATGAAAACATACGTGCAATTTTTCTTTTGGCCAAACACTTTGCTCTATTCGACTGTTTTGCCTTCGTTTTCTGCAATCCATTTTCTTCCTTTGGTTCCTGTTGCAAAACAAGAAATATGATCAGTGTGGCTGCCACTAAAAGTAGTGATTTCTCTCTCTTCTACCTCCCCTATGGCTAAGAGAGGCCTCTGAGGAATTGGTGATTGTTATAAATATGCACATAAAACATTAGAAGATCCTTTTCAGTACAAAAGGGAAAACATAAGATCTAGAACCAATAAAAACCGTAAGAACAAAAACGTGATATATTGGCATTATTATCTGTCATATAAACAGTCACACAAAAACTAGTCTATCTCTAAAATACCAGTAAGCATCACCAAAGATCAGAGTAGCTTGATCGAAGATATGAAAAAACAATAATAATGTTTAAACTCAGCACGTATTCATTTATTTTAAATCACTCTTTGGACAATGGATAGTAAAGGAAAGGAAAAAGAGGGTAAATGAAAAATCCTATAGAAGCAAAAGAGAACTAAATATACCAACCCTACACCCCACCCTAAAATTTAATAAGAAACACAAACAAAATAATCAAGAAAACAAAAAATAAAATAGAGAAAGAAATAAAAGGCCAGGCACAGTGGCTCATGCCTATAATCCCGGCACTTTGGGAGGCTGAAGTGGGAGAATCGCTTGAGGCCAGTTCAAAACCAGCCTGGGAAATGTAGAGAGATCCTGTCCTTAACCCCCCCCCCAAAAAAATTTATTTATTTTTTAATTAAAAAGAATTTTTTTTTTTTGAATTAGCCAGGCATGGTCCTAGCTACTCAGGAGGCTGGAGCAGATGGATCACTTGAACCCAAGACTTCCAGGCTGCAGCAAGCTAAGATCGCACCACGATATTCCAGCCTGGGAGACAAAGCAACATCCTCATCTCTAAAAATAAATAAATAAAAATAAAACTGGGCAAAGGGTTTGAAAAGAATTTCTCTGAAGATGAAGATATAGAAATGTCCAAGAAGTACATGAAAAGATGCCCAATATCATTAGTCATCAGGGAAATACAAGTCAAAACCACAATAAGGTATCACTTCACACCCACTAGGATAATTAAAATAATTTTTGTTTCAAATAAGAAAATAAGCATTGGCAAGGAATACAAAAACCGCAACCCTAGCACACTGTTGGTGGGAATATAAAACAGTGCCCCCACTGTGGAAAAAAAAGAAATGAGGTACTGATACACACTACGAAATGAATGTACCTTGAAAATATATAATTGAAAGAAGTCAGACAAAAGGCCACATATATTGTATAATTCCATTTATAAGATATGCCCAGAATGGGCAAATCCATATAGAAAGTAGATTAGTGGTTGTCAAGGGCTAGGGGTTTGGGGGAAAATGGAGAGTAACTGCTAATGAAAATGGGTTTTTTCTGGGAGTAATGAAAATGTTCTAGGCCCCTGCTACTGGGCCGTGGAGACTGGCACAGTATAGTGTGGTGTGAGGCTCACGAGGGCAGTGGCCATGGAGGGTAGAAAATGTTCTAAAATTAACTGTGGGCCAGGCGCAGTGGCTCACGCTTGTAATCCCAGCACTTTGGGAGGCCCAAGCGGGCGGCGGATCACCTGAGGTCAGGAGTTCGAGACCAGCCTGGCCAACATGGTGAAACCCAATCTCTACTAAAAATACAAAAATTTGCCAGGCGTGGTGGCATATGCCTGTAATCCCAGCTACTCAGGAGACTGAGGCATGAGAATCACCTGAACCCAGGAGGCAGAGGTTGCAGTGAGCCAAGATCGCACCACTGCTCTACAGCCTGGGGCAAGAGATAAGATTCTGTCTCAAAAAAAAAGAGAGAGAGAGAAATAAGACAAATCCACAACTATGGTCAGACTTCAACAGCCTCCTCAAAATATTTGTAGAATAGACAGAAAACCAATAAATATAAAGTAGATTTGAACAACACTATCATCAAACTTCATCATATTGACATTTACAGAAATCACTATCCAAAACGTGCGTTCTTCTCAAGTACACACAGAATATTCTGGGCCATAAAACAAGTCTCACTAAGTTTAAAAATGATTCAAATCATATAAAGTACATACTATTAATGGAGATTGCAGTAAGCCGAGATCACGTCACTGTGCCACTGCACTCCAACCTGGATGACAGAGCAAGACTCCATCTCAAAAAAAAAAAAAAAAAAAGAAAAAAAAAACAGAAACAAAAAAGGCCAGGTGCAGTGGCTCACACCTGTAATTCCAGCACTTTAGGAGGCCAAGCTGGGTGGATCACCTGAGGTCAGGAGTTTGAGACCAGCCTGGCCAACATGGTAAAACCCCCTCTCTACTAAAAATACAAAAATTGCACAGGCATGGTGGCAGGCACCTGTAATCCCAGCTACTCCGCAGGCTGAGGCAGGCAGAATCACCTGAACCTGGGAAGCAGAGGTTGCAGTGAGCTGATATCATGCCATTGCACTCCAGCTTGGGCAACAGAGCGAAACTCCATCTCAAAAAAATACATATAAAAAAATAAAAATAATAACAAAACAAAAACAAAAAACAAATGTGTTCCTAAGATTATTCCAACTGCTTTTTTCTATTCTAAAGCAAAAAAAAAGACTTTTTTTCATATACAAAAATACCAAGACACTATAAGAATATGAAATACATATTAAAAATCAGTTGGTTGGCCGGGTGCGGTGACTCACGCCTGTAATCCCAGCACTTTGGGAGGTCGAGGCGGACGGATCACGAGGTCAGGAGATCGAGACCATCCTGGCTACCACAGTGAAACCCCGTCTCTACTAAAAATACAAAAAAAATTAGCCGGGTGTGGTGGCAGGCGCCTGTAGTCCCAGCTACTCGGGAAGCTGAGGCAGGAGAATGGTGTAAACCCGGGAGGCGGAGCTTGCAGTGAGCAGAGATGGCACCACCGCACTCCAGCCTGGGCGACAGAGCGAGACTCCGTCTCAAAAAAAATAAAATAAAATAAAATAAAAATCATTTGGTAGCCCAGTTTTATGGGAGATTTTTAGGAAACCCTATAAAACAAATAATTCCTATACTATTTAAATTGTGGTAGGACATAGAAAAAAATAATAAGCTTTCCTTCTCTTTTATATCATAACCCTAATACTAACATCTGATGAAGGCCATAGCGCCCCCCCAAAAAAACTTTATAAAGCCAATGGCACTAGGAGTACAGATGCAAAACTCCTAAATAATATATTGAGAAAAAAATCAATATTATATTAATATAACACATCATGACCAAGTATGATTTATTTCAGAAATGCAAAGATGTTCCAACATTAGAAAATACTAATCCCATATATAATATTAGTTGATTAAAGGAGAAAAACTACTCCATCATCTTGCTAAATAAAGGACATTTGATTAAACACAATTCCTAAAACCACTACTAAATAAGCAATTATAGTTCCTTAACATAAAAACAGAAATATGAAACAAATAGCAAAACATCAGAAGTAAAAGATGTGCTCTATTGCTAGTATCAATCAACATTTTCTGGAAGCTACAGCCAATGCAATGAAAACAAGCAAAAAAAAGGTGTAAGTGCTAGAGAGTAAGAGAAAAAATGATCGTTATTAGCAGAGATAAATGCCTACCTAAAATACCCAAGACAATCAACTGAACAATTATAAAAATATGTGACAGATTAACGGAAGAAAAACAGAGACACACCCATTTATAAACAAGATTTTAGTTTATGATAAAGGTAAAATTTCAAATACCTTGGGAATGGAGAGATTATTGGAAAGTGTTGGTAAATATGTCTAATCACCAATACTTAGTTTTTCAAAATATACGTATGCTGATCAGGGATACATGTAAATGTGGTAAAACTGTAAGGAGAAACATGGGAAGATAGAATACATAGTCGTTACCTTTAGAAAGGTGGAAAAGAGCTGGGTGCGGTGGCTCACGCCTGTAATCCCAACACTTTGGGGTGTATCACCTGAGGTCAGGAGTTTGAGACCAGCCTGGCCAACATGGTGAAACCTCGTCTCTACTAAAAATACAAAAATTAGCCAGGCGTGGTGGCACCTGTAATCCCAGCTACTCAAGAGGCTGAGGCAGGAGAATCGCTTGAACCTGGGAGGAGGACGTCGCAGTTAGCCGAGATCGCACCACTACACTCCAGCCTAGGCAACAGAGCGAGACTCCATCTCAAAAAAAAAAAAAGAAAGGTGGAAAAGA
This sequence comes from Gorilla gorilla gorilla, assembly GCF_029281585.2. Classification (NCBI taxonomy): domain Eukaryota; kingdom Metazoa; phylum Chordata; class Mammalia; order Primates; family Hominidae; genus Gorilla; species Gorilla gorilla. The sequence goes on from NC_073228.2 coordinate 180,755,907, forward strand.
ATGCAATTAGGAAGGGACACACTAAGAGAAGAGGGATTCTCAGGTGGTAACTGCAAGTGTTCACATTAATTTTTAAAACCATGCATTTATATTTTATGCACATTCCTGTATGTATAACATATATGACGTATGACATATGTGCTGCTATAGAAAGGTCTCCTGGAAATATTATAATGGTTAATTTTAGGTATCAGTTTGACTGGAGTAAGAAATACCCAGAGAACTAGTAAAGTATTATTTTCTGGTGTGTCTGTCTGGGTGTTTGCAGAGGAGATTAGAATGTGAGTCTGAGTGACTAAGTGGGGAAGATTTGCACTCAATGTGGGTGAACACCATCCAACTGGCTGGGGGGGCTAAATAGAATAAAAACATAGGAAAGGCAAATTTGTCTCTCTCCTGGAGCTGGGACACATTCTTCTTCTTCTACCCTTGGACATCAGAATTCCAGGCTCTCCAAGCCTTGGATTTCAGGCCTTACACTCAGCACCCCTTACCCCTTGTCCTCAGGCCTTCAGACTTCCACTGAGCCATACTACTGGCATCCCAGGGTATCCAGCTTGCAAATAGACTATTGTGGGGACTTTTCAACCTCCATAATTAAGTGAGCCAATTCCCCTAATAAATTCCATCCGTCCGTCCATCTGTCCTTCCGTCCATCCATCCTTCTGTCCGTCCGTCCGTCCATCCGTCCGTCCATCCATCCATCCATCCGCCTATCCTATTGGTTCCATGTCTCTCGAGGACCTAACACAGACATTAAGTGAAAAAAAGCAAAACAGCTTCCACAGCATGGTTCTTTTCCTGTAAAAATCTCTACTGATAATGTATGCACAAAAATTTTTTTCCAAGGACACGGAAGAAATTACTGCCTTCAGATCACACAGATGACATCAAGAAATTATTTTAAAAATGAAAAAGAAATTATTGCTTATGGTTAAATGTCTGTAGTGTACATTTTCATTTCATATCTTTCTAAACCGTTTTGTTATGGCTTGGATTTTTTTTTAAACATATATGTATACAATTTTTTTAACATATCTGTATCTGTGTATTTAATATTTTTATTTTTGTTAATATTAAGATGATATCCAAGTAGTACAATTGTTTTGTTTTCTTTCTGTTTTAGATGGAGTGCAGTGGTACAATCATAGCTCACTGCAGCCTCAAACTCCCTGAACTCCCAGGCTCAAGCAATTCTCCCACCTGCCTCAGCTTCCCAAGTATCTGGGACTACAGGCACACGCCACCATGCCCAGCTAAGTTTTGTATTTTTTGTAGAGACAGGGTCTTACTATGTTGGTCAGGCTGGTCTCAAACGCCTGGCCTCAAGCAATCCTCCTGCCTAAGCTTCCCGAAGCACTGGGATTATAGTCATGAGTCACCAGGGATGTACCTACCCCTTGTTTTCTTCTCTATACGCTTATGCCTTTAAAATGAACTATGTAGATAAAAGTCCTAATTAAAAACTGAACTATAAGGAACTTTTTGTTTTGTTGGTTTTTTTTTTTTTTTTTTTGAGACGGAGTCTCCCTCTGTCACCCAGGCTAGAGTGCAGTGGCGCAATCTTGGCTCACTGCAAGCTCCACCTCCAGGGTTCAAGCAATTCTCCTGACTCAGCCTCCAAAGTAGCTGGGACTACAGGCACGTGCCACCACACCCGGCTAATTTTTTGTATTTTTAGTAGAGATGGGATTTCACTGTGTTAACCAGGATGGTCTCGATCTCCTGACCTTGTGATCCACTCGCCTCGGCTTCCCAAAGTGCTGGGATTACAGGTGTGAGCTGCCGTGCCTGGCCAAGAAACGTTTCTGAAAAATCAATAAAGATGTAAAGAAATGCTCGATCTTGCTAACCAAAAATATGTCATTTTTTGGCCAGATGCAGTGGTTCACATCTGTAACCCCAGCACCTCAGGAGGCCTAGGCAGGATTGCTTGAGGATGGGAGTTTGACACCATCCTGGGCAACACGGCGAAACCCCATCTCTACAAAAAAAAATACAAAAATTAGCCAGGCATAATGGCTCGAGCCTGTAGTCCCAACTACATGGGAGGCTGAGGTGGGACCAGGAGAAGGAAGGTGGAGTGAGCTGAGCTAACACCACTGCACTCCAGCCTAGGTGACAGAGGGAGACCCTGTCTCTAGAAAAAAAAAATATATATATAGGAGAAAGAGAAGAAAATCTGAAGGAAAAAACAATGACTTAATTCACTGCCTTTGAGATGAGACCTGCAGGCAGGCAGAAAACTCCAATAAACAAATAGAAATACAGGATAAAGGAAAAAGGTTACGATCTTTATTCCGGAGAATAAAGCTTTCTAAAATGATAAAAATGTTGTATAGCTCTGCTGTCTAATACAACTGACACTAGCCTTATGTGTCTTTAATCACTTGAAATGTGACTAGTGCAACAGAGAAGCTGATTTTTAATTTTAGTTAATTTTTAAACAGCTACAGATGGCTAGGTGCTATTATATGTAGAACATATCAAGAGACTTAAGAATATTCACGTGTTTTTCCTCTCACTTTCTAGACACATGAAAACTAAGATTTACAATTGATTTAGATGATTCAAATAGTTCCAAAATGCCACTTTGGATTACTATATTATAAAACTGAAGAACTATGATCCATCCTCAACCAAGCAACAGGATTACTACCTTAAGTAATTCTTCACTCCATTTACAAATTAAAACAAAGCTGAGTAAAAATTTCATGGTTTTGGTGAGCTGGCATTAAGGTGAAGTCAGTCATGAAACAAACTCCCCATGGGTAAAGAAGCATAGTTTGAGAGCTACAGCTCTACTTTTCAGCTCTACTTCACTAACCTCTCCATCACTATCGGATATCACAATGAATGCATCCTCAAGTCTACGCTTCCTCTTCACACTGATAGAACTGGTAGTTTCCACATCCTTCTTCTCCAGGATCCGAGATTCGGAGACTTCTTTAACTTTTTTCTTTCTCCGTGGCATCCTTTTGTCTAGAATAAAAGGAGAATAATTTTGTCTAGAATAAAAAGATCATAATTTACTTAAAGTATAAGTTTTCTAGAAGCTATTCAACTTAGTCTTTTTTTTTTTGAGATGGTCTCGCTTTGTTGCCCAGGCTGGAGTGCAATGGCACAATCTTGGCTCACTGCAACCGCTGCCTCCCAGGTTCAAGCAATCCTCCTGCCTCAGCCTCCCGAGTAGCTGGGACTACAGGCACACGCCACCACACTGGCTAATTTTTGCATTTTTAGTACAGACAGAGTTTCACCATGTTGGCCAGGCTGGTCTCAAACTCCTGACTTCAGGTGATCCACCTGTGTCAGCCTCCCATAGTGCTGAGATTACAGACATGAGCCACCACATCCAGCCTAATTTTTGTATTTTTGTAGAGACTGGGTTTCACCATGTTGGCCAGGCTGGTATTGAACTCCTGACCTCAGGTCATCTGCCCGCCTTGGCCTCCCAAAGTGTTGGGGTTACAGGAGTGAGCCACCATGCCCAGCCTCAATTTAATCTTGTAAAAGAAAAAGATAACCCTATCTAACAGAAGCAAAACTGCATTTCTTAACTTGTCTACTACTCATTAAAAATATAGCCCTCTCCCTCTCCCCCTCCCCCTCCCCCTCTCCCTACTTTCTTTGGTCTCCCTCTGTTGCCGATACTGCCATGATCTTGGCTCGCTGCAACCTCCCTGCCTCAGGCTCCCGTTATTCTCCTGCCTCGGCCTGCCAAGTGCCTGGGATTCCAGGCACGCGCCGCCACTCCTGACTGGTTTTTGTATTTTTGGTGGAGACCGGGTTTCACCGTGTTGACCGGGCTGGTCTCCAGCTCCTGGCCTCGGGTGATCTGCCTGCCTCGGCCTCCCGAGGTGCTGGGATTGCAGACGGAGTCTCGCTCACTCAATGCTCAATGTTGCCCAGGCTGGAGTGCAGTGGCGTGATCTCGGCTCGCTACAACCTCCACCTCCCAGCCGCCTGCCTTGGCCTCCCAAAGTGCTAAGATTACAGCCTCTGCCCGCCCGCCACCCCATCTAAGAAGTGAGCAGCGTCTCTGCCTGGCTGCCCATCGTCTGGGATGTGAGGAGCCCCTCTGCCTGGCCGCCCCGTCTGGGATGTGAGGAGTGCCTCTGCCCGGCCGCCCCGTCTGGGAAGTCAGGAGCGCCTCTACCCGGCCGCCACCCCGTCTAGGAAGTGAGGAGCCCCTGCCTGGCCGCCCATCGTCTGGGATGTGAGGAGCGCCTCTGCCCGGCCACCCCGTCTGGGAGGAAGTGAGGAGCGCCTCTGCCTGGCTGCCCCGAATGGGAGGTGAGGAGCGCCATTGCCTGGCCGCCCCGTCTGGGAAGTGAGGAGCGCCTCTGCCCGGCCGCCACCCCGTCTCGGAAGGGAGGAGCGTTTCTACCCAACCACCCATCGTCTGGGATGTGAGGAGCGCCTCTGCCCGGCCGCCACCCCGTCTGGGATGTGAGGAGCGTCTCTGCCCGGCCACCCCGTCTGGGAAGTGAGGAGCACCTCTGCCCGGCCGCCACCCCGTCTCGGAAGGCAGGAGCGTTTCTACCCGACCACCCATCGTCTGGGATGTGAGGAGCGCCTCTGCCCGGCCTCCACCCCGTCTGGGATGTGAGGAGCGTCTCTGCCCGGCCGCCCCGTCTGGGAAGTGAGGAGCGCCTCTGCCCGGCCGCCACCCCGTCTGGGATGTGAGGAGCACCTCTGCCCGGCCGCCACCCCGTCTGGGAAGTGAGGAGCGCCTCTGCCCGGCCGCCACCCCGTCTGGGATGTGAGGAGCGCCTCTGCCCGGCCGCCACCCCGTCTGGGAAGTGAGGAGCGCCTCTGCCCGGCCGCCACCCCGTCTGGGATGTGAGGAGCGCCTCTGCCCGGCCGCCACCCCGTCTGGGATGTGAGGAGCGTCTCTGCCCGGCCGCCCCGTCTGGGACGTGAGGAGCGCCTCTGCCCGGCCGCCACCCCGTCTGGGATGTGAGGAGCGCCTCTGCCCGGCCGCCACCCCGTCTGGGATGTGAGGAGCATCTCTGCCTGGCCGCCCCGTCTGGGATGTGAGGAGCGCCTCTGCCCAACCGCCACCCCATCTGGGATGTGAGGAGCACCTCTGCCCGGCCGCCACCCCGTCTGGGATGTGAGGAGCGCCTCTGCCCGGCCGCCACCTCGTCTGGGATGTGAGGAGCATCTCTGCCTGGCCGCCCCGTCTGGGATGTGAGGAGCGCCTCTGCCCAGCCGCCACCCCGTCTGGGATGTGAGGAGCACCTCTGCCCAGCCGCCACCCCGTCTGGGATGTGAGGAGCACATCTGCCCGGCTGCCCCGTCTGGGAAGTGAGGAGCGCCTCTGCCCAGCCGCCACCCCGTCTGGGATGTGAGGAGCACCTCTGCCCAGCCACCCCGTCTGGGAAGTGAGGAGTGCCTCTGCCCAGCTGCCCCGTCTGGGAGGAAGTGAGGAGTGCCTCTGCCCGGCTGCCCTGTCTGGGAAGTGAGGAGCGCCTCTGCCCGGCCGCCCCGTCTGGGAAGTGAGGAGTGCCTCTGCCCAGCCGCCCCGTCTGGGAGGAAGTGAGGAGCGCCTCTGCCCGGCCGCCCTGTCTGGGAAGTGAGAAGCGCCTCTGCCCGGCTGCCCCGAATGGGAAGTGAGGAGCGCCTCTGCCCAGCCGCCCCGTCTGGGAAATGGGGAGCACCTCTGCCCGGCCGGCCCGTCTGGGATGTGAGGAGCGCCTCTGCCCGGCCGCCACCCCGTCTGGGAAATGGGGAGCGCCTCTGCCCAGCCGCCCCGTCTGGGATGTGAGGAGCGCCTCTGCCCGGCCGCCACCCCGTCTGGGAAATGGGGAGCGCCTCTGCCCAGCCGCCCCGTCTGGGAAGTGAGGAGTGCCTCTGTCCGGCCGCCATCCCGTCTGGGAAGTGGGGAGCACCTCTGCCCGGCTGCCCCATCTAGGAAGTGAGGAGTGCCTCTGCCCGGCCACCCCGTCTGGGAACTGAGGAGCGCCTCTGCCCGGCCGCCTATCATCTGGGATGTGGGAAGCGCCTCTGCCTGGCCGCCCCATCTAGGAGTGAGGAGTGCCTCTGCCCGGCCACCCCATCTGGGAGGTGTACCCAACAGCTCCGAAGAGACAGCGACCATCGAGAACAGGCCATGATGACGATGGCGGTTTTGTCGAAAAGAAAAGGGGGAAATGTGGGGAAAAGAAAGAGAGATCAGATTGTTACTGTGCCTGTGTAGAAAGAAGTAGACATAGGAAACTCCATTTTGTTCTGTACTAAGAAAAATTCTTCTGCCTTGGGATGCTGTTAATCTATAACCTTACCCCCAACCCTGTGCTCTCTGAAACATGTGCTGTGTCAACTCAGGGTTAAATGGATTAAGGGCGGTGTAAGATGTGCTTTGTTAAAAAGATGCTTGAAGGCAGCATGCTTGTTAAGAGTCATCACCACTCCCTAATCTCAAGTACCCAGGGACACAAACACTGCGGAAGGCCGCAGGGACCTCTGCCTAGGAAAACCAGAGCCCTTTGTTCACGTGTTTATCTGCTGACCTTCTCTCCACTATTATCCTATGACCCTGCCACATCCCCCTCTCCAAGAAGCACCCAAGAATGATCAATAAATACAAAAAATAAAAATATAGAGGAATATTTTTTTAGAAAAATATAGGGAAAAAATGTTTTTTTTTCTATAGAGAGAAACATAGACCGGGCACAGTGGCTCACGCCTGTAATCCCAGCACTTTGGGAAGCTGAGGCGGGTGGATCATTTGACGTGAGGAGTTGGAGACTACCCTGGCCAACATGGTGAAACCCTGTCTCTACTAAAAAATACAAAAATTAGCCGGGCGTGGTAGCGCATGCCTGTAATCCCTGCTACTCAGGAGACTGAGGCAGGACAATCACTTGAACCCAGGAGGCGGAGGTTGCAGTGAGCTGAGATCGCACCACTGCACTCCAGCCTGGGCAACAAGAGGGGAATTCTGTCTCAAAAAAAAAAAAAACCAACTATATAAGTATACAAATCTCATTCTCCATGGTGAAATTTCAGTATCAATAATATAGTCATGTATCCTAGTTCTTTAAACATCAATTTAGATAACTGCTTTTCTTGACTACATATTATAATTTACCTACAAGTTTTTTTCTTTTTTGAGACAAGGTCTCGCTCTGTCACCCAGGCTAGGGTGCAGTGGCATGATCGTAGCTAACCACAGCCTCATCCTCCTTGGCTCAAACAACCCTCCCACCTCAGCTTCCTGTGCAGCTGGGACCACAGGGGTGTGCCAGCACACCTGGCTAATTTACTTTTTATTCCTTATAAGATAGGATCTCACTATGTTACCTAGGTTAAGATTTTTTAAATACCAAATGCCTCAACCTGATAAAGGACTTCTACAAAAATCCCACAACTAATGAGCTAACATCATGTTTAAAGGTACAAGACTGAATGCTTTCTCCTTTCGACAAGGAGCAAGACAAGAATGTTTCCTTTCAGCTAGGCGCAGTGGCTCACCCCTGTAATCCCAACACTTTGGGAGGCCAAGGCAGGAGGATCACTTGAGGTCAGGAATTTGAGACCATCCTATGCAACATATTTTTTTTTTGTAGAGACAAGACATGGCATCCTGTCTCTACAGGATAGAAGGCCGTCGTGGGCTGATCACCTGAGGTCAGGAGTTCGAGACCAGCCTGGCCAACATGGTAAAACCCCATCTCCACTAAAAACACAAAAATTAGCTGGGCATGGTGGTGCGTGACTGTAATCCCAGCTAATCCAGAAGCTGAGGCAGGAGAATCACTTGAACTCGGGAGGTGGAGATTGCAGTGAGCTGAGATTGTGCCACTGCACTCCGGCCTGGGTGCCAGAGTAAGACTTCATCTCAAAAAAAAAAAAAAAAAAAGTTAGTAAGGCACAGTGGTGAGCACCTACAGTCCCAGCTACTCAAGAGGCTGAGGCAGGAGGATAGCTTGAGTGTGTTTGAGACTGCCATGAGCTATGATCATGCCAATGAACTTCAGCCTAGGCAACTGGGCAACAGAGCAAGACCCTGTCTCAAAAAAAAAAAAAAAAAAAAAAAAAGGCTGGGCACAGTGGCTCACACCTATAATCCCAGTATTTTGGGAGGCCAAAGCAGGAGGATGGCTTGAGCCCACAAGTTAAGAGACCAGCCTCATCAACATAGCAAGACCCTGTCTCTACAAAAAATTAAAAAATTAGCTCAGCATGGTGGCATGCCTGTGGTCCCAGCTACTGCAGGCTGGGCAACAGGGCACGGTTCTGTCTTAAAAAAAACAATGTCTGCTTTAATCATTGAACATTATACTCAGGGTTCTAGGCAGAACAATTAAGCAAAGAGAAATAAAAGATACTCAACTTAGAAAGAAGTAAAACTATCACGATTTGCAGAGGACATGACCTGTGTTTAAAAAAAAAACACTAAGAAACACATTAAAAAACTATTATAGGCCGGGTACAGTGACTCACACTTGTAATCCCAGCACTTCGGGAGGCTGAGGCGGGCGGATTACTTGAGGTCAGGAGTTTGAGACTAGCCTGGCCAATATGGTGAAACCCTGTCTCCACTAAAAATACAAAAATTAGCCAGGCGTGGTGGCGGGCACCTGTAATCCCAGCTACTTGGGAGGCTGAGGCAGGAGAATCACTTGAACCCAGAGGCGGAGGTTGCAGTGACCCAAGATCGTGCCATTGGCACTCCAGCCTGGGCGACAAGAGCGAAACTCCATCTCAAAACAACAACAACAACAAAATCAACAGTTCATCAAGGTTCATCTTGCCTTGTATCAATGCAGGAAACAAGTCAACATACAAAAACCAATTGCATTCCTATATGCTAGACATAAACAATCAAAACTGAAATTTTAAAAATTATATTTCTGGCTGGGCACTGTGGCTCATGTTTATAATCCCAGCACTTTAGGAGGCTGAGGCTGGTGTATCACTCGAGGTGAGGAGTTTGAGACCAGCCTGGCCAACATGGTGAAACCCCATCTCTACCAAAAAATAAAAAAATAAAAACTAGCCAGGCATGGTGGTGCATACAGGTAGTCCCAGCTACTCAGGAGGCTGAGGTAGAAGGACTGCTTGAACCCAGGGCAGAGGTTGCAGTGAGCCAAGATCACACCTCTGCCCTCCAGCCTGGGTGACAGAGTGGGACCCTGTCTCAAAAAAATAAAATAAAAATAAACATTAGCCAGGCATGGCGGCTAATGCCTGTAGTCCCAGCTACTTGGCAGGCTAAGGAGGAGGGATCACCTAAGCCCAGGAGGTTGAGGCTGCAGTAAACTGTGATCACACCACTGCACTCCAGCCTGGGCAACAGAGCAAGACCCTGTCTCACAAAAAAAAAAAAGACATCAAACGTAAAAGTAGCCCAGCAGAGTGGGCTGTAATCCCAAAACTCTGAGAGGCCGAGACTGGTGGATCACTTAAGCCCAGGAGTTTGAGACCAGCCCAGGAAACATGGCAAAACCCTATACAAAAAATACGAAATGTAGCCAGATGTGGTGGCACACTTGTAGTCCCAGTTAGTTGGGAGGCTCAAGTGGGAGGGTGGAGGATCAATTGAGCCCAGGAGGTCAAGGCTGCAGTGAACCAATATCCGTGCCACAGCACTCCAGCCTGGGTGACAGACTACGCCCCTGTCCAAAAAAAAAAAAAAAAAACCTCAAATCATTAATCATGAGGGAAACGCAAATCAAAACCACAATGAAATATCACTTTATACCCACTCTGATGGCTGGCTATTTTTTAAATAATGGAAAATAACTAGTGTTGGTAAGGATGCTGGAGAAACTGGAACTCTAGTACACTGTATTATTGAAAGGATGGAAAATGGTGTAGCCACTATTGGGAAACAAAAGGAATGAAGTATTAATACATGCTACAACATGGATGAACCTTGAAAACATGCCAAGCGAAAGAAGCCAGACATAAAAAGCACATATTATATGATTCTATTTATAAGAAACATCCAGAAAAGGCAAATCCATAGGCAAAAAGCAGATTAGTGATTACCAGAAAAGGAGGTAGGGGAAAATGTACAATGACTGCTTAATGGATATAAGGTTTATTTTGGGGATGATAGAAATGTTCTGGAATTAGAAAGTGGTAATTGCACAACACTGTGAATTTATTAAAAGCCACCAAATTGTACACTTAAAATGACTGAAATGGTAGATTTTGTTAGGTGAATTTTTTTTTTTTTTTTTTTGAGACAGAGTCTTACTCTGTTGCCAGGCTGGAGTGCAGTGGTGCGATCTCTGCTCACTGCAGCCTCCACCTCCCAGGTTCAAGCAATTCTCCTGCCTCAGCCTCCCAAGCAGCTGGGGCTACAGGCATGTGCCACCACGCCACGCTAATTTTTGTATTTTTAGTAGAGATGGGGTTTCACCATGTTGGCCAAGATGGTCTCGATCTCTTGACCTCATGATCCACCCACCTTGGCCTCCCAAAGTGCTGGGATTACAGGGTGAGCCACCGTGCCCGGTCTGTTAGGTGAATTTTACCTCAATTTTTTAAAAAGGGGAGCCCTGGATGATTTTATTTTACAGCCAGAGCAGAGAATCACTGACTCAATCACAGATTTAAATAAAGCCACCTTAACTTTGTAACAAACTTCTCAAACCATTCAACTACTCCTAAGGAGGTTGTTACATCTTATTATCAGAAGTAGTCTGTACAATACTAGCATTAAAAGTTTTTCTAAAAAAAAACACTTAAAGGATTAAAAAATTCTAAATTAAGGGATACTAACAACATACACACCCAGATGCTTACAATTTACAAAATCATTCCCCATGGTAAAACTCGACACACAAACGTCCTTTTCTGCATTTAATGCATATTTTTAATGACTAAAGAACAAGAAATTACAAAGATGAAAAAATTAGCCAGGCGCAGTGGCTCAAGTCTGTAATCCCAGCACTTTGGGAGACCAAGGTGAGAGGATCATCTGAGGACAAGAGTTTGAGACCAGCCTGGACAACATGGTGAAACCCCATCTCTATTAAAAATACAAAAATTAGCTGGGTGTGGTGGCACATGCCTGCAGACCCAGCTACTGGAGAGGCTGGGGCAGGAGGATTGCTTGAACCCAGGAGATGGAGGTTGCAGTGAACCAAGATCACACCACTGCACTCCAGCCTAGTCAACCGACCAAGACCCTATCTCAAAAAAAAAAAAAAAAGAAATATACTTTTAACTTCTGTATTTAAATACAGTTAACAGAATATTTATTGCATATGCAATGCAGAGGTAGCCAGTTATTATTTAAGTATACATAAATTCATACTAAAGCAGTAACATCTCACTAGATAACTAGATACGACCTATCCACTATGGTCTAAATGTTTGTGTCCCTCCAAAATTCATATGCTGACATCTAATCCCCAACGTGTTGGTAAGAAATGGGGCCTGGGGCCAGGCGCAGTGGCTCACGTCTGTAATCCCAGCACTTTGGGAGGCCGAGGCAGGCGGATCATGAGGTCAGGAGATCAAGACCATCCTGGCTAACATGGTGAAACCCCGTCTCTACTAAAAATACAAAAAAATTAGCCAGGCGTGGTGGCAGGAGCCTGTAGTCCCAGCTACTCGGGAGGCTGAGGCAGGAGAATGGCGTGAACCCGGGAGGCGGAGCTTGCAGTGAGCCGAGATCAAGCCACTGCACTCCAGCCTGGGCAACAGAGCGACACTCTATTACAAAAAAAAAGAAAGAAAGAAATGGGGACTTAGGGAAGTCATGAAGACACAGCACTCATGAATGGGACTAGTGCCCTTATAAGAGAGGCCTAAGAGAACCTGTTTGCCCCTTTTACCCTTCTGCCATGTGAAGACACAGCAAGAAGGTCCCACCTTTTAAGCAGAGTGCAAGCCCTCATCAGGCACCTTGATCTTACATTTACCAGACTTCAGAACTGTGAACAAAAAAAATTGTATTGTTTATAAATTACCCAGTCTAAGATATTCTGTTATAGCAGCAGGAAAAGGTTAAAAACCTATCAAGTTACCGTTACACAAATTAAAACACAAATAAGATGACATATTTGTACTTCCTAAAATAAATTAATTTTATATTAATTCGCAAGAAGTGACTTTTCTAAACCCCAAACTATAACAGAAATGGAAAAAACACAAATGCAACTTTGTACAAATGTTGCCATATTTCTAATATAAATACATTTTATATTTATGTTTTTGTTTTTTGAGATAGGGGCTTGTTCTGTTGCCTTGGCTTGAATGCAATGTGTATGATCATAGCTCGCTGCAACCTGTAACTCTTAGGTTCAAGGAATCCTCCTGCCCCAGCTTCCCAGGTAGGTAGGACTACAAGAGTACACCACCACACTCAGCTAATGTTTTTTTTTTTTTAAAGAGATGGGGGTCTTGCTATGTTGCCCAGGCTGGTCTTGAACTCCTGGCCTCAAACGATCCTCCTGCCTTGGCCTCCTAAAATGCTAGGATTAGAGGCACAAGCCATCATGACTAATCAAGTCCTCAGTTTTATTTTTTATTTTATTTTTATTTTTTTTTGAGACGGAGTCTTGCTCTTTCGCCCAGGCCAGACTGCAGTGGCGCTATCTCGGCTCACTGCAAGCTCTGCCTCCCAGGTTCACACCATTCTCCTGCTTCAGCCTCCTGAGTAGCTGGGATTACAGGCGCCCGCCACCACGCCCGGCTAATTTTTTTTGCATTTTTAGTAGAGATGGGGTTTCACCGTGTTAGCCAAGATGGTCTCGATCTCCTGACCTCGTGATCCGCCTGCCTCAGCCTCCCAAAGTGCTGGGATTACAGACATGAGCCACCGAGCCCGGCCTCAGTTTTAATTTACCTTACTCTACCTTTTTAGATTCAGGTCTGCTACTACCATAATGAAGACTACCCAAAGAGTAAATCTCTTTGGGGAGAAACAGCAAAGACAACTGAGGGGAAAGATTATGAAATCTGGCAAATTGAGAAGACAGATCTGACCAGCCTGGGCAACACAGAAAGACTGCCTCTCGATCATCTGAGGTCGGGAGCTCAAGACCAGCCTGACCAACATGGAGAAATCCCATCTCTACTAAAAATACAAAATTAGCCAGGCATGGTGGCACTACTGCATTCAAGCCTGGGCAACAAGAGTGAAACTCCGTCTCAAAAAAAAAAAAAGGCCAGGCGCGGTAGCTCACACCTGTAATCTCAGCACTTTGAGAGGCCGAGGCGGGCAGATCATGAGGTCAGGAGATCGAAACCATCCTGGCTAACACGGTGAAACCCCATCTCTACTAAAAATACAAAAAATTCGCCGGGCGTGGTGGCAGGCACCTGTAGTCCCACCTACTCGGGAGGCTGAGGCAGGAGAATGGCTTGAACCTGGGAGGCGGAGCTTGCAGTGAGCCGAGATTGTGTCACTGCACTCCAACCTGTGAGACAGAGCGAGACTCCGTTTCAAAAAAAGAAAGACCCCACCTCTACAAAAAAATTTTAAAAATTAGCCAGGTGTGGTAGTGCACACCTATAGTCCCAGCTACTTGAGAGGCTAAGGTGGCATGATCACCTGAGCCTAGGGAGGTGGAGGCTGCATTGAGCCATGATGGCGCCACTGCACTCTAGCCTGGGCAACACAGTGAGACCTCATCTCAAAAGAAGAGATAGATTAATACTTAGAGAACTGCCAGCCAAGAGTTCTTAACCTGTCAATCCAAAAGCCCTTAAAGAATCTATAGATTGGCTTCAGGGGATTAACTAAAATTGTGTGTAAAATTGGTTTTTTCTGTATCTTCCTTGGAAAAATTTTTATATTTTTTATTGAATTCTCAAAGGAGCGAAAGACCCAAAAGAGTGTAGAACTATCAAGATTTGGCCAGGAATAGTGGCACATGCCTGTAATCCCAGCACTTTGGGGAGCCAAGGCAGAAGGATCACTAGAACTCAAGCGTTCAAGACGAGCCTCAGCAACATAGTGAGATCCTGTCTCAACTTAAAAAAAAAAAAAAAAGGTGACTGAGTAAATAAAGCTTTCTTAGGACATAAAGAAATTTTTTAAATTGATAAATTTGACTTTATTGAAATTTAAAACTTCTGCTCTTTAAAAAAAGACCATTAAGAAGCCACAGAATGACAGTCTGGGCAAAATAGCAAGGCCTTGTCTCTATAAAAAAAAAACATTTTTTTTTTTAATTAGCTGGGTATGGTGGCACACACCTGTAGTTCCAGCTACTCAGAAGGCTGAAGTGGAAGGATCACCTGAACCAGGGAGGTCAAAGCTGCAATGAGATGTGGTCACGCTACTGCACTCCAGCCTAGGCAACAGAGTAAGACCCCGTATCAAAAAAGAAAACAAAAAGCCACCATAGAATGGAAGAAAATATGTGCAATACATTTATCTTGCAAAAGACTTGTATCCAGAATATACAAAGAATTATTGGGCCAGAAATGTTGGCTCACGCCTGTAATCCCAGCACTTTGGGAGGCTGAGGCAGGTGGATCACCTGAGATCAGGAGTTTGAGACCAGCATGGCAAAACCTCATCTCTACTAAAAATACAAAAATCAGCTGGGCATGGTGGTGTGCACCTATAATCCCAGCTACTGGGGAGGCTGAGGCATGAGAATCATTTGAACCCCAGAGACAGGGGTTGAGCCAAGACTGTGCCACTGCACTCCAGCCTGGGCAACAGAGCAAGACTCCATCTCAAAAAAAAAAAAGAAAATTCTTGGCCGGGTGCAGTGGCTCATGCCTGTAATCCCAGCACTTTATGAGGCCAACACGGCTCACCACAATCTCAACCTCCTAGACTCAAGCAATTCTTCCATCTCAACCTCCCAAGTAGCTAGGACCACAGGCATGTGCCACCACACCCAGCTAATTTACTTTTTATTTTTTGTAAAGACAAGGTCTCACTACATTGCCCAGACTGGTCTCGAACTCCTGGGCTCAAGTGATCCTCCCACCCAGGTTTCCCAAAGTGCTGGGATTACAGATGTGAGCCACCATGCCCAGGCACAAATATTTTCTTACCTTTTAAAAATATATCTAATCATCATGGCACGAATATACCTATATAACAAACCTGTACGTTCTGCACATGTACCCCAGAACTGAAAGACTTAAAGTCTAATAATTATAAAGTATCTCTACTGATAATTTGTAAGGCACAACCACAACATATGTATATTTACTTTTTTAACTATATGAATACTAATGTATGTATTTTGTGTACTGGAAAACATACAAAAATCTGCCAGGCGCGGTGGCTCATGCCTGTAATCCCACCACATTGGGAGGGTGAGGCAGGAGGATCACCTGAGGTCAGGAGTTTGAGACCAGCCTGGTCAACATGGTGAAACCCCGTCTCTACTAAAAATACAAAAATTAGCTGGGAATGGTGGCAGGCACTTGTAGTCCCAGCTACTTGGGAGGCTGAGGCAGGAGAACTGCTTGCACTCAGGAAGCAGAGGTTGCAGTGAGCCAAGATCACACCACTGCAGTCCAGCCTGGGTAACAAGAGTGAAACTCTATCTCAAAAAAAAAAAGAAGAAAGCATACAAAAATCAAAGTGTGAAAAGGATGAAATAGTAAAAAACACTTGGGTAATGCAGCATAAACATGCTTATTAAACACATAAACACTGGGAGGCTGGCTATGTCACTTTACATCTCTAGGTGGATTCCAAAAATTACACTCCAGCCTGAACAACACACTGAGACCCTATCTCAAAAGAAAAAATAAAAAAAGACAAACCAATATTTAAAACAAGCAAGCGATATTAACAAACTTCACAAAAGCAGATATACTAAAGGCCAATAAGGAAAAACAAACAGATATTCAATATCATTATTCATCAAGAAAGTACAAATTAAATTTACAATGGCCTAACACTGTATATCCATTAGAATGGCTAAAATTGAAAATAGTGACAGTACAAATGTGGGCAGGAATGCAGAACATAATGAACCTCTCATATACTGCTAATGGGAATGTAAAATGGCATAACCACTTTGGAAAACTGGCAGTTTCTTTAAAAAAAAAAAAAAAAAGTATAACTGTCACGTAAGCCAGTCATTCTGTTGCGGGAATCTGGAGACTGGAGAGACCAATGCATGGAACAGGAGGATTTTCTTTAGGTGGCCACCAGCCCAGCAAATTAACATCCAAAGGCTGAGCCCTCAACAAAGACAGGGCTTGACTTTTATACACACTTCTGAAAGGGAGTTGGCTAGTTTGAATGGTGCGGTGGGAATGTGACGGTGCGAAACTCATGGGGCAGGCAAGCAGGCTTACAGAAGCAGAACAAAGGCAGTTAATTAAATTGCGACAGGTCTCGCAACGCAGGCATAGCTTGTGATCTTGCAGCTGCACTGTAGGGAAAACAGGAACTTACAAAACTTGTGAAACACAGGTATTTGTAGAAATAGTTATGAGAATGGAATTTGTTTTCTTTTCTTATCCTCACTCTGGGGCGGGGGTGTGGGGGGCAGTGTGCTGGGAGAGTATCTGGAGCTCATTCCTTTGGGCTCTGGCTTTTCAGATAGTGTTATCAAGGCTCTGCCAGGGCCCTGCCTATTGCTGGCCTTGGAGTGAGTCAGCCAAGTACAGGAAAACTTGTTTTTCTCTTTTTAACTTTGCTTCAATTCCACTACTATTAATTACCCAGTAGAAATGAAAACATTACCACCCAAAAACTTGTATATGTATGTTCATAGCAGCTCTTTCCATAATGTCAAACACCAAAGACAACCCAGATTCCATCAACAGATGAAATGACAACTTGTGGGCTGGGCATGGTGGCTCACACTTGTAATCCCAGCACTTTGGGAGGTCGAGATAGGCAGACTGCTTGAGGACAAGGATTTGAGACCAGCCTGGCCAACACAGTGAAACCCCATCTTTACTAAAAATGCAAAAATTAGCTGGGTGTGGTGACATGCACCTGTAATTCCAGTTACTCAGGAGGCTGAGGTAGGAGAATTGCTTGAACTCAGGAGCCGAGATCATACCACTGCACTCCAGACTGGGCGACAGAGAAAGACTCTGTCTCAAAAAAAAAAAAAAAAAAAAGTCCAGGCACGGTGGCTCACGCCTGTAATCCTAGCACTTTCGGAGTCCAAGGCAGGCGGATCACAAGGTGAAAAGATCGAGACCATCCTGGCTAACACAGTGAAACCCCATCTCTACTACAAACACAAAAAATTAGCCAGGCATGGTGGCAGGAGCCCGCAGTCCCAGCTACTTGGGAGGCTGAGGCAGGACAATCGCTTGAACCTGGGAGGCAGAGGTTGCGGTGAGCCGAGATTATGCCATTGCACTCCAGCCTGGGCAACAAGAGTGAAACTCCATCTCAAAAAAAAAAAAGGAATATAAAGTGGTACATCCACTTTGGAAAACAGTTTGGGAGTTTCTTAAAAAGTAAAGCATGTATCTACTACATTACCCAGCCATTTCATTCCTAGGTATTTACTCAAGAGAAATAAAGACGTGAATGTTCATCATAGCAGCCTTAGTCATAAGGGACAAAAACTGGAAATAACCCACATATCCATCAACATGTGAATAAACAAATTGAGACATATCTCTACAATGAAAAATTACTCAACAATAAAACGGAACAAACTACTGATGCATCCAACGACACAGATGAATCTCAAAGACATTATGGTGAGCAAAAGAAGCAATGTCTAAAAGACTACAAACTATGATTCTACCTGTATGAAACTAGAAAAAAACTAATCAACAGTTAAAGGAAAACAGACCAGCATTTGCCTGGAGCCAGGTCAGAAGAGGAAGAGAAATTACTGGTAAGGCGCAGGAGGGTAACTTTTGAGGTAATGTTCTCTATCTTGATTGTGGAGGTGATTACACAGTTATATACCTTGATGAAAACTCAAAACAGTCACTGAGTGGTGTTAAGTCAATAAACAAACTAAAAAAGGACTTGTGGTTACCATCACGACCATGTAAGGAGGTTGACAAATCTCTTCCCAAGAAAACTATAAAGCTAACCCAAAACAGTCAAAACAACCATTTCAGCACTTGGAAACTGACCAAAAGCATAAAACAAACTAAGAAATGTTCACTCATGAAAACAACTGAACTTTGGGTAAGAATACCATGAGTCTCTGTGATTCACACCTAGGATCAACTCCCATATTCAGTACCCTACTCCTCAGTTCAAATCACAGGTTGAACTATGAGTCCAGTAGTTTAACCAGGGAAGGACAGAATATGAGTACCAACCACTGCACTGCGACAGCTGAAGGGAACAGATGAGATGTGGAGTATCGTTACTCCAATCTTAGTGGCCAATTGCCTGCCATTGGGTCTTACCTGAGACAAGCAACAAATGAGAAGATGAGTCAGAGATTTATCAGGAAGCTCCATGAAATAAGACAGCCATAGGAGGATTCATAAACTCTCAAAATATCCCAGAATGGTCAGAGGCTTTTGAAATGCACAGCAGAGACCACAATAGGCCCACATAACCCTGCTCAGCGGGATCTATGTGCACGCGTGCGCACACACACACACACACACACACACAAATTTGAGAGCCCTGAGGAAAGAGTTGGGGCAGACTTGAAAGCTAGTACACACCTTCCAGCCCTGTACAGAACCAAGATGTTATCTTTAACTCTCTTTCCCTCATTTTTCATATCCAATTCATCCTTATGTGCAATTGATTTCACCTCCTATACCTCTCTTTAACCTCTCCATTTCTTTTCATTTTCACCACTATCACCATCCAAGCTACCAACAACTCTCGTGTAGACAATTTTAACAGACTCATAACTGGGTTCCTTACTTTTACCACCGTTCCCCTCCAATCTCTACACACCAAAGCTGTTATCTTTTCAACTGCAAATCTTAAAGTACTCCACTACTTAAAACATTTCAGGCCGGGCACGGTAGCTCACACCTGTAATCCTGCACTCTGGGAGGCCGAGGCGGGCGGATCACGAGGTCAGGAGATCGAGACCATCCTGGCTCACACAGTGAAACCCCGTGTCTACTAAAATTACAAAAAAATTAGCCGGGCGTGGTGGCGGGCGCCTGTAGTCCCAGCTACTGAGGAGGCTGAGGCAGGAGAATGGCGTGAACCAGGGAGACGGAGCTTGCAGTGAGCGGAGATTGCACCACTGCACTCCAGCCAGGGCGACAGAGCGAGACTCTGTCTCAAAAAAAAAAAAAAAAAAACCATTTCAATGTTTTCCCACTACTTTTATAGTTAGGACATTTTTGCTCTTAACATAGTCTACAAAGTATGTCCCATATTATCTGCCCTCCTGCCAGATTGCTCTTTCTAAGCTCTCTCACAGTTCTTAAGCCCCAGCCATACTCCTTTACTGTCATGAGGCCTCTATACTTGCTTCTTATGAATGGAAGATTCCCCAACATTCCCCTTCACCTAGTTAATTCCTTCTCATCCTTCAGAAGAATAACTTTCTCAGAGAAATCTTTCTTGGCTCCCCAAATTGGTCAAATACCTCTACTATACATTTTCAAAGTACCATGCACCTCTGTCAAAATCAGTTAACACAGTTTTAATTACACACTCATTTGCGTGATTTTTCATCGAGAAAGAAATGTCCGTCTTTCTCAATGGACTATAGCCTTAAGGAAGGCAAGGAAGAAACAGTCCCAGCACCTACCAAATGCCGTGGCAAATGATAGGGGATCAATAAATACTTCTTTGCAGTGGTTCAACCCCTGTAATCCCAGCACTTTTGGCAGATCATCTGAGGTCAGGAGTTCAAGACCACCCTGGCCAACATGGTGAAACCCCATCTCTACTAAACATACAAAAATTAGCTGGGCATGGTGGCACATGTCTGTAATCTCAGGTACTCGAGTGGCTCAGGCACAAGAATCACTTGAACCCAGGAGGCAAAGGTTGCACTAAGCTGAGATTGAGCCACCACTGCACTCCAGCCTGGACGACAGAGCAAGACTCTGTCTCAAAAAAAAAAAAAAAAAAAAAAAAAAAAGGCTGGGTACGGTGGCTCACGCCTGTAATCCTACCACTTTGGGAGGCCAAGGCGGGCGGATCACCTAAGGTCGGGAGTTCGAGACCAGCCTGACCGACATGGAGAAACCCTGTCTCTACTAAAAATACAAAATTAGCCAGGCGTGGTGGTGCATGCCTGTAATCCCAGCTACTCAGGAGGCTGAGGCAGGAGAATCGCTTAAACCCGGGAGGTGGAGGTTGCGGTGAGCCAAGATCATGCCATTGCACTCTGGCCTGGGCAATAAGAGCAAAACTCTGTCTCAAAAAAAAACAAAAACAAAACAAAAAAAAATTATGCAAACCTTGGAATAATTTAGTGTGGTGAATGTATACGTATTTTTCTCCTTTATTCAAAATTCCTACAAGTCTGTGCTCATTTTATAATTTAAAAATAATGCTCAGGCTGGGTGCAGTGTCTCACGCCTGTAATTCCAGCACTCTGGGTGGCCAAGGCAGGGGGACTGTTTGAGCTAGGGGGTTTGAGACCAGCCTGGGCAACACAGCAAGACCCCGTCCCTACAAAAAAAAATTAAAAATCAGTCAGGCATGGTGTTGCATACCTGTAGTCCCAGCTACTCAGGAGACTGAGGTGGGAGATAACTTGTGCCCGTGAGATCAAGGCTGCAGTCACTCCAGACTGAGTGACAGAGCAAGATCCTGTCTCAGAAAAAATAATAATAATCCTCAAAAAAATCTTGCAGCATTTTTAAATTTTCTAACATACATTTTAGTTTTTAGCATATAAGTCTTATATGTTTTATTAAATTTAATTTTTGTGGGTACATACGTGCATATATTTATGGGATAAATGAGATGCTTTGTTACAGGTATGCAATATGTAAGTCAGATCATACAAAATAGGGTATCCATCCCCTCAAGCATTTATCCTTGTGTTACAAACAATACAATTATACTCTTTTATTTTAAAATGTACAATTACATTATTATTGACTATAAGTCATCCTATTGTGCTATCAAATACTGGGTCTTATTGATTCTTTTTTTTTTTTTTTTTGGTACCCACTAACCATCCCCACCTCCCCACCATCCCCCACTACCCTTCCCAACCTCTAGTAACCATCCTTCTACTATCTCCATTAGCTCAACTGTTTTGATTTTTAGATCCCACAAGTAAGTGAGAACATGCAATGTTTGTCTTTCTGTGCCTGGCTTATTTCACTTAACATAATGACCTCCAGTTTCACCCATGTTGTTACAAATGACAGGATCTCATTCATTTTTATGGCTGAATAGTACTCCATTATGTATAAGTACCATATTTTCTTTATCCATTCATCTGTTGATGGACACAGGTTGATTCCATATCTTGGCTATTGTAAATAGTGCTACAACAAACCTGGGAGTGCAGATATCTCTTCAATATACTGATTTCCTTTCTTTTGGATACATACCCAGCAGTGGGACTGCTGGATCATACGGTAGCTCTACTTTTAGTTGTTTTGTTTTCTTTTTTGGGATGGAATCTCGCTCTGTCGCCCAGGCGGGAGTGCAGTGGTGCCATCTCAGCTCACTGCAAGCTCCACCTCCCGGGTTCACACCATTCTCTTGCCTCAGCCTCCCGAGTAGCTGGGATACAGGCGCCTGCCACCACACCTGGCTAATTTTTTTACATTTTTAGTAGAGACGGGGTTTCACCGTGTTAGCCAGGATGGTCTCAATCTGACCTCATGATCCACCGCCTCGGCCTCCCAAAGTGCTGGGATTACTGGCATAAGCCACCGCGCCCAGCAGCATACTTTTAGTTTTTTGAGGAACCTCCAAACTGTTCTCCATAGTGCTGGTACTAGTTTACATTCCCGCCAACAGTGTACAAGGGTTCCCTTTACCCCACATCCTTGCCAGCATTTCCTATTACGTGTTTTTGGATATAAGCCATTTTAACTGGGGTGAGATATTTCACTGTAGTTGTGACTTGCATTTCTCTGATGACCAATGATGTTGAACGCCTTTTCATATGCCTGTTTTCCACTTGCATGTCTTTTTTTTTTTTTGAGATGGAGTTTCATTCTTATTGCCCAGGCTGGAGTGCAATGGCACAATCTCGGCTCACTGCAAACTCTGCCTCCCAGGTTCAAGTGATTCTCCTGCCTCAGCCTCCTGAGTAGCTGGGATTACAAGCATGTACCACCACGCCCAGCTAATTTTGTATTTTCAGTAGAGATGGGGTTTCTCTATGTTGGTCAGGCTGGTCTCGAACTCCCGACCTCAGGTGATCCACCTGCGTCGGACTCCCAAAGTGCTGGGATTACAAGCCTGAGCCACCGTGCCCAGCCTGCATGTCTTCTTTGGAGTAATGTCTATTCAAATCTTTTGCCCATTTTTTAAATTGGATTATTAGATTTTTTTCCTATAGAGTTGAGCTCCTTATATATTCTGGTTATTAATCCTTTGTCAGATGGGTAGTTTGCAAATATTTTCTCCTATCCTGTGGGTTGTCTCTTCACTTTATTGTTTCCTTTGCTGTGCAGAAGCTTTTTAACTTCATGTGATCCCATTTGTCCATTTTTCCTTTGGTTGCCTGTGGTTATGGGATATTACTCAAGAAGTTTTTGCCCAGACCAATGTCCTAGAGAGTTTCCCCAAAGTTTTCTTGTAGTAATTTCATAGTTTGAGGTCTTAGATTTAATACATTTAATACATTTTTATTTGATTTTTGTATATGGCAAGAGATGGAGGCCTAGTTTCATTCTTCTGCATATAGATATCCAGTTTTCTAAGCACTATCTATTGAAGAGACTGTCTTTTCCCCAGTGTATGTTCTTGGCACCTTTGTCAAAAATGAGTTCACTGCAGGTGTGTGGATAGATTTATACATAAGTTGTTTTATGGGGTTTTGTTTTTTGAATAACTAGCAAAAGAAATCAAAGATCTAAATAAGTAGAGACATACCATGCCCACGGGTTGGAAGCTTCAACATAGTAAACATATCAACTCTCCCCAAACTGATCCTAGGTTGTTGTTTTTTTTTCTTCAACCTTTGGGAGCACAGAACATTATCTTAGGTTTAATGCAATTCCTATAAAAATCCCACTAAGACTTTTAGTAGACATAAACAAGCTTATTCTAAATGTATATAGAAAGGCATGGGCCCCAGAACAGTTTAAACAATCTTGACAAAGAATAAACTGAGGGCCAGGTGCGGTGACTCACGCCTGTAATCCCAGCATTTTGGGAGGCTGAGGTGGGCGGGCGGATCACAAGGTCAGGAGATCGAGACCATCCTGGCTAACACAGTGAAAACCCGGCTCTACTAAAAAAAAAAAAAAAAAAAAATACAAAAAATTAGTGGGGCAAGGTAGCAGGCGCCTGCAGTCCCAGCTACTTGGGAGGCTGAGGCAGGAGAATGGCGTGAACCCGGGAGGCGGAGCTTGCAGTGAGCTGAGATCACACCACTGCACTCCAGCCTGGGCGACAGAGCGAGACTCTGTTTCCCAAAAAAAAAAAAAAAAAAAAAAAAAATCAGCCAGACATGGTGGCACATACCTGTAATCCCAGCTACTTGGGAGGCTGAGGCACAAGAATCGCTTGAACCCAGAAGGGAGAGGTTGCAGTGAGCCGAGAGCGCACCACTGCATTCCAGCCTGAGCAACAGTAAGACTGTCTCAAAAAAAAAAAAAAAAAAAAAATTAGCTGGGCATAGTGGCGTGCGCCTGTAGTCCCAGCTACTCAGAAGGCTGAGGAGAAGGGATCTCGAGCCCAGGAGTTCGAGGTTGCGGTGAGCTATGATTGCACCACTGCACTCCAGACTGGTGACAGTGAGACCTTTTCCCAAAAAAATAAAAATAAAAAATAAAACAATTAACCTCTGGTGATCCAAGTCAGAACATCGGTTACCTCTGGAGGGTACTGATTGGGAAAGACACAAGGGAGCCTTCTGAAAATGTTCCATACCTTGGTGGTACTTACACGGGTGTACACATTGAACTGCACAATTAAGATTGGTTCACTCTACTGTATATAAATGATATCTTAATAAAAAGTTTTTAAAAATAATAAATATGGCTGGGCACGGTGGCTCACGCCTGTAATCCCAGCACTTTGGGAGGCCGAGGCAGGTGGATCACAAGGTCAGGAGATCGAGACCATCCTGGCTAACACGGTGAAACCCCGTCTCTACTAAAAATACAAAGAATCAACCGGGCGTAGTGGCACGCGCCTGTAGTCCCAGCTACTTGAGAGGCTGAGGCAGGAGAATGGCGTGAACCCAGGAGGCGGAGCTTGCAGTGAGCGGAGATCGTGCCACTGCACTCCAGCTCAGGACAGAACCAGACTCCGTCTCAAAAATAATAATAATAATAAATATTTGATGAGTGAATATTTCAATAAATCCTAAGAAACCAGAATATATAATTATGAGGAAACACAGGTTCAGAAAAGTAACTTGCCCAAACACAGTAGGCACTTGCACTTTTGTCTCCTGACATGAAAACTGGACTCCAATTTCCATGACTTATATCTCCTCTAACTAAAACTGCTGCTTGATACAGGATATGCACCTATAAATATTTGCTGAGTGAATAAGGAGCACAAAGTGTATATTTAAATTATTAAATGCTACATATGCATTTAATGCACAGGATAAAAGGTAAAAAAAAAAAATAAAGTGCCACGAAGCACTTTATCAACTTACAATGAGCTTATTTTATAATTTTAAAAAATAGGTAAATGCATTCCCACACACACACACACACACATAAACACACACCCTTGATATTTATTTTATTTCCCAGTTTATACTCAGTCTCAATTTGAGACAGCTGTGTAACAACAGAATTCAAACATACTTTGAGTAGTAATTGTAATATAAAAGGATATGGCTGAAAAAAGTTGTATGGAGGATATAAAACTTAAGGTAGGCCGGGCGTGGTGGTTCACGCCTGTAATCCCAGCACTCTGGGAGGCCGAGGCAGGCAGATCACGAGGACAGGAGTTCAAGACCAGCCTGACCAACAGGGTGAAACCCCGTCTCTACTAAAAATACAAAAATTACCCGGGCATGGTGGTGCACGCCTGTGATCCCAGCTACTCAGGAGGCTGAGGCAGGAGAATCACTTGAACCTGGGAAGCAGAGATTGCAGTGAGCCGAGACTGCGCCACTGCACTCCAGCTTGGGCGACAGAATGAGACTCTGTCTCAAAAACAAACAAACAAAAAACTTAAGGTAATCCTTAAATCTAAGAGTATAGCATGAGTAGTACTTGGCAGCAGAGATGAGTATGGGGGAAGACTGGAGAAGCGTAATGCACTGGGAAAACCTCTCACACAGAGTAGTTTCCATCCTATTTAAATGTTTCCTGTACCGTGTGTGCACGTGTATTGTTACTGAGACAAGGCCTCACTCTGTGACGGAGTGCAGTGGCATGATAATAGCTCACTGCAGCCTCGACTTCCCAGGATCAGGCAATTCTCCCACCAGAGCCTCCTGGGCAGCTGGGACTACAGACATGTGCCAACAAGCCCAGCTAATTTTTTGTATTTTTTGTAGAGACTGGGTTTCACCACGTTATCCAAGCTGGTCTTGAGCTCCTGGTCGCAAGCAATTGCCCACCTCAGCCTCCCAAAGTGCTGGGATTACATGTACCATATATTTAAACCAATATGCTCAAATTTGATAGCAAACAAAGCTATACCACAAAATATATCTAATTTCTAAAAGGCATGTAAATAAATAAAAACCCAGCATAGAACCACTGCAGGCTCAAGGTGGGTTTTCAAAGAATCACAGCAGATGATGGATCAATAAGAAGCATTAAGTACAGGCTCCCCACAGATACAAATTCCAAAATTTCCAGTGCTTCATGAGATTTAGCCACATTAAATTACTGTTTTCCACAGTAATTCTAAAAACGTAAATAAGAAAGGTCCCTGATCAGTTCATTTAAACAAGCAAGCCTGTATACAGTTCAACTACTATTTTTTTTTAAGTTACTACCCTTCAAGATGAAGAACTCACTAAAATAATGGTCTATCTTCACTTATTGAACTAAAGCTAAAATGAATTACCACTAACTGCCAATGAAGGAGGAATCAAGTCTGGATGCCAATAGCAGCTTCTTAATGACAATTAAGAAACAAAATGTCTCCAGAAAGATGCAGAAGCAGGACAGATGCCCCAGTAATGAGACTTACTTATTTCACAGGTAACATTTTGGGCAGTGTCCTCGAAAATCCTCAATTTCAGATATTATTTGCCATTTTATTTCAGCACATCCATCGTCTTGATCTATCTGAAGAAAAATCACTGACAAGGTAATTTAAAATCTTGACAGTCTGGGTACCAAACTTGTCAAAATTGCTTTGAAAGCTTGGGGGCACAGGGACCTTAAGAACAATCCTTTATAAATGATTGACTTTTACCCCTAAATAGGTACCTAGCACTTTCTTTATTTGGAGACAAGGTCTTGCTCTGTCACCCAGGCTGGAGTGCAGTAGGGCAATCAGCCTCGACCTGGTCCAAAGGTCAAGCAATCCTCTTACTTCAGTTTCCCGAGAAGCTGGGAACCACAGGCACGCGCCACCACACCCAGCTAATTTTTTTTTTTTTTTTTAATTTTGAGGGTTTTAAGAGACGGTCTCACTCTCTTGCCCATGCTGAAAGGCAGTGGCACGATCATAGCTCACCTGCAGCCTCCACTTCCTGGGCTCACGGGATCCTCCTGCCTCAGCCACCTGAGTAGCTGAGACTATAGGCAGGCGCCACCACACTCTAATAATTTTTTTTATTTTTTGTAGAGACAGGGTCTCCTACGTTGCCCAGGCGGGTCTTGATACTCCTGGACTCAAGTGATTTTTCTGCCTCGGCCTCTCAAAGTGCTGGGAGTATAGGAGTGAGCCACCAGGCCCGTCGACCAAGCGCTCTAATAACTAAATACAATGAACTTATTTCTGTAATTTTTGTAAAAAGGTAAATGCATACCTACACACGCATACATCCCTGATACTTCATTTTCCATTTTTTCAGTTTATATTCAGCCTCAGTTTAGGACAAGTGTGTAACAATACAATCCAAACACTTTAGTATCTAGTATCACAACAACTCTGCGTCGTAGGTATTCACATCACGATGTTCCACACGAGGAAACTTACGCAAACAGCTGATAAGCTGGTAAAGGGCTGAGAGTTGAAGCTGAATGTATCTGATTCCAAAAACACACTTTCATTCGACTACAAGACACTGCCTCCCTTGACAGGAAAACAATAAAGACAGAAGCATAAACTTTTCACTTTTTCCGGGTGTCATTTCTATATCTCGGTGCGATGTAGTGATTAAATGAAAGAACACTGGAGTCCAGCTGCTGGGATTCAAATCCAGCTCCACTACTGCCCGGGACTCGCGCCCGGTTAACTGAGCGGCAGGGCACCAGCCCGCCGGCTGTGGCGCTCGAGAAGCCTGCGGCGCTACCTAAGCACCTGGAAACGCGCCGGCCCTGCAGGGGCGAAAGCGTCTAGGACGATAGGGATGTCCAAGGAGAGCGCTGGGGGTTATTTTCGGAGCAAATAATTAGAGAAAACAAGGATCACACAACAAAACAGTAACCCGGCACGGGAAGGAGAGCAGGCCTGGCGCCCCGAGGCGTGAGGCGGCGCGGACCACGGCTGAGGGAGCTCGGCGCTCGCCCGACGCCCGGGAGGATGCAGGCCGCCCCCCAGGTGTGAAAGGGACCGGCCCGGCAACCGAAGGTGCAAAGCCCAACCTGGCGTTCCGAGCGGCCCTGCGTGGCGTCAGGGGAGACCCAACCCGCGTCCCGAACCCACCTCAACCTTGGGAAGGACCCAGCCCCGGCATCTGGAGAAGCCCAACCCGGCACCAGTAATGGCCGGTCCCGGCGTCCGGAATCCGCCCCGGAATCGGGAGGGTCCCAGCCCCGCATCCCGAGCCCACTTCGGCGTCCGGAGGGACCCACCCCCGACTTCGGCAAGGCCCGCCCCGGCGTCCGGAGCCCACCCCCGCGTCGCGAGGGACACACCCCGGCATCAGGAAGGGCCGCCCCGGCGTCGGGAGAGGCCTACCTTGGCGTCGGGAAGCGCCCCTCCCGGAGAGTAGCGGGCCGCGGACCCGCTGAGGAAGAAAAGGAGGCAGGGAGGGGCGGGCGGAGCTGTGCGCAGGCGGCGGGTACTCACTCGCTGGCACGGGCCGCTCTGTAGACCTTCTCTGGGTTGCCGGAGGTCGCGAGCCGCCACACGTTGGGAGCGCGGGGGGAGGGGGATGGGCGCGCGCGTCCGATACCAGAGACACGCTCTCGGGGCGGGCGCAGGCGCGGCGCGCGGAGACTTAACCAACCCCCGCCGCGGGGGAGCCATCCGGGACGTACCAACTGCGCGGGAGGCGCTGACCGCCCGTGAGCCGGCTCGCGCCTTGCGCGGTCTCAGTTGCTTGCGCTTTGGGGGAAAGCAAGGAGTAACAACAGACTCAGAGATAGCTGTGGGGCAAAATGTATAGAACGGCCACTTTTGAGGACAATTCCGTGTGATGAAATTTAAAATGTCCATTTTATGACCCACCAATTTCACGTCTAGAAAAATACGGAAATGCCGGGTGCGACGGCTCACGCCTGTAATCCCAGCGCTTTGGGAGGCAGAGGCGGGCGGATTACCTGAGGTCGGGAGTTCGAGACCAGCCTGGTCAACATAGAGAAACCCCTTCTGTACTAAAATACAAAAATTAGCCAGGCGTGGTGGCGCGTGCCTGTAATAACAGCTACTCGGGAGCCTGAGGCAGGAGAATCGCTTGAATTCGGGAGGCGGAGGATGCGGTGAGCCCAGGTCACTGCCACTGCACTCCAGCCTGGGCAACAGAGCGAGACTCCGTCTCAAAAAAAAAAAAAAAGGGAAAGAAAGAAAAGAAAAATACAGACACTCCTACAGGTGTGCACAAGACATGTTCAAGGAGGCCAGCTTCCTGGCAGAAAATGTGAACAGCAGAAATGTCCAATAAGTCTCGCATAAATAAAACACCAAATGTCCCTACAGTGATATACTACAACAAATACAACAAAGGAATCCTATATGTGTCAACATTTGCTAGGTCACAACTACTTAAGTTATTGAAATAGCAACATGCCAACAAATATGTACACTGTGAAATGATTTATATAAATTTAAAAATAGGTAAATTAGAACAGCATATACTGTTTACAGAAAATCTATGTGTGTAAAAGTATATAAGATGAACTAGATGGATACCATGGTAATGGTAAAGGGGTGAAAGAAGGAGTAGCGGAAAATGTGGGGAGAAGCAAACAGGACTTCAGATAGATCTGTCATGATTTCTATTAAAAAGAAAGACCTGGCCAGGCGTGGTGGATCACGCCTGTAATCCCAGCACTTTGGGGGGCCGAGGCAGGCAGATCACTTGAGGTCAGGAGTTAGAGACTAGCCTGACCAACATGGTGAAACCCCATCTCCACTAAAAATACAAAAATTAGCTTGGCGTGGTGGTACATGCCAGTAATCCCAGCTATTCGGGAGGCTGAGGCAGGAAAATCGCTTGAACCTGGGAGGCAGAGGTTGCAGTGAGCCGAGATCACAGCACTGCACTCCAGCCTGGGTGACAGAGTGAGACTCTGTCTCAAAAAAAAAAAAGAGAGAGAGACCTAAAAATAAACATAAGAAAACGTTAACAGTAGGGTAATCAAACGTGGAACTACAGGCACATTATTCTTAATACTTTTCTGTAACATTTACATTCTGGAATGCCTTTGCCCTGTCTCCCCCATGCCACCTACCTCCAACTGATCCTCCAAAACCCACCTGAACCATTTCTTCCACTGCTTCCTCGAACCTCAGTTCATTTCTCCTGCGTCCTTCCTCAGCTGCTGGGACATTCGATCTCCCACAGTATACTACAATTCTTTGCTCTATGAGTCTATATCTCTTCTATAAGACTTGTGAGCTCTATGAAGACATGATCCATGTAATCCTCACAAGTAGCAATGAGCCGGTCCTAAAGCAAACACTCAAAAAATATTGATTGAATTGAATTGAGGAGTGGGGAGATCAGAAAAGGTTTCAGTGCAGGGCCAAAAAGATCCTTTTAGGGCATCTTACTTCAGCGAAGACTATTGATGCATTGGTGGTGGCAGTCATTCTGCAAACCTGAGGACAGACAGCCTATGGCAGGCAGCCTGTAAGATGGCCCTAGATCCCACAGGCTGGCAGCCACACTCTTGTGTAATCTCTCTTCTTGAGTGTGGGCTATGCTTAATAACTCACTTCTAAACAATAGAATAAGGCAGAAATGATGGCATGTCATTTCCAAGAGTGGGTGATAAAAACTCTGTGGCTTCCTTCTTGGGTACTATCTCAAGTTCTCAATTTGCTCACTCAGGCCAAATGCTATACTGTGAGAAATGGCCATATGGAAAGACTCACAGGGCAACAGCTTGATCACATCTTAGGAGAGACCTTAAGCCAAAGACCTGTCTAAGCTGTGTCCCAACTCGTGACCTATGAAAACTATGTTTATGGTTTTTTGGTGTTTTTTTTTTTTTTTTAAAGGTCTCACTCTGTCACCCATACTGGAGTGCAGTGGTGTCATCACGGCTCACTGCAGCTTCAAACTCCTGAGCTCAAGCTATCCTCCCACCTTAGCTTCCCAAGTAGCTGGGACTACAGGTGCATGCCACCGTGGCTAGCTATTTTTTCGTTGTTTTTTTGTGGAGATGGAGTCTCATTATGTGCCCAGGCTGGTCTCAAACTCCTGGGCACAAGTGATCCTTCCGCCTCAGCCTCCCAAAGTGCTGGGATTACAGGCATAAGCCACTGCACCTGGCCTATGTTTTAAGCCGCTAAGTTTTGGGGTAATTTGTTATATAACAACATATAATTATTTCAGAGCTTAGAAGAGAGGAAAAAAAAACGGAAAATAGCAGAGTTAGGACCCTAATCATATATACCTGGCAACCGTTCAACTTCTGGGTTTTCTATGATGTGAAATAATAAGTTTCCTTAATATTTACACCATTATGAGTCATGTTTTTCTGTTACCTGAAGTAGACAACATCCTAATTGATATAAAACTAAATGTCCATCATAAGAGAATGATGTATTATATAGTATATTCATAGAATAACATACAACAATTAAGAAATGAAAAACTAAATAAAATAAATGAAACACACTTTGGGAGGCTGAGGTGGGTGGATCACTTGAGCCCAGGAGTTCAAGATCAGCCTGGGCAACACAGTGAGACTTTGTCTCTACTAAAAATAAAAACAGGCCTAGCACGGTGACTCACACCTATAATCCCAGCATTTTGGGAGGCCGAGGCGGGTGGATCACTTGAGGTCAGGAGTTCGAGACCAGTCTGGTCAACATGGCAAAACCCCGTCTCTACTAAAAATACAAAAATTAGCCGGGCGTGGTGGCACGCGCCAGTAAGTCCCAGCTACTCGAGAGGCTGAGGCAGGAGAATTGCTTGAACTCCAACGTGGGCGACAGAGTGAGACTCCGTCTCAAAAAAATAAATTAAATTTAAAAATAAAAAATTATACAGATGCCGTGTGGCCAGAAAAAAAAAATAAGCAAACAAGTAGCCGCATGTGGTGGTGTGTGTCTGTAGTCCCAGCTACTCGAGAGGCCAAGGCAGGAGGATCTGTTGAGCCCAGGAGTTCCAGGCTGCAATGAGCTATGATCGCACCACTGCACTCTAAACTGAGTGACAGAGTGAGACCCTGTCTCAGAAAAAAGAAATGAAACAGATCTACACGTATCATCATGCATAGACCTCAATACATGATATTAATTTTAAGAACCAAGTGGCAGGATAATGTAAGGTCCATGAGAATAGAAACTTTATTTTGTGTATTGCTGTGTCGTCAAAATTAGAACAATGCCTAGCACAGAGTAAAGAAGGATGAATGATATGCTCATTGTGATGCCATTTACGTAAACACACATATTCTTATGCAAATAATACCACGTTTTTGAAGGTAGTAAATATATCTAAAAGTATTTCCATAGGCCTAGGAAGATACAGGGATATATAATAAACACATAATAGAGGATACTTTTTTTTTTGAGACAAAATCTCACTCTGTTGCCCAGGCTGGAGTGCAATGGCATGATCTGCCTCCTGGGTTCAAGCGATTCTCCTGCCTCAGCCTCCTGAGTAGCTGGGATTACAGGCATGCGCCACCGTACCTGGCTAATTTTTTGTATTTTTAGTAGAGATTGGGTTTCACCATGTTGGCCAAACTGGTCTTGAACTCCTGACCTCAGGTAAGCCACCTGCCTCGGCCTCCCAAAGTGAGCAACCGGGTCCAGCCAGAGGATACTTTTCAAAAGGGAGCTGGAGGTACAAAATTGGGAGTGGACAAAAGGAACCTTAATATATCTGTAATGCTCTGATTTTATTTTAAGAACCACTACTGGGCCAAGTGTGGTGACTTATGCCTGTTATCCCTGTACTTTGGGAGGCAAAGGTGGGGAGATCACTTCAGCTCAGGAGTTCGAGACCAGCCTGGGCAATATGGCAAAACCCCATCTCTACAAAAAATACAAAAATTAGCTGGACTTGGGCTTGCACCTGTAGTCCCAGCTACTCGGGAGGCTGAGGTGGGAAGATAGCTTGAGCCCAGGAGGCAGAGGTTGCAGTGAGCCACCAAGGTTGTTCCACTGCACTCCAGCCTGGGTGACAAAGCAAGACCCTGTCACAAAAAAAAAAAAAGAAGAAAAAAAGAACCACTACTGTGTAATTAAAAATGAATAAACTATAAGCTGGGCACAGTGATACATACCAGTAGTCCCAGCTACTCAGAAGACTGAGGTGAGAGGATTACTTGAGCCCAGGAGTTCAAGGATGTAGTACACTATAATCATGCCTGTGAATAGCCACTGTACTCCAGCCTGGGCAACATAGTGAGACTACATCTCTATAAAAAAATTTAAAATTTAGCTGGCTATGGTGGTGTGCACCTATAATCCCAGCTACTCAGGAGGCTAAGATGGGACGATCCCTTGACCCCAGGAGTTCCAGGCTGCAGTGAGCTATGATTGAGCCACTGTACTCCAGCCTAGGCAATAGAGTGAGACCTTGTCTTTAAAAAAGTAATAATAATAATAATAATAATAAACTCTTAGAAGAAAACATATGGGAAAATCTTCATGACCTTAGATTTGGCAATAATATATTGAATATGACATCAAAAGCACAGGCAACACGATGAAAAGAGTTCTGGAGATGTGTTGCGGGAAGTCAGGGACCCTGAACGGAGGGACCAGCTGGAGCCGTGGCAGAGGAACATAAATTGTGAAGATTTAATTTTTTTTTTTTTTTTGAGACGGAATCTCGCTCTGTTGCCCAGGCTGGAGTGCAGTGGCACAATCTCGGCTCACCGCAAGCTCTGCCTCCTGGGTTCATACCATTCTCCTTCCTCAGCCTCCCGAGTAGCTGGGATTACAGGCGCCCGCCACCACGCCCAGCTAATTTTTTGTATTTTTAGTAGAGATGGGATTTCACCGTGTTAGACAGGATAGTCTCGATCTCCTGACCTCATGATCCGCCCATCTTGGCCTCCCAAAGTGCTGGGATTACTGGCGTGAGCCACCGCGCCCTGCTAGGGAGATTTTCTACATCCTGGGGAATGGCATCCAAATCTGTTTATCCTGTCCTGGTTCCTAGCATCGAATCTCAATTGCCTACTTGACTTTTCCACCTGTTATGTCCCACATAAAGTTAAAACCCAGAACATTCACAACCAAATTTATGATCTTCCCCTCAAAATCTCTATATTTAACACATTATTTGTCTCTCTTAGTGACATTACTATCCACTCTTTCCCTCAAGCTATAAGCCTCCTAGACCACCAGCACAAAGCCCCTCTCCCCACAGATTCAATGGGTCATGGAGTCTTACTGACTTCGAAACTGACTTCAGGGCCAGGTGCAGTGTCTCACACCTGCAGTCCCAGCACTTTGGGAGGCTGGGTGGATCACTTGAGGCCAGGGGTTCGTGACCAGCCTGGCCAACATGGAGAAACGTTGTCTCTACTAAAAATACGAAAACTAGCCAGGCACGGTGGCAGGCACCTGTAATCCCAACTACTCGGGAGGCTGAGGCAAGAGAATCACTTGAACCCAGGAGGTGGAGGTTGCAATGAGCTGAGATCGCGCCACTGCACTCCAGCCTGGGTGACAGAGCTAGACCCTGTCTAAAAAAAAGAACCCAAAAACCACACAAAAAGAAACCACGCTGAATCAATGAAAAAAATAAATTATTCCATAATGATATTCAAAAAAGTAAAAACTGATTTGTGCCCATTCAAAGTAGATGTTTAAACAAGCTCTTACCTTAAAAATCAGTAAGGCAGGAGGATTACTTATGGCCAGGAGTTCCAGACCAGCCTGGGCAACATTGTGAGACCCCCATCTCTACAAAAAATGAATAATAAAACTAGCCAGGCTTGGTAGTATGTGCCTATAGTCCTAGCTACTTTGGAGGCTCAGGCAGGAGGATTGCTTGAGCCATGGAGTTTAAGGCTGCAATGAGCTATGATCTTACTATTGCACTCTAGCCTGGGTGACAGAGGGAGATCTTGTATCAAAAAAAAAAAAAAGGGCCAGGCACAGTGTTTCATGCCTATAATCTTAGCACTTTGGGAGGCTGGGTGGATCAGCTGAGGTCAGGAGTTCGAGACCAGCCTGGCCCACATGGCTCTACTAAAAATACATAAATTAGCCAGGCTTGGTGGTGCACATCTGTAATCCCAGCTACTTGGAAGGCTGAGGCAGGAGAATCGCTTGAACCCAGGAGGCGGAGGTTGCAGTGAGCTGAGATCATGCCACAGCACTCTAGCCTGGACAACAGAGCAAGACTGCATCCAAACACACACACACACACACACACACACACACACACACACACACACACACAGATACTTTCTGATCATAAGGGAGGAAACTTATTTACATAATGGAAGGTTTAAACTACCATTACCCTAATCCAGTGGTCAATTTAGCTTCACTTGGCGAATTAATCAGATATGATGTTATTATGTTCTTCAGATGCTACACAACATGAATCATGCAACATCTCCAAAGACGTATTCTAGCCAAAATATTTGACTTAAATACACCAAGTGTTTAGATATAACTTCCAGTTAAAGGAAACGCAGCCAATAGAGATACAAGCTAAAAACCACAAGGAAAAAAGCAACCAATGCTTCTCAAACTACAGCACTTACACTATGATTTATTACAGCCAAAGGATACAAAGCAAAATCAGCACCTGGGATGAAGTCCAAAGGAAACTGGGCACAAGTTTCAAGAGTACCTTCCCAGTGGAGTCACTTAATTCCTCCAGCATCTAATTGTGACAACATTTGTGAAGTGGTATCTACCAGGGAAACTTGCCTGAGCCTAGAAATCCAGGGTTTTATCAGGGGTCAGTTACACAGGCTGCCTAGCTTACCACTCTGCCTAGTGCAAACCAAAATTTCACACTCCCAGAAGGAAAGTAGATGTTCAGCATAAACTATATTGTTTGCACAAACAGTTTAGACTCAGCGAGCCACTTTTTTTCTTTTTCTATTTTTTTTTTTTTTGAGACAGAGTTTCACTCTTGTTGCCCAAGCTAGAGTGCAATCTCAGCTCACTGCAACCTCCATCTCCCCGGTTCAAGCGATTCTCCTGCCTCAGCCTCCCACGTAGCTGGGATTACAGGCGTGCAACACCATGCCCGGCTGATTTTTTGTATTTTTAGTAGAGACAGGGTTTCACTATGTTGGCCTGGCTGGTCTCAAACTCCTGATCTCAGGCAATCCACCTACCTCGGCCTCCCAAAGTGCTAGGATTATAGGCATGAGCCACTGCGCCCAGCTGCAGTGAGCCACTTTTATATGGAATTTGGAAACACTTCTGAAATCCAAGTTCCCAGATGCCAGCCAAAAGCCAAACTTGAGAGCAGACCTTTCAAAGGTCTACTATAGCCTCAAACCTACTATGTTAATTCTTTTCTGCACAATATGTAATTCTGTGGTTGAAACTTGGGGTGGAAGTTGAATGAGTTTGTCAAATGCACAACAGGAGATGGTAGAAGGACGTTAAAGGTAATGTTGGAAGGCTGAGGCAGGAGAATTGCTTGAACCTGGGAGGGCAGAGGTTGCAGTGAGGTGAAATCACAGCACTTCACTCCAGCCTGGGTGAAAGAGCGTTAACTCCATCTCAATAAATAAATAAATAAATAAATAAATAAATAAATAAAGGCAATGGGAATAGAATGAATAAAGGCAAAGGGGTGTGAAAGGATTCCCCAGTTGGAGAACCTACCACAGTGCTAAAGTTCATCCAGCAGGGCTTGGTACTTGAGAGAGTATCGGAAGTGGGTGGAAAAGGAAGTAGAATATAATGGGTCTCTTATACCACGTGACATTTTAACTTTATCTGGTAAGCAACAAGAAGCCATTGAAGTACTGCAGGTAAGAAAGGAGTATAGACCGGGCACGGTGGCTCACGCCTGTAATCCCAACACTTTGGGAGGCCAAGGAGAACAGATCACCTGAGATCAGGAGTTTGAGACCGGCCTGACAAACATGGTGAAACCTCGTCTCTACTAAAAATACAAAAATTAGCCAGGTGTGGTGGTGCATGCCTGTAACCCCAGCTACTTGGGAGGCTGAGGCAGGAGAATCACTTGAACCTGGGAGGCAGAGGTTGCAGTGAGCCAAGATTGCACCATTGCCCTCCAGCCTGGGCAACAAGAGCAAAATTCCATCCAGAAAAAGAAAAAAGAAAAAGAAAGGAGTATAGTTCAGTGCCTAGCACATTGTGGGCCTTAAATAAAACCTGATGATTTGATGTTACTCAAACTATTTACCAGTTCAAGGTCTATGCAGATTCCTTGGCAACACTCTACAGGTGACAGAGTGTTGTTGGATCATCTTAGGCCAGTCTACATCTTCTTGGATGCATTAAACTAGACTGAATTCCCCTGAACCATAATCAAATGCACAAATTATTGATTGAAACTGGTTCTAGAAATCATGGAGAAAAGTGAGACTTATTTAGAAAGAGACAGTGTCTTGCTCTGTAGCCCAGGTTGGACTGCAGTGGGACAATCATAGCTCACTGCAGCCTCAACCTCCCAGGCTCAAGTGAGCCTCCCTGCTCAGCCTCCCGAGTAGCTGGGACCACAAGCATATAACACTACACCCGGCTAATTTTTTTATTTTTTGTAGAGATGGGGTTTTGTCATGTTGCCCAGGCTGGTCTCGAACTCCTGGGCTCAAGTGATCCTCCCACCTCAGCCTCTCAAAGTCCTGGGATTACAGGCATGAGCCACTGTGTCCAGCCAAAGAGTGGGATTTAGCTGATAGTGTTCACGCAGATGGGAACTAGAACTTAACATCAGTATGTTAAATTATCAGAAAAATATAGCTTTTGGAATAAACTACATAGCTACCATTTACTATGTGCCAAGCAATGTGCTAAGTAGTTTACGGAGATTATATTAGTTAATCTTCACAACAACCATTTGAGGTGGGTATCATCTCATTTTACAGATGGAGAAGCAGCCTCACAAATGTTAAGGAATTTACCTAAGATCACATAACTCATGCATGCAGAATGGAGCAATACATGTCAAGCCAAGTACCACACAGCGTTAACTGCTCAATTCTCAGAGATTTGTGGTTAATCCCCAGCCTGCTTGCCTCAGACATTGTCAGGGTTCAAGATATGATGGCTATCTGTTGCAGCTGGACTCTCTTCCTGATATGGCTCTGGACATACATCCCTCCAGCTCCAAGGGTGGCCCAGCGGGGCATGTAGAGTGGCTGGAATTCCCAAACTGTCACTGCAGTGATAAGGAGGAGCAACCTTATCTGTTTACTCTAACATGCTATACAGATATGCTCATTTTCTATGTGGACTATAACGGAGAAAAGGCTGGAAAGCATTACTTGACTCTAACCCAGTATTCCTCCTTTCCCTCCGTCTCAAAATCCTCTGTAAATCCCAGTCTGTGATCAACAGACTCCCCTCTGCCCTCAATCTGTCCTTAGAAAGTCTCTAAATTAAAACCTGGCATCCCCTGAAGACACTGCTTCCCTGCATCCCTAAAGATACTATAAAATTAGGCCAGGCATGGTGGCTCACACTTGTAATCCCAGCACTTTGGGAGGCTGAGACAGGCAGATCACTTGAGGTCAAGAGTTCGAGACCAGTTTGGCCAACATGGTGAAACCCTGTCTCTACCTAAAATAAAAAAATTAGCCAGACGTGGTGGTGCACATCTGTAATCCCAGCTACTCAGGCAGCTGAGACAGAATCACTTGAACCCAGGAGGCTGAGGGTGCAGTGAGCCGAGACCACGCTACCACACTCCAGTCTGGATGACAGAAGAAGACTCCATCTCAAAAAAAAAAAAAGAGGCGGGACACGGTGGCTCATGCCCATAATCCCACCACTTGGCCTCCCAAAGGAGGCCAAGGTGGGGGGGATCACCTGAGGAGAGGAGTTCAAGACCAGCCTGACCAACATGGTGAAACCCCATCTCTACTAAAAATACAAAATTAGCCAGGCATGGTGGCTGGCGCCTGTAATCCCAGCTACTCAGGAGGTTGAGGCAGGAAAATCGCTTGAACCTGGGAGGCGGAGGTTGCAGTGAGCTGAGATCATGTAATTGCCCTCCAACCTGGATGACAGAGCAAGACTCCATCTCAAAAACAAAACAAAACCAAACAAACAAAATACTATAAAATTATCCAGGCTGGGCACGGCGGCTCATGCCTGTAATTCCAGAACTTTGGGAGGCCGAGGCGGGCGGATCACGAGGTCAAAAGATCGAGACCATCCTGGCCAACATGGTGAAACCCCCCTCTACTAAAAATACAAAAAAATTAGCTGGGTGTGGTGGCACGCACCTCTAGTCCCAGCTACTCAGAAGGCTGAGGCAGGAGAATCGCTTGAACCTGGGAGGCAGAGGTTGCAGTCAGCCGAGGTTGCAGTGAGCCGAGATCTTACCACTGCACTCATACCACTGCACTCCAGCCTGGCAACAGAGCGAGACTCCGTCTCAAAAAAGAAAATTATCCAGTAGGCCGGGCGCGGCAGCTCATGCCTGTAATCCCAGAACTTTGGGAGGCCGAGGCAGGTGGATCACCTGAGGTCAAGAGTTCAAGACCACCCTGGCCAACATGGTGAAACCCCGTCTCTACTAAAATTATAAAAAATAGCCAGGCATGGTGGCGGGTGCCTCTAGTCCCAGCTACTCAGTAGGCTGAGGCAGGAGAATCGCTTGAACCCAGGAGGCAGAGGTTGCAGTGAGCTGAGATTGCACTATTGCACTCCAGCCTGGGTGACAAGTGTGAAACTCTGTCGAAATAATGAAATGAAATGAAATGAAATGAAATATGAAATGAAATGAAAAATGAAATGAAATGAAATAAAGAAGCCTGAGAAGTGGACTAGGATTGCAGCAAAGATGTGCCCCTGGGCCCCTGCTGGGCTTGGTAGTTCCACAGTTCTCCTCAAGAGCACCCCTTCTGTTCTGGACCAATCTCAGATTCTGATTCAAACAACATTTCTTTACATCCTGTTAGTAAAAGCTAATCTGTGGCCACCTCTAATAGTTTGAGATGTGTTCTTAGAGATGAGAAATAAAAAGACTATTAGGAGGTAACTCAGATACCATTCTGATCCCCACATGGTAGATTCATTGTCCCACCCCATCCACACTAGCCCACTAGCCTTGGCTGTCATCTCTCTCTCTTTTTTTATTTTTTTGAGATGGAGTCTTGCTCTTCTTGCCCAGGCTGGGGTACAGTGGCGCAATCTCGGTTCACTGCAACCTCCGTCTCCTGGGTTCAAGCAATTCTCCTGCCTCTGCCTCCTGAGTAGCTGGGATTACAGGCTTCTGCCACCATGCCTAGCTAATTTTTGTATTTTTTAGTAGAGACGGGGTTTCACCATTTGAACTCCTGTCCTCAGGTGATCCGCTCACTTGGCCTCCCAAAGTGCTATGATTACAGGCGTGAGCCACCACGCTGGCCTTTTTTTTTTTTTTGAGACAGGGTCTTGCTGTGTCGCCCAGGTGGTAGTGCAGTGGTACAACAGCTCACTGCAGGCTCAAGCGATCCTCTCACCTCAGCCTCCTGAGTAGCTGGGACCAAAGGCACACACCACCACACCCAGCTAATTTTTTTAATTTTGTAGAGATAGGGTCTTGCCATGTTGCCCATGATGGTCTTGAACTCCTCGGGTCAAGCAATCCTCCCGCCTCAGCCTTCCAAAGTGCTGGGATTACAGGTATGAGCCACTGTGCCCAGCCTAGTCATTATCTCTGTTATAGCAGTTAAAACATACTCTCTGATATTACATACTCAGTAGATACTTTTATGTCTGTCACTAGATTAGACATACTAGAGCTAGAAAAACTAGAGTTTAAGGCTGGGCGTGGTGGCTCACACTGGTAATCCCAGCACTTTGGGAGGCCAAGGCGGTCAGACCACATGAGATCAGGAGTTCAAGATCAGCCTGGCCAACATGGTAAAATCCTGTCTCTAATAAAAATACAAAAATTAGTTTGGTGTGGTGGTGCACACCTGTAGTCCTAGCTACTTAGGAGGCTGAGGCGGAGAATTGTTTGAACCTGGGAGGCGGAGGTTGCAGTGAGCCGAGATCGCACCACTGCACTCCAGCCTGGGTGACAGAGTGAGACTCTGTCTCAAAAAAAAAAAAAAAAAAGAAAAGAAAGAAAAACTAGAGTTTAATCTCTTTGAGAGCAAGAACTATATCTTAAGCACTATAGTTTAGTTTTCACATGCACACACATGCACATACAGAGTCAGTATTTAAGCAACTGAAATGTATGCTGAACTGTAGCCAGTTCCCGTCCCTTAGCAAAGCCATTTCCCTGGGATTGTTCATCTCCCATGGCAACAATACACAGTAGGATGTGTTGGAAAATGGTTCTCATTTTCCACAAGGAGGAAATAAAAAGCCAGCCCAACAAATATAAGGCATCACCTGCACTGCCAGGTCCCAGCAAGGAGTCCAGGCCTGGGCCATTCTTGGAAGCACTCACACAAAGACAAAATAGAAAACTGGTGACACCGAAGGCTGTTCAGACCCTCAGCAGGGTAGCTCAGGACTCTGCCTCCATGGCACAGGGGATGAACCCTGACAGCACTCATTGGAGAATAAATGGACATTATTTTGAGCATGTAATTGGATTGGAGGTTGTTTTCCAATAATATGCAAAGCAACTTATATACTCCACTCCCAGTATTTGTTACATAGTATTAAAAATATCCTTGTGGGTTCTGCGACTTTGACAAAAATCCCCTGTATCCCCTGGATTATCCCTGAATAACTTATGCTATGCAAGTGTAAGTAACTAGAACTCTTAAGATAAATAAGTAGTTTGCGACCATCCTGGCTAACATAGTGAGACCCCGTCTCTAAAAGTAAATAAATAAATAAAAAGAGAATAAATAATGTGGAGTCACTGGCTTTTAGGCTGGTCATCTGGTTTTGGCAAAAGGACATAGATTTGCAATCTAAGGACCAGTGTTCAAGCATGGGCTCGTACCTAACTAGCTGTGTGATCTTCACAAAACCTTTACCTTTCCTAGTCTGTTTCTTTATCATCACTTATGAAGAAATCCCTCACAGAAACCACCCTGAGGATTAAATGCTATAATGTAGGTGCTTTGCAAACTGTAAAGCACTGCCCTGGGCTGGGTGTGTGGTTCACACCAGGAATCCCAGCACTTTGGGAGGCTGAGGCAGGAGGATCGCTTGAGCTCAGGAGTTTGAGACCAGCCTGGGCAATATAGGGAAACCCTGTCTCTACAAAAAAAAAATTTTTTTTAATTAGCTGGGCATGTTGGTGTCCACCTATAGTCCTTGCTACTCAGGAGGCTGAGGCTGGAGGATCACTTGAGTGTGGGAGTTCAAGGTTACAGTGAGCTATGATCATACCACTGCACTAGTGAGACCCTGTCTCGAAAAAAAAAAAAAAATTGTAGGCTGGGTGTGGTAGCTCATGCCTGTAATCCCAGCACTTTAGGAGGCCAAGGCGGGCAGATCACCTGAGACCAGGAGTTCAAGACCAGCCTGGCCAACAAGATGAAACCCCGTCTCTACTAAAAATAGAAAACATAGCTGGGTATGGTGATGGATGTCTGTAATCCCAGCTACTCGGGAGGCTGAGGCAGGAGAATTGCTTGAACCCAGGAGGTGGAGGTTGCAGTGAACTGAGATTGTGCCACTGCACTCCAGCCTGGGCAACAGAGACTC
This sequence comes from Gorilla gorilla gorilla, assembly GCF_029281585.2. Classification (NCBI taxonomy): domain Eukaryota; kingdom Metazoa; phylum Chordata; class Mammalia; order Primates; family Hominidae; genus Gorilla; species Gorilla gorilla. The sequence continues at coordinate 180,798,139 of NC_073228.2, forward strand.
CGTCTATTAAAAAAAAAAAAATTGTAAAGCACTGGCCAAACATCAGTCACCTACTGTATTGGAAGCTTGGAAGCTCTAGGGCCTGAGGCCTGACATAGAGCTGGTGCTCCATATTTGTAGTATAAATAAGGAAATACTTGTAGTATAAATGACTAAATTACACCAATGAGCTATATGATCTCAAGCAAGAATAATTCATATCTGTCTCTCTTTGGCCTCCTCTGATATTACTTTCCTCCTTGTTCACTGGGCTCCAGCCATGCTGTCGTTTTTCCTGTTCCTCCAACACATCATGCTCTCTCCTGCCTCAGGGCCTTTGTACCTGCTGTTCTCTCTGCTAGAACACTCTTGCCCAGCTCTTTGCATGGCTACGCCTTCTCATTAACCAGGTCTTAGCTCAAATGTCATTTTCCCAGAGGCTTCCCCTGATGCCACCCTGATTAATGTTCCTAACACATCATTCACCTGAGATGCAATCCTGTTTTATCTTCTCCTTAGCACTTATTACTGTTAACTTTTTTTTTTTGAGACGGAGTCTCGCTCTGTTGCCCAGGATGGAGTGCAGTGGCACGATCTCGGCTCACTGCAAGCTCTGCCTCCTGGGTTCACACCATTCTTCTGCCTCAGCCTCCCGAGTAGCTGGGACTACAGGCGCCCACCACCACGCCCGGCTAATTTTTTTGTATTTTTAGTAGAAACGGGGTTTCACCATGTTAGCCAGGATGGTCTTGATCTTCTGACCTCGTGATCCACCTGCCTCAGCCTCCCAAAGTGCTGGATTACAGGCATGAGCCACCACGCCAGGCCTACTGTTAACTTTCTTATTGTACTCTCCTCCACTACAATAAAAAATACTTTACTACAGCTTCCCTGTCTTGTTCACCACTATATTTCCATGCTCAAAATATCATCTAGCTCATAGTAAATTCTCCATAAGTATTTGAACAAATGAGGTTGAAATAAGCTAGTAATATTAAAAGCTTCATTCATTAAACAAATGTTTTGTATATACCTAGGAGGGTCCAGGTTCTATTTCAACGTGCTGGAGATTCAGGTGCAATGACAAGAGACAAAAGCCTACGCAAGGTGACGTGTGCCTGTAATCTCAGCATTTTGGGAGCCCGAGGCAGGCGGATTATGAGATCAGGAGTTCGAGATCAGCCTAGCTAACATAGTGAAACCCCGTCTCTACCAAAAATTTAAAAATTAGCTGGGCGCTGTGGCATGTGCCTGTAATCCCAGCTACTCAGGAGGCTGAGGCAGGAGAATTGCTTGAACCCGGGAGGCGGAAGTTGCAGTGAGCCGAGATCGCGTCACTGCACTCCAACCTGGCGACAGAGCAAAACTCTGCCTCAAAAACAATTTAAAAAAAGAAAGAAAAGAAAAGAGACAAAAATCCCTGCCTTCCTGGGGCTTGCCTTCTAGTAGGGAGACAGACAATAAACAAGATAAAAGGTAAAATATATAAGAAATAAAGCAGGAAAGAAGGACATGAAGTGTGTGTGGAAAAGTAACATTTTAGATGGGATAGCCAGACAAGGTATTCTAGATAGAGTAGCCAGAGAAGGAAGTGGGAGACTGAGCCATGAAGATATATGGGAGAAATTCACCCCAGGAGGCCTGGGTAACTGGGACAGGAATTAAGGAGTTGGGGACTGAGTAACACATCAGGATCAGGGAGGTTAAGGGAAGTCAGATTGTACAGGGCCTTGTTGGTCGAAGTAAGGACTTTGGCTTTTTTTTTTTTTTTAGTCGGAGTTTCGCTCTTGTTGCCCAGGCTGGGGTGCAATGGCGCCATCTCGGCTCACAGCAACCTCTGCCTCCCGGGTTCAAGCCATTCTCCTGGCTCAGCCTCCGAGTAGATGGGATTACAGGCATGTGCCACCACACCCGTCTAATTTTGTATTTTTAGTAGAGACGGGGTTTCTCCATGTTGGTCAGGCTGGTCTCGAACTCCGGACCTCAGGTGATCCGCCCGCCTTAGCCTCCCAAAGTGCTGGGATTACACGCGTGAGCCACCGCGCCTGGCCGGACTTTGGCTTTTACTAAGAGTGAGATGGGAAGCTGTTGGAGGATTTGAGACCCTAAGCGTCATGATCTGACTTGTCATAAGAGTATCCCTGGAACTGCTGTGCTGGGAATGCCAGTGAGGTTGCTACTACAATAACCTAGGCAAGAGATGGTGGCTCCCAAAGACACGGGAAGGAGCAGCTCTGGGGCTGGAAGATAAAATTTGGGGTCTGACAGCTACATTGGAGAAGCCTATTAGCCATTCGAGTGAACTGTGGAAGAGGCAACTGGATGTATACAGGTCCGGAGTCTCGGGGAAGATCAGAGCTGGGAGCTGGCACTTGGAACTCAACAAATAGTATGTATTATTAGCAGTAATATGGAACCTTAGCTGTACTACTACTTACTGGTAGCGAGCTCTTGAGTTAACCATTTTTAGGTTCTGGGCCTCAGTTTCCCTGTAAATGAAATGGCGAAAACACTCCCACATAACGGGACCTTGAGAACGAAATGAAAAGTATCAAGGGCTGACCGTAAGCAAGGTGAGAGCCATGAGCCAAAACCACACGAGCCTCTCCGGGAGGGGGGGTCACTGCTGCGGAACCGGCAACAGGTTTCCGAATGCACGGCACACGTTCTGAGGTACCAGAGGTAGCAAAGCAAAATAAGCGCCGGGTCCCGCACGGCAGCGCGGGTGCAGCGCCCAAACCTCGCGAGATTTGTTGGCTGGGCCAAGTACCACCCACCAAATCTCGCGATATCTAGGCGCCTGAGAGGCTCTCCACCGGTGAGGGTTTGCGGGGAAGATGGAGTATCCCGCGCCGGCCACGGTGCAGGCCGCGGACGGCGGAGGGGCCGGGCCTTACAGCAGCTCGGAGTTGCTGGAGGGCCAGGAGCCGGACGGGGTGCGCTTTGACCGCGAGAGGGCGCGCCGCCTGTGGGAAGCCGTGTCCGGTGCCCAGCCGGTGGGTAGAGAGGAAGGTGAGTCGGGGGCTTTGGAGGCAGAAAGCCCCTCTCCCGCTGCGCGGCTCGCGGGGAACTGCGGAAGCGCCGACGGTCACACCCCCTGGCCCTCCTCCTTGCGTGCTGCGCCCCGGGACCCCCAGACTTGTGCTCCCCATCCGGGCGCGAGCACCCCAAGAATCGGGCCCCCAGCGCGCTGAGGGTGAAGGGCCGCTCACGCTCAGGCCCTGGGTTTTCCTCCTCCTCCTTCATCATTCACTACAGCGCAGTTTTTCCCACATTCGAGGACTGTCATCCCTATACTCGTCCTGTCGGAGACCTACAGTCTTTGCCATCCCGGTAAGCCAAGCCGAGTGCCCCTCACCACTCCTTGACTCCCCATCGTCCCAATCTCCAGATTTCCTCCTATGGCCTCTTGCCTCCCTTCTCTCAAGCCCCACACTTCCGAGGACTCTGGAAGGCCTTCTCCTTACCCCCTGGGTTCCTCCTGGTCTTGATGACTGAGCCCTGGCTTACCCCTGTTTTTAGCTCTCTGGCCTCTACTTGCTAGGTCCCTTATTCTAAGGTGGGGACAAGGAGCCTGAGAAACTGGTCTGGGTTTGCTTTGGCTCCAGCTTCTTTGTGTCCTACGCTTGACCCAAAGTTGCTGAGAACAGTGTATGCAAAGCCACGTTAGGGGTCACTCCTGGGCCGAAGCGCCCCAGCTTGCTCTGCACTTGACCTGAGACTGGGTAAGATGGGATGAAAGAAAGAGAAGGATGGAAAAGAGCTGTCCTGACCTGCTTGTGTGACTCCCTTCACTGTCCTTTACAGAGCCAGCTGCTTGATGCTAACCCAAATGTACAAGAACTCTATCTGGGCTTCTCTGCTAACCTTGTCAGGTATCTGGAGGGAAATCAGATTTCTCCAGTGATTTGTTTGCTTGCTGAGCAGACTTGTCTTGGAAAGTTTAATATGCTATTTGTGAACTGACTGCCCTGGATAAAATTGGATAAAATTGAAATTTTGACCATATCTAAGGAAGGTACACAGACCTATACCCTGGTATATACTTCTCCAATTTAAAAACAAGTCTAGCCTGTCTCCTAAGTTTGTATATATATAATGTATATTATATATAAAAAAGAAGGAGACAGGGCCCCAGAAATGGTGTGTGTGTATGCATATATATAATATACACACACATAAATGTATATATATAATATATACACACATAAATGTGTATATATATTTTTATATACACTTGTAAGTATTTTTTATATATATATATACACACACACACACACACACACACACACACACACACTATTTCTGGGGCCCTCTCTCCTTTTTTTTTTTTTTTTTTTTTTTTTTTTTTGAGAGAGTCTCACTCTGTCACCCAGGTTGGAGTGCAGTGGCACAATCACACTGCAACATCTGCCTCCTGGGTTCAAGCAATTATATACTGCCTCAGCCTCCGGAGTAGCTGGGATTACAGGCTGCTGCCATGACGCTCAGCTGATTTTTGTATTTTTAGTAGAGATGGGGTTTCACCATGTTGGCCAGGCTGTTCTCGAACTCCTGACCTCAAGTGATCTGCCCGCCTTGACCTCCCAAAGTGCTGGGATTACAGGCATGAGCCACCGCACCCGGCTCTCCTACTTTCAAACTTGTTTGGTAGTTTCCTCCCCTACCCCAATTTTCCTTTCATTAACTTGACAAACACTCACCGATGCCTGCTCTGGACCCGGAACTGGTTGGGCTTCAGAGCTGGAGTATCAGAGGAAGATACTGCCCTTGCCCTGGAAAGGCTTGCAGTCTAGTCCAGGAAGCAGACACCAAAACAGTTCCAGTGTAATGTAAAGGATGCAGTGCTGAGGAATGTTTTAAGAGTTGGAGGTGCACAAGAAGAAAGTGACCTTTGCCCTGGATCTTGAAGCAGAAAACCACTGTGCTCTGAAAAGTGAACTGTCTGCTATGTGTATATGAGTGTATAGTGGCACTGTTATGACCCATTTCATTTCCCTGTTCTCCTCACTTCTCCCACATTTATGTGAAATCTAGGTAGACACCTACAACATTAAGTTCTACTCACCCTTTTTCTACTCTTAGCACCTTCATTGAGTTACAATTTATATACCATACAAGTCACCCATTGTAAGCATATCGCCAGTGATTGTTAGCCAGTGTACAGAGTTGTATAGCCATTACCACAGTCCACTTTTAGAACATTTCCGTCACCCCAATTAGTTCCTTTGAGCTCATTTATATTAAATCCCCACTCCCACCTCCTGCCCTAGGCAACCAGTGACCTGTTTTCTGTCTTGGGTAGTCTTTTGAGTTTGGCTTCTCTCAGCATGTTTTTGAAGTTCAGCCAAGTCATAGTGTGTATTAGTACTTCATTCCTTTTTATTGCTAAATAGAATTCCATTGAATGAATATAACACATTCTATTAATCCATTCATTAGTTCTAGACATTTGGATTGTTTCCAGTTTGGAGTTTTTGTGAATAATGCTGCTGCGAACATTCATGCCCAAGTTTTTGTGTGAACATACGTTTCATTTCTTGAGTATATCCCTAAGTGGAATTGCTGGGTCATATCGTAACTCTAACATTTTGGAGAACTGCCAAACTGTTTTCCAAAATGGCTTCACCTTTTATATTTCTGCCATCAATGTATGAGGGTTTCGCTTTTTCTATAACCTTGACAACACTTGTCTTTTTTGATTGTTGGCGTTCTAGTGGGCATGTAGTGATATCTCATTGTGGTTTCCTAAAGACTGATAATACTGAGCACCTTTTCAGGGGCTAACTACCCATTCGTAGATCTTTGGTGAAATATCTATTCACATCATTTGCCTATTTTGTAATTGGGCTGTTTGTCTTCTACTGAGTTGTAAGAGTTATCTGTGTATTCTGGGTACAAGTCTTTTATTATAGATATGATTTCCAGGTATTTCCCCCTGACTGTGACTTGTCTTTTCATTTTCTAAACAGTGCCTTTTGAAGCACAAAAGTTTTAAGTTTGATGAGATTAAATTTATCATTTTTTATCCTATGTATTGTGCTTTTAGTGTCATATCTAAGAACTCTTTATCTTAACCCAAGATTTGAGAAATTTTCTCTTGTAGATCTTCCTTATTATTATTATTATTTTTTTTTTTTTTGAGACGCAGTCTCACCCTGTCACCCAGGCTGGAGTGCAGTGGCATGATCTCAGCTCACTGCCACCTTTGTCTCCCTGGTTCTCCTGGAGGAGGTCAAGCGATTCTCCTGCCTCAGCATCCCGAGTAGCTGGGATTACAGGTGTTCACCACCACATCTGGCTAATTTTTGTATTTTTAGTAGAGATGGGGTTTCACCACCTTGGCCAGGCTGGTCTCAAACTCCTGACCTCAAGTGATCTGCCCCCTTCAGCCTCCCAAAGTGCTGGCATTACACGCGTGAGCTACCATGCCCAGCCCCTTCCTCATCTTGTTTCTGAAGGAGTTTGCGAAGGATGGATTGGTAATTTTTTTTTTTTTTTTTTTTTGAGACAGAATCCCACTCTGTCGCCCAGGCTAGAGTGTGGTGGCATGATCTCAGCTCACTGCAGCCTCCCTGTCCCAGATTTAAGTGATTCTCCCACCTCAGCCTCCTGAGTAGCTGGGATTACAGGAGGGTGCTACCACACCCAGCTAATTTTTTGGTATTTTTAGTAGAGACAGAGTTTCACCATGTTGGCCAGGCTGGTCTTGAACTCCTGACCTCAGGTGATCCACCAGCCTTGGCCTCCCGAAGTGTTGGGATTACAGGTGTGAGCCACCACACTCAGTTGGTAATATTTCTTTTTACAGTGTTTTATAGAAGTGTTGACCTGCAAGGAAGAGGCTAACACACAAAATATGATTTGAAGAGTTTACTTGATTTTTAAAGGCAAAAAAATGTGGACAGGGAGTGGGACTCATACAAAGTTGTTTATCAAGAATTCTCATTGATTTACAGAAATAACATTGGTTAGTGATTGGCTGTACATTAAGCTGTAGGATGTAGGATATAGCATCAGGTAGGGCATTATTAGGTTAATCCTTACCCACTTGTGGCAATAGCAAGCAGTTTTGATAGATGAATCATAGCTCAAAAAGGGAGAATAGGAAGTGATTGCTATCTCATTTTAATGTCTCTCTGGGCCCTGATCATTTAAAAAAACTTGGATTCTTTAGATAAAAGTTATTTTCTTTTTTTTCAGACAGAGTCTCACTCTTCCGCCCAGACTGGAGTGCAGTGGTGTGATCTCGGCTCACTGCAACCTTTGCCTCCCGGGTTCAAGCGATTCTCGTGCCTCAGCCTCCCAGGTAGCTGGGATTACAGGCGCCCGCCAGCACACCCAGCTAATTTTTGTATTTTTCGTAGAGACGGGGTTTCGCCATGTTGGTCAGGCTGGTCTCAAACTCCTGACCTCAGGTGATCCGCCTCAGCCTCCCAAAGTGCTGGGATTACAGGGGTGAGCCATCATGCCCAGCCGATAAAAGTTATTTTCTGACCTGCCTGGGCAACGTGGAGAAACCCTGTAAATTTTTGTAAAATTTGTGTTTTTGTAAAAATACAAAAATTAGCCAGGTGTGGTGGCTCACATCTGTAATCCCAGCTACTCAGGTGGCTGAGGCACGAGAATCGCTTGAACCCAGGAGGCTAAGGTTGCAGTGAGCCGAGATTGTGCCACTGCACTCAAGTCTAGGCAACACAGTTGAGACTTTGTCTCAAAAAAAAAAAAAAAAAAAAAAAAAGTTATCACCAGTGAAGCTACCTGGGCCTAAGCTTTTCTTTCTTCCTTTCCTTTTTTTTTTTTTTATTCTCTATTTATTTGTTTAGAGACAGGGTCTCTGTTGCCCAGGCTAGAGTGCAGTGGCACAATCATAGCTCACTGCAGCCTCAGACTCCTTCAAACTCAAAGCTAGGACTGCAAGGGCATACCACCATGCCCAGCTAATTTTTGTGTTTTTTTAAATAGAGGGTCTTGCTCTGTTGCCCAGGCTGGTCTGAAACTCCTGGCCTCTAGTGATCCTCCTTCCTCAGCCTCCCAAAGGGTTAGGATTATAGGCAAGCATGCGCCATGGCACCCAGCTGGCTTCGGCTTTTCTTTGTGGAAAGGTATTTGATTATTAATTCATTTTCTTTACTTGTTTTAAGTGTACACAGAATATTTTGTTTCAACTTGTGTCACTTTTTTTTTTTTTTTTTTTTTTGAGACTGGATCTTGCCAGGCTGGAGTGCAGTAATGATCACTGCAGCCTTCGCCTCCCAGGTTCAAGCAATTCTCCTGCCCCAGCCTCCCGAGTAGCTGGGATTACAGGCATGTGTCACCATGCCTGGCTAACTTTTTTGTATTTTTAGTAGAGACGGGGTTTCACTGTGTTGGCCAGGCTGGTCTTGAACTCCTCGAACTCTAAAGTGATCTGTCCGCCTCTGCTTCCCAAAGCACTGGGATTACAGATGTGAGGTCCCTGATTATTTTCTTGGTTAGTCTAGCTAAGAATTTGTCATTTTCTTGATCTTTTCTAGTTTCTAAGGTAAGATCTTATGTTGCTGATTTGAGTGATTTGAGATCCTTCTTTTCTGATGTAGATGTTTAAAATTATAAATTTCTCTCTTAAGCACTTGTGACGTTATAATATATATATATATATATATATAGTTCCCTCCATAGTTCCTGGCTCACAGCTTCTATAACCCTTGTACTTTGCTCAGTGACTAAAGCAGTAAGAGTATCTTCTGTTAAAATATTTGGCCTTTTGTCCTTGGTTCCTGAAACACCTCTGGAACTGCTCCAGAGCAAGAAAGGTGAAAAACAGACTTTTGTTATTTATAACAAGCCCCTTTCTTTTTTTTTTTTTTTTTTTTTGAGACATTGTCTCGCTCTGTCGCCCAGGCCGGAGTGCAGTGGTGCAATCTCGGCTCACTGCAAGCTCCGCCTCCCAGGTTCATGCCATTCTCCTGCCCCAGCCTCCCAAGTAGCTGGGACTACAGGCGCCCGCCACCACACCTGGCTAATTTTTTGTATTTTTAGTAGAGACGGGGTTTCACCATGTTAGCCAGGCTGATCTCGATTTCCTGACCTCGTAATCTGCCCTCCTCGGCCTCCCAAAGTGCTGGGATTACAGGCGTGAGCCACCGCACCCGGCCATATAACAAGCCCCTTTCAACCACACCTTGGTACACGTTAATAGGGTGATTTTTGAGAAGTCCCTAGATTACCACATTCTGGTTGGCTGGTTGCCATAGGAACCAACCATGTGCTCAGAGGCTTGGAAGTTACAGCCCCCCATCTCGAGAGGGTAGAAAGGAGCTGAAGGTTGAATTGATCACCGATAGCCAGTGATTTAATCAACCATGCCTATGTAATGAAGCCTTCATAACAACCCAAAGACCTCAGTTTAGGGGCTTCCAGGAAGGTGAACAAGAACATATTCACGTGCTGGAAGTGTGGCACACCCCAATTCCATGGGGATAGACGCTCCTACACATTAGACCCTTCCAGACCTGGCCGTATGTATCTCTTTATCTATTTGTATCCTTTAACATATCTTTTAGGTTGGCCTGACCCAGTGGCTTCTGCCTGTAATTCCAAAACTTTGAGAGGCCAAGGCAAGAGTGTTAGTGGCCATGAATCTCAATTTCTGCCTCCTCAGAAGAAAGAATTCAACCAAAGGGGCATAAGGCAAAGTGAGAGACCAAGGCAACTCTTAGAGCAAGAGTGAAAGTTTATTAAAAAGTTTTAGGGCAGGAATGAAAAGAAGTAAAGTATACTTGGAAGAGGGCCAAGATGGTGACTTGAGAGAGACAAGTAGGCGGTTTGACCTTTGACTTGGGATCTTACACGTTGACACGCTTGCTGGGTCCTGCGTGTTACTTCTCCCCTGGTTTTTCCCTTGGGGGTGGGCTGTCTGGATTGGCAGCGGCCTGCCAGCACTTGGGAGGGGCCGCAGGCGTAGTGTCTTTATTGAAGTTGTGCACATGCTTACTGGAAATGTTTTTCCCTTTCCAGCAGAGTGTTACCAGTTAAACGCCTCCATTTTGCCTCTTAGTGCGCATGCTTGAGCCCACTAGCCTAACTTGAGATCTTATCTGGAAGCTGCTGATCACCAATGTCAGGTGGTTTTTTCTTTGTTTTGAAACAGAGTCTCACTCTGTCGCCCAGGCTGGAGTGCAATGGCATGATCTCAATGGCGTGATCTCGGCTTACTGTAACCTCTACCTCCCGGTTCAAGCGATTCTCCTGCCTTAACCTCCCGAGTAGCTGGGATTACAGGCATGTGCCACCACGCCCGGCTAATTTTTGTATTTTTAGTAGAGACAGGGTTTCTCCATGTTGCTCAGGCTGGTCTCAAACTCCTGAGCTCAGGTGCTGTACTGTACCTGCCTCAGCCTCCCAAAGTGCTGGGATTACAGGTGTGAGCCACCGCACCCGGCCTCAGGTGTTTCTATCTATGAGGAGACTGCCTTTTCCTGACACCACCTGTGACCAATTATTATTTTAGCGAGACAGTTTAATAACTGAATGGCCATCACCTGATGGTTGCCTGACATTTGTGGTGGTAGGGGTTCCTCTTCTACCCTGCTCATTTCTGCCTAGCTGTCTACTGTGACAGGAGGATCACTTGAACCCAGGAGTTAGAGACCAGCCTGGGCAACATAGAGAGTCATAGAGAGTCCCCATCTCTACCAAAAAAAAAAAAATTAAAAAGCTGGGTGTGGTGGTGCGTGCCTGTAGTCCTAGCTAGTTAGGAAGCTAAGGCAGGAGGATCACTGGAGCCCAGGAAGTCAAGGCTGCAGTGAGTTGTGATCACACCACTGCACTCCAACCTGGGCAACAGCGAGATTCTGTCGCCCAAAATATTAAATATATGTATCTTTTAAATTAATGTAAGTATGTGTTTCCCTGAGTTCTGTGAGCTGCTCTAGCAAATTAATTGAATCCAGGGGTGTCATGGAAACCTCGAATTATAGCCGGTTGGTCAGAAAAACAGGTGAAAGAATGTGGAACCTGCAATTGGCATCAGAAGTAGGGCTCAGTCTTGTAGGAATAAGCCCTCAACCTGTAGGATCTGAAGCTGTCTCCAGGTAGATAGTGTCAGAATTGATTTGAATTAGGGGACACCAACTGGTGTCCACTGCAGAATTGAGTGCTTGGTTTCTGGGAGGAGAAAACCCACACATATGGTCACAGAAGCGTTCTGTATTGTAAAAGTAAAAGTAGGATAAACTGAGTTTTTTTTCTCCAGAGCACTGCTTTAGTTGCAACTCATAAATTTTTGAATGTTTTATTTTCACTTAAATCAGTTCAAAATAATTTCTAATTTCCCTTGTAAAATTTCTTCTTTGATACATGTTATTCAATTTCTAAATATTTGAGGATTTCCCAGATTTCTTCCTATTGTTGATTTCTGATTAAATTCCATTGCGTTCAAAGAATATACTTGAGATGAGTTCAGTCCTTTTAAATGTAGTGAAACTGGGCTGGGGGCGGTGGCTCACGCCTGTAATCCCAGCACTGGGAGGCCGAGGCGGGTGGATCATTTGAGGGCAGGAGTTCAAGACCAGCATGGCCAATATGGTGAAACCCCCATCTCTACTAAAATACAAAAATTAGCCGGGCATGGTGGTGCCGTGCCACGGGGTTTCACCGTGTTAGCCAGGATGGTCTCGATTTCCTGACCTCGTGATCCGCCCGCCTCAGCCTCCCAAAGTGCTGGGATTATAGGCGTGAGCCACCATGCCTGGCTATTTCATTTTTAAATAACAGCTTTATTGACGTAAATTTCACATTCCATAAAATTCACCTGTTTAAAATGTACAATTCTGTGGTTTTTAGTATATTCACAGAGTTCTGCAACCATCACCACTGTCCAATTTTAGAACATTTTCATCACCCCAATAAAGAAACCCTATGCCTAGGAGCAATCATCCCTGGCAACGACTTATCTCCTCTCTTTATGGATTGATGCCTATTCTGGACATTTCAAGTAAATAGAATTGTATAAATATGTGGCCTTTTTGTGACTGGCTTCTTTCGCTTAGTGTAATTTTTTTTTTTTTTTTTTTTTTTTTTTTTTTGGTTTTTTTTTGAGACGACATTTTGCTCTTGTTGCCCAGGCTGGAGTGCAATGGCATAATCTAGGCTCACTGAACCCTCTGCCTGTAGAGTTCAAGCGATTCTCTTTTTTCTGTTTTATTCTGTTTTGAGACAGAGCCTCACTCTGTCGCCCAGGCTGGAGTGCAGTGGCGCGATCTCGGCTCACTGCATGCTCCGCCTCCTGGGTTCACGCCATTCTCCTGCCTCAGCCTCCCGAGTAGCTGGGATTACAGGCATGCGCCCCACACCCAGCTAATTTTGTATTTTTAGTAGAGACAGGGTTTCTCCGTGTTGGCAAGGCTAGTCTCAAACTCCCAACCTCAGGTGATCCGCCACCTTGACCTCCCAAAGTGCTGGGATTACAGGCATGAGCCACTGCGCCTGGACACTTAGTGTAATGTTTGCAGGATCATTTGGCTGGATATAGAATTCTTAGTTGACATTTTTATTCTTTTTCACCACTTTGAATATGTCATTCCAGTGCCTTCTGGCCTAAATTGTTTTCAAATAAGAAGTCATTAATTGAATTATTTCACTGTACATGATGAGTCATTTTTCTCTCTCTCTCACTGCTTTCAAGATTTTCTGTCTTTGCCTTTCAACAGTTTGTGATGTGTCTAGGTGTAGCTCTCTTCACATTTTTCCTAGTTTGGGTTCCTTGAGATTTTGGAATGTGTAGATTAATGTTTTTCATCAAATATGGGAGGTTTTTGGACATTTTCTTCAAATATTTTTTTCTACTCTCTCTCTCTCCTCTCTTCTTCTGAGGCTCTCCTTACACATATGTTAGTATGCTTGAAGTTTTTCCATAATCTCTGAAGCTTTGTTCATTATTCTTCAATGTTATTTCTCTTTGTTCTTCAGATCAGCTATTTCTATTGCTGTATCTTCAAGTTCACTGATTCTTCTGCCATTTTGAACTTGCTGTTGAGCTCCTCCAGCAAATTTATTGTATTTATTATAATTTCAACTCCAGAATTTCCATTTGTTTGTTTTATTAGTAGCAGATCATCAGTACCCTTACATTTGCTTTCTTCATGCCTTTTCTTTTTTCTTTTTTTTTTTTTTTTTTTTTTTTTTTGAGATGGAGTTTCACTCTTGTTGCCCAGGAGTGCAATGGCGCAATCTCAGCTCACTGCAACCTCTGCCTCCAGGTTCAAGCAATTCTCCTGCCTCAGCCTCCTGAGTAACTGGGATTATAGGCATGCGCCACCACACCTGGCTAATTTTTTGTGTTTTTAGTACAGATGGAGTTTCACCATGTTGTTCAGGCTGGTTTTGACCTCCTGACCTCAGGTAATCCACCCACCTTGGCCTCCTAAAGTGCTGGGATTACAGGCGTGAGCCAGTGCACCCAGCCTTTTTTTGTTTTTGTTTTTGTTTTTAGACAGAGTCTTGCTCTGTCACCAGGCTAGAGTGCGGTGGCGCAGTCTTGGCATGCTGGGACTGCACGCAGCTTTTTTTTTTTTGAGACAGAGTTTTGCCCTTGTCATCCAGGCTGGAGTGCAATGGCACAATCTCAGTTCACTGCAACCTCCGCCTCCTGGGTTCAAGCGATTCTCCTGCCTCAGCCTGCTGAGTTAGCTGGGATTACCAGCCCTCTACCACACCTGGCTAATTTTTGCACTTTTTAATAGAGATGGGGTTTTACCACATTGGCCAGCCTGGTCTCAAACTCCTGACCTCAGGTGATCCGCCCGCCTCGGCCTCCCAAAATGCTGACATTACAGGTGTGAGCCACCATGCCCGGCCTCTTCATGCGCTTTTCACTGGATAAAAATTTGAGCTTCTTGAGACCATCAGCAGTATGGATTTGGCCAGGCATGGTGGCCCACACCTGTAGTCCCAGCTGCTTGAGAGGCTGATGCAGAAGGATCACTTGAGGCCAGGAGTCTGAATTCAGCCTAGGCAACATAATGAGACTCTGACTCTAAAAAATTAAATTAAAAACAAAAACACAGTATGGACTCACAAAATGGAAGTACCAGTGCTAAGTAGACTTAATAGGACCGTCTTGTTCATTCTTTTAGGCCATACTGCCCATTAAAATACTACATGTCTAACCATTCTCATCCGTGGGTAGATTATACCCAACCTCCCTTTCCTATGATTGTTTGAGGGGTTTTTGCTTTTGAGATGGGGGATCTTGCTCTGTCACCCAGCTGAAGTGCAGTGGCGCAATTATGGCTCACCACAGCCTCGAACTGCTAGACTCAAGTGATTTCCCCCATGTCAGCTTCCCTAGTAACCAGCACTACAGGCGTGTGCCACCACACCTGGATAATTTTTTAATTTTTTTTGTAAAGATGAGGTCTCACTTTGCTGCCTGTGTTGGTCTCAAACTCCTGGCATCAAGCAATCCTCTAGCCTCAGTCTCCCAGAGTGTCAGGATTACAGGCGTGGGCCACTGACCCAGCCCTAGGATCTTTTATTTGCTGCTTTCTGACTATAGCTATACCTAAAAACCCTTTGCCTCCTAATAAGCTGGGTAGTAAATAGGTTTCATCTTCCTAAGGATTACCTTCAGTCAGTTGACGAATTTTTTTGTTTTGTTTTGTTTTGTTTTGTTTTTGTTTTTGTTTTGTTTTGAGATGGAGTCTCACTCTGTAGCCCAGGCTGGAGTGCAGTGGCATGATCTCTGCTCACTGCAAGCTCCGCCTCCCGGGTTCACGCCATTCTCCTGCCTCAGCCTCCTGAGTAGCTGGGACTACAGGCACCCGCCACCACACATGGCTAATTTTTTGTATTTTTAGTAGAGGTGGGGTTTCACCATGTTAGCCAGGATGGTCTCGATCTCCTGACCTCGTGATCCACCTGCCTCGACCTTCCAAAGTGCTAGGATTACAGGCGTGAGCCACCGCACCTGGCCCAGTTGATGAATTTATACAGAGCTCAATTGTAGATTCTAAGGTCACATGTAGGCCTAAGGAATAGCAAGTCATTTTTGAGACAGGGTCTCACTCCCTCACCAAGGCTGGAGCATAGCAGTGCAATCCTGGCTCATTGTAGCCTCGACCTCCCAAACTCAGGTGATCCTCCCACCTCAGCCACTTGAGTAGCAGGGATAACAAGTGTGCACCACCACACCCAGCTAATTTTTTGTAGTTTTTTATAGAGATGGGGTTTCACCATGTTGTCCAAGCTGGTCTCGAACTCCTGGCTCAAATGATCCTCCCACCTCAGCCTCCTGAATAGCTGGGACTACAAGTGCATGCAGGCTACCACACCTGGCTTAAATTTCCTTTCTTTCTTTTTTTTTTTTTTTAATTTTGAGACAAGGTCTTGCAGTGTCACCCAGGATGGAGGCTGGAGTGCAGTGGTGTGATCACAGCTCACTTCACTGCAGCCTTGACCTCCTGGGCTCAAGTTCAAACGATCCTCCCACCTCAGCCTACCAAGTAGCTGGGACTGTAGGTGTGCACCACTACACTCAGCTAATCTTTTTTGTTTTTTTTGTAAAGACAGGGTCCCACTATGTTGCCCAGGCTGGTTCTTGAACTCCTGGGCTCAAGCGGTCCTTCCACCTCAGCCTCCCAAAGTGCTGGGATTATAGGCATGAACCATCACACCCAACCCTTAAATTTGTTAAGTTTATTAATTGTCTTGCTGTCCCACAAAAGTTCTCTGTGTTCCTACTTCATCGACCCTGTGAAAAGCAGCCCTGTGCTTCATACTCTAGATGGCATCTCTCAGCCTCTGCCCCATACATCTTTTACTTGGCTATCATGTGGATATAAATTAAATCCTGTGAATACGTAACATCCCATAGGATGTAGAATGCAGAAATGCAGTAAAGACCATACTTCTGTGCCTCTTGGCTATTGTTGCTGTCAGAAAAGGTCATGGAACTACATCAGTTTTCCAGCATCCGTTGTCCAGCTTCATAGATTGAGAGAGAAGTTGTTACAGTCAAAGCATCTTGCTTCCAGCAGAGCTGTGAAGGAGCCTCAGAGACTTCACCTATTGGAACATGTATGCATTATTCCTGGAGATGTTTCTGGAGGCCCAACCTAGTACCATACTTTCAGCCTCTCTAGCGGTTTTCTTTTTCTTTTCTTTTCTTTTCCTTTTTTTTTTTTTTTTTTTTTTTGAGATGGAGTCTTACTCTGTCGCCCAGGCTCAAGTGTAGTGGCACGATCTTGGCTCACTGCAACCTCCACCTCCTGGGTTCAAGTGATTCTTGTGCCTCAGCCTGCCAAGTAGCTGGGATTACAGGCACATACCACCATGCCTGCCTAATTTTTTTTATTTTTGGTAGAGACGGGGGTTTGCCATGTTGGCGAGGCTGGTCTCAAACTCCTGGCCTCAAGCAATCTACCTGCCTTGGCCTTCCCAAGTGTTGGGATTACAGGCTGAGCCACCACGCCCTGCCTCTCCAGTGAATGAATGAAAAGCACCTCATTTTCCATATCAAATCTTTTGCACCCTGGAGAGATAGTTGGTAGTTGGATTAAAGTTGTGTGCAGGTATCGTGGCAAAAAGGATGTGTAGTCAGGCTGCCATCTCAGAATTTTGACATTTTTTTTTTTTTTTTTTTTTTTTGAGACAGAGTTTTACTCCTGTTGCCCAGGCTGGAGTGCAATGGCGCAATCTTGGCTGACTGCAACCTCCGCCTCCCGGGTTCAAGCAGTTCTCCTGTCTCAGCCTCCCGAGTAACTGGAATTACAAGTGCCTTGCCATCACACCCAGCTAATTGACTTTTTTTTTCTTTTTTTTTTTTTTGAGACAGTCTCACTGTGTCGCCCAGGCTGGAGTGCAGTGGCATGATCTTGGCTCACTGCAACCTCCGCCTCCTGGGTTCAATCGATTCTCCTGCCTCAGCCTCCCAAGTAGCTGGGACTACAGGCACCTGCCACCATGTCCTGGGGCTAAACTTTTTTGTATTTTTAGTAGAGACAGGGTTTCACTATGTTGGCCAGGCTGGTCTTGAACTCTTGGCCTCGTGATCCGCCCGCCTCTGCCTCCCAAAGTGCTGGTATTACAGGCGTGAGCTACCGCACCCGGCCTAATTGACAATTTTATCCAAGTTTTTTTTTTTTTTTTTTTTCCCTCTGTGGGCCTTAGCTTCCTCCAACCTCATAAACCTCTCAGTTTTTGTGGGCCAGGAATTTGGGAAAGGCTTGGCTGGATAGTTCTGATTCAGGGTCTCTTATGCAGTTACAGTCAGATGGTGGCTCAAGTTGAAACAGCAGGGAAATGGAGCATCTGGGAGCTAGAGCTGAAACAACAGCGGGGTGGAGCCTCTGGGGGCTGGCCAGACATCTCTCTTTTCATGTGGTGTCAGGAACTCTCCATGTGGTCGTGATGCATGAAATAGTCTGGGGTTTCTCACAGCTTGGTGGCCTCAGAGCAGTCAGACTGCTTACGTGGTGGGCAAAGGCTTTAAAAGCAAACATTCCCAATTTGGTTCCCTTTCATAATTTCTACTTTAATGTGTTTATGTTGCTTAGTGGTCAGATTAACTAGGGATTCAACAAGATCTTGTTCTAAACACCTGGAGCCTATAAGCCCTTGATTTTGTACTGTTGGATCTGTGTGTTGGTAGGGAAGCATAATCAAAATTCAAGTCATTTTGAGATCTACCCTTCCCACCAGGTCCTTTTGCATCTCTTTTGTGTGTGTACGCAGCCTCAGGGTGGCCATGAGTATGTGGCTAACTTGGGCCCTCTCAGGTCTCCGCTGTCACACAGTCTCAGCCAGGAACACACTTGCCCCAACCATGACCACACCTCTGGCCAGTGAAGCCTTTCACTCTTCCTGCTTACTGCCTTGGAGATCATCATTTCCATCAACAATATTGCTACATGTAAAGGAAATCAAGTGATTTCCTTCCTTCTGTATGGAAGCTATTTGTTTTCATGGCTAGCACCTTCTTGCCAGAGTTTCTACACCGATTGCAGGAAGGGCTGAGAGCAGCCTCACCTGAGCCTGGGAAATTGAGGCTACAGTGAGCTGACATTATGCCACTGCACTCCAATGTGGGCACTGCAGCCTGGGAAACCCTGAGGTTTTGTTTGTTTGTTTGTTTGTTTGTTTTTCCCCATCTGGGAAAAAAAAAGCCGCTGATTCCTACTGTTCTTACCTGAAGTTCAGCAGTTTTGCAAGCACAAAGTTGCTCTCAGATTGTTAAGTCCCTTTGGTTAACTTCCAGAGTGCTGAAGTGGTTGAATTTGTCAGTTTTGTCTGGTTTTCTCAGTTTTGTCCTGTTTTATTGTTGCTTCTGCAGGAGATCTCCTCACTCTGCCTTGGCCAGAAGTTCCACCCTGTACTCACTTTGTTTTATATTCAACTTCGCTTCCTCTGCCTGACTTCAAAATTGGGAGGGTCCCAAGGCTCAGTCTCTGAACCTCTTTCCTTCTTCATCTACGCTAGGCAATCTCTTCCAGCCCCACAGTGTTCAATATGATTGATATACCAATGATTCCCCATTTATATCTCTAGCTCTGACCTCCCCCTTGAGCTTCAAGTGACTGACAGATCTGAATCTCCAACTCATCTCCACCTATATATCTGATAGACTACTCACACTCACATAACGAAAAGTCTTTAATTTTTCCTCCAAGGCTATCTTCCCCTAGTTCTAATCTATTCACTTGTTCAAGTTCAAAACCTAGGAGTTATCCTTGACTCCTTTCCTTCCTTCACTCCCACCCCCACATCCAGTCTAAGAAATCAGATGTCAAACCTATTGCCGGAACATAATTCCAAATTCATTCACTTTTCTGCATCTCCACTGACAACCTGCCTAGTCCAAGCTTCCATCATCTATTCTCTGAAGACTACAGCAGCCTCCTCCTTGTTCTTTCTGCTTCCATTCTTGTCCCCATACAGTCTGTTGACAACAACTGTCAGAGTAATCTTTTCAAGGGCAAACCAGATCTTGTCACCTCTCATTACACTAACAATAAAATCTGTAGTTCATACTGTGGCTTATGGAGCCTTATATTCATTCAACATCTACTAGGCCTCATGCTGTCTCTCCAACTTAATTTCCTACCATTCTTCTCTCATTCACCATATTCCAGGCATAGTGGGCTTCTCTCCATTCTTTGAACGTGGAATATGCCAAACTCATCCCTGCCTCACAGACTTAATACTGTTTCAGGCTGGAACACTCTTTTCCTGTAAGCCTTGTGGCTGACACTTCCCCATGATGATTTTTTTTTTTTTTTTTTTTTTTTAATTTTCAGAGTCAAAGTCTTTCTCTGTTGCCTAGGCTGGAGTGCAGTGGCACATTCACGGCTCACTGAAGCTTCAAACTTCTAGGCTCAAGGGATTCTCCCACCTCAGCCTCCTGAATAGCTAAGACTACAGGCATGCACCACCATGCCCAACTACGTTTTTTTTTTTGTTTTTTTGTGTTTTTTAATTTTTGTAGAGATGTGGCTCTCCCTATGTTGCCCAGGACAGTCTGAAACTTCTGGGCTGAAGCAATCCTCTTGCCTCAGCCTGTTGAGTTTCTGGGATTATAGGTGTGAGCCACCACAACCGGCCGTGTGATGGTCTTTACTAACTCTCCTGCCCTGTCATTCTCTACCCCGTACTCTGCTTGTTTTCATAGCATTTCTAATTCTCTGTCATTATCTTGCTTATTTTTTACTTTATACCCCATCTTCTTTGTTGGTATGGCCCCCAGCACTAAGTGCAGTGTTGACACAAAGCACGTATTATAAATATATTTGTGTGGACTATGTGAATGTACTCTCTAAGGCCAGAGAGTACATTCCAGCAGAGAGGTACATTTATTTAGCAGGTGCTTTCCTGCCCTTGCTGTGGGTTTGGGAGTCTGATTCTGAATATGCTTGAAACCTCATCTCTTGAACAAAACAAAATCCACAATCTCCAGGTGAGGAAGTGATGACTGAACTCTGATCCCTGGGTATTACCTTCCCCATGTGGGTTTCTTATTGTGAGAAGCCTTTGACCGTCTTTTTTTTCTTCTTCTTCTTCGTGTGTGTGTGTGTGTGTGTGTGTGTGTGTGTGTGTCCGAGTTTTGCTGTTGCCCAGGCTGGAGTGCAATGGCACAATCTCAGCTCACTGCAACCTCTGCCTCCCAGGTTCAAGTGATTGTCCTGCCTCCATCTCCCAAGTAGCAGGGATTACAGGCATGCGTCACCACACCCGGCTAGTTTTGTATTTTTAGTAGAGATGGGGTTTTACCATGTTGGCCAGGCTGGTCTCAAACTCCTGACCTCAGATGATCCACCCACCTTGGCCTCCCAAAGTGCTAGGATTACAGGCATTAGCCATTGTGCCTGGCCACCTCTGACCCTCTTTTAAAAGTTCTGGGCCAATTTTGTTTATAGAGTCATTTCTCTTGGTTTTTCAGAGCATAGCTAAGACAGGCAAGGTCTTTCACAAAAATTTACCATTTAAGAGAAAAATGCAGAAATAAAAAGAGATCATTAGGGGCAGAAATACAGCCCTTCTGCCTAAAAGGGCTGACATAGGTAAGCTTTAGATTTTGTGGATTAAGGAGAGACGTCTTAAAAGCTCCCCACCAAGAATCTCTTCCAGGGCATCGACTTTTTTTTTTTTAAGACAGGGGCTTGCTCTGTTATCCAGGCTGGAGTACAGTGGCACTAACATGGCTTGCTGTAGCCTTGACCTCCTGAGCTGAAGCAATCCTTCTGTCTCTGTCTCAGCCTTAGCCTCCCATGAAGCTGGAACCACAGGCATGTGCCACCACCCCCGGCTAGTTTTTGGTTTGTTGGTGTGTTTGTTTCTATGTAGAGACAGAGTCTCACCATCTTGCCCAGGCTGGTCTCAAACTCCTGGGCTCAACCCATCCTCCCACCTCAGCCTCCCAAAATGCTGGGATTACAGGTGTGAGCCACTGTGCCTAGCCTTGACCACTTTTTGGCTGAGACCAGGAGATTAAAAATGTGGGCCTGCCCTCCTCTCCCAGTTTTAGACTCTGCCTCTGCCTCTGCCTCACATTGCCAGCGCCATGATAGAACTCATGCCTTGGCCGGGCACGGTGGCTCACGCCTGTAATCCCAGCACTTTGGAAGGCCAAGGTGGGTGGATCATGAGGTCAGGAGATCGAGACCATCCTGGCTAACACGGTGAAACCCCGTCTCTACTAAAAATATAAATAAATTAGTTGGGCGTGGTGGCGGGTGCCTGTAATCCCAGCTACTCGGGAGGCTGAGGCAGGAGAATGGTGTGAACTCGGGAGGCGGAGCTTGCAGTGAGCCGAGATCATGCCACTGCACTCCAGCCTGGGTGACAGAGCGAGACTCCGTCTCAAAAAAAAAAAAAAAAAAAAAAACAAAGAAAAACGAACTCATGCCTTGGGAGAGATTTTACTTCCTCTTCTCTTCTCAAAAAGGTAAGACTGCTCTCCAGGCACAATAATTTAAGCACAGGTTAATACCATGTTTCATATAGTGTGGCACTTATATAATATGTTATGTGATTTTATTTTATTTATTTATTTAGAGACAGAGTCTAGCTCTGTCACCCAAGTTGGAGTTAGTGGCACAACCTCAGCTCACTACAACCTCTGCCTCCTGGGTTCAAACAATTCTCCTGCCTCAGCCTCCCGAGTAGCTGGGATTATAGGTGCCTGCCACCACACCTGGCTAATTTTTGTATTTTTAGTAGAGACAGGGTTTCACCATGTTGGCCAGGCTGGTCTCGAACTCCTGATCTCAGGTGATCTGCCCACCTCGGCCTCCCAAAGTGCTAGGATTACAGGCGTGAGCCACCACGCCCCACCCTGTTATGTGATTTTAAATGTTTCAAAGTCAGATCAAGAGCAATGAGAAAAGTATTCCTTTTTCGAGTCTTTCAGTCCTCCTGATTCTATCTGGGAAGAAGTTTCAGTTGGGTACTACCATATCTTAAAACCTCTCAGCACAGTTGCTGTTCTCTTCTTCCTGGGGAATGCTCCAAGCCTCATTTTTATCATATTTATTTTTATTGGTATCTGCTTAAGTTTATGATCTAAAGATTCCTTTTTAAAAGAAGTTCCTAAGTAAAGAAAGTTGGCATACATAAAATTATAAAATAAGTAATAGTGTAGGTGGTGTGAGAACACAGCATGAGTCACGGCGGCAGTAGGAAAGGCTGGCTGAGGTCTGCCAGTGTCCTAGTATGGCATCCCATCATTCAGTGCCTGTGTTTGAGGCAGGGTTCAAAGGCAGTGCTGTTGAGGTAGTGTTTGTCAACTCAATGATTTCTTGTTTTCCCCTCTATAGTGGAGCACATGATCCAGAAGAACCAATGTCTCTTCACCAACACCCAGTGTAAGGTTTGCTGCGCCTTGCTTATTTCTGAGTCCCAGAAGCTGGCACATTACCAGGTATGCCATCATACTTTTAGAACTGCGTTTCTTTTCAGACCTGGTGCCAAACCACTAATTCTCTCTGGCTTGCATGGTGAAGTGTAATTGCTGCTTAGCCACCCAGATGTTGCCTCCATGCATGTTGGCTTGTGACTTGAAGATTGACTTAATCTCCTTGAGTCTCATCTCCCCCATCCAAATCAGGATCATTATATGTGTATCTTCCCTTGCAGCTTGGCATAGCATAAAGTATGAGCTTTGGCTTTAAATAGATCTGACTTTAAATCAAAACTCTGCTACTCATCTTGAGCAAGAAACTTCATCATTTTTAGATGTAGTTTCCTCATCCATAAAATAGAAATGGTCATAATTTTCTCATAGATTGTGAAGATTAAATTTGGTAGCTGTAAAATGCCTTGCACAGAGCAGGAACTCAAACTTCCCTCACCTCCTCCTCAAAACTTTTTGTGAGGATGAATCAGATGAAAATCTCGTAAGTGTTTTTGAGTGCCTTAAGTATGAAGTAGCATTTGGCTATCTTTGATCTTTCTCCTGGGTTTTTGCAGAGCAAAAAACATGCCAACAAAGTGAAGAGATACCTAGCAATCCATGGAATGGAGACATTAAAGGGGGAAACGAAGAAGCTAGACTCAGATCAGGTAATACAGCTGCCATATTGAGCCCACTTGCTTCATGATGAATCCAGCCAGCAGGTTGGTGTGGTGAACAAGTCAGACTGTCTTGGCTTCAAATCCTGGCCCTGTTGTGTGACTCGGGCAAGTCTATTACTTCACAAAGCCTTGATTTCTTCCTCTATAAAAATGAGGATGGTAATATCAACTACCTTTCAGGATTTTTTAGAACTAAAATTGAGGGCAGATTTATAAAAACACCCAATTCAGAGCCTGGCACATAGTAGGGACTCAGTAATGGAGCTGGTATTACATATTACTGCCTAGTGGTTTGTTAGAGCAAGACAAGAGAAAGTGGAAAGAAGCCAGGCTGCTTGCTTTCTTGAGGGCCAGGGAAAAGAACTAAGTTCAGCACTTGAATATTTTGCATAAATAAGCAGAAGGAACACCTTTCCAAATGTCTGCTGTGATTGAGAGGTGATCACATGTGCTTTTTGGCTCAGAAATATTATAAGCATTATGCTGAAGCAACCCCCAATCCCTCAGGAGTACCATCTCATCATGGGAAGAGAAGTTAAGCAGACTAGGGCTCAAAGCTGGCTGTGTGTCTTACTGATCGGGTGACTTTGGCCAAGTCACTTAACCTCTGTGAACTTCCCCCATAAAGTAGAGATAATGCCTACTTCTTAAGGGTATTGTGAGGTAAAATTTCAATTCCTAGTAGATGCTCAATAAATAAGAGTTTACTCTATAGACTGCTACCTCCTATTATAGTAGCCACAGGTTAGGAAGGTCCTTGTTTATCTCTTCTCAAAATTTGCTGGACTCATCCCCTGGTTTCCCTTATTATTTATTTATTTATCCCTGGTTTCCCTCCTTTCTATTTCTCTATCTGTCTATTTATGAGACAGGACCTGGCTCTGTTACCCAGGCTGGAGTGCAGTGGTGCAGTCACGGCTCACTGCAGCCTCAACCTCCCAAGCTCAAGTGATCCTCCCACTTCAACCTCCCAAGTAGCTAGGACTACAGGCACACACCACCACGCCTGGCTAACTGGAGTGCAGTGGCACGATCTCAGCTCACTGCAACCTCCACCTCCTGGGTTCAAGCGATTCCCCTGCCTCAGCCTCTGAAGTAGCTGGGACTACAGGCATGCACCACCACACCCAGCTAATTTTTGTATTTTTAGTAGAGATAGGGTTTCACCAGGTTGGCCAGGCTGGTCTCAAACCTCTGATCTCAAGTGATCTGCCTGCCTCAGCCTCCCAAAGTGCTGGGATTACAAGTGTGAGCCACTGCACCCAGCTGCCTGGCTGATTTTTTAAAAAATTTTTCATAGAGACAGGGTCTCGCTTTGTTGCCCAGGCTGGTCTCAAATTCCTGGTCTCAAGTGATCCTCCCACCTCAGGCTCCCAAAGTACTAGGATTACAGGTATGAGCCACCACACCTGGCCCTTTTCTCACAATTTATAATTCAGAAAGGCAAGATAAACTCTATGACCCTGGGCAAGTTATTTTACATATTTGCACCCTATTCAGAGATCAGGCTTTCTGAGATAGATGCTGGGATCCCTTTATGTAGTCTTGAAATACATGGTTTTCTAGCCTAATCATAATCAACAAGTAGAACGCAATGGGAGGCTGGGTGCGGTGGCTCATACCTGTAATCCTAGCAATTTAGGTGGCTGAGGCGGGCGGATTGCTTGAGCTTGGGAATTCGAGACCACCCTAGGCAATATGGTGAAAGCCCGTCTCTATAAAAAATACAAAAATTAGCCGGGTGTGGTGGCATATTCCTGTAGTCTGGCTACTTGCGGGGGTGGGTGGGAGAATTGCTTGAGCTCTGGAGGTAGAGGTTGCAGTGAGCCGAGATCGTGCCACTGCACTCCAGCCTGGGCAACAGAGTGAGACCCTGTCTTAAAAAAAAAAAACCTAATGGTCCACTTGTTCAACAAACTCTGAGCATCTACTGTGTGCCAGACTCCAGCTGGGTATGAAGGATAAGAAACAAAAATAAGTCAAATAGTCCCTGTTCCAATGTCACACTTGAGTTCACAGAAAAGTCTCCTAAGCTATGACACTGTCAGTTTAGGGTGGCAAGTGGTATGACAGAGATCTATTTAATGTACTCTGGGAGTACAGAAGAGGAGCAGGGTTAATTCTTCCTGGAATACACAAAGGGACTTGACAGTTGTTTACTGAATGATTTTTTTTTTTTTTTGAGAGAAAGTCCCCCAGAAGAAAAGCTTATATTTAAATTGGGTGTTGAAGGCTAAGCAGACACGCTGCCAAGCAGGAAAGGAAGGAAGCGCATTTTAGACAGCAGGAATGGCCAAAGCAAAGCAAGGAAGCATCAGAGAATAAAGTGGGGGATGGTGAGTAGAGTCTGGGACAAAGTAGCTGGAGAAGAATCTAGAAAGTAGGTTGGGGTTAATGTGTGAGGGGGGCCATAAATGCCTGTTCTGTTATGGGCAGTGGGGAACCATTGAAGATTTTCTGGTGGGGCAGTGGTATGATCAGACCTGTGTTCTTTCTTCCAACCAGAAGAGCAGCAGAAGCAAAGACAAGAACCAGTGCTGCCCCATCTGTAACATGACCTTTTCCTCCCCTGTCGTGGCCCAGTCGCACTACCTGGGGAAGACCCACGCAAAGAACTTAAAGCTGAAGCAGCAGTCCACTAAGGTGGAAGGTACTGGTTTTCCTGAGTAGTGCTATAGTGGGACCCCTGCCGTCCTCAGGGCACTATTGCCAGGGGCTCACAGAGATCCTCACTGAGGCCACAGACTTGAAGAAGTTGAATTGCTTTTGAGAACCCTTAAAAATCTCCAAGTAGACCCAGCTTCACTGAAATGCAATCTCAGAATTATGCTCACCTAACCTCCCTTTCTTTGGTTATAGGTTTTTCTCTATAGGCTGAGCTTTTGTCCTGACTAATAATTATAACTCAGGAGTGCCAAAGTCCTCCAGGCCACGCATACTATGAGAGCATTCTATCTCCTGCCTCTCCCACTAGATTTTTCCATCCCAGCATCCACCTGCCCTTATTACTGCATGTTCCAAGTTGAAAGCTAAATCCTTGTCTTTTTCACATGCTCAGGTTATGGCCTACTCACTTTAATCCTCAAAAGCTGCCTGTTCTCCTCAAGACAGGGACTTGCCTTTCAAAGCTGAATACTTCAGTGCTGCTACTACTGCCCCACAATCTGTAACTGCCATGAATTCATTCCCAGTACAGTGACTTCTGAAATAGCCCCCTTTATCTCGTCACGACTAGGGCTCAGCCCTCACTTTCATCTCATTAACTCCTGACTTTCTGGGGTTTTAACCTCTGCTAATTGCAATTAGTCAAGAGTGAAAGTTCTTTGATGTTTATTTCATTGTTTTCTTGATAATTTTTGCTTCTCTATTTTGGATCAAGAAGTAGACTACACTATTAGTAATACTATTATCCTTTTTGTGTTTACTGACAACTGTGTTTTGGAAGCCTTCGAAGGTAGGGTGAAAAATCACTCATAATTTTTTTTTTTTTTTTTGAGATGGAGTCTCGCTCTGTTGCCTAGGTTAGAGTGCAGTGGCATGATCTCGGCTCACTGCAAGCTCTACCTCCCAGGTTCATGCCATTCTTCAGCCTCAGCCTCCCAAGTAGCTGGGACTACAGGTGGCCACCACCATGCCCAGCTAATTTTTTTGTATTTTTTAGTAGAAACGGGGTTTCACTGTGTTAGCCAGGATGGTCTCAAACTCCTGACCTCGTGATCTACCTGCCTCGGCCTCCCAAAGTGTTAGGAATACAGGCGTGAGCCACCACGCTGGCCAAAACCTCTTTTTTTAAATGGAGATGGCTTCTCACTATATTGCTCAGGCTGGTCTTGAACTCCTGGCCTTAAGCGATACTCCCATCTCAGCTTCCCAGAGTGCTGGGATTACAGGCATGAGCCACCACACCTGGCCACTCATAATTACACCTTTTTATCACACCCACATCTAGTTATTCATGGTATGAAACAGCAGAATGTGGACTTTGAAGTCACAGAGTCCCAGGTTTAAAGCCTGGCACTGTTGCTGTTTATATGACTTTTTTGTGTCTGAACTGCCTAACCTATAAAATGATAATAATACTGTCTACTTCATTGGTTGTGAGGATACAATAATGTGTATTAAAAACATAGGACATAGGCCAGGCATGGTGGCTCATGCCTGTTGTAATCCCAGCACTTTGGGAGGCTGAGGTGGACAGATCACTTGAAGTCAGGAGTTCAAGACCAGCCTGGTCAACACGGTGAAACCCAATCTCTACTAAAAATAACAAAAATTAGCTGGGTGTGGTGGCACGAGCCTGTAGTCCCAGCTTCTTGGGAGACTGAGGCAAGAGAATCGTTTGAACCCGGGAGCTGGAGGTTGCAGTGAGCTGAGATCACGCCATTGTACACCAGCCTGGGGGACAGAGCAAGACCTCGTCTCAAAAAAAAAAAAAAAAAAAAAAGAAAACCAATTTTATAAGGTCACAGACTTCCCACAAATGGGAAAATTCTCTGCATTATGCCTTGTCCCTGAAATTTCATACTCGAGATTATTTTCCATATTCACTTTCAGCTTTTGCCACATACTTTGTTTTTATATAGTTGTGATCATAATGCAGGTACCCTTTATATCCTGCTTTTACTTTTCATTTAATTTTACAGCTTAAGCACATTTCCATGTTATTACACAACTTTATAACTATATTTCTGAAATTAAACACTTTTTAATGTAAAGTAATATAATCATGTTGTAAGAGATAAGGAAAACATGGATAAATGGAAAGAAAAGTTACCCATAATTTTACCATTCACAGATAAACACTGTTAACATTTTGGTTTCTCCTATAATCTGTTTCTCCTATAATCTTATTTTTATATGTATCTTTGTATATCTGTGCGTATATTTGTTTTGTGTATATCTAGGTTAACTCCGTGTGTATGTGCATATAAACATAGACTACTTTAAATAACTTTAATGTTTTTATAAAAACAATGCATACTCATTATGAATAATTCCACTTCAAACAATTGCAAAAGATACAAAGAAGAAAGTAAAATATCACCTAAATCCTACCACCAAGAGACAAATACTGTTAATATGTTGGTGATGTTTCAAAATACCAGTATGCACATATGGATTACACGTGTGGGGTTTTTAAATTTTTTTTTATTTATTTTTATCTATTTATTTATTTATTTATTTATTTTGAGATGAAGTCTTGCTCTGTCACCCAGGCTGGAGTGCAGTGGCACGATCTTGGCTCACTGCAACCTCCGCCTCCTGGGTTCAAGCGATTCTTCTGCCTCAGCCTCCCAAGTAGCTGGGACTACAGGCACGTGCCACCGCGCCTGGCCAATTTTTGTGTTTTTATTAGAGACGGGGTTTCACTATGTTGCCCAGGCTGGTCTTGAACTCCTGGCCTCAAACAATGATCTTACCGTATGGTATGTACAATTGCCTTTTTTGTTTGTTTGTTTTTTGTTTTTTGTTTTTTTGAGATGGAGTCTCCCTCTTTTGCCCAAGCTGGAGTGAAATGGCGCAATCTCAGCTCACTGCAACCTCTGCCCCACCAGGTTCAAGCGATTCTCCTACTTCCACCTTCTGAATAGCTGGGATTACAGGTGCCCACCAACATGCCCGGCTAATGTTGTTTTTTTGTTTTTTTGAGATGGAGTTTTGCTGTCGCCTAGACTGGAGTGCAGTGGTGCAACCTTGACTCACTGCAACCTCCACCCTCTGGGTTCAAGCAATTCTCTTGACTCAGCCTCCTGAGTAGCTGGGACTACCGGCACCCACCACCATGCCCAGTTAATTTTTGCATTTTTAATAGAGACAGGGTTTCAACATATTGGTCAGGCTGGTCTTGAATTCCTGACCTCAGGTGATCCACCCACCTCAGCCTCCCAAAGTTCTGGGATTACAGACATGAGCCACCGTGCCCGGCCAGTTTTGTATTTTTAGTAGAGATGGGGTTTCACCATGTTGGTCAGGCTGGTCTCAAACTCCTGACCTCAGGTGATTCACCCGCTTCTGCCTCCCAAAGTGCTGGGATTACAGACGTGAGCCACCGCACCTGGCCATACAATTGCCTTCTATATGTTTTTTATTTAATATGACATTTGTATTTCCCCATGTTATTAAAAAATTCTTTATAAGCATTTTTAGTGACTGCATCGTACTACATTTAATATTCGTCTAATGCTGAACATTTAATCTCCCCACCCCCCACTTTTTGGTGTTACAGATAACACTACAGTGAACATCTCTGTAGAACACTTTATTACATTTCAGGTTATTTTCTGAGAACAGACTCTATATCCCTCATTTTATTGGATGCGCATTAAATGGTTCTTCTAGACTTACTTACACTTTCACTTCTGATGCTTCTGTTCAGTATCTCAAAGAATGACCGTTCTCTCTTAACAAGCATTATACCTCTTTTCTGATGTTAAAAATCTACATTCATTACAGAAAAGTTGGGAAATAGTAGGCCGGGTGCTCACGCCTGTAATTCCAGCACTTTGGGAGGCTGAGGCGGGTGGATCACCTGAGGTCAGGAGTTTGAGACCAGCCTGACCAACATGGAGAAACCCCGTCTCTACTAAAAATACAAAATTAGCTGGGCATGGTGGCGCATGCCTGTAATCCCATCTACTTCGGAGACTGAAGCAGAAGAATCGCTTGAACCCCAGAGGCAGAGGTTGCAGTGAGTCAAGATCGTGCCATTGCACTCCAGCCTGGGCAACAAGAGCAAAACTCCATCTCAAAAAGAAAAAAAAGAAAGGAAAAGTCGGAAAATAGTGAAACACACTCTACTCTCTGTGCTTTTGATCTTTTTTCCATGCTGTCACCTATGCGTTTGTTGTTGTTCTATAAAATTGAGGACATAAGAAGCAGATTGATGTGTAACTTGTTTTTTTTCTTTTTTTTCTTTTTTTTTTTTTTTTGAGACAGAATTTCACTCTTTTAACTCAGAGTGGAGTGCAATGGCGCAATCTCAGCTTACTGCAGCCTCCGCCCACCTGTTCAAGCAGTTCTCCTGCCTCAGCCTCCTGAGTAGCTGGGATTACAGGCATGCACTACCACACCCGGCTAATTTTGTATTTTTTTTAGTAGAGACTGAGTTTCACCATGTTGGCCAGGCTGGTCTCAGAACTCCTGAGTCAGATCATCTGCCTGCCTCAACCTCCCAAAGTGCTGGGATTACAGGCACGAGCCATTGCGCCTGGCCTGTAACTTGCTTTTTTTTACACTCAACACCACAAACAGAATATTTTCTCGTATTATAAAATATTCTACAACATGTACATTACTTTTTTGATGACTTGCTGAAACAAAATCAACAAGCAGAGAAACTGAAATTCCCTATACTAGAAAAACCATTGTGGGAAAGGCCAGCAAATTTCTTCTGGCTTGCCCAAAATCCTCAAAACTTCCCCAGTTGAAGTAATACAGGTATGGAAGAGCATCTGAGACATATCATCTGTGAGTCCTGCTGAGCCCCATCCGTCTTCCACCACTGGTGGGGGCTTCTGGGCCCCACATTTTTAAAGCAGTAGTTGCTAGGTTGACACCATTTCAGCCACATGGACTTGTTAGTGAGTCGTGGCATCCACTTTATGAGGCAGCAGCGCAGCCTAGAGTCAACATCAAGCCATATGTTGATGCACAAGAGGCTCACATGTATGCCTACACCAGGCTCTGATTCACTGAATTCATTGGCCAGAATCAGGGATGTTTTCTGAAGGCGAAAGTAAGAGCTGTAGCCTTCAGGTCTTCTTGCCATACTCTGGCAGCCTGGCATAGCAAAGAGAGCACAGGCTTTAGGGTCACAGACCTGGCTTCACTCACTGGCTGGGTCACCTTGGGCAAGCCACTTCACTCATCTGAGCCTCAGTTTTTCTGAATAATGTGGCAAAGTGATACCTACCTCATTGGGGTAGTTCTGAGGACCAAAGGAGAAAATATATGTAGAAAACACATCACTAATTTTTTTTTTTTTTTTTGAGGTGGAGTTTCGCTCTTGTCGCCCAGGCTGGAGTGCAATGGCGCAGTCTCGGCTCGCTGCAACCTCCGCCTCCCGGGTTGATGTGATTCTCCTACCTCAGCCTCCCGAGTAGCTGGGATTACAGGCACATGTCACCATGCCCAGCTAATTTTTGTATTTTTAGGAGAGACAGGGTTTCACCATGTTGGCCAGGATGGTCTCAATCTCTTGACCTCGTGATCCGCCTGCCTTGGCCTCCTGAAGTGCTGGGATTACAGATGTGAGGAGAACGCATAACTAAATGTTAATGGTCCTCTTTTCTCTCTACTCAGCCTATAATATGCAATGTAGCCTAAAAGGCATCCCTAGTATGGTTACCTTTTCTGAATGACCTTGTATGAGCTCCAGGAACTCAAGCCTCAATTTCTATATCTGTGCATTGGTTCCCAGCTCTGCAACTGTATTACTTTAAGGATGAGAATAAAACTCCCAAACTTTGTGTCCCACTTGCTGTGAAGTTCTGGGAAATACTGAGGTATCCCTGCAAGAGTGCAAGTATGCATCTCTAGTCTATTGTAATTTGGCAACTTGATAGGAGAAGTTCAGGGCCTCCTAAGAATATGAGAACCATCAGGATTTGTGGGCTTAAAGTAGTTAAAGCTGCTGAATGAAATAGCCAGTCTTTGGGCTCCCTCAAATCTTCCCAGGTTTCCCAATTAGAGAATGCATTCACCTGTGTGATTCACACAGGCAGTGCCACATCTGCAGTAGGATTAACTGGTGTCACAGCCCTTTCTATTCAGCATACTCAAAAGCCTGACACCTTCTGGGTTTTTTCATTGTTTCTGTTTGAACTCTCTCACCGCAGCTCTGTCGAAACGCCTTATAAATCCTTTCCTTGTGGCCTCCACCTTAGCCTTGCACCAGAATAGAGAGATGATAGACCCAGACAAGTTCTGCAGCCTCTGCCATGCAACTTTCAACGACCCTGTCATGGCTCAACAACATTATGTGGGCAAGAAACACAGAAAACAGGAGACCAAGCTCAAACTAATGGCACGCTATGGGCGGCTGGCGGACCCTGCTGTCACTGACTTTCCAGGTGAGGGGGCCTAGCTCACACCCAGAGCTGGACCAGGGTTTGGCCACTGGGGCTCCCCGGACCAGCTGACGTTGTGCTTTTCCTCCTTAGGTCTTGTAAGTAGGGTTTGCGAACTCAGATGGCTACAGAAGCCAGATGAGAAATTAAAATGAGAGCCAGGAAGGGGATATGGTCAGCTGAAGAGTGAATGCCATTCCTACTCAGCTGTTACCATATCTTTCAGGTTTTCTTTTCTTTTTTTTTTTTTTTTTTTGAGACAGAGTCTTGCTCTGTCACCCAGGCTGGAGTGCAGTGGCGCGATCTCGGCTCACTGCAAGCTCCGCCTCCCAGGTTCATGCCATCCTTCTGCCTCAGCCTCCTGAGTAGCTGGGACTACAGGCTCCTGACACCATGCCCAGCTAATTTTTTTGTATTTTTAGTAGAGACGGGGTTTCACCATGTTAGCCAGGATGGTCTCGATCTCCTGACCTTGTGATCCGCCCACCTCGGCCTCCCAAAGTGCTAGAATTACAGGCGTGAGCCACCGCGCCCAGCCCTCTTTCAGGTTTTCAAAAGACTCTGGAAAGCCAGATTTATATAGAAATCCCTCTGTTTTTGTTTTTGCGTTTGTGTTTTTTGAGACGGAGTCTCCCTCTGTCACCCAGGCTGGAGTGCAGCGGTGCAATCTCAGCTCACTGCAGCCTCCACCTCCTGGGTTCAAGCGATTTTCCTGCATCAGCCTCCCAAGTAGCTGGGGCTACAGGCACACACCACCACGCCCAGCTAATTTTTGTATTTTTAGTAGAGACAAGGTTTCACCATGTTGGGCAGGATGGTCTCGATTTCCTGACCTCGTGATCCGTCCGCCTCGGCCTCCCATAGTGCTGGGATTACAGGCGTGAACCACTGCACCCAGCCCCTCTGATTTTTAAATGTGTAACTAAATTTAAAAATTTTTAAGCCCAGCCAGGCATAGTGGCTTATGCTGTAATCCAAACACTTTGGGATGCCAAGGTAGGAGGATCACTTGAGCCCAAGAGTTCAAGACCAGCCTGGCCAACATGGTGAGATCCCATCTCTACTAAAAATTTTAAATATTAGCTGGGCATGGTGGCGCATGTCTGTAGTCCCAGCACCTTGGGAAGGCTGAGGTGGGAGGATAAGTTGAGCCCAGGAGGTCAAGGCTAAAGTGAGATATGATTGTGCCACTGCATTCCAACCTGAGTGAGAGTGAGAACATGTATCAAAAAAACAATTTTTTTTTTTTTTTTGAGACAGTCTCACTCTGTCTCCCAGGCTGGAGTACAGTGACACCATCTCACCTCACTGCAACATCTGCCTCCTGTGTTCAAGCGATTCTTATGCCTCAGCCTCCTGAGTAGCTGGGATTACAGTTATGTGCCACCCCGCATGGCTAATTTCCGGCTAATTTTTTTTGTATTTTTAGTAGAGACAAGAGTTTCACCATGTTGGCCAGGTTGGTCTCGAACTCCTGACCTCAAGTGATCCACCCGCCATGGCCTCCCAAAGTGGTGGGATTAGAGGCATTAGCCACCAAGCCCAGCCAAAAAAAAAACTATTTTTAAACCCTGTGTAAGTCAGACCTGTCTGCAAACCAGATTTGGGCCAAGGACCCTTAGCGGATTAGATCAGAATCTCATGTTCTGATAGTTCTTACTTTATACCTCCACAAAGGTGAACCCCTGAGAGAGAAAAGGTTGCTTCCTATCAGCAGAATTTAGACCCCTACATTAAAGTTTTGCCTCCCCCATTCTTTGGTTGTGGTTATGTTAAGGAGATACTGGTACCAAGAAAAACTACTAAAACTATACGTACACATGGTCCCCAACTTCCTGTGGTTCAGCTTTATGATTTTTTTCAACTTTACGATGGTGTGAAAGCAATAGATGTTGAGTAGAAACTGTACTTCTCTTGCACTGCTAGGCAGCAATTGGTAATAAGTTTATCTAGATGTAACCCCACTGTAAGTCAAGGAACATCTGTAGAGCGAGAGAAAGCATGGAAATCTTCTGCTGACTTGCAGGATCCATTCACCACTCATTGGTAAAGGATGAATTCCTTGTTTTTACCTTTTTTTTTTTTTAAGAGGGTCTCTTGCTGGATGCAGTGGCTCACGCCTATAATCCCAACACTTTGGGAGGCCAAGGCAGGTGGATCATAAGGTCAAGAGAGCAAGACCGTTCTGGCCAATATGGTGAAACCCAATCTCTACTAAAAATACAAGAATTAGCTGGACGTGGTGACACACGCCTATAGTCCCAGCTACTTAGGAGGCTGAGGCAGGAGAATTGCTTGAACCCGGGAAGTGGAGGTTGTAGTGATCCAAGATCACGCCACTGCACTCCAGCCCGGCAAAAGAGCAGCAAGACTTTGTCTCAAAAAAAAAAAAAACAGGGTCTCTGTAAGTTGCCTAAGCTGGTCATGAGCTCTTGGGTTCAAGTCATCCTTCTACCTTGGCCGCCCAAAGGGCTGTGATTACAGGCATGAGCCGTTACACCCAGCCTGCTGTTATCAAGTATGCATTTAAGTCTTGCCCAAAGTATTTGTGTATTTTGGTACTTTTAATGCTGTTTTAAAATGAACATTCCTTAAAGTTGACTGGACCATTT
This sequence comes from Gorilla gorilla gorilla, assembly GCF_029281585.2. Taxonomy (NCBI): domain Eukaryota; kingdom Metazoa; phylum Chordata; class Mammalia; order Primates; family Hominidae; genus Gorilla; species Gorilla gorilla. The sequence continues at coordinate 180,832,847 of NC_073228.2, forward strand.
CTAATACATTAAGGGTAATTTAAAAAGACCTGGAAGAAATTCAGTTTTCATGAATATTATACTGTTAAGAGAGGGAAAAAAATATCGACCTTGATGAGTTTTTCTTACATGTGTTTGCTATGAATTCATTGGGAGAAAATATTTGCTGCCTTTTTACTGTACATTCCAACTGTATTCTTAAAACATTTCAAAATCTATGTATATTTTAACATTTTGTGACATACTAACATGCTTTTAGAATATACTAGTCCATGCCTAATCCATAGGGGATACGTTTCAAAACCCCCCATGGATGCCTGAAATGGTGGATAATACCAAACCCTCTATATACTGTGTTTTTCTCTCTGAGAACCAACATGGCTAAGGCACTGATGAGCAGATAGCATATACAATGTGGTGAACAAAGGGATGATTGACATCCTAAACAGGGTAGAATGGGATAGCTTGAGATTTCATCATGCTACTCAGAATAGCCAGCACTTTAAAAAACTTATGAATTGTTTACTTCTGGAATTTTTTTTTTTTTTTTTTTTTGAGATAGGGTCTTCTCTGTCACACAGGCTGGAGTGCAGTGCACAATTATGGCTCACTGCAGTCGTGACCTCCCAGACTCAAGCATTCCTCCCACCTCAGCCTCCCAAATTGCTTAACCACAGGTGTGTGCCACCACACCTGGCTACTTTTTTATTTTTTGTAGAGCTAGAGTCTCGCCATGTTGCCTAGGCTGGTCTTGAATTCCTGGGCTCAAGCGATCCACCCACCTTGGCCTCCCAAAGTGCTGGGATTACAGACATGAGCCACCATGCCCAATCTGGCTATTTTTTATTTTTTATTTATTTTTTATTTATTTATTTTTTTGAGATGGACTTTCGCTCTTGTTGCCCAGGCTGGAGTGCAGCAGTGCCATCTCAGCTCACTGGAACTTCCGCCTTCCAGTTTCAAGCAATTCTCCTGACTCAGCCTCCCGTGTAGCTGGGATTACAGGTGCCCACGACCATGCCCGGCTAATTTTTTTTATTTTTAGTAGAGACAGGGTTTCACCATGTTGGCCAGGCTGGTCTTGAACTCCTGACCTTGTGATCCACACAGCTCAGCCTCCCAAAGTGCTGGGATTACAGGCGTGAGCCCCCGTGCCTGGCCGGCATTTTTTATTTCATATTTTTGGACTGCAGTTGACCACAGATAACGGAAACCATAGAAAGCAAATCTGCAGATGTTGAGTGGGGAGTGGTGGTGGGGCTACTGTAATGATTGCATAGTATAATCTATTACTCCAGAACAGAAAGACCTCAAGTGAACTTAACTAATTCAATTTACTTAGATTTCTGGGTAAAAACTGATTCTATAAATTAAGAAATAGTAGGTTCTTTATGGTAAAGATACCTTTCTGAAAAGTAAAAAATTGTATTGAAATTTTACTAATATGTAGATTTTGCTACATATTACTATTATATATTACATTTACAAATATGTAGGTTTTTTGTGTTTTTTTTTTTGAGACAGAGTCTCATTCTGTCACCCAGGCTGGAGTGCAATGGTGCAATCTCGGCTCACCACGACCTCTGCCTCCTGGGTTCAAGCAATTCTCCTGCCTCAGCCTCCTGAGTAGCTGGGATTATAGACACCCACCACCAAACTCGGCTAATTTTTGTGTTTTTAGTAGAGATGGGGTTTCATCATGTTGGCCAGGCTGGTCTCAAACTACTGACCTCAGGTGATCCACCTGCCTCGGCCTCCCAAAGTGCTGGGCTTACAGGCGCGAACCCACCACACTCGGCCCTAATATGTAGATTTTTTTGAGACTTCATATAGCTATCTCTGAAATTTTGGGCACTAAAAGAACTTGAGAAAGTTACTTCATAAATGTGTGGAAACTGGAAATTGACTCTATATCTTTGGTAATAAAGGGGTAATGTCAGTATTTTCAACATCCTGGTGTCCAGTCTAGAAAGACTTGGTAGGAGAAAAATATTAGGCTTCTCCAAAGGTTCTGTTTCTGTTTTCTTAACATAAATTTGGCCTTATTGAGTCCCTTTTAATTTGAACCGGCAAAGTATCTCCCCCTGCCTCAGAAATAACTTATTGATTAAAATAGAAAACTAGGGCCAGGCACAGTGGCTCACGCCTGTAATCCCAGCATTTTAGGAGGCCAAGATAGGTGGATCACTTGAGGTCGGGAGTTCGAGACCAGCCTGGCCAAGATGGCAAAACCCCATCTCTACTAAAAATACAAAAATTGGCCGGGTGCGGTGGCTCACACCTCTAATCCCAGCACTTTGGGAGGCCGAGGCAGGCAGATCACCTGAGGTCGGGAGCTAGAGACCAGTCTGACCAACATGGAGAAACCCCGTCTCTATTAAAAATACAAAACTAGCCAGGCATGGTGGCATGCACCCGTAATCGCAGCTACTCTGAAGACTGAGGCACGAGAATCACTTGAACCCAGGAGGAGGAGGTTACAGTGAGCCGAGATCGTGTCACTGCACTCCAGCCTGGGCAAAAAAGCCAGACTCCATCTCAAAAAAAAAGAAAAAAATTAGCCGGGCGTGGTGGCATGCGCTTGTAGTCCCAGCTACTCAGGAGGCTGAGTCAGGAGAATCTCTTGAACCTGGTTGCAGTGAGCTGAGATCACACCACTGCACTGGGCGACAGAGCAAGGCTCCATCTCAAAAAAAAAAAAAATCTAAAAAGCCAGGAAACAACAGGTGCTGGAGAGGTTGTACAGAAATAGGAACACTTTTACACTGTTGGTGGGACTGTAAACTAGTTCAACCATTGTGGAAGACAGTGTGGCGATTCCTCAAGGATCTAGAACTAGAAATACCATTTGACCCAGCCATCCCATTACTGGGTATATACCCAAAGGATTATAAATCATACAGCTATAAAGACACATGTATGTTTATTGCAGCACTATTCACAATAGCAAAGACTTGGAACCAACCCAAATGTCCATCAGTGATAGACTGGATTAAGAAATTGTGGCACATACACACCATGAAATACTATGCAGCCATAAAAAAGGATGGGTTCATGTCCTTTGTAGGGACGTGGATGAAGCTAGAAACCATCACTCTGAGCAAACTATCACAAGGACAGAAAACCAAACACTGCATGTTCTCACTCACAGGTGGGAATTGAACAATGAGAACACTTGGACACAGGGTGGGGAACATCACACACCCAGGCCTGTCATGGGGTTGGGGGAGGGGGGAGGGATAGCATTAGGAGATATACCTAATGTAAATGACTAGTTAATGGGTGCAGCACACCAACATGGTACATGTATACGTGTGTAACAAACCTACACGTTGTGCACATGTACCCTAGAACTTAAAGTATAATAAAATAAATTAAAAATAAAAATAAAAAATAAGAAATTATTACTGAATGGAATATTCATTTTATGCTAGTTATTTCAAGTTTTTAAATACATAGAGGAACGTATTATAGAAAGACCTCTGTGGCTGGGTGTGATGGCTCACGCCTGTAATCTCAGCACTTTGGGAGGCCGAGGCGGGTGGATCATCTGAGGTCAGGAGTCTGAGACTGGCCTGGCCAAACTGGTGAAACCCCATCTCCACTAAAAATACAAAAAATTAGCCAGGTGTGGTGGTGGGCGCCTGTAATCCCAGCAGGAGAATCACTTGAACCCGGGAGGCGGCAGTTGCAGTGAACTGAGATCGCACTATTGCACTACACCGTGGGTGACAAAAGTGAAACTCTGTCTCAAAAAAAAAAAAGACCTGTGTCTCTTTTTCTTTTAAGTTTTGTTTTTTCTCTTTTTTTGGTCCTTATGTAGAACAAATAAAGACTCTAAAACTAAGTTGTATATTATCAATTAGAGATGCAGGTGGCAATCAAGCCAAATAACATGACTTTAATATCCAGTGTTCTCAGCCGGGCACGGTGGCTCACACCTGTAATCCCAGCACTTTGGGAGGCCAAGGTGAGTGGATCATTTGAGGTCAGGAGTTCAACACCAGCCTGGTCAACATGGCAAAACCCTGTCTCTACTAAAAATACAAAAAAAATTAGCTGGGCGTGGTGGTGTGCACCTGTAATCCCAGCTACTCAGGATGCTGAGGCAGGAGAATCGCTTAAGCCTGGGAGGCGGAGATTGTGGTGAGCCAAGATTGTGCCACTGCACTCCAGTCTGGGCGACGGGGTGAGACCCTGTCTCAAAAAAAAAAAAGAAAGAAAAATCAGGTGTTCTACACCTTCACTCTGAGGTCATAGATTTTCTTATTGAGACAGAGTTTTGCTCTTATTGCCCAGGCTGGAGTGCAATGGCGCAATCTCGGCTTACTGCAACCTCCACCTCCTGGGTTCAAGCAATTCTCCTGCCTCAGCCTCCCGAGTAGCTGGGATTATAGGCATGCACCACCACGGCCGGCTAATTTTGTATTTTTAGTAGAGACGGGGTTTCACCATGTTGGCCATGCTGGTCTCAGACTCCTGACCTCAGGTGATGTGGCCGCCTCAGCCTCCCAGAGTGCTGGGATTACAGGCATGAGCCACCATGCCCAGCCTGAGGTCATAGATTTTCAAGAGGACTTGGATTTGAAGAATATCGATACTTTTTTTATTTCAAAAAAAAAATAGCTGGGCGCGGTGGCTCACGCCTGTAATTCCAGCACTTTGGGAGGCTGAGGCAGGCGGATCACCTGAGGTCAGGATTTCAAGACCAGCCTCAACATGGAGAAACCCCGTCTCTACTAAAAATACAAAATTAGCCGGGCGTAGTGGTGCATGCCTATAATCTCAGCTACTCAGGAGGCTGAGGCAAGAGAATTGCTTGAACCTGGGAGGCGGAGGTTGCAGTGAGCCGAGATCACACCATTGCACTCCAGCCTGGGCAACAAAAGCGAAACTCCATCTCAAAAATATAAAATAAAATAAAATAACTAGGCAGAGAGGCAGGGGTATTAGATCCCCTTTTGATAGGAATATATACATTATAATTTTAATCTCCACATGTTCCTATAGATATGATTTTGACCACAAATAAAGAAGTTGAGACCCACAGTGAATGGTTCAAGCTTATACAGCTGATAAGCCCTTGATGTTAATAAATGTTGATATCACTGTGGGTCTTTAGCTCTGTGTGGCTCCAAACCTTACACTCCTCCCACCTGCCTCCAGCTCTCAGCATACTTGGCAGGAGGCTCTCCAAGTGTAGGATGTCTAGCAGAGGCACTGAGCCCCACTCTGTCACCCTTGTTACAGAGGTGGGCTGTTGACCTAGAATATGCAGGTAATGACTTCAGCTGACAAGGATTCTACCTTAGCAAAGAATTCAGTTGTTTTTGTTTTTGTAGAGACAGGGTTTCACCAGGTTGGCTAGGCTGGCCTGGAACTCCTGGCCTCAAGTGATCCACCCGCCTCGCCCTCCCAAAGTGCTGGGATTACAGGCATGAGCCACTGTGCCCGGCCTATTTAGGTTTGTTAACAGCTTGACTTCTCCCTGCTGGCTTCGTTCAAGGCCATTCATTCATTTAGTTCATTCATTTAGTCAAGTCACCTAACACTTACTGATAGGTGTTATAGTCCAGGGTTTGGGCTAGGTACTCTCACATTTAATTACCTGATTTAATCCTGACAATAACTGTTGAACAACTTTGATTATCCCCATTTTGCAGATGAGGATATTAAAACCAGAAAGGTGAAGTGATTTTCCAGGGTTCCACACTAAAGAGTGGCAGAGCCAGAGCCCACATTGAAACCCAATGTAGTTCTGTGTTGGATCCAGAGAATAGTTCCTGAGGGTCCCTGACAAGTGTCTCATGGCAAGTATGGATCTACTGTAAGATTACCCAGGGTATCCAAATCCCACCAGGGGCAAATGCATCATCTACCATGCAGATCAAATAAGCCTTAGAGTGGTTTTATACTCCAGGCTTGTGTTTCTCTCATATTCACCCAAGAAGGCCAGAACTAAAACCTACATAGCATTCAGGCAAATCCTTCTTGCCCCCAGAGCATTGAATGTCCCCTCCAGGTTACTGAAATCCTCCTCTGCTTCACCCCATTACTTTCCCTAATTAGGGTCTTATCTCCCACTCAGTAGAGCTGCTTTCTGAGCCCCATGCTGGTCCCCCAGTTTCTTCAGCTTTTATATACAGGACAAGTTTTCAAGTCTTACTAAATTCATATATAGTCAATAAGTATTTATTGGACTTTTACCTAATATGTGCCAGGCATTGTGGTAAATATGTAGTAAACAAGACAGGTATTGTCTGTGTTCTTATGGAGCTTACAGTCTAGCAGAGAAGACAGGCATTGAGCAAATACAACTGTGACAAACTTCAGAAAAAAAGACAAATGCAAGACTGTGGGCACATAAAATGAGAGGAGATAAAATGGGGGAGCAGGGATCAAGAAAGGCACCCCAGAGGGCAAGTAGGATAGTATGGGACGTAGTGACGCGGAGGACATGAGCAGGTGTCCACGCATGGCTTTGTGGGTCATGTTAGGGCGGCGGGCCTTCACCCTGAGAGCACTGGGACTGGGAAGCCGCTGCCAGTTTGAGCTTTACGGGCGGATCATCCTGGTTCCAGTGTGAGGAGGTTTGGAGCCTGGGCAACATGGCACAACCCCACCTCTACAAAAAAAAGAAAATACAAAAATTACCCAGGTGTGGCCGGGCATGGCGGCTCACACCTATAATCCCAGCACTTTAGGAGGTCGAGGTGGGTGGATCACGAGGTCAGGAGTTCGAGACCAGCCTGGCCGACAAGGTGAAACCCCATCTCTACTAAAACTACAAAAATTAGCCGGGCGTGGTGGTGCGCGCCTGTAATGCCAGCTACTCGAGAGGCTGAGGCAGGAGAATCGCCTGAACCCAGGAGGCGGAGGTGCCTCCACTGCACTCCAGCCTGGGTGACAGAATGAGACTCCATCTCAAAAAAATCAAAAATAAGTTGTGGGGCTGGGCACAGTGGCTCACACCTGTAATCCCAGCACTTTGGGAGGAGACCAAGGCGGGCAGATCACCTGAGGTCAGGAGTTTGAGACCAGCCTGGCCAACATAGTGAAACCCTGTCTCTACTAAAAATAGAAAAATTAGGCATGGTGGCGCGCACCAGTAGTCCCAGCTACTCGGGAGGCTGAGGCAGGAGAATCGCTTGAACCCAGGAGGCAGAGGTTGCAGGGAGCAGAGATCACGCCATTGCACTCCAGCCTGGGTAACAAGAGCGAAACTCCATCTCTAAATAAATAAGTTGTGGGCTGGGCGTGGTGGCTCACGCCTGTAATCCCAGCACTTTGGGAGGCCGAGGCGGGCGGATCATGAAGTCAGGAGATCAAGACCATCCTGGCTAACATGGTGAAACCCCGTCTCTACTAAAAATACAAAAAAAATTAGTTAGGTGTGGTGGCAGGCGCCTGTAGTCCCAGTTACTCAGGAGGCTGAGGGAGGAGAATGACGTGAACCCGGGAGGCGGAGCTTGCCGCGAGCCAAGATCGCACCACTGCACTCCAGCCTGGGCGACAGAGCAAGACTCTGTCTCAAAAAAAAATAAGTTGCGGTATAATTGGTTTGAGAGTAAGAAAAGCTAAGGATCAGGCCGGGTGCGGTAGCTCATGCCTATAATCCCAGCGCTTTGGGAGGCCTAGACGGATGGATCACGAGGTCAAGAGAGAGAGACCATCATGGCCGACATGATAAAACACTGTCTCTACCAAAAATACAAAAATTAGCTGGGTGTGGTGGCACACGCCTGTAGTTCCAGCTACTTGGGAGGCTGAGGCAGGAGAATCCCTCGAACCCGGGAGGCAGAGGTTGCAGTGAGCCAAGATCGCGCCACTGCACTCCAGCCTGGCCACAGAGGGAGACTCCGTCTCAAAAAAAAAAAAAAAAAAGAGAGAAGAAAAGGATCAGAAGAAAGGAAAGGATCTAGCTAAGATCACCTGAAAGCAGAACCAGCAGTTCAGTTCCCTATCCTGGCTCCTCCCTCACTACCAGACCATGTGGGAAAAGCCACTTTGTCATTGGAGCAGCCCTGAGATAGGGTCTATGATTCCCAGGGTAGAAAGACAGATTGATTATCATAACCAGCGTTCTCATTAATTACTGTTACTGCAAGCCCTAGGAGAGTGGCGCCTTCCCAGAGATCTCTCAGTGAAGGACATCCTTAATGAGGCCACTTAGCACAGTCAAGGTAGAAAAGACAGACCAAATGTCACCTCTCTGTTCTGTCATTCTTTTATCACTCAGCAGACAGCTAGTCTGGGCCAGGCTCTATGCTGGGACGAGGGACACAGGAATGAGGATCTTCCCAACCCCAGGAAACACATAGGCACACAGTCTGTGCCTCCTTAGCACTGTGGCCTCTGGGTTCTCATCAGGGCCAGCAACCTCACCTCGTCTCACCTGTCCATCCTTAGAAGGGCATTTGTACACTCTGAAAAGCAACGGTCTTCAGGTTCCTTCTTTCTGGATTACTAAGATCTTGACTTTGATGTGTTTCAGCTGGAAAGGGCTACCCCTGCAAAACATGTAAGATAGTGCTGAACTCCATAGAACAGTACCAAGCTCATGTCAGCGGCTTCAAACACAAGAACCAGTAAGTAACCATTTTTTGAAATTCTAGGATCCATAGCAGGAGCTCAGGACTTCTGCATCAGAACAAAGCCAGGTAGTTCTCGGCTGAAATGGAATCCTGGCAGCCTTTTTTCAGTGAACAGAAGATGAATCATGTAGCAGGAACAAGTGTCTCCTCTATATGTATTTCTCCACCAGCTTCTGCCCAGCCTTTAGACCTGTTGGACTCAAGGGTTTAATAGAGAAGCATACATGATTTCCTTGGTGGGACCCTAAGAACACTGGCTGTCCTAGTCTGTAGCACTCTGACTGGGGAGGTGCTTTTCCACTGGCCTGGAGACCCTCTCCTTTTCTGGCAGGAGTTCCCTCTATAGGTCATTATCAAATATGACCAGGCCCTCTCATTCCTTAATCAAATATATATTGAGCATCTTCTGAATGATGGCCAAGACAGACCCAGTCTCTGCTCTCCTGACCTTACAGCCTGGTGGGAGGAAACAGACTAAGCAAGTAAACAACCAATAATCAGATTGTGATAAGGGTTTTGAAGGAACCAGGTGAACAGAGAGTTACCTGTTCATGGTAATCTTGGAAGTGACTAACATTCATTGAGCCCCTCTTCTGTTGCAGGCCATATGTCAAGCAGATTTTCTCAGATAATCCTTCCAACCCTGAGAGGAAGAGATAATTATTCCCATTTTATACATATAGACAACCAGCATTCAAAGTGGTGATGTGAATGAAGCAAGGTCATGATTCAAACTGAAGCCTGTCTGGCTCACAGCATGCTCTCCCAAGGCGTCAGGCTCAGAAGTAGGCTATGGCACCACTGATATGAAGAGAATAGGGCCTGGCCTGGAGGGCCCACATGGTTCTGTCCCTTCCTCTCCGAAGGGAAACGTGTGGTATGAGCAGTGTGCCACAGCATAACGTGTTTTTTTTTTTTAGTAGAGATGGGGTTTCACCATGTTGGCCAGGCTGGTCTCAAACTCCTGAGCTCAAGTGATCCACCTGCCTCGGCCTCCCAAAGTGCTGGGATTACAGGCGTGAGCCACTGCACCTGGCCCCAGCATAACCTTCTGAGATAGGTAGAAGAATTCCCATTTTACAGACAAGGAAACTGAGTTTCAGGCAGGCAAGCTGCCGAAATGATTGCTTTGACTTTCGTCATTGATTTTGCTTTGCTGATTGAGCTGAATGATTTAAAGGTGGTAGAAACACAGAGTATTGGTGTAAAAAATGTCCTTCTCTCTGCTCTGCCTGGAGTCTCCTCTCTCACACTGTAGCAGATCATCCTCTTTACCTGTGAATATGTTTTTTACTTTGGGGGACTCTTAGGTATAGACTTGAGTTGCCCCAGCAACTCAGCCCCACAGTGTTTCAGCATACATACCTCCCTTGCAGCCTGGCTGATGGCAGTTACAGTAGACAACCTGAAGCCAACCAGAGCCCCTCCCTGGGGCTACCCACACCTGAAATTGCCAGTGTTCTTCGCTGTTCTCTTGCTAAACTTTCCAGCAGTGTGACCTTGGGCAAGTCAATAAGTCTGTAATTCTCCCAACATGGGCAATGTAGTGAGACCCCATCTACAAAAAATAAAGTTAGCCAGGTGTGGCGGCGCACGCCTGTAGTCCCAACTACTTGACAGGCTGAAGTGGGAGAATAGCTTGAGCCCAGGAGTTGGAGTGAGCCATGAGTTGCAGTGAGCTATGATGGCACCACTGTTCTCCAGTCTGGGTGCCTGAGTGAGATCCTGTCTCAAAATTTTAAAAAAGCCTCTAGTTCTGTAAGAATAAAGCTATAATTTGTTGAATACCTGATTCAGTCTCATTAAATTTCTCAACAAAAGGTCTGAAATTAGGATACCCCCTCCCAAACCCATCTTTTACAACCAAAGAAAGCCTAATTATCAGATAGGTTAATTGACTTCCCCAAGGTCACTTAGTTACTTGGAGTTAGACCTAGGATTCAAGCCTGTTGGACTTCGAAGCCCATTCATTTTACTCTGCCACTACCAAATGGAATGAGTTTTTATAGGGCCCTGTAGGCAGTGGTTTGGTATAGTGAAAAGGCATTGGCTACAGTCCTGAACCTACCACTTAAAAACATACTTTGGGCCAGCCACTTAAACTTTCTGAACTTTAGTTTCCTTGTATGTAAAATGAGGGTGCTGTTTCTCACCTTGCAGAATTGCCATGAGGATGGAATGATGGAAGCTAAGCATCCAGCATTCTGCCAGCCCACAGTGGACCTCAGTGAAGGAAAGGTGTCCTGTCTATTACTCCAAGGCCCTGGAAGGGCAGTGCTATCATTGCAATAGGCCAGTACAGCTGCCACACACTGACCCTCTTCCTTTGTTCCTTCTCAAATACAGGTCACCAAAAACAGTGGCATCATCCCTGGGCCAGATTCCAATGCAAAGGCAACCCATTCAGAAAGACTCAACCACCTTGGAAGACTAGAGGTGATTCTGCCCAGCATCCCATATTGGACCAGCCATGAGCCAGCTTCCCGTGACTGCTCAGCCCTTGGCTCCCTCTTGCTCGTTGTTCTCACCAGGAAAGTACACGGGCCTGAGGCAGGATTGGGCCACAGACAGCCTCTCATTGGTCCAGGCTAATTCACTCCTGCTGCTCCCCTTTGGCAGGGGTCCTGTAGGTCATGACAGGGGAGGCAAGGGTATTGAGAGACTCGGGGTCTCGTGGGGTGGTAGTTTGGAGGGTGGCTTTCCCCATTCCCCAACCCCTCTGGGCCTTAGGTGCTGAGGCCCCTGCCACCTGTCTTTCCTCTAAAGGTGAGTTTTGGGCCAGTTCTGGGCCAGTTCTTGCAACTAAAGAGCAGAGATCTCTCTGGGCCCTAGACATTTCCAGCAAAACCTGGAACTTTTATGCCAAACCTGGGCCAGGGCAGGAAACAGAGGAAATGGCTGCAACATGGGAGCTTGGAGCTAATACGACACTCTGCCTTCCCCCAGAAGGTGCAGGCTTTCCTGAGTCTTAGACCAGATATGGCCAGTTGCGCAGGTTTCTGCCAACTGTGAAATATCCTCCTGGAGCAGTGACACAATCTTGGCGGAGCATTGCTACCCCCGCTGCCCCCTCCACAGTTCCTGAATGGTGCTAAGGATCTGCAGCAGTTGGCAACGAGCTGGGGCTGGGGGCGGCCTCTATGTCCACTGAGATCATAGGACACTCCAATGGGGATGGGACCTTTCCCCTCCTCCATCAGAGGTGCTCTGACCCAAGGTTACATGGGAAAGTGCCCCACATGCAAGTCTCCCTGAGGGTTCTGCCCCTAAAGGCAGACTGCCTCATGCCCGCTAGCTGTGAGGTTCATTGCTACCCTCGGCCCTACTAGCCCTCTCTTCCCCCTTGTGCAGCAGACCACCTTGCCCAGGTTGCTGTGGTGCTAGCCTTCCCCATCATCCACCAGGCGATTTCTGGGTCCCAGGGAAAGAAAGAGAGAGCTGATGCAGGTTTCTACAGTGAGGAACAGGTGTTTCCCAGGCCCCACACCCAGATTTCTCTATCTTTGCTGTGTTTTATGGCCTGGGACTGAGTCCACAGGGATAGATTTTTCCTTGTAACCTTGAGGCAAGAATTTCAAGGAGTGTCACCATCAGAGGCTTCTCTTCATTGTGTCAAAGAAGCCCCTAGCTGCTCTCGTGGCCTCCTTCCCCCACTCCCTATCCCTTCACCTGTGAAATGCCTTTGCTTTGCATATTGTGTGTGGATGTGTGTGTGTGTGTGTGTGTATGTGTGTGCTTCTGTGTGTGCCTAATGCTCTGTCTCTTGGTCACTGAAGCATCCAAATAAAGAATTTCCCTCATGGGCCAGACTACAACTTAACAGACCTAGGGTTTTGAGCCATATTGCCATTGGATCTAGTATGTCTGTCTTGACCCCTCACCCCCACCCCATTCAGACCTCAGTAGTCCCCAGTAGTCACTTTAGGAGTTGGGACAGAGTCAAGCACCCTGTGAAAGTCTCCCTTGAGTTCAGGTGCCCTGAACTCAGTACAGCCTCATCTTATCCACCACCTTCTCCTGCTTCTCCTGTCACATAGGGCCTCATGAAGGTCTTTAAAGGGTTTAAGCTGGGGATCTGCTTTATGTTTGAGAGAATTGTTCTGGCTGTTATGTAAAGGAATGCAGGGAGGGGCAGGAAAGGAGACAAGGAGGCCAGTATGGAAACTGTGTCCAGTATGGCTTTCCAGGCTAATCACTTAGGGCAGAGACCCAGCCTTATTCATCTCTACTTCCTGATGTCCATAGTGGTGTGTCATGAAGTTTTATTGAATGAACAAATGAGGTGTATGAGGAGAGATGGTTTTCTCCTGCTCAGCTTTTACACAGTGATAGGTTTGTTCCATGGGACTTATCATAGGCCTGGTGATTCTTGAAAGAGCATTTTTCATGACTCAAAAATGAGCTGAGAAGGAGTGTTATGGCCAGGTGCAGCGGCATGCACCTATAGTCCCAGCTGCTCAGGAGGCTAAGGCAGAAAGACCATTCAAGCCCATGAGTTCCAGCCTGAAGTATGCTATGATCATGCCTGTGAGTAACCACTGCACTCCAGCCAGGGCAACATAACAAGACTCTATCTAAAAAAAAAAAAAAAAGTATAAAAATAAATTTGAAGGCTGGGCGCCATGGCTCACGCCTGTAATCCAAGCACTTTGAGAGGCCAAGGCAGGTGGATAACCTGAGGTCAGAAGTTCGAGACCAGCCTGGCCAACATGATGGCAAAACCCCGTCTCTATAAAAAATACGAAAACCAGCTGGGCATGGTGGCACACATCTGTAGTCCCAGCTACTCGGGAGGCTGAGGCAAGAGAATTGCTTGAACCCGGGAGGCGGAGGGTCGCATTGAGCCAAGATCGTGCCACTGCACTCCAGCCTAGGTGACAGACTCCTGTCTCAAAATAAATAAATAATAAATTTTAAAAGAAGATAGCTGGGTGTGGTGGTGCATTCCTGTAGTCCTGGCTACCTGGAAGGGTGAGGCAGGAGGATCGCTTTAACCATGAGTTCAAGGCAGCAGTGAGCTATGATTATGCCACTGTACTCCAGTCTGGACAACAGAGCAAGACCCTGTCTCTAAAAATAATAATTTTTAAAATTTAAAAAAAGAAAGGAATGTTATGGCCTCAAGAGCTCTTTGTCCATCCTTTACTGTAGACAGCCAGATTTGAGGAAGGGGCCCAGGCAGCCTCAGCTCCCATTCAGTGCCACTCAGCCCCTGCTCCTGGTCAGCTGTGAAAGGCTCTACACAGCCCTAAGGGAGGTTCTCAGCTTCCCATGATCAGACTGCCTCAGCAATTCCCCAGAGTCCTTCTAAGCCACCTAGTATGTCAGATTCAGCCCCATCTACCAAGCAAGGAAATGAAGGGCAGGGGGTGAGTGGGCTATCATACCGTGAGCCTCCGGCCTGCAAGACCACTTTGTAGTCCCTACCAGCTGTGTGGCCAGCCCTGTTGGTAAAGGGACCTAGAGATGAACACTTTCTTGCCCTTAGGGGTTCACACACAGTCAAAGATCATGATGACAATGATAAGAATGCCCAGGATGCAGGAGCTGACTCAGCCAAGGGCATGAAAAAGCTGGAGAGGTTGGAAAGCTAGCATTTCATCTGCATAACAACCTTTGAGCTAAGAGTTGATATTCCATATAGAGAAGGAGGCCAGGCAGGGTGGCTCACACCTGTAATCCCAGCACTTTGGGAGGCCAAGGCGGGTGTATCACTTGCGGCCGGGAGTTCAAGACCATCCTGGCCAACGTGGTGAAATCCCATCTCTACAAAAAATAAAAAATAAATAAAAACCATGGAGAGAAGGAACAAGGCTGAAAAAGGTATCATGATTTGCCCAAGGTCTTGCCTCTAAGAAATGACAAAATGGAGAGTAGAATCCAGTTCTCTAGACTTCCTCTGGAACCCTTTATGAGTGAGGACCAGAGTACCTCCCACATGGCCCCTGCAGCCTGCCTCACCCATCTCCTGCCAGTGCCATGGTCTCACAGGGTGAGCAGCCACTCAGGGCAGGGGCAGCACCCACAAAACAGATGAGACAAGGCTCAATGTTTATATTCCAAGTCCCTCCATTTTTCTCATAATTTTGTCCATTCCCATGATCCCAGTGTAGTAGACTCTAATTATTAAAGTGTTAGAAACCCAAATCAAAGCGATTAGCTAAAAAGGTGAATGTATTGATTCACTTAATGAAAAATCCACGTACAATGATAGCTGGACCCAGACTTGGAGATGGTCTCATCAGGAAGAATTTTCTATCCCTCTGCTTTCCTCTGTGTGCCCTCTCTCAGGCAGGCTCTCTCCAAGAGGTGCCAAGGTGGCCACTGGCAGCCCCAGGCTTCTATCCTGATACTTTAGTAACAACAGTGGAAAGAACACCTTTCTCCACTAGTTCCAACAAAATATCTGGGATTGCCTCAACTGGTTTAGTCCTGTTCTCATCCCTGAATTAATCATTGTGGCTAGGGGAAAAGGCACTCTGATTTGGGGCCTGGGTCATGTGCCTAAAGCTGAGTCAGCTCCACCTAAAACATTGAGAGGGAGTGATACAACCCCAAAAGAAGAAGGTTGTAGGGCTCTTTCCAGATTAAGGGGGAATGGATGCAGGGGGAGGGGGACAAAAACAACTGTGCACTATACCCAGAAATTGTTTAACTGTTTCCTTTTTTTCTCTAACTTTTTGAGGTACACCATACATTCAGTAATGTGCACCAATTTTAGACTTCAGTTTGATGAATCCTCACTTACATGTATACATTGGGGCAGTCACCCTCCAGATCAAGATACAGAACATTGCCAGGTCCCTAAAACATTCCCTCTTTTCCCCTCCTAGTCAGTATCCCCCAGAAGTAACCACTATTTTGACCTCGATCATTATAGATTAGTTTTGCTTGCTCTTGAGTTTTATAAAAATGGAATCATACATTTTGCACAATATTAGTTTGTGGAATTCACCCATGTTACTGTATGTCTCAGAAGTTCAGTTTTTTTTTTTCAGCCAGGCGCAGTGGCTCATGCCTGTAATCCCAGCGCTTTGGGAGGCCGAGGCGGGCGCATCACTTGAGGTCAGGAGTTCGAGACCAGCCTAGCCAACATGGTAAAACCCTGTCTCTACTAAAAATACAAAAATTAGCTGGTCGTGGTGGTGGATGCCTGTAATCTCAGCTGCTCGGGAGGCCGAGGCAGGAGAATCGCTTGAACCTGGGAGGCGGAGGTTGCAAGTGAGCTGAGATCGTGCCACTGCACTCCAGCCTAGGTGACGTAGTAAGACTCTGTCTCAAAAAAAAAAAACAAGTTGAGTTTTTTCATGCTGTGTAGTGGTCCTTTATTTGAATATAGCACAATTTAGCCATCCTACTTTTTTGTTTTTGTTTTTGAGATGTTCTCACTCTGGCCCCCAGGCTGGAATGCAGTGGTGCCATCAAGACTCACTGCAGCCTCGATCTCCTGGGCTCAAATGATCCTCCCACCTCAGCCTCCCAAGTAGCTGAGACTACAGGCACATGCCACCACACCAGCTAATTTTTTCTATTTTTTGTAGAGATGGAGTCTCACTCTGTTGCCCAGGCTGGTCTCAAACTCCTGGGCTCAAGTGATCCTCCCGCCTCAGCCTCCCAAGTAGCTGGGACTACAGGCACATGCCACCATGCCAGCTAGTTTTTTGTATTTTTTGTAGGGATGGGGTCTCACCCTGTTGCCCAGGCTGGTCTCAAACTCCTGGGCTCATGCGATCCACCCGCCTCAGCCTCCCAAAGTGCTGGGATTACAAGCGTGAGCCACCACGCCTGGCCCAGCCATCCTGTTGAGGGACAACTGGGTTGTTTCTAGTTTGGGGGTATCATAAATAAAACTGCTGTGAAGGATTTTGTACATGCTGCTTGGTACACATGTTCACTCATCTACTCAGGCGTGGAATCATAGAGTAGGCATATGTTTAGCTTGTCTAGACACTGCCAAACAGTTTTCCAAAGTGGCTCTATTGACTTACATCCTCACCAGCAGTGTGTGGGAGCTCCAGCAGCTCCACGTCTTGGTTAGCACTTGGTGTTGTCAGATTTTTTAATATTGGCCATTCTGGTGGTACCCAGGAATTTGAATCCATAGTTCCTGACTTGAAATCAGGGCCCCTCTTACTCTTAGCATGCTCAAGACAGGTTTGAATTTTGTAGCCTCGAATGGCCTCAGAAATCAATACCCAGGACCCACAATACAGCAGGCAAGCATGTGAGGGAGCCCCTGCTCATGGCTCCAGTGCCTAGGGAGGGTCTCAGAGAGGCATCAGCTCTGGAGAGGCAGTCTAGTGTAGTGGCGAGAACTCAGGTTCTGGGAAGCAAGCAGCTAAGGTTCAGATCCCAGCTCTGCCATCGCAAAGCTGCCTCGGGGTGGAACATTAGTACCTACCTCACAGGGTGATTGTGAGAATTAAAAGAATAGATGGATATGAAATAATAGTGCCTTACACACGATAAATGCTATATAAATGATAGCTGCTGCTCTTTCTATTGTTGACCTGAAGTAAGCCCTGAGTCCCCCTGGAGCAGGGGTAAGGCCACAAGCAGATGGCATCTGGCATAGCCCCATGTAATAAGATTCAGCAATTTGGTCTGACTGAGGCGGGGGGAAAAGTAGCATAGTGGCTAGAAGTGATTCTTTACTGGGGTCCAGCGAAAAGTCACCCTCCACTACTGGGGAGCCCCTGCTTATCCCAGGCCCAAGGCTCTTTGGCCAGTGACACTACTGAGGTGTCACACCTGAGGGGAAGAAATGGAATCATGCATGAAATGGAACCAAGAGGAAGTGGAAGCATACTCTTAGCCCAGAGCTAGATGCAAAGCAGCTGTTTGAATATAACAACCCACCAGTGCAGACACAGATCTAGACATGTACCTGTATAGCAGCCAATGAGGGGTGGCATGAGGGACAAGGGCCTGGGATTCAGGAGCCCTAAGTGTTGGTCTGAGCACTGCCACCAGCTATATGTGACCCAAGGCCTTGATACTGTCTTGTGAAGTGGAAGTTAGAAGAAATCACAGTTCCCAGCTCAAATCCTAAAGAAGTAGCAATGAACAGGTAGAGTTTCCTCCCAGAGCCCTAAGCCAGGTGTGGTGCACGTGCCTGCAATCCCATCTGCTCGGGAGGCTGAGGCAGGAGGATCGCTTGAGCCCAGGAGTTCAAGTCCAGCCTGGGCAACATAATGGGAGCCTCTTTAAAAAAAAAAGAAAGAAAGAAAAAAGGGGCCAGGTGCCAGGCGCCGTGGCTCACACCTGTAATCCCAGCACTTTGGGAGGCTGAGGTGGGCGGATCACAAGGTTAGGAGATCGAGACCATCCTGGCTAACACGGTGAAACCCCATCTCTACTAAAAATACAAAAAATTAGCTGGTCATAGTGGCAGGTGCCTGTAGTCCCAGCTACCGGGAGGCTGAGGCAGGAGAATGGCATGAACCCGGGAGGCGGAGCTTGCAGTGAGCTGAGATCGTGCCACTGCACTCCAGCCTGGGCGACAGAGCGAGACTCTGTCTCAAAAAAAAAAAAAAGAAGAAGAAGAAAAAGCCCTTCCTTCCCTCACAGCAGCCCCTGCCAGATGAGCTGTCCCCACCCCCAAACCAGATGCTCTGATGAGCAGTCACTAGTGTAAAATACAATAGGAAGAACACTTTCTCCCTCTGACCATCCATCCACCTAACCTCACCTCTCTGCCCTGTGCAAAGCCCTATTACAGAGACAGGGCAGACCCGTCCCTGGCCTGTCTCTCCCAAGCTTACTGTTCATGTATGCTGCTTCATCTGTCTAGGAATATCAGAACGCAGTTCTGTAAATGTTCAACTCTTCAGTGCAATGACCCCATTAGCCACTAGGTGGAGTCAGCTTCTTTTTTCTAGCAAGGTAGACCAGCCCTGGGACTTTACTGTTTGATTTAATGGGAAGAGAACAGGGTGACTTCACGAGCCCCTGTATATGCTATTTCAGTTAACCCTCAGGACAACTGGCAAAGACTTGATTTCACAGGAGAAAGTCGGGGACAAAGTCTTGCAGATCTTACACAACCAAGAAGTAGCCTTGGAGAGAGATTTGATCTTAGCACTTCTGCTCATTCCCAAGGCCGATTTCCCCTTCCCTCAGGACATTTCCCTCAGGAGGCCCTCTCTGTTTGAGGGCTGTAACTTAGTCACCTGTCTAGAAGTACACCTGATGTCAGGCCAGCTCCACAGCCCTTCTTTTCCTTTTCTCCTTTGGGTGACAAACCTGCTCCATTCTCAGATCCTGTGGTTCCGAGGGACTGGCCCTGCTCTCTGATTCCAGGAGTGAGCCTGTGACCCGACTGAGTAATCACAGTCATAGTCTTCAGCTGTTAGTGTCCAGCATGTAAGGACAGCCTGCTTCAGAACTAAGCCAACACAGAGGAGGCCGGGCTCGGTGGCTCACACCTGTAATGCCAGTACTTTGGGAGGCCAAAGCAGGCAGATTACTTGAAGTCAGGAGTTCAAGGCCAGCTGGCCGACATGATGAAACCCCGTCTCTACTAAAAATACAAAAATTAGTCAGGCGTGGTGGCGCACGTCTGTAGTCCCAGCTACTCAGGAGGCTGAGGCAGGAGTATTGCTTGAACCCGTGAGGCGGAGGTTGCAGTGAGCTGAGATCACACCACTGTACTCCAGATAAGGAGAGACTCATTTCTGATGACTACCTGGATCCAACTATGCCTGAAGCTGATATCCCCCAGGACTTTTTAGTTACGACTTTTCTTTAAGTCAGTTGAGTTTCTATCACTTGCAACCAAGATTTCTGCCTAATACTTGCTCCAGCTCCCCTTGTCAACCTGGGGACCTCCACTCATTCAGAGATCACTGGCCCCCAAGGCCAAGTTGGCTGCCCTTTGTGTTCCCAGATGCCCTGTGTTCCCCTCTAGCATAGCCCTTAATATGCTGTGTTACGATGATCTAATTCCCTGTCTCTTCTTTTAGACCAGAAACTGCTTGAGGGCAGAAATTGGGTCTTATGATACTGCATCCCTGGTCCCTAGCATAGGACTGTGCTTATGTTTTAATAACTGCTTGTGATTGAATACATTAATGAATAAATGAATAAAAATGGGTATGGTCTGGTAGGGACCATTGCTGGGATTTCACAGGAAAGACACTTATTTTGTTTGTGTTTTGAAACAGCGTCTCACTCTGTCACACAGGCTGGAATGCAGTGGTGCAAACACAGCTCATTGCAGCCTCGACCTCACTGACTCAAGTGATCCTCCCACCTCAGCCTCCTGAGTAGCTGGGACTACAGGCGCACACCACCACACCCAGCTAATTATCTTATTTTTTGTAGACACAAGGTCCCACTGTGTTGCCCAGGCTGGTCTTGAACTCCTGAGCTCAAACGATCCTCCCACCTCGGCCTACCAGAGTGCTGGGATTGCAGACATGAGCCACCACACCTGGCCGGAAAGACTTATTGAGGGAGATGATCCTCTAGTGGTCATGAAGGTCAAAGGAGCCAGGTTGCTGGGGTGGGAGGAGGCTTAGTGAAAGGAACTAGAAGAGGCGAGTTGTGGAACACAGTTGATTGTTTCAATAATGGCCTCCCGTGAATCATTGCCTCCCTGTGCCTGTGTCCTTTTGCAATGTGACTTTATCATTGCTCCCATCAAGATCGGGCGGGGGCGGGGGGGGGGGTCCATTTCCCAGTCTCTTGAATCTGAACTAGTCTTGTGAGTTGCTTTGATCAGAGAATTCAGTAACATGACTGTACGACTTCCAAGGTTAGGACTTAAGTGCTCATGCAGCTTCCGTTCCTGACCCTGTGAAAGGAAGTTTGGGCTAGACCATGTGGCGACCACAGACCAGGTAGAGAGAGAAGCCAACAGCCAGCTCCATACATGTGAGGGAGGACATCCCAGACCCTCTAGCATAGCCAATCCACAGCATAAGCAGAACTGCCACCTGAGCCCAGCTAATCACAGAATTGTGAGAAATAATACATTGTTTTAAATAATTAAGTTTGGGAACAGTTTGTGCAGTAAAGGCTCACAGAATCACTAGGTATAATCATCAGAAGCTTCCTAGTGTCTGTTTACCCTTCTTCCTGTAATAAGCTTTTCTTTGAAAAACCCCACCCTCAGCTTATGTAGTCAGGGTGGGGAAGACCTCCACTCTCCTGGCTTTTGCCAGAACAGTTGAGAAGTTGCCAAGTGGGAATGTCTCGAGCCCAGAGCTGTTAGTGGCCTTCTTTGTCACTTCTTAGGGAGCACCTGTCATAGAGAAGAAGACAGAAGAGAGAATGAGTTTTGACCATACTGTTGGGAACCAGGATCAAGCTGTTTCTGAAGCCTGATTCACACCAGGATTTACAGTCATGCTCCTGTAGTCCCAGCTACTCAGGAGACTAAGGCAGGAGAATTTCTTAGGCCCAGGAGTTCAAATCCAGCCTGGGCAGCACAACAAGACCTCATCTCTTTAAAAAGTGCATGAGCCAGTACATTCACTATTTTGTGTAAGCAGGTTTGATTTTTGAGTTTCTGTGTCTTGCAACTGAATGAAAACGTTCGCTGAGAGTCAGAAAAATTGATAGAGGCTGAGCAGCTCCAGGGCAGAGGGCAGTTAGGTCAGACAGAGGAGGGATTCCTGGCCGGGCAAGTTGGCTCACACCTGTAATCCCAGCACTTTGGGAGGCCGAGGCGGGCGGATCATGAGGTCAGGAGAACGAGACCATCCTGGCTAACACGGTGAAACCCATCTCTACTAAAAATACAAAAATTTAGCCGGGCATGGTGGTGAGCACCTGTAGTCCCAGCTACTCGGGAGGCTGAGGCAGGTGAATGGCATGAACCCAGGAGGCGAAGCTTGCAGTGAGCCGAGATCGCGCCAGTGCACTCCAGCCTGGGCGACAGAGCAAGACTCCCTTCGTCTCAAAAAAAAAGAATTTTTTTAAAATAAAAATAAAATACATCTACATTTTGGCCGGGCATGGTGGCTCACGCCTGTAATCCCAGCACTTTGGGAGGCCACAGCAGGTGGATCATGAGATCAGGAGTTCAAGACCAGCCTGGACAACATGGTGAAACCCCATCTCTATTAAAAATACAAAAAAAAATTAGCCAGGCATGGTGGTGGGTGCCTGTAATCCCAGCTACTCATGAGGCTGAGGCGGGAAAATGGCTTGATCCCAGGAGGCAGAGGTTGCAGTGAGCCGAGATGAGTAACACTGTACCCCGGCCTGGGCGACAGAGCCAGACTCCGTCTCAAAAAACAAACAAAAAAAAATCTACACTTTTTAATACCCCTCCCTTCAATAGGTCAAGTTTAATTTCTACCCTATATCCCCTAATATGGGCTGTAAGTAGCAATTCACTTTACTTACTGATTGATTGATTGACTCAAGGTCTTGCTATGTCCCCCAGGCTGGAGTGCATGGCACAATCATAGGTCACTGCAGCCTCGATCTCCTGGGCTCAAGCAGTCCTGCCACCTCAGCCTCCTGAGTAGCTGGAACTACAGGCATGCACCACTGTGCCTGGCTAATTTTTTTTTTCTTTTTTTTTGAGACAGAGTTTCTCTCTTGTCGCCCAGGCTAGAGTGCAGTGGTGCAATCTCGGCTCACTGCAAACTCTGCCTCCTGGGTTCAAACGATTCTCCTGTCTCAGCCTCCCAATTAGCTGGAATTACAGGCACCCACCACCACGCCCAGCTAATTTTTGTACTTTTAGTAGATACAGGGTTTCACCAGGTTGACCAGGCTGATCTCGAACTCCCAACCTCAGGCGATTGACCTGCCTCAGCCTCCCAAAGTGCTGGGATTACAGGCATGAGCCACCGCGCCCGTCTGGCTAATATTTTTTATTAGGGTCTCACTCCATTGCCCAGGCTGGTCTCAAACTCCTAGGCTCAAGGAATCCTCCTCGCTCGGCCTCCTGAAGTGCTGGGATTATAGGCGTGAGCCACGGTGCCTGGCTGTGACTCACTTTCAACTAATAGAATAAGACAGAAGTGACAAGAATCTGATGTCTGAGAGTAAGTTATACATTACATTGCAGCTTCAGTATTTCTCTCTTGGATCACCAGCTCTGAGGGAAACCAGCTAACGTGTTGTGGGAACACTCAAGCAGCCCTATCAAGAGGCTGTTGTTGAGAGAAATGTAGGTATTCCACCAATGACAAAGATTCTTTGGTTGGCCAAATTTTAGTCAGGCTTCTGAGCCTTCTCCTAGGTCCATCTGTGCACTTCCTTGTAAAATCTAGTTTTAGCAAAGAACCTGCTAAGTCTAGTTTAGCAAGAACTGCCGCCCATCTTCGATATCTGATCAGGTTCCTCCTCCTCCACCATCCCCCAGGTGATGGCTGATGGGCCTGTCTTCAGCAAGAATCCTGTTGGGTCAGTTTGGACAGAATCCCTTTACCCCGACGTTTCCTCTTAGTCATTTTGTATTCACTGCTCCCCACTCTGCTCCTTGGCTCAGAATTCCCATTCGCCCATGCTGTATTCAGAATGGAGCCCAATCTCTCTCCCCCCCTGCAAGATCCCATTGCAGTGGTCCCTGTGACTATCTCAATGGTCCTGAATAAAGTTTTCTTTACTGTGCTTTAATAAGTATCGTTGAGCCGGGCGTGGTGGCTCACGCCTGTAATCCCAGCAGTTTGGGAGGCTGAGGTGGGTGGATCATTTGAGGTCAGGAGTTTGAGACCATCCTGGCCAATATGGTGAAACCCCATCTCTACTAAAAATACAAAAATTAGCTGGGCATGGTGACAGGTGCCTGTAATCCCAGCTACTTGGGAGGCTGAGGCTGGAGAATCGCTTGAACCCAGGAGGCGGAGGTTGCAGTGAGCCGAGATCACGCCACTGTACTCCAGCTTGGGCGACAGAGCGAGACTCTCAAGAAAAATAAATAAATAAACATAAAAACAAGTATCTTTGAATCATTTTTTCTTTAACACCAATAGTCAGCCAAATATTTGTTATGTAAAGTCGTTAAGTTTAAAAGTAATGTGTTATGAAGCAATGGATAACTAATACAGGTCTTTTTCCTAAAAGCCATGGAAATTTATTAAAAGGTTTTAAACAAATAGCAGTGAAAACAGGATGAATTTGCTGCCATGTAAACAAATAAGTACTATGGCCAAAGAGCCAACAGAGGAGAGTGGAGACACAAAGGAAGGGTGATCTACTGAGAAGGAGCCTTTTATTTATAAAGGGTTTAAGAAAAAGGATTAGCCAAAGAAAAAATTATTTGGTTCACATAGTGAAATGTTCAAAGAAGGAATGGCTTCAGGCATGGCTTGATCTAGGTGCACTCCAGCTCTTGGCCCTCTTGTTTCCTTTATTGCTGTCATTCACAGAGAAGCTCTCCCAAGCAACTCTAGGCATCCCTATTCACAGCTCAGCTTCTCAGAGAGTTGGTTTCCTATTCATTCCAATAAAAGGCCTAGACTGGCTCCCATTGGCCCTCCCATGGTCACATGCTCATCTCTGACTTAATCACAATGGCCTGGGAGATGGAATATTCTCCTTAGCCAGGTCTGGGTCACATGTCCACCATAAATGCCAAGGAGGAGTGTTGGTTTCATCCAGTCCCCCATGGACTGCTAGTAGGGGAGGACCACGACATCAAGAAAAGTTTGAGGGGTCGTTACCAGAGAGAGGAAAAGGGTTTTAATGTTCAGTTTAGGGTGGCCAGGAGGGATCTGAAAGAAAAAGGAATGCCTGGCCAGGCGCGGTGGCTCACGCCTGTAATCCCAGCACTTTGGGAGGCTGAGGCAGGTGGATCACCTGAGGTCAGGAGTTTGAGACCAGTCTGGCCAACATGGTGAAACTCCGTCTCTACTAAAAATACAAAAAATTACCCAGCCGTGGTAGCTTACACCTGTAATCCCAGCTACTCAGGAGGGTGAGGCAGGAGATTTGCTTGAACCTGGGAGGTGGAGGTTGCAGTGAGCTGAGATCATGCCACTGCACTGCAGCCCGGGCGACAGAGTGAGACTCAAAAAAAAAAAAAAGTCATTTTGGGAACCAGTCACCGCTTCTTTTTGATAGCCCCTGGTTTTGTTAGGGGAAGCAAGGGGTTCAGCAAAATGAATATACTTCCTGGCTTCCTTTGCAGCTAGGGGTGGCTGTGTCACAGTCTGGCCAAGGAAATGAAATTGGGAGTTGCTGTGTGGAAACTCAACTCTCTGGAACTTCTTCCTTCCTCCTGCCTCTGCACAAATGTGATGGCAGCAGCTGAAGCCAACATCTTGCAACCATGAGAGAAAAACCTGGAGAACAGACGAGTCCTCAACCCTGACTTCAGACCAACCCACACCCACCTCTAGACGTGGGGCTAAGTGAGAGATGGATACACTGTTTCATTTAAGCCCTGGTCACTTAGGTTTTCTGTTATTCACACCCCAACAAAACCCTACATGGTCCAGGAGAGCACCGGGCAAAGTACAGAAGGGCACGAGTTTACTTCCTGCTTCCATGGAGACCACCAACCCTCTCACCCTTCCAGCCCAGCCTCTGCCACTTCCCAGCTGTCGGTCCTCCTCCAAACAAATGTGCATGCCAACACCCAGTGGGTGTGAGGCTTGTAGGCCCAAGTCTAGAGAGAGCTGAGTCTGGCAAAGCCTGAAAGCCCCTGTCCTAGCAAGCCAGGCCACAGGTCTAGAGTATCCGAGACCAGTGAATAAGGGGACGGGGGGTGCTACTGAGACTGTGAGAAGCCCCAGGACCAGCCCAGGGTAGTTAGAACTGAGTGAGGTTAGCCGGGACTAACCTCACTCAGATCCCTCCTCCCCAGTTCCCCTCCATCCACTTTGGTTTGGAAGCCTCCCCAGAGCTCTCCCAGGCTGTCATCAGCTCTAAACTCTCTGCCTCCACAAAAATGCCCTGGGCAACCTGTAACTCACAGCCCTGCTGTCTTCAGAGTATAAACTGGAGACAGATGTACCCAGAATTGAGGACGGGTGGGAAATGAGGAGAAATGAAGGCTGAGGAGGGGTCATTCTCACAGTCCCTCCCTCTCGGTCACAGGAGGGTGTTGCCCATGCTTTTGGGTGGGTCCCAGGCCCATAGCTGCAAATATTCATATTGGCTACTCTTCAGTGAGCAAGGGGTATATGCCAGGCACTGGCATTGTGCTTGACATACATCATCATACTGAGTCCTCACGGAAGATGTATTATTCCCATTTCACAGAAGATGAAACTGAGGCTTGAGGTTAAGTGATTTGTCCGTGACCACAAAGAGTTTTCGGGACTCAAACCCAGATCTGTCACTGGGCAAGGTGGCTCACACCTATAATCCCAGCCCTTTGGGAGACTGAGGCCAGCAGATCTCTTGTGGCCAGGAGTTCAAGCCTGGCCAACAATGGCAAAACCCCGTCTCTACTAAAAATACAAAAATTAGCTGGGCGTGGTGGCACACACCCGTAATCCCAGCTACTCAGGTGGCTGAGGCAGGAGAATCACTTGAACCCAGGAGGTGGTGGTTGCAGTGAGCCTAGATCGTGCCACTGCATTCCAGCCTGAGCGACAGAGTAAGACTCTGTCTCCAGAAAAAACCCAGATCTGTCCGACTCTGACACCCAACCTTTAATCACTCACTTTATGTCAATGTCACCTCCGTTTTGACCAGCCAAGCTAGACCTCCCTGGAGCCTGTGGAGAAGCCAAGGTAGAAAAGGGTTGGGAAAGAATGATAAAATAGGCCAGGTGCGGTGGCTCAAGCCTGTACTCCCAGCACTTTTGGAGGCCGAGACAGGCAGATTGCTTGAGCCCAGCAGTTCAAGACCAGCCTGGGCAACATAATGAGACCCTGTTTCAACTTAAAAAAAAAATGGTAATGAACAATTGTCAATTCTGAGCAGCCGGGTATGGTATGACCCTGTGTACTTTTTCTGTATTTTAAAATGTTCTCAAAATAAAACTTGTTTAAAAAAAAAGAAGAGGACAAAGAAGAGGAGGAGGAAAAAGAAGAGGAAGGAAGGAGGAAAGAAGAGGAGGCGGAGGAAGAGGAGGGAGGGAGGGAGGAAGGAGAATAAATGAGGAAGAGGAAGAGGAAGGAGGAAAGAAGAGGGGGAGGAAGAGGAGGGAGGGAGGGAGGAAGGAGAATAAATGAGGAAGAGGAAGAGGAAGGAGGAAAGAAGAGGGGGAGGAAGAGGAGGGAGGGAGGGAGGAAGGAGAATAAATGAAGAGGAAGAGGAAGGAAGGAGGAAAGAAGAGGAGGGGGAGGGGGAGGAGGGAGGGAGGGAGGAAGGAAGGAGAATAAATGAAGAGGAAGAGGAAGGAAGGAGGAAAGAAGAGGAGGGTGAGGGGGAGGAGGGAGGGAGGGAGGAAGGAAGGAGAATAAATGAAGAGGAAGAGGAAGGAAGGAGGAAAGAAGAGGAGGGTGAGGGGGAGGAGGAGGGAGGGAGGGAGGGAGGAGAATAAATGAAGAGGAAGAGGAAGGAAGGAGGAAAGAAGAGGAGGGGGAGGAAGAGGAGGGAGGGAGGGAGGGAGGGAGGAGAATAAATGAAGAGGAAGAGGAAGGAAGGAGGAAAGAAGAGGAGGGGGAGGAAGAGGAGGGAGGGAGGGAGGGAGGGAGGAGAATAAATGAAGAGGAAGAGGAAGGAAGGAGGAAAGAAGAGGAGGGGGAGGAAGAGGAGGGAGGGAGGGAGGAAGGAAGGAGAATAAATGAAGAGGAAGAGGAAGGAAGGAGGAAAGAAGAGGAGGGGGAGGAAGAGGAGGAGGAGGGAGGGAGGAAGGAAGGAGAATAAATGAAGAGGAAGAGGAAGGAAGGAGGAAAGAAGAGGAGGGGGAGGGGGAGGAGGGAGGGAGGGAGGGAGGAAGGAGAATAAATGAAGAGGAAGAGGAAGGAAGGAGGAAATAAGAGGAGGGGGAGGGGGAGGAGGAGGGAGGGAGGGAGGGAGGAGAATAAATGAAGAGGAAGAGGAAGGAAGGAGGAAATAAGAGGAGGGGGAGGGGGAGGAGGAGGGAGGGAGGGAGGGAGGAGAATAAATGAAGAGGAAGAGGAAGGAAGGAGGAAAGAAGAGGAGGGGGAGGAAGAGGAGGAGGAGGGAGGGAGGAAGGAAGAAGAATAAATGAAGAAAGAGGCCAGGCAGAATGGCTCATGGCTGTAATCCCAGCACTTTGGGAGGCCAAGGCGGGTGGATCACCTGAGGTCATGAGTTCGAGACCAGCCTGGCCAACATGATGAAACCCTGTCTCTACTAAAAATACAAAAATTAGCGAGTCATGGTGGTGCATGCCCATAATCCCAGCTACTTGGGAGGCTGAGGCAGGAGAATTGCTTGAACCCGGGAGGTGGAGGTTGCAGTGAGCCGAGATTGCTCCACTGTACTCCAGCCTGGGCAATAAGAGCAAAACTTCATCACCAAAAAAATAATAATAATGTAAAATAAATAAATGAAGAAAGAACAAGACTGGGTCGGGTGCAGTGGCTCACGCCTGTAATCCCAGCACATTGGCAGGCCGAAGTGGGCAGATCACCTGAGGTCAGGAGTTGGAGACCAGTCTGGCCAAGATGGTGATTTTTGTCTTTACCAAAAGATACAAAAGTCAGCTGGGCATTGTGGTGCATGCCTGTAATCCCAGCTACTCGGGAGGCTGAGGCAGGAGAAGTGCTTGAACCCGGCAGGCGGAAGTTGCAGTGAGCCGAAATTGCGCCGCTGCACTACATCCTGGATGACAGAGTAGGACTCCATCTTGGGGGTGAAAAAAAAAAAAAAAAGAACAAGACTGGGCCCAGAGTTAGGGCCAGGCCCAGGCTGGAGTGGGGCCTGGGCAGGGGCCGGGCCGGCTTTAGTGGCAGCCCTTCTGCACAAGAGCCCCAGTGTTCCCTGGGCCCGGCTGCCATCCAAGAGCAACATCGTTGGCACCAGGCAACGTCTGCCCTCTACCCCCCGATGACTCTGCCCCCGGGCAGGTGAGGGGTAGGACCTGGCCTCAGGAGACCCTCCTGGCCCAGCCCAGCATTCTAGAGGCACAGAGTCTGCAAACCCCTGCCTGGGCCGGGTGTCTCCTCAGGACTGCTGGCTAAAAGGTCAAGGAGTGCAGTGCTCAGTCCCAGCCCCCACACCTCCCTCCCCAACACACTCACCTTCAGGTGAATCTGCACCTTCCCTGGCCACAGTTAAGGATGGAGACAGAAAGCATCTGATGCAGTAGCATCAATGATCCCACTCTGGAGAGTTATCCCGAGCTCTTCATCTTTGCCCCAGAAGACAGGGGTTCGAGTTCTGCAATTCACTTGCTAGATGACCTCAAAGAAGTAATTCCATCTCCCTGAGCTTGTTTCTTCATCTACAAATCAGAGCTAAGGATTCCTATGCCATTTGGCTTGGTGGAAGAATTAAAGGATATAACCCATGTACAACACCCAGCATGATGCCTGGCACGTAACGGGAGCTGAAGAGTCACGAGCTCAGGAACAGGAACACGTTCATTTCCCCCAACACTCCTAGGAAGAAAGAAGCTGGAGCAGCCGGGAGCCGTTGCTCACACCTGTAATCCCAGCACTTTGGGAGGCCGAGACGGGTGGATCACCTGAGGTCAGGAGATCGAGACCAGCCTGGCCAACATGGTGAAACCCCGTCTCTACAAAAATACAAAAATTAGCTGGGCATGGTTGCAGGTGCCTGTAGTCCCAGCTACTAGGAAGGCTGAGGCAGGAGAGGCAGGAGAATTGCTTGGGCCTGGGAGGCGGAGGTTGCAGTGAGCCAAGATCACACCACTGCACTCCAGCCTGGGCAATAGAGCGAGACTCCATCTCCACAAAAAAAAAAAAAAGGAAGAAGAGGAAGCTGGAGCATGACTGTTTTCTGGGTGGGGAAACTGAGGCAGAGGCAGGTTAACAGCAGGATCTTAGGGTGACAGGCTCTTGCCTCTGCTAAGCGAGAGAGAGAGAGAGAGAGAGAGAGTGTGTGTGTGTGTGTGTGTGTGTGTGTGTGTGTGTGTGTCTGAATGTTTTTTTTTTTTTTTTGAGACAGGGTCTTGCTCTGTTTCCCAGGCTAGAGTGCAGTGCGTGATCTTGGTTCAATGCAACATCTGCCTCCCAGGTTCAAGTGGTTCTCCTGCCTCAGCCACCCCAGTAGCTGGGATTACAGGCGTGCGCCACCATGCCTGGCCAATTTTTGTATTTTTAGTAGAGATGGGGTTTTACCATGTTGGCAAGGGTGGTCTCGAACTCCTGACCTCAAGTGATCTGCCCACCTCGGCCTCCCAAAGTGCTGGGATTACAGGAGTGAGCCACTGTGCCCAGTCATGTCTGAATGTCTTTGAGAAAGAGACTGCAAATGTGACTGGTGAAAGATTGCGTGTCAGCAAGAGAGTGAGACAGTGCAAAAGGCTTAGGTGCTCTCCCCGACTGGCTCAGCTTATCTCCCAGGCTGTAACTGATTACTTATCTGTCTGTCCCCACTACAATGTCAGCAGGCCCTTGAAGGGTAGAAGTAGGGTCCAGGCCAGGTGAGGTGGCTCACATCTGTAATCCCAGCATTTGAGGAGGCTGACATGGGCAGATAACTTGAGGTCAGGAGTTTGAGACTAGCCTGGTCAATATGGTGAAACCTTGTCTCTACTAAAAATATAAAAATTAGCCAGGTGTAGTAGTGCACATTTGTAATCCCAGCTGCTCAGGAGGCTGAGGCAGGAGAATCACTTGAACCCAGGAGGCAGAGCTTGCAGTGAACTGAGATCACACCACTGCACTCCAGCCTGGACAACAGAGCAAGACACTGTCTCCCAAAGAAAAGAAAAGAAAAAGAGTCCAATTCGGGGCTTTATCCCCAGGATTTAAAACAGTGGATGCCACATAGTGAACCTTCAATAAATAATCATTCAAATGAATGAGTGAATGAGTGAATGACTTTGTGAGGGAGCATCAGCCTCTGTGGAGGGTCAGTGTGAAAGGTTATGAGTGCGGGGAGAGGAGGCAGACAAGGGATATGGGGAACATATCCTAGGGACATCAGAGGGTTGCCAGTCTGAGGGATTTGCGCATCTCAGGAGACAAGGAGGTTGCAAGACCTGAGCTATGAAAACTTTTAGTTTGTCTTTGGCTCCGGTAAACTCAGGAAATGCCCGGGAAGGTGAATGAAAGCCACGTGGGGTCCAGCTCCAGCTGGCGGCTCACCCTGTCTCCCCCCACAACCACATTCACAAGGGGAGCCAGCAGAGGGCCAGAGGCAGGGAGCTGAACCCCTCCAGCAGTCCGGGAGGTCTGGCAAGGTCCCCTCTGGACAGGCAGCTCCCAGGGCCAGGAGCCTCATCTGTCCTGGGAGCTCCAGCAAGGCAGGACTCTAGAGAAGGGAACCAGGACAAATTGTTTTTAAAAGATAACCAATTAAAAAAAATTTATAATATACATATATATATATATTTTTTTTTTTTTTTTTGGAGACAGAGTCTCACTCTGTCACCCAGGCTGGAGTGCAATAGCACGATCTCGGCTCACTGCAACCTCCACCTCCCGGGTTCAAGCAATTCTCTGCCTCAGCCTCCCTAGTAGCTGAGATTACAGGCACATGCCACCATGCCTGGCTAATTTTTTTGTATTTTTAGTAGAGATGGGGTTTCACCATCTTGCCAGGTTGGTCTTGAACTCCTGACCTCGTGATCCACCCACCTAAGCCTCCCAAAGTGCTGAGATTACAGGCGTGAGCCACCGTGCCCAGCCTAATATATATTTTTAATAGAGACGAGATCTCACTATGTTGCCCAGGCTGGCCTCGAACTCCTGAGTTCAAGCGATCCTCCCGACTCAGCCTCCCACAGTGCTGGGATTATAGGCATGAGCCACCATGCCTGGCCCCAATTATTTTCTGATTTATCTTTGGGAGGAGACCATTCTTTCGCTTAAGAAGAAAAAGAAAAAAACAATTTTAAGTCTCTTTAATGGGCTTACAGTTATGCAAAGATATGCCACTATCCCTTTGGGAGTGAGGGTGGAAAGAACTAGACTTGCCTGCGTAACAATGAGAAAGGAAGTTGCTTCTTACGACAGGGTCTACACTAGCTAGAGGGGACAACCAGGACCTGAGCCTCGGACAGGGTCTCACTCCATAGCCTGTCGCCCAGGCTACAGTGCAGTGGAGCGATCACGGCTCACTGCTGCCTCGACTTCCTGGGCTCAAGCAATCCTCTGGCCTCAGCCTCCCGAGTAGCTGGGACCACAGGTGCACCCAGCCCATTTCCCTTCCTCTCAAGGTGCCTTAAGAGAAGGAGAAAGCTTGAGATTCAGGTGAGGGATGGGCAGAGATCAGAGGCTGCCTGGCCTCCTGGTTTGGCCACAGTCTAGATGCTCAGGAGAGAAGTGCTTACAGGTGAGGCAAACATGAGCCAGGTGGGCACGGAGCTATCTGGGAGCACCTACTGTATGCCAGACACTTGAACTCTAATGGTGAGGTCTGAGGACACAGTTCCTCTACTGAAAAATAGAGACAGGGCAACTATGTTGCCAGGGCTGGCCTCACACTCCTGAATTCAAGCTGTCCTCCTACCTCAGTCTCCTAGTAACTAGAACTACAGGCACCCGTCATTGTGCCCGGCCATTCCACAGCTATTTACATAATTAACTGTTCAGTTACAATTCTGGCAAGTGTGCTGAAGAAATAACAGGTCCTAAATAATTACAGCTAGTATTACAAAGCAAGCGCTGCATGCCAGGCTTACACATACTGCTAGCATGTCTACTTTTTGCAACAACCTCTTGTGGGTGAGACTATCATTTGCCTGTTTTACTGAAAGGACAGTGAAGACCGAGGCCTTGTGTGATGGTGCTGAGAGCTGGGCCTATGATGTCCAGCCCTGTAGTCTGTGCTCTGAACCACTTCACCCTGTTTCTTTCTCCATCCTCACAGTAGAGACGTCATCTAAGAGGAGCTTGCAAGTCCAGAGAGCTTCCTGAAGGAAGTAAGCTGAGAATAATATGAAATTAACCAGACCAAGGGGCATTCCAGGAAGAGAGAATGGTACGTGAAACTGCCCAGGAGTAGCAGGGTGGGAGCCAGGAGGCGTGGGTCATGGCAATCTATGTATAAAGAGCTATGGGAAGCTATAGGAAAATTTAAGGGAGTGGCTGACACAGTCAGATTTGTGTTGTAAGTATCACTCCGCAGGTTGCGCAGGGAACAAATGAGGGAGCAGAAGGAAGGGGTTCTCCTATCCGCTGCACGGTACTGCGCAGAAGACAGGGGAGCCAGGCATTCCCTGAAGGGTGAAAAGCAAGGAGTAGAGCTGGGTAGTAGACTAGAATTTAGAAGCCTGGCCTGGGGCCTGGGTGGGGCGAAAGAGGCGGAGCCTGAATGGGGTGTGTATAGGGGGTTGCGAGTAGGGGTGTGTGTATAGGCTGGGGCGGGGTCCCGGGAGTGGGCTGACTGGGTCGGGGGCGGGGCTCTCCAGGTGGGCGGGGATCTTGGCCACCCCTGGCCACACCTCTCTCCGGCTCGAGCTGGTCCAGGCGGGGCGGGCCCGAGGGGGTGTGGCAGGAGGTGGGCGGGCCCGGGTGGGGGGGGGGGGCGTGGAAGGAGGGGCGGGCCCGAGCAGGAGGGGGCGGGCCCGAGGGGCGGGGCGGGACAGGAGGTGGGCCGCTCGCGGCCACGCCGCCGTCGCGGGTACATTCCTTGCTCCCGGCGGAGGAGCGCTCGGGCTGTCTGCGGACCCTGCCGCGTGCAGGGGTCGCGGCCGGCTGGAGCTGGGAGTGAGGCGGCGGAGGAGCCAGGTGAGGAGGAGCCAGGTGAGCAGGACCCTGTGCTGGGCGCGGAGTCACGCAGGCTCGAGGTGAGCCGGAACCCTTGTGGGCCCGGGTTGCGCTCCCAGCCGCCAGGGGGCGAGAGGCGGCGGGGCTACGGGGACTGCCCCTCCCGGCGCAGGGGACCTGGGCGTCCGCCGGGCGGCAGGGGGTGGAGGGGGCGGTAAATCAGTAACCCGCAGTGCACACAGGGCCTTTTGTCCCGCTCCGTCCAAAGAGCACCCCGGCCGCGGAGCTGGTTACTCATTGCCCACCGAGGCGGGGGCAGGCTGGCCCTGTGCAGCTACCCTCGGGACCCATTGATTCGCACCTCCCCCCAGGCTGGCCCGGCAAGGGTGGGGGAGGACAAGCGCGCTTGTCCCTGCGGCTGTCTTCGCGCCGGCGGCAGAGATGAGGGACCTGAGGCCCCGAAAAGTTCAGTCACTTAGTGCCCGGGGGCCTCCAGCGCGAGTGCGGGAGGCTGAAGGAGAACCCAGGACTGTCTGATGCATAAGGCAGGCCCTCCATTCCCACGTGCGGGGTGGTCGGTCAGCGGTCAGCAGCCACGGGTGACTCGACTAAGGACTCTGATATCAGGGCAGCCTGGGGTAGGAATAAACTCCCCGGGCCTCCCCACCCACTCCCAGCCCAAGCTGTGTGCCCAAAGAGCTGCCCTCCCTGCCAAGCCGAGCTTGGTAGGGAGTTTTACCAAGGAGGATCCGACTGGATTCGAGAGTTGAGGTGGGCCAGAGACAGCAGTATCTGAGTCAGGTAGAGAAGAGCAATGAGGGGCACAGAGGGATGGGCAAGAGAGCACACGTGCCCAGTTCTGAAAGCCAATGGCTTCAGCGCTTCTGAAGGGGCAGACGGTGTGACCAAAGAGATAGGTAGCGGCAGAGAGGGAGCCCTAGGATGTTGAGCTGGATCCTGCTGGGCACAGGTAGCCATTAAGGGCTTGCAAGCTGGGGGGCGTGACATGGCAGACTTGCAGGTTTTTTTGTTTGTTTGTTTATTTTATTTTATTTTTTTATTTTGTTTTTTTTGAGACGGAGTCTCACTCTGTCGCCCAGGCTGGAGTGCAGTGGCGCGATCTCAGCTCACTGCAAGCTCCGCCTCCCGGGTTCGCGCCATTCTCCTGCCTCAGCCTCCCCAGTAGCTGGGATTACAGGCACCCGCCACCGCGCCCGGCTAATTTTTTGTATTTTTAGTAGAGACGGGATTTCACCGTGTTAGCCAGGATGTTCTCGATCTCCTGACCTCGTGATCCGCCCACCTCGGCCTCCCAAAGTGCTGAGATTACAGGTGTGAACCATCGCGCCCGGCTGACTTGTAGTTTTTTAAAACTCTGCTGGAAGGTGAAGGTTGAAGAGCCGAGGGAGAGGATGTTTCCAGAGGCCCATGCAAGAGATGGCCATGACCTGCCTTGAGAAGGGGCAGGGGAAGCCAGATGGACTGGAAGTGGAGTGGCAGTGACCAAGGAGGAGGAGGTGTGATAGGCTTCCCACGCAGGGTAGATCCAGAGACACCAGTGCCACCCATAGGCCCCTAGGACTGCAGTGGTCACCCAATTCCTTTGTCCCAGCTGAAACTCAGTTCTGAGTTCTATTTTGGGGAACAGAGGCGTCCTTGGTAGCATTTGGAAGAGGATAGCCAGCTGGGGTGTGTGTACATCACAGCCTGACAGTAACAGCATCCGAACCAGAGGTGACTGGCTGAGGGCAGACCCAGGGCAACAGGTTAACAGTTCTAGGGCCGGGCACAGGGAGGAGAACATTCCAACACTCTGTGCGCCCAGTGCCGATGCACGTTATCTCTTTTATCCTCAAAACAGTCCTATGAGGATAGTAAGCCAGAGAGAGACAGAGACAAGGAATTACAAGTTGGTGAGAGTCAGGATTTGAACTGGGCTCTGGCGGCTGGAAAATTCGGGTCTGTATTCTTTACAAAACCGTGTGTGCCTCAGATGGAGTTGGTGCATAACAAGCAGAGGTATCCAGGGTTGCGGTCCTACTTGCCACGGAAGGGGCTGCCTTGTCAGTTGTGAGCACCCAGCCCTGGAAATGTCAGTAATGCTATAAGGAGTGGGGATCGGATCAGATAACATCCAGATGCTGAAGTTAGACCTTGTGTCATTTTTCACTTTCTTTTTTGGCTCTTCTGCAATCAATTCATTTATTTAGCAAAAAAGAAATTATGTGTGCCGAGAGCATGCAGAAGATATGTCTCCGTTCTCTGCTTCCCTCCAAGAAAAGAATCCCAAAACTGCTTTCTGTGAACATGTGCCAGGGTCCCAGCAGGACTCAGGGAGAGCAGGAAGCCCAGCCAAGACCCCTTGCACAACCTACTGTGGGGAGGCCTTAGGTTCTGGCTACTACAGAGTTGGTTCCAGTCTGCACTGCTACAGCCTGGCCAGGGACTTGGACACATCTGCTGGCCACTTCCTGTCTCAGTTTCCTTATCTGCAAAATAAGGGAAAAGCCCCCACAAAGGTGCACGTGTAGCAGGAGCTCTTTTCCCTCCCTATTTTAGGAAGGCAGTTGGTGGGAAGTCCAGCCTGGGTTCCTGAGAGCTGTGAGAAGGAGATGCGGCTGCTGCTGGCCCTGTTGGGGGTCCTGCTGAGTGTGCCTGGGCCTCCAGTCTTGTCCCTGGAGGCCTCTGAGGAAGTGGAGCTTGGTATGGCTTCTGAGGTGGGAGAGGGTGGCAGGGGTGGGAAGAGTGGGCACCAGGAGGGGGCTGCTGGGCTGAGCAAAGCTGGAAAGGATCCTTGCCCAGGCCCTGAGAAGGTGGCGGCAGGGCAGGGCTCAACCACTGACACTCAGTCGGTGCCTGGCTTCCAGCAAGCATTCATCTATCACTGTGTCTGCGAGAGAGGACTGGCCTTGCAGGGCGCAGGGCCCTAAGCTGGGCTGCAGAGCTGGTGGTGAGCTCTTTGCCTGGGTGTGTGTGCGTGTGTGTGTGTGTGTGTGTTCTGTGCACTGGGTGTGTGACCTAGGAGGTCCAGGCAGCATGTGTGGTATAAGCATTATGAGGGTGATATGCCCCGGTGCAGCATGACCCTGTATGTGGCACCAACAGCATGTGCCTTGTGTGTGTGTGTGTCCGTGTGTGTGTGTATGCGTGTGTGTGTGTGTGTGTCTTGGCCACTGTCATGTGCACTAAATGCTGTGTGTGTGACATGCCCCAAGAGTGTGGCATTTGCCCTGGGTGTGGCATCCGCAGCATGTGGCTGTGCGGGTGTCAAGGAGTGGTGGCTCCTTCAGCATGCGTTGCGAAGTGCTTGTGCCCTGCATGTGCGGTGTGTTCTCTGTACACAGGAGGCTGCCTCAGATGGGGCTGCGGGGTCTGCTGACCTCTGCCCTCTGCCCACAGAGCCCTGCCTGGCTCCCAGCCTGGAGCAGCAAGAGCAGGAACTGACAGTAGCCCTTGGGCAGCCTGTGCGGCTGTGCTGTGGGCGGGCTGAGCGTGGTGGCCACTGGTACAAGGAGGGCAGTCGCCTGGCACCTGCTGGCCGTGTACGGGGCTGGAGGGGCCGCCTAGAGATTGCCAGCTTCCTACCTGAGGATGCTGGCCGCTACCTCTGCCTGGCACGAGGCTCCATGATCATCCTGCAGAATCTTACCTTGATTACAGACGGTAAGAGACTCTAGCAGGGAGTGAAGGGATGCCTGGGGAGACAGACCTGCCCCTCTTGGACCTTAGATGCTTCCCTCTGTCCCTGATGTAGACTCCTTGACCTCCAGCAACGATGATGAGGACCCCAAGTCCCATAGGGACCCCTCGAATAGGCACATTTACCCCCAGCAAGGTCAGTAAGTCTCCAAGGACTTGTGTCCCCGCTGCTGCTCATCTGATCACTGAGAAGAGGAGGCCTGTGTGGGAACACACAGTCATTCTAGGGGCCTTCCCCTGCCCTCCAGCACCCTACTGGACACACCCCCAGCGCATGGAGAAGAAACTGCATGCGGTACCTGCGGGGAACACCGTCAAGTTCCGCTGTCCAGCTGCAGGCAACCCCACGCCCACCATCCGCTGGCTTAAGGATGGACAGGCCTTTCATGGGGAGAACCGCATTGGAGGCATTCGGGTGAGTCTCTGGGTTCCAAGACCGTCTGCTCCCCCATTTTCATTCCTTCATCAGTCCCCTCATACCTACAAGCATACCTATAAATCAATCGAATGAGTGAAGCGATTGCGGGGCCCCCGGAAGGAGCCCTGGACTGTGGGCCTGGGCAGCTCTGGTTCCCCTTCTGCTACTCTCTGGCAAGTGACTTAACCTCTCAGCCTCAGCAACTCCATTTGTAAAGGGAGAAGAATCACTGACTGGTTGGCCTCCATAAGCCTTAGCATCTCATCATCTTGATGAGACCCTGCAGGGTCGGCTCCATGCTGTCATGAGGCAACTGAGTCTCAGAGAAGGCAAGGGCTGGCTCACAGTAGCACAGCTAGGGAGAGGGAGAGCTAAAATTCCAAAGGCTCAAACCCAAGGCTCAAGCACACTGGGGAGCCCACTCCTTTGTGCCATAGTCCTTGGCCTGGGCCTGATGTTCTCAGGGCCTAGAGAGCTTGACAAGAGCCCTGTGGGCAGGATGAGGATCTAGCCTCCTGGTCCTCTGGCCCCCTTGGTGGACATGGTCTGGTGGTCCCGGACACTCTCTCTGCCTGCAGCTGCGCCATCAGCACTGGAGTCTCGTGATGGAGAGCGTGGTGCCCTCGGACCGCGGCACATACACCTGCCTGGTAGAGAACGCTGTGGGCAGCATCCGCTATAACTACCTGCTAGATGTGCTGGGTGAGTGCGGGGCTGGGAACAGGGGAGACCTGACCCATTTTGGGCTCAGTTGTGCCCTCTTGGTGGGGTCTAGTCTGGCGGGCAGGATGGACTCAGATGAGTCAGGCAGCTTGGTGACCAGGTGGGTCAGGGGAAAGCACAGGGGTTAGTGTGGGGCTGGAGGAGCAGGGGTCTGCCAAGAGGAAAAACAAGAAGGACATCCAGGCAGAGGGTGCAGCCTGAGTGGAGGGCCTGAGTATAACAAACACCCTGCACTTGCAGGCCAGTATATTCGTAGGGCGTGGCGTTTATATGGGGAGCCAGGTGGTGGAGGGTTTTGAATGCTAGGCTGAGATGTTGTCCTTGACCCGAAGCAATGGGGAGCCAGGGAAGGTTTAAGCAGGGTAAGCAGGAGACGGACAAGAAGCTGCAGAAAGGTCCCTCCCTTGAACTTGAGGAAGGCTGGAGGGAGGCAAACAGGGTGCTTCTATGGGTGCCAGTGGTCAGGGTTGACTGTCTTGCCCGGTCCCCAGAGCGGTCCCCGCACCGGCCCATCCTGCAGGCCGGGCTCCCGGCCAACACCACAGCCGTGGTGGGCAGCGACGTGGAGCTGCTGTGCAAGGTGTACAGCGATGCCCAGCCCCACATCCAGTGGCTGAAGCACATCGTCATCAACGGCAGCAGCTTCGGAGCTGACGGTTTCCCCTATGTGCAAGTCCTAAAGGTGCACCCTGCTGCAGCCTGGGCCCCATTCTTCTCCCACCTTGGGTTGGGGGGCTCCCCAGCTTCCCTGTTGGCCACAGTGTGGCCCCAGGCCCTGCTGTGACCCCAGAGCATGTCCCCCTCCCCAGACTGCAGACATCAATAGCTCAGAGGTGGAGGTCCTGTACCTGCGGAACGTGTCAGCCGAGGACGCAGGCGAGTACACCTGCCTCGCAGGCAATTCCATCGGCCTCTCCTACCAGTCTGCCTGGCTCACAGTGCTGCCAGGTGAGCACCTGAAGGGCCAGGAGATGCTGCGAGATGCCCCTCTGGGCCAGCAGTGGGGGCTGTGGCCTGTTGGGTGGTCAGTCTCTGTTGGCCTGTGGGGTCTGGCCTGGGGGGCAGTGTGTGGATTTGTGGGTTTGAGCTGTATGACAGCCCCTCTGTGCCTCTCCACACGTGGCCGTCCATGTGACCGTCTGCTGAGGTGTGGGTGCCTGGGACTGGGCATAACTACAGCTTCCTCCGTGTGTGTCCCCACATATGTTGGGAGCTGGGAGGGACTGAGTTAGGGTGCACGGGGCGGCCAGTCTCACCACTGACCAGTTTGTCTGTCTGTGTGTGTCCATGTGCGAGGTAGAGGAGGACCCCACATGGACCGCAGCAGCGCCCGAGGCCAGGTATACGGACATCATCCTGTACGCGTCGGGCTCCCTGGCCTTGGCTGTGCTCCTGCTGCTGGCCGGGCTGTATCGAGGGCAGGCGCTCCACGGCCGGCACCCCCGCCCACCCGCCACTGTGCAGAAGCTCTCCCGCTTCCCTCTGGCCCGACAGGTACTGGGCGCATCCCCTACCTCACATGTGGCAGCCTGACTCCAGCAGGCAGAACCAAGTCTCCCACTTTGCAGTTCTCCCTGGAGTCAGGCTCTTCCGGCAAGTCAAGCTCATCCCTGGTACGAGGCGTGCGTCTCTCCTCCAGCGGCCCCGCCTTGCTCGCCGGCCTCGTGAGTCTAGATCTACCTCTCGACCCACTATGGGAGTTCCCCCGGGACAGGTGCGCTGAGCTGTGTGGGGGCAGGGACGCGGGCGCCGGGTTGCAGCCCGCCCTCCGCAGGGGTGACTCGGAGGTCTGAGACTGGACTTTCTCCATCTCCAGGCTGGTGCTTGGGAAGCCCCTAGGCGAAGGCTGCTTTGGCCAGGTAGTACGTGCAGAGGCCTTTGGCATGGACCCTGCCCGGCCTGACCAAGCCAGCACTGTGGCTGTCAAGATGCTCAAAGGTGAGTGTGGCCCAGTGTGGTGGCTCACACCTGTAACGCCAGCACTTTAGGAGGCTGAGGGTGGGAGGATCACTTGAATCCAGGAATTCGAGGCCAGCCTGGGCAACATGGCGAGACTTCATCTCTACAAAAAAAAATAAGAAAATTAGTTGGGTGTGGTGGTGTGTGCCTTTAGTCTCAGTTACTAGGGAGGCTGAGGCAGGAGGATCCCTTGAATCCAGGAGTTGGAGGTTGCAGGGAGCCATGATCACGCCACTGTATTCCAGCCTGGGCAATACAGTGAGACCCTATCTAAAAAAATAAATAAATAAATAAAAATAAAAGGTGAACGTGGCAGCCTGGAGGAGGTGCTATGGCATTGGGACTAATAGAAGGGGCTCACGGTGCCACCAGGTGAGCCCTGGAGCTGGGAGAGGCTGTGGGATCCCACCCTTAAACCTGCAATTCACCTCTGCTCCTGACCCTGGCAAGTGACTTCTGAGCCTCAGTTTTCCCTTGTGTCATATGGGGTAGATAACAGTCCCTACTCCCAGCCCAAGGATTGTGGAAAGTGCCTGGCTCATAGTCAGGGCTCAATAAATCTTCACCACTGGGGTGATGATGATGAGAAGAATTTGGTGTGACAGGCTTGATATCCTGTGTCAGCATTAGTCTGTGTCAGCTTTGACTTCACATCTCCTTGTCAGCCTCACAGGCCCTCTACCTCCTTCCTTATGGTTCCCCCCAGACACACCCTCAGCCTCCCTTGGACCCTCCCTAGGTCTGCCCCCCACGTCCACTGCCGTAGGAGGACAGCCCTTCTGCTTGCACCCAGGCCCAGCCCCGGGGTGCTCTTGCTGGGCACTCCTGCACCCCACCCATCAGGGCCTCTCCTTGCAGTTCCCCAGCCCCCTCTGCAAGAATGGCCTCCACTGCTCTTCTGCTCCTCCCCTCCTCTCTACACAGCTGGGGCCACCTGGTGCTCCCTGGGAGGCAGGGATTGAGAAATGCACATTGTGTCATTGGCCCAGGGCCACAGGTCAGCCCCAGGGGCTCAGCCAGAGAAGCCAAAGCAGCCTTCTTCCCAAGCTGCCCGGCTGCACCCGGCCTGCCGCCAGCTCCCTGAATTCCCAGGCCAGTTGGAAGCCAGGCCCTGGTCAAACAGACCCCAGGGCGCCAGCCTGCTTTCCACACCCAGAAGCTCTGACCCCATGCGGGGACTACCGCTGACCCCTCCAGAGGCAGCTTCCTTCCTTCCTTCCTGCTCCGAGCTCTTCCCCTCTCTCCTGTGTCCTGGGCCTGCCCGCTGGAAGGCCTGCCTCTTAGATCCTTGATACAGTTGCATCCTTGCAACTGCTGTGACAGGCAGGGTGTGACCCACTGCTCTGTTTCCCACAAGACGAACCTGAGGTTCAGAGACGCTAGGAGACTTTTTCAAGGCCACACAGCCTAGCAAGGATTCAGCCCTAGACCTACGTAGCCCTGGTCCAGTGCTCCTTGTCCTGCCCCTGCCTCTGCATGCTCCCTCATGTAGCTGGAGGGCAGCCTCTTCACCCGTCTGCTGCCCTTACAGACAACGCCTCTGACAAGGACCTGGCCGACCTGGTCTCGGAGATGGAGGTGATGAAGCTGATTGGCCGACACAAGAACATCATCAACCTGCTTGGTGTCTGCACCCAGGAAGGTGGGGCCGAGGCGGGGCTGGCTGCACGGGCCGTTAGGGTGCAGAGCCAAAGCTTTGGCAGCCTCTCCACGCTCCCTCCACTCCCTCTGCAGGGCCCCTGTACGTGATCGTGGAGTGCGCCGCCAAGGGAAACCTGCGGGAGTTCCTGCGGGCCCGGCGCCCCCCAGGCCCCGACCTCAGCCCCGACGGTCCTCGGAGCAGTGAGGGGCCGCTCTCCTTCCCAGTCCTGGTCTCCTGCGCCTACCAGGTGGCCCGAGGCATGCAGTATCTGGAGTCCCGGAAGGTACAGGCGCTAGGGCTCTGAGCCCCTCTCAGTCTCTCCAGCTCCATTCTCAGGCCTGTGGCATTCAATGTCCCGACTTCTCCCTCTCTGCTCTTTTTCATGACCCCACCTCAGTGTCCCCAGGCATTCACGCTTTCCTGCATTCCCCACTTGTTCCTCACCCTTCCCCAGAGGGGAGAGGGGACGCAGGAGAAGGCGCTCCCCGTTTCTAAACCTTGACCTCCTCCTCTGTAAAGTGGGTGGAGGGCCCCTGCCCCCGGGCCTGCGGGGGGGTGGTGTGTGCTCAACTCCAGGCCAGGTGTCCTGATGCACCCAAGCCCCCGCTCCCTGCAGTGTATCCACCGGGACCTGGCTGCCCGCAATGTGCTGGTGACCGAGGACAATGTGATGAAGATTGCTGACTTTGGGCTGGCCCGCGGCGTCCACCACATTGACTACTATAAGAAAACCAGCAACGTGAGGGAGATGGGGCAGAACTGGATGGGGGTGGAGGGGCACTGGGCCCGGGGTGGCAGGCACGAGGACCTGTGGGACTCTGCACTGAGGCCCTCTCTCCCCTCCAGGGCCGCCTGCCTGTCAAGTGGATGGCACCCGAGGCCTTGTTTGACCGGGTGTACACACACCAGAGTGACGTGTGAGTCCTGCCAGCGGTCACCGTCCTACCCCACAAAAAGGGCAAGGCACTGCCCAAAGTCACGTGGCCCCAGGAGTCATGCGCTCGAGGGCTCCTTCAGATTTGGTCTGGGACCCGAGTGGGCCCAGACTCCAGGAGGAGCCCATTCCCCACCAGCTGTGGTGGGTCATGTCTGTGGGGTCCCCCGTCCAAGCCCCGGTCGTAGGGAGGGCGCTGAGCCACACTGAGCCCTGGCCCTGCCTCCAGGTGGTCTTTTGGGATCCTGCTATGGGAGATCTTCACCCTCGGGGGCTCCCCGTATCCTGGCATCCCGGTGGAGGAGCTGTTCTCGCTGCTGCGGGAGGGACATCGGATGGACAGACCCCCACACTGCCCCCCAGAGCTGTGAGGCCTCACCCTGCCCTCGAACCCACTTTCCAGTCCTCCCCCTCCTCTGCCCTGACCATGGCCTCAGGGTGTGCCCCGGCCAGAAGGACAACACTAACAACAACTCCTCCTCCTCCTCCTCTTCCTCCTCCTCCTCCTCCTCCTCCTCCTCCTCCTCAGCCTAGCGGAGTGTCCTGGCCTGGCTTCCACTGATGACCCTCCTATCCCTCATCAAACTCCCCACCAAACTCCTCCCCACCCAGAGAACCCCCGGTCCTCCCCTTCCTCCTGAAGGCCTGAGGCTCCCTGTGACCCTCCGCCCCACCTCTCGCAGGTACGGACTGATGCGTGAGTGCTGGCACGCGGCGCCCTCCCAGAGGCCTACCTTCAAGCAGCTGGTGGAGGCGCTGGACAAGGTCCTGCTGGCCGTCTCTGAGGAGGTACAGCCCCTCCCACC
Organism: Gorilla gorilla gorilla; assembly: GCF_029281585.2. NCBI lineage: Eukaryota > Metazoa > Chordata > Mammalia > Primates > Hominidae > Gorilla > Gorilla gorilla. Next base: position 180,876,269 of record NC_073228.2, read on the forward strand.
CACCACCTCCCTCTGCCTGCTCCCCTCCAGGCCTCATCTGGCCTGACCGCGTGGACATGCGCCCCGTCCCATCCCGGGCGCTGCAGAGGCTGACCAGCTCCGTTCCCCACAGTACCTCGACCTCCGCCTGACCTTCGGACCCTATTCGCCCTCCGGTGGGGACGCCAGCAGCACCTGCTCCTCCAGTGATTCTGTCTTCAGCCACGACCCCCTGCCATTGGGATCCAGCTCCTTCCCCTTCGGGTCTGGGGTGCAGACATGAGCAAGGCTCAAGGCTGTGCAGGCACATAGGCTGGTGGCCTTGGGCCTTGGGGCTCAGCCACAGCCTGACACAGTGCTTGACCTTGATAGCATGGGGCCCCTGGCCCAGAGTTGCTGTGCCGTGTCCAAGGGCCATGCCCTTGCCCTTGGAGCTGCCGTGCCTGTGTCCTGATGGCCCAAATGTCAGGGTTCTGCTCGGCTTCTTGGACCTTGGCACTAAGTCCCCATCCCGGGTTCGGCTGAGCCTGGCTGGAGAGCTGCTATGCTAAACCTCCTGCCTCCCCATACCAGCAGGAGGTTCTGGGCCTCTGAACCCCCTTTCCCCACACCTCCCCCTGCTGCTGCTGCCCCAGCATCTTGACGGGAGCATTGGCCCCTGAGCCCAGAGAAGCTGGAAGCCTGCCGAAAACAGGAGCAAATGGCGTTTTATAAATTATTTTTTTGAAATAAAGCTCTGTGTGCCTGGGTCTTCCCTGAGCAACATGGAGGGGGGTGAGGTGGAGGGATCCCTCCAGCAGAGTTCTGCCTACAGGACACGGACTGAGGGCACTGGACCAGGCCATGGACTCCGCCACCTCCACTGCCCCAGGAGCCAGTGTGTGCCTATCTGGGTCCGCCTGTCCCACCAGCCCTATCTTGTGTCTGCGACGGTGTGAATGAGTGTTAATGGGCTGAGTCCGCATTGCACTATACACGGTGGGACTCCTGTACCCTCTGCACATGTGTGTATGTGTGCCCTGCAGCTGTCCCCAAGGGAGCTGGCAGCCCCCCTCCCCCATCTGCTCAGCATTAACCAAGCTGACCGTTAACACAGCATGAAAATCTGAGAGCCAGCCTTAGGCCGCGGCCTGCTCCCACGCTCTGCCGGCTCAGGCTGGGGGCTTGTGGAGGCCATGCCCGCCCCGCCCTGGCCAGTCTCCCGGGCAGCAGCTGGTTGCCACCCGCCTGGGCTGCAGCTGTCCCTGCCTGCCTGGTCTTCCACTGAGGAGCCATCACAGCCCTGTACTCAGAGCTCCTCAGAGTGAGCAGCTTCTCAAGGCTCTGAGCATGGAACCTCCTTCCCTGGCCCCATCCTGGCACGTACTGCTACTCCCCAGCCCCTGAGCCTTGAGTGGGCCATGGGGGGCCCAGGCATGGCGTCTGACCCAGCACTTGGCACTCTCCTGTCCTTTTCCTTATAGGCCTCAGGCTGGGACAGGACTGCCCAACCAGGACAGCCTTTATGGAGGCCATCGGGATTGTCCCCGTCTGCCCCCAGGGAGTGGTGGCTGAAAATGCGTATGCGGTCAGAGGGGTCAGACAGAGGAATTGGAGGCTGGGGCCTCCTTGGAAGACTGAGCGTCAGCTCATGATTGCTTATCCTCACTCTGGGCTCCTCCCAGCTCTCAGCATAGCCTCTCCAGCTGATGGTATCCCACATAGAACTCATCTTACCCCCAGAACCGTAGCTCCTCCAGGGCAGGAACCAGGGAGTCACCTGACTACTTCCCTCAAGAACCCTGTTCCAGGCCAGGTGCGGTGGCTCACCCCTGTAATCCCAGCACTTTGGGAGGCCGAGGCGGGCGGATCACCTGAGGTCAAGAATTCGAGACCATCCTGGACAACATGGCAAAACCCTGTCTCTACTAAAAAATACAAAAATTAGCCAGGCATAGTGGGGCACACCTGTAGTCCCAGCTACTCAGGAGGCTGAGGCAGGAGAATCATTTGAATCTGGGAGGCGAGGGTTGCAGTGAACCGAGATAGTGCCAGCCTGGGCTAGGGAGCAAGGCTCTGTCTCAAAAAAAAAAAAACCCTATTCCCTCATGCGCTTCCATGGTCCAGCCGTGGCTCCTGAGGCCAGCACTGCCACCTCTCTGATAATCACTGTCTTTGCCCATGAGTAGGGTGCACCTGTCCCGCCTGCCTCCTGGGGCTTAGGGTTTAGGAGGAAGCACGTGCAGATGCACATAGGCTTGGGGGAGGGTGTGATGCGAAGGCCCATGGGTTGGGCTGCGGAGGCCCATGGGTTGGGCTGTGGTGCTTCCCTGGGAGCCGGTGCTGGGGCTTTTGTGTCCCTGAGTGCCCCCCTCCGAGCCCTAGGTATCCAGCCTCCCTTTTGCTCCCTCCCCTGCAGGTGGCTCCAGAGGTAGCTTCCAAAAGCAGACTGGGGTTATGCTCCCTCCTGCTCTCAACGACCCCCACTAACTCCCGAAAGCCCCCAGACTGACCGACTTTCTTTTACCTGCCTTCCTTCCTTCCTTCTTTTCTTCCTTCCTTCCTTCTTCCCTCCTTCCCTCCCTCTCTCTCTCTCTTTCTTTTTCTGTTTCTTTCTTTTCCTTCCTTCCTTTCATTTCCTTTTGCTCCTTCCCTCCCCTCTCTGTCTTCCTTTCTCTCTTTCTCTCTCTCCTCCCTTCCTCCCTCCCTCCCTTCCTTCCTCTCTCTCTCCCTCTCTTTTTCTCTCTCTTCTTTCTTTCTCTCTCTCTCTTTCTTTCTCTCTCTCTCTCTCTTTCTTTTTCTTTTTTTTTTTTTGAGACAAGGTCTTGATCTGTTGCCCGGATTGGAGTGCAGTAACGCCATGGTCATGGCTCTGCTGCCTCAAACTCCTGGGCTCAAGCAACCCTCCCACCTCAGCCTGCCAAGTGTGTAGGACTACAGGTGCATGCCACCACACATGGATAATTATTTTTTATTTTTTGTAGAGATGGGGTTTTGCTATGTTGTCCAAGCTGGTCTCAAACTCCTGGCCTCAAGCGATCCTCCCACCTTGGCCTCCCAAATTTCCCAAGCCACTGGACATTCTGACTGAGCCCCTCTCTCCAATGTATAGTCTCCCATTGGGGGTCACTGTCCACTGACTGTGTCCGCCTGTCCAGCCAATCACAGGAGAAGCAGATCCCTTGGACCTGACCTTGGGAAGGAGAGGACTGGGAGATTAGAATCGTGTGTGAGGACAGTATTCTAAGGGGATGTGGAACAACAGCCCCATTTTCCAATTTCCCACCATGAGCCTGCTGCGGTGCCAGGCTCAACCAGCCACACTCTCCCCTGCCACAGCCTTGCCAAATAAAGATTGTTCTTCCCATTTAACGATGGAGAAACTGAGGTCCAGGGTCACAAGAATGGGGCTCCAGGAAGGAGCTAGGCTGAACCCCAGGTTCCCAGAAGGCCATGTGCACACTGGAGACCAGACCCAGGTCACTCAGAGTGACAGGGGCAGCTGCTGCCTGGTGGGTCCTGGGGGCCGGGAGGGGCTCAGCTGCCCACCCTGCACCCCCTCCCTGCCAGCGTCCCTGGCAGGCACACGCTTCCTGGGGCCATTCCACATTCCTGATGTCCCATGTCAGAATGACACATATACTGCTAATTCCCCTATGCGAGCTCTGATGCTCCAGCTCTCTGCCCTCCCCTCCCCGCTCCCGGCAGCATGGCAGCAGCTGGGGCCTGGCCTCCCTGGTCTGCCTGGGTTCTAGCCTGTGACAGGGGCCCATAGAAAAAGCACTGAGGCCGGGCCAGGCACAGTGGCTCACGCCTGTAATCCCAACACTTTGGGAGGCTGAGGTGGATGGATCACAAGGTCAGGAGATCGAGACCATCCTGGCTAACATGGTGAAACCCCGTCTCTACTAAAAATACAAAAAATTAGCCGGGCATGGTGGGTGCCTGTAGTCCCAGCTACTTGGGAGGCTGAGGCAGGAGAATGGCATGAACCTGGGAGGCGGAGCTTGCAGTGAGTGGAGATGGCACCACTGCACTCCAGCCTGGGCGACAGAGCAAGACTCCGGCTCAAGAGAAAAAAAAAAAAAGAAAGGAAAGCACTGAGGACAGGCACAGTGGCTCACCCCTGAAATCTCAACACTTTGGGAGGCTGAGGCAGGCGGATCACCTGAGGTCAGGAGTTCGAGACCAGCCTGGCCAACATGGTGAAACCCTGACTCTACTGAAAATACAAAAATTAGCCGGGTGTGGTGGCGGGCACCTGTAGTCTCAGCTACTTGGGTGGCTGAGGCAGGAGAATAGCTTGAACCTGGGAAGTGGAGGTTGCAGTGACCCAAGATTGCACCACTGCACTCCAGCCTGGGCGACAGAGGGAGACTCCGTCCCAAAAGAAAAAAAAAGGCCGGGAGAGGTGGCTCATGCCTGTAATCCCAGCCTTTGGGTAGCCGAGCCGGCCGGATCACCTAAAGTCAAGAGTTCGAGACAAGCCTGCCCAACATGGTGAAACCCTGTCTCTACTAAAAATACAAAAATTAGCCGGGCGTGCTGGTGGGTGCCTGTAATCCCAGCTACTTGGGAGGCTGACACAGAAGAATCGCTTGAATCTGGGAGGCGGAGGTTGCAGTGAGCGGAGATTGAGCCACTGCACTCCAGCCTGGGCAACAAGAGCGAAACTCCATCTCAAAAAAGAAAAGAAAAAGCACTGAGCCCACCTCTGCACTCTGCCTCTTGCTGGCTGTGTGCATAAGGCAGGGTTCTGGTGGCATCAAGACAGTGACTCTGACTTGGGAAGCCCTAGCCAAGGGATGGAGGCTGCTGGCTGGGGAGTCAGCACCTGGGAGGGAGGGGGAGGTGCACGGTGGAGGGGAGGGGCTGCAGGCTGAGTAGCCTCCATTTGAGATGCTTGGGACCAGAAATGTTTCAGATTTCAGATTTTTCAGAGTTTGTAATCTTAGAAACAGGACCTACATCTAAACACAAAGTTCATGTTTCATATACAAAATGTTTCTAATTCAAAATTTATGTTTCACATACACCTTGTATACATAACCTAAAGGTAATTTTATACAATATTTTAAATAATTTTGAGCATGAAACAAAGTTTGTGTATACTGAACCATCAGCAAAGTAGGGGGCCGGGCGTGGCGGCTCACGCCTATAATCCCAGCACTTTGGGAGGCCAAAGCCGGTGAATCACCTGAGCTCAGGGGTTCGAGACCAGCCTGAGCAAAATGGTGAAACCCCCATCTCTACAAAAAATACAAAAATTGGCCAGCCAGGCACAGTGGCTCACGCCTGTAATCCCAGTAGTTTGGTAGGCCAAGGCGGGTGGATCACCTGAGGTCAGGAGTTTGAGACCAACCCAGCCAACATGGTGAAAACCCATCTCTACTAAAAATTCAAAAATTAGCTGGGCATGGTGGCGCGCCCCTGTAATCCTAGCTACTTGGGAGGCTGAGGTGGAAGAATTGCTTGAACCCAGGAGGTGGAGGCTGCAGTGAGCGGAGATCACACCATTGCACTCCAGCCTGGGTGACAGAGAGAGACTCCATCTCAAAAAAAAAAACAAAAACAAAAACAAAAATTAGCCGAGCATGGTGGTGGTTGCCTGTAATTCCAGCTACTCGGGAGGCTGAGGCAGGAACATTGATTGAGCCAGGAGGTTGCAGTGAGCCAAGACTGCGCCATTTTACTCAGCCTGGGTGACAGAGTGAGAGCTTGTCTCAAAAAAAAAAAAAAAAGGCCAGGTACGGTGGCTTATGCCTGTGATCCTAGCACTTTGGGAGGCTGAGACAGGAGGATCGCTTGAGCCCAGGAGTTCGAGACCAGCCTGGACAACGTGGCAAAACCCCATCTCCACAAAAAATAAAAAAGTAGCCGGGTGTGGTGGTGCACACTTGTAGTCTCAGCTACTTGGGAGGCTGAGGGAGGATCATTTGAGCCGAGGAGTTCGAGGCTGCAGTAAGCTATGATTGCTCCACTGCACTCCAGCCTGGACAATAGAGCAAGACTCTGTCTCAAAAAAAAAAAAAAAGAAAGAAAGAAAAAGCAAATATGTCAGGTGTGGAATTTTCCACTGTGGCATCATGTCGGTGCTCAAAAAGTTTTAGATTTTGGACCATTTCAGGTTTCAGATTTTTGAATTAGGGATGCTCAACCTGTATGACCAAAATTACTCTCTCTGAGCCTCCTTTTTCCAACCAGTCACACAGGAATGATGACACCCACCTCAGAGCATGGTTTCTACTGCTCTGTAAACAACAGCTGTTGCTGCACGGAGATCAGGAAGGAATGGCTTCCAGGGGTGGATTACTGTGCAGGTGCCATGATCTCATTTCCTTCTCCTGGCAGCCCTTCCCCAAAGGCATTCTTGCCCCATTTTCCAGATGTGGACACTGAGGCTCTGAAGGTGGAAGTGACTGGCCCAGGGTCACACGGGAGAAAGTGAGAAAGTTGTTGCTCAGGGCCAGGTGCCCTGCCTGTCCCACGGAAGAGCCCACTCCCACAGCCTAGTCAGCCCGGCAGTTCTGAGGGTCAGGAGAGGCTCTGGGTGTGCATGAAGCAGGGGACGTCTGTGACTGAGATGTGCACACACAGGGGTGGATGGACAGTCACCACACCCAAGCACAGAGGTGCCTGTCTCAGTGCTCCTGCCTCCAGCCCCATGGCATTCGGTCCCTGCCCTTTCAGTCCCCTCCCATGGGCCACTCCTTCCTGGGGACACTCTTCCTACCACCTCCCGGGGACACACTTCCTACCGCTTCCCACGTGGCTGAGACCCACTTGCCCTTCAGATGTCACTGAAGCCTCAATTCTTGGGCAGCCTCCTCAGGTCCTCCATTCCAGGTCGGCTTCCAGGCTGGGCCCCGTTCACAGGCTCTGGCGGCTGTCTCTGTAGTAGAGGGATGCTCTGAATAGTCTCCTTCCCCCAGACTGTGAGCACCAAGACGCAAGTTCTGCTTTGGTTGTGTTTTGTTTTTGTTTTTGTTTTTGTTTTTTGAGACGGAGTTTCACTCTTGTCACCCAGGCTGGAGTGCAATGGCGTGATCTTGGCTCACTACGACCTCCGCCTCCCAGGTTCAAGCGATTCTTCTGCGTCAGCCTCCCAAGTAGCTGGGATTACAGGCATGCACCACCACGCCTGGGAGACGGGGTTTCTCCACGTTGGTCAGGCTGGTCTCTAACTCACAACCTCAGGTGATCTGCCCTCCTTGGCCTCCCAAAGTGTTGGGATTACAGGCGTGAGCCACCACGCCTGGCTTGGTTGTGTTTTTTAAATCAGTAGCTCTGAAGATGTAGCATATGTCAGAGTTATCTAGTGGGCTTGTATGTTGGACACCCTACCCCCCAGAATTGTGTATTTAGTGGGTCTGGGGTGGAATCTGGGAATTTGCATTGCTACCCAGATGCTGCTGGTCTAGGGAGGGAGTGGGGGTCACACTTTGAGAACTATCATTTAGTTTAGTTTTGTTTTTTGAGATAAAGTCTCAGATTCTCTCGCCTCAGCCTCCCGAGTAGCTGGGATTACAGGCGTGCACTACCACGCCCAGCTAATTTCTGAATTTTTAGTAAAGACAGGGCTCCACTGTGTTGGCCAGGATGGTCTCGAACTCCTGACCTCAAGTAATCTGCCTGCCTCGGCTTTAGTTTTGTTTTGTTTTGAGACAGAGTCTCACTCTGTTGCCCAGGCTGGAGTGCAGTGGCGCAATCTCAGCTCACTGAAACCTCTGCCTCCTGGTTTCAAGCGATTCTCCTGCCTCAGCCTCCCAAGTAGCTGGGATTACTGGTGCGTGCCACCATGTCTGGCTAAATTTTGTATTTTTAGTAGAGATGGGGTTTCACCATGTTGGCCAGGCTGGTCTCAAACTCCTGACCTCAGGTGATCCACACGCCTCGGCCTCCCAAAGTGCTGGGATTACAGGCATGAGCCACCTTGCCTGGCCGAGAACCACAGTTTTAAAGAGTCAATAAATGTACCTAGTTTCAACAATTAAAAAGCAATTCCAATGGTACAGAAAGGTTTTCATTGAAAAGCAACTCCCCCCACCCCCTGCTCTCACTATCTCCCTCCCCAGCAGAAACTGCCATCATTTCCTGGGTCTCCTTGCACGGCCCCCATCGCATGCTGTGTGGCCGTCAATCCAGTTCAGCTGTTACCAGTCTTGCTCCTCCCCGCAAAATCCCCACTCAGGTCAACGCCTGGTAGAACTGGGGTGCAGCAAAGTGTTTGCTGAATGAAGGGAAGAAGGAGACCCATTCCCAGGTCCAGGCACAGTCAGGTGTGTACAGTCCACCCCGTACTGCCCACCCCTTCCCACACTCCCCGGGCCCTAACTGGGGACCCCCCACCCCTCCGCCTGCTGTAGGATTTGGCCTAATCCTGGAGGATGAGTGTGGGGCAGCTGCAGCTCCCACTGCGGGGAGAGTGCTTCCCTCTGGAGGAAATATCCTTTTTACTCTCTTGCTATCGAAATTTGACCTTCGTCGGCACCTGGGCCCCACGGCTGGGGCCTGTCCCTGAGAAGTGGTTGAGGAGGGGGCGTGAAATCGCCAACAGCTGAACTCACCCAGCTTTCCCCACATCCTCTCCAGCCCTGCCGCTGCTCACATTCCACAGCGCCAGCCCTTTCCGGGGCCCCCAGTGCCAGCCTCAGGTTCTCGCGCTGGTACTCGGGGGCGCAGCCTGACGTGGCCCTATTGACCTCACCACCTGGCCCAAGGCATATGGCTGTGGGTTCCTTGTAGGTCTGGAGCCTCCAGGCCCCCCTAGAACCCTTCAGGACTCCTAAGTGGACTCATTGGGAACGGTCTCCGCCTTACACTGCTGAGTGGAAAATTCGAGGCACGGGCAGTGTGTGGCATGCGCCTGCATCGGTGTGAACTGTGAACCTGAGTTTGCAGGAATGCAACCACTTGGGGATGGCAAGCAGGCACAATAGTTGGTTCCCTTCCCAGGAGGGAAAGTAGGTGGCTGGGGTGAGAGCAGGAAAGGACCTTACACTGTATATGCCTTTGTTTCCTTTGATTTTTGTACCTGGTACATGTATTACCTATCACAAAGAGGAAAAATGTTTCCAAAAAGAGAAATGTAAAGAGGCTGGGCACAGTGACTCACACCTGTAATCCCAGCACTTTTGGAGGCCAAGGCGGGAGGATCACGAGGTCAGGAGATCAAGACCATCTTGGCCAATATGGTGAAACCCTGTCTATACTAAAAATACAAAAATTACCTGGTGTGGTGGCACGTGCCTGTAATCCCAGCTACTCAGGAGGCTGAGGCAGGAGAATCGCTTGAACCCAGGAAGTGGAGATTGCAGTGAGCTGAGATTACGCCACTGCACTCCAGCCTGGTGACAGAGTGAGAGACTCCGTCTCAAAAAAAAAAAAAGGCCAGGCACGGTGGCTCACGCCTGTAATCCCAGCACTTTGGGAGGCCGAGGCGGGTGGATCACGAGGTCAGGAGATCGAGACCATCCTGGCTAACACGGTGAAACGCTATCTCTACTAAAAATACAAAAAATTAGCTGGGCGTGGTGTTGGGCGCCTGTAGTCCCAGCTACTCGGGAGGCTGAGGCAGGAGAATGGCGTGAACCCGGGAGGCGGAACTTGCAGTGAGCCGAGATCTCGCCACTGCACTCCAGCCTGGGCTACAGAGCGAGACTCCATCTCAAAAAAAAAAAAAAAAAAAAGAGAGAGAGAGAGAAATGAAAAGAAAAAAACATTAAGGAAGAAAAGTATTCCCTCTGGGTACAGAACAGTTGCCAGAGCTGCCTGGCCCAAAGCTTCGGCCACCCCAGAGCCAGTTCACAAACTCCAGGGCCCAGTACCCTCCTAGGCAGTCACATTCAGGCCAAACCATCCTGCTGCCCACGTCACACAGCAGCCCAAGCCCGAATAGAGAACCACCTGACACAGCCTGAATGGGTCCCTGACCACTCCCAAGCTCCTCACTCGTCCCTCCCCTGTCTAGCCTCCAGCCCCACGACCTTTCTGTGTCTCCCTTGTCCCAAGCCCACTAGCACCCCAGGGCCTTTGCACTGGCCACTGTCTTCACCTGGCTCTTCTGGCTCTCAGAACAAAAGTCAGCTCCTAAGATTGGCCTCCCCTGATCACCCTGGCTAAAGTCCTCTCTCGGTTATTCCATATTTTACACCCTTGTTTGTTTTCTTTGTGATGATCTTATTTGTTCACTCTTTACTGGCTCCCACCAAAAGGTGAGCTCTGAGAAGCCAAGGGCTGCGCCGCCAATGTCTACAATGGTGTCTGCCTAATAGTCCGTGCTCCGTAGATGTTCATGGAAAAAAGACATGTTGAATAAATTTCCCAAATTCAGAATTCAAATCCCAGGCTGGTGAGCTGATCTCAGAGAGGCTCCAAAAACCTCTCAGCACCTGAGACAATGCTCCCAAAATATCCATGTCGCCTCCTGAGGGGACTGCAACCATGAGCCCCAGAGTGTCTGTAGAGGGTCCGGCAACCCCTTCTCATCCTCTGACCCGGGGGCCCAGCCCTGATGTCAGGGTGGGGTCGCAGGGACGGCTCAGGACTGTTACTGCCCTTGAGGGACCTCCAGGCTGGGGGTGTCTGCTTATAAACCAGGATTCCCCAATACTGTGTGGGGGGATAGCATGGGAGACAAGGGCCCAATATCTAAGGAACTCCTGCAAATCCAAAAGAAGACAGGCACCTCAAAACACAAATAAGGACAGTGTGCAACCAGGTAATTGACTGAGGAGGAGACCCAGAGGCTAAGAAGCACTGGAGGAGATCTGGAGACTTGAGAATAATCTTAGGTGTGCTCTCACTTCCTACCTACCAGACTGGCAAGTGAGAAAGTCAGAGAATGGGCTGGGCGCGGTGGCTTACACCTGTAATCCCGGCACTTTGGGAGGCCGAGACAGGCATATCGCGAGGTCAGGAGATCAAGACCATCCTGGCTGACACAGTGAAACCCCATCTCTACTAAAAATACAAAAAATTAGCCGGGCGCGGTGGCGGGCACCTGTAGTCCCGGCTACTCGGGAGGCTGAGGCAGGAGAATCGCTTGAACTCGGGAGGCAGAAGTTGCAGTGAGCTGAGATTGAACCATTGCACTCCAGCCTGGGCAACAAGAGCAAAACTCGGTATTAAAAAAAAAAAAAAAAAGCCGGGCGTGGTGGCTTACGCCTGTAATCCCAGCACTTTGGGACGCCAAGGCAGGCAGATCACCTGAGGTCAGGATTTCGAGACCAGCCTGGGCAACATGGTGAAACCCCGTCTCCACTAAAAGTACAAAAATTAGCCAGGCATGGTGACTCAAGCCTGTAATCCTAGCATTTTGGGAGGCCAAGGAGGGCAGATCACGAGGTCAGGAGTTCAAGACCAGCCTGACCAGCAGGGTGAAACTCCATCTCTACTAAAAATACAAAAATTAGCCAGGCATGGTGGTGCACACCTGTAATCTCAGCTACTCAGGAGGCTGAGGCAGGAGAATGGCGTGAACCCGGGAGGCAGAGCTTGCAGTGAGCCGAGATCGTCCCACTGCACTCCAGCCTGGGTGACAGAGAGAGACTCCGTCTCAAAAAAAAAAAAAAAAAAAAAAAGCTGGAGAACTCCAGGCAAGGAGGTGAGAGGCTCTCCTGGACTGGGGGCTGAAGCTGTCCCAGCGAAGTCTAGGAGCATTCAGCTAAGTATATACACACATGCCCTATGACCTGGAAATGTTGCCCTGAACATATAACTGCCCCCAAACACACATACACACACACACACACACACACACACACACACACAGATCCTCCCATGTGACCGTGTGGGGAAGGCAGGAGGAGGGGTTGGATCCAGCCTGGGGTTCCTCACTGGAAGGCGGATCAGCAGAATGTGTGGAGGACCCGATGGACACAGAGCCACATGGGGGGAACTTAGAAATCTCGTGCTGAGAGGCAAGAGGAAGAAATGGAATGAGATCTAAAGCACAAAGCCACTTGCACGAAACGATGACACGGAAAACACACATTTTCCAAGAACGCACACACAAAACTATTAGCACGACTGTCCGGGGGGCAGGGTGATAAGAATGGAGAATGAGGCCAGGCGTAGCGTCTCATGCCTGTAATCCCAGCACTTTGGGAAGCCAAGGCGGATGGATCCCAAGATCAGGAGATCAAAACCATTTTGGCCAACATGGTGAAACCCTGTCTCTACTGAAAATACAAAAATTAGCTGGGCATGGTGGCACGCGCCTGTAGTCCCAGCTACTCCGGAGGCTGAGGCAGGAGAATTGCTGGAACCCGGGAGGCAGAGGTTGCAGTGAGCTGAGATTGTGCCATTGCACTCCAGCCTGGGCAACAAGAGCAAAACTCTGTATTAGAAGAAAAAAAAAAAAGAACGAAGCACTGAGCACTGACCAGACAGAGGAAGGTGTGCAGGGGTGTGGGGTTGTGGAGTGTTGGGAATTGAAAGGCTCAGTAAATCAAGAAATGTTTACTGGGCACCTACCATAGGCCAGGTACTCTTCTAGTCACTGGGTATACCCAGTGAAGACAGACCTGGCCCCTGCCCTGAGGAGTTTCGTATCTACAAATGGAGACAGATATTCAACAAACACCCAGGAAAATGCTGACTGTAATGAAACGCAGAGCTCTGAAGGTCAACAGCCTGCAGCTGTGAGTGCTGACGGTGGGGACTGATCCTGGCCGGCTCCGGGAAGGGTTCCCTGAGGGAATGATGTTTGAGTTGAAGGAGGAGAGCCTTGGCCTTGTGAAGAGTGGGGGGAAATGCATTCCAGGCAGACAGAATGGTCTCTGCAAAGGTCTGGAGGTAGGCAGGTGCAGGGCGAAGGTGAGGGCATCCGATCCAGCTCTGTGGACAGAGCACACAGAGTGAGGGGGAACACGGTGCCAGATGAGGCCAAACCCAGGGGGCCTCGTAGGCTGTGGATTTATCCTAAGGCAAGTGACAAGACAGGAAAGCAAGGGGCTGGTGCAGATGGGCAGGCAGTGGAGGGGATTGTTGCAGCGCCTGGCTAGACTCAGAGCCGGGAACCGGAACAGCCCCCCAAAGTACATGTGTGGCCTCCCAAGAAGACAGAAGTAAGAGCCCCAGAGCATCCACAGAGTGACCATCCACGCTGTCTCCCACTCTCTGGTCTGGGGCCAGCAGCGCCTCTGCACAGCTACATTCTGAGGCTCCCAGCTTGGCCAAGGGGATAGAGAAAAGTGGAAGGTCAGATGCAGAATAAGAGGATTTGCTAGGCCAGGCATGGCATTTCACGCCTGAAATCCCAGCATTTTGGGAGGCTGAGGCGGGAGAATGACTTGAGGCCAGGAGTTCAGGACCAGTCTGGGCAACACAGTGAGACCCTGTCTCTACAAAAAAAAATAAAACAATTAGCCGAGTGCGAGAACACGTGCCTGTAGTCCCAGCTACTTGGGAGGCTGAGGTGGTAGGATCACTCTTACAGAGAGAACAGTCTCTGCTTGGAATAGTCCAAGCTCCTTAACACGCAGAGGAGGCCTTCAGGATCTGGCCCAGTAGGTTGCAGTGAGCTACGATATTGAGTCTCTGCACTCCAGCCTGGAACACAGAGCAAGCTCCTGTCTGAAATAAATAAATAAATAAATAAATAAATAAATAAAAGGGAGGCCGGGCACAGTGGTTCATGCCTGTAATCCCAGCACTTTGGGAGGCTGAGGCGGGCAGATCACCTGAGGTCAGGAGTTTGAGACGAGCCTGGCCAACACAGTGAAACCCTGTCTCTACTAAAAATACAAAAATTAGCTGGGTATGGGTGGGCTACTAGGTAGCCCAGCTACTCGGGAGGCTGAGGCAGGAGAATCGCTTGAGCCCAGGAGGTGGAGGTTGCAGTGAGCCGAGATCATGCCACTGCACTCCAGCCTGGATGACAGAGCAAGACTCCCTCTCAAAAACAAAATAAAAATAAAAATAAAAGGGGGCTGGGCGCGGTGGCTCACACCTGTAATCCCAGCACTTTGGGAGACTGAGGCGGGGGGATCACAAGGTCAGGAGCTCAAGACCAGCCTGGCCAAGATGGTGAAACCCTGTCTCTACTAAAAATACAAAAAATTAGCTGGGCGTGGTGGTGGGCGCCTGTAGTCCCAGCTACTTGGGAGACTGAGGCAGAGAATTGCTTGAACCTGGGAGGCGGAGGTTGCAGTGAGCCGAGATCGCACCACTGCACTCCAGCCTGGGTGACAGACAGCCTCTGTCTCAAAAAAAAAAACAGAAAATAAATAAATAAATAAATAATAAAAGGGGACTGGCTGATGGGGGGCGGGAGGGTGAAGGAGGTGATGGAGAACCTGGAGATGGGAAAGGACAGAAAATTGAGTGAACAGGTGGCATCAGTGTGTTTCAGGGGCCTGAGGAGGGACCACAAGGGGGTGGACAGGGCAGATGATGATGAAAATGTCGCCAGACCAACACACTGTGCCTGACCGTGAAACAAACAACAGGAAGCCAGCAGAATCCCAATTTCACTATCCTTGTGCCTTTCACCCTAACTCTTCCCAGGCCCTTCCCCGTCCATCCCTTGGCCTCGTCCTCTCCTTTCCTCCTCCATCTCTTTTTTTCTCTCTGGTCTGTCTGCCCTGTGAGGGGTCTCCAGGTAGAAGGAAGAGTTGGAGGGGACATGGTGGGGTGTTGTTGCCACCTGCTGGCAGCCACAGGAAGTGCATACTCCACTTCAGCCTGGTGCATGGTGCAAGCCTGAGATGGGGACCCCGAGTCTTCCCCTGCTGGTGGTGATCAGGTGATTCCTGAAGGACCCTGTGGCTCTAGGCACTGTGTTTTTCAGAACGATGCTGATAAGCCACTCTCCACCTTACTCAAGGGAATTGCTGATGGACAAAACCGTAATTGTCCCTGCTCAAACCCTTCCCCATCCTCAGGCGTTGGTCCAAGCTCCATAATACGCTTAATAGGAGACCTTCATGATCTGGCCTTGGCCTCAGGCACAGCATCTTGTTCTCATTAGTTTCAGTGCCTTCCCCAGTGCACGGGACCTTTGCACCTGCCCTCTCTTCCTAGAACAGTCTCCCCGCTTCTGGTTTTCCAAACTCCTCCTCCTTTTTCGGGTTTCCAATTCCCCACCTCCCTGGAAGAGAGCTTCCAGCACCTCCACATTAAGCAGGGAGGATGAGCATCTCAAGCCATGGGAACAGCATGCGCGAAGGCCCAAGATGCTTCAAGGGGATGGAAGAGGGCCAAAGGCCTGAGAGGGTGATGGGGTTGGCAGGGCTGTGGCAACAGGTACCATGGTCCTGGGTGATGGGTTGAGTCCCTGGTGAACAGTGGAAAGTCAAGGTTTTCAGTAGCAGCAGACATGGTCAGATATGTGTTTGGAAGGGCCCACGTAAGGTTGCCAAGTGCGAAAGGCACTGACAAGGCAAAAGTGGGTTTGGGGGCAACAGGTGGGGGCTGCATAGGAGAGAGATGATGGGGGCTTGGATCCTTGAGCCCCCCACTTCCTGCTGGCTGGGTCCTGAGCTGGGGCCCCCAGTCCTGTCTCCAGTCTTTCTGGGCTAGACAGGGGCAGCCCTGCAAGGTGCAGCCTAATTCCTCTGCCTGACCTCCCTGAGGGGACTCTAGCGTACCCTGGTGTGCTCCACACCGGCTCTGGCTGCCTCCTCTGATACCCCCACCACACATGCATACCTCTTATACCCTCGTGTTAGGCACCCACATGCTGCCTGCCTCTCTAAGCCAGCCCCTATGGCCTGTGGGAGCTGCCCTCCCATTCTACAGAGGAGGAAGCTTAGCCTCACAGCTGGGAAATAAGCTGAGAGCAGTAGGGAGGGGATTTGAACCTGGGTCTGTCTGCCCTCCCCACCATACTAGGCGGCCTAACAGTTACAGGCAGGACTCTGTCACATCCAGTGACTACATGACTTTGGGTGGACAGCTTTACCTTTCCCTGCCTCATTGTACTCTTCTGCAAAACGGGGACAATCGTAGTAATCGGCCCAGCGAGGTTTGTGAAGAGTAGGTAGAATGAATCCCCACAAGGCTCCAGCACAGCACCGGGCACACAGCAGGCACTCATCAATGGTTGCTTTTTCCATGAATACTATCTCGGGAACTGAACATGCTCACCGGGGAAATGCGCTTTATTTCAGTCAGGGAGAAAACAAAAGGAGCTCCAGGAGGACCGAGAAGGGAGGATAAAGTAGGGAGAATGGCTTGGGGAAGGTCTGGGCTAAGTCACTCTGAGTTCCAAGTACAGAGCAGGTGTTCAGGGCGCCAGCTGTGAGGAGCCTTGAATGCCACATTGAGAAGTCAACAAAAGTTCTAGAGCCAGAGAAGGCACCACCAGTACCCTAAGCCCAGGGGTAGGCTGCTCACTCCCCCAGAGATGACAGCACTGTAGGCAGTGGAAGAGGATGCTAGCAGCAGGGGCCCATCTCAGTCTTCATTGAACTCCATAGCCAGGCGCCTGTGGTCCCAGCTACTCGGGAGGCTGAGGCACGAGAATCGCTTGAACCCGGGAGGCGGAGGTTGCAGTGGAGCCGAGATCGCGCCACTGCACTCCAGCCTGTGCAACAGAGATAGACCTTGTCTCAAAAAACAACAACAAAAAACTCCACAGTCCAGATAACGTTTTCCTGGGCCTGAGAACCTTCCCCATGCAATTCCCCAGCTAGTCACACGGTGGCGACAGTGCACCATGAGCCCTCTGCTTCTCCCTCCCTTTCAGCCAAAGCAAAAGCCAAACACCAATGTTTTCTAGATGCCTCTAAGAGATGGAGGGAGATTTAGGGAGAGATATAAGGAGTCTCCTTTAGTCCATTCATATCCCCTGCCTATAGGTGAAAATGATGACTCACAGAAGTCAATTCATACCCCCAAGATCACCCAACCAGGTTTTGTTATTTTGTTTTTGTTTTTGTGTGTGAGATAAGAGTCTTGCTCTGTCACCCAGGCTGGAGCACAGTGGTGCAATCTCAGATCACTGCAACCTCTGCCTCTGGGGTTCATGCAATTCTCCTGCCTCAGCTTAGTGAGTAGTAGCTGAGATTACAGGCGCGCACCACCATGCCCTGCTAACTTTTGTATTTTTAGTAGAGATGGGGTTTTGCCATCTTGGCCAGGCTGGTCTTGAACTCCTGGCCTCAAAAGATCTGCCGGCCTCCCAAAGTGCTGGGATTACAGGTGTGAGCCATCACGTGCGGCCTCCAACCAAGTTTTGAACCCTGGTCTGTGCGTCTCCCAGGACAGCTGCAGCAGCTGCCTGTCCTAGGCCGTCAGTCCTGGTTCAGCCTCCCGCCCCCATCACTGGGCAGTGCTGCCTTTGCTGAGCTGACAGATCAGAGGTCTGCCCTGGGAGTGGACAAGGGCAAAGACTTTCACTTTTGCTTTCTACTTCTGAAGTTTAGGTCACTTACGTAGCTTTTGCACTGTGGGTGAGGCGCTGGGATAGTTCCTATCGCTGGGGAAGAGCTTGTCTGAGGGACGACGCCTCGGTGTTCCCACAGTTTCCCTCCCCCATCCCAGCCAAGGCTCCCAAGACTGAATTCCCAGGCCCTCCTAGCTTCTAAAGAGGAAGTGAGCTAACTTTGATGGAGCACTTCCTCTGTGCCGTGTACTATGCCGGACATCCTTTCTACATGCATTCAGTACAGAGTAATGAAGTACATACTGTGTGCTTGTCACAATAGACAGCACTACAAGCTCTTGCATGCAGCAATAAAGAAATATTTATTAATGGTAACTTGTGTGCTGGGCGAGGTGGCTCACACCTGCAATCCCAGCACTTTGAGAGGCTGAGGCGGGCGGATCACATGAAGTCTGGAGTTTGAGACCAGACTGGCAAACATGGCGAAACCCCATCTCTACTAAAAATACAAAAAGATTATCCAGGCATGGTGGCACACACCTGTAATCCCAGCTAGCTACTAGGGAGGCTGAGACAGGAGAATCGCTTGAACCTGGGAGGCGGAGGTTGCAGTGAGCCAAGATGGCGCCACTGCACTCCAGCCTGGGCGATGGAGTGAGAATTTATTAAAAAAAAAAAAAAAAAAAAAAAAAAACACCTAATGTTGGCTGGACATAGTGGCTCATACCTGTAACCCCAACACTTTGGGAGGCCAAGGCGGGCAGATCACTTGAAGTCAAGAGTTCGAGACCAGCCTGGCCAACATGGTGAAACCCCATCTCTACTAAAAATACAAAAATTAGTGGGGTGTGGTGGCGCACATCTGCAATTCCAGCTACTAGGGGCGCTGAGGCAGGAGAATTGCTTGAACCCGGGAGGTGGAGGTTGCAGTGAGCCGAGATCAGGTCACTGCCCTCCAGCCTGGGCGATAGATCGAGAATTTGTCTTTAAAAAAAAAAAAAAAAAAAACTAATGTTGGCCGGACATGGTGGCTCATACCTGTAACCCCAACACTTTGGGAGGCCGAGGTAGGCGGATCACAAGGTCAGGAGTTCGAGACCAGCCTGGCCAACATGGTGAAACCCCGTCTCTACTTAAAAAATACAAAAATTAGCCGGGCATGGTGGCGTGCGCCTGTAATCCCAGCTACTCGGGATGCTGAGGCAGGAGAATCGCTTGAAACCGGGAGGCGCAGGTTGCAGTGAGCCGATTTCGCGCCACTGCACTCCAGCCTGAGCGACAGAGCGAGACTTCATCTGAAAAAAATGTCTGTATATAAAGATATATTTACTATAAATAAGCACACAGCTTAATACATATTTATTGAATGAATGACTTATGTTGAGCCTGAGTTATCTGTGAGATTCCCAGGTAGTGAATTTGGGGCTGTGGGACAAATCTAGGCTAGACTGAGGCCCCAGCATTGCTGGCATCTAGGGAATGCACGTGCTGAGTGGATGACGATCCCTCGTGGAAACTGGGTGAATAATAAGCAAATGGGCCTGGGATGGGGCACTGCGACACCTTTGTTTGCCAGGCAGGGAAAAGGGGAGACATGCCCATGACATGGAGGCATAGAGAAGGGTTTGTGAGAATTAGGAGGATCAGGTAGGAGTGGGATGGCCTGGAAACGTGGTTGGTTCAAGTAGGGTAAAGAGTCAAATGCTTCTCAGAGTAAAGCAGCAAAGATCGTGAAACGTCACCGGATTTGGCTACAGCGGCACTACTGGTGATCTGAAGCCAGGGTGCAGTGGGATCAGGAGGAAGATGAGCAAGAGGGGACAGGACAGTGGAGGGAAGGAGAAGCAGAGCCTGGTTGCAGGGTAGTTGAGATTTTTCTCGGCCGTTTGTGGGCTGCCGGGAAGGAGCAAGAAGACAGGAAAGGGTTGGCGCTCCAGAGGCGAGAGAGGAGAAAGGGACACAAAAACCCATGGAAGCAATAGGGCGGGACTCAAAGCCCACGAGGAGGGCCGGCCCAGTTGTTCTCTGTCTCGTTCTCTAAGCGCTGCGGCAGGGCTGGTGGTGAATTCAGATAAACAGGCACAAAGGGCCAGTGGGGTCGCTAGCAAGATCTGGGACACGCTGAAAGTTAATAGGAATTGGCTGCCCTTTGCCGGCGCAACCCAGCGTACAAAGATAATCTTTTCTGAGGCTCCACCGCCGCAGAGCCCTTCGCGCGGCCCACGGCACCAGCCGCCGCTGATTGGCCCGTGGCAGCCACCTGACCGAACGGACCAATAGGAGGCGTTCTCCCAGGAATGCGGCCCGCGTGTGGCCGGGAGCGGAAGCCCGACCTGAGTGCGGCAGGGCCCGGAGGCTGTGCTGGCCACGTGCACCCGGCTGGATTCCGCGGGCGCCGAACTGGGAGTCTGGAGCCGGGTCTCCCACTACCCTGTTCCGCCGGCCGAGGGAGTTAGGGAGGCCGCCTGTCCCAGACTCCCGGACCCTGTGTCCTTCTGATAAATTCCCCCTTTTTCTCTCGCTGGCTTCTGGGGCCATGTCCTTTTTACCCTCTCTGGTCCAAAGTAGTGTTTTAGGAGATTTGGAAGCAAGCAGAACCAAGTTGAAATTACTTGCTCCGCTGGGCGCGGTGGCTCACGCCTGCAATCTCAGCACTTTGGGAGGTCTAGGCGGGCGGATTGCTTTAGCTCAGGAGTTTGAGACGAGCCTGGGCAACATGGCGAAACCGCGTCTCCACTAAAAAATACAAAAGTTAGCCGGGCGTGGTGGCGCGTGCCTTTACTTCCAGTTACCCTGGAGGCCGAGGTGAGGGGATCACTTGAGCCCGGGCGTTCTAGGGTGCAGTGATTGGTGATGGCGCCACTGCCCTCCAGCCTGAGCGACAGACTCCGTCTCAAACAAACAAACAAAAATTAGCCGGGGATGGGGATGGCGGTGCGCGCCTGTGGTCCCAGCTACTCCGGTGGCCGAGGTGGGAGGATCACTTGAGCAAGAGTGGGCAGGCTGTGGTGAGCCGAGATCACACCACAGCGCTCCAGCCTGGGCGAAAAAGTGAGGCCTTGCCTCAAAAATAAATAAATGAATGAATAAATAAATAAATAAATAAATAAATAAATAAATGCCGGGCATCGTGGCTCACCCCTGTAATCCCAAATAAATGCCGGGCCGGGTGGCTCATGCCTGTAATCTCAGCACTGTGGGAGGCCAAGGCGGGCAGATTGCTTGAGCTCAGGAGTTTCAGGCCAGCCTGGGCAACATGGCAAAACCCGTCTCTACCAAAAAATACAAAAATTAGCAGAGCGTGGTGGCGTGTGCCTGTGGTCCCAGATACTCGGGAGGCTGAGGCGGGAGGATCGCTTGAGCCCAGAAGGCAGAGATAGCAGTGCGCTGAGATCACACCACTGCACTCCAGCCTGGGTGACAGGGCAAGGCCCTGTTTCAAAAAAAAAAAAGAAAGAAAAATTACTTGCTTACCATGTGACCTAGGACAAGTGTTTAACTTCACTGAACCTCAGATACCTCTTCTTCTGGAAAATGGGACTACTAATACCTACTTCAGTGTCTTTGTGAATATTGTAAAGTCTCGTACCTGGCACACTGTGAGCTCCCAAAACACGTTGGTAACAGTTTTTATGATTGTGGATAGTCCTACCTTAGAGGAACTCACAATCTCATCACACACGGCCTTGTACTAAGGCTTTTTCTTCCTACTGCCCCTTACTAGAATGTACACTGCTTGTTAACAAGAGTGTAACCATATGACTTTTTAGTCTTCCAATCCCACAATCCCTTCACTTGGTCTAACAAGGGGAAATTTAAGCTATACAGGAACAGTAGTAGGACAGGACATGAAACCATGGGATTTACATCAGGAAAAACACCAGCAATAAGGTGGGAATGTTTATAACACAACAGGGAGGTACTGAAACACATCTTGCTAGAAGGCTGCCATGCACCAACTTTGTGTGAACCTCGCTAAAATAGTAATCGTGATTACAATCATTGGAGGACTTGCCAGGTGCCAGATACTGTTCTAAACTTACATATTACCTCTCAACAATCCCACTTTAGGCTGGGCATGGTGGTTCACACCTGCAATCCCAGCACTTTGGGAGGCCGAGGCGGGTGAATCACCAGCCTAGCCAACATGGCTAAACGCCGTCTCTACTAAAAATACAAAAATTAGCTAGGCATGGTGGTGCACGTCTGTAATCCCAGCTACTCAGGAGACTGAGGCAGGAGAATCCTTTGAACCTGGGAGGTGGAGGTTGCGGTGAGATTATGCCACTGCCCTCCAGCCTGAGCAACAGAGTGAGACTCCATCTCAATAAAAGAAAAAGAAGAAGAAGAAAAAAAAAGAAAATCCCACTTTACAGAGCGATCACAGAGGCACAGAGAAGTTCTCGGTAACTTACCCAAGGTCACTATTAAGTGGCAGAGCTGGGGTTTCAAATCAGGCCTTGTGGGCCAGCGTCTGTGCTCATAACTTCACAGTGTGCTGCCTCTCCAACACCAGCTCAGGCAATGGGCACTCTAAAGACCCACCACAGCCAGGCACGGTGGCTCAGCCTGTAATCCCAACACTTTAGGAGACCGAGGCAGGCAGATTACAAGGTCAGGAAATCGAGACCATCCTGGCCAACATGGTGAAACCCCGTCCCTACTAAAAAATACAAAAATTAGCTGGGCATGGTGGCAGCTGCCTGTAATCCCAGCCACTTGGGAGGCTAAGGCAGGAGAATCACTTGAACCCAGGAGGCAGAGGTTGCAGTGAGCCAAGACCGAGCCATTGCACTCCAGCCTAGGCAACAGGAGGGAGACGCCATCTTAAAAAAAAAAAAAAAAAATAGGCCAGGCACAGTGGCTTACGCCTGTAATCCCAGCACTTTGGGAGGCTGAGGCAGGCGGATCACCTGAGGTCAGCAGTTCAAGACCAGCCTGGCCAACATGGTGGAACCCCTTCCCTACTACAAATACAAAAACTAGCCAGGCGTGGCTGGGCATGGTGGCTTACATCTATCATCCTAACACTCTGGGAGGCCCAGAGTGTCAGGTGGGTGGATTGCCTGAGTTCAGGAGTTCAAGATCAGCCTGGGCAACATGATGAAATCCTGTCTCTACTAAAATACAAAAAAATTAGTCGGACATGGTGATGTGTGCCTGTAATCCCAGCTACTCAGGAGGCTGAGGCAGGAGAATTGCTTGAACCCAGGAGGTGGAGGTTGCAGTGAGCTGAGATCATGCCACTGCACCCCAGCCTGGGCGACAGAGCAAGACCCCCAAACAAAAAAACATAAGGTTGGGGACGTTCTAGATTATAAGATACTTAAGAGATACAAGGACTGGCCGGGCATGGTGGCTCAATACCAGCACTTTGGGAGGCCGAGGGGGGTGGATCACTTGAGGTCAGGAGTTCAAGACCAGCCTGGTCAACATGGCAAAACCCCATCTCTACTAAAAATACAAAAGTTAGCTGGGCATGGTGGTGTGCGCCTGTAATCCCAGCTACTCAGGAGGCTGAGGCAAGAGAATTGCTTGAACTCGGGAGGTGGAGGTTGCAGTTGGCCCAGATTGTGCCACTGCACTCCAGTTTGGGCAACAAGAGCAAAACTCCATCTCAAAAAAAAAAAAAAAAGAGATACAAGGACCAGTGTATGATCCATCTACCAAAGACATTTTAGGGAAATTTGAATATGGAAAAGGCATTAGATTGAAGCAAATTATTGTTAGGTGGTATTGTGGTTATGTAGAAAACTGTTCTCCTTTTTGGAGAAGTTTACTAAGTGTTGTAGGTGAGAAGTATCAGGATTTCTGCAACTCAGTTTGAAATGGCTTCGAATAAAGTCTACCAAGCAAATATGCAAAATGTTAACGCATATTGAGTCCAGGTCTTTTTTGTTTTCTTTTTCTTTTTTTTTTTTTTTTGAGATGGAGTATCACTCTTGTTGCCCAGGCTGGAGTGCAATGGCGCAATCTCGGTTTACGGCAACCTCAGCCTTCAGGGTTCAATCAATTCTCCTGCCTCAGTCTCCCAAGTAGCTGGGATTACAGGCATGCGCCACCATGCCCAGCTAATTTTGTATTTTTAGTAGAGACGGGATTTCTCTATGTTGGTCAGGCTGGTCGCGAACTCCCGACCTCAGATGATCCGCCCACTTAGGCCTCCCAAAGTGCTGGGATTACAGGCGTGAGCCACTGCGCCCAGCCATTATTTTTCTTTTTTACTTTTCTGCTTTTTTTTGTCTTTTTTTTTTTTTTTAAGACAAAGTCTTGATCTATCGCCCAGGCTGGAGGGCAGTGACCTGATCTTGGCTCACTGCAACCTCCACCTCCCCGGGTTCAAGCAGTTCTCCTGCCTCAGCCTCCCAAGTAGGTGGGATTACAGGTGCATGCCACCACACCTGGCTAATTTTTGTTTTTTCATTTGTTTTTTGGGATGGAGTTTTGCTCTGTCGCCCAGGCTGGAATGCAGTGGTACAATCTCGGCTCGCTGCAACCTCCACCTCCCGGGTTGAAGCCATCCTCCTGCCTCAGCCTCCCCAGGAGTTCGAATTACAGGCGCAGACCACCGCACCCAGCTAATTTCTGTATTTTTAGTACAGACAAGATTTCACCACGTTGGCCAGGCTGGTCTTGAACTCCCGACCTCAGGTTATCCTCCTGCCTTGGCCTACCAAAGTGCTGGGATTACAGGCGTTAGCCACCAAGCTTGGCCAGTTTTTGTATTTTTATTAGAGATGGGGATTCGTCATGTTGGCCAGGCTAGTCTCGAATTCCTGGCCTTAGGCGATCCACCCACTTGGGCCTCCCAAAGTGTTGGGATTACAGGCGTGAGCCACCACGCCTGGCCTTTTCTGTATGTGTTTAAGATATCGCCAGGCGTGGTGGGAGGCCAAGGTGGGTGGATCACTTGAGGTCAGGAGTTCGAGAGCAGCCTGGCCAACATGGTGAATCTCCACTTCTGCTAAAAATACAAAAATTAGCTGGGTGTGGTGGCACACACCTGTAATCCCAGCTACTCGGGAGGCTGAGACATGAGAATCGCTTGAACCTGGGAGGCGGAGGTTGCAGTGAGCCGAGGTCGCTCCACTGCACTCCAGCCTGAGTGACAGAGTGAGACTCTGTCTCAAAAAAAAAAAGTACAACTGTAAAGAAAAAACTGAACAGGCCAGGCGCGGTGGCTCACGCCTGTAATCCCAGCACTTTGGGAGGCCGAGGTGGGCGGATCACAAGGTCAAGAGATCAAGACCATCCTGGCCAACATGCTGAAACTCCGTCTCTACTAAAAATACAAAAATTAGCTGGGCGTGGTGGTGAAGGCCTGTAATCCCAGCTGCTTGGGAGGCTGAGGCAAGAGAATCACTTGAACCTGGGAGGTGGAGGTTACAGTGAGACAAGATAGCACCACTGCACTCCAGCCTGGTAGCAGAGCGAGACTCCGTCTCAAAAAAAAAAACAAAACAAAACTGAACAGTTGAACAATTAGCAGGGCGTGGTGGCACACGCCTGTAATCCCACCTACTTCAGAGGCTGAGGCAGGAGGATGGCTTGAACCTGGGAGGCAGAGATTGCAGTGAGCTGAGGTCACGCCATTGCACTCCAGCCTGGGCAATAGAAACTCTGTTTCAAAAAAGGAAAAACTGAAAAAACTGAACATATTTCCTACCTTTGCCCCAGCTCCATTTTTCATCTGGTACCCCTCCTCCCCAGAACCTGCCTTGACCCCGCCTCTGGTACCACCCCCAACTTCAGCCCATGGTTGGGCCTAACCAGTGGGCACCCTCCACCTGTGACTGGAGTGATCTGGGCTGGAGCCCCAAGGTTATTCAGTTGTCCTCAGCTTCCTTGAGCCTACTGCCCCTCCCTTCTACCTCAGCTAATGATCTCACTTCTCACCTCTCCAAGAAAACAGAGGCACTGGCTGGGACTTCCTTCAATTTCCTTACCTTCCCACATAAAACACAGCTGAGGCCCCAATTTGCCTTTCCCTCCAGTGTCAGAGGTTGAGGCATTCGTCCTCTGGTCCATGGCCCATGCCTTCACCTGTGATCCCACCCACACACCCTGCACCTTCTTTGCCTCAGTCGTCTCTTGGTCTTGTACCTTCAACCTTCCCCTCTCAATTGGCCTCTTCCCAACAGGACTGTACTCATTCAATAATTTGTTCATTCAATTCACAAATATTTATTGAGCATCTACTCTGCACCATGTCTTGCTCTACGCATTGGGAACAGACCAGTGAAGGACTCCTCACCTCTTGGTGTTTCCATTATAGACAACCAGAAAGACACGAGTATGAATAATAACAAGAACAAAAATCAAGCAATCAAGGCTGTGTAGTATTGGCATAAAGATGGGTCTACAGATCAATGGAGTAGGAGTGAGAATCCAAAAATAAACCTGTGCTTTTGTGGTCATGAGTGCCAAGACCATTCAAATGGAGAAAGAATAGTCCTTTCAACAAATGGTGTTAGTACAAGTGGATATCCACATGCAAAAGAATGAAGTTGAACCCCTCCCTCACACCATAAATTAATTCAAAATGGATCAAAGTCTTAAATATAAGGACTAAAATTGTAAAACTCTTGGCAAAACACATAAGGGTAAATCTTCATGATTAAGTTTTGGTCAGTAGTTTCTTAGATATGATACCAAAAGCACAAGCAACAAAGAAAAAATAGGTGGCTCACACCTATAGTGCTAGCACTTTGGGAGGCCAAGGCAGGTGGATTGCTTGAGCCCAGGAGTTTGAGATCAGCCTGGGGAACATGGTGAAACCTTGTCTCTACAAAAAAATATAAAACTTAGCCAGGCATGGTGGCACACATCTGTAATTCAAATACTAGGGAGGATGAGGTGGAGGGGATCACTTGAGCCTTGGAGATCAGGGATACAGTGACCCCAGATCGTGTCACTGCACTCCAGCCTGGGTGACAGAACAAAGTGAGAGCCTATCTTAAAAAAAAGAAAAAAAAAAGTAAAGAAAAACCAAGAAAACTAGACCTGATCAGAATTTAAAATTTTTGTGTTTAAAATGACACTGTCAAGAAAATGAAAAGACAACCCACAGAATGGGATAAAATATTTGTAAATTTCATATCTGATAAAGGACATATCTAGAATACATGAAGAATTCTGACAACTCAACAATAAAGACGGCCGGGTGCAGTGGCTCACACCTGTAGTCCCAGCACTGTGGGAGGCTGAGGCAGGTGGATCACATGAGGTCAGGAGTTCGAGACCAGCCTGGCCAACATGGTGAAACCCCGCCTCTGCTAAAAATACAAAAATTAGCCAGGCGTGATGAGCACCTGTAATCCCAGCTGCTCGGGAGGCTGAGGCAGGAGAAGTTGCAGTGAGCCGAGATCATGATACTGCACTCCAGCCTGAGCAACAGAGCGAGACTCTGAAACAAAACAAAACAGAACAATAAAGACAAATTGCCCAATTTTTAAAATATGGGCAAAGGATCTAAATAGATATTTCTCCAAAGAAGATTATAAATGGCCAATAAGTACAAAATACAAAAATTAGCCGGGAGTGGTGGCGTGTGCCTGTAGTCCCAGCTACTCAGGAAGCTGAGGTGGGAGGATCATCTGAGCCTGGCAGATGGAAGTTGCAGTGAGCCAAAATCGCGCCACTGCACGTCAGCTTGGGTGACAGAGTGAGACCCTGTCTCAAAAAAACACCAAAAACCAAAACCACTGGATTGTACTCTTTGTGAATTTTATGGTATGATAATTATATCTCAACAAAAAGAAAATAAAGAAATAAATAGGAAAGACATCAGGTAATTTCAGAGAGTGGTAATAGCTCTAAGGCAATTCAACAGGAAGATGTGCTAGAGTGACTTGGGACCTGATAGGAGCTCCTAGAGCCAGGGGAGGGGCCAAAGAATACCTGTTTGAGGAGGGACTCCAGCTGATTGACAGGAGGAGTCATGGGGTGGCAGAGGGAACAGCAAACCCAGGCCCTGTGATAGAGAGGCCAACTATATAGGACCTCTGGAAAAAGCCCTGTCCCGCTATCCCCCACTCACAGCTGCTGTCTTTGTTCTACAAAGCCCTGTTTTCCAATCTCGGTTTTTGCTTAAAGTTTTTGCCTGAGAGATATGAAGATTTTCCAGATTGTTCTGAGTATGGCTGGAGTTAGAAGAACAAGTTCCCAGACTGCACCTTCCATTTGTCCTCGGTGGGCCTGAGAAGTCACATCTCTTCGGTCTTCTTTCTCCCAGTTTCTCACTAAGAAGGGAAAAGCCACATCTCACCCAAGTGAATCTCCTTCAGAGTCGGCGGGGGTGGGGGGCGGGGTGCCTCAGAGACTGGGTGCTGGGGAGCCTGCAGAGTTTCCCAGGCCTTACCCAACAAACTCGGGCTACGCTCTGATCTTGTCTGTCTGTTCTAGAATTAGAATCCAGCAGCGGATGGCTGTCACAGAGATGCATACTAACACTGGAACACTGGTTTACTTCTTTCTTTTTTTTTTTTCCGAGACGGAGTTTCGCTCCTGTTACCCAGGCTGGAGTGCAATCGTGTGATCTCAGCTCACTGCAACCTCTGCCTCCTGGGTTCAAGCAATTCTTCTGCCTTACCCTTCTGAGTAGCTGGGATTACAGGTGCCCGCCACCATGCTGGGCTAATTTTTTGTATTTTTAGTAGAGATAGGGTTTCACCATGTTGGCCAGGCTGGTCTCGAACTCCTGACCTCAGGTAATCCACCCACCTCAGCCTCTCAAAGTGCTGGGATTACAGGCGTGAGCCACCACATCCAGCCTAACACTGCTTTTCATGAGAAACGAAGTCAGATCTTTTCTGACTGAAAGTCAATCTGAGTTGGCTGAGGGCCTTTTTTTTTTTTTTTTTTTTGACGGAAAGTCTCGCTCTGTTGCCCAGGCTGGAGTGCAGTGGTGTGATCCTGGCTCACTGCAACCTCAGACTCCCGGGTTCAAGCAATTTTCATGCCTTAGCATCCCAAGTAGCTGGGATTACAGGTGTGCACCACTATGGCTGGCTAATTTTTGTATTTTTAGTGGAGATGGGGTTTCACCATGTTGGTCAGGCTGGTCTCAAACTCCTGACCTTTTGTGATCCACCCACCTAGGCCTCCTAAAGTGCTGGGATTACAGGCGTGAGCCACTGCACCCAGCCTGGCTGAGGGATTTGATGATGGGGTCTGTCTTTGCCATTTCAGACACATTTTCTATAAATCAAGCTAGCTGAATCTACAGCTGTGGAGGGTTTTTTTTTTTTTTTTTTTGAGACAGAATCTCTCTTTGTCACCCAGACTGGAGTGCACTGATGTGATCTTGGGTCACTGCAACCTCTGCCTCCCGGCTTCAAGAGATTCTCCTACCTAAGCCTGCCGAGTAGCTGGGATTACAGGCGTGCACCACCACGCTCGGTGTGCACCACTACGCTCAGCTAATTTTTGTAGTTTTAGTAGAGAGGGGGTTTCGCCATATTGGCCAGGCTGGTTTCAAACTCCTGACCTCAAGTGATCTGCCCACCTCGGCCTCCCAAAGTGCTGGGATTACAGGTGTGAGCCACTGGACCCGGCCTCTGGGTTTTTTTTTTTTTTTTTTTGAGACAGAGCCTTACTATGTCACCCAGGCTGGAGTGCAGTGGCGCGATCTCAGCTCACTGCAACCTCCGCCTCCCGGGTTCAAGCGATTCTTCTGTCTCAGCCTCCCGAGTAGCTGGGACTGCAGGTGCCCGCCACCAAGCCCAGCTAATTTTTGTATTTTTAGTAGAGACAGGGTTTCACCATGTTAGCCAGGATGGTCTTGATCTCCTGACCTTGTGATCTGCCCGCCTTGGCCTCCCAAAGTGCTGGGATTACAGGCGTGAGCCACCGCGCCCAGCCAACGCCCAGCTAATTTTCTGTAGAGACGAGGTTTCGTTGCCCAGTCTGGTCTTCAACTCCTGCCCTCCAGTGATCCACCCACCTCGGCATCCCAAAGTGCTGGGATTATAGGCTTCAGCCACCACACCCAGCCCTTTTAGTATTTATTGAGCAACTACTGGGTACAAACTCTTTGTCATTCCTCCACTAGCAAGAGCAGTGATTTCATGAGCTGCTTTTCAGCCTTTGTTTTCATCTGTAAAATAGGATATCTTCTCTTTGAGGGGCAACAAGGGGTAGGTGTGGGTGGGTGAGCTATAAACCCTAATCCTCACCCAGGAGGAGGTGCAGCCACCTTTCTGGCCACTGGCTGGAGACCTCCCCCTTTCCCCATACTCCTCCTCCCACTCCCTGATCCAAGCACTGCCAGAACCCAGCATTCTCTCACTTTCTCTTCCTCTGTTTTGAATCAGTAGGTTCAGAAATGCTTGGCTTGATATGAAGCTGGGGGTGCATCCAACAAAATCAGATGCCTAGAGAAGGAGCAGGATTGGGGTGGGAGAGAGAAGACAGATAATTGGGTTGAGGAACCTGGGGGCATCCTGAAGGAGGCGCCCAGTGGGCAGTTGCTTTGTGCTGGGCCCAGGGCCAGGTTATACGTACTTTGAATATTTTATCTTCATAACTATCCCATTTGTGAGGCTCAAAGAGCGAAAATGACATTCCTGGTAAATGGCCCAGCTGCAGTTTGAATTTGTATCCATCTGACTCCAGGTCACGTAAGCTCTTTTTGTTTTTGAGACGGAGTCTCGCCCTGTAGCCCAGGCTGGAGTGCAATGGCGGGATCTCAGCTCACTGCAACCTCCACCTGCCAGATTCAAGCGATTCTCCTGCCTCAGCCTCCCTTGTAGCTGGGATTACAGGCACGTGCCACCACGCCCAGCTAATCTTTTGTATCTTTAGTAGAGACGGGGTTTCACCATATTGGCCAGGCTGGTCTCGAACCCCTGACCTTGTGATCCGCCCTCCTCGGCCTCCCAAAGTGCTGGGATTACAGGCATGAGCCACTGAGCCTGGTCATAAGGTCTCTTATACTTTTATTTATTTATTTATTGGAGCCAGAGTCTCACTCTGTCACCCAGGCTGAAGTGCAATGGCATGAACATGGCTCACTGCAGCCTCCACATCCTGGGCTCAAGCGATCCTCCCACCTCAGCCTGCCAAGTAGCTGGGACTATGGGTGCGAATCATACACCACCACGCCAGGATAATTTGTTTGTTTGTTTGTTTTTTTAAATGGAGTTTCGCCTTATGGACCAGGGTGGAGTGAAATGGCGCGATCTCAGCTCACTGCAACCTCAGCCTCTTGGGTTCAAGCGATTCTCCTGCCTCAGCCCCCCGAATAGCTGGGATTACAGGTGTGAGCCAACATATCCGGCTAATTTTGTATTTTTAGTAGAGGCGGGGTTTCACCACGTTGGTCAGGCTGGTCTCAAACTCCTGACCTCATGTGACCCACCCGCCTTGGCCTCCCAAAGTGCTGGGATTACAGATGTGAGCCACAGCGCCTGGCCTACTTTTTGTATTTTTTGTAGAGACAAGGTTTAGCCATATTGCCCAGGCTGGTCTTGAACTCCTGGGCTCAAGCGATCCGTCTGCCTCAGCCTTCCAAAGTGCTGGGACTAAAGGCGTGCACCACTGTACCTGGCCTCTTATGCTTTGTAAAGCATTGTCTGGCACCAAAGGCTGTTTGTTCCTCAAACATCTTGAATCCTTTTTGGGAGGATTTGAGTTTTGTACAACTCATTTGGTCTGTTATTGAAACCACAATTCTGTCTGATGGAGACACAGGCTTGGAGAGGAGAGGAGGGGATAGATCAGGCATCATGAAATGTTTCTGGAGCACTCACTCTGAGCTTCACAGTCTGGGCTTGTTCACTGGAGGTCAGAGAGTATATGTCCTTAGTCTTGTTGGAAGTGACTCTCCAACTGGATGAGACCAGATTTAGAAGCTATTAGTTACTACCAGGACTCAGGGAAAAATGGCTGCCTGTAGGGGTGGGAAGACTACCAGGAGGAGGAGTCTTCTAAACAGGACGAATGGAGTCTGCCCAGGGGAAAAGGCAGAGTGACTGGCATGAGCATAGGCTGGACAGGATGTGGCTTGTCCTGGCACTGGACAGTTGGGGGAAGTGAGAGCAGGAGGGCAGGGATTAGTGGTCACCATACCAAGCTTCAGAAGGAGGTTTAAGAAGAAGAAAACTTAAAGGTGGATGCTTGAGTCCTTCGGGCTGGGGCTGGGGGTACAGGCTCAGGTTAGCAACAGGACCTGGTATTTGGGGCAGGAAGGAGACTGCTGGAGGGCTGCCTGGTCTCAGATGTGGTCAGGCCTTCCTTGATCTTAAGTTGAAAACTGATTCAATTTTGGGGAAATCCATGGGTGGGGAGAGGAAGGAAACAGCTCCTAGACCCATCAGAAGGCATGGTCCTGGTGTTCACCAGCTATGTTCAGGATTAATTACCAAAGGCCTCCATGCCTCTCCCAAGACCTAACTGTTTAGTCAGAAGGCAGATGCTGTTCCTGTTCAGTGGGAACAAGGAGCTGGAACTAGGATGGGAGTTTGTCTCTGGGCAAGTCATGCTTCCTTTCTAGAAGATGGGGATAACAATAATACCCATCTCAGAGGAGTAAATGAGTATCCTGCAGGGTAGCTGGAACAGAGGAGGATAAGCTACAACTGTTATTGTAACAACAGGCAGAGCCCTTGCTGGAGTTGTGTTTCTAGGGGAGGAACCAGTGTCTTCTGGACACAGAAGAGTGAGCTTTCTACTGCTCAGATGCCATCACGTCATTATCCTCCTCCCTCACCTTCCATGGCTGCTTACTGCCTTCCAGATAAATCTTCAACTCTTTAACTTAACCAACCAAGCCCTGAAGGGTGAGGCTCTGTGCCTGCCCCATCCTTGGTTGAGCCTCTTTCTGCACTCATTACCTCTGCCCCGGCACATACACTAGCCATGCTTGTTGTGGTCAGTTCCTCTGAAGCCTGGTGTTTCTCTGGACTCTGCTGGAATCTCTGCCTCTTCCCCTTCTTGCCTGGCTATTCCTGAATATCCTCCAGGACTCTCTCTGGATGTTGCTTCCTCAAGGATACCCCTGAGTTAGTTTCAAGGGCATTCTCAGCTTCTCCAGCACACTTGGCTTCTCTCTCAGTACTCAGTTCTCTGCCTTGTTATTACCTGTCTGCTTTTTCCACAAGGCTGTGACGGGGAGCCCCAAAATATTTATGGAATTAATGAATGAAAAGGGGTGGTTCTAAGAAAAAAGAGGTCACTGTACATTGGCCAAATGTCCCAACAGGTATCTATTATATCTCACCAGGGTAGGCATTATCAGTAACCAAGATTTACAGATGAGGAAACTCAGCCCAAGGTAGAGTCCCTCTGCCTGTCATTCAAATTTCTGGGCACCTGTGTGTAAGCACCATGCTGGGCTTTTCACAGGCAGTATGTGTAGGGTGGACAGGCTGAGAGCAAGCACGTGAGGCCCATCATACCAGGTGAGAGTTAAGGTGCTGACACCTTGCATGAGGGCTTAGTCTCTTGGACCTCAATTCTTCGTAGGGCTGGTGAAGGGTCATAGGAACGACTGTATGTGAAGTGCCTAGGACAGTGTCCAGTACACTAGTACAGACCTAGCAAGTGTTTACTGATTCTTATCTCAGTCCTAAGGATGGGAGTCACAGGCCCAGAAAAGGTCCCTGGATTGAGACAACCAGCCAGAGGAGAGCTGAGTGTACATCCCAGGCCCCCACCCTACAGGGACACAGTCCTCTCCCTTCTGCCCCCACTCAAGGAGTCAGTGTCCTTGTGAGAATCTATGGCGCTGTGGATCTTCTCAACCTAGTGCTGGCACACATGAGATGCTTGGCCAGGGCCTGCCAGATGGGGAGGCTGGAGATGGGTCGGCTGTGATTGAGACCTCTGTGGCCAAGTTTTACTCTAAGAGGCAGGTAAGGCCCTCAGGGGTTACCCCAGAGAAGTCTGAGAGGTTTTCCCTGGGATCCTGGTCTTCTCCCCCAGACCTGTCAGCAAGCAGTTTATCCCCAGCTGCCAATCTCCTTTTGGCCCTCAGTCTTCCAGAGGAGCTAGGAGGTGGGAGAGAGGGGTTCTGCAGGGCAGTGTTGTTCAGAGGTGAGCTTTGGAAGAAACTGTTGTCTCAACCCTATTTTCACACCTTAGCACCTTTATTTAACTGTCTTTTCCGGAGGCCAGGATCTCATCTTTTGTTTCCCCAGCACTCAGCACACTGTCTGGAATGCAGGAAATGGTTGCTGAATGAAGCGATGAATTACATTTCAGCACTCATCAAGTGCTCAGCCTATAACTAAGTCTAAGTGTAGGCTGCTAACACTTAGACCTTTACCTTACAGAATCTTCGCAGCCAGTGCTGTGCATTGGAAGTTGCAGATGGGGAAACTGAGGCTCAGGACTGTTAAGTGACTAGTTCAAGGCAGGTCTCAGGCCCTCAGGATGGTTAGTGGCAAAGTAAAGGACTGGGAGGAGCACTGAGGAATTGGGGCAATTGGCAGAGGAGTAATTGTCAGTCAAAATGATTGGCTCAAATTATTAGGTGTGAAGAAGGAACCAGTCAGAGCTTGCCTGTTGAGTCGAATTGCCCAGATGGGATTAGCAGGGTGAGTGACCCTAGCAGAACAAAGAGCTGGCCCTTGTAGGTATAGACTCGACTTTTCTCTGGTTGGTCCCAGCACATAGACAACTACCAAGCTGACTTTGCACCTGAGAATCTTCAGGGTACCTCAGACTCTTCAACAGAAGGAGCCTCCCTGAGGTCACAGCCCTCTCATCAGTCCCGTTCCAGTGGGTACTTTCCCTCTAACAAAGCCCACTTGCTGTCTTGGCAGGGTCTGCATCCGGCACTTGCAGACATGTGCTAAGGGCCTGTTGACTTGGGAGCCTCCATCGCTGGACTGTGGGCCTTGGAGAGCAAAAGGGTAAGAGCATCTCGAGCTCCACGCCTGCTGGGCCAGTCGCTGGGTGAAGGCAGGGGAAGGATGGAGTTTAGCTGGCCAGCACTAATGTCACACAGGGCAACGCCAAAAATGGCCTTTCTCCCAGGTGGGCTCAAAGTTAACAGAAGGCAGTGAGTAAACAGTCCACTGGGGCAATAACTATGCACATTTACTAAGCCATGGGAAGAATAGTAGTCACGTGGCCCTCGAGGGCGGTGCCCTCAGCTTGAGATGGAGTTAACTCCAAATCTAATCACAGAAGGCTTTCTGGAGGAGGCGGAATTTTTATGGCGGCCGGATCCGGCTTCCTCTGAACAGCGAGAAGGCGCTTAGCGCCCTAGGGACCAGGTAACTCCTGAGGTGAGCTTCTTGGTGGGGATCAAGCCCAGGGGGCGACGGAGTCCGGGCTGGGGGAAGGGCCCGAGGGGCTGGAGTCGCAAGTTCAGGCCCCGCTTGGGCTCCCTGTCCCGCCCTTCCGCTGTCTTGGGGGATTGGACGCCACGCGGTCGTGCTAGGGTCGGTGCTGCGGGCCCGGTGCAGGATGCAGGCCGTGAGGCCCCAGGCCGAGGGCTGCGCCAGCGGGCTTGTCCCGGCCAGCCGGGCGGTCCCGTGTCCCGGCGCAGCTCCGCTGGGGTCCAGATGCCCGGCCCTCAGGGGCTAGGCGCGCACTCCCCGGGGAACCGGGCTGCGGAGCAGGCGGCCCGCTCTGGGCGGCGGTGGCACGAGAGGGCCATCTGCCTGGGTGCCGAGAACTGCAGCGTCCGCGGTGCGAGGCGCGGCCCGTCCCGTCCCGGCCCCCAGCCCGGCGCGCACGCACATACCCACGCCGGCCGGCGCCCGCTGCCCGAGCCCCCGTGCCAGGCCCAGACCTTGACTAGGCGCGGGAGGCGGTGCAGGGACTAGAGGACCCCCTTCCCCGGCGTTCCCCTCGCCCCGCCCGAGGCTGCGAGGACCCTCGGGCTCGGGGGTGGTGAGGGAGCTTCGTCCCGGCCGGGCCCGGGCTGGGGACTCGGCCTCCCTGGGCGGGGGCCGCACGGCTGCAGGCCGAGGTGCGGACGCGCTGTCAGGCTGCAGCCCGGCTCGGTGCCGGGGGTGGGCTCAGCGCTGGGGTCGCCCGGCTTCGTTCCCCCGCGGAGGCCACGGCCGGGCGAGCAGTGCCCGGGCGGGTAACCCGACCCGGCTCCCCAGAGCCGCTCACCCCGCACGGCCCGGCAAGGGGAGGGAGAGGGATGGGGGGAGGGGGAAGGGAAGGGGTGGTGGGTGAGGGGCTGTGGGCACCGCAGGGCCGAGTCCCCGGCCCGTCTGCGCTGCTGTAGGGCGGCTGCCCGCGGCACCCGGGACGATCCAGCCTCTGCCTCGCGGGCGTCGAGCCTGAGACAGGAGGGAGCCCTGGGGCTGCACAGGCTTGGCTCAGGGAGGCAGACCCGAGCTGCTGCCTCCATTTTGTTTCCTGCTCAGCTTGGTCTGTGGTGGTGGTGGTGGTGGTGGTGTGGGTTTGGGGTGCGGCCGGGTAGGGGGGTTCACCTGCGGCCGCGTCTGCTCGGGGCCTGAGGCCTCGAAGACCCCAGCCCAAGCCCCCAGGTGAGCCCTGCGGCAGGAGGGGGGTTGCCTTGGCCTCGGGCCGAACCCAGCGGGCTGAGGGCAGGTGCCCAGTGGATGGGGAGCCTGGGCTGTAACCTAAGATGGAGGCCGGGACTGACGCGGGCCCGAGCAGGGCTGGCGGGACGATCGGACAGGCCTCAGCCGCGCCAGGTGCCGCCTGGGTTGGGGTTCGAGACGCGTAGGGTGCGGGAGCCGTGTGCGGCCCGAGGCCAGCGCCGTGCCCCGAGGTAGGTGAGGGGATCGGAATGCCACCCACGACGCCCGCAGGCCCCGACACTCCAAGGAGGCGCGCGAGGCCCCTGGGGAGCCCGCCTCAGGCCCCGCCCGGGCAGCCGGGCCGGCCCGTAGGCCCCGGCCGCGAGCGGGCGCGCAAGGGGAGGGGAGGGGGCGGCAGCGGCAGCTCCGCTGATTGGGCGGCGCTCTCACAAGCCCGACTTCACCCGCCCTGAACCCCGAAGAGTGAGGGAAGGGAACGCGCGCGCTCGGTGGGGGAAGGGGTGCGCGCGCACTCGGGGCCCAACCGCACGCGGGCCGGCGCGAGGCGCTCGGTCGCACGCGCGGCCGCGGGGGCGCGCGCGGTGGGGGTGTGAGGAGGAGGAGGCGGCGGCGGAATAGGCCGGGGCAGGTCGCGCTCGCTGCCTTCTCCCCTGAAGAGAGACGCGGGGGGAGGGGGGTGCGGCGAGCGGCCCCGCTCTCTCCCCACCGCTCCGCTCGCACCCCAGTGTAATGAGGGTCACCCCCTCCCCCCAGCTGGCCCGGGAGGGGGCGCGGGGCACGGTAACTAGTGCGCTGGGGTGGGCGGCGGGCAGGCGCGAGGAGAAGGGAGGGAGGAGGGTGGCCGGGCGGGGAAGATGGTGGTGGCCGTAAGGTGAGGGGCTCGGGGGAGGGCCAGGCGCGATGCGAGGTTGGTGGCCGGCGGCGCTGCAGCCGCCGGCCCCCTCCCCCTCCCCCTCCTCCATCACTACCAGCCGGGCTCAGGCCTAGCTGGCCGGGCTGCCGCGAACTTCCTCCCGGCGCGGCCCGTGCCCCGCCGGCCGCCTGCGAGCACCTCGGCCTCCGCCTCCCCTCAGGTAGCAGGCTGCGGGGCGCGGGGCCGGCTGCCCTCCCGCAGCAAACTTTGCTTGCTGCTGAATATTGATGAGAGCGATCGGCTCGGCTGGGAGGTGCTGCCGCGGCTGCGGGAAGGAGCGCGGCCCGGGCAGGCGGCGGCGGCGTCGGCAGCAGCCATGTTTTTCGAGCTGTAGCAGCTGCTGCTACCCTGACTGGGCTTCGCTGGCCGCCTCGGTTTCTCCCTCTGCCGCGTCCAGGCCTCTGGGCCCTGCAGCTGCGGATCCAGCAGGCCTGCATTCAGGAAGGCGAGCTCTGGGGTGCACCCGCCTCGGCCGGCTCGCCTGCGGCCTGCGCACCGCCGCTGCAAAGGCTCCGGCGCTGGCTGGGCGCAGGGTGCAGCGCTATTGTGACCGCTGCGCCCTAGCGAGCCAGGAAGGGGGGGTACCTTTTTGTGCAGGGTCCAGGAGGCCCCCTCGGACCCCGCAGCCTTTTGCTTTTGAGAGATCCAGCTGCTCGACCCTTGGCGAGGGAGGGGGAGGACGAGTCCTGTTTGAGAATTGGGAATTTTGACGGCCAGAGGGGTTTTAATTTTAGTTCATCCCAAGTGTCCACCAGTCTGCAGAGGAGGAAAAAGAGACGGGCTGTTTCTGTGTAGCAAGATCGGCCCAGCTTCGGGAAAATGGAGTTTTCAGAGGCTCATCGAGGCCATTTTTTCATCTCCAGTCGGGGGAACTTTTTCTTCCCATGGAAGTGCAGCAGAAAGGCATAGAGGCCACTAGGCCTTGAAGTGGCTGCCATTTTAAAGAGTCGAGTCAGATGGCCTATTAACTCAGATTAATTGCTGTGCTTTTGGATTCCAGGTTGATGCCGGCCCAGGATGGATCAGACCTGTGAACTACCCAGAAGAAATTGTCTGCTGCCCTTTTCCAATCCAGTGAATTTAGATGCCCCTGAAGACAAGGACAGCCCTTTCGGTAATGGTCAATCCAATTTTTCTGAGCCACTTAATGGGTGTACTATGCAGTTATCGACTGTCAGTGGAACATCCCAAAATGCTTATGGACAAGATTCTCCATCTTGTTACATTCCACTGCGGAGACTACAGGATTTGGCCTCCATGATCAATGTAGAGTATTTAAATGGGTCTGCTGATGGATCAGAATCCTTTCAAGACCCTGAAAAAAGTGATTCAAGAGCTCAGACGCCAATTGTTTGCACTTCCTTGAATCCTGGTGGTCCTACAGCACTTGCTATGAAACAGGAACCCTCTTGTAATAACTCCCCTGAACTCCAGGTAAAAGTAACAAAGACTATCAAGAATGGCTTTCTGCACTTTGAGAATTTTACTTGTGTGGACGATGCAGATGTAGATTCTGAAATGGACCCAGAACAGCCAGTCACAGAGGATGAGAGTATAGAGGAGATCTTTGAGGAAACTCAGACCAATGCCACCTGCAATTATGAGACTAAATCAGAGAATGGTGTAAAAGTGGCCATGGGAAGTGAACAAGACAGCACACCAGAGAGTAGACACGGTGCAGTCAAATCGCCATTCTTGCCATTAGCTCCTCAGACTGAAACACAGAAAAATAAGCAAAGAAATGAAGTGGACGGCAGCAATGAAAAAGCAGCCCTTCTCCCAGCCCCCTTTTCACTAGGAGACACAAACATTACAATAGAAGAGCAATTAAACTCAATAAATTTATCTTTTCAGGATGATCCAGATTCCAGTACCAGTACATTAGGAAACATGCTAGAATTACCTGGAACTTCATCATCATCTACTTCACAGGAATTGCCATTTGTAAGCAGTCTTTGGTACAACTTAAA
This sequence comes from Gorilla gorilla gorilla, assembly GCF_029281585.2. Classification (NCBI taxonomy): domain Eukaryota; kingdom Metazoa; phylum Chordata; class Mammalia; order Primates; family Hominidae; genus Gorilla; species Gorilla gorilla. The sequence continues at coordinate 180,914,915 of NC_073228.2, forward strand.
TATATACATATATGTATATATACAGGCCACTTAAAGGGAAACTTGTAACAAATTTGTTTTTGGTTGCTTATCAGTTCACAGCTGAAATCCTATTGCTAATCATAAGCTTTGGGCAAAATTTTACTTTGATTTTTAAATTTATCTCTGTTGTATGAATTTGGTTGTTTTAAGCTTTTTCCAAATAACTCTTCGTTGAGAGTAGGCTAATGCTTTTAAAGGCATTTGATTGAGTTCAGGTTTAATTTCTCAAGTTGGAGGTATACATATATGATTAAAAAAAAAAAAAAAAGATGGGTTTTGGCCTGCCAGCACCATGAGTGCAGGTGAACCAAGTTAGTACTTGGAGTCCTGTTGCTATATGTGGCAGATTATTTTTTTACTTGATGACTTGACTCTTACTTCAGGTTGAAGGGCATTTTGAACACAGATTAAAGTGGCTAAGATGAAGTTTTCTTGGACATTGTCAAAATCTAAATTAGGCTAGTTTTTCTGAACTACCTGTTTTGCAGGTATAGCATCCCGTGCTTTTGATAACTGCCACCATTAGCTCTTTTTTTTTTTTTTTTTTTTTTTTTTGAGGTGGAGTCTCACTCTGTTGCCAGGCTGGAGTGCGGTGGTTCATCACTGCAACCTCTGCCTCTTGGGTTCAAGCGATTCTCCTGCCTCACCCTCCAGAGTAGCTGGGATTACTGGTACCCATTACCACGCCCGGCTAATTTTTGTATCACCATTAGCTCTTGAAGTTTTTCTAGTTTTGTTTTGTTTTGTTTTATTTTATTTTATTTTAACAGAACCCTAACTAAGACAAAGTTTTATATTTATTTATTGTTTAGAGACTGGCCTTGTCATGTTGCCCAGGCTGGCGTCGGGACTCCTGGGCTCATTCGATCCTCCTGCATCAGCTAGAACTACAGTAGTTTCAGATTTTGAAGTGTGTATGTGTACGTGTGATATGTATATATTCTGTGTGTATAGTGTGTATAGAAATGGAGAGTATCTTACTTGAGTTGTTTTCAGTAATGCTGTCAAGTATTGTTAGAGGGTGATAAATGATAACATTTGTTTTTATTTGAGCTTATGAAGAATTTCTTGACTTTTTAGCTAAATGATCAGTTCACTTCTCTTAGCCTCAATTTTATTGCCTCTAAATTCCAAAAGTACTTGATTGCTATAAGATTCCTTCAGCTTTAAATATTAATATTTCATATTGATTTTGTTTCTGCCCAAACACATTGTTTGGTCACCGCCGGTAATGTTAGCAAAGAGAATTTTTTTTGGCCAACAAATGTCTCATACCACATTAAGTTTTTATAAGAAAAACTTTTATGGTATGTTGTTATTCTGAGTTCATTAAACATTCGCTTTACCTTATATCCCTGCTGTTCTTTAAAGTTACAGAGGGAGAATGTGGGTGTGTCACTTTTGTTTCTGTTGATTTGTATCTTTATTGTGCCTTGGTACTCCTTGGTTTCTTGGCAATTGCAGATTTAAAAAAATTTGCTTTAGTGGTTATCTTGAGTCTGAATTGTCCTACGCATTAGGGTGGGTAGGCTGTTTTGAAAACCTATTGGCAGCTCAGACAAATCCTTTTTCTTGGGTTCACGTTGAAATTTATTTTATATATATATCGTCTTTGTTTTTGCACATAAATTTAAATCTGAGAATGGAGATAGATGTTTCTCTAGAAGCATACAAATAGAATTGTAAACCTGTTTCTCGTCAAAGAGATGTTAGTGGAGTATTGGTTCTATTAAAAAAAAAATGAAGGCTGAGTGTGGTGGCTCACACCTGTAATCCCAGCACTTTGGGAGGCTGAGGTGGACAGATCACCTGAGGTCAGGAGTTTGAGACCAGTCTGGCCAACATGGTGAAACTCCGTCTCTACAAAAATTAGCCGGGCGTGATGGTGGGCAACTGTAATCCCAGCTACTTGAGAGGCTGAGGCAGGAGAATCGCTTGAACCCGGGAGGCGGAGGTTGCAGTGAGCCGAGATTGCGCCATTGCACTCCATACTGGGCAACAAGAGTGAAACTCTGTCTCAAAAAAAAAAAAAAAAAAAAAACTGAAAATATTGGAGCCTTTAGATAGTAGGTTACATGTCTAAAATGCGAGTTAGCAAATGTATAAATGTAGAAGTTTTTTTTTCAGGGAGAAATTGAAATTGCTCAAAGACTTTATGACCTTGAAGAAGCAAGTATGTAGTTTATTTATTTTTTTGAGACACAGTCATGCTATCACCCAGGCTGGAGTGTAGTAGCGTGATCTCAGCTCACTTCAACCACCTCCTCCTGGGTTCAAGCGATTCTCCCACCTCAGCCTCCCGAGTAGCTGGGACTACAGGTGTGCACCACCATGCCTGACTACTTTTTGTATTTTTATTAGAGACGAGGTTTCACCATGTGGGCCAGGCTGGTCTCGAACTCCTGACCTCAGGTGATCCACCCACCTTGGCCTCCCAAAGTGCTGGGATTACAGGCGTGAGCCACCGTACCCATCCCCTAATTTATTATTTTAGGAATTTGGTTCAAAGTTGTGATTGAAATCTATTGCCTTTATTTTTGCCTTTGATATTTTTAAACTGAGAACACTTTTTTTTTTTGAGACGAAGTTTCGCTCTTGTCGCCCAGGCTGGAGTGCAGTGGCATGATCTCGGCTCACTGCAACCTCCGCCTTCTGGGTTCAAGCAGTTCTCCTGCCTCAGCCTTCCGAGTAGCTGGGATTACAGGTGCACACCACCACCCCAGCTAATTTTTGTATTTTTAGTAGAGACGGGGTTTTACCATGTTGGCCTAGCTGGTCTCGAACTCCTGACCTCAGGTGGTCCACCCGCCTCACCCTCCCAAAGTGCTGGGATTACAGGTGTGAGCCACGGAGCCCGGCCTCAGACTGAGGACTTAAAAAGTGAGGTCAGGGTGGGCATGGTGGCTCACGCCTGTAATCCCAGCACTTTGGGAGGCTGAGGCAGGTGGATCACCTGAGATGAGGATTTCAAGACCAGCCTGGCCAACATGGCAAAACCCCGTCTCTACTAAAAATACAAAAAATTAGCTAGGCATGGTGGCGGGAGCCTGTAATCTCAGCTGTTTGGGAGGCTGAGGCGGGAGAATCACTTGAACCCGGGAGGCTGAGGTTGCAGTGAGCCGAGATCGCCCCATTGCACTCCAGCCTGGGCAACAAGAGCGAAACTCCCTCTCAAGAAAAAAAAAAAACCATCCTGGCCGACATGGTGAAACCCCGTCTCTACTAAAAATACAAAAATTAGCTGGGCGTGGTGGCAGGCGCCTGTAGTCCCAGCTACTCGGGAGGTTGAGGCAGGAGAATCACTTGAACCCGGGAGGCGGAGGTTGCAGTGAGCCGAGATTGTGCCACTGCACTCCAGCCTTGAGACAGAGGGAGACTCCATCTCAAAAAAAAAAGCGATCAATCTTAGAATGCAAAGTTAGGTAAGCAATACAGCTTGAGAAAAGTGTAATTAAAAATAACTTTTCTATGTAGTCATATGATATTAATGTATTCAACCTGTTCACAGTTGATTTAAGTTATTGATACAGTAGGTATTGTTACTATGCTGGGAATTTTAGAAAATCCTTAGCAAATTGCTGTTTGTCTCTTTTTGTCTGTAATTTTGGCTGGGCTTGGTGGCTAACACCTGTAATTCTAGCAAGTTGGGAAGCCAAGACAAAAGGATTGCTTGGGGCCCAGAGTTTGAAACTAGACTGGGCAACATAGTGAGATCCTGTCTCTACACTCAGTTGGATGTGGTGGTATGCCTGTAGTCCCAGCTACTCAGGAGGCTGAGGCAGTAGTAGGATCACTTCAGGCCAGAAGTTTGAGACTGCAGTGAGCCATGATCACGCCACTGCATTCCAGCCTAGGCAACAGAGCAAGATCCTGTCAAAAAAAAAAAAAAGGAGAAAATTCTCTTGGCAGTGGGTAAGAGTAGTTATTAGGGTTGTAGATTTCCTGTCTGGAATTAGAGAAAGAAGGGTCATATTTTCTGTTATTTTGTGTATCTACCTCTAAGTGGACTGTTTGCCTCTTGTCACGAATGAGTAGCCTCTTCAGTTTACCATCATGTGCTCTTATTTTCTCTGCATACAGTGAAGTGATTGTCATTACAATTTATAATCCTGACCTGGTACTTTTATATTTAATTGGGTTGATATTTTCTAATTCTTCCCAGTGTACAAAGGCTTTATGCTTTGTTGTTGTTGTTGAGACAGGCTAGGTGCTTTGGATGTGGAGAATTAAATGAGCATGGCATTTTCAGAGGATACTTGTTGGAGATTGCTTGGGTAGGATGGATGTAGTCAGGTAATGGGGCCTAGAAATTCAGACTGAAGCATTTGGTATTGATGTGATAGGAACTGGCAGCCCTTGAGAGATTTTAGTTGAGAAGTGATGTAAAATCTGTTTGGAAGACTTTGAGTAGGGGAGATTAGAGGCAAGGTTAGGATGTAGGGTATGTTGCAATAGTAATTAAGACTTAAGAATTGGCCCAGTGGCATGTACCTGTAGTCCTAGCTACTCTGGAGGCCGAGGCAGGAGGATCACTTGAGGCTGCAATTAGCTGTGATTGTGCCTGTGAATAGCCACTGCACTCCATCCTAGGCAATATAATGAGATTCTGTCTCTTAAAAAAAAAAAATGAGCACAGTGAGTACTCTAAAGAAAGGGGGTAAATCTAAAAGATTATTTCAAAGGGAGAAAATTGGCAGCTTTTTTGGGGCTACCTGATCTGGAGGCAGATTGGAGTCTGGATTTGAGGAATGGAGAGAGATGAGGCAGATGATGTCTAAGGCTTATAGTTTTGCTGCCTGAGACAAAAATGATTCCTCAGAGGTTCCTTCCTCTTCTCTACCCATCATCCCACAATTTTCTACTCCCTCCTTAGCTATCATGGAAGAAAATTGATCTCTTTACACCTGAGGTTCTGCTCTCTCTCCGACTCCCTCCTTGCTGGGTGACCTTTTTTGTTTGTTTTTGTTTTTGTTTTGAGACAGAGTCTCACTCTGTCACCCAGGCTGGAGTGCAGTGGGGCGATCTCGGCTCACTGCAGCCTCTGCCTCCCAGGTTCAAGCAATTCTCTGTCTCAGCCTCCGGAGTAGCTGGGATTACAGGCTCCCGCCACCACAACCAGCTAATTTTTATATTTTTAGTAGAGACGGGGTTTCACCATCTTGGCCAGGCTGGTCTTGAACTCCTGACCTCGTGATCCACCCGCCTTGGCCTCCCAAAATGCTGGGATTACAGGCGTGAGCCACCACGCGCAGCCTTTTTTTTTTTTTTTTAAGATGAATTCTTGCTCTGTTGCCCAGGCTGGAGTGCAGTGGTGTGACCTTAGCCCACGGCAACGTCCACCTCCTGGGTTCAAGAGATTCTTGTGCCTCAGCCTCCCAAGTAGCTGGGATTGCAGGCGCCCTCCACCATGCTTGGCTAATTTTTGTATTTTTAGCAGAGACAGGTTTCACCATGTTGGCCAGGCTGGTCTCGAACCCCTGACCTCAAGTGATCCACCTGCTTCAGTCTTTCAAAGTGCTGGAATTACAGGTGTGAGCCATCATGACCTGCATACCACTTCTCAAACAGTCCTTTTTTGTGTCCTTGTTCTCTTTTTCTTCCTCTTTCTCTGCAGTCTCATTCACTTTCATTGATTCTGCTGCTACTCCACTCTATGAAACTCTCTTCTGAACTGACTTCAAACCAAGAAATTCTAATTGTCAACTAAGCTGCTCCTCTACCTTATGTTATATTCACCTAAAATGTAATATTATTTCCTTTTTTATTTTTCCTTTGGACAGGGTCTTTCTCTGTCACCCAGGCTGTAGTGCAGTGGTGCCATCTCGGCTCACTGCAACCTCTGCCTTCTGGGTTCAAGTAATTCTCCTGCCTCAGACTCCTAAGTAGCTGGGACTACAGGTGCCCACCACCATGCCTGGCTAATTTTTGTATTTTTAGTAGAGACAGGGTTTTGCCATGTTGGCCATGCTGGTCTCAAACTCCTGACCTCAAGTGATCCGCCTGCCTCTGCTTCCCAAAGTGCTGGGATTACAGGCATGAGCCACTGCGCCCAGCCTATTATTTTCATTTTGAACCCATCTCTTTTATTGCCAAACACGCATTTACTTCCGTGTTCATGATGACATCATTATCCTATTCTTCTCAAAGCTGGAAACCTTGCAGTCACTTAATCATTTAAATGATTAAAATACATTTGAGTACCTCTTGAGACAGGCACTGCCAGTATAATAAAAAATAAAAAAATTAAAAAAAGGAGAGATAGTTTGCTTTTAAGGAACTTCACTGTGTGGCAAAAACTAGTGTAAACAATGACAATACAGAATACTAAGTGGTCTGGTAGGTGTTATGTATGCAGTACTTTGGGAGTGTGGAGGAAGGCATGCCTAGAATAATCAGGGAGGACTTCACAGAGTGGTTATTTATAGTTTGAGCAGAGACATACCAGTAAGAGGGAATAGCATATGCAAGTGGCCAGAAATCCTTGGCTAGCTATCTGGGAGGAGTGGGGTTGTCAGGAGATAAAGGTATAAAGATAGGCTTATATGCCGTGCTGTATAGTTGAATGTTTTTACTATTACAAAATTTTACAGATGCCCTCAGTTTCTGCCTTTATTCATTTTTCTATGACATCTTTATTGTTGGTCTTCATTTAGTCTTTCCTTCCAGTCTATCGTGTATAAAATTACTTCCTACTTCCAAAATGAGAAATACTGGGTCTCTACTTAAATTTGTAACCTAAATGCCTCACACCTCATTTTCTGAACAAATAAAGCCCAAATTCAGTGTCCTTTTTGATAGGATCCTGTCCTGACCTTTCCAAATCTGATGCTAGAGCCTTGTGTACCCTGAGTTCAGCCAAACTGAACTCTTAATGGTCCCTTGCTCCATACTCTCCCCTTGCTCATGCCTTTATTCTCCTGGTCTGATTCATCTTTGCATCTTAACAGTGTATAGCATGGTGCCTTCTTTTTACTGGAGACATATGGAGTTAATGAATGAATGATGCTATTACAGAGGTACAGTTTGGGAAGGGGAGTGAGTACATTTTAGAAAGGTGGTGAGTGGATTGTCAGCCTTCATCATTTTCAATGGACCAAATTACTAAAACTTTACAGGTTGGTTGGTTTTTTTTCTTTTTTCATTTCCTCATGTACTCAATTTCTAAGGCTTTTTGAATTTGAGCTTCCTAATATCTCATGCATTAATTTTTTTCTCCATTCTCAACTTTCAATCTCCTAATTAAGGATAATAATTTTTTTTTTGAGATGGAGTCTTGCTCTGTTGCACAGGTTGGAGGGCAGTGGTGCAATCTTGGCTCACTGCAATCTCCGTCTGCCGTGTTCAAGCAATTCTCCTGCCTCAGCCTCCTGAGTAGCTGGGATTACAGGTGCATGCCACCACGCCTGGCTAATTTTTGTATTTTTAGAAGAGATGGGGTTTCACCACGTTGGTTAGGCTGGTCTTGAACTCCTGACCTTATGATCCCCCTGCCTCAGCCTCCCAAAGTGCTGGGATTACAGGTGTGAGCCACTGCGCCTGGCCAAGGATAATAAATTATAATGGTTTTAGGTTGGACATCTCTGACTGCATACTGCACTGTGTTTAGTGGAAGAAGTCCCTTAATGTCTCTAAGGCCCATTTCCTCAGTTCTAAATTACAGCTAGTACCTTCGTTGGAGGGTTGTTAAGTCTATGATACAAGATAACTTTTTTTTTTTTATTTGAGACAGAGTCTCTGTCGCCCAGGCTGGAGTGCAAAATGGCACGATCTTGGCTCACTGCAACCTCCACCTCATGGGTTCAAGTTGATTCTCCTGCCTCAGCCTCCCAAGTAGCTTGGATTATAGGCATGCACCACCACGCCCGACTAATTTTGTGTTTTTAGTAGAGATGGGGTTCACCACGTTGGCCAGGCTGGTCGAACTCCTGACCTCAGGTGATCGACCCACCTCGGCCTCCCAAAGTGCTAGGATTACAGGCGTGAGCCATCTCTCCTGGCCATGATACAAGATAATTTATATGAAGTAATACACTGCTAGTTCTGAAGTAGGTGTGCAGTAAGTGATGCCTACTGCTGCATGCCAAGAGTCAAATGTATATTTGAAAGAGTTGTGAATTTCAAGAAAGATATTTTTGAGTTTTTTTTTTTTTTTTTTTTTTCTGAGACAGGGTTTCGTACTGTTTCCCAGGCTAGAGTGCAGTGGCCTGATCTTGGCTCCTGGCTGGGCCCAAGTGATCCACCGCCCTCAGCCTTCCAACGTATTGGGATTACGGGAATGAGCACTGCGTTTGGCTAAGTTTTTGTTTTTTTCCTCTATTTTTCCAAACTTATTTGATTAGTAAGATAAAGACATTAACTGCTGTTGACAGTTTCCATTTTTAATTAGTAATCAGGAGCATTTGTTGTATTTTTGTTTGATAATCAGAATAATTTGTGCAATAGGATCAATAGCTTTCTGTATTCCAACTGTTAAGTGGTGTAAGTTTATTACATTGTTGCTTTTTGCAGGTTGTCCTTTGTTCTAGATAGAAATGTTTAATTTATTCTTCCTGGTTTTCAGGGGAGCCCATTGAAAGGAGATCCAGTCTCTGAAATCTAGTGGTAGGATAATAACAATTGAACAGTTATTTTTGAATCTAATTTAAATAATCTCAATTGTAGCCTTTTAAAGCAATTCCTATGAACCTTTTTGAATTTAGAAAAGTCATACTTGGCCGGGCACGGTGGTTCACATCTATAATCCCAGCACTTTGGGAGGCTGAGGGGGGTGGATTATCTGAGGTCAGGAGTTCAAGACCAGCCTGGCCAACGTAATGAAACCCTGTCTCTACTGAAAATACAAAAAAAAAATTAGCTGTGTGTGGTGGCACGTGCCTGTAGTCCCAGCTACTCAGGAGGCTGAGGCAGGAGGATCACTTGCACCCAGGAGGCAGAGGTTGCAGTAAGCTGGGATTGTGCCACTGCACTCCAGCCTGGGTGACAGAGTGAGACTTTGTCTCAAAAAAAAAAAAAAAAAGTCAAACTTAAAAATGGAATATAAAAATCTCTTGATTTTTGTCAGTTTTCATATACTCCCTCATTTACACTCTTAATATTCTATTAGAAATTGTCTCTTCTCTCTACACACCCCTTTTTTTTCCCTTTTGGTTAATATGTTAAGACATCTTTTCATATGAGCATGTAACATGTAACAAGATTTTTTTTTTTTTTGGACAGTGTCTCGCTCTGTTGCTCAGGCTGGAGTCTAGTAGTATGATCACAACTCACTGCAGTCTAGACCTCCTGTGTTAAAGTGATTCTCCTACTTTAGCCTCATGAGTAGTTGGGACTACAGGCCCATGCCACCACGCCTGGCTAATTAAAGAAAAAATTATTTGGTAGAGACAGGGTCTTGCTATGTTGCCCAGGCTGGTCTTGAATTTCTGGCTGCAGGCAATTCTCCTACTCTGCATGAGCCACCTCAGCCGCGAATATTTTCTTATTATGAAATTTTTGTTTAGATAAATGTTGATTCGCATGCAGTTGTAACAAATTCCATGGCCAGGCTGGGCGTGGTGGCTCACACCTGTAATCCCAGCACTTGGGAGGCTGAGGTGGATCACCTGAGGTTGGGAGACCAAGACCAGCCTGACCAACATGGAGAAACCCCGTCTCTACTAAAAATACAAAATTAGCCAGGCGTGATGGTGCGTGCCTGTAATCCCAGCTACTTGGGAGGCTGAGGCAGGAGAATCACTTGAACCTGGGAGGCGGAGGTTGTAGTGAGCCAAGATCGTGCCATTGCACTCCAGCCTGGGCTACAAGAGCGAAACTCCATCTCAAAAAAAAAAAAAAAAATCAGGAAATTCCATGGGCTAGGCACAGTGACTCATGCCTGTAATCCCAGCGTTTTGGAAGGCTGAGGTTGGAGGATTGCTTGAGCCCAGGAGTTTGAGGCTACAGTGAACACTGATTGTGCCACTGTGCTCCAGCCTGGGTGACCCTGTCTCTTAAAAACAAAAGAATACAGAGAGGTCCCTTGTATATTTTGCCTGGTTTTGCAATGGTAATATTTTGCAAAAAATATCTAATACCACACAACCAGAATATTGATGTTGATGTACTTCACCAATCTTTTTTTTTTTTTTTTTTTTTGAGTCGGAGTCTCCATCTGACGCCCAGACTAGAGTGCAGTGGCTCAATCTCGGCACACTGCAACCTCCGCCTCCCGGGTTGAAGCAATTCTCCTGCCTCAGCCTCCCGAGTAGCTGGGACTACAGGCGTGTGCTATGACGCCCAGCTAGTTTTTGTATTTTTAGTAGAGACGGTGTTTCACCGTGTTATCCAGGGTGGTCTCAATCTCCTGACATTATGATCCGCCCGCCTCGGCCTCCCAAAGTGTTGGGATTACAGGCTTGAGCCACCGCGTCCAGCCAGTCTTACTTAGGCATTGACGTTCATATAATTTATCCATCTTATTCAGATGTCCTTAAATTTTATTTTTTTCCTTAAAAGAAATCTGTATTTCTATCAGGACATTCTGGATGTCCCCAGTTTTACTGGTAGTCTTTCATTGTGTGTATATTAAGTTCTTTGTTTTTATCGCCTGTATAGGTTAGTATATCCATGACTCCCGTCAACTTTCTAAATGTTCGCTGGGTGCAGTGGCTCATGCCTGTAATCCCAGCACTTTGGGAGGCTGAGGCGGCTGGATCACCTGAGGTCAGTAGTTCGAGACCAGTCTGGCCAACGTGGTGAAACCCCGTGTCTACTAAAAATAAAAAAAAAATTAGCTGGATATGGTGGTTCATGCCTGTAATCCTAGCTACTCGGGAGACTGAGGTTGGAGAATCGCTTGAACCCAGGAGGCGGAAGTTGCAGTGAGCTGAGATCGCGCCGCTGCACTCTAGCCTGGGTGACAGAGTATGTCTCTGTCTCAAAAAAAAGAAAAAGTTGCTAAACATTTCTAATACCATAAGGATCCCTGCTGTTGCCAGCCGTTTTAAAACTACATCCGTCTTCTTCTTGGCAACCTTCCATCTCTTTTCCGTATGTGACAGCGTCTTGCTCTGCCGCCCAGGCTGGAGTGCAGTAGTTGCATCTCAGCTCACTGCAACCTCTGTGTCCCAGGCTTAAGCGATCCTCCCACCTCAGCCTCCTGATTAGCTGTGACTACAGGCACTTGCCACAATGCCCCACTAATTTTTGTAAGTTTTTGTAGAGATGGAGTTTTACCATGTTGCTCAAGCTGGTCTTGAACTCGTGAGCTCAAGCAATCCGCCTGCCTTGGCCTCCCAAACGGCTGGGATTACAGGCAGGAGCCACCATGCCTGGCCTAGCCCCTCCATCTCTAGCCTTTGTCAGTTACTAAACTTTTTTTTCTAAAGTTTTGTCATTTCACAAATGTTAGATAAACATGAGTCATACAGTATGCAGCCTTTTGGGATTGTCTTTTTTTCCCTTAGCATAATTTCCAGGGGATTCATCTAAGTTGTTGACTATGTCAGTAGTTTTTTTTTTGAGATGGAGTTTCACTCTTGCGGACCAGGCTGGAGTGCAATGGCATGATCTTGGCTCACTGCAACCTCCGCTTCCCAGGTTCAAGCGATTCTCCTACCTCAGCCTCCTGAGCAGTTGGGATTATAGGCCCCTGCCACCACACCCAGCTAATTTTTGTATTTTTAGTAGAGATGGGGTTTCACCATGTTGGCCAGGGTAGTCTTGAACTCCTGGCCTCAAGTGATCTACCTGCATTGGCCTCCCAAAGTGCTGGGATTACAGGTGTGAGCCACTGCGCCCGGCCCTAGTTTTTTCCTTTTTATCACTAAGTAATATTCCATGATACAAATATACCATGGTTTGCTTGACCATTCACCTGTTGAAGGACATCTGGGGCAATGCTAACTTTTGGTAATTAAGGTAAAAGTACTATTTATGTTCATTTATGGGGTTTTGTGTGACTATAAGTTTTCACTTCTCTGGGATAAATACCAGTAGAACAATTGCAGTATTATATGGTAATGGCATGTTAAGTTTTTTTTTTTTCTTGAGAGGGAGTTTCGATCTTGTTGCCCAGGCTGGAGTGCAATTGCGTGATCTTGGCTCACTGCAACCTCTGCCTCCTGTGTTCAAGCGGTTGTCCTTTCTCAGCCTCGCATGTAGCTGGGATTATAGGTGTCAACCACCACGCCAAGCTCATTTTTGTATTTTTAGTAGAGATGGGGTTTCACCGTGTTTGCCAGGCTGGTCCCAAACTCTTGACCCCAGGTGATCCACCCTCCTCAGCCTCCCAAAGTGCTGGGATTACAGGCGTGAGCCACGGTGCCCGGCCAATGTTCAGTTGTTTTTTTGTTTTTTTTTTGAGACAGAGTCTCTCTCTGTCACCCAGGCTGGAGGGCAGTGGCGCGATCCTGGCTCACTGCAACCTCTGCCTCCCGGATTCAAGCGATTATCCCACCTCAGGCTCCTGAGTAGCTGGGACCAGAGGTGCACACCACCACACCAGGCTAATTCTTTTATTTTTAGTAGAGACGGGGTTTCACCATGTTGGTCAGGCTGGTCTCGAACTCCTGACCTCAGGTGATCCACCCACCTCGGCCTCTCAAAGTGCTGGGATTACAGGCGTGAGCCACCACGCCCGGCCCAATGTTCAGTTTTATAAGAAACTACACTGTTTTCCCTAGTGTCTGTACCATTTACATTCTCGCTAGCAGTATATGAGTGATCCAGTTTCTTTTATTTTTTGTTTTTTGAGACGGAGTCTCGCCCTGTTGCCCAGGCTGAATGAAGTGCAATGGCACGATCTCGGCTCACTGCAACCTCTGCTTCCCAGCTTCAAGTGATTCTCGTGCGTCAGCCTCCCGCGTAGCTGGGATTACAGGCATGTGCACCATGCCTGGCTAATTTTTTGTATTTTTAGTAGAGATAGGGTTTCACCATGTTGGCCAGGCTGGTCTCGAACTCCTGACCTCAGGTAATCCACCCATCTTGGCTTCCCAAAGTCCTGGGATTTCAGGCATGAACCACTGCACCTGGCCGAGTGCTTCAGTTTCTATGCATCCTCACCAGCATTTGGTGTGGTCACTATTTTAATTTTAGCCATTAGTGTAGATATGTAGTAATGTCTCATCTCATTATTATTATTTTTTTTTTTTTGAGATGGAATGTTGCTCTTGTTGCCCAGACTGGAGTGCAGTAATGCCATCTCAGTTCACTGCAACCTCCACCTGCTGAGTTCAAGCAATTCTCGTGCCTCAGCCTCTGGAGTAGCTGGGATTATAGGTGTGCATCACCACGCCTGGCTAATTCTTGTATTTTTTAGTAGACATGGGGTTTCACCACGTTGGCCAGGCTGTTCTTGAACTCCTGACCTCAGGTGAGCTGCCCACCTCGGCCTCCCAAAGTGCTGGGATTACAGTTTTGTATGGTGGGTTCCATGCAGAGAGAGTTTTTTCTATAGTCTAGATTAGCAGTCCCCAGCGTTTTTGGCACCAGGGACCAAATTCCTGGGAAACAGTTTTTCCACAGGTGGGAGTGGGATGGTTTGGGGATGAAACTTTTCCACCTTAGATTATCACGCATTAGTTAGAATCTCATAAGAAGTGCGCAACCTAGATCCCTTGCATTTGCAGTTCACAATAGGGTTCATGATCCTCTGAGAATCTAATGCCACCCCTGATGTGACAGGAGTGGGAGCTCAGGCGATAATGCTCCCTTGTCTGCTGTTCACCTCCTGCTATGCAGCCCGGTTCCTAACAGGCTGAGAGGACCAGTACCATTCTGTGGCCTGGGCATTGGGGACCCCTGTTCTAGATGATCCACATTCTTTTAAATGCCTGTATACAAACCATACTTTCTTTATTTCTTTTTTTTGAGACAGTCTCACTCTGTCACCCAGGCTAGAGTGCAATTGCGTGATCTTGGCACACTGCAACCTCTGCCTCCCAAGTTCAAGTGATTCTCCTGCCTCAGCCTCCCGAGTAGTTAGGGCTACAGGTGTGTCCCACCATGCCTGGCTAATTTTTTATATTTGTATTTTTTAATTTTTATTTATTTATTTTTTTGAGATGGAGTCTCGCTCTGTCACGCAAGCTGGAATGCAATGGCACGATCTCAGCTCACTGCAACCTCCGCCTCCCGAGCTCAAGCGATTCTCCTGCCTCAGCCTCCTGTGTAGCTGGGATTACAGGCACCCGCCACGACACCCGGCTTTTTTGTATTTTTGGTATAGACAGGTTTTCGCTGTGTTGTCCGTTCTGGTCTCAAACTCCTGAGTTCAGGGTATCCACCGCCTTCGCCTCCCAAAGTGCTGGGATTACAGTCGTGAGCCACCGTGCCCTGCCACAAACCATACTTTGAAAATGTTGCTTCCATTTTTAGATAATTTGTTAGGGAACCAATAAAATCATACATACTTGTGATTTTCCCTTAGTAAAACACAAATTTTAGTGTTTTTTGCTGTTATTATTAATACTTCTAAAGTTCCTTTCACATTGCTAGTGACCTTATATAAAATACCATAATGCTCTTTCTAGCAATTGCTGGAAAGATAAAATCTATTTTGGAGAATGAACAATTATATTTTCACGTTAGATTAAATTAAAAGTAATTACTGGTTATGTGATATTCCCTCACATACCAGAGTGAGTGTGAAGGTAGTCTTTCTTTGTAAATTATGAGGCTATATTTCCTGTGTTATCTCTGATTTCTCTTGATGCTGTAATTGGAGTTGTTGGGTCTCCCTGGTGAAAGTAGGTGATGTGCAAGTTGTGTCTATACCCAGTGAAAATAATAGACATTAATGCCACACTAATTTGTCATTGGAATTTTACATTCAAAAGCATTTCTTTTTAAAAATATGATTGTAAATTGGTAATTTATCGTTGTATATACCAAAGGCATTTCTTTAACATTATAGTTGGTTCAACTGAAAATATGTTGTCTGTTTTTATAATTAGTATATTGAGGAACAGCACTTCCATCATGTCACAATATATTAAGAATTGCCAGCGGGGCACGGTGGCTCACGCCTGTAATCCCAGCACTTTGGGAGGCCTAGGCGGGAGGATCACCTGAAGTCAGGAGTCGACACCAGCCTGGCCAACGTGGCCAAACCCCTATCTACTAAAAATACAAAAATTAGCCAGGTGTGATGGCGGGTGCCTGTAGTCCCAGCTACTCGGGAGGCTGAGGCAGGAGAATCCAGAATTGAATTGAACCCAGGAGACGGAGGTTGCAGTGAGCCAAGATTGTGCCATTGCACTCCAGCCTGGACAACACAGCGAGACTCAGTCTTTTTTATTTTTATTTTTATTTTTGAGACGGAGTTTCGCTCTTGTTGCCCAGGCTGGAGTGCAATGGCACAGTCTCGGCTCCCTGCAACTTCTGCCTCCCGGGTTCAAGCGATTCACCTACCTCAGCCTCCCGACTAGCTGGGATTACAGGCATGTGCCACCGCGCCTGGCTAATTTTTGTATTTTTAGTAGAGATGGGATTTCTCCATGTTGGTCAGACTTGTCTCGGACTCCCAACCTCTGATGATCTGCCCGCCTCGGCCTCCCAAAGTGCTGGGATTACAGGCATGAGCCACCGTGCCTGTCTTTTTTTTTTTTTTTTTATCTTTTGAGACAGGGTCTCACTCTGTTGCCTAGGCTGGAGTGCAGTGATGCAGTCACAACTCACTGCAGCCTCAACCGCCCAGTCTCAAGCAATCCCCCCACCTCTGCCCCTTTGAGTAGGCTGGGACTACAGGTGTGTGCCTTCATACCTAGCTAATTTTTTTTTGTTTTGTTTTTTGAGACAGTCTTGCCCCATCGCCCAGGCTGGAGTGCAGTGGTGCGATCTCAGCTCACTGAAAGCTCCGCCTCCCGGGTTCACGCCATTCTCCTGCCTCAGCCTCCCGAGTAACTGGGACCACAGGTGCCCGCCACCACACCTGGCTAATTTTTTGTATTTTTAGTAGAGACGGGGTTTCACCATGTTAGCCAGGATGGTCTCGTTTTCCTGACCTCGTGATCCGCCCGCTTTGGCCTCCCAAAGTGCTGGGATTACAGGTGTGAGCCACTGTGCCCAGCCATGCCCAGCTAATTTTTGTATTTTTTTGTAGGGATGGGATGGCACTGTGTTCCCTAGGCTAGTCTTTAATTCTTGGGTTCAAGTGGTCCTCCTGCCTCGGCCTCCCAAAGTGTTGGGATTACAGGTGTGAGCCACTGTGCCGAGCCAGGTTGTGTGTGGATGTGTGTATGTTTGTATATATTTATATTTAATTTTTTGGAACTGCATATCACTTTCATCCAGGCCCGAATGCAGTGGCATGATCTCAGCTCACTGCAACTTCTGCCTCCTGGGTTCAAGCGATTCTTTTTTTTTTTTTGAGACGGAGTCTCCCTCTGTCGCCCGGTTCACTGCAAGCTCTGGCTCCCGGGTTCACGCCATTCTCCTGCCTCAGCCTCCCGAGTAGCTGGGACTACAGATGCCCACCAGCATGCCTGGCTAATTTTTTGTATTTTTAGTAGAGATGGGGTTTCACTGGGGTTTCACCATGTTAGCCAGGATGGTCTTGATCTCCTGACCTTGTGATCCGCCCGCCTCGGCTTCCCAAAGTGCTGGGATTACAGGCGTGAGCCACTGCGCCTGGCCATTTCTTTTTTTTTTTTTTTTGGCAAGTGATTCTTGTGCCTCAGCCTCCCGAGTAGCTGAAATTATAGGCGTGTGCCCTCAACACCTGGGTAATTTTTGTATTTTTAGTAGAGACAGGGTTTCACCATGTTGGACAGGCTGGTCTCAAACTCCTGGCCTCAAGTGATCCGCCCTCCTCAGCCTCCCAAAGTGCTGGGATAACAGCTGTGAGCCACCGTGCCCTTCCCAGGTTTTATATTTATTCTTTTTTCCTTTTAAATTATGTTTTTATTTAGGTATTGTACGTAAAGTGCTTTTCTAACAGAGCTTTGGGGAAGAAGTGTTAGGGCAGGTCATTAAACCACTGAAATTAGTTCTTTGGAGGAGAAGATAATTATTAGAGTTGTAAGCGAAGTCTTGATAGATACCTTATCAATTTCATAGTAATGTCTGTGGAATTTCTTTTTCTGTTTTTTTTTTTTTAATTATTTCTTGAGGATTAACTACTGATAGTGGAATATCATATATATAGTTGGCTCTTGATGTACTTATTTCTGGATGGCTTTCCAAAAGGATTTTACCATTTTACACACAGTTCTAAATAGTATATGAATTTAGCATGTGTCCCACACTTAGATAGCACTGATTTTTTTTTTTTATTAAGTGGGTGCAAAATGCTACTACAAGATTGCTTTAATTACTACAGTTTTATTGATGAAAATGATTTCTACTTGTTTACTGTTTGTATTTTTTTCTAGGAGTTTTGTGTCTATATTCTTTGCTGATGTATCTTTTTGGATTTAATGTTTTATACATATTAAATTTCTATCTCATTGGATATAAATATTTTCCCAATCTGGTTTTCATTTTAGTTAATGATTTTCTGTAGTTGTATAGTTGAAGTTTCATTTATTATATAGCTAGATCTGTGTTTTCGAGTGATTTATTGATTCAAAGCTTATTGTGCTTCTAGATATTTGATAAACTGACTTTAGACTCTTGTAAAAATTTGAAGAACTCATATCTACTACAGTCTTACTGATTTAATAGGGGTTTTAATATCCAGTACTATGCTAATAATTTTTAGTGTTTTTACGACAATTTTTTGAGAACATAAGTTTTTAGAGCTGTGGATGGAATGTTTTCTGCTGTATCAGTTATCCCTTCTGCGTAACAGACCCCTAAGTGTAGCAGCTTAGAGGAGTAAATATTTATTATCTCACATTTTGTAAGGAATCATGGAGTGGCTTACTTAGCTGGATGGTGCTGGCTCAGTCTCTCTAATGAATTTACAGTCAAGATGTCTGCCAGGGCTGCGGTCTCTGAAGGCTGTAGGATCCCTGTCCAAGATGGCTCACTCATATGGATGCTAGCTCTTTGTATGAGGCCTGTTCTTTCCCACTTGCACTTCTCCATAGGCCTGCTTACTGTATGGTAACTGGCTTTTCCCAGAGTGAGTGATCCAAGAGACAGGGACAGACCAAGCAGGAAGATGCAGTAACTTTTTATGATGTGTATTCTATTGGCTGGCCACACATACCAAGCAGATAGGGAAGGGATTACACAAAGGCATGAATACCATCAGGCTGGGATAATTGGGGGCCAGCTTGGAATCTGGCTACCATATCCAACCAAATAAGAAATTAATAGTTTTAATTAAAGGAAAAGGATTATATTAAATAGGCATT
The DNA here is from genome assembly GCF_029281585.2 of Gorilla gorilla gorilla. NCBI lineage: Eukaryota > Metazoa > Chordata > Mammalia > Primates > Hominidae > Gorilla > Gorilla gorilla. Next base: position 180,933,220 of record NC_073228.2, read on the forward strand.
CATTAGTTTTTACTTTTAAGCTGACCCAATCGTTTTTCAGATTGAAGTTTTGAATAGATATATGATTAAAAAATACATGAAAAGTTAACCAGTGAAGTGACCTCTGTGCCATGTTTGCTCAGGTAACGCACCTCCAATTCTTATGCTTTCCCAGAGACCACCTTTTTTAAGAGAAAGGTAGTGGACTGTGCACACTTGGTCTTCCTTTTTCACATAATGGTGTGTGTTGAAATCTTTCCATTTTAGAGCATAGCTTTCCCTTTTTAATTTTATTATTATTATTATTTTTGAGACACAGTCTCCCTCTGTCGCCCCAGCTGGAATGCAATGGTGCGATCTCGGCTCACTGCAACCTCCAGCTCCTGGGTTCAAGTGATTCTCCTGCTTCAGCCACCTGAGTAGCTGGGATTACAGTCGCCTGCCACCATGCTCGGCTAATTTTTGTATTTTTAGTAGAGATGGGGTTTCACCATGTTGGCCAGGCTGGTCTCGAACTCCTGACCTCAGGTTATCCACCTACCTCAGCCTCCCAAAGTGCTGGGATTACAGGCGTGAGGCACCGTGCCCGGCAATTTTTTTTTTTTTTTGAGTCAGAGTCTTGTTCTGTTGCCCAAGTTGGAGTGCAGTGGTTTGATCTCGGCTCACTGCAACCTGTACCTCCTGGGTTCAAGTGATTCTCCTGCCTCAGCCTCCCGAGTAGCTGGGACTACAGGCATGCCCCACCATGCTTGGCTAATTTTGAATTTTTAGTAGAGACTAGGTTTCTCCATGTTGGTCAGGCTCGTGTCAAACTCCCCACCTCAGGGGATCCGCCCACCTTGGCCTCCCAAAGTGCTGGGATTATGGATGTTAGCCACCACGCCTGGCCTAATTTTTGTATTTTCAGTAGAAATTTTTGTATTTTGTATTTTTGTATTTCACTGTATTGGTCAGGCTGGTCTGGAACTCCTGAGCTCAGGTGATCCACCCGCCTCGGCCTCCCAAAGTGCTGGGATAACAGGAGTGAGCCACTAGGTGTGACCTAATTTTTGTATTTTTAGTAGAGATGGGATTTCACCATGTTGGCTAAGCTGGTCTCGAACTCCTGACCTCAGGTGATCTGCCTGCCTTGGCCTCCCAATGTGCTAGGATTATAGGCATAAGCCACCGCACTGGCTTTTTTTTTTTTTTTTTTTTAACCTGGATGGTTTTCTTTTGCATGAATGTATAGATATTTCCTGTTCATACATTCTGAAAGTGAACAACTGTATATTTGCAATTTATTTTTATTTTTATTTATTTATTTGTTTTTTTATTTTTTGAGACCAGAGTCTCGCTCTGTCGCCCAGGCTAGAGTGCAATGACACAATCTCAGTCCACTGCAACCTCTGCCTCCTGGGTTAAGCAATTCTCCTGCCTCAGCTTCCCCAGTAGCTGGGATTACAGGTGTCTGCTAATTTTTGTATTTTTACAAAATACACCCAGCTAATTTTTTGTAATTTTGGTAGAGACAGGTTTCACCATGTCGGCCAGGCTGGTCTCGAACTCCTGACCTTAGGTGATATGCCCGACTCAGCCTCCCAAAGTGCTGGGATTACAGGTGTGAGCCACTGCGTCTGGCCTGCATGGGGATTCTTAATGAAGATTAATTATTGTAGTTGAGGGGGAAAAGGAATAATAAATATTTATTGGACCCTAAATACCTTCGAATATGGAATACCCTAGGTATTCTAGGGCATTTAGGGACCAATAAATATTTATTCCTCCGTACTCCTCCCTCGCTCTTTTTAGATTTTTTTTTTTTTTTTTTTTTGAGATGGAGTCTTGCTCTGTCTCCAGGCTGGAGTGCAGTGGCGCGATCTTGGCTCACTGCAACCTCTGCCTCCTGGGTTGAAGTGATTCTCTTGCCTCAGCCTCCTGAGTGGCTGGGACTACAGATGCATACCACTATGCCCAGCTAATTTTTGTATTTTTTGTAGAGACAGGCTTTCACCATGTTGGCCAGGATGGTCTCGTTCTCTTGACCTCATGATCTGTCTTCCTCAGCCTCCCAGTGTTGGGATTACAGGCGTAAGCCTCCGCCGGGCCTTTTTTAGATTTTTAAGAGAATTTTTGTTAAAGCATGAACTTAAAAAATCAGACTTGGCTTGAAGCGGTGGCTCATGCCTCTAGTCCCAGGACTTTGGGTGGCTGAGGCAAGTGGATTGCTTGAGGCCAGGAGTTCAAGACCTGCCTTGGCAATAATATCAAGACCCCCTCTTCATGAAAAACAATCAAGCTAATACTTGATACTATTTTACATAAGAATTTTTTATAGTATGTCATGTTTTAATGTATATTGGTTATATAGTTGCAAATTTAAAAGCATAGTGGTGGCTCATACCTATAATCCCAGCACTTTGGGAGGCTGGGGCGGGCAGATCTTCTGAGGTCAGGAGTTCAAGACCAGCTTGGCCAACATGGTGGAACCCCGTCTTAGGCTGAGGCAGGAGAATAGCTTGCACCCAGGAGGCAGAGGTTGCTTTGAGCTGAGATCGCACCACGGCATTCCAGCCTGGAGGACAGAGCAAGACTCCGTCTCTAAATAAATAAATAAATAAATAAATAAATAAATAAATAAATGTATACTAACTGCATTAGCAAGACTCCGTCTCTAAATAAATAAGTAAATAAATAAATAAATGTATACTTATTGCATTTTAAAAATCAAAGTATAGGCCGGGTACGGTGGCTCACAACTGTAATCCTAGCACTTTTGGAGGCTGAGGTGGATGGATCACCTGAGGTCAGGAGTTTGAGACCAGCCTGACCAACATGGTGAAACCTTGTCTCTACTAAAAATACAAAATTAGCTGGTGTGGTGGCGCATGGCTGTACTCGGGAGGCTGAGACAGGAGAATTGCTTGAACCTGAGAGGTGGTTGTGGTGAGCGGAGATCGTGCTGTTGCACTCCAGCCTGGGCAACAAGAGCGAAACTTCGTTTCCAAGAAAAAAAAATCAAAATATAATTCACATAAGATAAAATTCACCCTCTTTGGCCAGGCGCAGTGGCTCATGCCTGTAATCCCAGCACTTTGGGAGGTAGAGGTGGGCAGATCACTTGAGGTCAGGGAGTTTGAGACCAGCCTGGCCAACATGGTGAAACCCCATCTTTACTAAAAATACAAAAATTAGCCAGGTGTGGTGGCATACACCTGTAATCCACCTACTCAGGACGCTGAGTCTGCACTCAGTCCCTGGGCTGCAGGGTGAAACTGTATCTCAAAAATAAAGAATAAAATGCAGCTACTTAAAGGGTGTAGAGTTGAACAACTGTTACCACTGTCTAATTCCAGAACCTTTCATCACCCCAAAAGAAAACCCATTCCCAGCAGTCATTTCCCATTAAGTCTCCTCTGGCGCCTCACAACCACTAATCTAATTCATGTTTCTATGTATTTGCCTATTCTAGGCGTTTCATATAAATACAGTCATATAATTTGTGGCCTTTCGTGTCTGACTTGTTTAACTTAGCATAATGTTTTAAGGCCCATTTATGTTGTTGTATGTATGCATACTTCATTCCATTTTACTGCTGAATATTGCTTTGTATTGATGCCACTTTTTGTTTGTCTTTTCATCAGTTGACGGACATTTTGTTTCTTCCACTTTGTGGCTGTTACAGGCAGTGCTACTGTGAAAATTTGTATTAAAGTTTTAGCGTGAATATATGTTTTCAGTTCTCTTGGGAAAATACCTAGAAGTGGTATTGTCGGATCATAGGGTCATTCTATGTTTAGCATTTTGAGGAACAGCCAGACTGTTTTACGTAGTGGTTGCACCGTTTTACAGTCCTACTTTAGCCTATATGGGTTCTAATTTCTTTCTTTCTTTCTTTTTTTTTTTTTTTTTTAGAACAGAGTCTCCCTCTGTAGCCCAGGCTGGAGTGCAGTGGCATGGTCTTGGCTCACTGCAACCTCTGCCTCTCGGGTTCAAGCAATTCTCTGCCTCAGCCTCCCAAGTAGCTTGGACTACAGGCGCCCGCCACCACGCCTGGCTAATGTTTGTATTTTTGGTAGCGACAGGGTTTCACCACGTTGGCCAGGTTGGTCTTGAACTCCTGACCTCAGGTGATTCACCCACCTCGGCCTCCCAAAGTGCCGGGATTACAGGCATGAGCCACTGCATCCGGGCGTGGGTTCTAAATTCTTAATATTCTCATCAACATTTATTACTGTCTTTTTAATTTTAGCCTGTAATCCCAGCTACTAGGGCGACTGAGGTGGTAGCATCGCTTGAGCCCAGGAAGCTGAGGCTGCAGTGAGCTAAGATTGCACCACTGCACTCCAGGCTAGGTGATGAAGTGAGACTTCATCTCAAAAAAAAAAAAAAAAAAAGGAAGTAATGGCAAAAACTGGAATTATTTTGCACCAACTTAAATATTTAGATCTTTAATACCTTTGGAAAGTTTTTTATATATAGTTTTTTTGTGTGTGTGTATATATATATATATACACACACATATATATACACACACACATATATACACATATATATATGAATTTTATATATATATATATATGAATGGATGAGATGGAGTCTCACTCTGTCACTCAGGCAGGAGTGCAGTGGTGCCATTTCGGCTTACGGCAGCCTCCGCCTCCGGGGTTCAAGTGATTCTTGTACCTCAGCCTCCCGAGTTGCTGGGATTACAGGCGCTTGCCACCATGCCCGGATTTTTTGTCTTAATTCATGAAGGATGAATTAAGTCTGCAGTTGTTCTTTTTCCCTTTTTCTTTCCAGTTTTTTTGTTTGTTTGTTTGTTTGTTTTTGAGACACAGTCTCACTCAGTTGTCCAGGCTGGAGTGCGGTGGCAGTATCTTGGCTCCCTGTAACCCATCTCCCTGGTTCAAGCGATTCCGGTGCCTCAGCTTCCCAAGTAGCTAGGATTACAGGTGTGTGACACCACACCTGGTTAATTTTTGTATTTTTAGTAGAGACGAGGTTTCACCGCATTGGTTAGGTTGGTCTCAAAACTCCTGACCTCAGGTGAACCGCCCACCTAAGCCTTCCAAAGTGCTGAGATTACGTGCATGAGCCACCAAGTCTGGCCTAAGTCTGAATTTTTTTTTTTTTTTTTTTTTTTTTGAGCTGGAGTTTTGCTCTTGTTGCCCAGGCTGGAGTGCAATGGTGCGATCTTGGCTAACCGCAACCTCCGCCTCCCAGGTTCAAGCAATTCTGCCTCAGCCTCTCGAGTAGCTGGGATTGCAGGCATATACCACCACGCCTGGCTAATTTTGTATTTTTGTTAGAGATGGGGTTTCTCCATGTTGAGACTGGTCTCGAACTCCTGACCTCAGGTGATCCGCCTGCCTCGGCCTCCCAAAGTGCTGGGATTACAGGTGTGAGCCACTGCACCCGGCCGAATATATTTTTTTTTTTTTTGAATGGAGTCTCGCTCTGTGGCCCAGGCTGGAATGCAGCGGTGTGATCTTAGCTCACTGCAACCTCTGCCTCCCTGGCTCAAGCGATTCTCCTGCTTCAGCCTCCTGAGTACCTGGGACCACAGGCGTGCACCACCATGCCTGAATAATTTTTTTGTGTTTTTGTAGAGATGGAGTTTCACCATGTTGGCCAGGCTGATCTCGAACTCCTGACCTCAGGTGATGTGCCTGCCTCCGCCTTCCCAAGTGCTGGGATTGCAGGCATGAGCTACTGTACCCGGCTAAGTGTACAGTGTTCTTGTGATGTCTTTGTCTGGTGTTGGTATCAGGGTAATACTGTCTTCAAGATTACCCTTGAATGAGCTTTACTTCATTTTTTAATGTGTTTTTTTTTCTTTTCTTTTGTTTTTTGTTTTTGAGACAGAGTTTCACTCTGTCGCACAGGCTGGAATCCACACTCTAGGCTCGCTGCAGCCTCCACCTCCGAGGTTCAAGAGATTCTCCTGTGTCAGCCTCTTGAGTAGCTGGGGTTACAGGCACGTGCCACGACGCCCGGCTGATTTTTTTGTATTTTTAGTAGTGATGGGCTTTCACCATGTTGGCCAGGCTGGTCTCGAACTCCTGACATCAAGTGACCTGCCTTCCTCAGCCTCCCAAAGTGTTGGAATTACAGGAGTGAGCCACTGTGCCCCACCTGCAATTACTTCTTAAGTTCTCAATTAAAAGAGAGTTTATCAAGGACTTTTTTTGGTAATTTTGCATTTTGAAAATTGCTAACATTAACTGGGACAGCCCTTTTATTTATTTATTTGTCACTCAGTTGTTTTTTTGAGTTGCCTACTATGTCCCAGGCACTGGTAAGATAGGAGTATCATTGTACCTGAGGCAGGGCAACATGTGCTTGGTTGAGAGGAGCATGATCTAGGATTATAAGGACTGCAACCTCCACTTCCCAGGTTGAAGCAGTTCTCATGCCTCAGCCTCCTGAGTAGCTGGGACTACAGCCATGAGCCACCACGCCCAGCTAATTTTTGTGTTTTTAGTAGAGATGAGGTTTCCCCATGTTGGCCAGGCTAGTCTCAAATTCTGGACCTCAGGTGATCTGCCCACTTCAGCCTCCCAAAGTGCTGAAATTACAGGAGTAATTTTATTCTCCCAAAGCTGCTGCTTTGGGAGAATAAAAAGTTGAGTATGGGCCAGGCATGGTGGCTGATGCCTGTGATCCCAGCACTTTAGGAGACTGAGGTGGGAGTCTAGCTTGAGCCCAGTAGTTTGAGACAAGCCTGGGGAACATAGAGAGATCCGGCCTCTACAAAAAAAATAAATTAGCCGGGTGGAGTGGCATGTGCCTGTGGTCCCAGCTACGTGGGTGGTTGAGGTGGGAAGATATCTGAGCTCAGGAGTTCCAGGCTGCAGTGAGCTCTGATTATGCACTCCAGCCTGGGTGACAGAGTGAGATGCTGTCTCAAAAAAAAAAATTCAGTGTGGCGTGATTAGGCTGGGAGGGTGGGGCAGGAAGGGATGACATTGGAGGGGTAGGCAAGGTGTAGATAGACCTTTCCCTATATTCTCCTATTTTTAAAAAATTTTTTTCTAAATAGAGATAGGGTCTTACTATTTTGCCCAGGCTAGGTCTCAAACTCCTGGGCTCAAGCAATCCTTCCATCTAGGCCTCTATTTTTTGTGCAAACAATTGAAATTATATTTTTTTAACCTGAATTTTTCCTGTGAACATTGGGTTTTGTATTTATAAACCTGTTTTCTGTTTCTTTCTTTCTTTTTTTTTTTGTTTTTTGAGATAGAGTCCAGCCTGGAGTGCTGTGGCATGATCTTGGCACACTTGCAACCTCTGCCTCCCGGGTTCAGGTGATTCTCCTCCTCTAGCCTCCTCCACGCCTGGCTAATATTTGTATTTTTAGTAGAGATGGGGTTTCACCATGTTGGCCGGGCTGTTCTTGAACTCCTGGTTTCAACAGATCCACCTGCCTCAGCCTGCCAAAGTGCTGAGATTACAGCTGTGAGCCACTGTTCTAGGCAGTTGTTTCCGTTTCTTAATTTTGGCTGCTACTCAGTGGGAAAAAGCACAGATTGAATCTAATTGAGGCTGGGGGCTGTGGCTCACTCCTGTAATTTCAGCACTTTGGGAGGCTGAGGTGGGCAGATCACCTGCGATCCAGAGTTCGAGACTAGCCTGGCCAACATGGGGAAACCTCATCTCTACTAAAATCACAAAAATTAGTTGGGCGTGGTGGCTCATGGCTGTAGTCCCAGCTACTCGGGAGGCTGAGGCATGAGAATCGCTTCAACCCGGGAGGTGGAGGTTGCAGTGAGCTGAGATCAGGACACTGCCCTCCAGATTGGGCAAGAGAGTGAGACTTGGTCTTAAATTAAAAAAAAAAAAAAATCTAGTTGAAAAATGTCTTCGGGTCTTTCCAAATTTTTACTAGGAATTTGTTAAAGTTAACCAGGCTGGAAGTCATTATAGTTTGTTTGTTTGTTTGTTTGTTTGAGATGGGGGTCTCACTCTGTCACGCAGGCTGGAGTTCAGTGGTAGGATCTCGGCTCACTGCATCCTCTGCATCCCAGATTCAAGCGATCCTCTCACCTCTGCCTCATGAGTAGTTGGAACCACAGGCATGTGTCACCATGCTTTTGTAGAGACAGGGTTTCTTTCGTCCTGTTGGCCAGGCTGGTCTCAAACTTGTGAGCTCAAGCGATCCGCCCACCTTGGCCTCCCAAAGTGCTGGGATTACAGGCATGAGTTACCTTGCCTTGCCCATTATAGCTTTTTTGAGGCTGGGTCTTACTCTCTGTCATGCAGGCTGGACTGCAGTGGTGTGATCTAAGCTCACTGCCTCCTGGGCTCAAGCAGTCCTCCCACCTCAGCCTCCTGAGTGGCTGGCACAGGCGCTACCTCGCCCATCTAATTTTTGATTTTTTTTAGAGATGGGGTTTTGCCATGTTTGCCCGGGCTGGTCTAGAATTCATGAGCTCAAGTGATCTACCTGCCTCGGCCTCCCAATGTGCTGGGATTACAGGCATGAGCCACTATGTTCAGCCATACCCGGCTAATTTTTAAAAAATTTTTTCAAGAGACAGGGTCTCCCTGTGTTGCCCAGGTTGGTCTCAAGCTCCCGGGATTACTGCTGGCCTTCAAAAGTAAATGTGAAATAATTAGTTAATTTCTCCCTCAGTTGACAAATAATGCCAAAAGTGATAAAGATGAATGAAATGTCTTTTTTTTTTTTTTTTGAGACGGAGTCTCGTTCTGTTGCCGAGTCTGGAATGCAGTGGCACGATCTCGGCTCACTGCAACCTCCACCTACTGGGTTCAAGTGATTCTCCTGCCTCAGCCTCCCGAGTAGCTGGGACTACAGGCACGCATCTCCATGCCTGGCTAATTTTTGTATTTTTAGTAGAGACGGGGTTTCACTATGTTGGCCAGGCTGGTCTTGAACTCCTGACCTCATGATCCACCCACCTTGGCCTCCCAAAGTGCTGGGATTACAGGCATGAGCCACCGTGCCTGGCCGTGAAATGTCTTATGTAGAAGGGCAGCTTGGGATTGTAGAAAGAATGTAGGCTTTGGAGTTGGACAGGCCTCCATTTGAGACCATATTTGAGTCCTGTGCTTGCCTTAGACAAAGAACCTCTCAACCTTAGTTTTTAATCTATAAGGTGTTTTGAAAATTAATTCCTAGTTCACTACATGGCACATGGTAGGTACCTGCTGCTATCCGTAATTCTCTTAGTTAATATATTTGGTGCCACATGCCAGGCAGCCAGGATCTGTACTAAGCACCTAATAAGTATTATCTCATTTAATCCTCAAAAGAACCCCACCTGAGTTGCTAGACAGCCATTATTTCAGGGTTACACATTAGGAAATTGAAGCTTAGAGAGATTTAAGTGGTTAGCCAAGTGATGGTGCTGGTATTCCAACTAAGGTCATCTGCTTTCAGAGCATTTACTTTCTGTTAGGCTGCCTCTCCTGTTGCAAAGTACTAAGAACACAACTACATAATGTATTTTTAGTGGATTCTTGTCTTTTTGTAAATGGAAGGTTAAAATGAGAGGAATTTTTTTTTTTGTTTGGGAGACGTGGTCTCGCTCTGATGAGAGCTAGAAATTTGATTACTTGTATTTCTGGTCTGCATAAAAATTTGGCCTAAAAGCATCAATAGAAAGGCAAGTGTCATCTGCAAATCTGTCCCATCCTGTTCTTCACAGGAAAATGTAACCTTTTTTTTTTTTTTTTTTTTTTTACTTTTTTTGAGATGGAGTCTAGCTCTGTTGCCCAAGCTGGAGTGCAATGGCATGGTTTCCGCTCACTGCAACCTCTGCCTTCTGGGTTCTAGCAGTTCTCCTGCCTCAGCCTCCTGAGTAGCTGGGATTACAGGCGCCTGCTACCATGCCTGGCTAATTTTTGTATTTTTAGTAGAGACAGGGTTTCACCATGTTGGCCAGGCTGGTCTTTAACTCCTGACCTCAGGTGATCCGCCTGCCTCGGCCTCCCAAAGTGCTGGGATCACAGGTGTGAGCCACTGCACCCGGCCTCAAAATGTAACGTCTGTCTAGTATGAGGATTTATTTCCTTGTCTGACTTCTGAGTTGTAATCGTTTATTAACAATCACATTGTAAGTTTATCTATGAAGTAATAAAATGTTCTTTCTGTATATTATACTGGAAATGAATGCTTCATTCAAAAAATAGTTTTATCTTGGGAAGGTAGCCACTTTTTAAAAATTGAGGTAAAACGGCCAGGCACGGTGGCTCACGCCCATAATTCCAGCACTTCGGGAGGCCAAGGTGGGTGGATCACCTGAGGTCAGAAGTTCAAGACCAGCCTGGCCAATATGGTGAAACTCTATCTCTACTAAAATACAAAAATTAGCCCGGCATGGTGGCAGGTGCCTGTAATCCCAGCTACTCAGGAAGCTGAGGCAGGAGAATCGCTTGAACCCAGGAGGTGGAGGTTACAGTGAGCCGAGATCCTGCCGCTGCATTGAAGCCTGGGTGACAAGAGCGAAACTCTGTCTCATTAAAAAAAAAAAAAAAAGAGGTAAAATTTAAATAACTTAAGGCTGATTGTGTTGGCTTACACCTGTAATTCCAGCATTTTTGGGAGACCAAGGCAGGAGGATCACTTGAACTCAGAAGTTTGAGACCAGCCTGGTCAACATAGGGAAACCTCATCTCCACAAAAAATAAAAAATAAAATATAAAAACTTTAAAATTAAATAAGTTACAGTTCACCATTGTAACTATTTTATTTTATCCTATTTATTTTGAGACGGTCTTGTTTTGTCACCCAGGCTGGAGTACAGTGGTAGGATCACAGCTCACTACAGCCTCCGCCTTCCAGGTTCAAGTGATTCTTCTGCCTCAGCCTCTGTAACTGGGATTACAGGTGCTTGCCACCACACCCTGCTAATTTTTGTATTTTGATTAGAGACAGGGTTTCACCATGTTGGCCCGATTGGTCTTGAACTCCTGAGCTCAAGTGATCCGCCTGTCTTGGCCTCCCAAAATGAGCCACCGTGCCTGTCCCCTTAGTCTACTTTAAAATTCAATTTGCCTTTTTTTTAAATTGTGAGAATTCCTTATATATTTTGGATATTAAATCCTTAACTAGGGATATGATTTGCAAAATTTTTTCCCCCATTCTGTTTCTGTAGGCTCTTTGACATTCTTTTTCTTTCTCTTTTTGAGACAAGGTCTTACTCTGTTGCCCAGGCTGGAGTACAGTGGTGTGATCATAGCTTACTACAGCCTCGACTTCCCTGGGCTGAAGCAATCCTTACCTCCCACCTCAGCCTCCCAGGTAACCAGGACTACAGGTGTACACCACCATGCCTGGCAAATCACTGTTGTTGTTGTTATTGTTGTTATAGCCATAGGCTCCCACTGTGTTGCCCAGGCTGGGCTCAAGCAATCTTCTAGCCTTCTAGCCTTGGCCTCCCGAAGTGCTGGGATTATGCACATGATCGCTGCTCCCAGCCCACAATCTTTTTTTTTTTTTTTTTTTTTGAGATGGAGTCTCGCTCTGCCACCCAGGCTGGAGTGTGGTGGCGCAATCTCGGCTCATTGCAACCTCCGCCTCCCGGGTTCAAGCGATTCTCCTGCCTCAGCCTCCCGAGTGGCTGGGATTACAGGCATGTGCTGCCACGCCCAGCTAATTTTTGTATTTTTTTTTTTTAGAAGAGATGGGGTTTCACCATATTGGCCAGGATGGTCTCGAACTCCTGACCTCATGATATGCCCACCTTGGCCTCCCAAAGTGCCAGGATTACAGGCATGAGCCACCGCGCCTGGCCTCCCAGCCTACGTTCTTGATAATTTTCTTTGCTTCTAAAAGTTTTACTTTTAGGGTTGGGCAAGGTGGCTTATGCCTATAATCCTAGCACTTTGGGATGCCGAGGTGGGCGGATCTCTTGAGCTCAGGAGTTCAAGAACACCCTGGGCAACATGGAAAAACCGTGTCTCTACAAAAAATGCAAAAATTAGCCAAGCGTGGTGGCATGCACCTGTAGTCTGAGCTACTGGGGAGGCTGTGACAGGAGGATCGCTTGAATTGGACTGGAGGCTGCAGTGAGTGAAAATGGTACCACTGCACTCCAGCCTGGGTAATAGAGTGAGATGCTGTATGAAAAAAAAAAAGAAGTTTTAGTTTTTTTGGGTGGGGGGATTTTAACTTCATCTATTTTTTTTGTTGTTGCTCAGTTTTGTTGTTCAATCTATGAATCCTTTGCCAGATCTGAAATTATGAACGCTTATCCCTAAATTTTCTTATAAAAGTTTTGTAGTTTTAGCTCTTATATTTAGGCCCTTCATAACATTTTGAGTTACTTTTTTTTTTTTTTTTTTTTTTTCCCTGAGATGGAGTCTCGTTCTGTCGCCCAGGCTGTAGTGGCACGATCTCGGCTCACTGACATGGCTGCTTCCTGGGTTCAAGCAATTCTCTTGCCTCAGCCTCCTGAGTAGCTGGGGTTACAGTCGCGTGCCACCATGCCGAGCTAATTGTTTTGTGTAATTTTAGTAGAGATGGGATTTCAGCATTTTGGCCAGGGTGGTCTTGAACACCTGACCTCAAGTGATCTGCCCACCTCGGCCTCCCAAAGTGCTGGGATTACAGACGTGAACTACTGGGCAAGGCTGTGCCAGACCTTGAGTTACTTTTTATATATTGAATGAGGCATAAGCCAAAGTTTATTAGGTGATCCAGTTTTCTCAGTACCATGTGTTGAAGAGACTATTATTCTTTTTCCATTGAATTCAAAAGAGACTGATTTTTTAACATTCCTTTGAAATACTATTCTTTTTCCATTGACTATTGTTTTCTCCGTGTCAAAAATTTATTGAATATGGCCGGGTGTGGTGGCTCACACCTGTAATCCCAGCACTTTGGGAGGCCGAGGTGGGTGGATCACCTGAGGTCAGGAGTTTGAGACCAGTCTGTCCAACATGGTGAGACCCATTTCTACTGAAAATACAAAATTAGCCAGGCTTGGTGGTGCATGCCTGTAATCCCAGCTACTCGAGAGGCTGAGGCAGGAGAATTGCTTGAACCCGGGAGGCAGAGGTTGCGGTGAGCCGAGATCGCGCCATTGCACTCCAGCCTGGGCAACAAGAGCAAAACTCTATCTCAAAAAAAAAAAAAGAATATATTTGTGAGGCTTTATTTCTGAAGTTTTAATTTTATTCCATTGGTCTATATTTCTACTCGTAGGCTACTAGTACACACTGTTTTTGATTACTGTAGCTGAATTCTGCTTCTGCCAGTTCTTCAGTCTTATTTTATTTTCCAGTACAGATGGTCTCAGATTTACGATGGTTTTACTTAGAGTTTTTGAACTTCATGGTGGGCTTATCTGGACGTAAGCACATAGTAAGTCGAGCATCTGCAGTTAACAATGGTTCAACTTAACGATATTTTTGACTTATGATGGGTTAATCAGGATGTAACCCCATTGTGAGTTGAGGAGCATGTGTATTGTTTTGGCTGTTTAGGCTTCCTACAGTTGCATATGATTTTTACTTTTTGGCGGAGGTGTCCGGTATTGAATGAACCTGGGGCCTCATGCATAGAGTTCCATATGAATTTGAGGTTAGCTTTTTCATTTCTCTAAATAGGCCATTGGAATTTTCATCGGGATTCCACTGAATCTGTAAATGATTTTAGGGAGTATTGCCATTTTAACAACACAGTATTAAAAATTCCAAGTAATGAACTTGGGATGTCTTCCCATTTCTTTAGGTCTTTAATTTCCTTTCAGTAATGTTTTGTAATTTTCACTGTATAAGACTTTTCACAGCCTAGGTTAAATTTATTCATAGGTACAAACAGTTGTTAATTCCCACAGTTTTACTTAATGATTTTTTAACTTTATGATAGGGTTTACTGGAGGATTGAATGCATTTTCAACTTATGATATTTTTGACTTATGATGGGTTTGTTGGGACTTAGCCCTGTTGTAATTTGAGAAGCATCTATCTGTGTGTCTTTCTTTTGGATCCTGTTAAGTGGAATTTTTTGCTCAGTTTCCTTTTTGGATTGTTCATTGCTTTTTTTTTTTTTTTCTTTTTTTTTCCGGAGACAGAGTCTCACTCTGTCGCCCAGGCTGGAGTGCAATGGCGTGATCTTGGCTCACTGCAACCTCTGCCTCCCGGGTTCAAGTGATTTCTCCTGCCCCACCCTCCCAAGTAGCTGGGATTACAGGTGCCCACCACCACGCCCAGCTCATTTTTGTATTTTTAGTAGAGATGGAGCTTCACCATGTTGGTCAGGCTGGTCTCGAACTCCTGATCTCAGGTGATCCATCTGCCTTGGCCTCCCAAAGTGCTGGGATTGCTGGCATGAGCCACCATGCCCGACCAGTGTGTTTATACCTGTAGCATAAAAATCCATGCTTCAGGATTTGATGAGTCTTGGAAAGCATTTTCTGCATCCTGCTGGTTGTGGAAGCGTTTTTCCTGCAAAAAGTAGTTGAGATGCTTGAAGAAGTGGTAGTCGGTTGCGGAGAGGTCAGGTCAATATGGAGGATGAGGCAAAACTTCGTAGCCTAATTTGTTCAACTTTTGAAGCATTGTTTGTGCAACGTGTAGTTGGGCATTGTCATGAATAATTGGGCCCTTTTAGTTGACCAATGCCGGCTGCAGGCACTGCAGTTTTCCTTGCATCTCATTGATTTGCTGAGAATACTTCTCAGCTGCAGTGGTATTCAGAAAGCTGTAGTGGATCAACCAGCAGCAGACCACCAAGCAGTGACCATGACCTTTTTTTGGTGCAAGTTTGGTTTGGGAAGTGCTTTGGAGCTGCTTCTTAAGTCTATCCACTGAGCTGGTCATTGCTGGTTGTCAGATAAAATCTACTTTTCATTGCATGCCACAGTCCGATTGAGAAATGGTAAACGACGACTTTTTTTTTAGTTTTTGCTCAGCTGATGAGGCACCCACTTATTGAGCTTTTTCACTTTTCCAATTTGCTTCAAATGCTGAACGACCGTAGAATGGTCGACGTTGAGCTCTTCGACAACTTCTTGGGTAAGTTGTAATAGGATCAGCTTCGATGATTGCTCTCAATTGGTCGTTGTCAACTTCCCATGGCCGGCTACTACTCCTCATCTTCAAGGGTCTCGCCTGCTTCGCAAAACTTCTTGAACCACCACTGCACTGTACGTTTGTTTGAAGTTCCTGGGGCAAACGTGTTGTTGATGTTGTGAATTGTCTCCACTGCTTTATGACCCATTTTGAACCTGAGTAAGAAAATTGCTCAAATTTGCTTTTTGTCTAGCATCATTTCCATAGTGTGAAATAAACATAAAACAAACAAGTAATAAGTCTTTAGCAAAAATAACATAAAGCAAGAAAGTGCCCATTAAAATGATATATAACATAACCATTTATTTAAGAATGTATTCCAATATCAAATTGCAAATTCCAACAGTGCAAAAACTGCAATTACTTTTGTACCAACCTAATAGTTTGCTTAGTGTTTTTATCATGAAAGGGTATTAGATTTTTAAAATGTTTTTTCTGTCTGTTGAGGTTATCATGTGTTATTTTGCTTTGTCGTATTATTGTGGTGTATAATTTTTTTTGAGACGGGGTCTTGCTCTGTTGCCCAGGCTGGAGTGCAGTGGCGCGATCTCTGCTCACTGCAAGCTCCACATCTCGGGTTCATGCCATTCTCCTGCCTCAGCCTCCCGAGTAGCTGGGACTACAGGCGCCCGCCACCACGCCCGGCTAATTTTTTTTTTGTATTTTTAGTAGAGATGGGGTTTCACCGTGTTAGCCAGGATGGTCTTGATCTCCTGACCTCGTGATCTGCCCGCCTCCGCCTCCCAAAGTGTTGGGATTACAGGCGTGAGCCACCGCGCCCGGCTGTGGTGTATAATTGATTTTTTTTTTCTTTTTTTGGTGGGAGTCAGTACCCTTTTTGTTTTTGTAAAGTATGCATGATTTTATTTAATTTTTTTTTTTTAGAGACGGAGTCTCTCTCTGTCGCCCAGGCTGGAGTGCAGTGGCGTGATCTTGGCTCACTGCAACCTCTGCCTCCCGGGTTCAAGCAATTCTCCTGCCTCAGCCTCCTGAGTAGCTGGGACTACAGGCGCATGCCACCATGCCCGGATAATTTTTTTTGTATTTTAGTAGAGACGGGGTTTCACCATGTTGCCCAGGCTGGTCTCCAACTCCTGAGCTCAGGCAATCCGCCTGCCTCAGCTTCCTGAAGTGCTAGGATTACAGGCGTGAGCCACTGCGCCTGGCCAACTTCATTTTTTATTTTTTTGGAAAGTGTACGTGACTTCATATTCATCCATTTGGAAGTGTACAATTCAGTGCATTACATGTATTCACAGTGTTATATAATCATTTTCTATACCAAAGTTTTTCAATATCCCCAACATAAACTATCCATTAAATAGTAATTCCTAATAGTTCCCTATTCCTACTCCTTGATAACCTAAATTCTTTCTCTCCCTTTGAATTTGCCTGTTTTATTTTAGATAATATAAGTAGTGTCATATAATATTTATTTGTTCATATCTGGCTTATTAACATAAAGTGGAGCCAATTTTAGCACATTTTTGTCACTTCAAAATGAAACCTTCTTGCTTGATAATTTACCATATTAAAAAAAAAAAGAAAAGGAAACCGGGCGGGGCGTGGTGGCTCAGGCCTGTAATCCCAGGACTTTGGGAGGCTGAGGTGGACAGATCACAAGGTCAAGAGATTGAGACCATCCTGGCCAACGTGGTGAAACCGTCTGTAATAAAAATACAAAAATTAGTAGTGCGACTGTAGTCCCAGCTACTCAGGAGGCTGAGGAAGGAGAATCGCTTGAACCAGGGAGGCAGAGATTGCAGTGAGCCGAGATGACGCCGCTGCACTCCAGCCTGGCGACAGAGCGAGACTCCGTCTCCAAAAAAAAAAGGAAACCTTGTACCCTTTAGTTACCATCCTCCCACACCTTAACTTCCCCGCCCCTAAGTAACCATTATACTATTGCCTGTCTCTACATCCCTCTATTTGAGACTCATATGAATGAAATTATATAATATGTAGACTTTTGTTACTGTTTTTTTCTATTAGCATGATGTTTTGCAGGTTTATCCCTATTTAGCATGTATCAGCGGCCACATAATACTTCATTGTATGGATATTTCACATTTTGTTATCCATTCATCAGTTGATGGTCATCATCCCAAACAAAAACTCTGTACTTATTGAATGTTTCTCCTTTCCTCCCTTCGTCTATTTTGGCCATTTTGTAGTAACTCTATTTGCCTATCCTAGGTATTTCATTTAAGTGGAGTCATACAGTATTTGTCTATTTGTGTCTGGTGTATTTCACTTAGCATAATGCTGTCAAGGTTTTTCATGTTGTAGTGTGTATCAGGACTTCTTTTTCATGGTTGAATGATCTTCCATCTTGTAAATAATAACACATTGTATTATCTATTTGTGATGGACATTTGAGTTGATTTCACCTTTTCGACAATGTAAATAATGTCGCTGTGAACATGGGTGTGCAAATATCTGTTTGAGTCTCTGCCTTCAGTTCTTTTTGGTATATGCTTAGCAGCAGAATAGCTGGGTCACATGGTAATTCCGTACTTAACTCTTCGAGGAAGTCCACCCCTTCCTTTCTTAAGTCTTTGCTGTATACCTTTGAAGGGTTTTCCTAGTTTATATAATTGCTTGTGATAGTTTTTCCCCTATTTATTGACTGTTTTGGGGGAGATACTGGCCCTTGAAGTTCATGACGACTCCATTTCCTCTGATGTCACTATAAACACTTTTGACTGTGGCAGCCTTTGCTAAAAATATTTTTGGATCCTGGATGTGGTGGTTCATGCCTATAATCCTAGCACTTTGGGAGGCCAAGGTGGGAGAATTTCTTGAGTTAGGAGTTAGAGACACTTTTGGAGTTTGTTTTTTTATAATTGTCTTTTTTTTTTCCATCTCAGTCTTAAAGTTATTTCTTCAAAGACATAATTGTGCTTAGGCTTTGATGCTTTCATTTTTCATCAGGTAAAATGAAATAAAGACTGAATCTGATGAATAAATAAAACTAGTAGATAACAGCTTCTAAGTGTGACTTTGAAGTAACATGAATGGTTTTTGTCATGTGATACATAGAAATGACTTCTTAGTGGTAATATATGGCAGGATTTGGCAAACTAGCCTTCAGTCCAAATATGGCTAAGAGCTGTTTTTGTACAACCGGTGAGCCAACAATAGTTTTTACATTTGTGAATTGCTGAGGCAAAATCCAAAGGAAAAAATTTTGAGGCTGGGTATGGTGGTTCACGTATATAATCCCAGCATTTTGAGAGGTTGAGGTGGGAGGATGGCTTGGGCCCAGGACTTGGAGACCAACCTGGGCAACATAGTGAGATCCTGTCTCTAAAATTTTTTTTAAAAACTAGCTGGGCATGGTGGTACATACCTTGTAGTCCCTGCTAGTTGGGAGGCTGAGGTGGGAGGATCACTTGAGTCTGGTATGTTGAGGCTGTAGTGAGCTGAGATCGTGCCACTGTACTCTAGCCTGGGTAACAGAGCGAGACCCTGTCTCAAAAAAAAAAAAAAAAAGAATATTTTGTATCATGTTTGAATTATATGAAATTAAGCCGGGCACGGTGGCTCACGCATGTAATCCCATCACTTTGGGAGGCCTAGGTGGGCAGATCACGAGGTCAGGAGATCGAAACCATCCTGGCTAACACAGTAAAACCCATCTCTACTAAAAATACAAAAAATTAGCCGGGCGTGGTGGCAGGTGCCTGTAGTCCCAGCTACTCGGGAGGCTGAGGCAGGAGAATGGCGTGAACCCGGGAGGCGGAGCTTACAGTGAGCCGAGATAGCGCCACTGCACTCCAGCCTTGGCGAAAGAGCTAGACTCTGTCTCAAAAAAAAAAAAAAAAAAATCATATGAAATTAAAACTTCAGTAACTACATGAAGTCTATTGGAATGTTGCCACTAACATGTTGTCTGGCTGCTTTTGTGCTATGATGGGAGGATTGAGTAATTTCGAGTGTATGTCTTACATTGCAGAATCTAAAATATTTACTATCTGGCTTTTTTTTTTTTTTTTTTTTGCGACAGAGTTTCACTCTTGTTGCCGAGGCTGGAGCACAGTGGCATGATCTCAGCTCACCGCAACCTCTGCCTTCCGGGTTCAAGCAATTGTCCTGCCTCAGCCTCCTGAGTAGCTGGGGTTACAGGCACGTGCCACCACACCCAGCTAATTTTGTATTTTTAGTAGAGGCGGGATTTCCCCATGTTGGTCAGGCTGGTCTCGAACTTTTGACCTAACATATCTGCCTGCCTAGGCCTCCCAAAGTGCCGGGATTACAGGCATGAGCCACGGCACCTGGCCTACTATCTGGCTCTTATACAGAAAAAAGTTTACCGACGTGTGTGATTGTCACAGGTTATTATTGATTGGTCTTCCGAGAACAATAGTCATTCATATGTGTTCTAATGCGACTGCCAAAATATTATTTCATAAGCACATTTAATATGTTAACTTTTAATGGATGAAGCAGTAATTTGGTAGTTAAATTAACATTAATTCAACTTGCTCTGGTTAGTGGGAAGGATATTTTAGTGTTATTTTCATATTCACATTATCCTGTTGGTCAGCATTCCTTTTTATTCTCCTCCTTGGTCGTCAGAAAAGAGGTTAAAAAGGCCGGGCGCGGTGGCTCACGCCTGTAATCCCAGCACTTTGGGAGTCCGAGGCGGGTGGATCACGAGGTCAAGAGATCGAGACCATCCTGGCCAACATGGTGAAACCCCGTCTCTATTAAAAATACAAAAATTAGCAGGGCGTGGTGGTGCCCCAGCTACTTGGGATGCTGAGGCAAGAGAATCGCTTAAACCCGGGAGGCGGAGGTTGCAGTGAGCCGAGATCGCGACACTGCACTCCAGCCTGGGTGACAGAGTGAGACTCTGTCTCAAAAAAAAAAGAGGTTAAAAGATCTTCAGTGCTGTCATAATAGTTATTTTATTTACTTTTTTTTTTTTTTTTTTTTTTGAGATGGAGTCCGCTCTGTTGTCCAGGCTGGAGTACAGTGGCTTAATCTCAGGTCACTGCAACCTCCGCCTCCCAGGTTCAAGCGATTCTCCTGCCTCAGCCTCCCAAGTAGCTGGGACTACATGCATCTGCCACAGCGCCCAGCTAATTTTTGTATTTTTAGTAGAGATGGGGTTTTGCCATCTTGACTAGGCTGGTCTTAAACTCCTTACCTCAAGTGATCTGTCCGCCTTGGCCTGCCAGAGTGCTGGGATTACAGGTGTGAGCTACCACGCCAGCCTTATAATACTGTTATATAGCTTTTGAAATAGTATGTTATGATTATTTTTGTATCCTGTATTCCTCCCTAAACTGGGATTGCATTGTCTTGTGTATTATTGGGGCCTACACAGTTCCTGGTAAGTAGGTATGTAATAAATATTTTAGGAGAAGTGAATAGTCTGTGAGATAAACAAATACCTAAGTCATTTATTATATCTTGGTTTTCCTGCAGAGAGGAAAGCTAAAGTTGTATTTTAGAGTTTTTTTTTTTTTTGGAAGGATTACTTGCTTACTTGCTGGAGACTGTATTAGTGCAAAAAATTATTTTTTTACCGGGCGCGGTGGCTCACGCCTGTAATCCCAGCGCTTGGGAAGGCCGAGGTGGGTGGATCACCTGAGGTTGGGAGTTCAAGACCAGCCTGACCAACACGGAGAAACCCCGTCTCTACTGAAAATACAAAATTAGCCGGGGTGGTGGCACATGCCTGTAATCCCAGCTACTCGGGAGACTGAGGCAGGAGAATCACTTGAACCCGGGAGGCAGAGGTTGCGGTGAGCCGAGATCGCGCCACTGCACTCCAGCCTGGGCAACAAGAGCGAGACAGATTACAGGCGCACGCCACCTTGCCAAGCTAATTTTTGTGGTTTTAGTAGAGACAGGGTTTCGCCATGTTGGCCAGGCTGGTCTCGAACTCCCAACCTCAGGTGATTGCCTCCCACCTCGGCCTCCCCAAGTGCTGGGATTACAAGCATGAGCCACTGCACCCGGCCAGAAAGTTATTATATAATCAATGCACCATTGCCCAAAATACTTATCTGAATTTTTTTTTTTTTGACACGGAGTCTTGCTCTTGTCACCCAGGCTGGAGTGCAATGGCGTGATCTTGGCTCACTGCAACCCCTGCCTCCTGGGTTCAAGCAATTCTTCTGCCTCAGCCTCCTGAGTAGCTGGGATTACAGGTACCCACTACAACACCCGGCTAATTTTTCTTTGTATTTTTGGTAGAGATGGAGTTTCACCATGTTGGCCAGGCTGGTATGAAACTCCTGAGCTCAGGTGATCTGCCCACCTCGGCCTCCTAAAGTGCTGGGATTACAGGTATGAGCCACCATGCCTGGCCTTATCTGACTTTTTTTTTTTTTTTTTTTTTTTGAGACAGTCTCTCTCTGTCACCCAGGCTGGAGTGCAGTGGCGCTATCTTGGCCCACTGCAAGCTCTGCCTCCTGGGTTCACACCATTCTCCTGCCTCAGCCTCCCGAGTAGCTAGGACTACAGGCACCCGCCACCACGCCCGGCTAATTTTTTGTATTTTTAGTAGAGACGGGGTTTCACCGTGTTAGTCAGGATGGTCTCGATCTCCTGACCTCGTGATCCACTCGCCTCAGCCTCCCAAAGTGCTGGGATTACAGGCGTGAGCCACCACACCCGGCCTGACTTTTAAGCCATCGTATTTATTATATCATTGATTTAGTTTTGGGCAAATGTGGTCACAGAAGATTTGGACAAATGTTGTCACAAAAGGTTATGCTTAATTTTCCGTAATTTATTTCGGCAGTGAGTAGGAAGAAAATTTGAATGCATATATGTTACAGACAGTCTTTTTGAGGCTGGGCACGTGGCTCACACCTGTAATCTCAGCACTCTGTGAGGCCAGTGCGGGAGGATCGCTTGAACCCTTGAGTTTGAAACCAGCCTCGGCAACATGGCAAAACCTCATCTCTAAAAAAAAAAGATTTTAATTTAGCCAGGCTGGTGGCACGTGTCATTAGTCCCAGCGACTTGGTGGGGCTGAGGTGGGAGGATCACTTGAGCTCAATAGGTGTAGTTTTCAGTGAGCTGTGATTAGGCCACAGCACATTAGCCTGAGTGACAGAGTGAGACTCTGCCTTAAAAAAAATAAAGTATTTGAAAGCCTTCTTCAGAGGTTATTCTTGGAAAAGCAAATAATATTATAGCCTTGAGTATAATAGTGTCATATCATTTAAGCCATATGGAAAATAATACTTTGTATGAAAATAGTAACATCTAGAGTAGTTTTATTAATAAAATACTCTCCAGATGGCAAGTGATAGATACATCCTGTTTCGATTTTACAACAAAGCATGTTTGTGATATAAACATTATTCGATTGCAAAAATTCTTTTTTTTTTTGAAATGGAGTCTTGCCCTCTCACCCATGTTGGAGTGCAGTGGCGCCATCTTGGCTCACTGCAACCTCTGCCTCCTGGGTTCAAGTGATTCTCCTGCCTCAGTTTCCTGAGTAGCTGGGATTATAGGCACATGCCAACATGCCCAGCTAATTTTTGTAGTTTTAGTAGAGACAGGGTTTTACCATGTTGACCAGGCTGGTCTCGAACTCTTGACCTGAAGTGATCTACCTGCCTCGGCCTCCCAAAGTGCTGGGATTGCAGGCCTTAGCCACTGCGCCCAGCCCGATTGCAAAAATCATAACATTTCAGTGACTTCAGTGTTTTGAAATTGAGGGATTAAAATCTAAGATCTAAATATTCGATTCTTCTTCCTCTTTTTTTTTTGAGATGGAGTTTCACGCTTTTTGCCCAGGCTGGAGTGCAATGGCACGATCTCAGCTCACTGCAACATCTACCTCCCAGGTTCAAGCAATTTTTGAATCCCATAGTGCTGTGTTGGGATTACAGGTGTGATCCACCATGCCTGGCTATTCTTTTTTTTTTTTTTTTTTTCTTTTTAAAGAGACAGTATCTTGCTCTGTGGCCCAGGCTAGAGTGCCGTGGCAGTCATGGCTTACTGCAGTCCTGAACTCCTGTGCTTAAGCAATCCTCTCACTTCAGCCTTCTGAGTAGCTAGTACCACAGGCACACACCACCACACCCGACCCCATTATTGTTCTATTGATGTTTATAACTGTATAATTAGTATATAATCTGCATTTACCAGAAATCTGTAAAATCTGGTTATGTCATTACTTTTCCTGATTATTGGTACAGTTAAAACCTAGAAAGGCTCATTCCTATAAGGGATACATTGTGTTGGAAGAGCTTATAACAACTTTGTTTTATATTTTGCCAAAAAGCCTTTGGATTCTTTAGCTCAAGGATGTAGTCCAGAGTCCAGGTCCAATTTCTGGAAAGGCTCATTCCTATAAGGGATACATTGTGTTGGAAGAGCTTATAACAACTTTGTTTTATATTTTGCCAAAAAGCCTTTGGATTCTTTAGCTCAAGGATGTAGTCCAGAGTCCAGGTCCAATTTCTGGAGTTCTGGAGGAGTGGCAGATATCCATTTCTTGGGGATCAGTCAGAAGTGAGCTCATTAATTAATTGGAAACTTTTTGTTTTGGATGTTTCAGTGGTAAATGAAAACAATACCCCCTACTAGAATTATTGTGAGGATTCTGTTACATTATGTGTGAAAGAACTGATTACAGGTGTCACAAATTACTTTCTTACTCATTAATTTATTAATTATGTGCTATGCAGTGTTTTGTTTTGTTTTTGAGACAGGGTCTCTGTTGTCCAGGCTGGAGTATAGCTGTGCAGTGTTTTTAAGTGCTGGGAATACTGTGATGAGCAGAATAGACAGTGTGTCTGCCCTCATGGATCCTTCAGTAAAGTGAGAAAGGCAAACATCAAACAAGGATTGGGCCTGGCACAGTGGCTAATGCCTGTAATCCCAGCACTTTTGGAGGCTGAGGTGGGTGGGTCACTTGAGGTCAGGAGTTCAAGACCAGCCTCGCCAACCTGGTGAAACCCCCTCTCTACTAAAAATACAAAAATTAGCCAGGTGTGGTGGTGCATGTCTCCCAGCTGCTCGGGAGGCTGAGGCAGGAGAATCGCTTGAACTCAGGAGACAGAGGTTGCAGTGAGCCGAGATTGTGCCACTCCACTCCAGTCTGGGTGACAGAGCAAGACTCTTTCTCCCAAAAACAACAAAAAACAAAACAAAACAAAAAAACAGCAACAACAACAAGGATTGCTTGAGCCTGGGAGGTTGAGGCTGGAGTGAGCGATGACCATGCCACTGCACTCCCGCCTGGGTGACACATTCATTCATACCCTGTCTTTCAAAGAAGAAAAAAATCAGTATTAGATTGTATGTTCACAATTATATGTGTGAGAACCTATATGTATGGGAACTCTTCCTGCCAACCAGTGCCCAGAGTTTTCTCTCTGCTCTGATTACTCTCTCAACTCTCTCAAATTGCCTTTTAAAGAAATCTTTATTTCTGTTAAGATTTTAGAGCTATTTGTTTTTGGTTTTTGCTTAATTTTTTGCATATTCTGTTAATGCAAAAAATTGCATTAAATTATTATTATTATTTTTGAGATAGAGTCTTGCTCTGTCGCCCAGGCTGGTGTGCAGTGGAGCAGTTTTGGCTCACTGCAACCTCCACCTTCTGGGTTCGAGTGATTCTCATACTACAACCTCCTGAGTAGCTGGGACTACAGGCATGCGCTGCCACGCCTGGCTAATTTTTTTGTATTTTTAGTAGAGACAGTTTCATCATGTTGGCCAGGCTGGCCTCAAACTCTTGGGCCTCAAGTGATCTGCCCACCTTGGCCTGCTAAAGTGCTTGAATTATAGATGTGAGCCCCACTCCTGGCTGCATTAAAATATTTTAATAGACATTTGATTGATTGATTGATTGATTTATGAGATGGAGTTTTGCTGTTGTTGCCTAGGCTGGAGTGCGATGGCGGGATCTCGGCTCACCACAACCTCCGCCTCCCGGGTTCAAGTGATTCTCCTGCCTCAGCCTCCCGAGTAGCTGGGATAACAGGCATGTGCCACCAAGCCTGGCTAATTTTGTATTTTTAGTAGAGATGGGGTTTCTCCATGTTGGTCAGGCTGGTCTTGAACTCCCGACCTCAGGTGATCCACCTGCCTCGGCCTCCCAAAGTGTTGGGATTACAGGCGTAAGCCACCGCACCCGGCCTTTAATAGACATGTTTTAAATTTATAAGGATTAAGAAAAACCCCTAAAAATAAAAAACAAATTTATAATGATTTATAGTTAAAAGGTTTTGTTGTTGAGACAGGGTCTTACCCTGTCACTGAGGCTAGAGTGCAGTGGAGTGATCACAGCTCACTGCATCCTCGACCTCCTCGGCTTAAGTGATCCTTGTTTAATGTTGGTTTTTAAGAACATTAAAAAGTGCTTTGTTGAAAGTGTTTGGTTTAGCACATTTTTATTGATTACTGAGTAGGTGCTGGAGTTTAAAACATGAATAAGACAAAAAAAATGAATAGAAAATAAGATTATTGCCTCTGCTGTTGAGACTCTTAGAGTGTGGTATTAATATCAATGTAATGTGTCAAGTGCAGTAAAAAGAGGTATGCACAAGGGGATCCAGAGCCTTAAGTAGGGGTAAAGTAGACCCAAGAGATGTTTCTTTGAGCTGAGTTATGAAGTATAAGTAGCTATTAGCCAGACAGGAAAATGAAGCGTGCCTTAGATTGAAAAGTATGATCAAGTGCATGGAGGTGTGATAGCATAAGATTTATGTGAACTACAAAGTGTAAATCGTGTGATGGAACTTGGTCATGGTTTTTCCTAGGGTAGGAGTCAGATTAGGAAGGGCTTTATTTTTCATCCTAGGACCTTGGATTTAAGTGTTTTTTGTTTTGTTTTGTTTTGTTTTGAGACAGAGTTTCACTCTTATTGCCCAGGCTGAAGTACAATGGCAGGATCTCAGCTCACCATAACCTCTGCCTCCTGGGTTCAAGCAATTCTCCTGCCTCAGCCTCCCTAGTAGCAGGGATTATAGGCATGCGCCACCACGCCCAGCTGATTTTGTGTTTTTAGTAGAAACAAGGGTTCTCCATGTTGGTCAGACTGGTCTCGAACTCCTGATCTCTGGTGATCCACCCACTTCAGCCTCCCAAAGTGCTGGGATTATAGGCGTGAGCCACTGTGCCCAGCTAGTTTTGTTTTTTAAATTTTTATGTTTCAAAATAAATCATACACAGAGCACAAGTATAAAACATAGAAAAAAAGATGGAGCTGCTTTGACTTGGAATGTGGAGCAGCCAGCTTTCTTATCACCCTCTTGGGTAGCCTACAAGGGGCTCTCGTGAGCACTATCTCAGAGGAACACAATTTGAAAATACCTCTGTGATGGAATTTCAACAGAAGGATTTTGAGAAGTCCAGAGGAATTGATTAACTAATGATTAATTGTAAAATGCATTCTTAGAGTTGGAAATAAGTTGGTGTGATATGTGGGAGATGGGGAAGGAGGCCAATCAGGTATGTCTGGGCTATTAAGAAAATTGTTACTTCTATTCTTTAGTCTATTAAGATATAATTAATATTATTTTTATTTTTTATTTCTTTGAGACTTGCCCTGTCGCTCAGGCTGGGGTGCAGTCAGTGGGCTGACTGCAATCTCCACCTCCAGGTTTCAAGCGATTCTCCTGCCTTAGCCTCCTGGGTAGCTGGGATTACAGGCACCCGCCAACACGCCTGGCTAATTTTTGTATTTTTATTTTTTATTTTATTTATTTCTTTTTTTTTTGAGACAGAGTCTTGCTGTGTTGCCCAGGCTGGAGTGCAGTGGCATGATCTTGGCTCACTGCAACCTCCGCCTCCTGGATTCAAGTGATTCTCCTGCCTCAGCCTCCCAAGTAGCTGCGATTACAGGCACATGCCACCATGCCTAGCTAATTTTTTTGTATTTTTAGTAAAGACAGGGTTTCAGCATGTTCATCATGTTTGCCAGGCTGGTCTCAAACTCCTGACCTCAAGTGAGCCACCCACCTTGGCCTCCCAAAGTGCTGGGATTACAGGCATGAGCCACTGCACCTGGCCTACTCACCGTTTCAATGAATGTCATACCTTGGTATCTCGGGGGTCTTGCTATGTTAGTCAGGCTGGTCTTGAATTCCTTGGCTCAAGTGATCCACCTGCCTCGGCCTCCCAGAGTTTTGGGATTACAGGCGTGAGCCACTGCCTGTAAACTTGTAGTGACTTTGTCCTTTGCTTAGTCTGTTAATTACTGAGAGAGGTTTTTCCCACCCTGTGATTATAATTTTGTTATGTGTCCTGGTATCTCTTGTTTTTCTTTTTATTATTTATTTATTTATTTTATTTATTTGTTTATTTTGAGATGGAGTCTCGCTCTGTTGCCCAGGCTAGAGTGCAGTGACATGATCTCAGCTCACTGCATCCTCCACCTCCCGGGTTCAAGCGATTCTCCTGCCTCAGCCTTCCAAGTAGCTGGGATTACAGGCGCATGCCACCATGCCTGGCTAATTTTTGCATTTTTAGTACAGACAGGGTTTTGCCATGTTATCCAGGCTGGTCTTGAACTCCTGACCTCATGATCCACCCGCCTTGGCCTCCCAAAGTGCTGGGATTACAGGCGTGAGCCACCGCGCCCGGCTGATGATGATATTTTAACAGATGAAGAGTTGCATTTTCTAGATGAGCAAAAAAATGTGGTTTCTTTTTTTTTTTTTTTTTTTGAGATGGAGTCTCCCTTTGTAGCTCAGGCTGAAGTGCAGTGGTGTGATCTCAGCTCACTGCAAACTCCGCCTCCCAGGTTCACGCCATTCTCCTGCCTCAGCCTCCCGAGTAGCTGGGACTACAGGCACCTGCCACCATACCTGGCTAATTTTTTGTATTTTTAATAGAGACGGGATTTCACCGTGTTAGCCAGGATGGTCTTGATCTCCTGACCTCGTGATCTGCCCGCCTCAGCCTCCCAAAGTGCTGGGATTACAGGCATGAGCCACTGCGCCCGGCCAAAATGTGGTTTCTTAAGGTATAATCTACTCCTGGTAAAAATGATATGAATATTGTTGAAATGACAACAGATGAATTGGAATATCATGAAACTAGTTGATAAGGTAGTATCCAGGTTTGAGGGGACTGACTCCACTTTTGAAAGAAGCTCTAGGCCAGGTGTGGTGTAATCCTAGCACTTTGGGAGGCGGAAGTGGGCGGATGGCCTGGGGCCAGGAGTTCAAGAGACCAGCCTGGCCAACATGGTGAAGACCTGTCTCTACTAAAAATTAGCCGGGTGTGGTGTCACATGCCTGTAGTCCCAGATACACGGGAGGCTGAAGTACGAGAATCACTTGAACTCGGGAAGGAAGTTTGCAGTGAGCCGAGATTGTGCCACTGCACTCCATCCTCGGTGACAGTGACAGAGCAAGAGTGTCTCCAGAAAACACCCAAAAAGAGAGAAAGAAGCTCTACTGTGCGTAAAATACTATCAAATGGCATTGAATGCTACAGAGAAATCAGGAAAGGAAGAGTCAATCGTCAATCCATGTGGGAAACTTCATTATGGGTTTTTGTTTTGTTTTGTTTTGTTTGTGGCAGGTTCTCACCTTGTCACCCAGGCTGGAGCGCATTGGCACAATCTCAGCTCACTGCAACCTCCAACTCACGGGTTCAAGTGATTCTCCTGCCTCAGCCTCCTGAATAGCTGGGATTACAGGTGCCTGCCAGCATGCCTGGCTAATTTTTTGTAGTTTTTGTAGAGATGAGGTTTTGCCATGTTGTCTAAGCTGTTTTGAACTCCTGACCTCAAGTGATCTGCCCTCCTTGGCCTCCCAAAGTGCTGGGATTACAGGTGTGAGCCACTGTGCTTGGCTGCATTGTGGTGTTACTTTAAGAAATTGCTGTGGTGGGTTCTGTGCTATTTCCTGTAATCCCAGCACCTTGAGAGGCCAAGGCGGGTGGATCACTTGAGCCCAGGAGTTTGAGGCCATCCGGGAAAACATAAAAATTTAAAAAATTAGCCGGGCGCGGTGGCTCACGCCTGTAATCCCAGCACTTTGGGAGGCCCAGGTGGGCGGATCACGAGGTCAGGAGATCGAGACCATCCTGGCTAACATGGTGAAACCCTGTCTCTACTAAAAATACAAAAAATTAGCCAGGCGTGGTGGCAGGTGCCTGTAGTCCCAGCTACTCGGGAGGCTGAGGTAGGAGAATGGTGTGAACCCGGGAGGTGGAGCTTGCAGTGAGTGGAGATCGCGCCACCGCACGCCAGCCTGGGTGACAGAGTGAGACTCCGTCTCAAAAAAAAAAAAAAAAATTAGCTGGTCATAGTGGTATGCACTTTTAGTCCCAGTTACTTGGGAGGCCAATGCTAGAGGACCGCTGGAACCCAGGAGGCAGAGGCTACAGTGAGTTGTTTTTGTCCCACTGCATTCCAGCTTGGGCAACAGTTGAGTGAGACTCTGTCTCAGCAAAAACAAACAAACAAACAAAAAACAGAAATTGCCACAGCCATTCTGACCTTCAGCAAGCAGCCATGAGCACTGAGGCAAGACCCTCCATCAGCATAAAGCTTGCAGCTCAGATGATCATTTTTTAGAGACAGGGTTTTGCTCTCTTTCCCAGGCTCAAGTACAGTGATAAAACCGTAGCTTGCTGTAACCTGAAAATCCTGGACTCAAGTGATTGTTTTGCCTAGAACTACAAGGTTGTGCCAGCACCCCCAACTAAGTCTGGCTTTGTTTTTTCCTCCCCTCCCTTCCCCTCCCCTCCCGCTTTTTTAAATTTTTATGTTATTTTTATTTTTTCAAATGGGATCTCGCTCTGTCACCTAGGCTGGAGTGCAATGGCGCAATCTCAGCTCACTGCAACCTCCATCTCCCGGGTTCGAGTGATTCTCCTGCCTCAGCCTACTGAGTAACTGGGATTACAGGCGCCTGCCATTACGCCTGGCTAATTCTTGTATTTTTAGTAGAGACAGGGTTTCACCACGTTAGTCAGGCTGGTCTCGAACTCCTGACCTCAGGTGATCCGCCCACCTCGGCCTCCCAAAGTGCTGGCATTACAGGCGTGAGCCACCGTGCCTGGCCTCTTTTTTTGTTTTTTTTAAGTAAAGATGAGGTCTCACTTATATTGCCAAGTATGGTCCTGAAGTCCTAGGCCCAAGCAGTCTTCCTGCCTTGGCTTCCGAAAGTGCTGGGATTACAGGTGTGAACCCCCACAACCAGCCTCAGTTAAGGGGTAAAATTTTTTTGTTTGTTTTTTTAGTGATGAGTTCTTGTTATATTGCCCAGGCTGGATATTCTTTTCTTTTAGCACTATATATTTTTTCCCCCAAATTTATACATTGAATACAGCAAAGCATTCTTAATTTGTTATTTTTAATATATAATGCTATTGCACACAGACTATTGTGTAGTGTAAATCTAACTTTTATATATGTATTGTGAAATTGAAGCATTCTCATGACTCACTTTATCGCAATATTTGCATTGTTGTGGTAGTCTTGAAACTGAACCTGTAGTATCTCAAGGTATGCTTTTGTAAGTTTTTGTATGGACATGTGTTTTCATTATTCTTGGGTATTGTATACCTAGGAGTAGAGTTACTGCATCATATGGTCATTCTGCGTTTAAGAAAAAATTTTATTTTCAATGTTTGTGTGTACATAGGTATATATATTTATGATATACATGAGATATTTTGGTACAGACATGCAATATGTAATAATTACATTAGGGTAAATGGAGTTACCATCCCCTCAAGGATTTATCCTTTGTGTTACAATCTAATTATATTTTATTTTTTATTTTTTCTTATTTTAAAATATACAGTTAAATTATTATCAACCTGTTGTGCTATCAAATTCTAGTTCTTATTCATTATTTCTAACTTTTTTTTGGACTTACTGAATCATCTATTCTTTTGTTTTCTTTAACCATCCTCACTTCCCTCCATCTTTCTACTTCCCTTCCTAGCTTCTAGTAACCATTTTTCTGTTGTCTATCAGCATGAGTTCTATTGTTTTAATTTTTAGTTCCCACTAATAAGTGAGAACACATGAAGTTGGTCTTTCTGTGCCTGACTTATTTCATCTAACATAATGATCTCCAGTTCCATCTATGTTGTTGCAAATGATAGGATCTCATTCTTTTTCATGGCTGAATAGCACTCCATTATGTATATGTACCACATTTTCTTTATTTATTCATCTGTTGAACACTTAGGTTATTTCCAAATCTTGGCTATTGTGAACAGTGCTGCAATAAACATGGGAGGGCAAATGTCTATTTGAAATACTGATTTCC
Source organism: Gorilla gorilla gorilla (assembly GCF_029281585.2). NCBI lineage: Eukaryota > Metazoa > Chordata > Mammalia > Primates > Hominidae > Gorilla > Gorilla gorilla. The sequence goes on from NC_073228.2 coordinate 180,964,443, forward strand.
TTTTCTGTATATAGCTAGTCGTGGGATTGCTGGATCATATGGTAGCTCTATTTTTAGTTTTTTGAGGAACCTCCAAACTGTTGTCTAGATTTGTACTAATTTACATTCCCACCAACAACGTATGAGGGTTCCATTTTCTCCACATCCTTTTATTCTTTTCTGTCTTTTGGATAAAAGCCATTTTATCTGTTTGAGATGGTATCTCATTGTAGTTTTGATTTGCATTTCTCTGATGATCAGTGATACTGAGCACCTTGTCATATTCTTGTTTGCCATTCGTATGTCTTTTTGAGTAATTTCTATTCAGATTTTTTGTCAATTTTTAGGAAAACTGTTTGATTGTTATATTTTTCTTTTAGATTTGTTTGATATCCTCACATAGTCTAGTTATTTGCTTTGGGTTTTTTTTTTTTTCTCTTGGAGACAGGGTCTCACTCTGTCACTTAGGCTGGTGTGCAGTGGTGCAGTCATGGCTCAGTGCAGCCTTGACCTCCCAAGCTCATGCATCCCTCCCAGTTTACCCTCCCAAGTTGCTGAAACTACAGGCGTGTGCTACCATGTCTGCCTGGTGTGTGTGTTTGTGTGTACGTGGGGGGGGGGGTGTGTGTGTGCGTGTGCGTATGCACGCAAGGATGGGATCTCGCCAAAGTTGATCTTGAAATCCTGGCCTCGAGCGATCACCCACCTTGGCCTCCCAAAGTGCTGGGATTGTGCAGGCCTGAGCCACCACGCCTGGCCTTTTCTTGTTTATAAATGAGATTATGTATTTATACTTGGGTTGATTTGATTACCTTATTCTTAAATATGGGTAGTTTAAGCTGTGGAAAAGTTTTAGTAGGCTTTGGATATCATATAAATCAAGCATCTAAACGGATGTGTTTTTGTCTTATATATTGCTGTCATCTCTTTATAACAACTTAATATTATGGGAGTTTTTGGTAACTAAAACAATAACTGAGTCCTTAGAGTTGCGATACTTTCTGTGATAATTGTTATGTAAAGCATTAGTACTTCCCCCACTTCCCCTCGTCTTTACCTCAAGTTGTGTATCACTATAGATTCTCAGGAAGTTTTTCTAAAAAATTATGGCTGGGTGCGGTGGCTCATGCCTGTAATCCCAGTACTTTAGGAGGGCGATTTGGGTGGATTGATTGGGCTCAGGAGTTTGGGACCAGCCTGGGCATCATGGTGAAACCCCGTTTCTACAAAAAATATAAATGCCAGGTGCTGTGGCTCACGTCTGTAATCCCAGCACTTGGGAGGCGGAGGCTGGTGGATCACCTGAGGTCAGGAGTTCGAGACCAGCCTGGCCAACATGGTGAAACCCTGTCTCTCCTAAAAATACAAAAATTAGCCAGGCACGGTGGCAGGCGCCTGTAATCCCAGCTACTCGGGAGGCTGAGGCAGGAGAATCGCTTGAACCCAGGAGGCGGAGGTTGCATTGAGTTGAGATTGTGCCATTGCACTCCAGCCTGGGGGACGAGAGTGAGACTCTGTCTCAAAAAAACAAAACCAAATATATATTTGTTTTTTTGTTTGTTTGTTTTTTTGAGACAGAGACCAAATATATATTATATATATAAAATATATATTTGTTTTTTGTTATTACTATATATTTATATACATTATATATTATATATAATATATTTTATATATTATATATATTTATATATTATATATGTATATTATATATTTATATATTATATATGTATATTATATATATTTGTATATTATATATGTATATTATATATATTTATATATTATATATATTTATATTATATATTATACATTATATATTATATGTTTATATATTGTATATATTTATATATTTATATATTCACATATATAATTTTTATATATTATATATTATATGTAATATAATATATATTATATAATATATATTAATAAATATATTATATATTTTATATAATATATAATTATTTTATATAATATATAATATATATTTTATATAATATATAATATATTATATATAATATATAATATATTATATAATAATATATATTATATGTATATTTATATATAATATATATATGTAAATCAGCCCAGTGTGGTGGTGTGCGTCTGTAGTCCCAACTACCTGGGAGCCTGAGGGGGAAGGATTGCTTGAGCCCAGGAGGTAGAAGCTGCAATGGGCTGTGATCACACCATTGCACTCTAGCCTGCATTACATAGGGAGACCCTGTCTCAGAAACGAAAAAGAAAAAATTGTTGCTCTATGGCTATTTTTTAATATTTAGCTCAGCTGTAATTTTTGGATATGTCTGGGAAGAGATTGATAGCCAATGACTATATCCAATTTACATTAAAATAGAAAGCATATCCCATATGACCAGGAACATAGTTGAACCAGTTTAGGTTTTTTTAAAAAAATCCTCAGAAGTGCAACTTAGATTTGATTTTTAACTGTTGCTAGAAAAATTCATTAGTGAAAGTAAAGATCTCGTCCAAAATTCTTTTAAACAGAACTTTTGGCTCAAGAGCCACTTCTTAGTTAGAGTTGTAGAGATGTCTTAAGCCTTTAATGATTTTCGAAGATGGTAGTGACGAGCTTTTCTGGGTTAGTTTAATATAAAGTGATACGTCACTGTCAGTGAAATAAGGAATATAAGGTGGCCGTGGTGGCTCAGGCCTATAATGCCAGCACTTTGGGAAGACAAGGTAGGAGGATTGCTTGAGACCAAGAGTTCGAAAGCAGCCTGGGGAACACAGGGAGACCTTGTCTCTATTAAAAATAAATCATCTGGGTGTGGTGGTGTGTGCCTTTAGTCCCAGCTATTCGAGTGGCTGAAATCAACGCGCCACTGCACCCCAGCCTGGATGACAGACTGAGGCTGTGTCTCAAAAAACAAACCAACAATCAAAAAGAAAATGGGAGGTTTTAAATCTAGTTAGCTTTTAGGTTGGATTTAAACACTTTGCAAACAAATTCTAGCCATTATTATTTCTAATGCAAAAAACATGCTCTTTAGAGTTATTCAGATATGGATTTAAATTGTAATCTTTACAATTGTAACTTAACTTTTTTTTTTTTTTTTTTGAGATGGAATCTCACTCCGTTGCCCAGGCTGGAATGCAGTGGTAAGATCTTGGCTCACTGCAACCTCCGCCTCCCAGGTTCAAGTGATTCTTCTGCCTCAACCTCCCAAGTAGCTGGGATTACAGGCACACACCACCATGCTTGGCTAATCTTTGTATTTTTAGTAGAGATGGGGTTTCACCATGTTTGCCAGGCTGGTCTTGAACTCCTGACCTCCAGTGATTCTCCCACCTTGGCCTCCCAAAGTGCTGGGATTACAGGCATGAGCCATCGCACCCAGCCTGTGACTTAACCTTTTTGAGCCTCAGTTTCTTTATCTGCAAAATCGAGATAATGCTGTCTTGTAAGGTTGTGAGGGGTAAGCAAGATAATGTATGTGTATTAGTTTTGGGGGGCTGTTGTAATACAATACCACAAACTGGCTGGCTTAAACAGCAGAAATTCTCTCTCAGTTCGGGAAGCTAGAAGTACAAACTCAAGTTGTCAGCACATTGTTTTGAGGACTGTGAGTGTGTATCTGTCCCTGTCCCTCTCCTAATGTCTGACCTCAGGCTTTCCTTGGTTAATAGATTGTGTTCTGTGTTTTCACGTTGTCTTCCCTCTATTTGTGCCTGTCTTTGTTTCCAAATTTCTCTATTTTATTAGGAAACAGTTGCACTGAATTAAGGCCCACCCTTGTGACTTCATCTGGATCAACTGCAAAGACCCTACTTTCAAATAAGATCACATTCACAGCTACTGGGTTAGGGAGGAGTATATCTTGTGTGTGTGTAGAGTGGCAGTGTACACAGAATTCAGCCCAATACCATATATAAAAAAGGCTTAGCACCAGTATATTATTTCCAACTGGACCTATAGACATATTAGAAAAAGCCATTCTGAAATCTGCCAGTCCTGCCAGTCTAAGCCTGGAAGATGCCACTTCTTTACTTACATCTTCTCTGATCTCTTTTCCCAAGTGTCTTGGGATCTGGAATTGTGACTTATTCGTCTTTGTGTGTCTTGTTGAGCTTTGTACATAGGTGTTTACTAAGTTTGTGTGTAGTTGAATTATGGGCTTAAATGGGTTTATTTTAGTGTCTGTCTCTGCAAGATAAAATTTTTAAGCTGGTCTTAAAGTCATCTTGCTTTTTTAAACCCTTGTTCTTATTTCCACTATTTTCATGTTTAGAAGCTTTTCTGTGGTCTGGAATTCTTGCCTGTTTCTAAGTTTATTTGTTAAGATCAGTTGGATTTGGTCATTATTGTCTGTGAACGAAAGTATTAATGTGTATTTATATAGATTTATTTTTCCAGTGGGTTTGCATATGTTATTTTATTTGGTCATGTAAATTTTTCAAGATAGAAGAAAGTAAATAGGGGTTTGTTAAAGTCTTTACTCATGGTACCATCAATTTAATGAAACTTTAAAATTTGTGTTTCTCAATGGCCTTGTTATTTAAAAGTTTTTTTAAGGTCATCATTATTGCTTCAGCCTAGTTTATAATGGATCATATAGTGTATGTATAGCTGTGTTATCTTTAATATATGACATCTTAGCATATTTCATAGAGTTGTAATAGCATAATTTTTTTTGGTTATATAGATGAGAGGTTTCTGTGTTGGCCAGGCTGGCCTTGAACGCCCAGCCTCGCCTCCTTATGCACCAGGACAACAGGCCTCAGCTACCACGGCTCCTAGCATAATTTTTTTAAACAGATCTCTTGGTGGATATTAACTTTTGTCATTTAAAAAAAAAATGCTTTAACAGCTTGGGCAACGTGGTTATATTCCATCTCTACAAAAAATACAGAAATTTTCCAGGCATGTTGGTGAGCGTTGGAACACTGAGATGGGAGGATGGCTTGAGCTCAGGAGGCGAAGATTGCAGTGAGTGAAGATTGCACCATTGCACTCCAGCCTGGGAGGCAGAGTGAGAACCTGTCTCAAAAAAACACACAAAAAACCAACCAAACAAAAACCTGCTTTAAATATCTTACCCTAGAATTAGGAATTACAGGAAATTACTTTGAATTATTTTTGGGGCTTAAAATACTGGGAGCTGAATTACTAGTTACTCATTTTGATGGTGTATTATAGAGTAGGTGTTACTTTCCCAATTTTGTGGCTTAGGAAACTGAGGCCAAATTAACAGACTTTTTGAAGGTGACACAGTTTGTGATGGAGTCAGAAGAGAGGATTTATTACTGCTTTCTCTGGTTCTGTGGTTCTGGCTATTGTCTTTACCTGATACCACTGACATTCTTTCTCCTCTGTCTATTGAATGCATGTATTTTATGATTATACTTCCGAAAATACAATGTAATCTTTTTGTAGTAGTTCTCTGAGGAGAAGACAGAACCAACAACATGTGCTAGATTGGTTATGGTTAAATTTGTCATAAAGCATATAATAATAATGAGGTTTTGTTGTTAGTGGATAACAGGAGAGTGGTTTAAGAATTTAGGCTCTGGGTTGTATCTCCCCAGGTTTGAATCCTTGGTTCTGCCACTTAATAACTATGTAACCACAGGCATGTAGTAAAATAATGGGTAATAATGTATTTACTTGAAGAAGAACAGTGCCTTGCGTGTAGCAAACATCATGTTACTTAATGTATTTGAAGTCATTTAGGACTTGAATAAATAAGCAAGTTCCATATTTAGCAGTGCCAAATAAATCATATTTAAATAATCAAAAATCAAATTATATAATTTATTGGAACCTACTCAGATTGCAGTTTTCAGTACAGATAAAATATTTGTCTTTCCCATCGATTCTTGGTATCTCTTAAAGTTTCAAAGTCAATTAACTTTGAAGTCGTATTCTTTTTGAGAATTTACTTGATAACCATCAAAATGGTCCCTTAGCTTTTTTTCAAGACAGATCTCACTCTGTAGCACAGGCTGGAGTGCAGTGGGCATGGACATGGTCCACTGTAGTCTCGAACTCTTGAGCTCAAGCAGTCCTCCTACCTGTCTCCCAAGCAGCTGGGAGTACAGGCATGCACCACCATGCCCAGCTAATTTTTTTAATTTTTTGTAGAGACTGGGTCTGACATGTTGTCCAGGCTGATCTCAGACTCCTAGGCTGGAGTGATCCTGTCACCTCAGCCTTCCAAAGTGCTGGAATTTATAGGCAAGAGCCACAGCATCTGGCCCCCTTAGGGCTTTTTATTTTATTTTATTCTTTTTACTTTTGAGGCAGAGTCTACCTCTGTCGCCCAGGCCGGCGTGCAGTGGCGCAATCTTGGCTCACTGCAACCTCTGCCTCCCTGGTTCAAGCGATTCTCTTGCCTCAGCCTCCCGAGTAGCTGGGATTACTGGCATGCGCCGCCATGCCCTGCCAATTTTTGTATTTTTTTCTCTTTTTAGCAGAGACAGGGTTTCGCTGTGTTGGCCAGGCTGATCTCAAACTCCTGGCCTCAAGTTATCTGCCTACCTCGGCCTCCCAGAGTGCTGGGATTACAGATGTGAGCCACTGTGCCTGGCCCCTTAGAGCTTTTTAAAAGAAAGTAAGATGTAGTTCTTGTTTCATTTTCTAGTAGCTCTATATACATGAGGAACTAATCCCAGTTTTTTTTTTGTTTTTTTTTTTTTCGAAACGGAGTCTTGCTCTGTCTCCCAGGCTGGAGTGCAGTGGCGCCATCTCGGCTCACTGCAAGCTTCGCCTCCTGGGTTCACGCCATTCTCCTGCCTCAGCCTCCCGAGTAGCTGGGACTACAGGCGCCCGCCACCACGCCCAGCTAATTTTTTATTTTTAGTAGAGACGGGGTTTCACCGTGTTAGCCAGGATGGTCTCGATCTCCTGACCTCGTGATCTGCCCGCCTCGGCCTCCCAAAGTGCTGGGATTACAGGCATGAGCCACTGTGCCCAGCCAATCCCAGTATTTTTGATGAGATTTAACTTCTATGAGTATTTAGAAGAATTCTTTGCTGTTTTCTCTGGGGCTTATGTCTGAAAGTAAAGTGTTAGCTGGGACTTACAGGCATGTGCCACCACTCCTGGCTATTACTATTGTTAATACGCTAATAGAAATATTGGTTTGAAAAGCATGTAGAATATCACATGCAGAAGGGTCTGAAGTCTCTTGATATTATTAAAAATTCTTCCTATAATTTTTTCTCCATTTTTTTTTCCCTTTGTGTTTTGATCCAAGGACTAGATCAAGGATATCTTTTCCTTCGGATGATTTTCTTTATTGTGTTTGTTTTTAGTTCTTTAAAAATAAAACCAGCTTAATTTTATTTTCAAAATACGGATAGATTCATTATATAAAACAATTATAAGTTGAGAACTATGTATAAAGGGCTATGTTATGAACAATTAAGATGAAATAAATTAGTTGTACTTATTTTGTAATTCTTTTTAGGCTAGAGTGTTTTCATTCTCAATTTTTCATACATTGCTTTTTCAGAAGGCTAATAGGAATGACAATAATGTTTCAAAATATTTTGATTCTTATTGATGCCCCATGTTTTGTCTGTCTAAAGTGTCAACCTAAGAAAAAGTCTACGCCACTGAAGTATGAAGTTGGAGATCTCATCTGGGCAAAATTCAAGAGACGCCCATGGTGGCCCTGCAGGATTTGTTCTGATCCGTTGATTAACACACATTCAAAAATGAAAGGTAATACTTGCAGTGATTATACATGTTAAAGGCAGTTGCCTTTAGAATAACTCAGTTTTTGTTATCTTAATAATAATATATTTTTTTCCTTGGAACATTTTGTGAATGAATTGGTGTTACATATTTTATCTTTTGGGGCTTTTAATAGTTCGTTTTACTCTATGATTTAAACCTTCTCTCAGTTTTTTTTTGTTTGTTTGTTTGTTTTTGAGACGGAGTCTCGCTCTTGTTGCCCAGGCTGGACTGTAGTGGTGCAATCTCAGCTCGCCGCAACCTCTGACTTGTGAGTTCAAGCGATTCTCCTGCCTTAGCCTCCCGAGTAGCTGGGATTACAGGCACCCGCCACCACGCTTGGCTAATTTTTTGTTTTTTGTTTTTTGTTTTTTTTGAGATGGAGTTTTGCTCTTGTTGCCCAGGCTGGAGTGCAGTGGCGTGATCTCAGCTCACCGCAACCTCCGCCTCCCGGGTTCAAGCAATTCTCCTGGCTCAGCCTCCTCAGTAGCTGGGATTGCAGGCATGTGCCACTACGCCCAGCTAATTTTGTAGTTTTAGTAGGAACGGGGTTTCTCCATGTTGGTCAGACTGGTCTCGAGCTCCCGACCTCAGGCGATCTGCCTGCCTTGGCCTCCCAAAGTGCTGAGATTACAGGCATGAGCCCTGCACCAGGCCTAATTTTTGTATTTTTAGTAGAGACGGGGTTTCACCATGTTGGCCAGGCTGGTCTTGAACTCCTGAGATGAGGTGATCCGCCCGCCTCAGACTCCCAAAGTATGGGGATTACAGGCGTGAGCCACTGTGCCCGGCTGATTTAAACATTCTCAATTATTCTGTTGATGCCAGGAAGGTGTTAGGCCATTTCTCTAATGTTTACATTGTCCGGAATCACCTTTTAGTATATTTACGTATTTCTACTTTAATCAGGTTTGTATCATTTTTGATAATATAAAAGCTGAAACAATTGTAAATGTTTATTAATAATTCTGAAGTTTAAAATTTTAATTTGGAGTATTTCCTTTAAATGCTATTGTTTGTTTTTCAGTTGATAGTTGTGTTTGAATCTCAGGTACCTTAGTTTTAAATTACTCTAAAGGATGGGGCTGAAACTTGATTTATTTTTATTTTATTTTATTTTAGAGAAGAATTTCTGCTCTGTCTCCCAGGCTGGAGTGCAGCGGCATGATCTCGGCTCACCGCAAGCTCTGCCTGCTGGGTTCATGCCATTCTCCTGCCTCAGCCTCCCGAGTAGCTGGGACTACAGGCGTCCGCCACCACGCGCAGCTAATTTTTTTGGTATTTTTAGTAGAGACGGGGTTTCACTGTGTTAATCAGGATGGTCTTGATCTCTTGACCTCGTGATCTGCCTGCCTCGGCCTCGCAAAATGCTGGGATTACAAGCGTGAGCCACCGCGCTGGGCCAATTTTTGTATTTTTAGTAGAGATGGGGTTTCACCATGTTGGCCAGGCTGGTCTTGAACTCCTGACCTCAGGTGATCCTCCTTCCTCAGCCTCCCAAAGTGTTGGGATTACAGGTGTGAGCCAGCCACTGCACCTGGCCTGAAACTTGATTTGAGCTGTCCTTTTTTCTGTTAGGATGGTAGTGATTTTATTTTAGTTTGAATATATGTATTTTAGTTTCTGAAAGTCAGATGTTGGTGAGATTCAGAAAAATCAGCTTACTGTCTGCTTTGCTGTGATCTGCCACGTTCTTCACTCCTTTCAACAGGCAACCAATTGATACTAATTTTTGTTGTTGTTGTTGTTGTTTTGTTTTGAGACGGAATCTTGCTCTGTCACGTACGTTGGAGTGCAGTGGCACAATTTTGGCTCACTGCAACCTCTGCCTCCCGGGTTCAAGCGATTCTCCTCCTGCCTCAGCCTCCAGAGTAGCTGGGATTACAGGTGCGTGCCACCATGCCCAGCTAATTTTTGTATTTTAGTAGAGACGGGGTTTCACCATGTTGGCCAGGCTGGTCTCAAACTCCTGACCTCAAGTGAACCACAGGTCTTGGCCTCCCAAAGTGTTTGGATTACAGGCGTGAGCCACCACACCTGGCCAATATTAATATATTTTTATATACATAATGTTTTTTCATGTAAATTATATTTTTATTTACATGAGTAAATATATACTTCTTAGTCATCTTCCACGTCTTTCCTTTATCACAAACAGAACATTGTATATTTTGTAGCTTGCCTTTTCCACTTTGTGGAGATTTTTTTTCATATTTTTATTATTTATGTATTTGTTTATTTTTCTGAGACAGGATCTCATTCTGTTGCCTAGGCTGGAGTGTAATGGCATAACCACGCCTCACTGAAGCCTTGATCTCCAGGGCTCAAACAGTCATCCAACCTCAGCATCCTGAATAGCTGGAATAGCTGGGAGCACAGACCTGTGCCACCACACATGGCTTTTTTTTTTTGAAGGGGGGGGGGGTGGAGATAGTGTCTCCATGTATTACCCAGGCTGGTCTTGAAATCCTGAGCTTAATAAGGGATCCTCCCACCTTGGCCTTCCAGAGTGCTGGGATTACATGTGTGAGTCACCATGCCTCTTTTTTTTTTTTTTTTTTTAAAAAGGATGATTTCTCCAAAGTAGAATTCCTGGATTTGATTTTATAGTTTGAATAATGAGGTGCCCAAAAACGTTTATAAATTTTAGTGTCTTTTTTTTTTTTTTTGAGACGGAGCCTCTCTCTGTCTCCCAGGTTGGAGTGCAGTGGCACAATCTCGGCTCACTGCAAGCTCCACCTCTGGGGTTCACACCATTCTCCTGCCTCAGCCTCCTGAGTACCTGGGACTACAGGTGCCAGAACCTAGCACGGTACTAGGTTTTGTGTCTGGGCGCAGTGGCTCACACCTGTAATTCCAGCACTTTGGGAGGCTAAGGCGGGCAGATCACCTGAGGTCAGGAGTTCGAGACCAGTCTGGCTGACATGGTGAAACCCAGTGTTTACTAAAAATACAAAAATTAGCCAGGTGTGTTGGCATGCTCCTACAATCCCAGCTACTGGGGAGGCTGAGGCAGAAGAATTGCTTGAGCCCGGGATGCGGAGGTTGCCGTGATCCAAGATCACACTACTGCACTCCAGCCTGGGCGACAGAGCGAGACTCTGTCTCAAAAGAAAAAAATAACTTAGTGTGTTAAAAATTTAATACCTTGACCAGGCACGGTAGCTCATGCCTATAATCCCAGCACTTTGGGAGTCTGAGGTGGGAGGATCACTTGAGCCCAGGAGTTTGAGACCAGCCTTGGCAATACAATGAGACACTTTCTCTTTAATTCAAAAAAAATGTTGATACCTTATCCTTTGTGACCTGTCTGGATATTTAAATTCTACTACTAGAAAACTCTGAGTCCTCCTTTTCTAACCTCCCTGTCCCTATGACTGCTGGTTTCTTACTCATTAGGGTGTCTCTCTCTCTCTCCTCATCTCTCTTTTGATTTAGGGTCTCATTCTATTGCCCAGGCTGGAATGCAGTGGCGTGATCATGACTCATTGCAGCCATAGCTTCCCAGGGTCAAGCGATCTTCCCTCCTGTGCCTTCCAAGCAGCTGGGGCTACAGGCATTCGCCCCTATGCCTGGCTTAGTTTTTAATTTTTTTGTAGAGACAGGGTTTTGCCTTGTTGCCCAGGCTGGTCTGAAACTCCTGGGCTCAAGCGATCTGCCCGCCTGGACCTCCCAAAGTACTTGGGATTACTGACGGGAGCTACCGCACTCAGCCTATTTATAGTGTTTCTTATGCATACTAGTTGAGTCCATGCTATTTATTTGACAAATAGTAAATACCTTGTATAGATTGAGTACTGTGCTAGGTTTTGGGATTCATTATTGGGCCATACATCTATCCTGCTTGCTCTCATGAGAAATTAGAATCTAGTATAAGGGACAAGACACCAGAAAATAATCAAATGCATTATTACTTAACTGAGAAGTCTGTGCAAGGAACAATTTTGATGCCTATTCAGTGATATAACAGGGATAACTGACCTGGACTTTTCATCAGTGGTGTTTGCTAATGAAGTTATCTCTGATCTGTTACTTGAGAGGATGAGTTGGGAGTTAACTAGGGAAGAGAGAAGAAGATGATTCCAGGAATCTGCAGCTCACAGAGTAATGGAGGGTGGCACAGTATGAGGCTGGGAAGTAGATATGGGACAAAGTGTTTAGTGCCTTGTTGACTTTGTTAAAAAATTTTGTTATTTTTATCTCAGAAACAATGTATATAATTAGAAAGTGTTTAGCAGGAGCCGCCATGCTCTGATCTGTTCATTTTAAAAGTTCACTATGGCTGGATTGTTGAACATGTGTTAGAGGGGGACCACAAATAAGTAAAAAGAGACAGTTAAGTCATTATTAGTGATTATGGTGTGATGAAAATTGCGAATAGAAAATAAAAACAGGTTAGGAGGTAAAATGCATCTGATGTAGTAATGCATTGGATAATGTTGACTGAGGGAGAATGAAGTCCTGAGGCTTTCAGTTCTCAGGTTTTCATATCATAGGATGGCTCCCACGTTTTTAGCTTCATCACTGGATGGATGAATAGATCGTCATTTACTGAGAGAACACCAGAGCATCTATAACTCAGAAAGGACATATTCTTGTTCATATTAGTTGGAGCCATGGGCAAGGCATGGGTGAGATTTTTTGGGACAAAAGATACTATGAGACAAAAGGTACATTGAGGAAGACATCATTTGACATCTGTATGGAAGAGACTGAGCTTGCTGAAAAAGAATGATGAAAAAGAATCAGATGAAACAGAAGGAAGAGGAAAAGTAGGAGAATGTGGCTAGAGTACAGTAGTATGTACTGGGGATATGTTCTAAGATTCTCAGTGGATGCCTGAAACTGGATAGTACTGAATCCCATATATATATAATGTTTTTCCTGTACATACATACCTATTATAAAGTATCATTTATAAATTGGGCATTGTGGCCGGTTGTGGTGGCTCACGCCTGTAATCCTAACACTTTGGGAATCCGAGGCGGGTGGATCACTTGAGGTCAGGAGTTGAAAGCCAGCCTGGCCAACATGGTGAAACCCTGTTTCTTCTAAAAACACACAAAAAATTAGCTGGGCCTGGTGGTGGATGCCTGTAATCCCAGCTACTGGGGAGGCTGAGGCAGGAGGATTGCTTAAACTTGGGAGGTGAAAGTTGCAATGAGCCGAGATCATACCACTGCTCTCCAGCCTGGGCAATGGAGCAAGACTCCATCTAAAAAAAAAAAATAGGAAATAAAAAATAAATTGGGTATTGTAAGAGACCAGTAACAACTAATAATAAAACAGGGCGGGTGCAGTAGCTCACGCCTATAATCCCAGCACTTTGGGAGGCCGAGGCAGGCAGATCACAAGGTCAGGCAATTGAGACCATCCTGGCTAATAAGGTGAAACCCTGTCTCTACCAAAAATACAAAACATTAGCTGGGCAGGGTGGCGGGCGCCTGTAGTCCCAGCTACTTGGCAGGCTGAGGCAGGAGAATGATGTGAACCTGGGAGGCGGAGCTTGCAGTGAGCCAAGATGGCGCCACTGCACTCCAGCCTGGGCGAGAGTGCGAGACTCCATCTCAAAAAATAAATAAAACAGAACAATTACACTGTAATAAAAGTTATGGGAATCTGTCCCCTACCTTCGACCCAAATAGCTTATTGTACTGTATCACAGGTAACTGAAACCATTGAAAGTGAAGTCTCACGTGAGCTGGGACCACTGTAGTTTAAGGACGATGTGGTCAATTTTGCTGAGTGTTGCCTAGACAGCAAATAAAATGTCCATTAGGGATAAGAAGGTGGAGATCACGAGTACCTTTTTTGTTGTTGTTGGTTTCATTGAGGTAGAAGTTAGATTGGACTGATTTGAGGCAATGGAGACAGAGACAGAGAAGGGAGGATACTGCAGGCAGATAGGTATATAGGATTCAGAAGGATTTTTATTTTTTGTTATTTTTTATTTTAATAATCTTATTTTTGAGAAAGAGTCTTGCCCTGTCACTCAGGCTGGAGTGCAGTGGCACAATTACAGCTCACTGCAACTTCCATCTCCCAGGCTCCAGGGCTCCAGGGCTCCAGGGCTCCAGCCCTCCTTCCACCTCAGCCTCCTGAGTAGCTGGGACTACAGGTGTACACCCACAACACTTGGCTAATTTTTGTATTTTTTGTGGAGACAAGATCTCCCTATGTTGCATGAACTGGTCTTGAACTCCTGGCCTTAAGTGATCCTCCCGCCTTGGCCTCCCAACGTGCTGAGATTACAGGTGTGAGCCACTGTGCCTGGCCAATTTATTCTTGACTCTAGAGACAGGGAAGTTTCAAGATGAAGGTGCTAGCCAATTCGGATCCCAGGTGAGGGCTCTCTTCCTGACTTGTAGATAACCACCTTGTTGCTGTGTCCTCATTTGGCAGAGAGCGAAAGTACTCACTGTGGCATCTTCTTTTAAGGAGACTAGTTGCATCATGAGGTCACCTCCATCATGAGGGACCTATTACTAATCTAGTAATAGTATTTAGTATTCTTAGTATATTTAGTGTATAAAATTAGTAAATCTAATTACTCCAAAGGCCTCACCTGTAAACACCAACATATGGGGTGGTCAAGGCTTCAGAATAATGCATTTCAGGAGGACACAAACATTTAGTCTGTAATAGCCCTTGTTCATCCTTCTTGAATGACAGTCTTACTAACTCTGAGTTTTAAATTGTCATCAGTAAACTGAATTCATATCCATAGTGATAGTCTTTATCCAGGCTTTAGATTTATATACTCAACTCCATACTTGAAGTTTTCACCAAGATGTCAATTTGAAAATATATTCATCACCCTAACATGGAACCCCATACTCTTTAGCTTCCTCTGTCTCCATCTTTCCACACCCATACGTGTTTGCCTTAAGCAACCACTAATGTACTTTCTGTATCTGTGGATTTGCATATTCTAGACATTTCATATGTAGTAGGTCCCCAATTTGAGTTAAAATTTTTCGACCTTACAATGGTGCGAAAGCGATACACATTAAATAGAAATGGTACTTCAAGTTACCTGTAGAACCATTCTGTTTTTCACTTTCAATGTAGTATTCAGTAAATTACAGGAGATATTCAGCAGTTAATTTTAAAATAGGCTTTGTGTCAGAAATATTGCACAACTGTAGACCAATGTAAGTGTTCTGAGCATGTTTAGCGTAGGCTAGGTGTATTAAATGCATTTTCTAATTATTATTATTTTTTTTTAGAGGCAGGGTCTTGCTTTGTTGCTCAGGCTGGAGTGTAGTGACGCGATGTCAGCTCACTGCAACCTCTGCCTCTTGGACTCATGTTATCCTCCTGCCTCAGCCCCCCAAGTAGCTGGAACTACAGGCAAGGGCCACCACGCCCAGCTAATTTTTTAATTTTTTTGTAGACAGGGTCTCCCTGTATTGCTCATGCTTGTCTTGAACTCCTGGGCTCAAACAGTCCTCTTGCCTTGGCCTCAGAAAGTGTTTGGATTATAGGCGTGAAGCCTCTGCGTCTGGCCAGCCTTCATATTCAACTTAATATTTTCTTTTCTTTTCTTTTGTTTTTTTTTGAAATGGAGTCTCTCTCTGTCACCAGATTAGAGTGCAGTGGCACGATCTCAGCTCACTGCAACCTCTGACATCCTGGTTCAAGCAATTCTCCTGCCTCAACCTCCTGAGTAGCTGGGATTACAGGCGCCTGCCACCACGCCCGGCTAATTTTTTTATTTTTAGTAGAGACAGGGTTTCACCATGTTGGTCAGGATGTTCTCCATCTCCTGACCTCGTGATCCGCCCACCTCGGCCTCCCAAAGTGCTGGGATTACAGGAGCGAGCCACCACGCCCGGCCTCAACTTAATATTTTCAGCTTATAATGGGTATGTCATGGAGCATCTGTGATTTGTTTATAATTTTTCCACAAATCTGTTGTGCTCCTCAACTTACAATGGGGATACGTTTCCACTAGGAATGCATTGGTTCTGATTTTTCCCATATCCCCATCATTGGTTATTTGACTTTTAAAAAATAGACAAAACATAAATTTAATGTTTTTTTTGTTTTGTTTTGTTGAGATAGAGTCCTGCTCTGTTGCCCAGGCTGTGGCAGGATCTCAGCTCACTGCAACCTCTGCCTCCTGGGTTCAAGCAGTTCTTCTGCCTCAGCCTCCTGAGTAGCTGGGACTATACGAGTAGCTGGGACTACAGGCATGTGCCACCACGCCTGGCTCATTTTTGTATTTTTAGTAGAGACAGGATTTCACCATGTTGGCCAGGCCGTTCTTGAACTCCTGACCTTAAGTGATCCTCCCGCCTCGGCCTCCCAAGGTGCTGGGACTATAGGCCTGAGTCACCTTTCCTCGCCTAATGTTTTCATTGTTTCAAGTAGGCAGTTCAGTAGCATTAAGTATATTAACATTGTTGTGTAGCCATTACCACTATTCATCTCCAGACTCTTTCATCTCCCAGACTGAAACTCTGTACCCATTTACCAACATCACCGTAGCCCTTGGTAACCACTGTTCTGTGTTTTTTTCCCTTATAAATTTGACTATTTTAGATACCACATATAACTAGAATCAGACATTTGTCCTATTGACCCCTTACTTCACTTATCATAATGTCTTCTAAGTTCATCAATGCTATAGTATGTTTCTGAATTTCTTTGTCTCTCTGTTAATTTTTTTAAAGGCTATATAATACGTCATTGTATTGTAAGTACCACATTTTGTTTTTCCATTCATCCATCAGAGAACATTTGGGTTGTTTCCTTTTGGCCATTCTGAACAGTGTTTCTATAAACATTGTATAGTATCTGGTGTTTTTGTATTTTTTTTTTTTTTTTTTGGATGGAGTTTCACTCTTGTTGCTCAGGCTGGAGTGCAATGAGGCGTGATCTTGGCTCACTGCAACTTCTGTCTCCTGGGTTCAAGTGATTCTCTTGCCTCAGTTGGGATTACAGGTGCATACCACCACACCTGGCACTAATTTTTGTATTTTTAGTAGAGACTGGGTTTCGCCATGTTGGCCAGGCTGGTCTCGAACTCCTGACCTCTGGTGATCTGCCTGCCTCCACCTCCCAAAGTGCTGGGATTATAGGTGTGAGCCACTGTGTCCAACCTAAGCATCTGTGGTTTTTTTTTTTGTTTTTTATTTGTTTTTTGAGACAGAGTCTTGCTCTGTCTCCCAGGCTGGAGTGCAGTAGCGGGATCTTGGCTCACTGCAACCTCTGCCTCCTGGGTTCAAGCGATTCTTCTGCCTCAGCCTTCCGAGTAGCTGGGACTAAAAGTCAGCTAAAAGTCAAAGCTGTAATGGCTAAGATCTTAACATGCCATGCAAATTCTTACAAGTCTGGTTGCTGCCCAACCTTTATTAGTTTCCCTTTTCTTCTAGTTTATGATAGTGTTTAGAACTACTTGTAGTTTTGTTTAGTTTTATTCATTCATGCCTTTGAGGGTTCTGTGCCCTCATACTATAATTCTGTCTTTAACTGTTTACTTTTTTTTTGAGATGGTGTCTCACTCTGTTGTCCAGGCTAGAGTGCAGTGGTGGGATCTCAGCTCACTGCAACCCCCGCCTCCTGAGTTCAAGCTATCCTCATGCCTCAGCCTCTCAAGTAGCTTGGATTACAGGCAAGTTGCACCACGCCTGGCTACTTTTTGTATTTTTAGTAGAGACAGGGTTTTACCATGTTGGCCAGGCTGGTCTTGAACTCCTGACCTCAGGTGATCCGCCTGCCTCAGCCTCCCAAAGGGCTGGGATTACAGGCATGAGCCTGGACAAACTGTTTAACTTTAAAAGTTGTTCAGCCTGGCGCGGTGGCTCACGCCTGTAATCCCAGCACTTTGGGAGGCCGAGGCAGGCGGATCACCTGAGGTCGGCAGTTTGAGATCAGCCTGACCAACATGAGGAAATCTCGTCTTTACTAAAAATACAAAAAATTAGTCGGGCGTGGTGGCGCATGCCTGTAGTTCCAGCTACTTGGGAGGCTGAGGCGGGAGAATCGCTTGAACCTGGGAGGCAGAGGTTGCAGTGAGCCGAGATCATGCCATAGCACTCCAGACTGAGCAACAAGAGTGAAACTCCGTCTCAGAAAAAAAAAAAAAAAGTTGTTCAAGTACTTCATTTGTCTCCTCCCACTTATAATTGAGTGTTTTTTTTTTTAAAGAAATAAGTGTTTATTTTTGCAGTTGTCATGCCTTTTGTACTGTAATCATTTATATATGACTTATCTGTCAGACAGCGAGTTCTTTTTTCTCCTCACGTTGCTGGCACATCAGAAGTTCTTGATCTGTTAATGAAATTTATTTATTTATTTATTTCTAAGACAGGGGCTTGCTGTACTGCCAGGGTGGAGTGCAGTGGCGTGATAATGGCTCACTGTATTCTTGACCTTTGAGGATGAAGTGATCCTCCCTTCTCAGCCTCCCAAATAGATGGAACTACAGGCACATGCCACCATCCTCAGCCAATTTTTTTATTTTTAGTAGAGATAGGGTCTTGCTATGTTTCCCAGGCTGGTCTCGAACTCCTGGGTTCAAGCAGTCCTCCCACTTCTGCCTCCCAAAGTATTGGGATTACAGGTGTGAGCCCCTGCACCTGGCCAGTTCAATGTATTGACTCATGGGAGAGTGATTTATTTCTCAAATTGACTTTAAGAACCTCTATATAGGTACACACATGTGTATATTAACCAGTTCCAGTTCCTGTAGGTGATTTTTATTGAAGGATTTAATTCAGTAGGTGGGAAATAAGGAGTTCATTTTTTTTTTCAGTTTGTTTTTAAAATGAACCAGACAACACAAAATTTAACTAAGTTTTAGTTTCATTATTAAGCTTTTTTTTATAGAAAAACTACCATGTGTACACTTTTGAAACCAGCATTTATAGAGAAGTTACCGTTGACAGTTCAGTTTATAAATCCCTTCTCTCCTTTGTCTTTCTTTTTTCATTTTTCATTTTGCATTCTGAGGGAAGTGGGCATTCCATAATTCTTCCAAAGGTTATTTGGATTCTTTTCTGTGTTTTGAAATAAGACATGGTTGTTACAAGGGAACTAGATGTGAGTTAAAATGAATTTTCGTATAAAATGATTTTTATTTCCTTTTATTAAAAGTGACAAATTGTTAAACATGTGTTGTCCTGACTCTCTTTTGTGACACTTTTTAGTGTAATAAAAGTTGCTAATAAAATTGTAAATGTGTGGAAGATAACATATACTAGATGAATTATAATCTTTTCTAGATGGGATTTGTATTTTCATATTTTTAATTGTATGTATAGAACTTTAGATAACCAAGAAATTATAGGCTAAACTGGATTTATTTTTGGTTTTATTACTGGTAGGCTTTCCTTTTTCTTTTAAAATTTCCCTAATTTGAAATATTGCATTTCACTTTCTTTGCAAAACCAGTGTTTGACCATGCGTTTGTTCTCTCTGAAGTTATTGAACTTACTATATCTAAAATATCAAAACCATACATTATTTTGGGGGTGTGGTTGTGGGGAGGAATCCATGCAAAGCACCTTGTGTGGTGCTTGTCTATGAGTAGCTACACTATAAATGTTAACAGATCATACATGTTGCTTTGCTGAAACATTTCTTCTTCTTTATATTAGCCTAGTGTTTTTCACGTTTTCTTTTTTTTTTTTTTTGTATATATATTTTTGTTGCTGTGGGCTTACTATACATCTTCTGTATTTTTGGAACAATGAAATTGTAGACTGATAGTGAAGGAAACTTACCTGTCTACTATCTTAATTTCTTCTTTGTAGTTAATCTACATTTAGCTGGTTTTGAAGCTATACCACATCATCAGACTAGACTACTGATTCTTTCATAACCTCCTGTGTATTTTCTTGCCACACATATATAATACTTAAAATTTTCCTTGTGTATGATCTACTCTAGATTGTCTAGTTCAGTGGGCATGTTAGTTGTTTCCAGACAGTCTTCTTTGGCAGCAATGATGTGGCTATTCTCTTAATGATGAGAAGTAATTTCTTTGATCTAATGATTCTGGTTCTCTTACCCTTACCTAGTTTCCAACCGGAGGCCCTATCGGCAGTACTACGTGGAGGCTTTTGGAGATCCTTCTGAGAGAGCCTGGGTGGCTGGAAAAGCAATCGTCATGTTTGAAGGCAGACATCAATTCGAAGAGCTACCTGTCCTTAGGAGAAGAGGGAAACAGAAAGAAAAAGGATATAGGCATAAGGTAGGAAACGAAAAAGGCTTTTTATTGAGTGACAGAAGCAAGTAAGAAAAAGAAAGAAAATGGCCTTTTATTTATTTTCGAGACAGAACCTTGCTCTGTTTCCCAGATTGGAGTACAGTGGTGCAATCTTTTGTTCACTGCAACCTCCGGGTCCCAGGTTCAAGTGATTCTCGTGCTTCAGCCTCTTGAGTAGCTGGGATTATAAGCGAGCACCACCACGCCTGGCTAACTTTTGTATTTGGTAGAGACAGGATTTCACCATGTTGGCCAGGTTGGTCTTGAACTCCTGAGCTCAAGCAGCTTCCCAAAATGCTGGGATTACAGGTGTGAGCCACTGTGCCTGGCCCGGCCTTTTAAAAATAATTATCTACTTGGGAGTTAGCAGAGAGGAGGCAGGGAAGAAGCATTACATTTTTGAAATGTGTGTCACTCAGTAGTGAAAATTATGACATAGCATGACCATTCTTTTGTTATGTTTTATGCATGATGAAAGTGATCATTAAAATGAAATATTCTGCTTCTTGCCACTTGGACTAATTATTTCTGTTAATGAGAATAATGTGGTTTTTTTTGTTTGTTTGTTTGTTTGTTTTTGGAGACAGAGTCTCACTCTGTCACCCAGGCTGAAGTACAGTGGCACACTCTTGGCTCACTGCAACTTCCGCCTCCCAGGTTTCAGCCATTCTTGTGCCTTAGCCTCCCAAGTAGCTGGGATTATAGGTGCCCGCCACCACACCTGGCTAATTTTTGTATTTTTAGTAGAGACAGGGTTTTGCCATATTGGCCAGGCTGGTCTTGAACTCCTGATGTCAGGTGATCAACTCACCTCAGCCTCCCAAAGTGCTGGGATTACAGGTGTGAGCCACTGCGCCCACTGAGAACCATAAAGTTTTTAATAATTTTCTTTTTTATGTTTGTCAGTGCCTAAGTCTAAAGTTTCTACTCTAGTTATATTTCAACCATCAGTATTGTGGCTTTTTTTCTTTTGCTTGATGTTTTATGTTAAATTTGGCTGAGAAAAATACCAGCTTATTTTAATACTCTTTTTTCCTCCAGTTTTTTTTATTGTGTTAAAATATATATAATATAAAAATTACTATCTTAAACACTTTTAAGTGTACAGTTAATGGTTTTAAATACATTTATAATGGTGTGCAAACATCTCATAATTATTTTCACCTTGCAAATCTGAAACTCTTTTACCTGTTAAACAGTAATTCCCCATTTGTCCTTCTCCCGTCACCTGTCACCACCATTCTACTGTTTGTCTCTATGATTTAATATTCTCTTATATTCAATTCTAGAAGGAGAAATAATAATTCTTAGTTTGGTGTTTTATACTCCCCTGGGTCTAAATAACTTTTATTTATTATTATCATTCTTTGATACGGGGGTCTCTCTATGTTGTTCATGCTAGAGTGCTGTTGCACAGTCATCTTTTACTGCAGCTACGACCTCCCAGGCTCGAGCCATTCTCCTGCCTCAGTCTCCCGAGTAGCTGGGACTACAGATATGTATGACTACAGTGGCTAATTTTTATTTATTATTATTATTATTATTTAAAACAGAGTCTTGCTCTGTCACCCAGGCCGGAGTACAATGGTACAATTTTGGCTCACTGCAACCTCTGCCTCCTGGGTTCAGGCGATTCTCATGCGTTAGCCTCCCAAATAGTTGGGATTACAAGTGTATGCCACCACACCTGGCTAATTTTTGTATTTTTAGTAGAGACAGGGTTTCACCATGTTGGCCAGGCTGGTCTCAAACTCCTGTCCTCAAGTGATCCATCTGCCTCGGTTTCCCAAAGTGCTGGGATTACAGGCATGAGTCACTGTGCCCAGCCCCAATTTTTATTTTTATTTTTTTGTAGAACGACAAGGTCTTGCCATGTTGCCCAGGCTGGTCTTGAACTCCTGGACTTAATCTTCTCATGTCGGTTTCCCAAAGTGATGGGATTACAGGCATGAGATACCATGCTGGCAATACTTGTAGACTATTTTTAAAAATCATAATTAGGATAATTTAGAGTTCATATGCAGGGTCTGCCACTTAACACTTGAGTTCTCAAAGACTTGGCGTCTTCATCTGTAAAGCTAGTACAATAACTTACACCTTATAGAACTGTTGTAAACATTAGAAATAAGTATAAAATATTTAATATGACATACAATTGATGCTTTAGAAACAATTAGTATGTGTTGTTAGGATGAAAGAGGTTAACGGCTTCCTTTCAGATATTTCAGCTGGTTGCTGATAGGGATGTGTCGGTTATTTTGTTAAGTCTTTAGGTATGTAGAGTTACCAATCTTTTTAGAGGTGTTTATTGGGGCTTTCAGGTTCTGGAAAATTGATTTACTCTGGTCACAGTCATGAGCATTAGTGGATATGTGTTTCTGTGCTTAAAAAAAAAAAAAATACACACTACCAGATTGTCCGTTTGATCCTTTCAAGAGGAGGCTACTCCTCTAGTTACCCTATTTTTTTTTTTTTTTTTTTTCTTTTTGAGATGGAGTCTCACTCTGTCGCCCCAGCTGGAATGCAGTGGCATGATCTCGGCTCACCACAACCTCTGTCTCCTGGGTTCAAGCAATTCTCCTGCTTCAGCCTCCCAAGTAGCTGAGATTACAGGCTGCACCACCACGCCCTGCTAATTTTTGTATTTTTTAGTAGAGACAGGGTTTCACTATGTTGGCCAGGCTGGTCTCGACCTCCTAACCTAAGGTGACCCCCTGCCATCCCCCCGACCTTGGCCTCTCAAAATGCTGGGATTACAGGCGTGAGCCACTGTGCCCGGCCTCGGTACCCTAATGATTTATTTTTTAATTTATTTATTTTTATTTATTTATTTCGAGACAGAGTCTCGCTCTGTTGCACAGGCTGGAGTGCAGTGGCGCGATCTCAGCTCACTACAACCTCCGCCTCCCGGGTTCACGCCATTCTCCTGCCTCAGCCTCCCGAGTAGCTGGGACTACAGGTGTCCGCCACCAGGCCTGGCTAATTTTTTATATTTTTAGTATAGACGGGGTTTCACCATGTTAGCCAGGATGGTCTCGATCTCCTGACCTTGTGATCTGCCCACCTCAGCCTCCCCAAGCACTGGGATTACAGGCGTGAGCCACCGTGCCTGGCCTATTTATTTAAATTTTTTTTTTTTTTTTTTTCAGAGAGGCGATGGGTCTCCCTGTGTTTCCCAGGCTGGACTAAAGACATCCTCCTGCCTCAGCCTCGCAAAGTGCTGGGATTAAAGGTGTGAGCCACTCCACCCAGCCTTTTATTTATTTATTTTATTTTTTAAAATTTGAGACAGGATTGTGCTCTGTCATCCAGGCTGGAGTGCAGTGGCACGGTTTCGGCTCACTGCAACTTTCACCTCCTGGGCACAAATGATCCTCCTACCTCAGCCTACTGAGTAGCTGGGACCATATGCATGCAGCATGTCCGGCTTGTGTGTGTGTGTGTGTGTGTGTGTGTTTAGTAGAGACAGGGTGTGTGTGTGTGTGTGTGTGTGTGTGTGTCTGTGTGTGTGTTTAGTAGAGACAGGGTCTCGTTGTGTTACCCAGGTTGGTCTTGAACTCCAGAGCTCATGTAATCCACCTGCCTCAGCCTCTCAAAGTCCTGGGAGTACAGCCATGAGCCACCGTCCCCAGCAATGATCTTAATGTTTACTTGCTCTGCAGAACATCCCCTTCACAAATATTAAAGTATTTGTGAACACTATGTGGTAGTTAGAATCTTGACTAATACCTATTGTATGAAGGTAAGGAAGAAAATAAGAGTCTGAAAAATTAGCTGTATTTCAGAGTCTCAATGTTTTCATGCTGTGAGGTATCCAGAAAAGATAATGTAATACCCATGGTGTCATCAGTATAATAGCTCTGGATTACATGATGAAGCCTAGGAGATGGCTTGGTTATAATCCAGTTTATATTTAACATTTATAGTCAATTCTTGATTAGCCAGGTGGCTAGTGATAACTAGAATTTCAAATTTCAAGTTCCCTAGGGAGGTAGATCAAACCTGCTGATTCCTCTTATCCTGTTTTTTCTATATTCATCATCTTTAACCTTTTGCTTTTCTTTTTCTTTTTTTTTTCTTGCTTTTTCTTTTTTTCTTTTCTTTTTTCTTCTTGAGACAGAGTCTTGCTCTGTCACCCAGGCTGGAGTACAGTGGCGTGATCTCAGCTCACTGGAGCCTCCACGTACTGGGTACAAATGATTCTCGTGTCTTAGCCTCCCTACTTTCTTTTTTATGCAACTGAACATGTGTTTGGGCTTCATATTCCTTAATTAATTAATTAATTAATTAATTTTTTGAGATGGAGTCTTGCTCTGTCCCCCATGCTGGAGTGCAATGGCGTGATCTCCAACTCCCGGGTGCTAGTGATTCTCCTGCCTCAGCCTCCACAGTAGCTGGGAATATAGGTGTCTGCCACCACACCTGGCTAATTTTTTTATTTTTAGTAGAGATGGGGTTTGGCGATGTTGGCCAGGGTTGTCTTGAACTCCTGACCTGAGGTGATCCGTCCTCCTCAGCCTCTGAAAGTGCTGGGATTACAGGCATGAGCCACACACCCGGCCAAGTATTCTTTAATTTAGAAGTATAATGTTACCAGTTTTAGTCTATATTCTGCTTTGTGCTTATAAATGCAGGGAGGGTGGAGTGTTTGTGAGATCAGTCCTTACTCTAATGACATAATCTTATTAGCAGAAGTATTTTTGAGGAAGCTCCGTTAGGGTGATTCAGATACTGCTTGAGCTCAGGTGCTAACTACCTGGCTGGTTCCATAAAAGCAGGAGGCCTGACAGGTTTGTAAAAGCTTCTGATTTCAGGCCGGGTGCAGTGGCTTATACCTGTAATCCCAGCACTTTGGGAGGCTGAGGTGAGCGGATCACTTGAGGTCAGGAGTTTGAGACCAGCCTGGCCAATATGGTGAAACCCCTATTCTACTGAAAATACAAAAAATTAGCTGGGTGTGGTGGCGGGTGCCTGTAATCCCAGCTACTTGGGAGGCTGAGGAAGGAGAATCACTTGAACCCGGAGGCAGAGGTGGTGAGCGAAGATTGTGCCACTGCACTCCAGCCTGGGCGACAGAGCAAGACTCTGTCTCGGAAAAAAAAAAAAGCTTCTGATTTCATCTCCCTTTTCCCCCACCCATTTCTTTGATAAGTGATAATTCTTTTTCTCCTTTAAATTTAAGGTTCCTCAGAAAATTTTGAGTAAATGGGAAGCCAGTGTTGGACTTGCAGAACAGTATGATGTTCCCAAGGGGTCAAAGAACCGAAAATGTATTCCTGGTTCAATCAAGTTGGACAGTGAAGAAGATATGCCATTTGAAGACTGCACAAATGATCCTGAGTCAGAACATGACCTGTTGCTTAATGGCTGTTTGAAATCACTGGCTTTTGATTCTGAACATTCTGCAGATGAGAAGGAAAAGCCTTGTGCTAAATCTCGAGCCAGAAAGAGCTCTGATAATCCAAAAAGGACTAGTGTGAAAAAGGGCCACATACAATTTGAAGCACATAAAGATGAACGGAGGGGAAAGATTCCAGAGAACCTTGGCCTAAACTTTATCTCTGGGGATATATCTGATACGCAGGCCTCTAATGAACTTTCCAGGATAGCAAATAGCCTCACAGGGTCCAACACTGCCCCAGGAAGTTTTCTGTTTTCTTCCTGTGGAAAAAACACTGCAAAGAAAGAATTTGAGACTTCAAATGGTGACTCTTTATTGGGCTTGCCTGAGGGTGCTTTGATCTCAAAGTGTTCTCGAGAGAAGAATAAACCCCAACGAAGCCTGGTGTGTGGTTCAAAAGTGAAGCTCTGCTATATTGGAGCAGGTGATGAGGAAAAGCGAAGTGATTCCATTAGTATCTGTACCACTTCTGATGATGGAAGCAGTGACCTGGATCCCATAGAACACAGCTCAGAGTCTGATAACAGTGTCCTTGAAATTCCAGATGCTTTCGATAGAACAGAGAACATGTTATCTATGCAGAAAAATGAAAAGATAAAGTATTCTAGGTTTGCTGCCACAAACACTAGGGTAAAAGCAAAACAGAAGCCTCTCATTAGTAACTCACATACAGACCACTTAATGGGTTGTACTAAGAGTGCAGAGCCTGGAACTGAGACGTCTCAGGTTAATCTCTCTGATCTGAAGGCATCTACTCTTGTTCACAAACCCCAATCAGATTTTACAAATGATGCTCTCTCTCCAAAATTCAACATGTCATCAAGCATATCCAGTGAGAACTCGTTAATAAAGGGTGGGGCAGCAAATCAAGCTCTATTACATTCGAAAAGCAAACAGCCCAAGTTCCGAAGTATAAAGTGCAAACACAAAGAAAATCCAGTTATGGTAGAACCCCCAGTTATAAATGAGGAGTGCAGTTTGAAATGCTGCTCTTCTGATACCAAAGGCTCTCCTTTGGCCAGCATTTCTAAAAGTGGGAAAGTGGATGGTCTAAAACTACTGAACAATATGCATGAGAAAACCAGGGATTCAAGTGACATAGAAACAGCAGTGGTGAAACATGTTTTATCCGAGTTGAAGGAACTCTCTTACAGATCCTTAGGTGAGGATGTCAGTGACTCTGGAACATCAAAGCCATCAAAACCATTACTTTTCTCTTCTGCTTCTAGTCAGAATCACATACCTATTGAACCAGACTACAAATTCAGTACATTGCTAATGATGTTGAAAGATATGCATGATAGTAAGACGAAGGAGCAGCGGTTGATGACTGCTCAAAACCTGGTCTCTTACCGGAGTCCTGGTCGTGGGGACTGTTCTACTAATAGTCCTGTAGGAGTCTCTAAGGTTTTGGTTTCAGGAGGCTCCACACACAATTCAGAGAAAAAGGGAGATGGCACTCAGAACTCTGCCAATCCTAGCCCTAGTGGGGGTGACTCTGCATTATCTGGGGAGTTGTCTGCTTCCCTACCTGGCTTAGTGTCCGACAAGAGAGACCTCCCTGCTTCTGGTAAAAGTCGTTCAGACTGTGTTACTAGGCGCAACTGTGGACGATCAAAGCCTTCATCCAAATTGCGAGATGCTTTTTCAGCCCAAATGGTAAAGAACACAGTGAACCGTAAAGCCTTAAAGACCGAGCGCAAAAGAAAACTGAATCAGCTTGCAAGTGTGACTCTTGATGCTGTACTGCAGGGAGACCGAGAACATGGAGGTTCATTGAGAGGTGGGGCAGAAGTTCCTAGTAAAGAGGATCCCCTTCAGATAATGGGCCACTTAACAAGTGAAGATGGTGACCATTTTTCTGATGTGCATTTCGATAACAAGGTTAAGCAATCTGATCCTGGTAAAATTTCTGAAAAAGGACTCTCTTTTGAAAACAGAAAAGGCCCAGAGCTGGACTCTGTAATGAACAGTGAGAATGATGAACTCAATGGTGTAAATCAAGTGGTGCCTAAAAAGCGGTGGCAGCGTTTAAACCAAAGGCGCACTAAACCTCGTAAGCGCATGAACAGATTTAAAGAGAAAGAAAACTCTGAGTGTGCCTTTAGGGTCTTACTTCCTAGTGACCCTGTGCAGGAGGGGCGGGATGAGTTTCCAGAGCATAGAACTCCTCCTTCAGCAAGCATACTTGAGGAACCACTGACAGAGCAAAATCATGCTGACTGCTTAGATTCAGTTGGGCCACGGTTAAATGTTTGTGATAAATCCAGTGCCAGCATTGGTGACATGGAAAAGGAGCCAGGAATTCCCAGTTTGACACCACAGGCTGAGCTCCCTGAACCAGGTAAGGACATCTAAATGTGATAAAAAAAAAAAAATTGGAGAAAGTGCTGATAAACATTGTCCTTCTGAAATTGGTCTGTTGTAATGGTAAAGTGAAGTATAAACTGGGGGGAAGAATCATCACTTCAATGAAGAAGGAGTTTTATGTAGAAAGGTCTGAATTTTGAAGATGAGATTTCCATATATATTCAAAAGTTAAACTTTACCAGAAGCCCTTTTCCCCAACCTTTTCAAGTAAATCTCTATAACATCTTTCTTTCTCACTTTCTCTGTCTTTCTCTCTCTTTTTTTTTTTTTTTAATTTTTTTTTTCTTTTGAGACAGGGTCTCACTGTGTTGCCCAGGCTGGTCTCAAACTCCTGAGTTCACACCATCTGCCAGCCTCTGCCTCCTAAAGTGCTGGGATTACTCTTTCCTGACCTGTTCCCCGTTTCTTACCTTTTAAAATCCCCAAGCTTTTTGGGACTCAATATGTAACTGCAAGTAATTGAGAGGCTCTGATCCTAGGATTTAAATCCAGTTGTTAGGTTATAGAAAGCAAATAGATTCTATTGGATGGTAGTTTCTTTTTTTTTTCTTAAGGCACCTGCCACCATACCTGGTAATTTTTGTATTTTTAGTAGAGATGAGGGTTCACCACGTTGGCCAGGCTGGTCTTGAACTGAACTCAAGTGATCCGCCCACCAAAAGTGCTGGGATACAGGCGTGAGCCACTGCATCTGGCTGGATGTTAGGTTTTCTTTGACCACTACTTAAGCTAGATCCTTCTGTTTTGTGGACAATTTGATGAACCACATGCGCTTTTGAAAAAACTGCAAGTATTCTGTAGTACTTATTTGAAGGTCTTAGGTGTCTTAAATCCCTACTGGAATGAGGATTATGAACAAATAAAAATACCAGAAGTACCCAAGTGTTGTACCTAGCAGCAGATGGAAAACAGAAATCTTTCAAGATATTAACATTACACAGTATATAGTTGAGGATAAAGCAGTGTGTGTATACATGTATATACATATTTTTTTTCTTTTTTACAGCAATATCCATTAACATAAGATTCTCAAAACTGTGTATCATAGTAGATTTTTCTCTAACAGCTTTATTGAAAATGCAGTTATCATATCATAAAATTCACCTTTTAACATTTTTAATTGAGTAGTTTGTAGTATAGTCACAGAGTTGTGCAACAATCAGTGCGATCAATTGTGGAATATTTGCATCATCCCAGACAGAAACACAGAACTCTTATCAATCTGCCTTCAGGTTTTTTTTTCTTTTTTTTTCTTGAGACGGAGTCTCGCTCTGTTACCCAGGCTGGAGTGCTGTGGCGTGATCTCGGCTCACTGCAGGCTCCGCCTCCCGGGTTCACACCATTCTCCTGCCTCAGCCTCCTGAGTAGCTGGGACTATAGGCGCCCGCCACCACGCCCAGCTAATTTTTTTTTGTATTTTTAGCAGAGACGGGGTTTCACTGTGTTAGCCAGGATGGTCTCTGATCTCCTGACCTTGTGATCCGCCCGCCTCCACCTCCCAAAGTGTTGGGATTACAGGCGTGAGCCACTGTGCCCAGCCCTGCCTTCAGTTTTTACCAATCTGTAGATTTGTCTATTGTGTACATTTCATAGAAATGGAATCATACAATATGTGGTCCTTTTGGGTCTGGTTTCCCTTACTTAGTTTAATGTTTTCTGGTTCATGCCTCTTGTAGTATGTATCAGTTCTTCTGTCTTCTTCTAAAATTACGGTTAAAAAGCATGTAACCTAAATGTACCTTTTTTGGTTTTTTTTTTGAGATAGGGCCTGGCTCTGTTGCCCAGGCTAGAGTGAAATTTACTCTTTAACAGTATTTACGGCCAGGTGTGGTGGCTCACGCCTGTAATTCCAGCACTCTGGGAGGCCAAGGCTGATGGATCACCTGAGGTCAGGAGTTCAAGACCAGCCTGGCCAACATGGCAAAACCCCATCTCTACTAAAAATACAAAAATTAGCTGGGCATGGTGGCGCGCTCCTGTAATACCAGCCACTCAGGAGGCTGAGGTAGGAGAATCACTTGAACCCGGGAGGTGGAGGTTGCAGTGAGCTGAGATTGCGCCACTGTACTCCAGCCTGGGAGACAGAGCGAAACTCCATTTCAAAATAAACAAACAAAAAAACAGTATTTAAGTGTGTATTATAGTGTCATGAATCACGTACATGTACAACAGCAGATCTCCAGAACGTTTTCATTTTGCTTGACTGAGACTCTATACCCATTGAACAACAACTCCTGATTTTCTCCTTTGTTCAATCCATGACAACTAACATTCTTTCTGCTTCTGTGAATTTGATTACTTTAGACATCTCATGTAAGTGGAATCATGCAGTATTTGTTGTTTTGTGATTGGGTTATTTCACTTAGCATAATGTTTTCAAGGTTCATCCATGTTGTAGCATATGACAGGATCACCTTCTTTTTTTTTTTTTTGAGACAAGAGTCTTACTGTGTCACCCAGGCTGGAGTGCAGTGGCGTGATCTCAGCTCACTGCATCCTCTGCCTCGTGGGTTCTCGGCTCACTGCAGCCTCTGCCTCGTGGGTTCAAGCGATTCTCCTGCCTCAGCCTCCTAAGTAGCTTGGACTACAGGCACATGCCACCATGCCTGGCTAATTTGTTTTGTATTTTTAGTAGAGACAGGGTGTCACCATGTTCCCCAGGATGGTCTCAATCTCCTGACCTCGTGATCCACCCGCCTTGGCCTCCCAAAGTGCTGGGATTAAAAGCATGAGCCACCACGCCCTGCCGATAACCTTTTTTTATGGCTGAATAATATTCCAACATACTTTTTCTTTTCCATACTAAAGCATCTTTTCTTTATCAGTTCATTGGTTGATGGACATTTAGATTGCTTCCACATCTTGACTATTGTGAATAATGCTACAGTGAACATGGATATGCAGATATCTCTGAGATCTGGTTTTCAATTTTTTTTTTTTTTTGAGATGGAGTTTCGCTCTTGTTGCCCAGGCTGGAGTGCAATGGCACAATCTCAGTTCACTGTAACCTCCGCCTCCTGGGCTCAAGCAATTCTGCCTCAGCCTTTCAAGTAGCTGGGATTACAGGCATATGCCACCACGCCTAGCTAACTTTGTATTTTTAGTAGAGATGGGGTTTCACCATGTTGGCCAGGCTGGTGTCGAACTCCTGACCTCAGGTGGTCTGCCCGCCTCGGCCTCCCAAAGTGCTGGGATTACAGGCATGAGCAACTGCACCCAGTGGTGTTCATTTCTTTTGGATAAATACCTAGAATGGCATTGGTGGAACATAGGGTAATTCTACTTTTATTTATTTATTTTTTTTTGAGACAAGGGTCTCCCTCTGTCACCCAGGCTGGAGTATAATGATGCGATCTCAAGTCACTGCAACCTCTGCCTCCTGGGCTCAAGCAATTCTTGTGCCCCAGCCTCCCAAGTAGCTGGGATTACAGTGGTTTTCCCATGTTAGCCAGGCTGGTCTCAAATTCCTGACCTTAAGTGATCCTCCTGCTTCGGCCTCCCAAAGTGTTGGGATTATAGGTGTGAGCCACCGCACCCAGCCTACTTTTAATTTGATGAACCTCTATAGTGTTTTGCATAATTGCTGCATCATTTTATAAGTCCTTTGTCCATATACATATGTTTTTAATGATACTGGGCCTCTTTGTCACCCAGGGTGGAATACAGTGGTGCAGTTAAAGCTCACTGCAGCCTCGAACTCCTGGGCTCAAGTGATCCTCCTATCTCAGCATCCTGAGTATCTGGGAGTACAGGTGCATGCCACCACACTTGGCTAATTTTTGTGTTTTTTTGTAGAGACAGGTTTCTGGCTATGCTGCCCAGGCTGGTCTTCAACTACTGGGCTCAAATGATGTTCCCACTTTGGCCTCCCAAAATGCTGGGATTCCAGACATGAGCTACTGTGCATATCCCTTTGCATATTTTTAAATCTTGTTATTTTAAAAAAATGAGGTATAAGAGTTATTCATATATCCTGGATATTAACCAATTATCTGATGTATGATTTGCAAGTATTTTCTACCATTTTGTACCTGCCTTTTCACTCTGTTGACTGTTTTCTTTGCTGTGTAGAAGTTAATGTGATTTTTTGTTTCCATTTTTGCTTTTTAAAAAATTTTTACTTGTGCTTTGGGTCTCATAGCCAGGAAATTCTTGTTCCTTCCAATATCATGAAGTTTTTCGTCTGTTTTCTTCTAGGAGTTTCATAGTTGGAGGTCTTACGTTTAGGTCTTTGATCTATTTTATGATAATTTTTATATAAGGTGTAAAATGAGAGTTCATCTTCGTTCTTTGGCATGTGCATATCCAGTTTTCACAATACCATCTGTTAAAGAGACTATCTTTTCCCCATTGTGTAGTCTTGGCACTGTTGTCGAAGGTCATTTGACCATGTATGTGATTTATTTCAGGGATCTCTGTTTTGTTTTGTTTTTTTAATTTTTAGTAAAATTGAGACGGGGTCCAACCGTGTTGCCCAGGCTGTTCTTGAATTCCTGGGCTCAAGTGATCCTCCTGCCTCAGACTCCCAAAAAGCTGGGATTACAGGTGTGAGCCACCACCCTGGCCAGGGATCTCTGTGGATCTCTATTCTGTTCCATTGACTTACATGTCTATATTTTTATGTCAGTACAATATTGTTTTGATTACCATAGCCTCATGATATGTTTTGAAATCAAGAAATGTAAGGCCTTCAGTTTTTTTTTTTCTTCTTCTCAAGATTGTTTTGTTTATTTGGGGGTTCTTCGAAATTACACACTAATTGAGGATAGTTTTTTTATTTCTGCAAAAAAAAAAAATGGCTTTTGAGATGTTGATAGGGATGGCATTGACTTTAGTTTCCTTTGGGTAGTAGGGATATCTTAACAATGTTAAGTTTCCAATCCATGAAAACAGGCTATCTTTCCATTTATTTATATCTTCCATAATTTCATCCAGCAGTGTTTTGGAGTGTACAACCATTTCTCCTCCTTGGTTAAGTTTATTCTTAAGTATTCTATTCTTTTTTATGCTATTGCAAATGTGATTGTTTTAATTTCCTTTTATATTGTTCATTATGAGTATATAGAAATGTTCAGGTTTAATTTTGTGTCTTGGAACTTTGCCGAATTTGCTTCTTTGTTCTAATAGCGTGTGGAATCTTTAGGGTTTCCTACATAAAGGTTCATGTCATCTGCAAAGAGATAATTTGGCTTCTTGCTTGCCTATTTATTGCCTAATTACTCTGCTAGGACTTCAAATAATGTGTTGAATAGGTTGCTACAGTGAGTATATTTCCCTTGCTCTTTATCTTAGAGGAAAAGCTTTCAGTGTTTCACTGTCAAGCATATTAGCTGTGGTCTTTTTATATATAGTCTTTATTATATTTACATAATTACTTTTTTGTTTGTGTTTTTGTGTTTTTGTTTTTAGACAGGGTCACATTCTTTTTTTTTTTTTTTTTTTTGAGACAGAGTTTCATTCTTGGTGTCCATGATGGAGTGCAGTGGCATGATCTCGGCTCACTGCAACCTCCACCTCCCTCGTTCAAGCCATTCTCCTGCCTCAGGCTCCTGAGTAGATGGGATTACAGGCGCCTGACACCACATCCGGCTAATTTTTTTGTATTTTTAGTGGAGACGGGGTTTCACCATGTTGGTCAGGCTAGTCTCCAACTCTTGACCTTGTGATCTGCCCACCTCGGCCTCCCAAAGTGTAGACAGGGTCACATTCTGTCACTTAGGCTGGAGTGCAGTGGTGATATGGCTCACTGCAGCCTCAACCACCCAGGCTCAAGCGATACTCCCACCTCAACCTCCCAAGTAGCTGGGACTACAGCCATGCACCACCATACTCCATTGATTTTTAACCTTTTTGTACAGGTCAGGTTTTACTATGTTGCCTAGGTGGGTCTAAAACTTCTGAGCTCAAGTGATCCTCCCACCTCAGCATCCCAAGTAGCTGGGACTGCAGGTGTGCACCATGACACCTGACTAATTTTGTAATTTTTTGTTGAAACAAGATTTTACTATGTTGCCTAGGGTGGTCTCAGACTCCTGGGCTCAAGCAGTCTTCCCACCTTGGCCCCCCAAAAGTGCTGGGATTACAGGTGTGAGCCACCATACCTGGCATGTAATTTCTTTTTATTCCTAGTTTGTTGAGTGCTTTCTTTTCAGTCATGAAAGGTAGTTGAATTTTGTCGGATGTTTTTTCTACATCAAGTGTGAAGGTCATGTAGTTTTTTTGGGGTCCTTTATTCTGTTAATGTGCTGTATTCTGTTGATTTTTTTTTCTATTTTTGAACCATCGTTGCATTCCAAGATTAAATTCCACTTGGTCATGATGTATATTTCTTTTTTTTTTTTTTTGAGACGGAGTCTCGCTCTGTTGCCCAGGCTGGCGTGCGGTGGCGCAGTCTCGGGTCACTGCAAGCTCCGCCTCCCGGATTCACGCCATTCTCCTACCTCAGCTTCCTGAGTAGCTGGGACTACAGGCGCCCCCCTCCACCCCCCGACCACGCCCGGCTAAATTGTTTTTGTATTTTTTAGTAGACAGGGTTTCACCATGTTAGCCAGGATGGTCTCCGTCTCCTGACCTTGTGATCCGCCCTCCTCGGCCTCTCAAAGTGCTGGGATTACATGCGTGAGCCACCGCGCCCGGCCCCCCCCCCCTTTTTTTTTTCTCCAGCTGGCCCTAACGGGAGCCGTATATTTCTTTTAATGTGCTATTTAATTTGGTATACTAGTATTTTGTTGAGGATTTTTGCATCAGTATTTATAAAAGATGTTGCTCTGTAGTTTATCTTTTCATTTCTATATGCTCTAGTCTTTGTTTCTTTCCTTCTACCAACTTTGGGCTTAGATTTATTTTTCTGTCTTCTTGAGGTGTAAATTTAGGTTGTTGAGTTGAAAACTTTGTTTTTCAATGTTGGCATTTACTGATACAGACTTCTCTCTTAGTAGTGTTTTTGCTGCATCCCATAAGTTTTGTGTTTTTTTTTTTTTTTTGAGAAGGAGTCTCGCTCTGTCGCCAGGCTGGAGTGAGCTGGCACGATCTCAGCTCACTGCAAGCTCCACCTCCCGGGTTCAAGCGATTGTCCTGCCTCAGCCTCCCGAGTAGCTGGGATTACAGGTGCCTGCCACCACGCCCGGCTAATTTTTTGTATTTTTAGTAGAGACGGGGTTTCACTGTGTTAGCCAGGATGGTCTCGATTTCCTGACCTTGTTATCCTCCTGTCTCCGCCTCCCAAAGTGCTGGGATTACAGGCGTGAGCCACCGCGCCCGGCCCTGTCAAAAGATATTTTCAAATTTCCCTTGTGATTTCTTCTTTTTTCCATTGATTGTTCAAGAGTTTGTTGTTTAATTTCCACCTATTGGTGGATTTTTCAGTTTTTGTACTGATACTGATTTCTAGTTTCACTTGATTGTGACTGGAACAGATACTTGGTATGATTTCAGTCTTCATAAATTTGTTAAGACTTGTGTGGCTGGGCGTGGCAGCTCATGCCTGTAATCTCAGCACTTTGGGAGGCCAAGGTGAGATCACCTGAGGTCAGGAGTTCGAGACCAGCATGGCCAACATGGCAAAACCCCATCTCCACTAAAAATACAAAAACTAGCTGGGCGTGGTTGCTCATGCCTGTAGTCCCAGCTACTCAGGAGGCTGAGGCACGAGAACTGCTTGAACCCAGGAGGTAGATGTTGCAGCGAGCTGAGATCAGGCCACTGCACTCCAGCCTGGGTGACAGAGTAAGACCCTGTGTCAAAAAAAAAAGACTCTGTGTGACCATATTGGAGAATATTCTATGTGCTTTTGACAAGAATGTGTATTCTGCTGCTGTTTGGTATTGGTGTTTTATATATGTTTGTTATATGCAGTTGTTCAAGTCCTCCGTTTCTTTATTGATCTTCGTTGTGGTTCTCTCCATTATTTTAACGTGGAGTATTAAAATCTCCTTGTGTTACTCTATTTCTCCTTTCAATTCTATCATTGTTTGCTTTTTATATTTGGGTGGTCTGATGTTAGGTGAATTACGTATTTGCAAGTGTTATAGCTTCCTGATGAATTGACTGTTTTATTATCATATCATGTGTTCCTTTGTCTCTTGTGACAGTGTTTTACCTAAAGTGTATTTTGTTTTATATAAGTATGGCCAAAACCTCTGCTCTCTTTTGTTTACCACTGGCATAGAATATCTTTTTGTAGCCATTCACGTTCAGCCTCTGTGAAGTGAGATTTAAGGCTCACTTAAATCTTAGGTGAGCCTTTTATAGATAGTACCTAATTGTATAATGGTTTTCATTCACTCAACCACTCTGTCTTTAGATTGGGGAGTTTAATCCATTTTTTTCTTATAGTAATTGCTTTTTTTTTTTTTTTTTTTTTTTGAAACAGAGGCTTGCTCTGTCGCCTAGGCTGGAGTGCAGTGGCATGATCTTAGCTCACTGCAAACTCCGCCTCCCGGGTTCAAGTAATTCTAGTGTCTCAGTTTTCCTGAGTAGCTGGGATTACAAGCGTGCACCAGCACGCTTGGCTAATTTTTGTCTTTTTAGTAGAGACAGGGTTTTGCAGTGTTGGCCAGGCCAGTCTCAAGTGATCTTCCTCAAGTGATCCACCTGCCTTAGCTTCTCAAAGTGCTGGGATTATGGTTATGAGCCACTGTGGTCGGCCTCTTTTTTTATGGAGACAGGCTCTCCCTCTGTCATCCAGGCTGTAGTGCAGTGGGGCAATCTCAGCTCACTGCAACCTCCACCTCCGGGTTCAACTGATTCTTGTGCCTCAGCCTCCTGAGTAGCTGGGGCTACAGGTGCCTTCCACCACCCCCGGTTAATTTTGTGTGGTTTTTCATTTTTAATAGATACAGGGTTTCACCATGTTGGCCAGGCTGGTCTTGAACTCCTAGCCTGAAATGATCCACCCACCTTGGCCTCCCACAGTGCAGGGATTACAGGTGTGAGCCACTGTGGCCTGTATTTGGCCTGATTTTTTGTTAAAGTAATTACAGACAAAGATTTGTTATTACCATTTTGCTAATTGTTTCTCGTCTGGTTTGTAGCTGTTTTGTCCCCCTTTTGCTGTCTTTCCGCCTTCCTTGTTTTTTGTTTTGTTTTTTTTTTAATTGACATACTTTGTTTTCTTTATCATTTCATTTTATGTATCTTCAATAGCCATTTTCCATGTTGTTACCATGGGGCTTAAATAAAACGTCTTACAGGTACAGTAATCTATTTTAAGCTGTTAACAACTTAAGTTGAATGTATATAAAACTCTTTTTTTCCCCCCAATTTTTTTTCAAGGCGGAGTCTTGCTCTGTTGCCCAGGCTGGAGTGCAGTGGTACAATCTCAGCTCACTGCAAACTCCCGGGTTCGAGCGATTCTCCTGCTTCAGCCTCCCAAGTAGCTGGGATTAGATTACAGGCATGAGCCACCATGCCTGGCTAATTTTTGCATTTTTAGTAGAGATGGGGTTTCACCTTGTCGGCCAGGCTGGACTCGAACTCCTGACCTTATGATCCATCCATGTTAGCTTCCCAAAGTGCTGGGGTTGCAAGCATTAGCCACTGCGCCTGCCCTGTAAAACTCATATTTCCCCTTCCCCACTTTGTTGTTGTTTTTGTTTTTTCTTTTTTTGAGACAGAGTTTCACTCTCATCGCCCAGGCTGGAGTGCAGTGGCGTGATCTCAGCTCACAGCAACCTTTGCCTCCTGGGTTTGAGTGTTTCTTCTGCCTCAGCCTCCTAAGTAGCTGGGACTACAGGGTTGCACCACTATGCCGAGCTGAGTTTTTTGTATTTTTGTGGAGACAGGGTTTCACCATTTTGGCCAGGCTAGTCTCAAACTCCTGATCTCAGGTGATCTGCCCACCTTGGCCTCCCAAAATGCTGGGATTACAGACGTGAGCCATCGCACCCGGCCCCCACTTTGTTTTATTTTTTATTATTATTACTTTTTGAGATATTGTCTCACTCTGTCACCCAGGCTGGAGTGCAGTGGCACGATCTTGGCTCATTTCAAGTTTCACCTCCCAGGTACAAGCGATTCTCATGTCTCAGCCTCCCAAGTAGCTTGGACTACAGGTGCACACCACCACGCCCAGCTAATTTTTGTGTTCTTAGTAGAGGCAGAGTTTCACCATGTTGACCAGTTTTTATTTCTTTTGGTTATATCCCTAGGAGTAGAATTCCTGGGTCATTTGGTTATTCTATATTCAACCCTTTGAGTAACTGCCAGGATGTTTTGCAAGGCTGCTTTACCATAATATATCCCTCCTAGCAATGTATGAGGGTTCCACTTGCTCCATATGCTTGCTGACACTTTATTTGGTTATAGCCGTCCTTTTGGGTGTGGAGCAGTGGTATCTCATTATGATTTTCATTTGCATTCCTCTGCTGGCTAATGATGTTCAATATATTTTCATATACTTTTGGGTCATTTATGTATTTTATTTGGACAATTACGTATCTAGAGTCTTTGACTATATTTTAATTGGGGCTTTTTTGTCTTTTGGTTATTAAGTAATAAGAGGTCTTTATATATTTTACATATAAGTCCATTATTATATATGATGCAAGTATTTTCTCCTATTCTTTGGGTTTATTTGATACACAGATAT
This sequence comes from Gorilla gorilla gorilla, assembly GCF_029281585.2. Classification (NCBI taxonomy): domain Eukaryota; kingdom Metazoa; phylum Chordata; class Mammalia; order Primates; family Hominidae; genus Gorilla; species Gorilla gorilla. The sequence goes on from NC_073228.2 coordinate 181,002,697, forward strand.
TTTCTCCTCTTATTTGGGTTGTCTTTTTATTAGTTTGATCATATACCTTGAATTACAATAATTTAAATCCTGATACATTCTGTTTGTTTGCTATTGTTGGTGTATGTAAGAACCATTGTGTAATTCTTGGTTATGAGGATTTACCGTATGTTTTCTTCTAAAACCTTTGATGCATTTTGAATTATTTTTTGTATATGGTGTGAGTGAGGGGTCCAATTTTATTTTGCTGCATGTGGGTGTCCACTTGTTGAAAAGAATATTCTTTTTCTTTTTTTTTTTTTTTTTTTTTTTTCAGACAGAGTCTCGCTCTGTCACCCAGGCTTCAGTGCAACCCAGAGCCGGATCTTGGCTCACTGCAACGTCTGCCTCCTGGGTTCAAGGAGTTCTCATGTCTCAGCCTCCCAAGTAGCTGGGATTACAGGCATGCGCCAGCATGTCTGGCTAATTTTAATTTTTTTAAGAGAGCCAGTCTAGGCACGGTGGCTAGGCCGGGCACGGTGGCTCACAGCTTTAATCCCAGCACTTTTGGGAGGCCGATGCGGGCAGATCACTTGAGGTCAGAAGTTCGAGACCAGCCTGGCCAACATGGTGAAACCCCATCTCTACTAAAAATACAAAAATTAGCCGGATGTGGTAGCAGATGCCTGTAATCCCAGCTACTTGGGAGGCTGAGGCAGGAGAATCACTTGAACCCAGGAAGTGGAAGTTGCAGTGAGCTGATATTGTACCATTGCACTCTACCCTGGGCGACAGAGCAAGATTCTGTCTCCAAAAAACAAAACGAGAGCGCCACCACGCCCAGCCTGAAAAGAATATTCTTTACCTATTTAATGGTCTTTGCATCCTTATTGATAGTCAGTTGGTCATAACTACGTAAGAGATTGGTTCTGTGCTCTCAGTGAGGTGGTGGCTCACACCTGTAATTCCAGAATTTTGAGAGGCCAAGGTGGGTGGATCACCTGAGATCAGGAGTTCTAGACCATCGTGTCCAACATGAGGGTCAAACCTCATCTCAACTAAAAATACAAAAAGTAGTCAGGTGTAGTGACACATGCCTGTAATCCCAGCTACTCAAGAGGCTGAGGCAGGAGAATCGCCTGAACCTGGGAGGTGGAGGTTACAGTGAGCTGAGATCGTGCCACCCTACTCCAGCCTGCCTGGGTGGCAGAGCAAGACTCTTGTCTCAACAAAAAATAAATAAAAATCGTAAGTGTTAGTTACAGTATTTTTGTAGTAATTAATTACAGTATTTTTGTAGTAATTAATTTTACTGTGTCTCTGAAATTGGAAAGTATAAGTTTTTTAACTTTACCCTTTTTCAAGATCATTTTGGCTCTTTTGCATCTTTGGTGTTTCATATTAATGTTAGAACAAGGTTGTAAGTTTCTGCAAAAAAGCCAGTTATGATTTTGATAGGGATTGTGCTGAATCTGTAGGGTAGTTTGCATAGTGTTGCCATCTTAGCAATATTAAGTCTTCCAATCCATGAATAATAGATGACTTTTCATCCAATTAGATTCGTCTTTCACTTCTTTCCATGATACTTTGTAATTTTCAGTGTATAAATTCTGCACTTAAAAAAATTTATTCCTAAGTATTTTAGTCTTTCTTTGTCCTTTTATAAATGAATTTGTTTTTGATTTCATTCTCAAATTATCTCATGTTTATGAAAATACAAACATTTTGTATATTATTTTATCGTGCAACTTTGCTGAACTCATCTCTGTTAATTAATATAATTGATTACTGTTTGTTAGTAATAGTATTTTTTTATGAATTACTTTGGATTTTCTGTGTATATGACCATGCAATCTGCATGTTTTCTAATCTAGTTGCCCTTTTCCCCCTTTGCTTACTTGCCCTGGCTAGAGCCTCCAGTGTGATGCGGAATACTAGTGGAAAAAGCAGACATCCTTGTCTTGTTTTTGATGTTAGGAGGAAATAATTGAGTCTTTTTCATTAACTATGATGTCAGCTGTGGTTTTGTTATATTACCTTTCATATTTAGAATGTTCTCTTTTATACCTATTTTGTCACATTTGTAAGATCTTTTTTGTGTCTATTGAGAAGACAATTTTGCGTTTCCCCCTTTATTCTATCCATATGATGTATTATATTGATTGATGTTTGTAATTTGAACCAACTTTGAAGTCCTGGGGTAAATCCTACTTGGTCATGTTGTGTAATGTTGTTGGATGTGTTTTGCTTGTATTTTGCTGAAGATTTAAAAATCTATACTCAAAGGATATTGGTCTACAGTTTTCCTATTTGTGTGATACCTTTTGTCTAGTTCTTTTTGTTGTTGATGTTTTTTGTTTTTGTATTTTTGAGACGGAGTTTCGCCCTCGTCGCCCAGGCTTCAGTGGTGTGATCTCGACTCACTGCATCCTCTGCCTCCCGGGTTCAAGTGATTCTCCTGCCTCAGCCTCCCAAGTAGCTGGGGTTACAGGCACCCGCCACTACGCCCGGCTAAGTTTTGTATTTTTAGTAGAGACGGGGTTTCACCATATTGGCCAGGCTGGTCTCAAACTCCTGATCTCAAGTAATCTGCCTGTCTGAGCCTCCCAAAGTGCTGGGATTACAGGTGTGAGCCGCCATGCCCAGCCGTCTTAATCTAGTTCTGCTTTCAGAGTATACTGGCCTCATAGAAAGAACGTGACAGGTGGTTTCTTAAGTAGTGCTTTGTTATAACCCAATTGCGGCCTTTTTTATGTATTTTCTCCCCTTTTTCCTGACATCCTTTACTTTCACCGCCTTTATATAGATCTACCTTTGCTAGTAAATAGGGTCATATGGGTGCTGGAAATAATCCTTTCCTGTGAATTATTATTAATGTACATGTGAATATTACTGTTAAAGCAGATACTGTCTTTTCCTTAAGAATAGTTCACAATTTTCGTTCATTATATTTCAAATATTTTCATATAATTTTATTTTTACTTCAGTTTTTGAATTTTTTGGTTTTGAGTATGTATTGAAAAGATCCGAGAAGCTATTCAGTAAAAATTTTCCTCCCAACCCTGTACCTCAGTGGCTTAGATCTGCTCTCCAGAGATACTCAGTGTATGAATTACCAAGAAAAAGGTAGATGTGTGTTTGTTACACAAATTCAACAGTATATATACGTTGTTTGTACCTTGATTTTTTGTTTCACTCTCATATCCATGCATAATGGGTTTCTCATTTTTTAAGCAGCAGAGTTGTTTTTCTTATAGTGTGCCATAGTTTTTTGTTTTTGTTTTTGAGACAGGGTCTCACTTTGTTGCTTAGGCAGGAGTGTGGTGGCACAATCTTGGCTCACTGCAACCTTTGCCTCCTGGGCTCAAGCGATCCTCCCACATCAGCTTCCAAGGTAGCTGGGACTACAGGCACGTGCCACCACACCCGGTTAATTTTTGTATTTTTGGTAGAGGTGAGGTTTCAGGTTGGTCTTGAACTCCTGAGCTCAAGTGTTCCACCTGCTTTAGCCTCCCAAAGTGCTGGGATTACATGCGTGAGCCACCGGGCCTGGCCAATAGTGTGCCATAATTTGTTAAACCTGTTCTCAATTAATGGACATTTAGTTTGTTTTCCAGTTTTAAGTAATTTAAAATTTAACATAGTTAAAAACGTTAAGTCATTTGGTATGTGTAAGAGAACCTGAAAGATAAATTGCTATCGAGGTTTATTTATTTATTTTTGAAATGGGGTTCTTGCTATTTTGCCCAAGCCTGGTCTCAAACTCTTTCCTTCACTTGAAAGATCCTCCTGCCTCAGCCAAATAGCTGGGACCACAGCCGTGTACTACCATGCCCAGCTTAGGTCATTTGGTTTGTCTTTGGCGATATCTCATAGTATTCCAATTTGAAATTTCACTTCATAGTTGTTATACTGATATGTTCCTACTAACAGTACAGAAAAGTACAGATTGGCATTCTGTTAATTTTTTTTTAACATACAGTCTAACCACCCCCTTTTCCAAGTCTGTATTCCCACTCACAATCTAGTAATTAAAAAAAAATTTTGAGTAAAGTATGAAATTTTGTTAAGGGGCTGCATGTATAGTTTTGATATGAATGAAGCTATGTTTCAGATGGTTAATTTACTTTGGTTGTTTGGAATTTCCAATGGTTTTTTATTTTACAGAGTCCTGCCAAATTTATAACAACTGTAGGGCAGGGTGTGGATAGGGATTTTTTTACTGAGTAAATACTATTACATGTACTAGAGGTATTCTGTTATGTTAAAATATCCTGTTAGAGATACATGATGAAACACATATGGATGAAATATTATGGAGTATGAGATACTGCAAAATAACATGGAAAGATGGGGATACAGATAAAAGTAGATTGGCCATGAATTTGTAATCAGTGAGTCTAGGTGTTTACTATACTGGTTTTGTAGATGTTTGCAATTTTCTGTGATACATCCTTTTTCAGTAGGAATTCAGAATAAAGAAAGTGCTAAATATTTGAGTAAATCAAACAGTTGACTATGAAAATAATAATGCCATATGGTCTTAAATACATATGGCATTAAAATATACCACAACAATAAAATATAAGTTGATAAGGAGGCAGATGGAAGTTAGTTTCCTTTACTTTCTGGCAGGATGATAACAATATTCATTAACTTTGGATTTTTATGAGTTAAATATTATTATTATTATTATTATTATTATTATTTTTAGACAGAGCCTAGCACCCAGGCTAGAGTGCAGTGATGCGATCTTGGCTCACTGCAACCTCCGCCTCCCGGGTTCAAGCAATTCTCCTGCCTCAGCCTCCGGAGTAGCTATAGGTGTGCGCCACCACATCTGGCTAATGTTTGTATTTTTAGTAGGGACAGGGTTTCGCCATGTTGGCCAGGCTAGTCTCAAACTCCTGACCTCAGGTGATCCCACTCGCCTTGGCCTCCCAAAGTGCTGGCATTACAGATGTGAGCCATACACCCAGCCTAAATATTCATATTTAAATTTTTAAAATAACCTAAAACATGGAACAGAAAGCAGAAAGTTTGGCCTAGCACAGTGGCTCACACCTGTAATTCCAGCTATTCGGGAGGGTTAGGCAGGAGAATTGCTTGAACCCAGGAGGCAGAGGTTGCAGTGAGCCGAGATTGTGCCATTGTACTCTACCCTGGACCACAAGAGAGAAACTCTCTCAAAAAAAAAAGAAAAAAAAAAGCAGAAAGTTCCCTTGTAATTTATTTTTTTTTGGAAGATTCATCCTGTAGATTTTCTCAGGCTGCATTGCGCTGTATGCAGCTCTGTTATATGGTTTTACATATTTCTCTTACTCTGTACAGTAGTCTCCCTTTATCTAGAAACTCATTTTTCACAGTGTCAGTTACCTGTAGTCAACTGAGGTCCAAAAATAGGTGAGTATAGTGCAATACAGTTATTTTGGGGCAGAGAGGGAGAGAGAGCACATTCACGTAAGTTTTATTATAGTATATTGATAACATTGGCCTTTTTTTCTTTTTCTTTTCTTTTTTTTTTTTTTTTTTTTGAGTTAGAGTCTCACTCTGTCACCCAGGATGGAGGGCAGTGGCATGATCTTGACTTATGAGCTACTAGCTGCAACTACAGACATGCACCACCATGCTAAGCAGATTTTTGTAATTTTAGTAGGGATGGGATTTGGCCATGTTGGCTAGGCTGGTCTTGAACTCCTGACCTCAAGTGATCCACCTGCCTCGACCTCCCAAAGTGCTGGGATTACAGGCGCGAGTCACCAGCCCCGGCCTAGGCTGAATGATCTAGATTGCCACTATTAGGAATGGGTTTGGGGTTTTTGCCTTTTTTTTTTTTTTGTTTCTTTAAACTTTTCTCTGAGGTTCCAGAACTAGGAAAGTTGAGGTATAAATAGGGTCTAATAATCTGTATTAGAAGAGTGATGTTGCTATTAGTATTCTAGTCCTTTGGAAAAATTCACCATTTTAATGAAAAGGAGAAAACTGTATGTAGTTCAGTCTCGATGAAAGAGATTTTACTTTTTAAAATTAACTTTATCCAAGGTATAATTTACATACTGTGAAATTCGTACATTTTTTTTATACAATCGAATACTATTTGCAAATTTAATGTGTTATGCAACCATCTCTGTAAATCCATTTTGGAGCATTTCTACCATCCCAGTAAAGATCCTTCTAATCTGTATATAGTTAATCCCTATTCCTACCACTAGTCCTAGAGAACCAATAGTTGACTGTCTCTGTAGATTTGCCTTTTCCCTGGACATTTAATATTAATGGAATCATGCAATATGTGATCTTTTGTGTCTTGTTCTTCTCATTTGGTATATTTTTCTGATTTAAAAAAAAAAAAACTTACCATCTGTAATTTGTCCCCTTTTTTGCTAAATAGTATTCCACCATAGGTGTATGCCTAGTTTTATTTATTCATTCATTCATTGATTAACATTTGGGCTGTTTCAACTTTTTGGCTGTTTTATCATTTTAGTTGGTAGTGTATACTCTGAGGTCTACGGCTATTGCTATACTCATCCAGTATTTGTCATTTATCTCTTTCTTCACAATACAGTGACATTTTGTAGTTGTATAGTAGGCATGACGTACTGGTTGTGTGGTAGGAATTAGGGCATATTTGCTGAGAACCTTAGGGGTAGTGTGATTTGGCTCTTGCTTTGTTTGATATTTGCTACATATCCTGTATTAAGGTTTGCATAATTACTCCTCTTTCCATTGACTTGTGCAGTTTTATGGATTTTGATATTTTCTTCCAGTATCCAAAAGGTCATATTCCTCCTTTGTTCCTGATATATTCTTTATCTTAGCTTGGCAAATCACTTACTTTTTTGCCTCACTTTGCTCCTTTGTAGTAAGAGTAGGTGAATTCTCCATGCTTTTCTAACTGAAAAGTGCTGTAACTGGGAGAGAACATAGGTAGGGATTTGGGGTAGTTGAGGCAAGGAAGAAAGAGGGGAAGCCTAGCAACAGCCAGGAAGCATCTTTTTATATTTTTTTTATTTTTTTGAGGTGGAGTCTTGCTCTGTCACCCAGGCTGGAGTGCAGTGGCACGATCTAGGCTCACTGCAACCTCCGCCTCCCAGGTTCAAGTGATTCTCCTGCCTCACCCTCCTGAGTAGCTGCGACTACAGGTATGCACCACCACACCTGGCTAGTTTTTGTATTTTTAGTAGAGACGGAGCTTCACCATGTTGGCCAGGCTAGTCTCGAACTCCCGACTTCAAGTGATCTGCTGGCTTCAGCCTCCCAAAGTGCTGAGATTATAGGCATGAGCCACTGCATCCCACCCAGGAAACATCTTTTTTAAATTCATTCAGTTGTCACCATGCTGTTTCACTTACAATATGTTACTCTATTTGTTTTTTATTTTTATTTTTTATTTTTTAGACGAAGTCTCACTCGGTCGCCCAGGCTGGAGTGCAGTGGTGCTGTCTCGGCTCACTGCAACCTCTGCCTCCTGGGTTCAAGTGATTCTCGTGCCTCAGCCTCAGTATGTTACTCTATTTTTTATTTAGGGAAAGAGTTGGTAGACTTTTCTTAAAGTGCCAGATAGTAAATATTTTAGGTTTTATGAGCCATAAGGTCTCTGTCACTTAATAGATGTATCCAGTACAGAATTTCTCACTTTAATTTCCAGTCTTTTGTGCTATCTGCTGGTTTCATTGTGAGCTGCAAGGAAATAGAGAGCTGGAGGATTGAAGCCTAGTCTGAGAAGTTACTCTATGAGAGAAGCAAACCCCAAAGGTAGAGTGGAAACAGCAATTATAAGAGGAAACGCGGCCAGGCATGGTGGCTCAAGCCTATAATCCCAGCACTTTGGAAGGCTGAGGTGAGCAGATCACCTGAGGACAGGAGTTTGAGACCAGCTGGGCCAACATGATGAAACCCTGTCTCTACTAAAAATCCGAAAAATGAGCCAGATGTGGTGGCTTGTGCCTGTAGTCCCAGCTACTCAGGAGACTGAGGCACAAGAATCACTTGAACCCATGAGGTGAAGGTTGCTGTGAGCCGAGATCACACCACTGCACTTCAGCCTGGGCAACAAAGCGAGACTCCGACTCAAAAAAAAAAAAGAGGAAATGCAACAAGACTTAGCCTATGGAACCTGCCAAGAAGAAGACAAAGGAAGGAGACTGTCTAGGATTGAGATCCAATTTGTGTGAGGGGGTTAGTGATGGATGGGGATAAAGGGGCATGATGTGATAGCATAGGGATCTGTTTTAATGAAAAGTGTTCATGGGGAGTTTTGAGAGACTTTGGGATGGAATTATGACCTTGCCACCTCAATAATTAACTAATTAAATGGGTTTGTGTAAGTCATCACCCTGCCCCCACTTTGAGACAGGGTTTTGTTCTGTTGTCCAGGCTGGAGTGCAGTTGCACAATCCTAGCTCACTGCAGCCTCAAACTCCTGGGCTCAAGTGATCCTCCCGCCTTAGCCTCCCAAATAGCTGGGACTACAGGCGCATGCCACCACACCTGGCTAATTTTTTAACTTTTTGTAGGGACGAGGTCTCGTCATGTTCCCCAGGCTTGTGTTGAACTCCTGGGCTCAAGTAATCCTCCTGCTTGTGCCTCCAAAAGTACTTGGATTACAGGCGTGGGCCACTTTGCCTAGCTGTTTTCACCATTACTTTGAAGAAAAATGTATACTTTAATATTTTGATCATAAAACATGACAAGGTTATTATTATTTTTTGAGATGGAGGCTAAAGTTCAGTGGCACGATCTCGACTCACTACAACCTCCACCTTCCAGGTTCAAGCAATTTTCCTTCCTCGCCCTCCTGAGTAGCTGGGACTACAGGCGTGCGCCACTACACAATTTTTTATTTTTAGTAGAGACGGGGTTTTTCCATGTTCACAGGCTAGTCTCGAACTCCTGGCCTCAGGTGATCCGCCCACCTCGGCCTCCCAAAGTGCTGGGATTACAAGCATGAGTCACTGCGCCCAACCCGTGACAAGATTTTTTTAAAGGGCGTACCCAAAATTCCATTTTTAATCTTTCAATTTTTTCTTTTCTTTTGATCCATAAAGCAATTGCATATATATTAAATCTTATTCTCCTGCCTTTTGCATACATGACATACACTTTTATGTTATTGGGATAATGACATAATCAATTATATATATTATTATTATTTTATTTTTACAGATAGGGTTTTGCTGTGTCGTTCAGGCTTGAGTGTGGTGGCACTGTCTTGGCTCACTGCAGCCCCTATCTCCTGGGCTGAAGGCATCCTCCTGCTTCAGTCTCCCATGTAGCTGGGACCGCAGGTGTGTGCCACCACAGGCAGCTATATTTTTATGTTTAGTAGAGGCATGGTCTCACTTTGTTGCCCAGGCTGTTCTTGAACTCTTGGGCTCAAACCATCTGCTCACCTTGGCCTCCCATGCCTTTTATGTTTTTTGATAATTCTGTTTAGATGTATAGTTCTCAGTTTTTTAGCGTGAGACAGTAATACAACCATATGATACTAAATCGATGAAGTGTTTGTAAAGTGGTTTTGAAATTCATGTGGTAGTGCCGATTATATAATATTCTGTTGAAATGTCATTCCTGATATTCTACAAAATCCATAGAGATGTTGTTTAAAATGCAGGTTGAGCATTCCTAATCAGAAATCCAAAATGCTCCAAAATCGAAATCTTTTTGAATATTGACATAATACCACAAGTGGAAAATTCCACAGTTGACATCATGCAATGTGTCAGTCAGAACACAGGAACACAGCAGAGTTTATTCAACGTCCCCCAGGGAAAAACTATCCTTCCATCCTCCTTTAGCTTAGATGTATCTTTTACATGCACAGCCGGATTTTCCCATGCAATTATACCCATAAAAGGTGATAAAATGGCACACGTGCAGGCTGGATGCACCAACAGAAAGTTTTCCAAAATAACCCACATGGGGCAAAAGCCTCCTTGCATTATTCATTGTGTTTTTAAATTAAAAAGAATTTTTTCCTGCTTTGTGGTATAAAGATTTTGTTGAACTTCTCAGAAAGCCTGAAGATATCCCTATAGATAAGAGTAATAAGAAAGGAGGAAGAATTTAGGTATAGTGCAGAAAGTAAGTCAGGCTCTTGGAGAAACTAGACAGTGGTGTAAGTGTGAAACATCTTACAGAAGAGTATGGTATTAGAATGACCACCATGCATGATGAGACAGCCCCTACAGGAATTCAGGATGACTAGGACAGAGTAACTGTGCTGGGATGTGCTAATTAAGCAGGCATGTGTAAGTGTAAACTTGCTATGATAGGCAAAAGCTTGTGTTCTCACTGTTAGTGATTTCAAGGCATGAATTTCTTTTCTTTTCTTTTTTTGGAGATAGTCTCGCCCTGTTGTCCAGGCTTGAGTGCAGTGGCACAATTATGGCTCACAGTAGCCTTGATCTTCCAAACTCAAGCATTCTTCCCTGGTAGCTGGGACTACAGCTGTGTGCTACTATGCTTGGCTGTTTATTTTTATTTTTATTTTTAGTAGAGGGGTCTCACTATGTTAACTGGGCTGGTATTGAACTCCTGGGCTCAAGTGATCTTCCTGCATTGGCTTCCCTAAGTGCTAGGATTACAGGCGTGAGCTGCTGCACCCAGCCCCAAGGCATAAATTTTTTTTTTTTAAAGTTTGAATCTGTCACCCAGCCTGGAGTGCAGTGGCTAGATCTTGGCTCACTGCAACCTCTGCCTCCTGGGTTTAAGTGATTCTCATGCCTCGGCATCTGGTGTAGCTCGCATTATAGACATGAGCCACCATGCCTGGCTATTTTTTTTTTTTTTTTTTTTTTTTTAAAGTAGAGACAGGCTTTCACCATATTGGCCAGGCTGGTCTCGAACTCCTGAGCCACCGCACCTGCCCCAAAGGCATGAATTTCTTACCAGTTCGTTATTATGCTAACAGAAAGGCATGGATATCTAGGGACATCTTTTCTGATTGGTTTCACAAACATTTTATAGCAGTAGTTGGTGCTTATTTCAGGGAAGCTGGACAGGATGATGACTGTTCCTCCTTGAAAACTCTTCGGCTCATCCTGCAGCTGCAATTTTATCAAAAATAATGTTTATGCCATGTGCTTTCCCTGAAGTGTGACTTCACTGCCATATGACCAGGGAATCCCTAGATTGATGAAGAGTAAATATAAAAACGCTTTCTTGAATATGCTGGCAGCTGTGAATAGATGTATGGGTGTGAAAGGGTTTCAAAAGGAGTGAAGGATGCCATATATGCTGTTGTCAGTGTCTGGAACACAGTGACTAAAGGTACAGCTGTGCATGCCTGGCACCACTTCTGACCTTCAGTTGTGTTCACTGATGATAATGAACAAGGTGGTGATTTTGATGGCTTCTTCAGTAAAGTGAGAAAAATGTGTAACATCCTTACATATGCAAAAAGTATGCCTTCCATTTGTCAGTAAGCTGGAAGAAGTGGATAACAAGAAAGCTTTTAATATCGACAAAGAGGCTCCCGTTTCTTTGTTCAACATGGTGGTAGAGCTGACATCGATCTGAATCAGAGTGATTGTGATAATGAAGATGACATTAACACTGCAGAAAAAGTACCTATAGATGACATGGTTAATGTATGTGATGGGCTTATTGAAGGACCAGAGCAGTGTTCATTCATAACAGAAAAAGAAATTATGTCAGTTTATAAAATGAGAGCCTTGGGCTGGGCGCAGTGTCTCGAGAGCCTGTAATCCCAGCACTTTGGGAGGCCAAGGTGGGCAGATCACTTGAGGTCAGGAGTTCGAGAACAGCCTGGCCAACCCGGTGAAATGCTGTCTGTACTAAAAATACAAAATTAGCTGGGTGTGGTGGCAGGCGCCTGTAATCCCAGCTACTCAGGAGGCTGAGGCAGTAGAATCGCTTGATCCTGGAAGGCGAAGGTTGCAGTGAGCAGAGATCATGCCGCTGCACGCCAGCCTGGGTGACAGAGTGAGCCCCCATCTCAAAAAATAAATAAATGAATAAAATGAGATCCTTCTAGACAATACTCGTTGTTAATGAGACAGATGACTTTAGAGGAAACATTTTAAAAAGCCATCCCACAGAATGCCTCTTCATTCCTAGAGGACTTCCTGGTTCCTAATTGCTTCTGATGATGTTTCTTCTTAGCTTATAAAATAAAACAGTATACAGTAACCTTTTAATCAAAACACAGCATCATTGATGGAGACACAAAGCCCGACATTGTTATTACTGTTTTTTTATCAGCTGATACAGGTATTCTCGTGATACTACTGTGCTGCTTAGCTACCCTGAACACATTACTTTTTCACTGTATTAATGGTATGTCATATTTTTACTGTTAAGTACTTATGTGTGAATAAGTATAAGAAAATGTTTGCCTGTCAGTAGCACATAAATTCAGAGACAGGAATGATGGTAATGCCAAACAACCACAGATATTCCACATGGGTGGCTGAGATAATGACACTTTTGCTTTCTTATGGTTCACTGTACACAAACTTTGTATAATGTAGAAAATAAATATTTTGTAAAATTACCTTCAGGCTATGTGTATAAAAGATGTATGTAATACATAAATGAGTTTGGTATTTCAATTTGGGTCCCATCCCCAAGATAACTTATTATATATATATGCAAATATTACAAAATACGAAAAATTCTGAATCACTTCTGATCCCAAGCATTTCAGATAAGGCATACTTAGCCTGTAACTCAAGATGTATTTTACCCATTTACCTGATCTAGATGCTATATTTTTGTTAGGTATATATTAGCTTTATATGTACAGGTGTCAGTGACTATAAGACCTGGCTTTAAATTTAACCTTTTCCTTAATATTGGATGGGCCACATATATTCTATTATTTGTGTATATAAGGTAACACAAGTCCTTTTGTCTCCCCCAGCTCCTTTTGCATATGAGAAAACATAAGCCATTTTGTGCCTCTTGCATCTTAAGCCATAGTCTATTTTACTATGTGGTTTCCCATCTGGTTACTTTTGGGAGTATCAGATGGTCTCATAAAAACAGTGGGTTTTCCTGAAGCTTTTTGATTAATGTTGAATTTGTTTATCATCTTTTAGCTGTGCGGTCAGAGAAGAAACGCCTTAGGAAGCCAAGCAAGTGGCTTTTGGAATATACAGAAGAATATGATCAGATATTTGCTCCTAAGAAAAAACAAAAGAAGGTACAGGAGCAGGTGCACAAGGTATGTTGCAAAATTTCGGCAAACTTTCACTGGTCCTTAGGAAACTGCAATTTTATCTTCAGTGTCATACTTTACCTTCATGAAACAATAATTTCCTTAACTGGGCTCTTGTTTTTTATTCTCAGCTTCTAGCGCAGTACTTAGGATTTAGTGGTTGGGAAATACATAAATGAATCTACATATTATATTTCTTTATGTATATATTTTTCCCTCTTTGCCTTCAAAGAGTAATGACTTAGGAATATTGTTATGATTTAATCTTAAGTAAAAATATAGGCTATAAAGTGAAATATATATAGTCTGACCCTAATTTCAAAAGTAAATATATCTTATTTGTCTTATTTTTCAACTCAGTTTTTTAAAATGAAATAGAGACATCTTGACATTCTACCCCTACATAGTTTAATATGTAGTTAAAAAATGGAACATTTTCCTTTATAATCAATTTAACATATTTACATCTTACATAAGATCTGTTTATCTGACATCAACTGTCTTTCAAATTTCATCAATTATCCCCTAACCTTTACCTTTGGATTATTCATACCAGGACTCAATCTAGGACTGCTCATTGTAACTGGTTGTTATGGTTCTCAAATCACTTTGAATTCAGAACAATCCCTTTTTTCATGATCATGATCATGTCTATAAGAGAGTGACATATAAAGTCATCTACTTTCTGTATTTGTGTAATTGCTTCCTCATAGGTGTCACTTAGATTGTTTTCTCTATCTCCTGTTCTCTGTCAAATGGAAGATAGAACCTATCAGTTTGATAGATTGAAAGTTGAACATTTTTAGCTAGACTATATCAGAGATGATAATGTGGAATATATTGTACATTAGAGGGTTAAAAAAAAGGAATGTTTTATTCCCATCAGCCATTCCCTGACAGTTTGTTCTTTCTTTTTTAAAATTGAGACAGTGTCTTGCCCAAGCTGGAGTGCAGAGATGCACGAACACGGTTCACTGCAGCCTTGACCTCCTGGGTTTAAGCAATCTTTCCGTCTCAGCCTCCTGAGTAGTTGGGACCAAAGGTGCACACTACCACACCTGGCTAATTTTTAACAACATTTTTTTTGTAGAGGCGGTGTCCCACTATGTTGCCCTGGCTGGTCTCGAATTCCTGGGCTCCAGTGATCTTTCTGCCTCAGCCTCCCAGAGTGTTGGGATTACAGGTGTGGGCCACCATGCCCAGCTTCCCTGATGGTTTTTTGAAAACCCCAGTTGAAGATCTTTACCTATATCAATAATTTTATTAGAGGTTACAAAATGAAGACTTTCAGATTTTATTATTTTCTCTATTTTTATTAACTGATAGTCTCTTTCATTAATTGGACTCTGTTATTGTCCTGAAATACTTGAAAGGCAGAATAAGTGCTTCTTTCTTTCCCATTAATTACCAATTGTAACATTAAGGAGTTCATTAGTAGTTGTTTTAATTGGAGACATTAGAGCAGTCTTTTTCCTCTGCTTTTGAATTATTGTTGTGGACTTATCAATATTATAGCTTCAGTGTATCTCAGTCAACTTCATTTAATTTTGATTAAAAAAATATATATATATAATGTAAATTTTATTATTTTATCTTTTTTTTTTTTTTTTTTTGAGATGGAGTCTCGCTCTGTTGCCCAGGCTGGAGTGCAGTGGTGTGATCTCGGCCTCACTGCAAGCTCTGCCTCTCCTGTTCACACCATTCTCCTGCCTCAGCCTCCCGAGTAGCTGGGACTACAGGTGCCCGCCACCACACCTGGCTAATTTTTTGCATTTTTAGGTAGAGACAGGGTTTCACCATGTTAGCCAGGATGGTCTTGATCTCCTGACCTCGTGATCTGCCTGCCTTGGCCTCCCAAAGTTCTGGAATTACAGGCGTGAGCCACCGCGCCCAGCCTATTTTATCCATTTTTAAGTGTACAGTTCAGTAGCATGAAGCACAGTTACATTGTTGTGCAACCATCTCCACCATCCATCTCGATAATTTTTTTCATCTTTCCAAATTAAAAGTCAATACCCATTAACCAATAACTCCCTTTTCTGCTCAGCCCCTGGCAATTGCCATTCTATTTTCTGTCTCAAGAATTTTCTTATTCTAGATACCTCATATACTTGAAATCACATGATATTTGTTCTTTGTGTCTAAGTAATTTCCCTTAGCATACATAATGTCTTCAAGGTTCATCCACTTTTTGTAGCCCTTTGTCAGAATTTCATTCCTTTTAAAGTGCGTTATTCTTTTTGACACTTAAATTACAACAATTTTGGCCTGTGGACTCTATTTTTATTTTTTGTTCTTAGGTAAGTTCCCGCTGTGAAGAGGAAAGCCTTCTAGCCCGAGGTCGATCTAGTGCTCAGAACAAGCAGGTGGACGAGAATTCTTTGATTTCAACCAAAGAAGAGCCTCCAGTTCTTGAAAGGGAGGCTCCGTTTTTGGAGGGCCCCTTGGCTCAGTCAGAACTTGGAGGTGGACATGCTGAGTTGCCGCAGCTGACCTTGTCTGTGCCTGTGGCTCCGGAAGTCTCTCCACGGCCTGCCCTTGAGTCTGAGGAATTGCTAGTTAAAACGCCAGGTAAGGTGGGGTTGGAGTCTCAGTATTTGAGCAGATATGATTAGAGGAAGCAGGAGATTTTAGTATGTTTTGATGTAAAGCCAACATTGTATCTATATACAATAAAGTACCCCCTTTTGTCCTGGGAAATACTTAAAATGATGGCTAATTAGATATAGTTACTAACCATGAACTGTGGCACACTATCAAGAAGATGTATTTTTAATAACTATGCTCCTTGCTCCAGTGTTGCTGTTCATGATTGTTGATCAGCCACTGTGTAAATTAACAACCAGGATAACAGGGCTTCAAGAGGAGCACTGCACATTAGTGGAATAAGCACTATGCTTCAAGTGCTGGCTCCACCAATCCTTGTGTTACTTGGGAAGTTGTTTAATCTCTGAACTTGTTTCCTCATCTATAAATGGAGATCATAATGTATTAATGTATAATGTTATATACCTGACAACATAGTAATTACCAGTTCATTAGAAGTTAATTACCAGTTACTTCTCACTTGATCATTCTTTATATATCACCTGGGGAGAGTTGGATCTAAACATATTGTCTCTAATTCACCTTGTAACTATTGAATATTATAGTCAGTCAAGGAATGGGAAGAATCCTCTTTTCTGTACCCCTTTAAATTTTGGATATAACTTTTTTACATTATCAACAGTAGCTTTTGATGTTATTCCTTAAAGAAACGATTCCAATTGTGCTTAAACTAGTTGGGTATAATAAAAAAGATTTTTGAAAGAATAGTAAAGATAGTTATTATTTCAGTACCTACTATGTGCCAAAACTCTATTAAGTCAGCTCTTTTATATTACTCTTGAGTGATCCTATGAATTATCTTTTACCTATTGAATTTTATTTACTTAGGGGCAGAGCAGAAGCTATAATCTTTGTCCATTTATGACCATTATCCAAGTTCTATTTCACTCCACTTCTCCTTATTTTATCCTCACCAACAATCAGTTGTTATAAAGACAGTTCCATCCTTCTGACTTCTCCCTTAGTGATTTTGTGAGTTAAAGTCATCACACACACATCCCTCACATTAGTTGGTGCTTGCATTGAGAACTGTTTACTTGTTTTGTTTACTAATATTTTATAATAAGCAAATTACCATCCTGCCTCTTCCCATAAGATGACGGGGAAAACATCAAAAACATTGAGATTCATTTTGTGTGGTATACAGATTTTTTAAAAATTAACTTGTGCCCAGTTTCTAAATCATCTAATGTAAAGATACATGCATTTCAGGAAATTATGAAAGTAAACGTCAAAGAAAACCAACTAAGAAACTTCTTGAATCCAATGATTTAGACCCTGGATTTATGCCCAAGAAGGGGGACCTTGGCCTTTCTAAAAAGGTATGTTATTTTTGTAAGTCCTAAAAGAAATAAACTCAGGAAATGAGAAATTTTAAAAATTACATTTTGAGTAGCAGTTACAACATTGATGTACATACATATAGAAATTAGTGTGTGTGTCAGCAGTCATACATGATCTGAGATTTCCTACATGAAAGGCTGTTTTGCAGTTGTGTGACCATGTATGTGTATAAACTGGTTTCAGATTTCCTTTCCAAGTGAAAAAAATTTTTAAATGCTTTGAAGATTAAATTTGTGTTTGTTATAATTTCTTTTCTGGGTTCAAATCCTCTTACTTGTTTTCTACTAAACTACTATCTCAAATATCACTAGTCTACTCTCCTATTGCCGTGTCGTCGTAACCCTTTTGTTTTGTTTTTTTTGAGACAGGGTCTGATTCTGTCACCCAGGCTGGAGTGCAGCGGCATAATTTTGGCTCACTGTAATCTCTGCCTCCCAGGCTCCCCAGTTAATTTTTTGTCTTTTTTTGGTAGAGACTGGGTATCAATTTTTTTTTTTTAATGTGATAAATACTTTTTGTGTTTTATTCAAGAAATCTAGTGTGATGGCGGCCGGGTGCAGTGGCTGATGCCTGTAATCCCAGCATTTTGGGAGGCTGAGGCAGGCGGATCACGAGGTCAGGATATCGACACCATCCTGGCTAACATGGAGAAACTCCCTCTCTACTAAAAATACAAAAAATTAGCCAGGCGTGGTGGCAGGCGCCTGTAGTCCCAGCTACTCGGGAGGCTGAGGCAGGAGAATGGTGTGAACCCAGGAGGCGGAGCTTGCAGTGAGCCGAGATTGCGCCACTGCACTCCAGCCTGGGTGACAGGGCGAGACTCCGTCTCAAAAAAATAAAAAATAAAAAATCTAGTGTGATGGCTCAAGCCTATAATCCCAGGACTTAGGGAACCTGAGGCAGTAGGATTGCTCAAGCTCAGGAGCTTGAGACCAGCCTGGGCAATAAAGGAGACCTTGTCCCTACAAAACAAAAAACTGTCCCAAAAAAACCCCAGAAAACGGTGTGGTGTTGCGTGTCTGGTCCCAGCTACTCAGAAGGCTGAAGTGGTAGGATGTCTTGAGCCCCGGAGGTCAAGGCTGCAGTGAGCTATGATTGCGCTATTGCACTCCACCCTGGGTGACAGAGCAAGACCCTGTCTCAGTCAATCAATCAATAAATGAAATTTTTGTGTGCCCCATGGACACAAAGATGTTCTCCCTGTGTTTTCTTTTAGGAGCTTTTTGGTTCTGGTTTCACATATAGATCTTTGTTCCATCTTGAATTTTTGAGATGGAGTTTTGTTCTCCCCCATATTGATGTCCAGTTGTTTCAGCACCATTTACCAAAAAATCCCTGATATTGGCTGGGTGCGGTGGCTCACACCTGTAATCCCAGCACTTTGGGAGGCCCAGGTGGGCAGATCACTTGCGGTCAGGAGTTGGAGACCAGCCTGGCCAACATGGTGAAACCCCATCTCTACTAATAAAAAAAAAAAAAAAAAAAAAAAAATAGCTGGGCGTCGTGGTACCTGCACATAATCCCAGCTACTCAGGAGGCTGAGACAGGAGAATTGCTGGAACCTGGGAGGCAGAGGTTGCAGTGAGTCGAGGTCATGCCATTGCACTCCAGCCTAGGTGACAGAGCGAGACTCTCTCTCTCTTTCAAAAAAAAAAAAAAAAAAAACTCCCTGATATTTATCCTCACCCTCTCTTAGATTCCCAGTATCTTTTAAGTATTAATTATACTTAATAACTCTTTGTCACTGTTGAATTTTTACTTTTGGGGAGAGGGGGTTGCCGTTAAATTTGGGATCAGAGCAAGAGAAAATCAGAATTATTGGTTATGGCTAGCACCAAACTCTGGAGAAAAGTGTCCTCTTGTCTGTTTGGGAGTCTGTCCTGCCATCTGACCTGGCCTACTTCATTGTTGAAGTCCTGGTTACTCTGAGGTATATTTTGTCATAAGGCTAAAGCCATGATTCAGTTCCATTTTAGTTTACCAGGCACACCACCACCCTGTCTGCAGGTGGATTAATCAGTATGTCAAACAGAATGAGAGATTGATCTGTTCTGGTAGTGCTTTAACGGTACTCTGGCTTAATGTATATCCACACTAGACTATATATACAAAGTAAGTTACTGGCATCTTAGTCACATCCTCTAAGAAGTTCTTTGGTCTTTTTCATTCTAAACAGAATAGTTTGATTTTTATTCATATGGTATGATTGTTGTGTGTGTGCATGTGTGTGTGTGTGTGCTGTTAATTTTTATTTTAAGTTATAAAATTGATCATAATAGAAATGAGACTATTTCCTGCATTATTCTCTGACTGTAGTTTGGGGAGCGTTGTAATTATTTTGTTCCACAGCTTTTGGGTAACTGTTAAACAATGAACTAATTTGTTATCTAAATAAAATGATTGCTATTTAAAAAAAAATTACAGAAATGTATTTTGTGGATTTGTCTAGGAGTCTCGTTTTGTTGAACTGGATACCTAACATTTGCCCATTCATTTTACTTGACATAGACTTCTGATATATAGTGAACATGAGGAGAATTGCAGTCTTATGATTTATTAATATGATAAAATGAGCATTCAGAAATTCACAGCTGTATTTTATCTTGTTTTAGTCCCAAACATTAGGAACTCTACAACAAAAATGGCCTTTATTATTTATTTATTTATTATTTATTTATTTATTTGAGACAGAGTTTTGCTTTTGTTGTCTAGGCTGGAATGCAGTGACACAATCTCGGCTCACCACAACCTCCACCTTCCAGGTTCAAGCGATTCTCCTACCCCAGCCTCCGAAGTAGCTGGGATTACAGGGATGTGCCACCATGCCTGGCTAATTTTTTGTATTTTTAGTAGAGGCAGGGTTTCTCCATGGTAGTCGGGCTGGTCTCGAACTCCCGACCTCAGGTGATCCACCTGCCTCGGCCCCCCAAAGTGCTGGGAATACAGGTGTGAACCACCGTGCCCAGCCAGAATGGCCTTTACTATACTAACTTTTTGTGACCACTAAACGTTGTTTTACAGTTATGATGGAGAATATTATCATTCTTGTAGGAGAAGACATTTGCTTGGGGTGGAACTAATTCATAGAAGTATATTAGTAGTGGGTGAGGTGAATAAAATGTGTGGCTCTTGATAAGACTCCTGATGTTGAGTATCTGTTTTGAGTTTTAATGTTGCTTTAATTTGGATTAATCTGAAGTCATTTTAAGTTGGAATGTGATTCAGTATTTCAGAACTGTTTGATTTACAGTTCACCAGGTAAACAGGTCTCTGTCAAATCTAATAGCTGTGAATACAATTGTAGGAAGATGGATTATTTTTCTTTCTTTCTTTTTTTTTTTTTTGAGACTTGCTCTGTCTCCCAGGCTGTAGTGCAGTGGCGCGATCTTGGCTCAGTGCAACCTCCGCCTCCTGGGTTCAAACAGTTCTCCTGCTTCAGCCTCCCGAGTAGCTGGGATTACAGGCGTGCACCACTGCACCTAGCTAATTTTTGTATAATTTTTAGTAGAAACAGGGTTTCACCATATTGGCCATGGTTGGCCAGGCTGGATTCAAATTCCTGACCTCAGGTGATCTGCCCCCCTCGGCCTCCCAAAGTGCTGAGATTACAGGCATGAGCCACTGCACCCAGCCATGAAGATGGATTTTAAGTACAGGGTGGAGTGCAATAAAATTGAGCCTGTGGATCTCTGGGTACAAACCCCTTCTCTTTCTCCATTTCAGTCACAGAAAGCATTGTGTATCTAGTCTATATGTTGGAAATCTCTGGCAAGTCTTTATTTTTTCTTAAGGAGTAGGTGGTGTTCACGGGTCTGTTGGAGCATTGTTTTTGTTTTGTTTTGTTTTGTTTTAAGATGGAGTCTCACTTTTGTTGCCTAGACTGGAGTGCAGTGGTGCGATCTTGGCTCACTGCAACCTCTGCCTCTCCCGAGTTCAAGCAATTCTCCTGCCTCAGCCTCCTGAGTAGCTGGGATTACAGGCATGTGCCACCACACCCGACTAATTTTGTATTTTTAGTAGTGACGGGGTTTCTCCATGTTGGTCAGGCTGGTCATTAACTCTCAACCTCAGGTGATCCACCCGCCTCAGCCTCCTAACGTGCTAGGATTACAGGTGTGAGCCATCATGCCCTGTCTGTTGGAGCATTTTAAAATCTGATTCCTTTCCCCCTGAAGTTTCCGTTCAACCCTTTACTGTGGTCAGGTTGATTTCTTTAATTGCTAAAACAAGTCAAAATTCAATATCCATGGCAGCTGACAATTCAGACTTTGGCATATAAAGTAAAGGGTTTATTTTTTCATTCCTCTGTAAATGGTGTTGTTTTCACTTATTTGTAGTGCTATGAAGCTGGTCACCTGGAGAATGGCATAACTGAATCTTGTGCCACATCTTATTCAAAAGATTTTGGTGGAGGTGAGTATTTTTGAGATTTAAAAAACGTAATGCAGTAGTAAGTTTGAAGCGCTTTGTCTGTTAACCACAAAAATTGTTACATGTGTAAGCCCGACCAGTGAGGTACAAGTTTTAAAACTGGTTTGCCCAAAATCTGCTTCCTGAAAAAGAAAAAATATTGATAAATTGAATATCTACTCTACCAGGACTTTTAGTAGGAATGCTACCTGTAATCTCTGTAAAGCATTACAGAGAGTTAGGTTATTATCTATAGTATTCCTGTTTTATAGAAGAAATGTGAAGATGAACAAGGTAGCAAGGTCAGGGAACTAAATCCACACCTGACCAATTTCATGGTCATACTCCTGTCTTCTTATCTACGCCAGGTTTTCTCCATGCCACTTCTTTCTTCCACTCTTCATTTGTCTGTCAGTGCCATTTATTGATTAGTGTCATTTTTGAAATATTATTCCAGATTTGAGCACACTGCAACAGATGTGGTCTGCTAGCAAAGAGTATCATGGGAAGATTATATTTCATGTGGCCTACGATTATTAAATTTTCTAACAAGTAAATCTAGCAACATGTTAGCTTATTTTAGCTATGTGGCAATTGTAATCCCATAGGTTTGTCAGTTTGCTTGTAAGATTTAAAAATAAGCTGCTTTCAAAATAATATCAGGCCATTCATGGTGGCCCACAACTGCAATTTCAGCGCTTTGGAGGCCAAGATTAGAGGATCACTTGAGGCCAGGTGTTCCATCCAGACCAGGCTCGGCACTTAGTGAGACCCTGTCTCTATCTACAGTTTAAAAAAATTAGCTAGGCATGGTGGTGTATTTCTGTAGTCACAGCTACTTGTTAAGCTGACATGGAACGATCCCTTGAACCCGAGAGGTTGAGGCTACAGAGAGCTGTTGCTCACACCAGGCACTGTAGCCTGGGCAACAATGAGAGACCATGTCTCTTAAAATAATAGTAGTAATAATAATAACAGCTCTTTTCCTGTATTTTTATATTTTGTTTTTAAAATAAAACCTACAACATGAACTTTATCCATTGTAAATTTTGTGTTAAGTGTTCCAGCTTATGAGGATTTCAAATCTTTCTATTGTGCTCATATTAACTCTTCTTTTAGTGTTAGGCTGCGAGCAGTTTTGATGGCAGAGCTTCTCCGACTCAATCAGGCAGTCAAAAAAGAGCTCACTGAGGCAGTCTTCAAAACTCCAGCTTTCATATTGTTAACTAGCATACATATCCTAAATGTTTTATGAAATGCCTCTTAGATTCCTCTTTATGTTTCTATAACACAGTTGAAATGTGTTTAACAGAAAGTGCAGGAGGGACTAGAAGAATTTCTTTTTTTTTTTTTTTTTTTTGTTTGAGATGGAGTCTGGCTCTGTTGCCCAGGCTGGAGTACAGTGGCACAATCTCGGTTCACTGCAGCCTCCACCTCCCGGGTTCAAGCGATTCTCCTGCCTCAGCCTCCTGAGTAGCTGGGACTACAGATGCACTCCCTCACGCCTGGCTAATTTGTTTTGTATTTTTAGTAGAGATAGGGTTTCACCATGTTGGCCAGGATGGTCTCGATCTCCTGATGTCGTGTTCTGTCCACCTTGGCCTCCCAAAGTGCTGGGATTACAGGCATGAGCCACCCTGCCCAGCCTCAACTCTCCATCTTAATCCTTTTATTTTTTTTATTTTTTATTTTTTTTGAGATGGAGTTTCGCTCTTGTTACCCAGGCTGGAGTGCGGTGGCATGATCTCGGCTCACTGCAACCTCTACCTCCTGGTTTCAAGTGATTCTCCTGCCTCAACCTCCTGAGTAGCTGGGATTACAGGCATGCACCACCATGCCTGGCTAATTTTGTATTTTTAGTAGAGACAGGATTTCACTATGTTGGTCAGGCTGGTCTCGAATTCCTGACCTCATGTGATCTGCCGGCCTCAGCCTCTCAAAGTGCTGGGATTACAGGCTTGAGCCACGGTGCCCAGTCCTTAATCTTTAAATCATATAGTGATTTATATTATTGTCTCCAATCTTGAAGTCTAGGGAGTGGTATCTTTTGATGACTAGTAAAATGCATTTCCCCTTCATCTATAGGATTTAATTCCTTTGAGGAACTACAAGATTTGTCATTTCAATCATATAAATTAAAATGTCTGTAATAACCTATACACTTACTATTTAATCTATATGAGGGAGCAGTTACATATATGTAGCCATTTCCCTCCTTGTTATGTCATCATGAGTTAGTCTCAATTCTTATTTCCCCCGTTTTCCTAATCCACAAAGCTGGAGAATTAAATGAGTTTTAAGGTTGGTTTTTATTCTAATAATAGGATAAGAGATTTTGGACATGTGTGTTAGTAGCCAGCAGTTAACACCTATTTTCCTGTCACAGGCACTACCAAGATATTTGACAAACCAAGGAAGCGAAAACGACAGAGGCATGCTGCAGCCAAGATGCAGTGTAAAAAAGTGAAAAATGATGACTCGTCAAAAGAGATTCCAGGCTCAGAGGTATTACTCAGTTCCTGATCTTTTCACCTTCTAAAGAGAAGCTACTTTTCACACCAGAGGCCACATCCCTCTTTCCCTTGAGTTTTCTTAAGAACACTATTCTACTGAAATGGCTGATGGCCATAAGGAATCTTGGAGGAAAAGTAGAGCCTTATCCTAATAATAAGGCAAGGCATGTATTGCAGCTGTCAATATGGTCTTTTTAAAAGATCATCACATCCTATGCTGTAGGTGTCCAATCAGGTATATAAGTGTTTCATCGTTAAGTAAACTTGTAAAACCAGAGAGTACAATATCAAGTCAACATATGATCTGAAGGAACATAGATACTGTCCTATAAAAGTTGAGACTGGCCAGGTGCTGTGGCTCACGCCTGTAATCCCAACACTTTGGGAGGCCGAGGCGGGAAGATAACTTGAGGTTGAGAGTTCGAGACCAGCCTCACCAACATGGTGAAACCTCATCTCTACTAACAATACAAAAATTACCTGAGTGTGGTGGCATGCGCCTATAATTCCAGCTAATCAGGCAGAGGCACAAGAATCACTTGAACCCTTGAGGCAGAGGTTGTAGTGAGCCGAAATCATGCCACTGCCCTCCAGCCTGGGTGACAGAATGAGACTCTGTTGCAAAAGAAAAAAATTGAGACTGCTGGCTGGGCATTGTGGCTCATGCCACTCAGCTCTTTGGGAGGCTGAGGTGGGAGGATCATATGAGAACAGGATTTCGAGACCAACCTGTGAAATACAGTGAGACCTTGTCTCTATTTAAAAAAAAAAAAAAAAATCGAGACTGCTGTGGTTAGCGGGAAGATTTACTTGCTTATTTCTTGAGACCATCAGCTACTTAATCTTAGGACAATTTTTATGAATATCGGCCTTCAGGAAACAAAAGATTTAAAACCATTTACTTGCAAAGCATCAGTGCAATCATTGATATTATCTTTGGGTTTCCAACTCAGGTTAAAAGAGAGAAGTCAGGTCAGCATCACACATTATGATGCAGAATGTTTCTTTCCAGGACAATTTGAATAGAATGCCCAAGAGGGGCATTATTTAGGAAACACTGATCTTGGAAGGACAAATAAGTAATCAAATAAACTTAAGAATGTTTTCTCTCCCTTAGTGAAACCTTAAAATGGAACAGCTCAGAAAGTTCCAGTGGAACAAACAGCCTCAGAGCAGTTAGTGGCAGGGCATGAGGCGCCCACTACCCGCCCAATCACAGCAGGGTTAGAACTAACATTGCATGCAGTCCGCCCGAGTGATTGGCTGAACATCTGTAAGTGCTTAATGGCTAGACAAATAGCAGCCCAGAGGGAGGGGGTCAAATGGAAGAGACATCAATAATACAGATGTGGGACATTATTTTTTCTTTGCAAGGGAGAACTAATGCCTCACAGGACGGCCACAAGCCCCAAGGAGACTGTTGAGGAAGGTGTAGAACACGATCCCGGGATGCCTGCCTCTAAAAAAATACAGGGTGAACGCGGTGGAGGAGCTGCACTCAAGGAGAATGTCTGTCAGGTAGAGAAATGTTTGCCCACTTGTGTTTTCATTGCATGTTCGTCTTTAAAGGGAAACCCACTCCATCTCTTTATGATGGTTTCTTGGTAGAATAACAGTGCTTTTGGATGATTCCAGTGGAGTCACTTTCTTTAAGGATTTGACCCCTTTTTTTCTCCCCACAAAGAAAGATACTTGGAGAAATAGTTTAGTGTTGGTGAACCACGTGCCCTTAAGGCCCATGAAGGAATATATGCCGTGAAACAAGTCTGAGATGGAATATGTGAACCTCTGGTTGCTTATTCAAATATAATTCTCCAGTACTTCTCATGGTGTCAGAATCTTTGGGTTCGTAAGAAACTTTTCAAGGGTAATTTTAGCTTTGAGATATTTTTCCTTTAATGTGGTGACTTTAGAAAGCCTACCACCTATATTGTTTTATTTATTTAATAAATATTTATACAGTATTTACTATGTATGAAGTATTGCTCCAAGCACTTTATAAATATTACATTATTTAGTCATCCTAATAATCTCATAAGTAGAGTTCTGTGATTATTCCCATTTTGCAGATGAGGAAACTAAATTACAGAGAGGATAAATAGCTTGCTTATATTCATGAGAGAAGCCTGGATTTAAACTTTGGCAGTCTGGATTTAGAGTCTCCCTCTCCGTTTTTCTAACCTTTAAGCTCCGTTGCACTTGGTTGGTTTAGAGTCTTAACCATTTTGTTGGATTGCCTCTCTGTGAGATAGGGGATTCCACTTTATTGTTAGAGACTTGAAGTCTTTGTGAGTAGAGTCAATGACCATTTGAATATATATTTTTTTAATGGTCTTGATTTACCTATGTAATTCTTAAAATTTAGTATATACAAACTTGAAGTTAGGCAATGCGCAGTGGCTCATACCTACAATCACAGTGCTTCTGGAAGCTGAGGCAGCAGGATTGCTTGAGGCCAGGAGTTCTAGACCAGCCTGGGCAGCACAGCGAGACCCCTGTCTCTATTTTTAAAAAATTTGTCTTTTTTTTAAATTAGCCAGCTGCAGTGGCTCATACCTGTAGCCCAACAGGTCAAGATTACAGACTTGTCTTTTAAATAAACAAAAAACTTGAGGATGTTAGTTTTTCTTTTTTCTTTTTTATTAATTAATTTATTTATTTATTTATTTATTTTTGAGACGAAGTCTCGCTCTGTTGGCCAGGCTGCAGTGCAGTGGCGCGATCTCTGCTCACTGCAAGCTCCGCCTCCTGGGTTCGCGCCATTCTCCTGCCTCAGCCTCCCGAGTACCGGGACTACAGGTGCCCACCACCATGTCCGGCTAATTTTTTGTATTTTTTGGTAGAGATGGGGTTTCACCGTGTTGGCGAGGATGGTCTCAATCTCCTGACCTCGTGATCCACCCGCCTCGGCCTCCCAAAGTGCTGGGATTACAGGCGTGAGCCACCACGCCCAGCCAGTTCTTTTTTAAATTGAAACCATAGGCCAAGCACAGCACTAATCTCAGCACTTTGTGAGGCTGAGGTGGGTGGATCATTTGAGACCAGCCAGGCAACATGGTAAAACCCTGTCTCTGCCAAAAATACAAAAATTAGCCAGGCATGACAGTGCGTGCCTGTAATTCCCCTGCTGGGGAGGCTGAGGTCATTGGATCACCTGAAGCTGGGGAGGTAGAGGCTTTAGTGAGCCATGGTCATGCCACTGCACTCCCACCTGGGTGACTGAGACCCTATCTCACAAATAATAAATAGTAATAGATAAATAAGTTGAGATCTCTAAAAAAGTAAACTCAGACCAGAAAATGTTATTGTGACCAATATAATTTCAATCCAGTTTCTTTGCCTATTATCTTCACTATTACATTCTTGGACCAGATCCCAAACAACAGTCTTAATCCTCAAAAACAGTTATGCCCATTATTTACTTAGTGAGACAAGTCAGAGTGTAAATACATTTTACAAAGATCATTTAATGAAAAGGTTAAAGGTAAGGTTACCCTGTGGTCCTGGCTTGTCTGGATCAGTCTTTGTGTAGGTCCCTTGTGCTGTCATAATTTATTAATAGCACTTCTTTTCACTCTCAGGTGTCCCAGTTTGAAAGATAAATTACGTGGTTATCCCAGTTGAAGAATTAGTCTATGACATTTAGTTAATGCAAAAACTTTATTTCTAATTCACGTTGTAATTAACATTTTCCTATTTAAGTGCTGAAGGTCATTTTTTTTTTTTACTATATATAGAAACATTATTGGCACTCTGAATATGCAAAGTACAATATATAGTGCTATTTTTCAGTTTTTACATGTGAATAGTAGATAATGGGGAGTCAGACATTTGAGGATATCTCAGACTATAGGTTGATAAAGTCCCTGAGTTCCCCTATCAATTCCAGGCTACCTCTCTAACCTTTCTCCCTAAAGCTGTCCTAGTTTTTTATTTAAGCTTTAATTCTTAAGTGATCAAGACCTATTCTGTTTCTATGAGTTCTTGAAGCTAAAACTTACTTAGTCACCTTTCCGCTTGTTTGCTTTTCATAGTAGTACAAGGCTTTAAAAATATTTGGGCTGGGTGCGGTGGCTCACATCTGTAATCCCAGCACTTTGGGAGGCCAAGGTGGGTGGATCATGAGGTCAGGAGTTCGAGACCAGCCTGGCCAACGTGGTGAAACCCCATCTCTACTAGAAATACAAAAATTAGCTGGGCATGGTGGCGCATGCCTGTAATCCCCAGCTACTCGGGAGGCTGAGGCAGGAGAATCACTTGAACCCGGGTGGCAGAGGTGGCAGTGAGCCAAGATTGTGCCATTGTACTCCATCCTGGGCGACAGAGCAAGACTCCGTCTCAAAAAAAAAAAAAATTCATAAATCTTAACAATGTTTTATAGTGACAGATGCCCATTGTTATTTCCTAAGCCCCTGTCTTAAGTGAGGCCCTATCTTAGCTGAGATTATTTCAGAAAAGTGATCTCTCTCTGGGATGGTTGTAGGTATGTCCCAAAAGGGCTGTTTAGACCTTGGTGGTAGCTCTTTTGGAACTTTATGATCCAACTCTAGCTAGCCAGTGTCTGTTGCTTGAACCATTCAGTAGCTTTCTGGTTTATCTCTATGCTCTTTTCTGACCTTTCTACTCTTGAACTCGTTTTCCATGTAGCAGTCAGAACAGTCTTTTTAAAAATGAATACCTGATTTTAGCCTTCCTTTGTTAAAGCTCTCCAATGGTACACCTTTGTAACTAGACTAAAATCTACAACTACGGGCCCTTGCCTCTTTCTCACCTCCTTTTCTGCCACTTTTAACCTTTGTTTACTTTAACCCACTGACACTGGTTTTACTCTTGATTCTCAAACATGGAAAAACAGATAGATGTTTTCTTTCTCTTAACAGAATTGTGAAAAATTGGGTGAGCTGCTGTTATGTGAGGCTCAGTGCTGTGGGGCTTTCCACCTGGAGTGCCTTGGATTGACTGAGATGCCAAGAGGAAAATTTATCTGCAATGAATGTCGCACAGGTGAAGTAGATATCGAACGGTCTTCCTTCAAAGAAAGTTTGAATTTTAAGTTTTTCAGGAAAGACATTTTTTGGAGACACTATTTTGTGGCAACACTGGGCTAGTTGTTACAGATATAGAAATGGTGCTGTGGGGTGACTGCTTTCAGAAAAGCTACCAAGTGAATAATAAATGGGTAGCATAATACAGTGCAAAAAGCATTGTGTTGGTGATACATTTAGAATGTAATGTAAGCAAAGATGAGCTAATGCCATAGAGGAGGATATCTGTGTTTAGCTTTAAGAGAGAAAGAGAAATTGATGTCGGGAGGGGAAGGGCAGAAGGTCTAGTAATGAAAGCATGTAAAACATTTGGGGAATATGGAATACAGGCCACTGTGTTTATAGAGTTTAGGATATTTTAGTTAAAAGGCATAGGCAGTAACTAAGAGGGCTTCTTGGTTACTGGTAATTCTTAATCTGCATAGTGATTACATGAGCATGTTTACTTCATCAACTATACTCTTAGGATGTGTGTACTTTACGGTGTGTACATTATACATCGATAACAATATTTACCAAAAAAGTAAAAAGATTATTTGCGGGTTATAATGCTTAGATTGGGTTAGAAAATAGGAATAGTCAGCTGAGACCAGCTGGTAAAGCACTTCATAAAGCTGTGCTAAAGTAAAGTGTTTTTTTGTTTTTTTTTTTTAATAAGAGATGAGGTCTTGTTGTCCAGGTTTGAGTACAGTGGCATGATCATAGCTCATTGTAGTCTTGAGCTCCTGGGCTCAAGCAATCCTCCCAACTCAGCTTCCCAAGTAGCTGGGACTACAGCCACTTGCCACCATGCGTGGGCAATTTTTTTTATTTTTTGTTGAGAAGGGGGGTCTTACTATGTTGCCCAGGCTGGAAAGTGTTCTCTCGCTCTCTCTCTCTCTCTCTCTCTCTCTCTCTCCTTTTTTTTTTTTTCTTAGCATGATGTGTAGATGTTACAGCATGTAAACAGTGAAGAAATCAGGGCTGAGGTATAGATCTTGTGCCTGTAAGTCATTGAAGCTGCACATCTGGATCATACTTCCCAAAGAAAAAGTGTCATTAGGGTACGATAATGGTCAGTGACACTACCTGGCCGTATATGCTCTTATAACGAGTTACTGGAAGGAGAGGAGGAGCTAGTCAATATCTCTGAAGCCACAGGAGTCAGGTGTTATCTGTAGGGGCAGATGCAGCAAAGATACTAAGGAGGTTCTGGAGTGAAGAGAGGCTTTTGTATGTGGCAGTGAGAAAATGCTTCAATTTTTGCCAGAGGATGTCTCATTACACTAGATTGAAGGGTGAGTGGATAGCCGTATACATAACTTCTTGAAGAAACTTGACTTCAGCAGAAAGGAAGACAGTACCTAAAGGGAGGATATTATAGGGTCAAGAGAAAAATCATTTTGAGTGTGTAAAACAGCTCTATTAAGGTAAAATTGAAGTGCAGACAATTGCACATATTTCAGGCGTATGAGTTGAGAAATTTTGGTATGTATATATGTATGCATCTGTGAAATCATCACTCAGCATTACTATTTTGAGATTCAGTCAGGTTGTTGTGTGTATTGATAGTTCATTTCTTTTTATCTCTGAGTAGTAGTTTGTTGTATGGATTTACTTGGTTGTTGATCCATTCATCTGTTGATAGACATTTGGGTTGTTTCCCGTTTTGGTTATTATAAATAAAGCTGCTGAGAACATTCAAGTTTTTGGACACTTTGTACCCTCCCTGCCCCTTCCCTCCCCCTCCCATTTTTCTTTTTTTTCCTTGAGACGGGGTCTCTCTCTGTCGCCTAGTCTGGAGTACAGTGATACGATTCTGGCTCACTTCAGCCTCAACCTCCCAGGCTCAAGCTATCCTTCTGGCTCAGCCTCCTTAGTAGCTGGGACTACAGGTGCTTGCCACATGCCTGGCTAATTTTTTTAAATATTTTTGTAGAGACAGGATTTTATTACATTATTACCAGGCTGGTTTTGAAGTCCTGGGATCAAGCAGTCCTCCTCGTTCAGCCTCTGAAAGTGTTGGGATTATAGGTGTAACACACAATTCCTGGCCACATTTTCTTTTTTCGGTTTTTGTTTTTGTTTCTGTTTTTCAGAGTCTCGCACTGTCACCCGGGCTCGAGTGCAATGGCGCAGTCTTGGCAACCTCCGCCTCCTGGGTTCAAGCGAGTCTCCTGCCTCAGCCTCCCGAGTAGCTGGGATTACAGGCATGTGCCACCACTCCCGGCTAATTTTTGGATTTTTAGTAGAGACGGGGTTTCTCCTGTTGGTCAGGCTGGTCTCGGACTCCGGACCTCAGGTGGTCCACTTGCCTTGGCCTCCCAAAGTGCTGGGATTACAGGCATGAGCCACTGCACCTGGCCAACTTTTTCATTTTCTTAGTGATGTGTTTGTAAGACTAATAGTTCTTAATTTTTATGAAATCCAGTTTATCAATTTGTTCTTTTTATGGACTGTGATTTGCTGTCATAGCTAAGAAGTTTTGCTTAACCCAGTGTCACAAAGTTTTGTTTCTTGTTTTTTTTTTCTTTTTAATCTGCGACAGAGTCTCACTCTGTCACCCAGGCCGGAGTGCAGTGGCGTGATCTCAGCTAACTGCAACCTCCACCTCCTGGGTTCAAGCGATTCTTGGGCCTCAGTCTCCCGAGTAGCAAGAATACCAGGCATGCACCACCACGCCCAGCTAATTTTTGCATTTTTAGTAGAGACGAGGTTTCACCATGTTGGCCAGGCTGTTCTCAAACTCCTGGCCTCAGATGATCCACCTGCTTTGGCCTCCCAAACTCCCAAAGGGCTGGGATTACAGGTGTGAGTCACCACGTCCAACCAGTGTCACAAAGATTTTTAGTTCTGTGTTTTCTTCATAGAATTTTTTAGTTTCACATTTCACTATTAGGTCTGTGATGTATTTTGTATTAAGTTTTGCATATGACATGAGGTATAAAGAAGATAGAATTTTTTTATTTTTGGTTTTTTAAATTTGTGGGTTTTTTTCTCTTTTTCCTAGGAAAGCTATTATCTTTGAGAGTAGGACATTTTACCAGTTTTGGTACAGTGTAAGAAATGGGAGTCACTTATTAGTGCTCTTGGCTCACCCTATTTTCCTGCAATAGGGTGGTCACATCATTGTTTAGATTGCTCAGGTTTAATAATAGCTACCACGCCTGTAATCCCAGCACTTTGGGAGGCTAAGGTGGGCAGATTTTTTAAGGTCAGAAGTTTGAGACCAGCCTGGCCAATGTGGTGAAACCTTGTCTCTACTGAAAATACAAAAATTAGCCAGGCATGGCGGTGGGTGCCTGTAATCCCACATACTTGGGAGGCTAAGTCACGAGAATTGCTTGATCCCAGGAGGTGGAGGTTGCAGTGAGCTGACAACATGCCACTGCACTCCATCCTGGGCGAGAGAGGGAGATGGAGTCTCAAAAAAAAAAAAAAAAAAAGTTACCAGTTATTCAGCATCAGGTAGTGTTTTCCCTGTTTACAAATACATATTCAAATATTGTTCTTAAAATATTTATTTACTGGATGTTCTCAGTGTTTATAGATAAAATGGATGATTTGAATGAGCTTCCGTTTCCAGCAATTACCTATAGGAGGATTCATGTTGAGGTCTGTTTACCTGTCAAGCTTAGGCTCTTTTTCTTATGTTGTACTGCATCTCACAGAGAGATAGAGGTCTGTGGTTTTTGTTTTGTTTTGTTTTTTTGTTTTGATTTTTGTTTTGTTTTTCTGTTTTTTTGTTTTGTTTTTCTGAGACAGTCTCCTTCTGTGGCCCAGGCTGGAGTTCGGTGGTGTGATCTCAGCTCACTGCAACCTCCACCTCCCAGGTTCAAGAGATTCTCGTGCCTCAGCCTCTGTAGTAGTTGGGATTATAGGCGCCTGCCACCACACCCAGCTAATTGTTTTGTATTTCTAGTAGAGACGGTGTCTCACTATGTTCCCCAGGCTAGGCTTGAACTCCTGGCCTCCAGTGATCCAATTGCCTTAGCCTCCCAAGTGCTGAGTACACTGCTTCTGGGTGGTTTTTGACTTTTTATTACAAAAATCTTAAGACATACACCAGGGTAGAACAATGTAAAGAATCTCCATGTATTCAGTTAATTTCAATAGTTATCAACTTCTCTCTCATTTTCTCCATATATTTCAAAAGGTTTCTAACACAACATCTAATGTATAGCGAGAATATGTAATAACTTCTTTGCATCATCTACCAGCCAGTTCATTTTCAAATTTTCTCATTTGTCTCAGGGATGTCTTTTTATTATGTTTTGAATCAAGATCTAGATCCAGAGAGAGGCCAAAAACGTCTCTGTAGGTTTTGTTAGGGAGATTACCAGCATTGTATGTCGGGTGATTTCCTGTAGTGTAAACTTTTTTATACATCTCTTAAGTTTCTACTTATCTTTAACAATACTGCCCCCACACCTTTTTTTTTTTTTTTTTTTTGAGGCAGGGTCTCACTCTTATCACCCAGGCTGGAGTGCACTGGTGTGATCTCAGCTCAGTAAACCTCCACCTTCTAGGCTCAAGCAATCCTCCTGCCTCAGCCTCTTGAGTAGCTGGGACCACAGGCATGCATCACCACGCCCAGCTAATTTTTGTTATGTTTAGTAGAGATGGAGTTTTGCCACGTTGCCTGGGCTGGCCTCGACTTCCTGGACTCAAGCCAGCCACTCACCTCAGCCTCCTGAAGTTCTGGGATTGTAGGCGTGAGCCTCCTCTCCCAGCCCAACTTAAATTTCGTTGGTTGCCTCCTGGAGGTATCCCTTTAACTTGTTCCTCTGTCATCCATATTTCCTGTAAACTTGTAGTTAGTCCAGGGGCTTGATTAGGTTTAATTTCAGTTTTTTCTTTTTTTGGCGGGGGTGCCAGCGGCAAGCATTTTCTGTAGACAACATGTACTTCCTGTTGTATCACGTCAGGGAGTATGTATTATCAGATTGTTCATTTATAATAATACGAAGATTGTTACAGTGGGTTCAGACGATGTCAAACCGATCAGTCCATTATAAAATTTCTTATGAACTTTTCACCTAATGGTTTATCATTTGGTAGATTCTTGAATTCTTACTAATTTATCTTCTTTTGGCTTCTCAGGAATCCATACCTGTTTTGTATGTAAGCAGAGTGGGGAAGATGTTAAAAGGTGCCTTCTACCCTTGTGTGGAAAGTTTTACCATGAAGAGTGTGTCCAGAAGTACCCACCCACTGTTATGCAGAACAAGGGCTTCCGGTGCTCCCTCCACATCTGTATAACCTGTCATGCTGCTAATCCAGCCAATGTTTCTGCATCTAAAGGTATGGATTTCATATGTGGACCAGTCTAATTGTAAAACCTCAGTTTAATTGGCAACAGATATTTTCTTTTTTCTTTTTTGTTTTTTTTTTGGAGACAGAGTCTCGCTGTGTTGCCCAGGCTGGAGTGCAGTGGCGTGATCTCGGCTCACTGCAAGCTCCGCCTCCTGGGTTCACGCCATTCTCCTGCTTCAGCCTCCTGAGTAGCTGGGACTACAGGTGCCTGCCACCACGCCCGGCTAATTTTTTTGTATTTTTAGTAGAGACGGGGTTTCACCGTGTTAGCCAGGATGGTCTCGATCTCCTGACCTCGTGATCCACCTGCCTCGGCCTCCCAAAGTGCTGGGATTACAGGCGTGAGCCACTGCGCCCAGCCGGCAACAGATATTTTCAAATGCAGTCAATCCACCATGTCACTTTATGGCCTCTCTCTAGCTTTTATCAGAGAGATTACCAACATTGTATTTGGGAGAGAAGAGGGGCATAACGAACTAGTTCAGCAGCCAGGCAATGCCAGGGCTCCATAGAACACAATGGGGTCGTGTGGTAGGGTATTAAATATTTGGATTTCATGCGAGATGTAGTTTGAGAAAGTGTTCTGCTGCATGTCCTCTTCCCCCTATTGATTAGAAAACCAGAGTGTAGCCTTCCCCTGGGCTTTTTTTTTTTTTTTTTTTTTTTTGAGACGGAGTCTTGCTCTGTCACCCAGTCTCCTCGATCTCCTGACCTTGTGATCCACCCACCTCAGCCTCCCAAAGTGCTGGCATTACAGGCATGAGCCACCACGCGTGGCCCCCCTGCGCCTTTTTTTTTTTTTTGAGATGGAGTTTTGCTTTTGTTGCCTGGGCTAGAGTGCAATGGCGCAATCTCGGCTCACCGCAACCTCTGCCTCCCGGGTTCAAGTGATTCTCCTGTCTCAGCCTCCCGAGTAGCTGGGATTACAGGCATGAGCCACCATGCCTGGCTAATTTTGTATTTTTAGTAGAGACAGAGTTTCTCCATGTTGGTCAGGCTGGTCTTGAACTCCCGACCTCAGGTGATCTGCCTGCCTCGGCCTCCCAAAGTGCTGGGATTACAGGTGTGAGCCACCGCGCCCGGCCGGCCATTTTTATATCTCTGGTTTCAGTGTGATATCATTCAGAAATGCATGTCAAGGCAGGATTGGGGGTTTCGTGTTGATTTGTTTTTTGTTTGTTTTTTTAATGAAAACTCTTGTCCTAGAAATTTTCTTCTGCTTCATAGTTAAGCTGAGACCTGAGTTTTCCAAAACTGTCTGTGCATATAGGTAAACTTAAGTTTTGAAATGTGTTCTCTTTGGTAAAACAAGTTGTTTTTGTTGTTGTTGTTGTTTGTTTTGTTTTGTTTTTTTTTTTTGAGATGGAGTTTCACTTTTGTTGCCCAGGCTGGAGTGCAATGGCTCGATCTTGGCTCACTGCAACCTCCACCTCCTGGGTTCAAATGATTCTACTGTCTCAGCCTCCTGACTAGCTGGGATTACAGGCACATGCCACCATGCCCAGCTAATTTTTGTATTTTTAGTAGAGACAGGGTTTCATCATATCGGTCAGGCTGGTCTCGAACTCCTGATGTCAGGTGATCTGCCTGCCTCAGCCTCCCAAAGTGCTGGGATTATAGGCATGAGCCACTGCGCCCAGCATGTGTTTTTTTTTTGTTTGTTTTGTTTTGTTTTAAAACAGGAGGTCTCGCTCTGTTGCCCAGTGTGATCTCAACTCACTGCAATGTCCACCTCCCAGGTTCAAGAGATTCTCTTGCCTCAGCCCCTGGAGTAGCCTGGATTACAGGTGCTTGCCACCACTCCCGACTACTTTTTATATTTTTAGTATAGACGGGGTTTCGCCATGTTGGCCAGACTGTTCTGGAACCCCTGACCTCAGGTGATCTGCCTGCCTTGGCCTCCCAAAGTTCTGGGATTACAGGTGTGAGCCACCACGCCTGGAAAAACCCAATACCATATCTCTGCTGGTGAATTCATGTGTGCCAAAAGAACCTTGACTTTTTCCATAGAGGATTGAGGAGGTAAAATTTAGCAGTGTTGATGTTTGTTTTAATCAGACTGTCAGTACCTTTTTTAGGATTATTTCCTGGCCTCATGGGTCTCATAGGTAATTTAACTTGTTGGATCAAAATTGCAGTTTCGATGAATATGATGGTGTACACCTGTATTTCCAGCTTCTTGGGAAGGTAAAGCAGGAAGTGGGAAGACTGTTTGAGCACACAGACTTTGAGGTCACGTCCAGCCTTGGCAACACAGGGAAACCCCATGTCTTTATTAATACAAAGAAAAATGAAAAGAGTTGCAGTTGGCTACCTTCTCATTTTTAATTGTTATTACAGATTGCATTAGAGGGTTTGGTGGTGGTTTGGTGATGGTTTATAATAGATGAAGTATTTGAGGGGATGTATTTCCTCTGGAGATGGTAGAGAGGTTCGTTCACTTGAAAGGCTTTAACAGAATCACAGAGTTCCAGGCAAGCATTATTGTTGTCTCCCCTCTCCCTATTTATTCTGGGGCTGATTTCCTAGTTGTCAGGACAGTGGTTTGAGTTGGGCTTTCCCTTGTTGAAGCAGGCTCACTGACAGTTACGGGATTTGATTCCTTTTGGAGACTTATCACATAGCTCCCATCTGAGTTTTCTTGATGGATCGAGTGTTTAAGATCCATCATCTTAGTGGTGATTCCTTCTATTTGTGACATTTTTTCAGTGCTAACAAATAGACTTGAATAACTCACATTCTTTTTATATTTAATTTTTTTTTCTTTTGCTCGTCCCTGATTTTCCTGCTTTAGGTCGGTTGATGCGCTGTGTCCGCTGTCCTGTGGCATACCACGCCAATGACTTTTGCCTGGCTGCTGGGTCAAAGATCCTTGCATCTAATAGTATCATCTGCCCTAATCACTTTACCCCTAGGCGGGGCTGCCGAAATCATGAGCATGTTAATGTTAGCTGGTGCTTTGTGTGCTCAGAAGGTAAGAAATCATTTCTTCCTCTATTTGTAGTCTAAAAAGGGATTAAATCAATGTTTTAATTGGAACGAAAATGCTTTTCATCAGATTGCCACTGGAAAAAATATTAGAAATGATACTATTCATCTGCCATTCAGGAAATGATGTCCCGAATTAATGATTACATAGAAGAACTTTTTTTATTTTTTTGAGACAGCGTTTCACTCTGTTGCCCAGGCTGGAGTGCTGTGGCACAATCTCAGCTAACTGCAGCCTCCACCTCCCAGGTTCAAGCAATTCTCCTGCCTCAGCCTCCCAAGTAGCTGGGATTACAGGTGCCCGCCACCATGCCCAACTAATTGTTTGTGTTTTTAGTAGAGACAGGGTTTTACCATGTTGGCCAGGCTGGTCTCAAACTCCTGCCCTCTAGTGATTTGCCCGCCTCGGCCTCCCAAAGTGCTGGGATTACAGGGGTGAGCCACTGTGCCTGTCCAGCAGAACTTTTTAAAACTTGGCTTTGTTGCCCAATAGGGAGAGGTTTTATTTTTCTTATTTTGAATAATGACTTGAATTTTGTTAAAATGATAAACAATTGAAGCAGTAAAGACAAAAATTCACTTAATCTCACCATCAGAAAAAAAAATCATTGCTTAATATTAAGTGGCATTATTCCAGACATTCATGCATGTCAGCAGATAGAAAGTCAGATACCTAGATAGAGACAATTCTTGAAAATAGCATTATGATGTAATTGTGTTTTCCTAACAAGCAATTTTATACAAATTAATAGAAAAAGAGTGAATGTGATGGAAAAGGTGAAGGGATTTGTGAACTTTAGTTATATATTTTCTCATTGTAAGAATATTAGTTCTTAAGAGATCACGTAGAGGAAAGATAAATTTTCTATATATTTTATTCTTAGTGCTTTCACCCAGGCTGGAGTGAAGTGGTGCAATCTCGGCTCACTGCAACCTCCGCTGCCACGCCGCTCCCCATCCCGTCCCCACCGGTTCAAGCGATTCTACTGCCTCAGCCTCCTAAGTAGCTGGGATTACAGGCGTTCAACATCATGCCCCACTAATTTTTTTTTTTTTTTTTTTTTTTTTTTTTTTTTGGTAGAGATGGGGTTTCACCATGTTGGCCAGGCTGGTCTCTAACTTCTGACCTCAGCTGATCTACTCTCCTCAGCTTCCCAAAGTGCTAGGATTACAGACGTGAGCCACTGTGCCCGGCCATTTTATTCATTTTTAAAATACTTGTTTTTTAGAGCAGAGTTAGTATTAACCTTTTACGTATTTTCTTTTCTATCCTTATCATCCCTGACAACTTGATTTTTGCTAGTTAAATGGAATATTTTAGCAGTCATCACCAGTATATTAATTGTAGTACTTAAAGTTCTGAATTCCTTATTTCAGTTTTTCTCTTGGTTGTCTGAACTTTTGTGATCCCACAGGTGCTCATTTCTCTGCTTTGAGGCATCATTTGCCTTTGTACTAGAAGGATATCTAGTACAAAGGTAAATGATACTTTTCTAAGTTCATGGTAATGGTATTGGTATTTTGTAATGGTATTTTTCTAAGTTCATTGTGGACTTTGCTCCACTATTTTCTAGTGATGAGAGTGGCACCAGTTCTTCAGTTTTCTCATTTATTTTCAGATTTTATTTTGTTGATTTAGTAGTTACTTGGCAATAATTATTTATTATATAATAATTTATTATCTACTTATTGATTATGCAGTTTCCTGAAAACCTGGCTGGCTCTGAACATTCTGAGGGACTAATTTTAAAAAGAGTCAATATATGTAATAGAATGAGCATTGTACTTTGAATCTCAAAGTCCAAGTTTGAATTCTGGCTTGTCTCTTCAGGCAAATTGCTTTACCAAGGCTTGGTTTGCTTGTTTATAAAATATAGGTTTTATTCCCTATCACACAGTCATATTATAATAGCATCAATTAAATGAAAAGATATGATTAAAGCCCTTGCACAGTGAGAAAATCAGTTTAAATGGTCTCTGGTCTCATTTTTAATTCTCTGTAGGGCTGACTTTTTCTGCAGCCTGCCTCATTTTGTTTGATTTTCTTCTAAAAATTATCTTTGTTATTACCCACTTTCCCTGCAAGATGACTTCCTTCAAGAAAACAATACCTTCTTTTTCTTTCCTCTTTCTTAAGATACCACTAAAGAAGCCGAACACAGTGGTGCATGCCTGTAGTCCCAGCTATTCAGGTGGCCAAGGTGGGAGGATTGCTTGAGCCCAGGAATTCAAGACCAGCCTGGGCAATATAGCGAGACTGACCTCATAAACAAACAAAACAAAAAACAACCAAAAAAATAGATACCACTGTGAAAGGAAAATAAATCCCAGGAGGCCCAAATCGCTAAGCCAAGGGAAAAGTCAAGCTTGGAACTACATCAGGCAAACCCGCCTCCCGTTTTATTCCTCAATAATACAGCTACAAGGCCAGGCGCCGTGGCTCATGCCTCTAATCCCAGCACTTTGGGAGGCTGAGGCAGGTGGATAACCTGAGGTCAGGAGTTCGAGACCAGCCTGGCCAACATGGCGAAACCCCATCTCTGCTAAAAATACAAAACTTAGCCAGGCGTGATGGCAGACACCTGTAATCCCAGCTACTTGGGAAGCTGAGGCAGGAGAATTGCTCTGTTCTGTTGAATTTCACCCTGGCAATGGAAACCGATAGCTTATCTTCACAGGTGTGGGACAGAAAGTCATCCCTATGCTCATCTGAGACAAATGCATACCTCATTGCTTCCTCTGCCCTATTTATGTAAAAATGCAGTTTCACTGAGCCAGATTAAATTGTGTATTCAGTGAAAGGCTGATGAAGGATTGAAAAGAATGCAACCTTTTGTCTTTTACCTACTTATGACCTGGAACCCCAACCCCCCATCAGAACCAATGACAATGTTACACATACTGATGTCTCTTATCTCCTTAAAATATATAAAAGCAAGCTGTACCCCCACCACCTTAGGCACATGTTGCCAGGATCTCCTGAGGTTGTGTCATGGACGTGATCGTCACCTTGGCAAAATAAACTTTCTAAATTGGTTGAGACTTGTCTGACATATTTTGAATTCACATCACTAAGGAGATTTGTATTATCAGGTGTATGTATATGCCAATAATTCTGTAAAAGAAGAATTTTCCTTCCTTGCGATATATTGTTTCTGTAGCCAAAGACTGGAGTTTAGTTAATTCTGGAAGCTTTTTTTACTTAGTTGAAATCTGACAGCTAGTACACAGTCAATGGATGGGTAAAACTGCTGCCACCTTAGTATAAACCAAGGCACTACCTCCAAACCAATACAGGTAAGCAGTCATCGTGTTCTGTATCATCACCTACTCGCAGTAAAAGCATGGCAGTTTTCACCTTAGAAGTTTCTTGAAGTAAAACACCTTAGTTTTATTATATCTTGTCCATGAAGTCAACATTGTTTTTCTATTCTCTGTGATAAAGTGGGAAGTACACATAAAGCAGTTTCTTTGCATACTGATGGTTATCTTGAGTTAAAGCACTCATGCAACTGAGTTTCAAGCTGAACTATCCACATTGTTCATGGAACAACATTTTTAATTGTAAGAGTTACTGATAAACTATGGTTATTCATGCTTGGATATTTGGCAGACATTTACTTGAAAATGAACAACTGTGAGCCTATCAATACAAGAAAAAGAACTGCAAAATAATGGCCAATGATAAAATTTGAGCTTTTAAGTGAAAATTAAAATTTTCGTAAACTATCGTCTGCTACCTTCAGTTTGACAATTTCTTAGTACTTACTGATTGGATCATGGTAGTATTAATAAATGTGATTTTAAAAGTATAATGAAATAGGCCATTTAGAAGATGCATATGACTCAATGAACCAAATTTTTTTTTTTTTTTTTTTTTTTTTGGTTTGAGACGGAGTCTGGCTGTGTCGTCAGGCTGGAGTGCAGTGGCGCTATCTTGGCTCACTGCAACCCCTACCTCCTGGGTTCAAGCGATCCTCCTGCCTTAGCCTCCTGAGTAGCTGGGACTACAGGCATGTGCCACTATGCCCAGCTAATTTTTTGTATTTTTAGTAGAGATGAGGCAATATTTTTAATATAGCTAATGCATGATGTTAAAAACTTTGCATATGTAAAAGATCCATTCAAAGTAGAAGACAGATCAATGAATTTTAGTGTAGTCATTTTAAGTTTAGTGACATAGTTTCAGTTTCCACATTGCAACTATACACTGTGGAGTTTTAGCATAGTATCAAAGAATGAATATCCACAGTTCTGAACAGGTTATTTTAGCACTCTTTTCCAGCAATATATCTCTGAGAGGCCATACTTTCTTCATGTATGTCAAACAAATAACATATTGCAAAAAATGCAATTCAAAATATTTGCCAAAATGGGCTGTACACGGTGGCTTATGCCTGTAATCCCAGCACTTTGGGAGGCAGAAGTGGGTGGATCACTTGAGGCCAGGAGTTCAAGACCAGCCTGGCCAACATGGCAAAACCCGTCTCTACTAAAAATAAAAAATTAGCTGGGTGTGGTGGTGCATGCCTGTAGGCCCAGCTACTCAGGAGGCTGAGGCAGAAGAATCACTTGAACCAGGGAGACGGAGTTTGCAGTGAGCCAAAATCGTGTGCCCGCACTCCATCCTGTGTGACAAAGCGAGACCCTGTCTCAAAAAAAAATAAAATATTTCCAAAAATGGGTCAGGCGAGATGGCTCATGCCTATAATCCCAGCACTTTGGGAGGCCAAGGTGGCAGATCAGTTGAATCCAGGAGTTCAAGACCAGCCTGGCCAACCTGGCAAAAACCCCATCTCTACCAAAAAAAAAAAAAAAATTGGGCGTGGCTCAGGAGGCTGAGGCAGGAGAATCGCTTGAACCTGGCAGGCGGAGGTTTCAGTGAGCTGAGATCATGCCACTGCACTCCACCCTGGGTGACAAAAATGAGGAAAAGTATAGTTTTTATTAAAATGTGAATAATGTTTAATGTGAAGAATGTTAATTATTCTTAGTATCTGCTTGTGGGAACTAGGAAATAAAAATAAAATAATAAAATGAAATAGATACTTAAAATGAATTTAGATACTTAAAATATTTTTAGTTTTAAATTTCTCTCTTGCAAATATCTGTATTATATCCTGTATACACAAAAGCACTTTGGGTTTCTTTGTAATTTTCAAGAGCATAATGTGGTCCTGTAAATTCAAGGAAAGCCTGAGGCCAAAAAGCCCAAGGACTGCTCCCATAAACTAAGATTATCCTGTAGTTGGTGAACAGGGATAGAAAATAGTCTTACAACTTTTTTCCCCGTCATGTAAAGGAGAGAACTAAAGGTAGTTAACCCGGGTAGTAGGATCATAATTTGGTAAATTGCAAATTGTAAGGAATTGGACCCTTTCAATTTAGCAGTATGTTTAAAATGCATTTTCTCTTTATTTCCCTCTTCCACCAAGTGTCTCATTTCATCTTTGTTTTAATGGCTCATGTAGTTTTCCCTCTTCTGTCTGTCTTCCTGGTTTTCCGGCTTTCTCCTGTATATTACCTCTTGTGTCACTAGATAGACCCTCATTCCTGCTTCCCATCTATCTACCCAGAGTAGTTCTATTGATTTCTTCCTTCATGTTCTTCCTCAGCTCAGTCTGCATTATGTTCTGTCCTGAAATACAGAGGTGCTTGCCACTTTTTCCCCTCATCTTTGACCTTCGGCCTTTATTCAGTGGGTTTTCTTTTATCCAGGTTTCTTTTCATGTTATATCCTTCTTTGAGTGCCTTTTTGTACGTGAAATATTTCTAGTGCATCATGAATGCCAATTTAATGAAAGGAAGATTTTTCTCCTAAGACTATGTAAGCAGACTAAACAAGTTGTAATTCAGCAAGTGACTAAGCATAGATAGGAATGTTGCAGACAGTATCCTGCCACTGGGCTAGTTGAATTTATGTCACTGTTAGTGTACCATTCTAAGAGTATTTGATTACCAAAATAGCTAAGTAGAGGTTCAGACTGTATAATTGTTCTTCAGACTTGTTTTTTAGCAGCAGACGCATTTCCAAATGTAATCTTACTCTGAATCTGAGCTTCACTATACAATACAGACAAAAGGTGAGCTTTTCCAGTTGAAGTAGGAGTCTGATCTGAAACCCACCCCTGGCCCCAACAAAAACAAATAAAACTCCCACTCTTATTTTAAGAGCTTGTTGAAGAGAATTATTAAGTAAAGGCCCTTTTGGCCGGAACTGCCATCTTCCTGTAATTCGCCAAAATGACAAACACAAAGGGAAAGAGGAGAGGCACCCAATACATGTTCTGTAGGCCTTTTAGAAAACATGGAGTTGTTCCTTTGGCCGCATATATGCGAATCTATAAGAAAGGTGATATTGTAGACATCAAAGGAATGGGTACTCTTCAAAAAGGAATGCCCCACAAGTGTTACCATGGCAAAACTGGAAGAGTCTACAGTGTTACCCAGCATGCTGTTGGCATTGTTGTAAACAAACAAGTTAAGGGCAAGATTCTTGCCAAGAGATTTCATGTGCATATTGAGCACATTAAGCACTCCTAAGAGCCAAGATAGCTTCCTGAAACGTGTGAAGGAAAATGATCAGAAAAAGAAGCCAAAGAGAAAGTTGCCTGGGTTCAACTGAAGCACTACCTTGCTCCACTCAGAGACGCATACTTTGTGAGAACCAATGGGAAGGAGTCTGAGCTGCTGGAACCTATTCCCTATGAATTCATGGCATCATAGGTGTTAAAAAAATAAAAGACCTCTGGACTGTTAAAAAAAAAAAAAAAGCAAAAGTCAGCATGGGAATAAATTATATATAAAGTGCCAACAGAAGTATGTTTATAGTAAGAATTTTTTTTGTTTCCCAGCTGAAGATTTATTGGCATAAATGCAACCATATAAAAACATAAGTTATGAAAA
Organism: Gorilla gorilla gorilla; assembly: GCF_029281585.2. Classification (NCBI taxonomy): domain Eukaryota; kingdom Metazoa; phylum Chordata; class Mammalia; order Primates; family Hominidae; genus Gorilla; species Gorilla gorilla. Next base: position 181,046,949 of record NC_073228.2, read on the forward strand.
ACAGTCATGATGTGCCCTCCCCATCCCCCCAGCCCAGGCCCCTAAAACCTCTGTGGGAGGGAGGGAGAGAGAGAGGAAGGGGGAGCCCCACAACCGTCTAGGAATGCTCAGTCCCTGGGCCCGTGCAGGGCGGGAGAGCCGGGCCTCAGCACATCCTGTAGTCTGTGGAGCAGGACAGGTCGCACAGATGGCCCCTGAAATCTAGGTTGATGGTGAAGTCCAGGTCCCAGTTGTTCTTGGCGTTGGGCCGCATGCCGATGGTGCCGAAGATCTCCTCGCCCGTCTTCAAGGTCAGGTAGTCCTCCATGTAGAACACAGTCTGCTTCCAGTGCGTGTACAGGGACTCGGGTATGGTGGAGAAGCCGGTCCTCTTGTGGCAGTGCGTAAACTCGACGTTGAAGTAGGCCACCTGGGCGTGCACGTAGTCATTCTGCTTCACTTGCAGGCAGAACGGGGAGGTGAAGGTCAGGTCTTCCACCTTGACGGTGTAGATGTCTACGTCCTTTATGAGGCAGGCGTTGGTGACCAGCTGTTTGAGGTCCACCACATCCACTAGGGTTTCCTTGATGGCCACATCTTTGATGCAAGATATATCGAAGGCATAAACGTTCTCCCACCAGTGGATCTTGTAGTCTTTGTACTGCCGGTCCTCGGTGGCCGTCACATACAGTGTGGCCCGGTCTGGGAAGATGAGGCTATTGGGCGCCAGCCACTTGTCCGGGCATAGAGCACAGTGTTGAGCATGGACTCGTAGAAGAGGCAGTTAGCCCATCCACTTGCTGATGATGACGTCCACCTTTTCCACCGGGAGCTCTATCTCCTCCACCTTCCCCTTGGTGATGGTCACCAAGTGGTCTAACTTGTTGGCTTTGACAATCTTCACCGCATAATCAGACCTACTGGAACACTCGATGCTGATGACCTTGCGGGCCTGGCCTTGGCGGCGAACATGCAGAGGATGCTTGTGTCCGAGCCCACATCCAGCACCACCTTGTCTTTAAAGACGTGCCGGTTGTGAAACATGGAGTTGCCGAAGTGGGCGTAGGAGTCAAAGGAGTAATCTTCGGACGTCATGCCCTCGACGTTCAGCTTCTCGCTGCTTTCCGCCTGGCCACAGTACACCTCCATGATGCAGTTCACGACCTTGGCGGCCGCCATCTTCACCCGCACCTACTCCTCTTCCGGCCGCCAAGACCCCCGCCTTTTTCTATAGTAGGATTTTAAGAGGTGAAAGAAGCACAGTGAGAACAAGATTAACTCGGATATATTCTTTGCTAAGGCTTTACTCCCCACTTCAGGGTAAAACTTGGAATTACATGTTTGAGTCTAGCATGTTTGAAGCATGCTCATTTCTGTCAACAGCGTGGCTCATTTCTTTTTGGCAACAAAATAAAATGCCTGCCTGCTGAAACTACTGTGTTTTGAAAGCATTTATATATTTATTTATTTGAGACAAGAGCCTTGCTGTCACCCTGGCTGGAGTGCAGTGGTGCTGTCTTGGCTCACTGCAACTTCCGCCTCCCAGGTTCAAGCAATTCTCCTGTCTCAGCCTCCCGAGTAGCTGGGAATACAGGCATGTGCCACCACGCTGGCTAATTTTTTAGTAGATAGGGGGTTTCGCCCTGTTGGCCGGGCTATTCTCTAACTCCTGACCTCAGGTGATCCACCTGCTGCAGCCTTCCAAAGTGCTGGGATTACAGGCCTGAGGCACTGTGCCCAGCCGAAAAGTTAGTAGTTTTAAAAGGAGGGAAGGAACTAACCATATGGAGATACTACTTATGTGTCAGACGCTACTAGGTAATTTATTAGCTAGGTGAATCTTCAAACAGATGTGGTTGTTGTTTATTAGAGAACACTCCTTACCGCTGAGGAAATTATAGCTCAGCAAGGAAAGTGAATTTCCCAAGGGCCTGTGGTCCTAGAGCTAGAATTCCAACCTGAACCTGACGAGAGTTAAATAAAGCTTATGCTGTTTATACTGTGGTCATTATGTGTCACTGATAATGTTTTTATTTAGTATATCTTTTAGTGAAGAGAAAGAAAAGATACATATATGTGTGTATGGATGTACACATACATGACTTGCAGTCTTGTGATCTGAATGCCACATTTTTTTTATTCCCACAGGAGGCAGCCTTCTGTGCTGTGATTCTTGCCCTGCTGCTTTTCATCGTGAATGCCTGAACATTGATATCCCTGAAGGAAACTGGTATTGCAATGACTGTAAGGCAGGCAAAAAGCCACACTACAGGGAGATTGTCTGGGTAAAAGTTGGACGATACAGGTAAGCCTGAAGAATAGCACTCATCTCTTTTACCATCCTCTGTTTCTTGAGACCTCTCAGATACAATGCTTAACGTATTTCTAATGATCTACTTAATTACTCATTGTACTCCTTCCCTCTTCTTACTGATTTTTTTCCTTATAGGAAGAGAAACCTAACTTTATGATTTACAATTATAGGAATAATACATGTTCTCTGTCGAAATTTTTTTTTCTTTTGTGTATTTTGTGGAAATTTTTTTTTTTTTTTTTTTAATGAAAAGACACTAATAATCTCACAAGGCAGGCGCATTGTTAACATTTCGGCATATGTACTCCCAGACGTACCAATACGCAGTTATGCCCCCCACCATCCAAAATAACTGTTTTTACAGATTATACTCTGTTATGTGTCTTGGGTTGTTTGTTTTGAGACAGGGTATCCTCTGTCACCCAGTCTGGAGTGCAGTGGTGTGATCATTGCTCACTGCAACTTCAAACTCCTGGGCTTAAGGGATCCTGCCACCTCAGCCTCCTGAGTAGCTGAGACTACAGGTACATGCCACTGCACCCGGCCACTTTTTCTTTTTTAAAATATTTTGATTGAACATCACACACCAGGAACTGTTGTGGGGTGGGGGGAGGGGGGAGGGATAGCATTAGGAGATATACCTAATGCTAAATGACGAGTTAATGGATGGGTGCAGCACACCAACATGGCACATGTATACATATGTAACAAACCTGCACGTTGTGCACATCTACCCTAAAACTTAAAGTATAATAATAATAAAATTAAAAAATATATTTTGATTGAATATGGAAAGCACAAAGGATGTAACATGCATGACTTTAAAGAATGACAAAAGTGACACCTGTGTATGTACCTCCCACTTAAAGAAATAGAACACTGTTGGTACTTTTGAGGTTTATTCCATTACCTGATTCCATTCTCTCCTACCCCCAGAGGTAACCACTGTACTAAATTCTAGGTTTTTCATTCCTTCGCCCTTCTGTGAGAGTTTGTTTTCTTTGGTATGTTTTAGACCTTTATGTAAAGGAATTATTGTTGATACATTTTCCTGCAACTTTTTTCGTTCACTTTTATGCCCCTGAGATTCATCATAGTATCGTATAGTGGTTCATTCATAGTTCACTGTTCCTTTATGTAGTCATATAATGTCTAGTTCACTTATCCATTTTCCTGTTTGGACTGTGAACATTTGGTCAGTTTTTCTTGGTTTATATACTTGGGACCTTGAATATAAGTATATACTTATATACAAGTATATATTTGGTTTATATACTTAGGGCCTTCTCTAGGGCATTCTCTGGAGTAAAATAGGTAGATAGAGGTTTCCAGCTTTAATAGGTAATGCCAAATTGTCTCCCTAAAGTGGCTGTATAGTAATTTACATTCTTTGATTTTATTTGTATGTGTTTGTGTTTTGATTTCTTGGTGCTGTTCTCCCATATTCCCACTAATTATTGAAGGTTTCCTTTTTAAAGGCCAAATTGTATTTTATTTTGTATAGTGTACCATGGATAATACTATTATTTTCTTGATGTTGAGCATTTATACTTTTTCCAGTTTTTCCTTCTTATAATGCTTCAGTGAATGTTATTGTCATAAGTCTCTGTTCCTATATCATTATTTCCTTTAAGTAGAATCCTTGAAGTAGAATAATTGAGTCTAAGGGAGTGCGCGCCTGTGTGGGAATGTGGGCAGGTGTTTTCCAGCTTCTAGCACATACAACTTGTTTGTGTTCTAGTTAGGTTGTAAGAATGCCGTAAGATGGACTTTAATGTGGACAGACAGACATTGCTAATCCTTACTTTTATATGAGTAGGTTATTTTCCTAATGCCTTGCAGCCTTCTAGAGGTTTCCCTTCTCCTTCTCCTTTTCACCTTTCCCAGGTGGTGGCCAGCTGAGATCTGCCATCCTCGAGCTGTTCCTTCCAACATTGATAAGATGAGACATGATGTGGGAGAGTTCCCAGTCCTCTTTTTTGGATCTAATGACTATTTGTGGACTCACCAGGCCCGAGTCTTCCCTTACATGGAGGGTGACGTGAGCAGCAAGGATAAGATGGGCAAAGGAGTGGATGGGACATATAAAAAAGGTAACTATCCTTTTTGTTTCTCAGGCAAACACAGACCTCTGTTACCTGAGTGTCTGATCTGTTTTAGAATTCACATATGCTCCATTTTGAAACTGCCTTTGTCCTCTCAGGGCATTATCTGGCTGCACATACAGTATTTTGCAAGGAAGTTGACCCATGTAACTCATTATTTTTGAGCCTTAATCTTTACTTAATTAGAATTTCCTTGAGCTTTTTTTTTTTTGACTTACCAGTTGTTTTCTCAGCATTCCATCAAATAATGGAGTTCTGAAACTATTTCATAGAAGAAACACTTCAGTTTGCTAGACAGAGGCTCAGATCTCTAGCAGAGCTACATTTGCTCCAAGGAGTTTTGTCTTGTCTTGTCTTGTCTTGTCTTGTCTTGTCTTGTCTTGAGCTCGTTGGGAAGAAGTAAAATTCACCAGATATTGCAGAACAAACTAGTAAAGGTCAAAGCATAAATGCTCTGAATCAAAATAAAGTTTTGTAAACTGGCCTAGCAATGAAGGCAGGGTGCCCTGTTATAAGCAGAACTAGTTTTACTGCTTACCAGGTGGTCCAATCAACTTCGAACCCGGTTTTCTCTTACCATGTAATGGAGAAAGTTTGCTCTTAGAATACAGTGGGATTATAAAAAGTGTCCCTGCAGAGTACATAATTGGTATCCCCTTAGTGGTAATTACCTTCTTCCTCTAGCTGTCCTTTGAAAGATAATATATCCCTTGCTATTTAATATATTTGGTCCTTAAAGTACAAATGGTTCCCAACTCAAAATGGTCCAACTTACAGCTTTATGATGTTGCACTTCCATTATGTTCCTCAGCTTATGATGGGATTACATCCAGGTAAACCAATTGTTAACATGAGGAGCATCTGTGTAAGACTTTGTCTATAGGGTGAGATGAAAAGGGATTCTAAGCAAGTGACATGGAAGAAGATTCTAAGCAGGTAAAACTTCCTGGTTAGGGAATAGGAGTAATGTCGATAGGGAACAAGTTTAACAAAGGTTCCGTTTGCCACATGTTATTTTAGTAGCTCCTCACTTACCCTGTTTGTCTTGTGGTTTCTGTACAGAGATATGGACTGTCTATCGGTTCTACTGCTAATACAAAAATACATAGTACTGTGCTGTTAGTACTAATACTTCAGGAGCTGGGGTCTTGAGTCTTGTAATCTCAGGTGGTCAGGGATAAAGTCACCAGTATTTTGGCCTGCACAGAGCTGGCCACCACTGAAATTGGGGGAGAAGGTGGAGTATAAGGAATACCTCAGGTCTGAGCCTGCCTAAGCTCTGAGATTCTGCCTTAATCAGGGGGTTTCTAGGTGCCTCTGACTTCTTGGAACTTGTATTTTTGCAGGAGAATCTGAAATAGATACCAGCAGTTGAAATACCTGCCGGGATTTTGGTATTATTAATACTGTGGCAGAAGTGTGTATTGTATATGCTGTGGGAACAGAGCAAGAAGAAGCTGGGGAGCAATGTTTGGAAGTCATGAATGATTACTAAGTGACTTTGAGGAATGAATCATAATAATAATAGTTAGCATTTTTGTTTGCCAGACCCTGTTCTGTGTTTATTTTCTGCTTTAAGTGCTTATGATAACCTTATGAGGTGGATACCATCCTGATCTTGCAGATGAGGAAACTGAGGCACATTAATGTTAAAGTACTCGCCTAACATATCAGTACCAGTAAGTGATAGAGGAATGTTTCTGACTCTGATAGTAGGGCCAGAATCTAACCTCTACACTGACTTTGAAGAAGGAAAAGGACTTAAAATGTGATACATTTTACCAAGAAGGCATCACATGTGAAAGCACGTGTTGAATCTATTAATAAAATCCTGAGTTAGCAACCTCCAAGTATTTGGTACAGTTTAAGCACATGGTTGGGGGAGTGTTGGGCTATTTTCCTGAAAGGATGAAGATCTAACTAGATCCCTAGTTAGAGCAGAGTTTGAGAAACTTCAGCCTGGGACATTGTTGGGACCATTAAAAGGTGAGAGGCTGCAAGTGGGAAAATCAGTGAGATGGCTGTTTTAAGTAGTTTGGGGCAGAAATGACGAGACTCTGCTGGACACGGTGGCTAATGCCAGTAATCCCAGCACTATGGAGTCAGGAGTTCGAGACCAGCCTAGCCAACACATTGAAACCCTGTCTCTACTAAAAATAAAAAAAAATTAGCCGGGCATGGTGATGTGCGCCTGTAATCCCAGCTACTCGGGAGGCTGAGGGAGGAAAATCGCTGGAACCCGGGAGGCAGAGGCTAATGCCATTGCACTCCAGCCTGGGTGACAGAGCAAGCGAGACTCTGTGTGTCCACCCACCCCTCCTCGCCCGCCCCCCCCCCCCCCACCACCACCAAAAAAGAAAGGAAGAAAGAATGAGGCTAATGGTGAATTGTTCATGGGGATGGAGAATATGATTTATATTGGATAGATGTTAAGGAGGTAGACTAGGACATGCTGAATAATGTCCTAGTCTACCTCCTTAGAAGAACACATTTTAGGAAAATTTAGATGATTCTCCTGGAAAGAACACATTTTAGGACAATTTAGATGACTCCATGGAACACATACAAACTCTGGTAGATGGCTACAAGGAAATGAAGAAAAAAGGATAGGTCAGAGGGGAGAATTTCTTTAAAGGATTGACAGACTTGGGGAAAGGCACAGAGAAAGTGGGAAGAATGGGATTCTCAGAGTTTTTAATGTGGATGAAGAATAAGGAATTACAGTTTTAAGTGCAGAATGAGAATCTTAAGATTTTGTTGGACTTTTCAGATACTGCAATCTTTTAAACATGAGAAAGTACAGGGGCCGGGCACAGTGACTCATGCATGTAATCCTAACACTTTGGAAGGCTGAGGCAAACAGATACCTTGACCTTAGGAGTTTAAGGCCAGACTGGGCAACATGGCAAAACCTTGTCTGTACAAAAAAATTAACCTGGCATGGTGGTGCATGCCTGTAGTCCCAGCTACTTGGGAGGCTGAGGTGGGAGGATCACTTCAGCCCGGGAGGTTGAGGCTGCAGTGAGCTGTGATTGCTCCATTGCACTCCAACCAGGGTGTTCGAGTGAGACCCTGTCTCAAAAAAAATAAATAAATAAAGTACAGTACTTGAGTGTAAATTACCTATGAAGATCTGTGTATCATTAGAGCTAATAGTTTATATTTACACAACAAGTCTTAGGATAAGAGGCAAGAAGGAGAACAAAGCTTCAACTTTGAATTTCTGCCAGAGGAGAGTGAGCACAATATCTGGGGCACCTAAGATGTAGCATGTTTCTGAAAGTGGGAGGTTTGGGACTGAGGAAAGAAAGGCTTAAAGGCAGTGACTTTGCTAAGCAGATGAAGTGTAGTTGTTAGGAGATGGTATCTGTGGGCTTTTTAAAGTCATTTAGTTGTTTATTGTTTTCTCATCTAAAGCACAGTTGTCTAATCTTTTGGCTTCCCTGGGCCACATTGGAAGAAGAATTGTCTTGGACCAAACATAAAATACACTAACAGTAACAATAACTGATGAGCTAAAAAAAAAAAAAAAAAAAAAAGTCCATGCATAATTTTTATGATATCCGCCACCACAGATAAGCAAAAAAGTTCTCGTATTCAAAAGGTTGGATGCCAGTGATCTAAAGGGTGGTAGTCTGTATTGTGCCATTTAGTTCTGGATTATGTTTTGTCTTAATACTATGTCTGAATACCCTTTGGACTACATTACCTGTTTGAAAATAGCTGTTATGTGTTTTCTTTTTCATATAGCATTGGTTGATTTTTGTGTAAAACATGGAGTTTCTCCAACTTAAAGGGGAAAAAGTAAAAAATAAGTGAATAAATAAGTAATTCCACCCAGAGATTTTGAAGTGACTTGTGCTGTCTGTTTTCATAGCTCTTCAGGAAGCTGCAGCAAGGTTTGAGGAATTAAAGGCCCAAAAAGAGCTAAGACAGCTGCAGGAAGACCGAAAGAATGACAAGAAGCCACCACCTTATAAACATATAAAGGTGAGGAGAAAATCTTGGGGGACCTTCTCTAGAAGAGAAATGGAATAGCTGGCTCTTCCCACTCTGTTCATGACAAGAACGGAAGCACAAGCATAGTTCTTTTTAGGTAGAGGTATGAGCTTAAAAGAAGATAAGAAATAGCCGGGCACGGTGGCTCACGCTTGTAATCCCAGCACTTTGGGAGGCCGAGGCGGGCGGATCACCTGAAGTCAGGAGTTTGAGACCAGCCTGGCCAGGCAGGTGCCTGTAATTCCAGCTACTTGGGAGGCTGAGGCTGGAGAATTGCTTGAACCCCGGTGGCAGAGGTTGCAGTGAGCCGAGATCGTGCCACGACGCTCAAGCCTGGGTGACAGAGTAAGACTCCGTCTCAAAAAAAAAAAAAAAAAAAAAGAAGAAGAAGAAAAGAAACAAGTACCAGAGCACCATTCCTAGCACATTGCCAGGATTCCCAATGTCAGGAGAATTGATTTTAGGTGGACCTAACCTTTAACCTACCTAGTAAAATAGTCATCACCATTATCATCTGGATCCAGTGGAGCCTTTGTATTTTAAACATTTTTATGTCATTTATATGAATAATTGACAGACATAAAAATAAAGAGACAGTGGAGAACAAATTTATTAGAAATTTTAGTGTTATGTTGTTGCTAAAATAATTGCAGTTTTGTGATTACTTTTAATGGCAAACCTCAATTACTTTTGCACCAACCTAATATTTACTAAATCCTTTTTACAAACCTCTTTTTATCAGATAAGTTAGTTGCGATGCTCAAATATCGTAAAACATGAAAGAATATTGTTAGGCCTGTTGAGAAAAGGAGATTACCCAGGTTGTTCTTGTAAAACATCTTTGATGGCATTGTTCCTGGATGAGAATACCGTATTTCTTTTTTGTTCTTAGAAATGCATTATTTGTTCACTTATCCTTTGTGTGTGTGTGTGTGTGTGTTGTTTTTTTGTTTATTTGTTTTTGAGATGGAGTCTCCCTCTGTCTCCTAGGCTGGAGTGCAGTGGTGCAATCTTGGCTCACTGCAACATCCGTCTCCCAGGTTCAAGCAATTCTCCTGCCTCAGCCTCCCGAGTAGCTGGGATTACAGGCACACACAACTATATGCGGCTAATTTTTGTATTTTTAGTAGAGACGGGGTTTCGCCGTGTTGGCCAGGCTGGTGTCGAACTCCTGACCTCAAGTGATTCACCCGCCGCAGCCTCCCAAAGTGCTGGGATTACAGGCATGAGCCACCACGCCTGGCTGTGTGTTTCCAAAGACTGATAATCTGAGATGCTACTTGGAGACTAATTTGACCACCATCTTGAGAATCTAGTATGTTTAAGTTTGTCTCAAATATTGGATTGAGCATAGTTAAACTGAAAAACTTTTGTTGTTTGTCAGAAATTCAGATTGAACTAGATGACTTGGATTTTTATTTGCTAAATCTGATAACCCTACCGAAATCAGACCTTCAAGATCGTATCTCCAGTGTTTTATACTTGCTTTTTTATTTTTAAACTCCTTTCCTCAGGGGTAGTAGATGGTCTTTTATACCTTTTTTAAACAACAATGCAGTACTTTGGGTAATGCCGTAAGAAATCTAAAGTATGACAGTTTATTTCAGTATTTCATCGTCCTTATATGTGATTCCATTATGCTTCCCTTGTCTTTTTTTTTTTTTTTTTTTGAGATGGAGTCGCCCAGGATGGAGTGCAGTGGCACGATCTCGGCTCACTGCAGCTCCGCCTCCCGGGTTCAGGCCATTCTCCTGCCTCAGCCTCCCAAGTAGCTGGGACTACAGGCGCCCGCCACGACACCTGGCTAATTTTTTGTATTTTTAGTAGAGATGGGGTTTCACCATGTTAGCCAGGATGGTCTCGATCTCCTGACCTCGTGATCTGCCTGCCTTAGCCTCCCAAAGTGCTGGGATTACAGGCGTGAGCCACTGCACCTGGCCTCCCTTTTCTTGTTATTTCCGTCTTCTTTAGCATAGCTGTGAATTATTGATGAGTTAGTAATAATGTGTAATGATGAATTAGTAAGTTGTTACAAGGTATAGGAAAAGTAAGAACACTAAAATTCCATACCGTGTCTTAGATTTAGTCTGATGGACTTACATGGTATTTACAAGACAGAATCAGTTTTGTTCTTTGTTTGTTCCTTTGAGACAGGGTCTCCCTCTGTGACCCAGGCTAGAGTGCATTGCTGCAATTTTGGCTCACTGCAACCTCCGCTTCGTGGGCGCAAGTGATTCTCCTGCCTCCTGCCTCAGTCTCCTAAGTAGCTGGGATTACAGACATGAGCCACCAACGCCTGGCTAATTTTGGTATTTTTTGTAGAGTTGGGGTTTCACCGTGTTGCCCAGGCTGGTCCTGAACTCCTCAGCTCAAAGCAATCCACCCACCTCAACCTCCCAAAGAACTGGGATTACAGGCGTGAGCTACAACACTTGGCCTGAATTTTATTCTTTTAAATAAGTATATTTTCTTTTTGAACTTTGGAAGACCTCTAAAAAGGGATAAAAGTCATAAACACTGCTTCTGAAGCCTTTTTTTTTTTTTCCCCTGAGACAGAGTCTCACTCTGTTGCCCAGGCTGGGGTGCAGTGGCGTGATCTCAGCTCACTGCAACCTCCATCTCCTGGATTCAGCCCACTCTCCTGCCTCAGCCTCCTGAGTAGCTGGGACTACAGGCAGGTGCCACCACACCTGGCTAATTTTTGTGTTTTTAGTAGAGATGGGGTTTCACCATGTCAGCCAGGCTGGTCTTGAACTCCTGACCTCAGGTGATCTGCCTGCCTTGGTCTCCCAAAGTTGAGCCTCCCACGGTGAGCCAGTGTGCCTGGCCCAGTTTTTTTTGGTTTTTTTCCCCCCCTTTATTAGAGATGACGATTTCACTATGTTGCCTAGGCCGATCTCCTGGCCTCAGGTTGTCTTCCCACATTGGCCTCCCAAATTACTGGGATTATAGGCATGAGCTGCCACTTCTGGCCTTTAAATTGTTACTTTAAATGTCATAAAATATCCATACCAAGATTAGATTAAAAAAAGAACAAAGAACGAAAAAAGTCATAAATGAGTCTCACAATGTATGTGAAAATATATTCTTGGAACATAGTCGTTAGGCCTCAGAAATGGAAAATAATTCTATTCACATAGTCCTAAGGGTCAGATAACAGCAAGGTAGGCATTTTAGAGTTAACATATTAACCATATTGAGCTATTGAGATAGCAGTTTCCTGTGAGTGATCTCATCAAGAATTTAGAGGCCAACTTCTTTACTCCATTTTTTTTTTTTTTTTTAAATAAACATTTCCAGGAAAAGGATCTAGAGCAGGCATTGGCAAACTATGGTTCATGGGCAAATCTGGTCTACTGCCTATTCTTGTAATACTCTTGAACTACAGGTTGTTTTTGTATTTTTTAGTGATTGGCAAAAAAGAGATTTTGTGACACATAAAGATGATATGAAATTCAACTTTCAATCAGTATCCAGAAAATTTTATTGGAATACAGGCATGCTTCTTCATTTACATATTACATATGGCTGCTTTTATATTACAATGGCAGAGTTGAGCTACATGTGGAGATCTATGGCCTGCAAAGCCTGAAGTATTTACTTTCTGACCCTTTACAGAAAAAGTTACTTAACTCCTGATCTATAGTGAGATTTACTTAGAATTACATATCCATGTATTTGTTCTTAACCATGTGGGATTTGTTTTGGTTTGCTTTTGGTTTACGATGTGATAAGTACAAAACTTATATTTGGATTAATAACAGATTAGACCAGTTGATAAGAAACAATGATTAAAACATATATTTTCCAGCCTGGGCAACATAGCAAAACCCAGTCTCTACAAAAAATACAAAAAAAAAAAAAAAAAAAATTGGGGGTGCCTGTTGTCCCAGCTACCTGAATCACCTGAGCCTGGAAAGTCAACGCTGCAGTGAGCTGTGATTGCACTACTGCACTCCAGTCTGGGGGACAGAGTAAGACCCTGTCTCAAAACACAAACATATATTTGTAGAGAGAAAAGAAGTAGCATGAACCTTTATGTGTATTTGGGAAGGGTTCAAGTAAAAATATTTTGAATCAGAAGTGAATGTTCAAATGCCCTATTCAGGACTTGTAGTCTTGGGTGACTGAGATTAGCTGTTGTTGTCTATCCCCTTAGAATTTGCCTTAGACATTGTAAGCCTTATGCCTTATGGCTTCCAGTTGCATGTGTTGGGGATATTTCTCCATTAACAAGAAGTTTCCAAACCTTACCAGTGTTTTGATGAATCTAGGAACAGATCTGGCAGTGAGACCTACATCCATTTTCCCCACGGACAGCATCTTGCTGGAGTGTCTTGCAGGTCTATACGATCCTCCCACTGCAGCTTCCTGAGTAGCTGGGACCTCAAGCACTTGCCACCATGCCTGGCTAAGCTTTATAATTTTTTTGTAGACATAGGGTTTCATCGTGTTGCCTGGTCTGGTCTTGAACTTCTGGGCTCAAACAATCCTCCAGTCTCAGCCTCCGAAAGTGCTGGGATTACAGATGTGAGCCACTGCACCTGGCCTCCTCCTGTTAAATGTTGATAGAAAAATGGTTTGATAGCAGCATATATCCAGATTGTAGATTTTATAATATTAAAGGGGAGTGGGCAAATAATAAAATGCAAGAAATGAAAGCATTTGAAAATTTAGAGGATAGAAATAACTTTTAAGTAAGTGATTTTAGGTGGACTGGAATGAGTAATCTAGAATATTTGATATGAGAGAAACAATCATAAGGGCATTATATAAGAAAGGAAGAAAGAATTTAATATGTCTACCATGTTTAAGAGGCAGCTAGGTGCTGTACTATACATATATTTCTTATTCTTACAATAGTCTTGCAAGTAATTTATTCAAAATCACACAGTTCCTGAACAGTCAAAATTTTTTGTGCGGTTTGTGTCTTAGAAGACTAAATTTGACTGTTCCCACTGAAATAATATGAAATGAGGGGAGATACATTCTCATGCACAAATCCATTATTGTATTGGAACATCTATTGTCTTTCCTTATTGTTGCTAGTATTTGTTAAAACCTCTACATTAATGGCTTTGGTGTCACAATAACTGTTTGACCTTCATGTTTTACCTCACCAAACTTTCACTGTATTTTTGAGTACTAGCACCACTTCTAAATTAATCCATGAGTGACATTGCTATAGTCCTTTTAAAAGATTTTAAATTATAAGCTGGGTGTGGTGATAGCTGCCTGTAGTCCCAACTACTTGTGAGGCTGATGCAGGAAGCATAGAGGAACTCAGATTACACACAGATGATTTCATGCCATTTATTTGCCACTTAAGAACAGTGCTTTTGCCACGTGTGGTGGCTCACACCTATAATCCCAGCACTTTCAGAGACCGAGGTGGGCAGATCACCTGAGGTCAGGAGATCACAAGGTCAGGAGATCGAGACCAGCCTGGCCAACATAGTGAAACTCCATCTTTCCTAAAAATACAAAAATTAGCCGGGCTTGGTGGTGTGTGCCTATAGTCCCAGCTACCTGGGAGGCTGAGGCAGTAGAATGGCTAGAACCCAGGAGGCAGAGGTTGCAGTCAGCCAAGATCCCGCCACTGCACTGCAGCCTGGGCAACAGAGCTAGACTCCCTCTCAAAAAAAGGAAGGAAGAATAATGCCTATTTTTTTGTAGCAGCAAATGTGACACCAACATGTGGCAATAGCAGAAACCTAGTTTATAGTTCACCGGGCTTATCAGCTTTGAAAAAATTTTTTTTTTTTTTTTGAGATGGAGTCTCGCCCTGTCACCCAGGCTGGAGTGCAGTCACGCGATCTCTGCTCACTGCAAGCTCCGCTGCCTCCCAGTTTCACACCATTCTCCTGCCTCAGCCTCCTGAGTAGCTGGGACTACAGGTGCCCACCACCACGCCTTGCTAATTTTTTTGTATTTTTAGTAGAGACGGGGTTTCACCGTGTTAGCCAGGATGGTCTTGATCTCCTGACCTCGTGATCCACCTGCCTCGGCCTCCCAAAGTGCTGGGATTACAGGTGTGAGCCACCACGCGCGGCTGAAATTATTTTTTAAAATGAATTTCAAAAAAATTTTTAAAGTTCACATTTTATTTTATTTTATTTTATTTTTTGTGACCGAGAGACCGAGTGTCACTCTGTTGCCCAGGCTGGAGTGCACTGGCACGACCTAGGCTCACTGCAAGCTCCGCCTCCTGGGTTTACTTATACCATTCTCCTGCCTCAGCCTCCCAAGTAGCTGGGACTACAGGCGCCCACCACCACGCCTGTCTAATTTTTTGTATTTTTAGTAGAGACGGGGTTTCACCGTGTTAGCCAGGATGGTCTCAATCTCCTGACCTCGTGATCCACCTGCCTCGGCCTCCCAAAGTGCTGGGATTACAGGCGTGAGCCACCGTGCCCGGCTCGTATTTTATTTTTTTGAGATGGAATCTCAACATATCAGCCAGGCTGGAGTGCAGTGGTGAAATCTTGTCTCACTGCAACCTCCGCCTCCTGGGTTCAAGCAATTCTTGTGGAGTTCATATTTTGTATGTCAAGTGAGGCTCTGTTTTTATATCAAACTAAGTGTTGATAGTTCAAAATCATGGGAAATGTGGCTGCAACTTCAAGGAAAAAAAGTTTGCCTTTTTCAGGACGTGAATTGTCTTATGCTGACTTGTTTTATGCGGTATACTTTGTGTTACTTTTCCAGGTAAACCGTCCTATTGGCAGGGTACAGATCTTCACTGCAGACTTATCTGAAATACCCCGTTGCAACTGTAAAGCTACTGATGAGAACCCCTGTGGGATAGACTCTGAATGCATCAACCGCATGCTGCTCTATGAGTGCCACCCCACAGTGTGTCCTGCCGGAGGGCGCTGTCAAAACCAGTGCTTTTCCAAGCGCCAATATCCAGAGGTTGAAATTTTCCGCACGTTACAGCGGGGTTGGGGTCTACGGACAAAAACAGATATTAAAAAGGTTAGAAAAACCTAAATTACCATATACTTTCTTCTCTTTGCAGTTGCTTGATATCATTGATCCTTGACATTAGAAAATTCATCATAGAGGAAAATAACACAGTTAATAATTAACCTTATTGTTATGTCTTGCCATATCCTTCTACCGTTTAGAGGCTTAAGAATGGATGGTTTTGATCTCCCAAGTCCTTTGTATTGATCATGGTCACTGTGTAGGAGGTTGGAAAAAATGGAACATTCATAGAGATGCTATGGCTTTGTTTGCATTTTTGTGAATATCCTACAGCCAGTAATTAAGAGAGATGACAGTGAGCACATGATACAGAGACATTGATCCACCTACTAATAAAACATTTTTAATGGGGAAAAAACAGGTCTGGCTTCATGAAACATGAAGGATAAGAAGGTTAAGCCTTATTGGATGAAAATGCAGTCATGTCTTCAACTTAAAACTTGGCAGGATCTCTAAGTTTCTAATAAATAAATAATATTGTATAGTCTTTTTTTCTTATATAAAATAAGCCTTATTCTGCTTAAATTTTCTGAAGAATTTTATTGGTTTCCAGGAAATGTAGTATATATGGGTTGGCGTTTAGTCATTTGCCAAGTAGTTATTTTTATATTTACTGTATGTGCCAGGTATTATGCTGGGGATGCACTAACCAAGACGAGAGATATGGCCTATACTTTCATAAAATTTACATTTCGGAGGGAGAGAAATATTGAACAAATCATCTCCCAGTGTGAAAGTATAAAGGGCTCTAGAGATGTGTGACAAAGGAACTGAAACTAGTTTGTCTCTGATGATATTATATTTTATTTATTTTTTGAGAGAGGGTCTCACTCTGTCGCCTAAACTGGAGCGCACTGGTGCCATCTCCGCTCACTGCAACCTTCAACTTCCAGGCTCAAGTGATCCTCCCATCTCAGCCTCCTGAGTAGCAGGAACTACAGGCTCGCATCACCATGCCTGGCTAATTTTTGTATTTTTTGTGGAGGTGAGGTCTAACCATGTTGCCCAGGCTGGACTTAAACTCCTGGGCTCAAATGATCCTCCCAGAGTGTTGGGTTTACAGGCATGAGCCATCACTCTTGACTTGTGAGGCTATTTTAAATTGAGACTTGAAATATAAGTAGCTGTTGACCCAGGCAAGGTGACCATTAAAGCCCTGCAGGTTAGGAGTGAACACGTGTGAAAAGCCAGAGTGACTGTAGCATAATGAATAGGGAGGATGGTACTTTGAAATATGGAACAGAGCAAGCACCAAGGAAGATGAACATAGTTTATTTGGGGAAGCCAATTCTCGGGCTCTGGGGCAGGTAGAGACTGGCCATCCATCTCTCTTTATAAGGACGCTCTAGTTTACTTACTAATCTTCCATTCTGGAGGATCTTTAGTATCCAGTGTATCCTAATCTTTCTGCTGCTGACAGTGGTAGGAGTAAGGAGGTGTTTCTCATTATCAAATAGTTGGGGATCGTAAAGTAATTATATGTGCCTAAAATTATACTCATGTAATCTGCTTTGTAGAATCTGATGTTTTCATTAATTTTTTTAAAAAACGTATACATTTGGATACCGGTGTCCTTTTTTGCCATTAAGTCAGGAGGTATTTCTTGTTCTAGGGTGAATTTGTGAATGAGTATGTGGGTGAGCTTATAGATGAAGAAGAATGCAGAGCTCGAATTCGCTATGCTCAAGAACATGATATCACTAATTTCTATATGCTCACCCTAGACAAAGTAAGTAATGGGAAATGCTGTTTCCACTGTTACAAGATTGTAAATTTGTGTTGTCCCAGCCATAGTATTTGTAGGCATGTAACGCAGTTCCCAAGGTAGGGTCTTTTCCCATACCCATTGGGATTGCTGGATTGGGGTTCTGGAGTAGGTAAGAGTGCTCATTTTCTGGGTATTCATGGCCAGAGGCAATACAGCAGCTTTTAGCATTGTTTTTGAACAATTCAATGAAAATTGGAGCTTATATCTTTGAGTATTTTTTCTACAGGATTACAAGTTTGAACTCAGAAAAGTACATAATTCTGTTTTATTTTATTTTACAGTTGAGAAAATTGTTTGTTAAATATTTAATTATTTTACTGATAAGATTATGTAAATTTTTTTTTTTAAATTATTTTGAGACAGAGTCTCGTTCTGTCACCCAGGCTGGAGTACAGTGGCATGATCTCGGCTTGCTGCAACCTCTGCCTCCTGGGTTCAAGCGATTCTTGTGCCTCAGCCTCCCAAGTAGCTGGGACTACAGGCATACGCCACCACGCCCGGCTAATTTTTGTATTTGTAGTAGAGACAGAGTTTCACCATGTTGGCCAGGCTGGTCTCAAACTCCTGACCTCAGGTGATCTGCCTGCATCGGAGTCCCAAAGTGCTGGGATTACAGGCATGAGCCACCGCACCTGGCCTTAGTTTTTATAATAAAACCCTTTCTTGTTATTTACCTTTGTAAACATTTCTCAAATTGTGCACTAGGATTTGTGAGATCTTCACTTCCAGATATTCTGATCTTACTTTGGGATTGGGACTCTGCATTAGTATTTAAATCTCCTAGGTGATTTCTAATGTGCATCTGGGTTGAAACTACCTAAACAGAAAGTGGGACAAGCTGCTATTTGTAGGGCAGTGGTCCTCAAACTTCAATGTAGTCAGAAACCCCTGGCAGCCTTGTTATATATAATGCAGAATGCTGCACCCCAGAATCTCTGCTTTAGTGTATCTGAAGCACAACCCAGGAATTTGCATGTCTAACAAATTGCCAAATGGTGATGGTGCTGGTCCAGGGATCACACTTTGAGAACCAAAGTTCTTTGGGATCTTTTCTCTGAGAGGTTCAATCTTTACAAATAGGAACTCCAGCTTATTAGAGAGAATAGTCAAATTTTAATCCACAGCAGAGGTCTCAGGAAGTCTGATGTGTAGCTTCTTTTGGAATTCTAGGACCGAATCATTGATGCTGGTCCCAAAGGAAACTATGCTCGGTTCATGAATCATTGCTGCCAGCCCAACTGTGAAACACAGAAGTGGTCTGTGAACGGAGATACCCGTGTAGGCCTTTTTGCACTAAGTGACATTAAAGCAGGTAAGAATCATTTCAGGATTCTGCAGCTGACATCTGAATTTCAGGGCTTTTGTTTTTTACAAACAGCTTCCTCAGATTATAATTTTAAACATTTCTATATGTACCGTTCTCTGGAATTAAGTGCATTTACATTTTTGTGCAACCATCACCACCATCCGTCTCCAGAACTCTTTTCATCTTCCCCTGCTAAAACTCTATACCCACTAAACACTAAGTCCCCATTCTTCTTTTTCTTCACAGCCCCTGGCAACTACCATTCTACTTTCTGTCTCTGAATTTGACTACTATATGTACTTCATATAAATGGACAATATTTGTCCTTTTCTGACCACCTCATTTCATTCATTCATTGATTCATTTTTAATGTTTAGGGACAGAGCATTGCTCTGTTGCCCAGGCTGCACTACAGTGGCACCATCACAGTTCACTGCAGCCTCAAACTGGGCTCAAGTAATCCTGCTGCCTCAGCCTCCTGAGTAGCTAGGGCTATAGGCACATGTCCCCATTCCCAGGTTTTTGTTTTTTTTTTTTTTTTTTGTAGAGACGGAGTCTTGCCGCTATGTTGCCAAGGCTGGTCTGGAACTCCTGGGCTCAAGTGATCCTCCTGCCTCAGCCTCCCAAGTTCTGGGATTACAGGCATGAGCCACCTCGCTTAGTTTGGCTCATTTCTTTTAGCACAGTGTCTTCAGAACATGGATGGTTTTAATGGAACAAATTTTCACATTCATATGAACTTACCACTAATAGGTTTGCTTTAGAAACTACTAGCTCTTCAGTCTCCTTTCTCACCTTCCTGAAGTTGCTCTTCTTCCACTTTATAAACCAAAGATTGATCTCTCACTCTTCCATATCTTATGGGTTACGGACCCAAGGCTATTTTAAAAATAAACCACTGGGTGTGGTGGTATATGCCTGTAGTCTCGGTTATTCAGGAGGTTGAGGCCAGAAATCGCTTGAGTTCAGGAGTTTGAGAAGCAGCCTGGGTAGTATCGTGAGAACTCTGACTCTTAAAAACACACACACAAAACAACAAAAACCTCTCAACCTCTAGGATGTCAAAGAACAGGATCTTTGGAGAATTCACTGCTCTGTCATGGCTCACTTGGGTGCTTGTCTCTCTAATGGGGTAGCGAGATGGTTGTAACCAGGACAAATAGTAAGAAGTTAATTTGAATCGAAAGTAAATCTGGTATGGCTGAGTGGTTTGACAGTAAAGTTATGTGGTAGATATTTTCCATAAATTAAAGGATCTTAATCTATAGCTTCAAGGTTTTGATACAATTATTTTAAACATATATACCTATGCATGTAACACCCTCCAAATTGCATGCTTTTTTAAGTATTAAAATTTGTGGCTGGGCGCGATGGCTCACGCCTGTAATCCCAGCACTTTGGGAGGCCAACGCAGGCAGATCACGAGGTTAGGAGATCGAGACCATCCTGGCTAACATGGTGAAACCCCGTCTCTACTGAAAATACAAAAAAATTAGCCGGACGTGGTGGCAGGCGCCTGTAGTCTCAGCTACTCCGGAGGCTGAGGCAGGAGAATGGCGTGAACCCAGGAGGCAGAGCTTGTGGTGAGCCGAGATCGTGCCACTGCACTCCAGCCTGGGCAACAGAGGGAGATTCCATCTCAAAAAAAAAAAAATTTGTATAAACGTTGTACATTTTGAAATGTACAAGAAAGTTATGATTTTTCAAATGTAGTTTTGCAAGGATATGAGCAAAACAGTTAAAATCAGCCTCTTATACTCAAACTGTGATAGAACTGGCCTAGGTAGTCTGTAATATACAGTAGTATAGTCTAATTACTGTTGAAACAGAATCCCATTTGAATGTTCTGGAAGACCTTAGTTCTCCTTTGCTCAGTCACTGTTGTCCTCAGGAAGCATTGATCAAGATAAAAGAATTAGAATGATATTTGTTCAGATCTTAGTCTGTTTTTGTGTGTGTTTGTTTGCTTGTCTGTTTGTTTGTTTGTTGAAACGGAGTCTCGCTCTGTTGCCCAGGCTGGAGTGCAGTGGCATGATCTCGGCTCACTGCAACCTCCACCTCCCGGCTTCAAGCAATTCTCCTGCCTCAGCCTCCTAAGTAGCTGGGATTACAGGCATCCACCACCATGCCCGGCTATTTTTTGGTATTTTTAGTAGAGACTCCTGACCTCAAGTGATCCGCCTACCTCGGCCTCCCAAAGTGCTAGAATTACAGGCATGAGCCACCGCGCCCGGCCTGTGTTTTAAATTTAATCTATGGGACTTCTCACACTCAGTGTACTTTTTTCTCTACAATTTAAATGTGTTGTCCAGGAGTCTTTCAGACTTTTTAGGTTGTGACAATTCTTAGATTTTAAAATTTGAGCCACTAGTTACTTTCGGGTTTTGCATTTGTTTCTCATAATGTTTTACATGATGACACCAAGGACACTTGAGCATCACTGTGCACTGCACTCTGCTTATTTGAGACTGGTTTTTAGTTGCAGATTTATTTCAAGTTTTTGGAATGGGTGGTTTCAGAGTATATTGTTTAGATTTCTACTTTGTAACAGGAGTAATTCAATAAATGATACGGAATACCAGATACGATTCTAAGCATATTATCTCATTTAAGCCTTGCAAAAGTGCTGTAAAGTAGATGATATTATACCTATGTTACTTTTATCCTTGGATGTCACACCTCTCTCATTCTTTTCTCCCTTTTTCTCTCTAATCGCCCCAGGGGTGGAGAGGTTCCTGTATATTAAATCAATATAAATATAGTTCCTCTATAATAAATCAGTCACATGATTTAGTTCTACTATGTCTGCTGAGTGCTGATAGTCCCATTCTTCTACTTAGAACCTGCAGTTCATGTCCATGGGGATGCCCTCCTCTGCCATGTCTAGCCACAAATTTCTCTTCTTTTTTTCCTGTGTTCATCAGCTCAGGTAGCTTGGTGTTGAAATTCTCAGACTTTGTTCCTCTCCTCACTTGACTTTCAGTCTGCATAGGTTCAGGATGGGGAAAATGAGACAGGATGTGCTAAGGGACAGGAAGAGTGCCTATCAGAGCTGAGGCCTTCATTCAACTTCCTGGGCCCTTCACATACCTGCAACTTACTGTCTCCCAAGTGTCCCATCCCTACTCTTGTTTATCTCTTCTCTCATGTTCTTTGCCATGCCCAGTAACTGAAGATCCATCAAGGATTGCTGCATATTGAACTCTTTTCTAGAATGGTATCACTGTTTAGTTTATGAGCACTGATACTTTCTGATTTAATTTAGCCTCTCTGTGATTATGCTTACATAGTATATGTTCAGTGAGCAGCAAGTTATGACAAGTATCCTGCTTTCTTTTATTTGTGTATAAGGTACAATTGTATTATAAGCACATCGTATCTACAAAATTTTAGTTATCTATTCATAAATCTTTTATTAAGAAAAAGACGGTGTGGGGCTGGGCGCACTGGCTCATGTCTATAATCCCAACACTTTGGGAGGCCGAGGTGGGAGGATCACTTCAGGAGTTTGAGACCAGCATGGCTAACATGGTGAAACACCATCTCTACTAAAAATACAAAAACTAGCTGGGCGTGGTGGCAGGCGCCTGAAATCCCAGCTACTCAGGAGGCTGAAGCAGGAGAATAGCTTGAACCCAGGAGGCAGAGGCTGCAGTGAGCCGGGATCTCACCACCTTACTCCAGCCTGGGCAATAGAGTGAGACTCCGTCTCAAAGAAAGAAAAAGAAAAAAGAAAAAAAACAGTGTGAATAGAACCACGAAAGATTCAATCCAGTTAAGTTCAGGCATGAGATGGGAAACAAGACCCTCCCGTTACATTGGTGAGTCTCAGTTCCTGCAAGCTCCTTATGGCATGAGCCTCATCAGGCCGTGGATAATTCTGCTACTCCTACAGCATGACCCTAACGTAGCTGCTGGTATTGTGAACATACTTGATAAAGAAATAGTGATAAGAATGATTTCCTTTAACATTCGATGAAAAAGTATGTATAGCAGTCTCGCTGATAAAAGGCATGTCAGTCTGCAAAGGGAAATCTTCCTAAGAATTGACAGTTTTTAATATGAATGATGGTTACTTTATACATTAACTGTAAACATTACCCCTGTGATAGGCAACCTCTTCACATATTTATATAAAATTCTTATATTTGGTAGGCCTCCCATAACTGGCTTTTAGTTTTGAGTTTTGAGTTTGAATGTTTATTTTATTTCCTCTCACAGTTTTGGTGAAATGGACCTTTGACAGAAAGAGAGAAAGAGGACAGTTTGCCTGTTAATTTGAGTACCTTTTTTTAAAGTTTACACGTTACTGCTATGTGCATTTTGTCATATTGTCTCAATAAGCTTGTCAGATTTCTCCATTTTAAAATGGGCTGCTCAGGGTTCAGATTACCCTGCTAAGTCTGTGACGTAACTGGATCTACAACCAGTCTGTAATCTACAGATTTCTAGTGTTATTCTGTACTGAGATGCCTCTCCAGAGTGCTGCCAGGTAACGTGTTCACCTGAGAACAGACAAACAGGTTTTCCTCATACTTGTATTCCCAGGGCCTGACACATTGATAAGTTGTTTTTTGTTTGTTTTGGTAATGAATTAACGTATTTTGAATCTGAATGGTTAATAAACAAATGAAAAACAACTTGAGGTAATTAACACCTCTGGAGGAAGAGTTATCTTAAATATTACTTGTTAAGCCATTTAAGTTTTCTCTGTTAAATTGTATTACCTGATTATTAATGTTATAAGATTAGAATTAATTAAAATATAGGATTAGAGCTAAATTCTTTTTAAAATTAATCTGTTCTCTTGGGAGTTGGTATCCTTTGTAATTAATACAGAAATAATGTAATTAAAACCATAGATATTAATATTTTCACGGTCTCTTATGCAGGCACTGAACTTACCTTCAACTACAACCTAGAATGTCTTGGGAATGGAAAGACTGTTTGCAAATGTGGAGCCCCGAACTGCAGTGGCTTCTTGGGTGTAAGGCCAAAGGTACCACCCTTCTAGACTTCTGCTTTGGGATTAGTGGTGTGGTCCTCCCTCCCTAACAGTGTTAGGGCAGTCTACATTTTAAGAAGAAGTCTCTTTGAAATTAATGACATTCAGCCAAGCATGGTGGCTCATGCCTGTAATC
The DNA here is from genome assembly GCF_029281585.2 of Gorilla gorilla gorilla. Lineage (NCBI taxonomy): Eukaryota > Metazoa > Chordata > Mammalia > Primates > Hominidae > Gorilla > Gorilla gorilla. The sequence continues at coordinate 181,070,551 of NC_073228.2, forward strand.
CCAGCACTTTGGGAGGCTGAGGTGGGCGGATCACCTGAGGTCAGGAGTTCGAGACCAGCCTGGCCAACATGATGAAATCCCGTCTCTAATAAGAATAGAAAAATTAGCTGGGCCGTGGTGGCATGTGCTTGTAGTCCCAGCTACTCAGGAGGCTGAGGCAGGAGAATCCCTTGAACCCAGGAGGCGGAGATTGCAGTGAGCTGAGATCACACCACTGCACTCTATCCTGGGCAACACAGCAAGACTCCTTCTCAAAAAAAAAGAAAAATTCAATGACATTGAATAGGTGTTGATAGGGCCACTTTCAATTCACTAAGCATTCGGCTGATGAATTATATAAGAGGTTTTTGGGGATATTGTTGAAGTGTTTTGCGCCATCTGACTTTAATTGGTGCTACTTTTCTAACTAATAATGCTGTGAAATAGGACCTTATAAAGAAGGTTAGTTACCTCCCTCGTCTTGATCTCACATCTCCTAATAAGCCATATAGATTCTTGATATATCTGTGTCTGTCCCTGTCTTTCTCTCACTTTCTCTTTCTGAAGATACCAAAAAATCTGCAGTTTAAGCTTCTAAATGTATCATAACATCATAGATAAAAGTAGAACTCTTAATCTCACCATTATAAAAAAGTATAAGCATTGTTGTGTCTTCCTGTTTTTTTAGTGTGCACTTTCTGAATAATTGAATTCTAATTCTGTAACTGTTAAGTATCATTTCCATGTCTATATTCTCCTTTTCTTATTTTTTTTTTTTTTGTTGTTCTGTTTTATTTTTTGAGGTGGAGTCTCGCTCTGTTGCCCAGGCTGGGGTACAGTGGTGCAATCTCAGCTCACTGCAAGCTCCGTCTCCCGGGTTCACGCCATTCTCCTGCCTCAGCCTCCTGAATAGCTGGAACTACAGGCACCCGCCACCATGCCCGGCTAATTTTTTATATTTTTAGTAGAAACAGGGTTTCACCATGTTAGCCAGGTTGGTCTCGATCTCCTGACCTCGTGATCCGCCCGCCTTAGCCTCTCAAAGTGCTGGGATTACAGGTGTGAGCCACTGTGCCCGGCCCTTATATTATTATTTTTTAAAGTCCTTGCTGATCATTTTTAGTGACTGTCTTAATTTTTTTATATAATGGATGGACATACTAGATGAACATCTAGATAATTCAAGATTTCTGTATCATAAGTAACAGCACAGTGAAAATTGCAGTTTAATTTTGATACAAAATAAACTATATAGTGACTTCAATTGAGTATGTTCCATATGCCTTTTTGATTGTGAAGCTCAACATTAAGAACTGAAAAATGCAAATTAACATAGAAGCCAATAAGAAAAGAGTAAATAATTTTTTTTTTTTTTGAGACGGAGTCTCGCTCTGTTGCCCAGGCTGAAGTGCAATGGTATGATCTCGGCTCACTGTAACCTCCGTCTCCCAGGTTCAAGTGATTCTCCTGCCTCAGCCTCCCAGGTAGCTGGGATTACAGGGCCCTGCCACCACACCTGGCTAATTTTTTGTATTTTTAGTGGAGATGGGGTTTCACCATGTTGGCCAGGCTGGTCTCAAACTCCTGACCTCAGGTGATCCACCTGCCTCAGCCTCCCAAAGTGCTGGGATTACAGGCGTGAGCCACTGCACCTGGCCAGAAATGAAGAGCACTCAATGATAGTTTTTTAATCTTGTTAAATAAGGAGAATCACCTCTATATTATATTGGATTTTATTGTGCTTTTTGTTTAGTTTTGTTGGTTTAACGGTGTTGTTCCTTAAGATGTTGACTTGTTTCCTATAAATTAAAATAGTAACTCAGTTTAACCTGTACTTAATGGTATTAAGTGTAGTGCAGATGTCAGTTTCAGCATCCTTGATGTCTGCATGGGATAGCATTTCACAGGAGTCAGTCAGAGGTAGATGCTAGAGAGGTCACTGTGTGCTCTTAGTAGATATTGGTCTGTCAGAATAGGATGGACCTCCATTAAGCCTTGCAGATTGGTCCTGGATGTTTCTGGGTTAAAATGAAGAATGTGATAAGATGATTTGGTGACCAAGTGTGGGCTGCAGGGAACAAAGAGAGAACATCTGCTGGCTGCTCCAGGGTCTGCCTTGGGAGTGGTGGACATGAAGCTAATTTGACTTGATGTGTAGTCTTGTTGACGGCAGGGACCATGAATTAACTTTTTTGTGTCTTAACACGTTGCTTATAGTAAGTTCAGTTATGCTTTATTGAATGAACGAGAAATAGGCATGTGTACCCACACACAGAAGTCTACTTTAGTTTTGAAAGTAGACGAATATAAAAGTGAAACTTTGGCCAGGTGCGGTGGCTCACGCCTGTAATCCCAGCACTTTAGGAGGCCAAAGCGGGTGGGTCACAAGGTCAGGAGTTCGAGACCAGCTTAACCAATATGCTGAAAACCCGTCTCTACTAAAAATACAAAAATTAGCCAGGAGTGGTGGCGGGCACCTGTAATCCCAGCTACTCAGGAGGCTGAGGCAGGAGAATTGCTTGAACCCAGCAGGTGGAGGTTGCAGTGAGCCAAGATCGCGCCACTGCACTCCAGCCTGGGCAACACAGCAAGACTCCGTCTTGAAAAATAAATAAATTAATTAACTAATAAAACTTATGAAAGGCATGTCATTTAACACCAGCCTTATGGATCAGCAAAAACACAAAGATTTTTGTCTTCTGTTTTGTTCAGGTGGCGGGAGTAGTTGATACAAAAATTATTACTACGTATCTGTGATGTACCAGGTACCTTTCCTGCATTTTATCTTCATGACAGTCTCTTTTCCCAGAGAAGAGAATGAGGCTCAGAGAGGGTAGTTAACCCGGGTAAGATTGGTACTAATGTGTTCACAGAATGCTGACTGTTCAATATCTGACCTGTAGAACCAACCCATTGCCACGGAAGAAAAGGCAAAGAAATTCAAGAAGAAGCAACAGGGAAAGCGCAGGACCCAGGGTGAAATCACAAAGGAGCGAGAAGATGAGTGTTTTAGTTGTGGGGATGCTGGCCAGCTCGTCTCCTGCAAGAAACCAGGCTGCCCAAAAGTTTACCATGCAGACTGTCTCAATCTGACCAAGCGACCAGCAGGTTGGTGCCAAAATCCATTCGTACTGCTACTCGTTCTCTCCATCATACTCAGGGTCTCATGCCATTTGCATCAGCCTTGAAGAAAGTGCCATTTCGTCTTTCCATGCATAATTTTGAGGGGTATGGTCTATTTTCTTATTCTGGAAATAATGAAAACAAAGGCTTAGAATTCTTAGTTATGAAGAATGGAACAGCAGTGCACTTGCTGTGTTTCAAGTCCTTTACTTACATTCATGTTTATTTCATCCCCCCAGCAACCCATAATGGTTGGTTTTCTTCCATAATGCATGTGAAGAAACAGAGTTAGGATTGGTGAGGTGATCTTTCACACATAGATAGAGGAGCTGGATTGAGAGCTGGGTTTTTGACTCCAAGACTATTATATCATGTTGCCTTTCTAGAGAAAGAAAGATTGAGATAGTAAAGCCTTTAGGTGGTTCTAGTCAGTGAGAGATGGATTGCCACCCTTTTAGCACTTCCTACCTTGCTCCCCTACGCCTAGTGCAGTCTCCCCCCATGCAGAGTAGACTTTTTTCCTCTAAAGGAGATTTGGTTGTATCAGTTAATACATGAGAAAGCTGCTCAGGTGGATGTGGTACCCAGGAAATTTGTAGTTGAAGAAATTGAGAACCTTTGAGTAGTGATTTGGGGTTAGAGAATTTTAGGGATTTGGATATGCCATCTATTTTAATGAACAAAAAAGAGAAACCAGTAGGGAGCCATTCCAGGGTGAGGAGATTATACATTACTAGTGACCTGCTTCCAAGAGTTGCAGAACGTTAAGAACTTTGGGGTATAAGTAAAAGGAATTTGTCCCCAAATTGGCTTTCCTTCACTGTATATTGGCCAGGGTCATGAAATAAAAGAAACTGAGGTAGGATGAGGGCAAGGCCATCACATTGACCTGTCAGCACCAGGAAGTAGAATTGTTTCAGAATCAACTGCTCAGGGTCGTCACTGGTGCAGGCTATGATAGAACCAATCTTGCCTGTGTGCCAGGAGTGGGAGCTGGTGTAGTTGATTTGAAGGTGGAAACACTGTCCCTGGTCAAGACCCTCAGGTTTCATGAAATATGGGGAGTCAGGTAAAAGCTTAGGTCAGCTTTGGGTCTTTTCTACTGATTCCATGTGAACAACATATAATGTGCTGTGCTGATCTCAAGACTTAAAATAGAGCAAAGGTAAATCTTCCATTTTTCATGATTTTATATCTTTTCTATTACTGTTAATAAGCAAATAAGCAGGAATCTAAATCGCCAGGATATTTCTCTTTGAGTTGCTTATTTAAAAGCTGTATAGTACAAATGGAGATTGCAAAAATATGAAAATAATATCTTAAGTTTCATGTAAAAGAAGCTTTTTGTTGTCCCCCCCCCCCCACCTCCTTGCTGGAAATAGTCATAGAAATACCAATTTACTCCTCTGCTTGTGTATTTAGTTGATAGTAGTTGCTATTTGATAATTCGCTGTTACTTTATGTATTCTGTGCACAAAAAGAAGCTGGAATTCTGGGGCAAGAGGTGGCTGGTGAGTGGCATAAGCTCTCTGAAGCAGGGACAGTGTGAAGGAAGGTCATCATCCACACCTTCGGACTGTAGCATAGCCATGGCCCATGTGATATGTATCTCTTTTTTCCTAAACTTTTGATTTACTTCTGTGTTTTCAGGGAAATGGGAATGTCCGTGGCATCAGTGTGACATCTGCGGGAAGGAAGCAGCCTCCTTCTGTGAGATGTGCCCCAGCTCCTTTTGTAAGCAGCATCGAGAAGGGATGCTTTTCATTTCCAAACTGGATGGGCGTCTGTCTTGTACTGAGCATGACCCCTGTGGGCCCAATCCTCTGGAACCTGGGGAGATCCGTGAGTATGTGCCTCCCCCAGTACCGCTGCCTCCAGGGCCAAGCACTCACCTGGCAGAGCAATCAACAGGAATGGCTGCTCAGGCACCCAAAATGTCAGATAAACCTCCTGCTGACACCAACCAGACGCTGTCGCTCTCCAAAAAAGCTCTGGCAGGGACTTGTCAGAGGCCACTGCTACCTGAAAGACCTCTTGAGAGAACTGACTCCAGGCCCCAGCCTTTAGATAAGGTCAGAGACCTCGCTGGGTCAGGGACCAAATCCCAATCCTTGGTTTCCAGCCAGAGGCCACTGGACAGGCCACCAGCAGTGGCAGGACCAAGACCCCAGCTAAGCGACAAACCCTCTCCAGTGACCAGCCCAAGCTCCTCACCCTCAGTCAGGTCCCAACCACTGGAAAGACCTCTGGGGACGGCTGACCCAAGGCTGGATAAATCCATAGGTGCTGCCAGCCCAAGGCCCCAGTCACTGGAGAAAACCCCAGTTCCCACTGGCCTGAGACTTCCGCCGCCAGACAGACTGCTCATTACTAGCAGTCCCAAACCCCAGACTTCAGACAGGCCTACTGACAAACCCCATGCCTCTTTGTCCCAGAGACTCCCACCTCCTGAGAAAGTACTATCAGCTGTGGTCCAGACCCTTGTAGCTAAAGAAAAAGCACTGAGGCCTGTGGACCAGAATACTCAGTCAAAAAATAGAGCTGCTTTGGTGATGGATCTCATAGACCTAACTCCTCGCCAGAAGGAGCGGGCAGCTTCACCTCATGAGGTCACACCACAGGCTGATGAGAAGATGCCAGTGTTGGAGTCAAGTTCATGGCCTGCCAGCAAAGGTCTGGGGCATATGCCGAGAGCTGTTGAGAAAGGCTGTGTGTCAGATCCTCTTCAGACATCTGGGAAAGCAGCAGCCCCTTCAGAGGACCCCTGGCAAGCTGTTAAATCACTCACCCAGGCCAGACTTCTTTCTCAGCCTCCTGCCAAGGCCTTTTTATATGAGCCAACAACTCAGGCCTCAGGAAGAGCTTCTGCAGGGGCTGAGCAGACCCCAGGGCCTCTTAGCCAATCCTCGGGCCTGGTGAAGCAGGCGAAGCAGATGGTCGGAGGCCAGCAACTACCTGCACTTGCCGCCAAGAGTGGGCAATCTTTTAGGTCTCTCGGGAAGGCCCCAGCCTCCCTCCCCACTGAAGAAAAGAAGTTGGTAACCACAGAGCAAAGTCCCTGGGCCCTGGGAAAAGCCTCATCACGGGCAGGGCTCTGGCCCATAGTGGCTGGACAGACACTGGCACAGTCTTGCTGGTCTGCTGGGAGCACACAGACATTGGCACAGACTTGCTGGTCTCTTGGAAGAGGGCAAGACCCCAAACCAGAGCAAAATACACTTCCAGCTCTTAACCAGGCTCCTTCCAGCCACAAGTGTGCAGAATCAGAACAGAAGTAGTACCAATCAATGTCACATGAACAAACAAGCTGCCCCCAGGGTACCATTTGGGGAGGGGAAATCTTTTCTTTCTTTCCCCCTTAAAAAAAAAAAACACATCTGCCCCGAACACTTTCCCACTGTTATTCTTTCCTCATATCCCAACACTCAGAACTCTTGTGACATTAGCCAGTGGGGGCTTATGGTTGTGTGAACCATGTATGAAAATCCAGTGGGCCCCAACCAAGGAGACAGACAGACTTGGGTCTCTTTCCCCCAACTTTTCCACATGGTCATCGTGAAATAAAAAGTCCACTCTGGAGTCAAGTATGGAATTCAATTCCGCTGGTCAGGTTGGAAGGTATAGGGGCTCTCAAAGCGATTTCCCCAACCAGACAGAGCCCCATTGAGGGCACCTAGGAACCCTTGGGAGGAAATGGTGTTCTTTCAAATCAGTGGCGATTTCCTGAGCATTCACGTGTTCTAGGCCGGGTGCTAGTCACTGATGAGAGATACAGAGGTAAATAAGGCCTCATCCCTGTGAGCCTGGATTCCAAGGCTTTCAGGAAGCTTTGACCAGGAAGTAACAGGAAGTTCTGAGGGGTCTTGGGGCTTTAGACTCATTTTGAAATGTCCTTTGTGGCACCAGAAGTGGTTGTGTTGAGGAAGTGTCTCTTGGCTGCGGTGTGCATGGGTGCGTGTGCATGCACGCACACTCACAGAGGTCTCCTCTGTAGATGCAAGGGTGCTGCATTGAGGCCAGCAAGGCTGTTGGCTGTGGGGTCGCCGCTGCTGCTTTTGTCTGGGCTGTGCGGAGTCTCAAGATCAGTCCTTGGAGGAGCAGGTGGTCAGGGGGAGTCGGGCTCTGTGCGAATGTAGATTTCCAGCAGTGGAAGAAGGCATTTGGCAAGCTTCTCTTTCTTTGCTTTTGTTTCTACCTATTTTTCTCTTTGTACATGAATCCACCCCATCCCTATTTCCCTAAAACACTCAGGTGCTTTCAGATTTCAGAGCCTCGGGCAGTGGACATAGGGAATCTCTGGCAAGCTCTGAGCTAGACACACCAGCTTCAGGAAGAGTACCAGATCCTGATGGGAAATTTCTTTTCCCCGTTCCTTTTCCCTCCTGAGTGGAGGGAGTCCTCTTCTTCGCCTCCCTGAGAATTGCTGTGCTCTGTATTGAGAGCACCTGCCTGCTGACTTAGCTCAAAGGCAAGCCAGAACCCTTCCCTGAAGACTGGCAAGAGGTGGTGTTTAGAGCAACGTCCAGGCTAAGAGATGACTCCTATTAACTGCTGATTATCTGTTACTGCTGCCCTGAGCTGGGGCCCAAGGGCTGGGAAATCTGTTGGTGCTACCCTGCCCTACCATTCACCCAGCTCACAGACTGCCAACAGGAAGTGCTGTTTGGCTAGTTTCCTCCCACTTGTCTACCCCTCCTTTGTCCTCAGACCAACATGTTTACCTCTCTGCTTTGCCAACTTAGCCAGCAGGCCATCCCCGGCCCTAACGTCTCCTGGCCATTATCTCTTAGTTATGGCTTTCACGCTCTCAACAGGATTCTGTATTTGGTCCGAATTTCCTCAAGTTCTTATTGAGGTTACTCCCATCAATTCCACGGAGGGAACAGTAGTTATTATAGAAGCATTTGCGCTTTATCTAAAGATTAAAAATAGAATCTGCTTTTATTTCCCAAAGTCTGTCTCTGAGGTTGAGACACTTGAACTCAGGCAGAGGGACGAGGCTGGGCAGGGCTGTCCTGAGTTTAGGGGCCTATCCCTGCATTTCACTGAGACCTCGGAATCTCCTCTGTGAATTCCACCTGCCTAGTTCTCCCCTTTCATCCTCTCTCTCTTCCCACATCATCAAAGAGGAAAAGCTCTTTGTTCAAAAGGAAGAGAAAACGTAAAGCATCTTATTTTCTTTTAAAAGAATTTTAAACCATGAAAAAGATATTTTTAAAGAAATTCACCCAGAACATTAAAGTTCATTATATTAAGTATTTATCATGTGTGAGAATAATAAATATATAACTGCAGCTAGTAGGTCCCTTTCCCTAATCTTTTAGGTCATATGAGTAGGGTTTGCTTGGTGCCAGTCCTGTGCCCTTTTCTCTCCAGTCATCTGTAGTTGTGATCAGAAAAAGATATCTGCACTGCACTGTCAGAGTCTCCTTTCATTATGTTGTGTGTTAAATTACCGTAGCTCTTTGTTTCATGAAATAAACTGTGAATTTGGGGGGGGCGGGGGGAGGGCGTGCAGGCCATGTAAAAATTTTCCGTGGAGAAGTTTGATTCTAAAGTAGCTTCTCTAAAGTAGGCTTTGGTAGGTAATCAACTTGACAGCAGTCTAGATGTCTCACAGGACAGGAGGGAGTGAGGGAAAGGGGCCATGATTGGCTGCTTTGTGGTTTTATTTTGGTTCTTTCCATTCTCCGCCATTCATTGGAGGCTTCGTTCCAGACCTGCCTGGGAAAACAGCTTCTGAGCCATTTTGGGGAGCAGTTCTTCATCTGAATGGATGGACATCTGGGCTTCCTTCAAGGGCCATTGAATGGGAACTAGAAAACCACTGGAAACTAGAAATCTGAGCTATTGGGCCCACCAGTAGCAGCATGTGATACTAGATTGTTAAAATCATGAAAGCAGTCACTATCCAATTAGAAGCAGAGTCACAACTGTTGGGAAATGTGACTCTTGGAGGAAGGTGGGGAGGGAGTGGCCTTGCCAGCCCTGTGGGACGTCTCCTGAAGTTTGTAATAAGACCCCTTTTCCAAGGGGATGTGAATTGGAATGAAAAGGAAATCTTTCATCTTAGAAAACTTCTGGTCCTTACGCAGGGTGGTATTTGGGTATGTGCTTGGAAATTGAGATCTCAAGAGTGTTTGCCTTGGAGCCAGCTCCCCAGGAGGCCTTTTCCAGGGACAAGGCAAAAGTTGAAATTCTCCATAGGTAGCTAGAAAGCCAATACATCTAGCTCTGCTAAGTCAGAAAAAGATTATGAAAAATGTTGAAATTTACATTCAAAGCCTCATTTGCTTATCTTGCTGGAGCCAACCCAGTCTAATAGCAAAATAGCTGTCATTGATACAGAAACATCCTCATTTTTAAATGTCTGCTTTACCCTGTTACTGAGTTTGAGATGACTTAAATCACTGTGTTGACCCTCTTCTGAACCAAATCTTTAGCATTGATGAAAATAGTTATTTTATTCTTTACATCCTTCACCCCACACTATGGTCAGGGCATGAAACACCCTGTTGATCCCTTCCCAGGCTCGGCACTGTCTGCTCACTGGAGCTGGACTCCCAGGTTGTAATTCTAATGTTGCCTCATGAGAACAGAATGGCAGAAAGTTTAGTCCTGACAGCTTCCCCCATAGGGAGTAATGAGGACAGCATGAAACTTGGATAGGTTTTACCCTTAGTCCCTATAAGGTGGATTTTACTAAGGTTTTTTAAATGATACTGTCATCCTCTTGGGGTTTATCAGCCAGGTTAGAGGAGCCCAGTGTCCTAACCTCTCTCAGATCATGGCAGAGAAGGAGCTGCCTCCAGCCCCTTTCTTGCTGAGTTTCATTTGAGCAGTTCCATGTGTAGACATTCCAAGTCACTGCTTGGTAGTTGCTGTGGGAGCCTGTCATTGGCTATGGCCAGTTAGTTCTCAGCTGAGCTTCCTAGGGCCAGTGCAACAGGGCCAGAGGCTGCTATAGTGTAAATTGAAATAAGAATAGATCATTGTTTTGTACACACACACACACACACAAAATGTAATGATGGTGCTAATTTCACGGTATAAATAAGCACTGCCAAGGGTTGAGGGACTGGCAGCTCAAGAAACCCGGGTTCCTGTTTGGGAGGAGATTTTATGTAGAAAAGTTTGAGGCTTTGTTAAAAGTGGGGAGAAGGAAGATCCTCAGTGAAGCCTGCACCCAACCCTGGAGTGGCCCAGTGCAGTCCAGAGGTGGAAGAGATCCTATATCCAGGTGAAGGTGGCCATTGAGTTTCTCAGGACTGGGGCCACCTTGTCCATAGCCTCCGTCCACGCTGCCTGGAGCAGGTTGTTAGAGAGCTCTGGTTGTTGGGTCTTCCTCAGCTCCCTTCTGCCCCTCTCTACCTCTTCCACTCATGGAAGCACCTCTACTGCTTATGAAGATTAAGGGTAGTATTTTCTAAGGAAGTGGAAAGAATTAAACTAGAAATCCACAGCCTCGGAAGAAGTATTTCGAGTTTAACATGCGCTGTTTCTGCTTATGTGGTTCCTTCTCTAGAGCTGCTTCCCATGACTTTCAAAACATCAGGTTATTGTGGGGCTTCAGGTGTAAGGTCCTGGAAGTTCAGCAAAGTTTCGTGGACAAGAGATGGGCACAGAGAGTAGAAGCAGAAATAAATGGTTCTATGTTTTCAACTTCCAGGGTTGGGGCAGGCCAGAGCAAGGCGGTCTCATCGAGGTGGGTGCTACCTGTGTGTGTGTAGATGAGTGTGCTGAAGGTGGGGAGGGCAGCACACAGCAGCTCATGGCAGAGCCGCCTCCTAGGTCTTGGCAAAGAGGCAAGCTGACGATAGACATCTACCTATATTGTTAAGAAAGGGGTCGGGGGGATCAGCCAAGGTCCATCATTGCTTTTTTGCCGCCCCCGCCCCCATAGATTGTCAGCTGTAAGTGAAACTCCTAGTGAAAAAGAGGGGAGCCCTGTGTTAGGAGTCCCCATAAACATGTACTGTAATTCTTTGTATATAGAAAAAAAATTTACTGTAAAGTAAAGTTTAACTTTACTCATATATGGCCCTTGCCCTGTGTTTTGTTTTATTGGCTGTGGGGAGTTGTAGTCTAACAGGAGGGAGGATTGTTTGGGGTGAGAGCAGAAGCCAGCCCCAGAGATAGTACAAGGTGGGGGGCGGGGGGCGCAGGGATACTGTGACGCTAAGCCTTTCCTCCAAGCACGCCATGGGAATAGCGTGTTTCCTCTCAGCAGCCACAGGGCTGCCCAAGCCTCTTTCTCCCCTGTTGGGAGTGGCTGGTTTCAGTTTCAGTCTCCCTCCACAGGAAGCCCCCATCACTCATGAAGGAAGGGCAGTTTGAGGAATTGGTTTTTAAAAAGGAAGTGGAACCAAAGCACTCTCTGAGTGTGAGTCTGACCATGTTGGCTAAGTTTTACATTTTTCCAAGGCAGGTGTTGGCCACTGCAGAGGACTCAGCCCAGGCCTAAATAAAGGCAGGAAAGCAGAGGCAAAGGATAAAACTGAGGCAAAGCCCCTGGCCTGGGGCCACACCCTCCATACCAGAAAGGGCTGCAATAAATTTCCTTCTGGTTGAACAGCAAGTGTCAGCCCTGTTTACAGTAACAACACCTGATTCCTCAGAAATATCTGGATCTTCTTTGGGGAAAACTTGGGAGTTTGTTTCCCTTTGTGACCTAGTCCTGAACTTCCTGCCCTTTCAGCAAAAAGTGCTTGGGAAGATTGGGAAAAACATTTAGTACTAGAATTACTCTTCACTTTCTTCACAATCCTTGGGCTGCATAGTAGTCACCTTATTTTACAGATGAGAAACTCACGATGAGGATTTAAGTCTCTTTTCTAAATTAGCAGCTGAATTGGAACCAAATCTGGATCCATTAGACCTTTCTGGCTTACAGAACTTAGGACTTTCCTACCATTAAACCACATTGTAGGATGTCACTGGGAAGCTCAGGACCTGAGTCCCAGGTCTGACATAGGGGCCCAAACATGACAGATGCAGTAGAGCTAGCCAGACCAACCTGTCTCAGGTAGGAATGCTTGACCCTTTTATTTCGAAGCAACTCATGCACTCTTCTCAGCACTCAGAAGGAATTGTGAGCTTTTGTACTACTACAGCCCCAGTATCTCAGCGGTATCCATGGGGAAAAAAGTCTTGTTTTCCAAAGGAAAATGAGAGTTGGGAGGAGCCTTAATATAAGCAGTGAGGCCAGCCGGGTGGCCCCAGAAAGAACTAGGTTTCTTGACACCTAATCCACACAGCAGGGAAAGGGGCTGGGTGTGATTCACAGTGCATTGATTTTATTTACAGATCAAAAGCCACTTAAATAATCTGCAGACACAAGTGCTGTCCAAGGCAGAAGCCTGGGGTCCAAATCAGCCCTTATCCCTCCTCATGCCCACAGTCAGCCCAATGCTGTCTCCGTTCCATGGGCCAGCACAGGCAGGCGCCACTCTGCTGACATGAGGACCTGGGGTAGCTCAGACATTTGACTACCCAAGCCCAGAAAGGAGCTGGGTCCAGCCCTTACGGGGAATTCCTTTAATTCCCCCAGGCCAGGTGAGTGCTGACTCAGTGATGACAACAGCTGTAGAAGTAGGGGTTTGGCTTCTGGCCCAGATCCACGCCCTTGTCCTCTGTCAAAGAGAGAGGTGGCAGCTCAGCACCATTCTGTTGGGATCAGGTAACTCAGGAAAGGGGCTAGATGCTGTGGGCCTAGAGTAAGTCTCCATAAAGGCTGGGGAAGCACCCACCTGTCATCACCTGGAAGGCAGCCACACTGACGTAATCCTCTGCCACTTTCTGGAAGAGCTCGTCTGGCAGGAAAAATGATGATCAGCGAGGGCCCAATGCCAGTAGCCCTGGGATCTCCCAGTGACCCAGCCCTCTGTGCCCTATTCAGCTTCCTCTGGTGCCCCTGCATATTCCTGCTGTGAGGCTCCAGCACAGCACTCACCCACACTCTGGCCTGTCTTGCTGGATGTTTCAAAGAGCTGAGCTTTGATATCTGTAAAGAGAAGTGACTAAAGCCTCATACCTGAGAATTAGATAAACAGACAAAAGGGAGGGCTAGCAGTTCAGGGAGTCTCCTGGACCCCACAGTTCAAGGAGGCCAGGAAGACCTCCTAGAGCACCTTGCCCTGGCAGCCAAGGCAGTCCCTATTTTCTTTGATCCACCCAGACAGCCACACACCCCCACCCCCCAAAGGGCTGAGGAGCAGCTACTGTCTGCATAGTCCTGGACGTCGTGGAAGTCCACACGTCGACGCCTCCGGTCTTCTTCCAGCAGGTCACTCTTGGTGCCACATAAGTAGATTTGGCAGCCCTGAGGCAGAAGACAAGGGTCACCTCCACAGACCAACAAAACCCCAGCCCCTAGTGTTCTAGTGAGGTCTGTTCACCTACCTCCTCTAGGCTGCGCAGTTCCTTCACCCAGAACTTTGCTCGCTCAAAGCTGCTGCTGTCTGTGAGGTCTTGGTGTGCGGCATGCAGGAGACAACCAAGTGGTCAAGGGCTGTTCTCTGGCTAGCCTGGCACCCATCTTTTCTTGTGAGACAGCCCAGACCCCCCCCCCTTACCATAGCAGACGATGGCAGCCTTGGCACCCCGATAGTAGATTCTACTCATGGCCTCATAGCGCTCAGAGCCTGCTGTGTCCTAAAGAGTAAGGCCTGAGTCAAACTTAAGGCCACGTTCTCCAGACCCCGCTATTTTCCAGATAAGGAAACGGGTCTATGAGAAATGGGTCTGTGAGGCCACAAATCAACCAGTAATAGGCAGGACCTACAACTCTTCAGGAATGAGTCTCCCAAGAATAGATGCCCAGGGGACTTACCCAAATACCTAATGTCACAGTCCGGTCTCCGACCGACATCACCTTGGCCACGAAGGCGGCCCCGATGGTCTGCAACGAGAGGGAAGAGATCGGGGCCATAGGTGCAGATTACCGGCCCCCCACTCCCCCGCCCACCGTGCCTGGCCCCTCCGGATGCACTCACGTTCTGATAAGGCCCCACCAGAAAGCGGTCGTGCACGTAGCGCTCCACCAGGCTAGTCTTGCCCACGTACTCCTTGCCCAGCATCACCACCTTGACGTCCACGCGCTGCCCGCTCATGCTCCCGGGGCCGCTTCAGCCACGTCAGGGTCCTGAGCGGGGACGGGAGGCAAACCCCGATCTCCGCTCGGCCCAGGGAGCGCCCAAGCCTCAGACCCCGACCCCAAACGGCGCCAACCTACGACTCCAGACAGCGCGTCGGGCTCGAGCTCTGGCCGTGGCCTTGCACTTCGGCAGCGCCCCGTGTGCCCCCGCTGTTCGGCCCCGGGCGCCGATTATCCTTCGAAGACCCCAAGCCCCGGGGCGGCCTGGGAGCGCGCGGGACAGCGTCCTCAACAGCGCAGCACGCCGCCGTGCAGCTCGCTACTCCGTCATTCGCTCGCCTGCCCGGCTTAAGCTCCGTTCTGGCTGGGAATCCCAACCGAACCTGGGGTCTCCCGCAACCCGGCTCCTACCCGCAGCGCCGCGACTCCCGCGGCGGGGGCGAGAGGGCGAGGGGGCGGGGCCGTAAGGTCACGTGGCGCGGGCGCCGGAAGCGGTGGCTACAGTGTGGCTGCGCCGGAAGTGGCGCTCGGCGGGACAACTCATGGCGGCGGCGGCGGCGGCAGCGGCAGCTGCTTGGGCGCGGTGCGGTGGTGACTGAGCTACGAGCCTGGCGGCGGGTGTGCGCGGAGCCCCGGCCCGGCCCGGCCCCCGCGTGCCTCCCAGGCTCCGCACCCCTGATGCTGCGCGGGTGCTGAGCCCGCTTCGGCCGGGACGATGGTGAAGTATTTCCTGGGCCAGAGCGTGCTCCGGAGTTCCTGGGACCAAGTGTTCGCCGCCTTCTGGCAGCGGTACCCGAATCCCTATAGGTACGTGGTATTTGGAAGAGCAAAACCGCGCCATCTCGCTATCTGGAGATCGAAGTATGGGTAATCCCCGAGTACTGGGACCAGGAAGGACTCGATATGGAATCCTAGGTAGACCTTATCGGGGAAGCGGCCAGGCCAGGCCTGCAAGGTCCTGAAGGGAGGTTGGGCCTGGGCGGTGGTTTATTGAGAGCTTAGTTTAAGATTCTTTTCTCAGTGTGGTGAGACAAGAAGAGGCGGCAGTATGGGAGTTGGGAGGGATCTTGGAGTTGGAAATCCTGTTTCTTTGCCCGTGGCGCTTTCCTGGGGTGCAATAAATCATGAGGTCCATTCCTGCTAGAAGGCAGGAATCCAGGTCAGTCAGATGGCGGGAGTTGGAATTTGCCCTGGGATGGGCCCTTAACTCTGGTCTGAACCATAGCACATACCACCTTGCAAGGTTACAGGAAGGCGTGGCCTCTCTAGGCCCGGAGCCTCCAAATGGGAATCCCCTCGGGCAGTCTCTTAGGGGCAAGCTTCTGAGGGTCACCTTCACCCTGACACCTGCAGCAAACATGTCTTGACGGAAGACATAGTACACCGGGAGGTGACCCCTGACCAGAAACTGCTGTCCCGGCGACTCCTGACCAAGACCAACAGGATGCCACGCTGGGCCGAGCGACTATTTCCTGCCAATGTTGCTCACTCGGTGTACATCCTGGAGGACTCTATTGTGGACCCACAGAATCAGACCATGACTACCTTCACCTGGAACATCAACCACGCCCGGCTGATGGTGAGACACCTCCTGTTGTGATTCTGCACCTCCCCCTCTCCCCTCCCCCACGAGATAGAGAGCTCCTCAGATACATGTGGCTAGAAAGCCATAAGGCAGTTTTTGTGGCCGGAGGCAGGTCTGGGTTACTGAGGGTTGACAGCTGTAGAGTATGACCTCAGATTTTCTTCTTTTCAGCTGGTCATCCTCTCTGGACCTGTCTTTTGACTCATTCATACAGTGGGGGAGGGGTACCTATCTTACTGAGTTGTCCTAAGTTCTAAATGCAAAGCGCTCCCATCCGGTATCTATGGCACAGATATATGTTGGACTCACAGGAGTGATGCTGAGTGGCGGAGGCAGTGCTTTTCTTTTTTTTTTTTTCCTGTTTTTTGTTTTTTTCTGGTGACAGAGTCTCACCCAGGTTGGAGTGTAGTGACATGATCTCACCTCACTGCCACTGCCACCTCCTGGGTTTAAGCAATTCTCGTGCCTCAGCTTTCTGAAGAGCTGGATTTCTAAGCACACACCACCACGCCTGGCTAATTTTTGTATTTTTAGTACAGACAAGGTTTTACCATGTTGGCCAAGCTGGTCTCGAACTCCTGACCTCAAGTGATCCGCCCGCCTTGGACTCCCAAAGTGCTAAGATTACATGCGTGAGCCACCGCGCCAGGCAAATGTTTTTATTTGGACTGTCAGGAAGCTCCAGAGCTGCAGCTGGTGGAAGGCGGCTAAAACACTGCATGTGTCTAGATGCACAAAACAAAATCCAGGAGCAGGACGGGCTGGAAGGCCCTTTGTTGATCTCAAGAGACCTTTTGCCTTCTAGTTTAAGAGTCAGAAGAAAGAGACGTTTTCGAGAGCAAAACGACCTTATTTATGGCTTCCTGCTCTGTCAGTGCCACTTGGGGGTGCAGTCAGGGGAAGGAATGGATTTTCATTGTATTGCTTCGCCTCATGAAAAGCGACAGGGAGTCAAATTTATGTGCAAGTTGGCAAAATGAAAGACTCTTCTACGATTGTGGTTGGCCTCTGCATAGGTGGTGGAGGAACGATGTGTTTACTGTGTGAACTCTGACAACAGTGGCTGGACTGAAATCCGCCGGGAAGCCTGGGTCTCCTCTAGCTTATTTGGTGTCTCCAGAGCTGTCCAGGTGAGCAGTGTTGTTGGGGCTGCTGGGGCTCTGGGACCCAGTGCTTTCGGTGTTGGGGCTGGGCTGGGGTCAGTGGGCAACTCAGTATCCTTCCCATTCTCATCTCATGCCAGGAATTTGGTCTTGCCCGGTTCAAAAGCAACGTGACCAAGACTATGAAGGGTTTTGAATATATCTTGGCTAAGCTGCAAGGTGAGTTTCTGGGTATGTGGATATTCCTCATAGGGAGAGGCTCATTCAGCCTAGCGGGCGTGGAGTCTGGGTTAGTCATTGCCCTGCTCTGAGCTGGGACTCTTTGTCTGTACTGGGGGTGGGAGGAGGGTGAATACCACCTTTTTAGTAGAGCCTGGCCCAGGGGAGATTGGAGTCATGGGGGAGGGAAATTAGGTTGGTCTTTCAGGCATCCTCTAAAGGCAGCCACCTGCCGTTCGCGACAGGCGAGGCCCCTTCCAAAACACTTGTTGAGACAGCCAAGGAAGCCAAGGAGAAGGCAA
Source organism: Gorilla gorilla gorilla (assembly GCF_029281585.2). NCBI lineage: Eukaryota > Metazoa > Chordata > Mammalia > Primates > Hominidae > Gorilla > Gorilla gorilla. The sequence continues at coordinate 181,087,957 of NC_073228.2, forward strand.
AGGAGACGGCACTGGCAGCTACAGAGAAGGCCAAGGACCTCGCCAGCAAGGCGGCCACCAAGAAGCAGCAGCAGCAGCAACAGTTTGTGTAGCCAGTCCACCACCACGACAGCACCCCAGACAGCTAGGCTTAGCCCCTCTGCCCTCCCTTCATTGTACTTTATCATTAAAAATCAACTTCCAGCCCTGTCTGCTGTCTACGTGGTGGGTTGTGGGGATGCAGTTTGGCATCTGCAGTACACCAAGCACATGATTCATGTCTGAGCCAGGTCTGCTTATTCTCCCATTGGGCAGCTGAGGACCAAGGCACAGAGGTGCGGTGACTTGCCCGGGGCTCCAGGTAGCCTGCAGGTTAGCTGGCGGTAAGTGCTAGACTGTAAGCCCGACAAGGGCAGGGCTTTTGGTTTTGTTCTCTGATGTGTCTCAGTATCTAGCACATAATAGACACTCAATAAATACTTGTTGAATTCAGTTGGCCCCAGCTCTGGAGTCGGAAGGCTCTGGTTTGAATCTTGGCTCCACTGTTTTTGGACCTCAGGCGAGTCACGTCACTCAGCCTCATTTCTACCATCCGTGAAGTGGAGACAGAACAGCCTCGAGTTGTGAGAATTAAGTGCACTGCCTGGCACGGCCAACAGTGTCAGTGATGGGAACTGATATTATTTCCTCTTCCAGTGGGTCTGTGGTTGGGAGTTCCCCCATTTTCATTAGGCAAGACTATGGACGGGAAGTTATGAAAGAGGCTTTTAATGAAAATACTGTACAGTTTACGGGAGGCAAAGGCAGGGGGCCTTGTCCAGGAGGGGAAGAGGCCCAAGAGGCTTCCTGTCCCCTTGGGGGCAGCAGAGCCAAATGCTTGGGCTCAGGCCCAAGCTGCCTGCCCTGCAGGGGTCCAGGGAGGTCCTGATGAGTCCTGCCCCTTCCCTTCCAGAGGGCCTGCCTGGCAGCCAGCAGCAGGGTGTTTGGGGAGCACCTGTTCCCACACAAGGGTCCTTTTAGTCCATTCCAACAGGTGACTCTGAGCAGCCCTGAAGGCTTGGGGAGGGCTCCTGCCTGGCAAGTGGGCCTGGCACGAGTAGAGGGCAGAGGCCCGCCCTGGGTGAGGAACATCATAGCCAGGCGCCGCCGCCGTGCGAGTAGCTGTGCTCCTGGCCGGTGACGAAGCCCCGCAGCAGCTCGGCCTCACCCCCAAACACCAGGCTCTCCACATCCACCTCCAGCTCCTCTGCGCGGGGAGGGGTCTGGTCAGAAGACCTGGCTTGCCCCGAGGGCCACACAACCCCTCAGCCTCAGGGCACTCACCTTGGTCTGAGTCTGAGCGCTCAGAGGAGAGGCCTGAGGAGTCCAGACTGTCTGCCCGCAGCCGCTCCCGCTCGGCCGCCCCTGCCAGCCCCCGGAGCTGCTCCAGCTGCCGCTGCAGGCTCTGCTGCTTGCTGCGCAGCCTCTCCTTGAGCTGTCGGGCCCGCTGCTCCTGATCCTCCAGCTTCTGCAGATCCCAAAGGAGCAAGGGGCTGGGGTCAGCGGCGTGGGGGCTTGGGCTGCACCCCCAACACCACTCAGTACCGGGCCACGGCCACAGGGCCAATGCCCACTCCAGGCAGGTGGCGACTAAATCCAGGCCCCAGAGGGTTGCACCCACATCCTCCAGAAAGCCAGCCCCTTTCCGGCCATGTACACGTCCTGTCAGGGTGCTGCCTAGATTGGGGGTGGGGGGCACCACAATCTCAAAGGCATTTGGGGCCTAGTCAAGGATAAAGGACTGGAGTGCTGTGGTGTCCAGGGGTGGGAACTGGGAGCAGGGTGCACTGCTGCGTGTACACTCTGGCTCAGGAGCCAGGCATGTGCTGTCATGGGAAACAGGCCCGGTGTTACCAGGTCTCCCCGTTTCTTTTTTTTTTTTTTTTTTTTGAAACAGAATCTCGCTCTGTCGCCCAGGCTGGAGTGCAATGGCACAATCTCGGCTCACAGCAACCTCCACCTCTTAAGTTCAAGCAATTCCCCTGTCTCGGCCTCACAAGTAGCTGGGACTACAGGGGCCCACCACCATGCCCAGCTAATTTTTGTATTTTTAGTGGAGACGGGGTTTCACCATGTTGGTCAGGCTGGTCTCAAACTCCTGACCTCAGGTAATCCGCCTGCCTCAGCCTCCTAAAGTGCTGGGATTATAGGTGTGAACCACCGCGCCCGGCCCCCCATTTCTTTACGAGAAGCTAGCTGGAAAGTCAGATTTTTCATGTCAAATGTCTTTTGAGGGATTGACAGCTAATTTAAATTTTTAGAAAACTAGAGAACAAACAAAGGCTACCAGTCTGTAGCTCCTGGTCACGATCCCTACAAGAGCGAGAGCGTGAAGGCGTTAGCACCCTCCCTCCCATACCCCTACCTCCTGCCAAGCTCTGCCAGCCCTGAAGTTCCAAGGACTGGAAGGCCAAGGGCTCTCCCAGGCAGAGCCCTCAGTGGGCAGAAGCTTACATTCAGTCATTCAACAAGGGGAGAATTGGGCCATGGAGGCATTTGGACTGGGCGTAGAAAGATAAGAGCTGCCGAGGCAAACACAGGGAGGAAGAAACGTCAAGACACAGCAGAGGGAGCCTGGGAAGAGCACAGAGCATTCAGCTTCTGTGGGGCACAGGGAGAGATGAGGCCAAAAGAGCAGCCTACTGGCAAGTCCTGGGTTATGAAGGGCCTTGAGTTTCACAGGAAGGAAGGAGCAGAGGCTTTGTCCTGTCAGGGGCCACTGGTGGGTTTTCAGCAGGAGATGGGCCTGGGTAGATAGGTGTGCTGCAGAGATCACTCTAGAGCAAAGTAGAAGACAGCCTGGTGGAGGCAAAACAGCTAACAGGAAGGCTGGGAGGAGGCCGGTGAATTAATCCAGGAGAGGGGTGATGGAGCCCCAGAGAAGGAGCACTGCCCAGGTCCTGCCCACAGGCCAGCCAGCCCCTGAGGGGCACACATTATCCATCCGAGAACCAGGCCAGGCAAGCTCCGTGTGAGAAACTGGGCCACTACCCAACCAGAGTGTTATTCAGCCACAATGATGGTAATAACAGACGCCGGGGGGCAGTGCAGTTGTTCCCGCAGCTGTGGTTTATTTACTGACAGCCCACAGGTCTTTGTGTGCCACAGCCCCGTGCCTAGAATAGGGCCTAGCAGAACCAGTGCTCAATAAACACTTGTCGGAGGAGATAATGCAAGCCAGGGAACTGGGCATGGGTCCTGAATCTGCCGCCCATCAGCTGTGCGACTTGTTGGCCCTCAGCCTAGCTGTGCCTCCATGTATTCCTCTAGAGGGCAGGAAAAGTCCTGTGGTTTCCAAGGCCACTTCTGACATGGCCAGGGCCACCTGGGCCTTTATTCAGCACATCCACTCCTGTCCACCAGGGGGCACCGAGCTCAGCCCCAGCAGCAGCAGGAGCCCTGGGAGGACCAGTGACTGGCGTCTTCTCAGTCCTTTCCCCTTCTGTCCCTGGAGCTGCCTCCCAGGTGGCACCAGGATAGACTGCCCATAACAGGAGGCCTTGAAGGTGAGAGGGGGAGAGCAAGGACCAACGCTCTACAGTCCCAAGGACCCCCACATACATCCCATCACAGAATTCAACAGCCATCCCCTCCCCTCAAACAGGAGGGAAGGTTAGTCCAGACGGGCTAAGTGACCTGCCCAAGGTCTCACAGCTGTGATCTAAGTGATAACAGCTGTAACAGCAACAGTGAACATTTATAGAGTGAACTCATTTAAGCCTCAACAACCCTCTGAGTTGTCTGCTTTTCTTCCCATTTAATGGATCTGGAAAGTAAAAGCTCAGAGAGCTGTCCTAAGTCACACAGTTCTTGAGCTCTGACCTGAGGTCTCGTTCCCCAGTCCCATCAGCCCCTCCATAGCACAGCCCTCCATACACCAGGGCAAGCCAGTCCGGGCGCAGCGGGGGGCCTCACCTGGATGTGCATCCTGGCACGGCGCAGCAGGCTCAGCGTGGTGTATCGGGCACAGTCGGCCCCCAGGGGCATCTGCTGCTTCAGCCGCTCCAGGCACCGCTTCAACTGGGCCCTCCTGTGGGGAAGAGGTCTGGAGGGCAGTGCCAGCCCCACCTTGCTGGCCACAGGAATGGCAGGGGAGGGAAGGCCAGAGGGCAGTGGCCCCTGGGGGCTGGCGCTGTCAGGGCAGGACTGGGACTCACCTGCGCTTCTCCAGTTCATTGTGCACTGACCTGCCAATGCCAGAGAGGATGGGGTGAAGGGGAATCAGCCACTGCCCATGCCCCAATCCCAGGGCCCCCAGTGGCTCAAGAGCCACTACAGATGTCTGCCCCAAACAAGTCCCCTGTGGAGACCTCATGCTGGCCTCAGACACCAGAGTCCCCTGGCAGGGCGAGGGGAGTCAAAGACACACGGAGCCAAATGCTTAACAGAAGCCTGCCCAGGTGGGTATGGGGGTCCTAACAAGGGCCCCTGCCAGCTGGTCAGAAAGGACTTCCCAGACAGAGGTGACAGCTAAATGCAGAAATAGATGTTTCCCAAGCTGGTAGTGGAGGGAGAGGCATTCAAATAGGAGGGAACAGCGTATGCAAAGGGCTGGGGAGAGGAGAGAAAAGGAGGAAGCCAGCGGGGGAGGTGAGTGGCCTGATGTGTGGGGTGCGGGAGTGCGAGTGGAAGCGGGACCCCAACTGCTGTTGGCAGTTCCCGGCACATCTGGAGGTGCTCAAGAAATAGTCCTTGAATGAATAGAAAGGTGTGAGTGTGTTTGGAGAGTGGGGAGATGGCAGGAGGGGTCTGAACGCTTCCTGGAGCAGGACACTTGGCCCAAAAGATGCAAGCAACAAGTGGGCAGAGGAGGGCCCGACCAGGGGCGGCGCCCACCCCCACTCCCACTCCCGCCGCCCCCGGCCTCCTCACCGCCCGCTGTCCTGCGCTCCAGGAGCCTGCGGGGGTCGCTTCTTCCTCCTGTGGATGGGGCCTGGACTGCGATGCGGGCACAGGGACGCATAACCATGCTCGGCCTCTGCCAGAGAGAGCCCCCGCTCGCGTCAGGCTGGGGCTGGACCTGGTCCCAGCGGGAGCCCCAGGCACAGCACGGTCAAGGAAAGGCTTTTGGCGCCAGGACCATTTCCCCCACCCGTCCCTGCTCTACCGCCCCGGGACTCCTCTCGAGTTGAGGGCGAGGCGCCCCGGGATTACTGTCCTAGGGCGGTGCATCCTTCAAGCTGGGAGCCAGGTCCAGTCCAGGCCCGTGTCAGCGAGGTCGCCGCCCGGAATTCAGCCAAGGGTCCTTCCTCACCTCTCTCACGGCGCTCCAGGAACTCGGCCGCCTGCAGCAGGACCTGGATGTTGCTGGCCACGGGTTCCATGTCGGCGACAGCTGGCGGCGGGCCGGCCTAGGGTGCCGGCCGGAGCAAGCGGCTGCAGCACTTTTGTTACAAAGTAACTGACACGGTGCAACAAACACAAGGGCCCGCCCCGCCCCCGGGACGCCCCGCCCGCGGGAACGCCCAGCCCTTGGCTCCGCCCCTCTGGAACCCGCCACGGAGCCGCAGCCCACGCTCCGGCAGCCGCCCCGCCCCGAGTGGTCTCAGACTTTCCAGGGGCAGGTAAGGGCGCTGGCTCCAGGCCTGGCCCTGGAGCGAACCCTCAGGCTAACCGGTGCTGCTTCTTGCCCGCCTCACTCATCCACCCACGCCGGCTCATTGGCGTCTTTGATCTCAGCTTCCAGCCCCGTGCTAGTGACTAGCCCCCAACATAGCACGGCGCTCTGGGGGCCTGGTGGTCCCCTGAAAGCCCCGGGCCCAGCCGCTGCACGTGGGTGCCGCGGGGGCGGGGCCTCCGGCCGCCGCTTGCCCATTCGCACATGGCTTCTCAAGGATCGCTGTTGTCATCCTCGGGGCGGGGTCGGGGAGCCTCTGATGCCCTATTGGCTGGCGCTCTGCCCCGCCCTCTCCCGCCGCTGATCCACACGTTCGGGCGGGAAAAGAAGCAGGTTTCAAATTTGAAAACCCAAGCGATGGGGCGGGGTTGAAAGGGGAGCTGGGCCTCAATGCGCAGGCGCCGGCGGAGGGGCGGCGGACCCGGCTCCTGCCCTCCGGGGTCTGTCCCCAAGCCTGCCTGCCATCTGCCCCCGAAGGCCCCCGTGGGCCCCAGCTTCCTACTGTGTCGAATGGGAATAATATCTCGGCCCCACTCCTCTTCTGTGAGGAAGCTGTTGTTGCTACGAAAACGTCAGTGGGGTAACAGCTTCCTCAGGCAGGCCATACCCTGGAGGCACGCGAAATGGCCTTTTCCGGAGCCTTGGGCTCTGGTATCCACGGAGTTGGGGTCCTCTCCTGTCACTGATGTCTCAGCTGTGTATGACTCAGGAGGTGACCTCCGTCTCTAAGCCTCAGGAGCCCTGCGACAGCGCTGAAGGATCAGAGCCAATGCCTCTGCGGTGCCCATGGCATGAAGGAGCTGCCCATCTCAAAGGCCAGTGCAACCAGACCGCGGCGTTTGCCTCCCAGGCAGCCTCTGCTTGCCTTACTCAGAGTCCATGAACCCTTCTTGCACCTGACTCTCCTAGCCGGCCGAAGGAGTGGCTGTGATGACTTCTAGCCTCAGCACCAGCAGGTGGGGCCACATCTGGGGACAGGAAGATGAAAGCAGCTGTAGCAGGGTGGAGCATTGCTGCCAGCCACGGGCTGAGTCTGTGACTCCAGTAATCCCAAAATAGAGAGGGGAGGGAAGGTGGGAGGGATAGATGCTTTGTAAAGAGACAGTCCTGGTAAACACAGGCACATGTCAGTCAGGCCTCAGTTCCTTGGGAAAAATCTTTTTTTTTTTTTTTTTTTTGAGTCTTGCTCTGTCGCCCAGGCTGAAGCGCAATGGCTCGATCTTGACTCACTGCAACTTCCGCCTCCCGGGTTCAAGCAATTCTCCTGCCTCAGCCTCCCAAGTAGCTGAGACTACAAGCGCCCACCACCACACCCAGCTAATTTTTGTATTTTTAGTAGAGACGGGGTTTCACCATGTTGGCCAGGCTGGTCTCGAACTCCTGACCTCAGGTGATCCACCCACCTCAGCCTCCCAAAGTGCTGGGATTACAGGTGTGAGCCACCGTTCCTGGCCGGGAAACATCTTGAAGTTTCGGCCAGGCGCCGAAAAAAAATGAAGTTTCTCTAAGAGTTGCTCACAGCAGAATAACTGCCCTGTCTAGGCAGACGATCCATCTACCCAGCCGCCTGTCCTTAACTCACAAAATATTTGCTGAGCTCTCGCTGGACACCAGGCGCTGTGCTGGGGGCTGGAGGACATACGATAGGCAAAAGCATACAGGGTCCCTGCCCTTGCAGAGCTCATAGGCTTGAGAGGGAAAGACACCAATACAGTCGCAGGAAGGCAGAGGTCCAGCTGGACAGGTCCTCACAGGGAGAGACCGTGCCCCACAGCACATTCTAAGGAACATTTGACCTAATTAATTGGTGAGGTCAGAGAAGGCTTTACTAGGGAAATGGATGAAGAGGTGTTATCTAAGTATAGGAGAGATGAAAGAATTCTAGACAAAGGAACAGCACGTGCAAAGGCCCTGGGGCTGAAAGGAGCGTGGCAGGGGCAGTGTGGCTTACAGAGAGCAAATAGCCTGGTGCAGGCTGACACTGGAGAGGCTGCAGGGCCCAGAACATGCTGATGGGTTCCCCCAAACTCCCCCCTGCAATCAGCCATCTCTGCAGGAAGGAGCCGCAAGGCTTGTGAATGAATTTCCAATTTTATTTCACTAAAGTCAGCACCATGCAGTGCAGACACGAACCTACTCAGATGTCTGGGCCCTAGGTGGCCTGGCCTCCAGTCTGGGTTGGATAGGGGTGGGGAGGTTCTGAAGGAGGAGAATTTTCAGCAAAGGGAAAGAAGGAAGCATATGTGAGCTGAAGACATGGCCAGGAGGTGGTGGGAGTCGGGCTGGGGCTGCAGAGGGGCTGGAGGGCTCATGTCAAGGAGTTTGGACTTCATCCTAGGAGCTGCAGAGCGGTTTTGAGCCAGGGACAGCATGTGGGCTGGGGTCAAGGCCACCGGCCAGGCCAGACAGGAACAATACCTCCCCAGGAACAGGATGGGACAGGGCATGGGGGGATCCAGCCTGGGCCAGCAGGGATCCTGCCCCAAGCCCTTGGATGTCCCCTGGGCCCCTGTGAGAAAATGCTAGAGCTAGTGGCCTCTAGGCACAGGACTGGACAGAGGAGCTGCAGTGCCCCACCAGCAGTGACCAGCCCAGATCCTCTGCCCTGGACTCTGCAGGGTCCTGCGCTTCGCCCTGTGACCTCCTGCCTCCACCAGCCCACTGTAACTGGGGTTCTGCTGCCTGTACTTGCAGTGCAGACTCTACCGGGGTCTATGGTCCTCTGGGCTCCAAGGACAGAGTCTGCATCTATGCCCTGAGTGGAAGGGGAGAAGGGAGACCCCCCGCCCCAGGCCTTTGTCCCAGTTAGGACCCCTTGAAGAGGGCAGCCAGTCCTGGGCTCACCGTCCTCCTCCACTCCATGGACACGGTGGAGGAGGAGATGGCCCTGCGTTCCCCAGATCCCTTTCCCCTTCTCCTCTGCAAGGAAGAGTCATCGGGGGAGTCGGGAGCCTGGCTCCGACCCTGGACCCCTGCCCAGACTCCTCCCCGGGCTGCCCGCAGCCTCCCCTCTCCCAGAGAGCAGCACTCCCCAGTCACAGAGCTAACCAGGTCACGCCCCCACGGAAGGCCCACGCTCCCATGGCCTTCAGGACAAAGTTTGAGCTGGGCCGTGCCCCTCCTCCTGCTGTGGCAGGGGACATGCCATGGCCTTGCCCACCTCCCTGCCTCTGCCATCTCTGCTCAATGTCACTTGCTCCAGGAGGTTCCCAGGCCTCCCTCCTTCAGCGCATCCTCCCAAGCAGCAGTGGGCCCTGCGTCTCTCAGGGTCAGCCTCTTCCTGCAGACCTCAGCGACAGAGCAAACCAATGCCGAACAGGGGCTTGGCCAAGCCATAGGCAAGGGGTAGGGAAGGGCTGGTGGGCCTGTGTCTCCATGCCCACAGGATGTCAGAAGAAGCAGTCAGCAGACCCCCACACAGAGGCCACCTCTGGAACGCCCCCCCCCAACCCCGGCTGTTGTGGCAGTGCAGCATAATGATCAGGAGTTGGGTGCCAGCCGGTCCCTCGCTTGATGTCACAGGGGCTAAGCCAAGAGGCCAGCCCTGGCTAGACAGGTCTCAGAAGTGCCTGGCAGCCCCTGCTATCCTGGGAGGAACACTGCAAACAGGCCTCTGTAGGCTCAGTAGTATGGCCATTTTTTTTTTTTTTTTTTTTGAGGTGGGGTCTTGTGCTGTCACCCAGCTGGAGTGCAGTGACACAATGAGGGCTCACTGCAGCCTTGACCTGCTGGGCTCAAGCAATCCTCCTGCCTCAGCCTCCCAAGTAGCTGGGACCACAGCTGCATGCCACCATGCCTAATTTTTTTATTTTTTGTAGAGACGGGGTTTCACCATGTTGGCCAAGCTGGTCTTGAACTCCTGACCTCAGGTGATTTGCCCCCCTCAGTCTCCCAAAGTGTTGGGATTACAGGCGTGAGCCACCGCACCCGGCCTGATTTGCATTTTTTCTAAGTCAGCTGAAATTCTTATTTTTCCACCGGATATAATGTATTGTTATCCTCTATCTGCTTTTAATATTTTCTCTTCACCTTTGGTTTTCAACTGTTGGCTGTGACACGCCTGGGTGTGGTTTTCTTGGTGTTTGCCTTGCCTGGGGTGTCTTGAACTTCTGGAAAAGTTTTCAGTTCTTATCTCTTCAAATATTTTTCCTGTCTTATTCTACCCCTACTTCCCTACTCTAACCCCAATTTCATGTATGTTGCCCAACTTGGTAATATATGAAGGGTCTTACTTTGTTGCCCAGGCTGGAGTGCAGTGGTATGAACACAGCTCACTACAGCCTTGACCTCCCAGGCTCAGGTGATCCTCCTGCCTCAGCCTCCTGAGTAGCTAGGATTACAGGTGTGCAACACCACGCCCAGCTAATTTTTTGTATTTTTTGTAGAGACAGGATTTTGCCATTGTTGCCCAGGCTGGTCTCAAACTCTTGAGCTCAAGCAATCCGTCTGCCTCGGCCTCCCAAAGTGCTAGGATTACAGGCATGAGCCACCTTGCCTGGCTTTTCCTATTTTAGTCAACAAATGTTTCACTTGCCTATTCCGATTCTTCATCAAACCATCACTCTGGGGAGGATGTCTCCGCCACTGTTGGACACCATGTGCTGTAAAATGTGTTCCTTGGTCTGAAGAAATGTGACCTGGCAGAGTCCAAATTGGTACCTTTTTTTTTTTTTTTGAGATGAAGTCTCGCTCTTGTCCCCCAGGCTGGAGGGCAATGGATGGCGCGATCTCGGCTCACTGCAACCTCCACCTCCTGGGTTCAAGCGATTCCCTTGCCTCAGCCTCCCAAGTAGCTGAGATTACAGGCACCTGCTACCATGCCCGGCTAATTTTTATATTTTTAGTAGAGACAGGGTTTCACCGTGTTGGCCAGGCTGGTCTCGAACTCCTGACCTCAGGTGATCTGCCCACCTCGGCCTCCTAAAATGCTGGGATTACAGGCGTGAGCCACTGTGCCCAGCTGAGTTCCAGTCCTTTTACTGTGCTGTGAGCATTTGCATCTACCACAGGGAAGCTGAGCCCAGTGTGCAGAGTGACTGTTCCTGCCACGACTTACACTTCCTGGGGCTACAGGCTTCAGTCTGACTTGCCTATCAAGCCTCTCGTTGACAGACAGAACAGTTACTGGTGTTTTGTGCCTCAGAGGGTGCAAGGGGAACATGTCTAGACTCAGTCCATCCCTGCACTGTGGCAACCCCGTATGTCCCTCATATCATGAGGCCTCCTTAAGTGAGCACACCGGAATATCCACTGACTGAATCCAATCACCCCCTGATACTGGAATGGGGTTCTTCTGATGAGCATCAAACGTCCTACTTTAATGTACCCCTCCGACTCCCATAATGATGTCCACAGGCCCATGCCCTATACAGGCATCCCACTAATAGGCCAGTTTTCCATTGCCCTTCTGCTGACTGTGCGGGCAGGTTGGCCACTGCCCATGAGATGTAGCACAAACACCAGTCAATTCAACCTGCTGAGTTGATTTGTTTTTACCTTCTTTGATGGTCTTCCAGATAGGAAGCTGTCCTGTCACCTTGAAACTTCCATCCATAAACCAGGCGGCTCTTGTTGGTCAATAGAGAGCTGTTCATAGGGCACTCACTGCCCATGCGGCCCGTGAAACTCCTTAGGTGGCTCTGAAGTTGCCTGTGGGGGAAGAGGCTCCCACTTGGGACGGCCTTCTTGCATTCCCCAGATAGCACGTTCCAGAAAAATCATTTCCAAATTATGATGGACCCTTCCGGGCACTGCCCTCCTATCAGAGTATTTCCCCAACATCACCCGAGAAATTATGAGTATTTCAGGTTTCAAGGTTATTTTGTGTCCTTAAGTCATAGGGGCAATTGGACTTTAATGAAACCCAATAGCAAGTTAGTCAAACGGAAATTTCCTGGTCCAAAATCCCAGTGGTTGCCACTAGGTGGCACTCCGGCTTTTGCTCCTCAGCGGGGCTACGGTACAACAAATAAACAACTTGCACAGGCTTGGGCAATCTTACTGGTTTCCATCAAGTATATCCAATCAATATTGGCGAGTGGGGAGATTCACATGCCTTCCGCTTTACCATGCTAGGTAAGAGAGACGCCTCAGCCAGACCCAATATCCACCCCCATAGTACATTCAGGTAAAGGAGCTGCAGTCGCTTTGCATAAAGCCTGCTCAACCCTCACCGTTTGCATTCCATCAGGTGTCACATTCCCATATTCTCCCAGTCGAACTCTCGCGCCCATTGGGACTTCACAAATAGATTTTGGAATCACAGAGCATGGGTTCCACAAAAAGGTGTCCCAGTAAAGTCTCTCCTGCAGCCCCTGACCACTTCACCGGCTCATGTCCACATGGCCTTGGGTCCGCAGTGGGTGTCAGTCATTCTCTTGATTAGATTGTGGCACAATTGCCCCAGGTGACTACCTATCAGCTTTCTCCTTGTCATCTTTCCCTCTGGCTTTTTTTTTTTTTTCTTGAGACGGAGTCTCACTCTGTCGCCCAGGCTGGAGTGCAATGGCGCGATCTCAGCTTACTGCAACCTCTGCCTCCCAGGTTCAAGCGATTCTCCTGCCTCAGCCTCCTGAGTAGCTGGGATTACAGGCACCCGCCACCATGCCTGGCTAGTTTGTCTGTTTGTTTGTTTGCTTGCTTTTTAGACAGAGTTTTGCTCTTGTTGCCCAGGCTGGAGTGCAATGGCGTGATCTCAGCTCACTGCAACCTCCGCCTCCTGGGTTCAAGCGGTTCTCCTGCCTCAGCCTCCCAAGTAACTGGGACTACAGGCACGTGCCACCACACCCAGCTTTTTGTATTTTTAGTAGAGACAGGGTTTCACCGTGTTAGCCAGGATGATCTCGATCTCCTGACCTCGTGATCCGCCCGCCTCAGCCTCCCAAAGTGCTGGGATTACAGGCGTGTGCCACCACGCCCGACCATTTTTTTGTATTTTTGGTAGAGATGGGGTTTCACCATGTTGGTCAGCCTGGTCTCAAACTCCTGACCTCAGGTGATCCACCCACCTCAGCCTCCCAAAATGCTGGGATTACAGGCCAGCCTCCCTCTGACATTTTAAAATCCTCCAAACTAAGGTGAGTAAATCAGATTTGTTTAGGGCCCTTCAATAGTAGGGGACCAGCAGAAGCTCCCATCTGTCCACCCAAGGACTTCCAAGGGTGTTGGAGATGACCTTTGTTTTGACCCCATCAATGTCTACTTTATTCAGTCCATTTCATTAAGAACCCTTTAAAGATTCCATCCCGCTGGGATGAGTATCTTGACTCTTCCCTTTCTTTTCCCCACTCTCTTGTGAATCATTCTAACCATCTTCACTGTTGTTTCAGCAAAATTTTTCCCCTCAAAAGTGGCCCTGGGAATAGCTGTAGCTCAGACCAGCCACAATCCAAGCTTGGCCCAATCTCAGGATCTGCCCTATCACCATCTTTTGCCTTCATTGTTGCTACAGAGAACAATAGGATGGTATATTTAGCTTGTTTCTAGTTACTTTGCATTTCCTTATACGTCCAGTGAACTAACTCCTTGGGAGTTGCATCCATCATTTCTAAAATTCATTATTAATTTTTGCCTCCACTAACTGATCACAGCACAGCTGCATTTCCATACCATGGCGAACTCATGGCCCTCCAGGAATCAAAGGTTCATCATACTCCATCCTCTCATCCAATTCCTAGAGATAGTAAATCACTCACTCACCTGCAAGCGTGCTGTGCCTTTCATATTCATACTAACCAATCCAGAGCCCATACCTTCCAACCACCTCCTTTACTGGGCTCTTACACGCTGCACCACTATCTCCCAGAGACTGGACAACTAGGGACATCCTACCCCAAACCCACTGAAATTATTCAAGCTAGGCAATCCTAGACCTGCTCACTCTGCCTCTCGGGTTCCTTCCTAAGCAAACCACAATAAAGGCTCTTGCCCCACAGTTGCCCTCCCTCCCTCTGCCCCCGACCAACACTGGTGCTTCCCCGTGTGGCCCGTGTTAGTGTGCGGTGCCGCCTGTTTCTAGGGAACTGTGAGTATAAGCTTCTTCCCACCATGGCAGTCATTTCTGTGTCTGTTACATCATATCTAATGACAACAAATCCAGGGTGTCCTTACAACAAACTGGCGCAGTAAGCAGGGTGGTTTGATGCCAGATGGAGATGGTATGTCCTCAAACTGCTCTTGGCTTACTAACTGGATCCACCAGGCAGTGGCCATTGCCTGGAAGGCAGCCCTGGTCATTTGTGTGCCCCCTTGACGGCTGGTGCACTGTGTGGTGTGTTGTCGGTGCTGCTGTGGATTCCCAACCTGAGGGTGGTGCTTGGGAAGCTGAGTCCTCCCGGAGCTGCTGCCCAGGCTAGAGTGTTCAGTGCCTGGGACTCAAGCCACAGGGCACTCGTCTTTCTCCGTGCTGGTGGAGCACCCAGGCGCCAGAACAGAGCACCTGGAGGTATACGGAAAACTGACCACATCGGTTTCTTGAAAAAGTCCTTCCATGGCCGGGCATGGTGGCTCACGCCTGTAATCCCAGCACTCTGGGAGGCCAAAGCAGGTGGATCACCTAAGGTCGGGAGTTTGATACCAGCCTGAGTAACATGGAGAAACCTCGTCTCTACTAAAAATACAAAATTAGCTGGGTGTGGTGGCACATGCCTGTAATCCCAGCTACTCGGGAGGCTGAGGCAGGAGAATCGCTTGAACCCAGGAGGCGGAGGTTGCAATGAGCCAAGACTGTGCCATTGCACTAAAGCCTAGGCAACAAGAGCAAAACTCCATCTCAAAAAAGAAAAGGAAAGAAAAGGTCCTTCCAAAGACAACAAGAGCAACTACCCTGCTAGCGTCATGGGATGAGTCTAACCCACTGACCAGGCAGCACTGGCAAGCGATGGGGCCAACCATGTCGGTCACTTGTATGCAAGTGCCCAGTGTCTGGGATGTTATATGCTCCAGCAGGCACTTGATAAACCACTTCCCCTTTTCCTTCTGGCCTTTGCTGAGTCAAAAGTTTCAGCCTGTTCTCTGGAGTACGGGAAGAGTACACTCCACCTGAATGCCTGCATGTGTAGCGTAGGCCGTTCCCACGGTCAGTGTCAGGGTGTCCTCTTCAAGGGATCCAGGCACCCTGCAAATTTTCCTGTTCAAGCCACAAACCTCTCCTGCTTTAGCCAGGTCCTGAAGCTTTCCTCTTTTAGTGTGGGGCTTTCATTATGATTTATTCTTAAGTCCGAATGTTATTTGGTAGTATGTTTTTAGTTTCCAGATACAAAGGACTTTTCAGTTATCTTTTGGTTGCTGATTTCCATTTATATTCTCCATATTTCTTTTTTCTTTTTTTTTTTTCTTTTTTTTTTTGAGACAGAGCCTTACTCTGTTGCCCAGGCTGGAGTGCAGTGGCACGATCTCAGCTCACTGCAACCTCCGCCTCCCAGGTTCAAGCGATTCTGCCTCAGCCTCCCGAGTAGCTGGGACTATAGGCATGCACCACCATGCCCGTCTAATTTTGTATTTTTTAAATTTTTATTTTTTTTTAGACAGAGTCTCGCTCTGTCACCAGGCTGGAGTGCAGTGGCACGATCTCGGCTCACTGCAACCTCTGCCTCCCAGGTTCAAGCCATTCTCCTGCCTCAGCCTCCCAAGTAGCTGGGACTACAGGCACACGCCACCACACCCAGCTAATTTTTTTGTATTTTTAGTAGAGACGGGGTTTCAACATGTTGGCCAAGATGGTCTCGATCTCAACTTCGTGATCCACCTGCCTCGGCCTCCCAAAGTACTGGGATTACAGGCATGAGCCACCACGCCGGGCCCATTCTCTTTAAAAATCTCCTCTTTATAAATCTCTTTATAAATCTCCATTTCTGTGTTTCCTCCCAAGGTCCTCTGATCTTTGATCTTATCTTCAAATTAGTTGATCTTCAACTAATTTGGTGAATCCATTTTGTTATCAACCCCTATACTGAGTCCTTTATGTCAACTAAAAAGTTTCATATCCGTGTCTCCAGGTGGTTCTAACTGCTTATTCTTCCCTCGTTTCCAAGAGCATGCCTGGTCTCTGAGGAAACACTTCACTCCACAGGCCTATGAGCTTGGCTTCCTCAGTCATATACACACATAATATATATCTCATATACAGAGAAATTATATAAAATTGTCTATGTAATTTTTGTTGTTATATTACATATAATTATGTACAGTTTTTTATATATGTGTGTGTGTGTGTGCGTGTATATATATATATATATTTTTTTTTTTTTTTTTTTTTTTGAGACAGAGTCTCACTCTGTCACCAGGCTGGAGTGCAGTGGTACAATCTTGGCTCACTGCAACCTCTGCCTCCCGGGTTCAAGTGATTCTCCTGCCTCAGCCTCCCGGGTAGCTGGGATTACAGGCGTGCACCACCACGCCTGGCTAATTTTTGTATTTGTAGTAGAGAGGGGGTTTCACCATGTTGGCCAGGCTGGGCTCGAACTCCTGACCTCAGGTGATCCACCCACCTCAGCCTCCCAAAGTGCTGGCGTTACAGGTGTGAGCCACTGGCGCCTGGCCTGATAAAATGTTTTGTTACATGAGTTCATTTACATTTATTGATATAATTTATATTTCTGGTATTTTGATCTCAACCCTCTTGTGCAATATATTTCATATTTACTCTTCAATGCTTTACTTTTACAGTGCTTCATTCTCTGTATGATTGTGTTTATTTCTGTATTTCTTGGGAATAATGGTAAGAGGGGAAAAAAAACCAAGATCTCAAATTAACAACCTAACTTAAAAACTTAAGGAACTAGAGAAAGAACTAACTAAACACAAAGATAGCAGAAAAAAAGGAAATAATACAGATTAAAGCAGAGATCAATGAAATAGAGAACAGAGAAACAACAGAGAAAATTAATGAAACCAAAAGTCGGTTATTTGAAAAGATCAACAAAATTGACAAACCTTTGGCTAGATGGACTAGGAAAAGACAAGAAGACTCAAATTACTAAAATCAGAAATGAAAGTAGGTACATTACTACCCATTCTACGCAAATAAAAAGGATTATAAGAGGGTACTACGAACAACTGTATCCCAACAAATTGGATAACCTAGATGACATGGACAAATTGCTAGAAACATAAAACCTACCAAGATGATATCACAAAGAAACAGAAATTCTGAATAGACCCTATGATGATTATGGAGACTGAATCAGTAATCAAATATCTCTTGACAAAGAAAATCCCTGGACCTGACACCTTCACTGGTAAAATTATACCAAACATTTGAAGAATACGAATCCTCAAACTTTCCCAAAAGCTTGAAGAGAAGGGAAAACTTCCTCATTCTGTGAGGCCAGCATTACCCCAGTACCAAAGCTAGACGAAGGCACTACAAGAAAAGAAACCTACGGGCCAATATTCCTTAATGAACACTGATGCAAAGATCCTCAGCAGGGTGTGGTGGCTCACATCTGTAATCTCAGCACTATGGGAGGCTGAGGCGGGCAGATCATTTGAGGTCAGGAGTTCGAAACCATCCTGGCCAACATGGGGAAACCCCATCTCTACTATAAATACAAAAAACTAGCTGGGTGTGGTGGCACATGCCTATAGTCCCAGCTACTCAGGAGGCTGAGGCAGGAGAATCGCTTGAACCCCGGAGGTGGAGGTTGCCAGTGAGCCAAGATCATGCCACTGCACTCCAACCTGGGTGACAGAGTGAGGCTCCATCTCAAAAAGAAAAAAAAGGCCAGGCACGGTGGCTCACTCCTGTAATCCCAACACTCTGGGAGGCCAAGGCGGGCAGATCACAAGGTCAGGAGTTCGAGGCCAGCCTGACCAACATGGTGAAACCCTGTCTCTACTAAAAATACAAAAAAAAATTAGCCGGGCGTGGTGGTGTGAGCCTGTAATCCCAGCTACACAGGAGGCTGAGGCAGGAGAATTGCTTGAACCCGGGAGGCGGAGCTTGCAGTAAGCCAAGATTGCACCACTGCACTCCAGCCTGGGTGACAGAGCGAGACTCTGTCTCAAAAAAAAAAGAAAAAAAAATTTCCAGGCGAGAGTGCAGTAGCATGATGGTAGCTCACTGCAGCCTCAACCTCCCAGGCTCAAGCAATCCTTGTGCCTCGGCCTCCCGAGTTGCACCACCACACCCAGCTAATTTCTTTTTTTTTTTTTTTGTAGAGACAGGGTCTCACAATGTTGCCCAGGCTGGTCTTGAACTCCTGAGATCAAGCAATCCTCCCACTTCAGCCTCCCAAAGTGCTAGGATTACAGGCATGAGCCACCGCACCCAGCCTCTTAGTCTGTTTTCTGAATACCTGAAACTGAGTTATTTATAAAGAAAAGGAATATCTCGCAATTCTGGAGGCTGGGAAGTCCAAGGTCGAGGGGCTGCATGTGGTGAGGTCTTGCTGGTGGGGACTCTGCAGAGTCTGGAGCTGGTACAGGGCATCACAGGGTGGGGGCTGAGCGTGCTCACATGCTAGTTCAGGCCTCTCTTCCTCTTCTCATGAAGCCACTGGTTCTCCTCCCATGATAACCCATTAAGCGACTAACCCCTGAAGTCATTAATCCATGAGTGGATTAATCTCTTGAGGGCAAAGCCCTCATGATCCAGTCACCTCTTAAAGCCTCCCCTCTCAGTACTGCCACACTGGAGATGAAGTTTCAACATGAGTTTTGGAGGGGGCAGACAAACCATGGCCACCTCGAAACCATCTATAAGAGAGTTTCTAAAGGAGATATACCTCAAAATCAGAAAGTGCAAAAGACATGGGATATAAGAATCGGAGAGTTAAGAGACCAGGAAAGCAGGAGATTGCACTTTTTTTTTTTTTTTTTAATTAACAGCCATTTGGAACCAAAATTCCAAGTAAATTCTGTTGATTTCTTGTTCTACCCCTTCAGGATGATGGTGAGGACAGGCTACATATAATAGCCCCTACAGCATACTAAGAGAATCCAGGTCCAGGATTCCAGATTTCTGGAGATTTCTACCAAGTAGCGGTGCCCAAGATCAGCTGTGATGATGAGGATGTGCCATTGCATGGCACGTGGCCCAGAGTCACCAGTTTATTGCATATTGGTCATCTTCACTACCTGACTTCACACAAGTCAATCCAGGGTTTGCCTAGTTCCCTCCTAACACCTTCTCTCTCCACAAGATCCGCTCCTCCTATGTTGACTGATCTGTTTGCCAGATGCAATGGCTCACACCTATAATCCTTGCAATTTGGGAGGCCGAGGCGGGAGGATTGCTTGAGCTCAGGAGTTCACAACCAGCCTGGGCAACATGGTGAAACCCTGTCTCTACTAAAAATACAAAAATTAGCCAGGCATGGTGGCATATGACTGTAATCCCAGCTTCTCAGGAGGCTGAGATTGCAGTGAGGTGAGATTGCACCACTGCACTCGAGACTAGGCAACAGAGTAAGACTCCATCTCAAAAAACAAAACAAAAAAATACCAAAAATACCACCAAAAACTAGCTGGGCATGGTGGTGTGCACCTGTAGTCCCAGCTATTCAGGAGGCTGAGGTGGAAGGATCACTTGAACCCAGGAGCCAGAGGTTGCAGTGAGTCAAGACGGCACCACTACACACCAGCCTGGGTGACAGAGCCAGACCCTGTCTCTAAATAAATAAATAACCTGTGATGTTTCTCCTCAATTTGCTAACTTAACCATTTAATGCTTCTACAGACTAGATTCTCCCTCTGATCACAACTTCCCACTTGTATGAGTTAGGATTAGGTTTGGCTGTGAGCAGAAGAAAACCTGCAACAATGCATACACAGTGGCTGATTTCTCTCCCATGTAAATGCTGTCCCCAATGCCAGTGGGCCCAGTGACGGTGGAGGTCCACTCCCCAGATGGCTGTGTGCCCAGCAATCTGCTGCCTGTGGGTGCATTTGCAAGGGTCTACAAAAATAAGTAATTCAGAATCAATGTTGTTGGAACTTTAAATTACTTTGAGCCTTAAAGGAATGTGATTATGGAGGCTGAGTCATGTGGTAGGCAGCTGTAACCTTTGTTCCTCTGATTATAGATTAGCCTTTTCTTTACCTACATAGTTTTGTAAAATGTTGCAAAAGACTAGGGCTCCAGAAAAGATGCTTTTCCTCTTCAACTTGATCTTCATTATAGATTAACTTTCCTCTTAACTACTTCTATGACCTCATGACTATCACACTGTCTAAGATGGAATGTTTAAATATACACTTTTAATTTGGAAAAGGAGCCTGGATCAGAACACGTGGAAAAAGTTAATTTAAAATAAGAAAAGAGGCCAGGTGCAGTTGCTCACGCCAGTAATTGCACCACTTTGGGAGGCCGAGGTGAATGCATCACGAGGTCAGGGGTTTGAGACCATCCTGGCCAACATGGTGAAACCCCGTCTCTACTAAAAATACAAAAATTAGCTGGTTGTGGTGGCACGCACCTGTAGTCCCAGCTACTTGGGAGGCTGAGGCAGGAGAATCACTTGAACACAGGAGGCAGAGGTTACAGTGAACTTAGACTGTGCCACTGCACTCCAGCCTGGGCGACAGAGCAAGACTCTGTCTCGAAAAAAAAAAAAGAAAGAAAGAAAAAGGCTGGACACAGCCACTCATGCCTGTAATCCCTGCACTTCAGGAGGACTGCTTGAACCTGGACAACACAGTGAGACCCTGTTTCTACAGAAGTTTAAAAACTTAGGCCAGTCGTGGTAGCTCGTGCCTGTAATCCCAGCACTTTGGGAGGCCGAGGCAGGCAGATCACCTGAGGTTGGGAGTTCGAGACCAGCCTGACCAACATGGAGAAACCCCATCTCTACTAAAAATACAAAAAATTAGCCGATCCTGGTGGTGCATGCCTGTAATCCCAGCTACTCGGGAGGCTGAGGCAGAAGAATTGCTTGAACCTAGGAGGTGGAGGTTGCAGTGAGCTAAGATCAGGTCACTGCACTCCAGCCCAGGTGACAGAGCAAGACTCCGTCTTGAAAAACAAAAAAACAAAACAAAAAACAGAAAATTTGGGCCGGGCGCAGTAACTCATGCCTGTAATCCCAGGACTTTAGGAGGCCAAGGCGGGTGGATCGCTTGAGCCCAGGAGTTCCAAGATCAACCTGGGCAGCATGGCAAGACCCCATTTCTATTAAAAAAAAAAAAAAAAAGTAAGAAAAGAAAAAACTGGAGCTATGGAGACATACAGAGGAAAGATGATCTGAAGATGGCCCCGTTATGATGGAATCGGAGACTGGAGTGGTGTGTCTACGAGCCAAGGAACTCCCACGTCTGCTGAGAACGGCCAGAAGCCGGGAAGAGGAAGGGAAGGGCTCTCCTCTACAGCCCTCAGAGACAGCGCAGCTCTGCCAACACCCTGACTTGAGACTTCCGGCCTCTAGAACTGAGAGCCAATCACTTTCTGTTGTTCAAGCCCCTCAGTTTGTGGTCCTTTATGGCAGCCCTAGGAAACCAGCGTAAGCACTATGTAACATACTTATTTCACCCGATCTCTCCACTAGACTATGAGCTCCATGGGGACGGAGATCTTTGTCCCTTTTGTCCTCTGTTGTATCCCCAGTGCCTAATGCCGTGTGTGGCACAGAATGGACTGTGACCATCAGCGGCAGTCTGGAGCAGACCTATACATGTCAGAAAACTCACCACATGGAGGGGATAAAGGCAGGGCTGCTTTTAGCCACAAAAGAACAGAAAACATGACTCACACTAGTTTGAACAAATAGGCATTTTTTTTTTAACATAAAACCCCAGCAGCTGGCAGTCCGGGTTGGGCAGCACCTCAGCCACACCAAGGACTCTCCCTCCACCAGGCTCCGGGTGCTCCACTCAGCCCTCGTGATCACACAGGCGTTTCTGCATGCCAGGGGTCCCTTCCACATTCCGGACAGGAAGACGGGAGCGGGCCCGGCCACACCAGCTGCTGTTAGATCTCCTCACCTGGGGAAACCCAGAGGAACTGGAGGCCCTCGTCGGCAGGCTCGGGCATCTGACCAGCCGCAGTGGGCACACGGCCGCCCTAGCTGGAAGGAGCCGGGAGCTCAGTCAAGTATATAGCCTTCCAGCCCCAGAGGGGAGGAAGCTGAGGGGCAGGGTTAGGAGCGGATGTGGCGTGGACACCTGAGTGTGGGCCTCAGAGGGTGCAGAAGGACCTAGGGGTCAGTAAATGCTGCTGGAACTGGCTGGAGACAATGGGAAAAAGGGATTCCCTACCTCACACCCTACGCCAACTTAACTCCACTTCGATTAAATGCCAAATTTGAAAAGCAAAATTTTAAAGCTTTTAAGCAAAAACAAAATCTTTAGAATAGATTATGAAATCACACTAAATTATAGGCTGTATATCAAATGACGTCATGGAAAAGCAGAAGCCCCCAGGCACACTGGAAGGTATGCGCCAAGGGCATATCACCAGAGGAGCCCCGCACAGGCACTCCTACACGGCCGGAAGAAAGGGCCCGGACTAAACCACCACACAGAAACACAGATGCCAATAAACGCACACACATCCCAACATGGCTAGCAGAGAAACAAACAAAAGCTTCTGCATCCACCTGTCAAAAATGGAAAGCTCTGACTATATCAGGTGCTGAGGGACAGAGGGGATCTCGGCAGGTGCCACCCCACTGTGGTCGCGGCCCGATTTGGAGAGCAGCGAGGCACCCTCTAGTAAAACTGAAAATGGGCTGGGTGCGGTGGCTCACGCCTGTAATCCCAGCAGTTTGGGAAGCTGAGATGGGTGGATCACTTGAGGTCAGGAGTTCGAGACCAGCCTGGCCAACATGATGAAACCCTTTCTCTACTAAAACTACAAAAATTAGCCAGGCATGGTGGTGCACACCTGTAGTCCCAGCTACTAGGGAGGCTGAGGCAGGAGAATCGCTTGAACCCAGGAAGCAGAGGTTGCAGTGAGCCAAGACTGTGCCACTGCACTCCAGCCTGGGCAACAGAGTTTAAGACTCTGTCTCAAAAATAAATAAATAAATAAATAAATAAATAAATAAATAAGACACATCCAGGAGTGCTTAGAGCAGTATCGTGTAGCAGAGCAAAAGCCCTAAACCACCTCCAATCAGCAGCAGAATGGAGAAACTGGAGTCTGTTCATACCTCACAGCGAGAAACACCCATCTTCAGCCACATGTAATCTAAAGACTCACCAACAATGCTGAATTGCAAAAGTTGAGGAATACGTCCATGTACCACTTACAGTCTTCAGAAATTCAAAACAATACAATGTATGTAGAGATACATATCCCTGTGGTAAAAATTTTCAGACAGACACAAAAAGTCAGATCCTGCAGCAATCACCTTTGGCAGGAGGAGACAGAGGGATCCAAGTGCGTCCGTGATATTTCTCACGTTGCACGGCAGGTCCATAGCCACACATTCACATTTAACTTTTGTATGATGAAATACCTCAAATTTTTAAATACACATGGCAAAAACATAGATTATGGCATCACGGTCCTGCGTGTGTGAAATGCGGATGTCAGAATACACATCGATCGTTCTAGGGAAGCACCTCTAGGTATGAATTTTGAAACAATCAACTTTTCTTAGGTACAACAAGGCTACGTTCCAATGGAAAGGGGTGCCCACCGTGACAGCCAAGTAGAGACAGGCATGATCACTTTAACACCTGCTGCCACAGCATGGGACCTAACTCCATCTTGTGCTCAAGCTTGGGTACCTGTTAAAACCACTGCAGGGCTTTTGAAACCACCCTTGCCCCGGCTCCACCTGACTTACTCAGCCAGAACTGGAGAACAAGGCAGGCTCTTCTCAGTTCTCCAGGGAACTCCAATACACAGCCAAGGCTGAGAACCATCTAGTACGGGACGCTAATTTGCCTAGTAATTCAGGAATTCGGTGAAGACCAAGTTAGAGCCAAAAATTAAAGGTGAAGCCTGGTGAGCATGGTGCCGATGACGTTGATTGTAGCAGCCGTGGAGAGCTCGTCTTTGGGCCTCGGCCCTACACACCTGGCCTAAAAGCCCTCCAGCACCTGAGAGGTGAGTGTTGTGGATGAAATGAGTTATGTGTCTCAATCACTCCGAAGCAGGGCCTGTCATAAACACACGATCTGCTACCTTTTCAAGGAAAGGAACTGCTTTGGGAAAAGTGTTAATAAAATACTTCAATAAGGAGGATCATGATTACTCTTCAGGCTTCATGAACAGGCTCCCAAACCCGTGAAAGCAGCACAAACTCGAACCTCTCAGTCACTGTGTGGAATCTCTAGACGTCTAACCTGTTGGAGGAGGAAACACAGAGGACACGAGAGGCGGGTGACAGTGGACCAGTGAAGAGCTCTGGAGAATGAGAGACAGAGGGTAAAGTCCTTACTCTCACTCATGTCTCTCTATATTTTTTGCAATGATAATCTGTTTGATAGTGTTAATTACCAAAAGCCTGGCTGCTGAAGGGAGGGAGGGCTGGCTTTTAAGGTGGGAGATTCAAATGCAACTGAACGGGGAGTGGGAAGGGGACGAGGAAGACAAGATCATCGGCTCAGCAAGGTGTCCAAGGAGGGCTAGAGTTGGGATCAGAGCCAGAGGGGTGGCTTGGGACGGGACGGGACGTGCTGCTCCACGGCGCGAGGTGGAGGCAGCCACAGCTGGGGGCGACGACTATGGAAGCTGCCGGAGGGGGGGGGGGTGCCATGCCTTCAGCTGCTGCCTTTCCTCCACTCCCCGTTACCATCTTTGTCCCCTGAGGTGCCCCAAAGGGACTGCCACAACCACCCCCACCATCCTCCAGCCCCTTGCACATCATCCCAGAGCCCCCCAGAGTTCCCCGTCAGTGTACCCGCCTGCCCAGCCAAGCCTCCACGTGGTGCCCCTTGCCACCCATCCTTTTACCCAGAGGCCCACAGCATGTGGGAGACAGCACAGGGCCCCATCCCCAAAACATCACTTGCCAGGTGACACTGGGCAAGCTGTACTTGACCTCTGAGAGCCGTGTGTCCCCAGCTGGGAAACAGGGCAACCCATCCCATCCTCCAGGACTCTGCAGGTCAGAGCAGACGAGCTGAAAGCTCTAAAGCACTGGCGGGCTGGAAGTCATTAGAAGAGAAAGCAAAGCCAGCCCCTCAGGACAGTCACACGGCTGAGGTTGGGTATTTCACTTTATTTAGCAAACGGTCACACTCGGCCCCACCACACCGCGCCTGCAGCCTCACTTGAGCATCTGTCTCAGGAAGCAGCTCAGGGTGAACAGGAAGACCTGGGTTTCCCAGTTCAGGCCTTATCTGTCGCCACACGTGCCACACACCACAAAACAAAATCACTTCCCCACGTCCTCAGGAGCCCACCCCAGTGTGGTCTGGGGGACCCTCCAGTGTTCAACAGCTGCCTGCAAGGGCCACAGCCCATCTGTAGGCACAGACCCCTGCTCCTGAGACACCAGCCCCAGGAGAGCCTCTGTCTCCAGCTGTGGGGGGTGCCAGACCCTAAGCCTCGGCTCTGCCACCTGTCCCTGCTGGGCAAGAAGCAAAATGTATGAAAATACTTTAATCATTTATTTGAAACAGTTAAGAAATAAGGTCATCTTGTTGTTCTTTTATAATCCCGGTAAAAAAAAAAAGTTCACATTGGCTCCTGGGCCCAGGGACAGGCCCCGCCGGAGGCGCCGCTCAGTAGAAGCGCTTGTTCCGCTCCTGCCGCTTCTGGAACACCACGGCCCCCACCACGGCGCAGACAACGATGCCCAGGAGAGCGCACAGCAGCAGCAGGAACACCCGCCACCCCGTCAGGGGCCCGCTGCGGAAGTTCCCCGTGGGGTCGTCCACGTTGTCTGGGGGAGAAGAAACGGGGGAGCTGAAACGGCAGCACGGGCCAGGGATCAGGGGGCTGCAGGAGGGCAGTGGGGATGGAACAGGACAGCCGGCCACGGTGGGCAGGCCGGTCGTACTCACCCCCCTCACCGGGGAGGGGCAGAGGTCAGGTGAAGCCCATCCCAGCCAGCTCTGCAGTCCCCAAGGCAGGGTGGGGCAGAGAGAGGACCAAGCCCACAGGGACCCGGGACCCCAGCGACAAGCCTGGGCTGCCTTCTGCTGCAGGAAGCCAGTTAAAACCAGACTCCTGGGCTCCTCTGAGTCCAACTCTGGATAAGGGGAGGCCCAGGAATCTACATATCCAAGCCCCACCCCCACGCTGTGGTCTGAGGGCCCTTTCTGGAGCAGCGCGGCCCTGGTCACAGGCTCTCCCAGCCCACAGCTGGATGCTCTCAGCAGCCCCCCAGGAGGGTCTCCCAGGACCTGAGTCCCACACTCCACCCCAGCCCACAGCCTCTCTCCTCCACACAAGGTTCTCACAGGTCCTGCCCATCCTGGGATGGGGCCCACTGGTACGCTCCCTTGTACAGGCTGAGAGAAGACACTGACTTTCCCAAGCTCTCCAGGCTGTGGGTGGAGGAGCTGGGGTCTGGCTGGGCCCTGTTTCTGCCACTCTGCCTCCCTCCCTGACTGCAGCCCCCCCGACTCCACACTGTACAGTCTCCTCAAGCGTCCCCACACCCAGGCCTCGGGCCCAGGCCCTGCCTTTCAGCGATGCGTGTGCCACCCTCTTGCCAGCCACAAGCCAACCTCCATCCTCCCTTCCTGCACAAGCTGCCACCAGCAGCCCTGCTGACCACTCTCACCCCAGCCTCTGCTTTGCACACCGACAGCAGCGGCCACTGACTGAACGCGGAGGTCCCTAGGGATGGTGCTTCCCCAGAAAGCCACTCAGCCTCAGGGCTCTCACGGCTCCCTCTGTCTCCCTGTCTGCCGCAGCCCCTAGAATGAGCCCCAGGGGCAGGGCCTGCCTGATCTCCGTGTCTCCAGCACCCAGCCCATAGCTAGGCACAGACGGCAGCTTTGGTCACATCTGAAGGAACAAATGGATTGAATCTAAAAACGAGTTCATCCTGCCTTGCCAGCTGCACGGGATGCTGGGTGGGCAAGGCAGGTGCCACCTCTGCAAACACCCAGCAGCTGGCAGCCCTCTGACCAAAGGTTGCAGCAAGGTCTGTGTGGCCCCCAAAACATTTCAAAATAATCTGAATCTTTAAAAAGTGAACTGTCACATAAAATACTGGATCCTGGCTTCTCCTGAAAAGCAGAAACACGCGGCCAAACTGGCCCACGCAGCATGGGGACCCAGGGCTGGGCTAGGACAGAGCCCGCGCCGTGCACTTCTGTCACTGGCTGGACCCCCAGGCACGCATCTGTGGCTCTTAGGGTGGACTTCTCCACACACAGATGCCTCATTCCTCCAACCACAACATTCACTCTGTGAGGAAAGGGGTAGCTAATTAGTGCCATGGGAAGAACCCAGGCTTCGGGTTTTGTAGAAACCCAATTTCCAATCTTGCCTTCTCTCCTTCTAGCTAAGGAATCCACCCCCTTGACCAGCAGCACGACTTCTTCCAGGTGGCTCACAGAAGGGACAGGCGGGCCAACATACCCAGCCCCCTGGCTCTGCTGGCCACTGCCCCAGCACCTAGTGAGGGAGGATGCTGGCCCACCACTCACACGTTTGTTGATCAGCCACTGCTTGCTGCCACAGCACTCACGTGACTAGGATGTCCTCAGGGACTGACTCTCTGCAGACTTCTCTTCCGCCTCATTCATTTACTCAAAAACTTGCCAGAGCTGACGTGACCCAAGCCCAATCCTCTAGGAGCTCGGACAGGGCCAGCCAGTGCCGCTTGCCAGGACCGGGCTGATCCAAGAGCCCAGACCACAACCACCACAACCATGACTGGACCACAAGACCCACCAGGCTGGCTTCACCCCATTCTGGGTCAGGCCGCCCAGGCCCAGGCAGGGCGGGGCTGTGCACACGCACCTTTGGGCGACTTGAGGAAGTTGACGCTGGGCTCGATCTTGGTCCAGTCGATGCTCTCCTCGTCGGGCGTGTGCTCCACCATCAGCTGGAACAGCTTCATGGAGATGATGTCATGATTGTCTGCAGGACCAAGAATAAACCTGTGACAGCCTACAGGCCAGCCGCAGGGCACATGGCCCAAGACCCTCCCACAAGGAAAGCTGCTGCTGCAGCCAGTAAACCTGCCAGGCCCCCGGGGAGAGCACTGCCCGGCTGGCTAGGGCCTGTTTTCTTCCCAGCTCCCTCCAGTCACCAGTAATAAAAAAGAGAGGAGGCAGAGTGGAGAGAAAACAGTAAGGGCTTTACAAGCAGAATCATCTGGGTCTAAATCCTGGGGTCTGCCGCCCTCTTTGAGGCTCATGTTCCGCACATGTAGAGGAGTGATGATCTCCATCTGTGTGGTTGCCATGGCAAGTACATGAGAAGGTCTACACCACACAGAAGATGGCCTGCCTGCAGAGTACGTGCTCAAAAACAGACCCGGGAAGGACCAACAGTCGCTGTGTGACTGGCTGAGAAGGCTGAGGCTCCCAAGGGCAGGAGCCACCAGACATTCTTGCCACAGAGACCCACATACAGGCTGCTGGGGAACAACTCGGCAACCAGCTAAGGGCCTGAGCCTAACGCAGGTCAGCGGCTGTGCCTGAGGAGACTGGGGAAAGGCTCTGTCCAACGGCATGCACAGGGAAGAGCCCTGGCTTGACGCTGATGGATCACCCAATTGTAGAGATGAGGAGGCTGAGGCTCAAAGCCGACACGTGGGTCCTGGTCAGCCTGGGACTGGAATCTGAGGAAAGGCCTTGTTGAAGGGAGCAGGAATCTCTGGAGCCAAGGGAGGACCTACTGAGCAAGAGCTCGGCCAGGCACACAGTGTGAGAGCCGAGCATGCACAGCCCTTGGAGACGGCGAGCGGCCCTGCAGGACAAGGACCGGCCCTGGAGTCAGGCCCCAGTTCCCATCTGGGTTCTGCTGCTTCCCGCTCGTATCTTAGGAAAAATCCTTTCAGTTTTCAAACTCCCAATGGTTGAGTAAAAAGGGAACGAGACGGCCATCTGCCTAAAAATACATCAGGTGACATCACCCGTAAGGTGCCTGGCACCGATGACCCCTGACCAGCGGTTGGACACGGCTCCCCTCATGGTGCCTCCTCCACTCTGTGCTGGGCTCTCCCAACAGCTGTGAGAGCTGCCACCGGCCACAGCCCTGGTGCTGCTCTGCTCCTATCAAGAACCCTCCGAAGACAAGGGCTGAAACAGTGTGATGAAGTTCCAGGCAACCCAGGGCAGGAGGGGAACCAGCCAGGCGCGAGCTGGAAATGATGAAAGCTGGTTGGCAGGAGGGGTGCTTATCAGACCTCTCTCCTCTGCTGGGTATATGACTGAAAAACCCCCAAACAATGGATGTTCTGGGGTCTGAGTGGACCCAAGCACTTCCATGCTGAGAGAGGAGGCTCCTGGGCAGTGGGCAGACTACAGGCCCTGGAATGGGTCATCCTGAGGATAAACCGCCCATGTCAGGTCCCCCATGTCACGTGCCAGTTCTGGTCAGGAGCTGGCCCTGGGCCTGGCACCTGCTCAGGGCCCCAAAGAGAAACCGAGAACCACAGCCAAGGGCCACCACGGCCTGGTGACCAGTGAGGCCTGAGCAGGTTAGAGGCACCCCAGTGCTCGCTGAGCACCTGCCCTGGGCCAAACAGCCATTTATAGAGCTTACAATTGAGCAGGAGGGCCAGAGACAATAAAATTAATTACTCGGTAGACTCAAAGATGGTAAATATTATGAAGAAAAATAAAGCCGGCAAAGATGCTGGGGAGTGGGCTTGGGGACTACAGGAGGGGGCACGACATTCCACGAGGGCATCAGGGAAGGCCGCACTGAGGAGGTAACATCTGAGCAAGGCCCTAGGAGACAAGGGTGAAACAGCCGGGGCAGGAGGGCACAGGCGCATCCAGGCAGCAGCTGGAAGCCACAGTAGGCAGGGGGAGCAGTGAGCGGGGAGCCAGAGGTGGCAGGGCTGGCACAGAGGCCCTGGTGCCCCCTGCAGAGCTCTGAGCAGAGCAGCAGGAGGCCTCACACGGGCTGAAGGCGATTACTGAAGGCGATTACTCGGCTGCTGTGCTCATGAGAGACTGTTGGGGGCTGGTGAAGGAGGGGACCACTTGGGAGCCGCCTATGAGAGACACTGGTGGCCTGAAGCCGCCAGGTAGTCAGGGAGGGGAGGGAAGTGGTGGGACGTGCTGTGAAAATAAAGCCACAGGGACTGTTGATGGACCAGAGGTGCCATGTGAGAGAAAGAAGGGTCCGGAAAGACAGCAAGCAAATAGAGGGGCACAGGTGCCACTGACATCCCGATGGGCAAGATGTGGCCTCAGCTGTGGGCACAAGGGCTGAGCAGGTCCAGAGCGGTCTGGGCTGGAGATAAATCTGGGAATCTACATTGCCCAAATCTAATTGACCCGCTGCCTCCTGTTGATGGGGAAGGTTGCCAAGGGACTGTTCAAGGACTGAGGCCCGGACAGGCCATTTACAGAAGAAAGGAAGAGGACGAACACAGCCAGGTGAGCCCAGAAACCACATGAAGGCAGGCAATCAACTGCATGGAAAGCTCCCAGTCCCTCAGGGTGAGTTGGGCTGGGAACCAACGCCTGGCCCGGCCCACTCACCAGACAGGTCGCCGGTGCCGGCGGAGGCCCCGAAGTAGTAGCCGGTGGGCAGGCGCACTCCCGTGATGTCAATGCAGTTCTTCCACTCGTTCTTGTCCTCCAGGTCGGTCATCACCTGCAGGGCCCAGCATGCTAAGCACCTCGCAGGACAGCAGCCTGCCCTCCTGAGCCTCTGTGGGACCAGCACAGGCCCACCAGCTGCCACCCCCACCGCCTAGCCTGCTCACCGTCAGACGGCCCCGGGAGTAGCGCACAGCCAGGAAGGTGTCGTGATCACGGTTGCGGAAGTCAGCCGTGCAGCCCGCCAGCTCGGTCCAGCGCCCATCCTTGCTGTGGTCGTAGGACAGGGAGCCATTGTTCACCATCACCGAGATGTACGGGAACACGCGCTGGGATCAAGACACCGGTTACTCCACAAGCAGCCCAGCCTGTGGGGCGGGCAGGGGCACCCACCACCCCAATCCCTGGAGGCTCCTCTTGTGCCGGGACCATGGAAGTCCCAGGGCCCCCTCCTCTAGCCGACTGCCCAGTCCTTCCTTTCCGGCTCAGCAGGAGAGAGCAGGGGCCTACCTCAGTGGTCTCATCATTGGGGTAGGTGTCCAGGAAGATGGCTAAGCCGTGGAAATTATCTTTGCTTCCAAACACAGGCCCTAGAATTATAAGCAGATGCTCTCAGAATGGGAGAAACAGGAGCTGTCCCATGGGTACCTAAAAGGCAAGCAATGCCAACATGGGTGGGGGCAAGAGAGCCCAACCCACTGGCCATTCACCGAGAGAGAAGGGATCGTGAAAGGAGAAAGCTGAGGCTTTCTCCTCAGAAGCGGGGGCTCGAGGCATGTGACACAGAGGACTCAAGTTTGAAGGCTGAACTGTGAGGGGACTGAGGCAGGTGTCAGGTGTCAAGGGGGTACCTGGCCTACAAAAAACAGTGAGCCACAGGACAGCCCTACCCAGGAGGCTCTACCCTCTATACTAGGGGCAGCAAACATTCTGTGAAGAGCCACCAAGGAAACACCTCAGGGTCTGTGGGCCACATGCAGTCACAGCCACACAGTCTTCATGTTTTGGCTTTTTTACAACAATAACTGTTTAAAATGGTAAAACCAGCCAATGAGGGTGTAGGGTTGAGCTGCAGGACCCAGCTGCTCCTCTCCCCTCAGTGACCTTCCTTCCAGAGCCAGGCTCCTTCCGGAGGCGCAGGACTTTATCTACGGGAGGCAGCACTTTCCTAACAGGAGAGGAGACGCTGGGCCCCACGAGCCACAGGCAGCCCCACCCCACCTCCCTAGGGGGCCAGCAGCCATGCCCGTGCCCATCCCCACAGGGCCCAGCTGAGCGAGCACCAGCCCACCTGGCACGAGGCGGTCCCGGGTGTACCACAAGGCGATGCCGTCTCCATGGAGGTTCTTCTTCCCTGTGCCGTGGACTTTGAAGTGGACGTGCATTTCCCAGTCTTTGAGGAAGCAGGGCTGGAGGGAGAGCAGAATGGGCTGCTCAGAGCTCCCCAGGGCCTTCCAGCAAGCTGGAGGCAACCCCAGCACGGCCCCTGCCCCACAAACCTCTCTTCCCTCCCCAGCTAAGACTAGGCACTCCTTGGCACAGGGCCACAAGTGCCACTGACCACAGACCCCTAAATGTTCTCAGCATGAAGGGAAGAGACTGCTGGGCACCATGGGACCTTCCAGCAAGCTGGAGGCAACCCCGGCACGGCCCCTGCCCCACAAACCTCTCTTCCCTCCCCAGCTAAGACTAGGCACTCCTTGGCACAGGGCCACAAGTGCCACTGACCACAGACCCTAAATGTTCTGGGCGTGAAGGGAAGAGACTGTTGGGCACCAGGTGAGGTGGGGGAGGCCAGTGTTCCAAGGCTGCCTGAGGCCCAGACCCCGCCAGCAGACCTCAGGCTGCTCCTGAGTAGGTTTAGGTGGCTGCCACACTGTTCACCCTCATTACCAGCCAAACCCAACAGCCATTTCCTCTCCATCCACTGCTCTTGCCCTGGAACCTTGTGCAGAGGTTACAACTCCTATTTGAGCAACGTATTTTACAGGAAAATAAATTCAGAGGTGTAACAACTTGTCCAGAGCAGCTCAGTGGACTGTCTGGACTCACGCGCAGGGCTTTCTGACTCCGAGAGCTCTGCTCTGCCTTCGGTACTTCCCGCGGCCTGCAGGCCTTTCACATAAATTGCACCAGCCCCTTTCTGGTCACCCACATCCACTGCCACATCCACCTTGCTAACCAACCTTCCCAAGTGAGGAAAATCAGGCCGGGTCAGTGCTGCTGGCCTCAAGCCCAGGTCTGGCTGACTCCAAAACCCAGCCCTTCACCAGTTCACCTCCCCAGCCCAGCCTAAGTGTGGTACCAGCGCTGGGGATGAGAGCTGGTCAGGGTTGTGCTCTGGGACTCAAGGGCACCACCATGTGAGCTGGGGCAGGGATGGGCACCGCCTACGGCAAGGGAGAAAGCCTGGCCTTACGCATCAGGAAGTCGCTTGTGAAAACTACGGTGTCAACACACACGGTGACAAGAATCCACTTTCAGGAAGTCTGCAGATGGGTATGTAAGCAAGTGATTAAACAAAGACCCATCACAAAGGCAAACCCAAACAGGATATTGACCTGTCAGACTGGCAACTGTGAAAAAGACCATTAACGTTCAGTGCAGATGAGCATGAAGAGAAATGAACACAGGAGTAAAGGAACATGAACCAGTATTAATGATGGGTAATTCTGGGAGGGGGATTATGGTGACTGTTTACCATGTTTGAATAATGTATAATAAACATATTACCTCTGTGATCACAGAAAAATAAAAAACACTGTACCCCAATTTGAGCAATATGCTTCATGCATTCATTGATGCCACAGACTCACTGCTCCCACTCTGGGCACCAGGAACCCAGATAACAAAACCTAGGCCGAGTCCCCGAGAGCACAAAAGAATGGAAGATATAGAATTGTGGGTAAGAGACAGAGGAAAGAGTGAGAGAGGCTAAGACTCATATAATTGGGATTCCCGAGTAAGATGTGAGAAATTAAGGCAAAGGAATATTTAAAGGCGTCTAAGCACTTACTAAAACTGATTCAAACACACGCCACAAACTTGAAAAGTCCTACAAACCAAAGGAGATGACTAAAAAGAAAACCATATTTAGGCACAAAAAAAGAAGGGAGGGATAGAGGAAACAACAACAACAACAAAAAACAGATAGTTTTTTTAACATGAAACTATTTTTTTCTAATTTTTTTCCCCGTGGTACAGCCCCAGGCAATCCTGAGAACGTGTGCCACAAAAGCATTTTTTCTTTCTTTTCAATTTCAACTTTTATTTTAGATACAGGGGCTACATGTGCAGGTTACATGGGTATACTGCACCCAGGCAGGGAGAACAGTACCCAATAGGTAGTTTTTCAACCCACGTCCTCCCCCATCTAGTCTGGAGTGTCTATTGTTCTCCTTAAAAACAGAGAATCTTGGCCGGGTGCAGTGGCTCACGCCTGTAATCTCAGCACTTTGGGAGGCTGAGGCAGGTGGATCACTTGAGGCTGAGGCAGGTGGATCACTTGAGGTTGAGTCCAGCCTCGCCAACATGGTGAAACCCCGTCTCCACTACAAATACAAAAATTAGCCAGGCGTGGTGGTGCGTGCCTGTAATCCCAGCTACTTGGGAGGCTGAGGCGGGAGAACTGCTTGAATCTGGGAGGTGGAGGTTGCAGTGAGCCGAGACTGTGCCACTGCATTCCAGCCTGGGCAACAGAGTGAGACTCTTTCTCAAAAAAAATCAGACTCACTCTGTCGCCCAGGCTGGAGTGCAGTGGCACAATCTCGGCTCACTGCGAGCTCTGCCTCCTGGGTTCACGCCATTCTCCTGCCTCAGCCTCCCCAGTAGCTGGGACTACAGGCGCCCACCACCACACCTGGCTAATTTTTTTGTATTTTTAGTAGAGACAGGGTTTCACCGTGTTAGCCAGGATGGTCTCCATCTCCTGACCTTGTGATCCACCTGCCTCAGCCTCCCAAAGTGCTGAGATTACAGACGTGAGCCACCACGCCCAGCCTTTTTTTTCTTTTTTTTTTTTGTGAGACGGAGTTTCGCTCTTGTTGTCCAGGCTGGAGTGCAATGGCGTGATCTTGGCTCACTGCAACCTCTGCCTCCTGGGTTCAAGCGATTCTCCTGCCTCAGCCTCCTGAGGAGCTGGGATTACAGGCATGCGCCACTACGCCTCGCTAATTTTGTATTTTTAGTAGAGACGGGGTTTCTCCATGTTGGTCAGGCTGGTCTTGAACTCCCCACCTGAGGTGATCCGCCCGTCTCGGCCTCCCAAAGTGCTGGGATTACAGGCGTGAGCCACCGCGCCCAGCCATAAAAAAAATAATAATCTTAAAGAAAAGGGAACCAGAGGGAAAAAAAGCAATGACTCTCACAGGAGCAATAATCAGCCTGACACCCGGCTTCACGGCAGGAACAGCGGGAGCAACAAGGCAGATGACTGATATGTTTGGAGATACAGGAAGGTAACACTCAGCATGGGATTCTATACTCAGCAAATGTATCCTTCAAGAATGAAGGTAAAATAAAGATATTTTGAGACAAACAAACAAAAACCAAAAGAATTCATTAGCAGACTCACACTTTCATTCTTCAGGGAGAAAGAAAATGATCCCCATCCAGATGTAAAGTCAGATTCCAGAAGGAATTAAGAACAACAAATACAGTGACTATAAGAGTGAAAATCTAAATATCTGACTGCACAAAACAATGGGTTGTGTGATTTAAAACAGAAATAATTAAAACAAATGACAACAATAAATGGAGTTAAAGTGTGTTAGGATCCTTGCACTGTCCAGGAAGAAGGTAAAGTACACATTATCATTAGTCTTTGGTACAACATGAATGCCTGCTTTAAATTCTAGGGTGACCACTTAAAACTGAGAAAAGAGCATATAACTTTCAAGCTAATAGAAGAGGAAAAATAGGATAATAAAAATTAACCTAAAAGAAGACTAGAGAGAAAAATGAACAGAGAATAGGCAATTTGAATATATAGAGTAAGATAGCAGATTAAACCCAAATGTATCATATTTCATTAAATGTAAATGGACTAAATGCTAAATAAAAAAACAAAACCCAAGGGCACCTAGGATCTCTGTATTATTTCCTGCAACGGCATGTGAATTTATAATTATGTCAAAATAAAAAGTTTAATTTGAAAAGTAAAGAGGCCAGGTGCAGTAGTTCATACCTGTAGTACCAGCACCTTGGGAGGCCATCATGGGAGGTTTGCTTGAGCCAAGGAGTTCAAGACCAGCCTGGGCAACACAGCAAGACTCCATCTCTATAAAAAATAATAAGTATATAAAGATCAGAGATCTAAACTTAAGAGCTAAACCCTGGCCGGCTGCAGTGGCTCACACCTGTAATCTGAAACATTTTGGGAGGCTGAGGCAGGTGGATCACCAGAGCGCAGAAGTTCAAGACTAGCCCAGGCAACATGGTGAAAACCCGTCTCTACAAAAAAATACAAAAATTAGCTGGGCCTGACTGCGCATGCCTGTAGTCCCAGCTACTTGTGGGGCTGAGGCAGGAGGATCACTTGAGCTGGAGAGGTCAAGGCTGCAGTGAGCCGTGTTCATGCCACTGCACTCCGGCCTGGGCAAGAAAATGAGACCCTGCCTCAAAAAACAATAAACAAACCAACAAAAAAACCCTTTGAAACTCTTAGAAGAAAATCTAGGGAAAAAATGTTCATGACACTGGATTTAGTAAAGATTTCTTGGATATAGCACCAAAAGCACAGACAAAAAAAAAAAAAGATAAACTGTACTTCACTAAAACTAAAATTTTTGTACATCAAAGAGCATGATCAAGAGGGTGAAAAGACAACCCACAGAATAGGAGAAAATATTTGCAAGTCACATATCTGATAAGGGATTAATATCTAGAATATATTAAAAAACCCTAGGCCGGGCGCGGTGGCTCATGCCTGTAGTCCCAGCACTTTGGGAGGCCAAGGCGGGCAGATCACGAGGTCAAGAGATGGAGACCGTCCTGGCTAACACGGTGAAACCCTGTCTCTACTAAAAATATAAAAAAAAATTAACCAGGCATGGTGGCGGGCGCCTGTAGTCCCAGCTATTCGGGAGGCTGGGGCAGCAGCATCACTTGAACCCGGGAGGCAGAGGTTCCAGTGAGCCGAGATCGCGCCACTGCACTCCAGCCCGGCGACAGGGCGAGACTTCATCTCAATAAATAAATAAATAATAACAAATGTTGGCAAGGATGTGGAGAAATTGGAACCCTTGTGCATTGCTGGTGGGAATATAAAATGGTGCAGTTGCTACAGAAAACAGTTTGGTAGTCCTTAAAAAAGTAAAAATAGAATGACCGTATGATCCAGAGATTCTACTTCCTGGGTATATACCCAAAAGAACTGAAAGTAGGATTCAAACAGATACTTGTATACCAATGTTCACTGCAGCACTATTCACAATGGCAACAGATGGAAACAACCCAAGGGTCCATTACGAATAGATGAATACACGGAATGTGGTCTAGACATGCACACACTCACACACACACACACACACACACGAATATTACTCAGCAACAAAAAGGAATGCAGTGCTGACATATACTACAGTATGGAGGAACATTCAACATATGCTCAGTAAAATAAGTCAGACAAAGAAGACAAATATTGTATGCCTCCATTTATCATTTATGTGAGATGCCTAGAATAGTCAAATTTACAGAGATGAGGTAGAATGGTGGTTACCAGGGACTGTGGGGATGGGAGTGATTGTTAAATGGGTAGAGGGATGAGGAAACAGTTCTGGAGACGGACGGTGGTGATGGCTACACAGCAATGTGAATGCACTTAATGCCACTGACCTGGACACTTAAAAATGGTTAAAATGGGCCAGGCGCAGTAGCTCACGCCTGTAATCCCAGCACTTTGGGAGGCCAAGGCAGGAGGATTGCTTGAGGCCAGGACTTCGAGACCAGCCCGGGGCAGCATAGTGAGACCCCAGCTCTACAAAAAATTAAAAAAAAAAAAATTAGCCAGGCACAATAGCACATGCCTTGTAATCCCAGCTACTCAGGACACTAAGCAGGAGGATCACTGGACTCCAGGAGTTCGAGGCTGCAATGAGCTAGGATTGTGCCACTGCACTCCAGCCTCCGTGACAAAGTGAGACCCCCCCCGTCTCCAAAAAAAAAAATTTTTTTTTTAAATTTTAAAAACTGGTTAAAATGGTACACTTTGTTACATTTTTTTTTTTTTTTTTGAGACGGAGTCTTGCTCTGTTGCCAGGCTGGAGTACAGTGGCGTGATCTCAGCTCACTGCAACCTCTGCCTCCCTGGTTCAATTCTCCTGCCTCAGCCTCCTGAGTAGCTGGGATTACAGGCACACGCCACCATGACCAGCTAATTATTTGTATTTTTAGTAGAGACGGGGTTTCACCATGTTGGCCAGGATGGTCTTGATCTCCTGACCTCGTGATCCACCTACCTCGGCCTCCCAAAGTGCTGGGATTATAGGCGTGAGCCACCGCGCCCAGCCTGTGTTACATACATTTTATCACAGTAGAAATATTTGAGAAATTTGACCAGATGCAGTGGCTCACACCTGTAATCCCAGCACTTTGGGAGGCCGAGGCAGGCGGATCACCTGAGGTCAGGAGCTCAAGACCAAGCCCGGCCAACATGGTGAAACCTCGTCCTACTAAAATACAAAAATCAGCCGGGTGCGGTGGCAGGTGCCTGTAGTCCCAGCTACTAGGGAGGCTGAGGCAGGAGAATCACTTGAACCCGGGAGGCGGAGGTTGTGGTGAGCCAAGATTGTGCCACTGCACTCCAGCCTGGGCAACAGAGTGAGACCCTGTCTCAAAAAAAAAGAAAAAAAGAAAAAAGAAAAGAAAAGAAAGAAAGAAGACAGAAAGAAAGAAAGGAAGAAAGGAAGAAAGGAAGGAAGATTTGAGAAATTTTCTTGCACGTGCAGATGCGTAAGTACAACAGTGGAAACATTTTTTTAGATAGCCATGACATCTTTTAAATGCCATTGTCAGGCTGGGCGCAGTGGCTCATGCCTGTAATCCCAGCACTCTGGGAGGCCAAGGTGGGTGGACTGCTTGAGCCTAGAGTTCAGGACCAGCCTAGTCAACATGGTGAAACCCTACTTCTACCAAAAAAAAAAAAAAAATTAGCCAGGCATGGTGGTGCACGCCTGTAGTCCCAGCTACTCAGGAGGCTGAGGTGGGAGGATCACGCCCAGGAGACCGAGGCTGCAGTGAGCCGTGATTACACCATTGCACTCCAGCCTAGGTGACAGATTAAGACCCTGTCTGAAAAAAAAAAAAAAAAAAAAGCCACTGTTTCAATGTCAATGTGTAGCCTACTGAAGAAAACAGTTTCATAAATTAATGGATTTAAAGGTAAAAAGGGTTAAAATGGTAAATTTTATGTTATATGCATTTACAACAATAAAAATAACACCCCTGAAGCCTAGTAATATACCATTTATAAGAGAAAACGCTAAAAGATAAAGAAATGGGAAAAAGTAAAAGGACAGGAAAAATGTATCATGCAAACACTAACCAAAAGCAAGCTTCTGCTCCTTCAGGAAGACACGGCCACAGGCGGTGCAGAGCTGTAGTCTGCCCGCTCCTGCTCCTGCCTCACCACTGTTTGCTCTGGCTGAGGAACAAGTTGGTCAGGAAGCCTCGCAGCAGCCATGGCATTTATTTATTTATTTTTTATTTATTTATTTATTTATTTTTTGAGACAGTCTCGTTCTGTCGCCCAGGCTGGAGTGCAGTGGCATAATCTCAGCTCACTGCTACTTCTGCCTCCCAGGTTCAAGCAATTCTCCTGCCTCGGCCTCCAGAGTAACTGGGACTACAAGCGCCCGCCACCACACCCAGCTAATTTTTGTATTTTTAATAGAGACAGGGTTTCACCGTGTTGGCCAGGATGGTCTCGAACTCCCGACCTCAGGTGATCTGCCTGCCTTAGCCTCCCAAAGTGCTGGGATTACAGGCGTGAGCCACCGTGCCCGGCCCACCCACGGCTTTAAACATACCGGAAGAAAACCTGCGGAGCCAGAGATGACAATTCACTGAATCTGAATCACTTTCATGAGCTGCAACATAAAATCCCCAGAAAAGGTGTGTGCTGACTTGATCAGAGGAGCAAAGGAAAAGAATCTCAAAGTGAAAGGACCAGCCGGAATGCCTATCAAGGCTTCGAGAATCACCACAAGAAAAACTCCTTGTGAAGGTTCTAACACACGGGATCGTTTCCAGATGAGAATCCACAAGGGGCTCACTGACCTCCACAGTCCTGAGATTAAGCAGATTACTTCCATCAGTATTGAGCCAGGAGTTGAGGTGGAAGTCACCATTGCAGATATTTAAAGTTGACTATTTTAACAAATTGATTACCGGTTGTTGTTTTTTTTTAAAAAAGCAAGCTTCTATAGCTATACCCATAACAAAATGTAAAAAGGGGTTCTTCTTAATATCCATTTACCTACAGATATAATAAATCTAAGTTTTTGTATGTACCTAATTTGGCCTCAAAACATATAAAACAGAAACTGACAGAACTACAAAGATGCAGACAAATCCATATACAGAAATTTTTTTACCACTTTTTTTTTTTTTGAGATGGGGTCTTACTATGCTGCCTGGGCTGGTTTTGAACTCCTTGACTCAAGCAATCCTCCTGCCTCAGCCTCCCCAGTAGCTGAGACTTATAGGCACGTCACCTTGCCCAGCCATACACAGAAATCTTTAACAAAGCTCTCTTAGTAACTTATAAAAGCGAGCAGACAAAAACGTGAGGAAAGCTAGAGAAGATCCGAACTCAATCTTAACCCTGGCTGCACAGCAGACCCACCTGGGAAGCTCAGAAAGCAAGTTTGACCTAAAGAACCTACGTGGCACACTGTAGTCAACAAGTAGAGAATGCACATTCATAAGCACAAACAGAACGCGTCCAAAAAATCTGACCATGATGCAATTCCATCAGCTATCTAACAATAATAAACAATTTTAAAAGATAACTAAAATAGCCCTCATATATTTGAAAACTTTAAAAAAATATATCTCACATGTACAAAAGTCAGCCCAGAAACCAGATTTCAAATGGTCTCTTTGGTGCCCAGGAGTTTTTGCACCTGGGGACAACACCCTGAAGAAAGACCAGGCTGCTGGGAGGCTGACCTCAGAGCAGAAGGGCAACTGAGTGAGGGAGGTGGGAAAGGAAAACCCACACACCCATTCCCAGCATGTTCACGGAGAGGCTGGTTTCAGGAATGAGCACATGAGATAGTGGAGGACCTGGAAACGGACTCCTCCAGGACTACGCAGGCCTTAGAAAGTCTCCATGACCCCAGATTAGAACTGCAGATTAGTAGAGACATACTATGATACAGACAATAGAAGGCCTCTGGAGGATCTTAAGCAGGCAAGGCACAGGCTGGAAATGATTCAGAAGCTGCTTTTGGGGACAAACACGATATGACCACAGTTCTTAACCCACAGCAAACCCACCTGGGGAGCTCAGAAAGCTTAATGCCTTGGTCCTACACCAGGCCAACTACATCAGAATCACCTGGCAATAAGAGGCTATTTTACAGTTCAGCAGTTTCCACATCTCTGCTTGCAACGAAACGGAATGCAGATGTAATCAACAGTCAGCCGAAACATCATCAAAAGTTTTGATAAAAGACCACTGCATGACGTTGGGTTTATAAACCAAAAGAAGATCAGAATATTCAGTGATGCTGCTCTACCAAAACTCCCGCTGTGCCAGGCACAGTGGTGGTGAGCACCTGTGTCCCAGATACTCAGAGGCTGAGGTGGGAAGACTGCTTGAGTCCAAGAGTTCAAGATAAGACTGGGCAACATAGTAAGATCCCATCTATAACAGAAATTTAAAATTTAAAAAATAACCCCATCTCCAACTACTATTTAAGAGAACACAGTTTCTAGAATTCATGTACATAAAAACAAAAAGTAGAAGTGGTACTGAACTTGTCTTATTCTGACAGTATTATCCATCCAGACGGGGGTGGGGGGTGACATCCTACTGAGATCTCATGTTTCAAAAAATGTTTACTTTTGTATAATAATTATTCAAAAACTGTGTAATGCATTTACTTTTATCAAGTGTGTACAGATAATTACAATAATCTCAAATAAAATATTAAAAGTTTCAGTCTCAACAAAATTAAAAAGTTTAAATTATTATATTTATTTTACTTGCAGAAGAATATGGTAGGCTAACGAATAACATTTTCAAGCATTAAATATATTGCATTAGGATAATATTCTGTGTGGAAATGAAAATACAAGTTCAATTAAAAAACTGACATACTGGCCAGGCACAGTGGCTCACACCTGTAATCCTAGCACTTTGGGAGGCCGAGGTGGGCAGATCACTTGAGGCCAGGAGTTGGAGACCAGCCTCGCAAACATGGCAAAACCTCATCTCTACTAAAAATACAAAAAATTAGCTGGACATGGCAGCGCGCGCCTGTAATCCCAGCTACTGGGGAGGCTGAGGCAGAAGAATCGCTTGAACTCGTGAGGTGGAGGTTGCAGTGAGCTGAGATCGCACCACTGCACTCCAGCCTGGGTGATAGAGCATGACTCTGTCTCAAAAAAAAAAAAACAAAAAAAAACCTCTACTAAAAATACAAAAACTAGCTGGGCGTGGTGGTGCACACCTGTAATTCCAGCTACTCAGGGGGTTGAGGCAGGAGAATCACTTGAACCAGGGAGGCGGAAGTTGCAGTGAGCCGAGACTGCGCCACTGCCCTCCAGCCTGGGTGATAGAACAAGACTCCATCTCAAAAAAAAAAAAAAAGTGGATATAAAATTGCAATATTTAGATTCCACTGAATGTTTAAAATACTGAACAGTTTTAGTTTAAAATGTCAATATTTAAAATATGCTGTCATCCTTTGCAAATACTTACACCTAAAGACAAACAATTTTTGATGTCAACTTTTAAAAAGGTTGCTACGACAGCAAAAAAAGCTTAAAGACCACTGCCGCAGCCTCTGCACAAGACCCCCAAAAGGACAGGGCCTGAGCAGCCTCCCCAGGTCCTATGCTGCAGCCACCAGGCACTTAAGAGTTCTAGTCAACTCTGAGCCACTCCTTCATCTACACCACCCCCCCTGCACCACAGCAGGAGCTATTTTGTGGCTGCTCAGAAGACAGCAGGTGTTCAGGGAATGTTCGCCTGAGTGCACGCCTCTCCCGGATGGAGTGAATGAAGGAGATGAAAAAGGGAAAAGTTTAGGAAGCATCTCTCCAGCTCATTAAAGGAAGAGGCAGTTCTTGGGAAACACTGAACAGAAAATTCTGATTTCCAAGCAATTTCTTTCCGGAATTTACAGGAAGCACTCCAAATGTTTCAGGAATATCAGCATTGCCAAATAGAAAGGTGGAGGAAGGAAGGCAAAACAATTGTACTCCAGACTGAAAATTCGATGAAGGCAAGTGCAGAAGCCTCTCAGTCCTGTGACATCCTCGAGCCATTGATGATGCCAACCATCAGCTATCTACAACCAAAATGTAAGCCACTGTCTTAGATGCGTCTATTACTTGTGGCTACTCCTGATTTCTACAGTTCCAGCACCGTTTGCACCTTGCTTTCAAAAAATAATAATGCTATACTGAACTCATTTCCATGAAAAATATAAGGCTGAATTATCATTTCTTTAAAATATCTGAAAGCCCTAAGACAGAATAATGTGACAGAATGTGACTCGGGGGAGATAGGGTGGCTAATGAAGACACGTCTGCGTGGGTGGCACTTGAATTGAGACTTAACAGATGAGAAGGAACCAAGCAGGCATGAGGAGCCAGAAGGCAGTGTCCCAGACAGAGGGAACAACAGGTGCAAAGGTCCTGAGGCAAGAAGGCAGCCAGGGAGGCTGGAACAAAATTAACACGGAGAATGACTGGAGATGCACCAGGGGCCAGATTGTGCAGACATAATGCATGCTTACCCCTTCACAGGGGACTCCACGCTCTGAGGATCAGAGTGAAAGCTGAAGAAAGTATCCCCAGATGCCACTAACAGCAGTGTGGAGGCTCGGGGCAGGAAGGAGAGGAGGAGCAGAGGGGACGGGCAGACCAGGCAACACAAGGACAGTGTGGGTTCCCAGAACTAAACAAGAAAGTCAACCAGCAGGGATCAGAGAGCAGGGTGATGGAGAAAACTAGAACACTGGCCAACAGCTTAAGCCATGGGAAGGTCTGAGATCAGGCAAGCTGGGGCAGGAGCAGGTCCCGCTCCAAGCTGTAACCCAGCCCCAAATTATTCTTCTTTCCCCTTTTTCCTCACCTTGACTGCCTCAGTGTGGATTCTGTGTAGCAGCTGTCATTGGCCACTGCTCACATACTAC
The DNA here is from genome assembly GCF_029281585.2 of Gorilla gorilla gorilla. NCBI lineage: Eukaryota > Metazoa > Chordata > Mammalia > Primates > Hominidae > Gorilla > Gorilla gorilla. Next base: position 181,131,535 of record NC_073228.2, read on the forward strand.
ATACTACATACTCTGAGGCAAAGGTCACAGACACTAAAACTGCCCACAGGTCCAGTCCCTCCACACCACTGATGACAAAACCCTCAACCAAGCATTGGAAAAAGGGTTCTAAGGGGTTCCTCCACTGTCCAGGTGAAAAGAGTCAAGTACATCGAGTGAACTGCTGGGCTTAGAGATCACACAAATCAGAGTTTAAATACTGTTTATGACATTTGCTAGCTGGGTTATCTTTGTATAGTCATGAAAGCCATCTATTTCAAACAGCTTGTTTGAAAATTAAATGCAATAAGGCATGGCAAGGTCAGTGCCTAATACACAGCAAAACACCCAATAAAGATCCAGTTCGCTCAGTTCTTCCCACTACTGAGGGGGTTCAAGGCAGACAGCCTGACAGTTCCACTACTTTCTGGCTATGTAACTTTGGGTAAAGCACTTTCAAACCTGAGTCTTAGCTTCTCAGTGGGTAAAATGGAGATAACATTACTCATCTCGCATGGCTTTTGAAGTGAGGAGGATGTAAAGTGTCAAGCGCAGCTCCTGACACATAGTAAGTACCCAATACCCATCGCCTCTTATTATTGGTGGGTGTGACCGAGATGAGGAAAAGGCCAGGGACGGAGGTGCAAACCTATAAACGAAGCTGGGGTCTCAGCTGCTCGGGAGGCAGGGACTAGCAGCCAACCGCACAGTACGCCTATCCTCTTGAGAACCACTCACCTGGTGGTTCCAGATAGAGCCCTCTTTGCTGCGCTCGTCAGGGGTCAGACGTACGTACTGGCTCGTGAGCATAGTGCTGCCCTGGAAGTCCCAGAGGGGCATAGAGCTGGAACCGACCCCTGTGGGAAGAGACAGGTGCTAAGAGGCCACGCCAGGACTGGCCTCACCAGAGGCAGGAAACCCACAGAGGTGCTCTGCTCAGGAGAAAGGGCACGCCTTCCCCCAGCCCTGTTCAGCCTCGCCCTCACTCTTCACTCATTCCCGCCCCAAGGGCTTCACCTTGGTAGGGCTTAATGAGCGAATGCTCCCGCTTGAGATGTTCACTGTTGCCGTCAGTTATATCCGCAGTCACAGACCCCAACAACAAAAGAAGAAAGAGAGGTGTAGTGGGGCCAGGGCCGGGGCCGGGAAGCCCAGGCCTTCCCAGGCACCGCCGGCCCCAGCCCCAACGCCAAATCCAGCCTTCCGCCGCCATTCTCCTCTCCTCTCGGCCACTTCCGCCCTAGAACTTCCGCCTTCCGGGTGTCCCATCTAATGGCCTCCGGCCGGAAGCTCTTCAACTTTAGTGTCGCCAGGGAGTCAAAAAGCAAAGCCTCCGCAGCAGACGAGGCGGCAGCTGCATTGGCCGGGCAGCCTCTCATCCTGGTTGAGTGCAGTTTCATCTCCTTAGAGGCTCCAAGGCACACGCCGGCCAGCCCCAGCAATGGGTTCTTTCGAGCGACAAGAGCTGTAACCAGTCACGGAACAGCACGTTAGGCTTGCGAGCCAATGAGGAGCAGAGGGATGGTTGGAGCCGGCGGGAGCGCGAGGGCCGTCCGCGACTCGGGGCGTGCTGGAATTTGTAGTTTTTGTCGGTCGCTCTAACGGCCGGGCGGATTCGCGAAGACTAGGACGTCTTGGGCTTCTGGCCGCAAGTCCCGTCTCTGGAATAACCTTTTCTAGTCCTGGAGAAAGGAGCTCTGAATTGAAGGCGGAGTCCTGAATTCCAACCCTTGTCCTCCCCGAGTGGCCCTAGGCAAGCCTTTAAGCCGTGCCTGCCGTCAGGCGCCCCAGCTTCGCGCCTTTGGAGACTCAGAATTCCCAGTTATTTGAGGGCCTCCACTACCCTCAACTCCTCAGGCCTAGTCGGGTTGAAGCAAGAGGAACAGACACAGATCCTGGCCTGGGACTCCAGTGATGACTGGAACTCATCCCTATGCAAAAGAGCGCAGTGCCTGGTACAGCAAGTAACGTCCATGGAAGGCCCAGGAAAGCTGTGAATCAGAGGTCGAAAACTGGTGGCCTGCAGCTGAATAGAGCTCTGTTTTACCTGCTAATATTCTAATAAATGGCTTAACTACCAGTATTTTAAAGTCAGAATATAGAGGCTGGGCGTGGTGGCTCACGCCTGTAATCCCAGCACTTTGGGAGGCTGAGGCCGGCGGATCACGAGATCGGGAGATCGAGACCATCCTGGCTAGCACGGTGAAACCCCGTCTCTACTAAAAAATACAAAAAATTAGCCGAGTGTGGTGGCAGGTGTCTGTAGTCCCAGCTACTCCGGAGGCTGAGACAGGAGAATGGCTTGAACCCGAGAGGCAGAGCTTGCAGTGAGCCGAAATCGCGCCACTGCACTCCAGCCTGGGCGACAGAGCGAGACTCTGTCACACACACACACACACACACAAAGTCGGAATATGTACATTCACATCAGAAATCCAGACTTCCGGCTGAGCTCAGTGGCTCAGGCCTGTAATCCTAGCACTTTGGGGGGCTGAAGCGAGCAGATTACCTGAGCTCAGGAGTTTCAGACCAGCCTGGGCAACACGGTGAAACCCCGTCTCTACTAAAATACGAAAGAAATTAACGGCGTGGTGGTGGACACCTGTAGTCCCAGCTACTCGGGAGGCTGAGGCAGGAGAATTGCTTGAACCCAGGAGGCAGAGGTTGCAGTGAGCAGAGATCGTGCCATTGCATTCCAGCTGGGGCGACAGACCAAGACTCCATCTCTACAAAAAAAAAAAAAAAAAGAAGAAGAAGAAGAAGAAAAGAAATCCAGACTTCCGGTTTTGTACCCAAAAAAAAAAAAAAAAGAAGAAGAAGCAAAAGATCTAGGCACACATTCCCACAACAGAACAATAGGCTGGAGCTGAATGGGACTGCCCCTCCACCAATGCCTTCCTCTTCTAAGCTGGTCCCCACCTGGTCACTCGTTTACAGCACTTGCCTGGCTCCTCCAGACATCTGAATCAATGGCTCCTGTTGTAGATCACAGGGAGGGATGTTGGTTGCTTACTCCTTTTAGAAACTGCCCTCTTGAATGAATGGACTTATTCAGGATTGAGTGCTGAATCTTTTCTTGGTCATATATTTTTCATTCGCTTTTTTATTATTAAAGTCACACATTCTGGTCAGGCGCGGTGGCTCACACCTGTAATCCCAGTAGTTTGGGAGGCCGAGGTGGGCGGATCACTTGAGGCTAGGAGTTCGAGACCAGCCTGGCCAACATAGCGAAACCCTGTCTCTACAAAAAATTAGCTGGGTGTGGTGGTGCACGCTTGTAATCCCAGCTACTCAGGAGGCTGAGGCACGAGCATCACTTGAACCTGGGAGGTGGAGGTTGCAGTGAGCCAAGATCTTGCCACTGCACTCCAGCCTGAGTGACAGAGTGATACTCTGTCTCAAAAAAGTCACACATTCTTGTGGTGTGTATGGAGACAGAGAGAGAACAGACATACAAGACACAACAAGCCAGGCATGGGGGCTCACACCTGTAATCCCAGCACTTTGGGAGGCCAAGGCAGGTGGATCACTTGAGGTCAGGAGTTCGAGACTACCCTGGCCAACATTGTGAAACCCTGTTTCTACTAAAAATACAAAAAATTAGCCGGCCATGGTGGCGGGTACCTATAATCCCAGCTACTCAGGAGGCTGAGGCAGGAGAATCACTCGAACCCAGGAAGCGGAGGTTGCAGTGAGCCAAAATTGTGCCATTCCACTCCAGCCTGGGCAACAAGAGTGAAACTCCATCTCAAAAACAAAAAAAAAAAAAGAAAAGACACAACAAAAGTCTTCTGCCACTCCCCTCACAAGGAGTGTCCCCTTCCAGAGATTTATCTGCACCCATACAAACAAAAACATGCACATTCCATGGGACCTTCATGGGGACTGGGATTTTTGTCAGCTATGGTCACTACTGAGTCCCTGGCATCTAGAATAGTGCTTGTCACATAGGAGGTGATTAATAAGTAACTGGTGAAAGAATGAATATTTGTTCTACAACCTGGAATTGGGTCATGAAGAATGAGTAGGAGTTTTCCGGGAAAGGTAAAGGCATTCTCAGCAGAGAGAAGAGGAGCTGCAATCTAGGGAGGGATGTGTGAGAGCAGATGAAATACAAGTAGTTTGGAATGGCTGAGAAGTTGGAGTTGGGGGCTGCAGGGGAGCTGAAGCCAAAACTCAAAGGGCCTTCAATTCCCAACTGAGGAACATGGCCTTTTCCCAGAACTCAATGGGATATTTCTAAGCATGGGAGTGACCAGTGTGGATTCCTCTAGCTATGGTGAGGAGAAGAGATTGGAGCAGGCATAATAGGGAGACTGAATTCATCATGATCGGGGGAGAGAGGGTGAGGCCTAAGCCAAGGAGGTCTTCACAGAGAAGAAGGATCAGAAGTCCCAGCCAGAGACTAAATCAGGAACTGATGCCCTGTGGGCAGCCAGGAAGGGAGAAGTTGAGGATGCTGCGTTGTGGGTGGAGGTACTCCACCACTCTCATGGCATGGAGAAGACTAGATAAGGGCTAAGAGATGGGAACAGCCAGGGCTAGCTGTGGTGAAGATGTGGTCAGAGCTAGAACTGGCATCCATAGTGGAGAGGAGGGAAGAGGTGTCTCTGCAGGAGAGTATGAACTTCAAAGGGGGTCCCAGGCAGAAACTGTGACTGTCCTTTGGCAGGAAGAAGAGGAGCTGTGGGCATCTGTGGTGGCCAAAGCCCAGTTCCAGGCACCCCAAGCACACTCACAGCTTAGCAGATCTCTAAGAGGATGTATAGCCTTGGGCAACTCACTTCTCTCTGAGCCTCAGTTTCCTAATCTGTGAAATGGGAATAATAAGCACCACTCACAAAGTGGTTGTGAGGACTAGGACTGTAAAGCCACCTAGGAAATGGCCCAGATCCATGGCACAGCAGACAGGAAGTCTTCACCCATATCACACACCCTACAACCCCCATAGGCACATTGAAACAGTCACACACCTTATTAAGACCACCATTGGCAATGGTCCAGGCCCAAAAGCAACCTCCACCCTAACCCCTTTCACACATCAAGTCTGACTGAATCTCTCTGTCTGTGTGGCCTGAAGCAAGGTGTCTAGAGAGAGGTGAGGCAGTGCTGGGAGAAGAAGTGTGTTAACTAGGGCAGTGCTAGCTGCTATAACAAATAGGCCCTAATGTATATAATGACCTGAAAATTTTTTTGATGATTCTTTTTTTTTAACTATTTTTACAAGGTTTGTGCATCTGTCAGGAGGCTCAAAAAATTTTACTTCCCACTTACATAATGGTCTGAAGCTGGTTTCCAGGTTGATGGGTGGCTTGCTTTCAGGCACTGATACACAGACCCCGCTTTTTCCTTCTTGTGGTTCCACAATCCCCTGGGCCTCCTCATCTTCTCTATCCATCCAGCTGAAGGAGAAAGAGGGAGGGTGCAGGGCACACACTTACTTCTTCAAAGCCTTGGCTCAAAAATGACACATGTCATCCCACACATTTTCAATTGGCAGGAAGTAGTCACATGTCCACATCTGACTGCAAGGGAACCTGGGAAAGTAAAGTTAGCCACGTGCCCAGGAAAAAAGGACATGAATTTGTGGTGAAGAGCTATTCAGTTTCTGCCACTGAAGAGTTCAGGTCACCGCCCTAGAAGGGGCAGTGGGGCAGAGGGTAGAATATGGAGAAGTGGCTATCACCTTGTCCCTGCAGAAAGACTAGCTGAGGCTGGACACGATGGCTCACACTTGTAATCCCAGCACTTTGGGAGGCTAAGGTGGGTGGATTGCTTGAGCCCAGGAGTTTGAGACCAGTCTGGGCAACATAGGAGACATCTCTACAAAAAAAAATTACGCAGTCACGTTGACATGCACCTGTGGTCCCAGCTACTTGGAAGGCTGGGGTGGGAGGATTGCTTGAGCCCAGGAGGTCAGGGCTGCAGTGAGCCTAGATCCTGCCACTACACTGCAGCCTGGGTGAGTAACAGAGCAGGACTCTGTCTCAAAAAAAAAAAAAAGAAAAGAAAAGAAAGAAAAAGAGAGAAAGAGTAGCTCAAATCAGAATGGTGGGCAAGTTGAGGGGTCTTAGTAAGCCCACGCTTAGAAGAAAATATAAGTCCTTGCAGTGGGGACACGCATGTGTGAGAAAGAGGCAAACCAAGGACCCTACCTAAAATTTTTAAAACTGGAGTTCATCTGGGGCCAGGTCAGGGCTGAGAGCAGGATGCCCACCCTTCAGCCAACACTACATGCTATCAAATTAAGTTTATATCCCCCAAAATTCATACGTTGAAACACTAACCTGCAAGGTGTTATTTGGAGACAGGGCCTTTGAGAGGTAATTGGGTCATGAAAGAGAACCCCTTAGGGTGGGATTAGGAATTAGTGCCCTTATAAAAAGAGACAGGAGGGAGCTGGCTTCCTTTATCTCCACTTGCTATTGTGAGGACACAGCAAAAAGACAGCTGTCTGCAAACCAGGAAGAGGGCCCTCTCTAGATACCAGATGTGCCAGCGGCTTGCCCTTGGACATCTCAGCCTCCAGAAGTGTGAGAAATACTTATTTGTTGTTTAACCCACCTGGTCTATGGTATTTTTGCTATAGCAGCCTGAGTTGACTAAGGCAGGATTTCTGAGTGAGTATGAATGCGCTCAAGTCTTTGGCCACAGATATAGGTGATCCAGTCCCCTACCTAGGTGGGTGAGCGTGTGCATCACACCTGCTTACGCATATGTCACTGGAGTGTCGGAATACATATGTCCTATGTTCAGGTGTGCCTGTCACATGCACCTGTTCAGGGGACTGTGCATGCACATGACTATACACCCAAGTTCCCCTTGTAAGGGAGAGCCCATGTGTTTACGACACGCATACCTGAATGTCTGTGTGTGCACAGCCATGCGGGCAAGTTATCCATCTGTCTGCACACCTGGCCACATGCATGGAAGGAGCCTGTAGGTGTCTGGGGCTAGAGGTACCCTGCATATGCGCAGCTGCGGGGGAGAGGGGTACCGAGCACATGTTTGTCTGGCACACAGTAGGTATGAGATAAGTGTGTACCGAGTAAAGTACACGTGTGGATACACAGATCCCAATGCACGTGTGTGCATGTCCACAGGAACGCCCCCAGGGTGGACAAAGGTGCCTAGGTATGTTTACTCGTGTGCCGTGAGCCCAGGCATGAACTTAGAGCTCCCTGGTCCTGGCCAGACCAGGCTGGGCTCCTTGCTGGTCACACGGAAGCCTCTGCCTTGTGTTGGTGCCCGTGCGGGATGCTGCCAGGAGTGTGTTGGTGGCGTGTGTGTGCGTGAACGTGTGTGTGTGTGCGCGCGTGTGTGTAGGAAGAGGCGTTCGCTCTCTTAGACCTTGCTTCTTTCTGTGGTTTGGTTTCTATAGAGACACTTCCTGTGGCAGAGAAAAGAGGTAGTGAGCGGTGTTTCAGGATGTGAGGGCCCGCAGGAGCCGAGTCGGGCTCTCTCCACTGCCTGCCTGCCACCGTGCAAGCTCTGGCCGGCGCTGCCCACAGTCCCCATGGTGGGCAGCCCCCGCGGCGGGGACCCCTGATCGGCAGCGGCATGCCAGGGAAGCCCAAGCACCTGGGCGTCCCCAACGGGCGCATGGTGAGTGTGGGCTCCGGGCCAGGGCCACGAGGAGGGGGTGGGCACACCCAGGGTGGAGCCCAGGAGGCACACCCGGCAGGGCCAGGCAAGAACCCACGGGCTGCCAGCAGGCGAGAGAAGTTGGGTACAGACAGCAGCAGGTGGTGGGACCTGGTGCTCTCACCCCTAGACCCTTCCAGATGGCCCAGCTGGGAGCCTGGTACAACCCTGGCAGTGAGGCCAGAACAGAGCGGGCACAGGCTTCTGGTCCAGCCCCCACCACTCCCTCACCTGCTGCATCTGGGGCTGCATCCCAGGGTCTCAGGGACACTCGATGTGCTCCTTGCCCCCTGCTCATCCCCACAGTGGCTCAAGCCCCTACATCCCGCTCAGCCTGAGTCCTCCCCTCCTCACCCCCTGCTCCAGGTGCCCAAGGTCATGTTAGTGGCAGCTCTTGCTGGGTCGGTGTCCTCCAGCCAGAGCTACTCCAGAGGCTTCCTGCCAGAGCTAGCATTGTTTGGGCAGCCCGGGATGGGGCAGCAGGGTCAGACTAGGTTGATGCAGCTTCTGCCTGTTCTATTCCTGAGCTTCCAGGAAGGGCTGAGCACTAGGATCCCCCTGGCTGCAGCTGTCCCACCCCTTAACCCTCTCCCTGGCTGCTTAGCCCCAGATCAGAGCTGCCCTCAGAGGATCTGGCTCTTCTCATTCATTCAGCAGATGGGGCAAGCTGTGCTGGGCCTCCCTTCTCTCCCTAGGGTTCCCCCCTCACTTGGAAGAGTCCCTCTTAACAACCTCAGGAAGGCCAGTGTCCTGGCCCACCACCAGGCCCCAGCCTGGTATCACGGGCCAAAGCCAGTGGCTCTATAGAGACCTGGGTTCCAGTCCTGGTTCTATTCTCTCTTACTGGAGGGAGGGTCCTCGCCATCTCTCAGTTTCCTCATCCATAAAATGAAGAGGTTGGAATGAATTTCAAGGCTTGTTGAGATGATAGAGTGAAATAATGCATATGAGGCCTTTGTCCCATTGTGGGGGCTGCAAAATTGTCAGCCCAGTGCCCCCTACATTTTCAGCCCCAATTCAAAGATCTCCTGCCTCACCAAGAAGCTGAGGCAGCCCCATCACCACTCCTGCCCCTTAGTTCCCAAAACCTGCCTCTACCTCTTCTTCTTCCAGCATCTCTTTCCTGCCCAGCCCTGGGCTGGCCGGCTGGGAGAGAGGCCACCCTTCAAAGCCAGCTTAGCCCCCCATCTCACTGTCTGCAGTACCGACCCCACCACGAAAGTGCAAAAAGAAAACCCACCTCCCTTGCATTCCCACGTCACAGGCATGACACTTGGCTCGTCCTTGCCTAGGCGACCGGGCCAGGAAGCCAAGGAGGCTAACCCCAGGCCCACCCCGGGAGGGCAACTGGATTGATGCTTCTGGGACAGTGCCTAGAACTACAGGGCAGCAGAGGGGGCCCAGAGACAGACCCAGCCCCTGCCCCTTCTGTGTCAGCCTGTGACTTCTCTACTCAAAAGTCACCTAGAGCAGGGAGGGTGCCCCCAAGGTCTGCCCCCAGTTCCATCAAGCCCACAGACGCCCCGGCTCCTCTCAGAACTGTCACACACAGGTTTGTCTTTGCCCTTCCTGGGCCTGTTCCGAACTCTTCGTGCCACCTCTTAGAATCCAGAGGGTCACAGGTTGGCTGCCTGCTGGTCACTGAGTAGCTTCCGGCGGCCCTGCACAGCTATGGCAGGGAGGGCCAGACAGGCACTGGGATCTGAGGTGGGGATGTGGATGGAGGGGCGCCTGGGGGACAGGTATGTCTGGTCCCTCCATGAGTTACCTCCCAAGGGAGGCTCAGAGAAGTAAATGCTGTGCCGAGGTCAGCCAGAGAGTAGAGCGTCAGCATCTGAACCCCCAGAACTGCCTGGCCCCGGTCCTCCCCTACCTCTCCTCTCGCCACCATCATTCCCCGCTGTGGAAGCTTCAGTTGTCAGCCTTGCCTCTCTGCCATTCAGCTTGTCAGGCAGTTGCAAGGAAACCTGTCACTTGGAGACATCTCCCAGCCCCCTTCCTAGGGATGTCTTCACACAGCCTCTTTACCTTTTCATTTGTTCATGTACTTATTCACTCATTCATTCAACAACCCCTCCTTAGTGCCTGCTTAGTGCCGCCACTGCCCCTATCCTAGACACTCCCGACCCAGGCCCATCAGCCCTAGTCCCTGCCCCCTAGTCTGGCAAGGCACAAAAGACACAGGTGAAAATATCAGGCAGTGGCTCAAGCCTGGAATCCCAGCACTTTGGAAGGCCAATGCAGGAGGATCGCTTGAGCCCAGGAGTTTGAGACCAGCCTGGGCAACATAGTGAGGACCCATCTTCTTTTTAATTAGCTGGGCATGGTGGTATGCACCTGTAGTCCCAGCTACTGGGAAACTGAGGTGGGAGGATTGTTTGACCCCAGGAGGTAAAGGCTGCAGTGAGCTGTGATCACACTCAGACTGCACTGCAGTCTGGGTGAAAGAGCAAGATCCTATATAAAAAAAAAAAAAAAAAAAAAAGATGGAAGGAAGGAAGGAAGGGAGGGAGGGAGAGAGGAGGCAGGCAGAGTTGCTCACGCCTCTAATCCCAGCACTTTAGGAGGCCGAGGCGGGCAGATCATGAGGCCAAGAGATCGAGACCATCCTGGCCAATATGGTGAAACCCCTTCTCTACTAAAGATACAAAAAATTAGCTGGGCGTGGTGGTGTGTGCCTGTAGTCCCAGCTACTTGGGAGGCTAAGGCAGGAGAATTGCTTGAACCTGGGAGGCAGAGGTTGCAGTGAGCCAAGTTCGTGCTACTGCACTCCAGCCTGGCGACAGAGCAAGACTCTCCACTAGCTCCATGCACCGTGTTGTAGGAGACGGTCCCTAAAGGGTCTGCAAGCTGGAGGAGGGAGGGCACAGCATAGGCCTGGCTGTGGGCAAACACAGGGACAGGGCCCTAGGGGAGGCTGAGAGTTAAGCCTGGAGGGGCAGTTAGCCTGGCCTGTCCTGTCGGAGGGCCTAGTTAGTCTTCCCCTCCTGGCAGGAAGACCTGCAAGGCAAAGCCCATGCAGCTCTCTCTTTGTCCCTGGCGTCCAGCTCAGGGCACTCGAGTTCAGGGTGGCCTTATACAGGGGCAAGGCCAGGGGTCATCTCCACAGGCTGGTTCAAGTTGAAGGGACCAGACATCCAGATTCTGTGTGAACATCTCCAGACAGGGTCTTGCAGCCCCTCAAGCTAGGATGAAATCCTCAAGAGGATAGTAGAGGGTGCCCAGCATAGAAGATGCTCAGAAAATTGGCCCTCCTTCAAGATCTGATCCCTCTAGAGGGCACAGTTCAAGAGGAGCCCCTGAGCAGGTCATGCCAGATTAGACTTGCCCACCTGTGCCCCAAGGGCTGAGGCCCTGGGCCTCCAAGCTTCCTTGGTCCACAAAGGGAGTCAGCTTGGGTAGAGGGTGGGGAGGCCTCAGGCTCCAGAATCAGGCAAACTTGAGTTCTAATCTCAGTTCTGCCACATCTCAGCTGCATGGCTTCTTTGGGCCTCAGTTTCCTCATCGGTAAAATGGGGGTAATAATACCTGCCACACAAGATACCCGTAAAGATGGAGGGAGGACATGAATGTGTGCTGCCAGAGGGTGCCTGCCACACAGTCAAAGCTCAGGAAATTGGGGCCTTACTCTCACCTTAGCATTTTCAGGTGCCAGCAGCTCCCCCAGGACCAAATTCCTAAGAAAAAAATATGACCGGCTGAGGTCCAAGCCTGGGTCCGTGTGTCACTGGCCACCACACCCTTCCTTGCCCTTTCTTCCCCTTTTTCTCCATTCACTCACCACTTCTTCTCAAGCAGGCTGAAGCAGGGGAGGCCAGCCCTGCTCAACACAACTTCCCCAGGCCCTGCAGTGGCAGCCAGGGCAGGCCAGAGCCCCTGCAGGGCCCCTGCACACCTGCACCTCACTCCGCTGTGGGGCGCTGCTCTGATTGTGGCATGCCTGGTGCTTTCACTCATGGGGCCTCATTCAAGCTTCACAGCAGCCTCAGGAAATTGGGAGTGCTGAGCTCCATGCTACCCAGGGAAAACTGAAGCTCAGAGAAGTTGCTTGTTCCCGAATAGCAGAGCTGGAATTGGATTCCACCCCCACTCCCACCCATCTCCAGATTTCTGTCCCTACTCAATTTCAGCTCCAGCTATGCTATCAACAACTGTCAGGGCAAGAGAGGCTCAGGATGGAGAGCTACAGGTGGCATTCAGGGGCTGAGAGTCCCTAGTGAAGGGGTGCCAATGCCAGGGTCCTGATGGCTGCTTGGGAGCACGGGGCAAAGACGGTGCTTCTTGAGGAGGGAGTTCAGATCTGACCCCTCCCACCAACCAGGCCAGCACTCCAGGGGCGACCAGACTGGCAGGGGAGAGAGGCCGGGACATGGGTGGATAAGCACGTGGTGGGAAGGGGCACTCAAGGGGCCTGGTGTTTGGGGACGACTAATGTCAGCGGGCAGAGATCGGGGAGCAATTCCAAGCGAAGAGCAGGAGCAGATACCCAGGCACTGGCAATGGCAAAGCCGGAAGCAGGGGTGTGGGGAAGATAGAAAAGTTCGGTGAAGTGTATGTAGGGTGGAGGTGAGGGGGAGGGAAATGGGTGAGGCTGAAGGGGGTTCATCAGTCAGGCCCAGGTAGGGTTTTAGCCGTAACCTGGCAACCGCAACGTGCCTCCGGGGGCAGGGAAAGGGCCCGGGTTGGCACCGTGGGGAGGGGTGGGGCCTGGGGAGGATCTAGCAGGCAGCCCCACTTAACGACATTCAGTTAAGCAGAACATGGAAAATAAACCTGTGAGGGCCAAACAAAATTGAAGTGCTGGCTGGCGCCAGCTCCAGCGCCTATCACCCCTGACTCGGGGTTAGAGGGCAGGACAGAGGCTCAGGGTGTGCGCGAGGAGGGCAGGGCCAGGCAGCCCAGCGGAGGGGGGCGAGTCCGGGTGATTCTCGGGGATCTGGGGGAGGGCGATGACTGCGTCTCCGAGGCTGGGAACACCGTGGCGGTGCAGCCGGGGGAGGAGGAGCCCGGGCGCGGGCAGGTAGGTGCAGGCTGCAGAGGAACCTTGCGGCCGCGCGGGGAAAGGCTTCGTCCCGTCCCTCCTCGCAGCCCTCTGCCGCCCTCGGAGTGGGGACTTTCTCCTGTCGCCGTGGGAAGCACCGACTTTCGTTGGGGGATTTGACTCTGCGGGGAGGACAGAGCGGGGAGCACGAGAGCAGGGCCAGGAGGGGCGGGGCCGGAGACGGGGGCGGGGCGCGCTGGGCCCGACGCCCCGCCCAGCGCGCTCTGCACTAACTCGCTGCCCTCCACTGCAACTTCTTATCCCCGGGCTCCAGATGGGAAGCGAAGCTCAGGGAGGAGCCCGAAGTTGTAAAACTGGAAAAAGTCAGGGCTGGGGTTTGAATCTGGATCTGAGAGACCCCCCCCCCCGCCCCAACACCTGTGCTCTTTCCTTCTATGGCGGGAGTGGCAAACTCGAATGTGTAGCGGGGTCAGGCATCAACACTGACACAAGAACGACATTAATAGTAACGTTCCTTGAACATTTACTACACGCCCGATAGTGTTCTGAGTTCTTTATATATATTTCACTCATTTAATCGCACCAATCCTTCGAAGTCAGGACCATTATTTGCTCCATTTTTAGAGAGGAAAAAACTGAGGCACAGAGAGGTTAAGTACCTCGTCCAAAGTCACACAGCACAAATTTGACCTCCCAAATTTGAGCCTGCCTCCCACTGCCTCCACAAGTAACACAAATGCATTAAACTGGCCCCAGAGGCCTCTGAGAGGAGTGTAAGCCCTTTTGGGGAAGGTGGTGGCTGCTCAATCCCGGACAAGGTTGTCCTGCTGGGAAGGAGCTGGAGCATTACAGTCTCACGGAGCAAGTGGAATTTAAAATCTCTTGCTTTTTAAATGTGGAAAATACCTTTAAATAAAAATAATAATCATAATAATAAAACCTGAGAGGGCCAAGGTAATAGTAATTTCCCACATATCTGCAGACCGGATCTGGCCCACAGATGGCCGCCCTGTGACCTGAATACTCTCAGGGTGGGAGTAGGAAACAGAGAGGAGGGTTCCATTCAGGAGGGTGGGGGTTGGGGGGCTTTCCAGGGGTGGAGATGTTTGCAGGCCTGTTTCCAGTTGGGATGGGAATAAGGGGCTGGTGGTAGGAACTTCTGTGACAGGGCATGGTGAAAATGTAGGAGGTAAGCGGGAAGTAGGAACTGGGGATGACTCAAGCCCTGATGTTGGAAGCCCGGGTGATGGGAAGAAAGATGGGGGCAGGGAAGCTGGTTTGGTACTGTGTTTTGGTGGAGGCAGAGGGAGCTTCCATTTGGGACTTCCATTTGGGAGCTTGAGGGCTTGTGGGACATTTGAGGGGGGACTCGCCCCCCTCCGCTGGGCTGCCTGGCCCTGCCCTCCTCGCGCACACCCCGAGCCTCTGTCCTGCCCTCTAACCCCAAGTCAGGGGTGATAGGCGCTGGAGCTGTTACCAGGAAGTTAGTTATGTGTGTCTGGAGCTGTGGATCTGTGGATGGGACAAAGTGCCCAGGACAGAGCCAGAGAGGGGTTGAGGCCACATTGCATGAGTGGGAGATAGTGGGGAAGCTGGAGGAGCTGCTAGGAAGGTAAAAAGAGAAACAAGAGAAACCACCGCAAGAGTCATTTTGAGAGGAGAGTTTTTCTGTTTCACTAATGATTGGGATTCCCAGAGAAACCAGAGTTGTGCATTGGGGGCAAGGATGGAGTTAGTTACTGCAGCAGTACTACTCACAGAGTAGTCCCTGAACCAGCAGCATCAGCATCGCCTGGGAGCTTGGTAGAAATGGACAGCCTCAGGCCCCATCTTGGACCTACTGAACCTGAATCTCCAGAGGTGGGGTCCTCCCACTCTGCACTGAAGTTTGAGAACCACTGCTCTGTACTATAGACCAGCATCTTGTGCCCTCCCACGGTGGTAATGGGACCCTGGGCCCAATAGGCAACACGTGCGATAGTAAGATCACTGGCTGCAGAGACACCTCTCCTTCCTCAAAGACAGCACATGTTTATACAGCCCATATCACATGCTGGCCCATGTTCTAGACGCTGTGGATATATTTTTATTTGATTTTCTTTTATTGAGACGGAGTTTTGCTCTTGTCACCCGGGCTGGAGGGCAATGCCACAATCTCAGCTCACTGCAACCTCTGCCTCCTGGGTTCAAGCGATTCTCCTGCCTCAGCCTCCCGAGTAGCTGGGATTACAGGCATCCACAACCACACCCAGCTAATTTTTTTTTTTTTTTCGTATTTTTAGTAGAGACTGGGTTTCACCACGTTGGCCAGGCCGGTCTCAAACTCCTGACCTCAGGTGATCCACCCATCTCGGCCTCTCAAAGTGCTAGGATTACAGGCGTGAGCTACCGTGTCCAGCCAATGCTGTGAATATATTAAACTGACTTGATCTTTACATCAAGATGGAAGCAAATGGTTTGCCTCCATTTGTAAATAGGCATTATCTCCTATTTACAGATTACAGATGGAGGCAAACAAGTTAACTAACTTGCCCAAAGTTACACAGCTAGTAAGTGGCAGAGACTAAAGTCTGTTCCTACCCACCATGCTATGCACACCTGGCTCACCCAGCAGGGGCTGGGGGAGGAGGGAACCAGGGGCTGCTGGAAGGTACCTGCCATAAGTCCCAGTACTTAATGGTTGGCACAGGATGGAAGGGGAGCCAGGGGCAGCCTGAGCAAAACCCTGACCAAGTAGAACCTGGCCGGGGATGCCCAGGTGGAGGAGAACACAGTTCCAGCTCCTGGGAGTCGGGCCCAGAACTGTCCCCTGGGAATCCTCACTGGGCTCGTCTGACTTTCTCTGTTGGGTCTCTTATAGGTTCTGGCTGTGTCAGATGGAGGTAAGTGACAGAATGTGTGGAGAACTGGCTGAGTGGGAGGGAGGAGGGAGGTGGAGATGGGTGGGGACACCCCTGCCACCTGCTATCTTTCCAGGGAACAGGGCTGCAGAGTGGATGCATGGGGGAGGGTGGGTTGTGCCAGGGGCTGGGGAAGGCAGCAAGGCTCACCCCAACTTGTCCATCCCCCTGCAGAGCTGAGCAGCACGACGGGGCCCCAAGGCCAGGGCGAGGGCCGCGGCAGCTCCCTCAGCATCCACAGCCTCCCCAGTGGTCCCAGCAGCCCCTTCCCAACCGAGGAGCAGCCTGTGGCCAGCTGGGCCCTGTCCTTCGAGCGGCTGCTGCAGGACCCGCTGGGCCTGGCTTACTTCACTGTAAGCCTGGGGTAGGGAAAGGGAAGGGGGGACACGGGAGAGGGCAGGGCGTGGATGGAGCTTCAGGCTGGCCAGAGTGGGGTCCTCTGTCAGCTTCCTCATCTAGCCTTCCTGCAGCACCCTCTTCCTCTTCTCCCAGCTGGGAACTTTTCTTCCTTCTCCCTGTCCTTGTCTCCGCCTCTCATTTTCTCTCCCTGTCTTCAGATCCGTCTGGCTCCATCTGTCTGTCTGGCCCTGTCTGTCTGTCTTGGTCTCTTGGCCCTGTCTCTGTCCCAATCCTTTTGATCACATCCCCCAGTTTGGTCTCTGTGTCTCTGAGTCTCTGCCTGCCTCCCCCTCCTTCCCCTCCCAGGAGTTCCTGAAGAAGGAGTTCAGCGCGGAAAACGTGACTTTCTGGAAGGCCTGCGAGCGCTTCCAACAGATCCCGGCCAGCGATACCCAGCAGGTGGGAGAAGGGGGAGCTGGGGCCGAGGGCTGGGGAGAGGGGAACTGGGCCACGCTCCCTGACCAACTCCTCCCGTCCCTCCTTCAGCTAGCTCAGGAGGCCCGCAACATCTACCAGGAGTTCCTGTCCAGCCAGGCGCTGAGCCCAGTGAACATCGACCGTCAGGCCTGGCTTGGCGAGGAGGTGCTGGCCGAGCCCCGGCCGGACATGTTTCGGGCACAGCAGCTTCAGGTGGGCGATCCTGGGGGGATTGGCCTTGAAAGGGAGACAAAAGGAGCAGGGGCGGGGTCGGACCCTGGCGGGGAGTCTGAACTACAAAGCGGAGGGGGCAAATTTGGAGGCGGAGACAGAGCCAAATGCCGGGGCAGGCAGGGCGGAGCTCAGAGGGCGGTATCAGAGGCATCGGGGAAGGACAGTTAGAGGCGGAGCCTAGCTGAGCTCGGGGCGGGCCTGGACCCCGGGGGTGGGTATAGGAACTGAGGTCGGGGCGGGGCTTGGAAAATCCAGCCCTAGGTTTGGGGCGGGGCCAGCCCCAAGGACCCGGCCTGGGTGCAGGCAGCCCAGCGCCCCCACCCCAGCCCCGGCTCACCTGTTCCGGGGTCGCCCCGCAGATCTTCAACTTGATGAAGTTCGACAGCTATGCGCGCTTCGTCAAGTCCCCGCTGTACCGCGAGTGCCTGCTAGCCGAAGCCGAGGGGCGCCCTCTGCGGGAACCTGGCTCCTCGCGCCTCGGCAGCCCTGACGCCACGAGGAAGGTGCGTGGGACTGGGCGAGGGACTGGGCGAGGCAGGGGGTCCTGCGGACCGCGTGCAAGAGGGGACGCCTCCGGGTGCAGATCTGCGGGTCTGTGCCCACGGTCTGCATGCGGGCTGGGGCCCAGCCCGGTGCCAGCGCCTCCCCTGTACCCACAGAAGCCGAAGCTGAAGCCCGGGAAGTCGCTGCCGCTGGGTGTGGAGGAGTTGGGGCAGCTGCCACCCGTTGAGGGTCCTGGGGGCCGCCCTCTCCGCAAGTCCTTCCGCCGGGGTGAGGGCAGGAGCGAGCAACAGAGATGCGGGGAAGGCGGGAGTTTGGGCAATTTGGGGAGTGCCCCCTTCCTCCTACGTGGCCCACAGTCTGTCAGTCTGTGAAAACTGAAACGCAGGTCCCAGTGACCACCACACTCCCCTGGGTGGTTCGGGTCTTGGGCTAGACCTCAGGCGTTTGGAAATCTCCAACGGTGGTGTCGCTCCCAGGGATTTACACCTGGGCCCCTGCAGGATGGCTCCAAACAAGGCCCACCAGTGGGGAACAGGCTTCCGCAGAAGATGGGTGAGGGTGGGGGGCTGTTCGCGTTCATGGCTCCCTCTTCACTAGAACTGGGCGGGACTGCAAACGCCGCCTTGCGCCGAGAGTCTCAGGGCTCCCTCAACTCCTCCGCCAGCCTGGACCTTGGCTTCCTAGCCTTCGTCAGCAGCAAATCTGAGGTGAGCCGACTGTTGGGGAAGACAAGATGCTCTATGGGCTAGAGTCACTACTCAGGCCCATTTACGTGGTGGCCCTCATTCCAAGTTGCTGTCCTTACTGCGTCTCCCAGCTTGCTCTGCGTAGCCAACCCTTCAGCCTCCTTGCTTGTCTCACTATATTGGTCCCCATATATGTCATGGGTACACATCCTCAGTTGGCAAATGTGTGCACATGTGCAGAGCCCAGGTGTGTATACACAGCACGTGTGTGGGAATCAGTGGGTGGACCCGTCTCTAGGTGCCCATATGCCTGGGTGTGCATACATGTGTTCCTGCAGGAGGATGTATCTTTGCCTGCCTTGGGAGTGCGTGCGCATGCTTGAGCCCCAGCAAGCTTACCTATCTCTGTGTACCTGTGTGCATGCCCTTGCATGTGTACACATAATCTCCCCCACTCCTGCCCTGAATCAGAGCCACCGGAAGAGCCTTGGGAGCACGGAGGGTGAAAGTGAAAGCCGGCCAGGGAAGTACTGCTGTGTGTACCTGCCCGACGGCACAGCCTCCTTGGCCCTGGCCAGACCTGGCCTCACCATCCGAGACATGCTGGCAGGGATCTGTGAGAAACGAGGCCTCTCTCTACCTGACATCAAGGTCTACCTGGTGGGCAGTGAACAGGTGGGAACCTGACCTGGCTCCAACTCTAACCTCCTTCCTGATCCTGACCCCAACTCCATTTCTGTCTCTGCTCAGTCATGGCTCCAACCCCAATTCAAGTTCTAAACCCAACTCCAAAGCACCCTCAGCACCAACTTTCACTCACTCAGACATCCACCCACCCCCCACCTCATGTCCTTCCAGGTTTCCACCTTCATCCATCATCCTATTGTGGCCATCTTAGGGAGGTAAAACTGGAGAGAACCACTGTGGGAGCTGGGGTTTGCCCCTCATCATTCCCAGAGTCCAGACTCCCATCCCCACAGACCCATCCTGGAAATGGCCATCCGTGGGGTGCCCTCACCTCCTTAGCCTCTAGGGGCACCCAACTGCACCTAACCAATGAACTTTTTCCTTTAGGTGCAAACTAGCTTAAACTTTAAAGAAGACCTAGGGGAAAACTGGCTTTAAAGGAAACCATTCAGTCAGGGGAATCTCAAGGAAGAATGCTACCTTCCAGGGGGCCATCGGGATTTCATTTACCTAGTAGACAAGTCCTAAGGCCTTGCCAGGTGTGTGGGGGAGAGGAACCTAGATCTGGGGCTGTCCTCCTGGCCCACAGGCTGAAAGTAAGCCAAGCAGGGAGTGATCAGGGAGGAAGAAGAGTGAAAACTCCAGAGAAGGTCTCTTGGGAGAGGGTAGGCATTTCTGGCTGGTGTCCGGAAGGCTTCATGGAAGAAGCAGCAGTTGATGTGGATGGGCAGAGCTGTGGGGGAGGATATTCCAGGCAGAGGGAACAGCTTAGGCAAAGGCCTGCAGGTGGGTACTTGCGGGGCATGTTCAGGGGCCTGGAGTGCAGGGGTGCGAGGGCAGTAGTGGGAGGCATTCTGCCCACTCTTCTCAGGCCGCTAGGGCGGCTGCCAGCAGCCCAGATGGGCTTTCATACATGCTAAATATAACTTCCTCACCCACACTCCACCTGCTCCTGCAGCACAGCATAAGCCTACTGCCTGGGAGATGCTGCCCCCAACCCCCACATCAGGCTGGAGCAGGCAGTGGGGCCTCTGAAGGTGGTCATCACGAGAGTTACTGTTTATGTACCTACTGTGTGCCAGGCATTGTGCCAGATGCTTCACATCCTCTGGTTTCACAGCAGTTTTGAGGGTGGGCCCTTTTTGAATGAGGAAACAAGAAGTGTCCTTAGTAGCGGGGAATGGAGAGAAGTGGACAAATGTCAAAAATGGGACCAGGCCAGGGTGGTTGGTCAAAGGTGGGTGGTGAGGGAGGAAATGCTTCCAGCTGGTCTGGTCGGATTTCACACACCTGAGGGACACGAGACAGCTGTCCTGGAGGCAGAGCCTGTCCTGGCACAGAAAGAGTAGGCCAGGGATCCCTGATCTAGGCCTGCCCCTTATCATTTCATGCCAGCAGCTACGTTTCTCGTAATTTCTGTCCTTTCCCAAGAATGTCCAGCATTCTTGCCACTTTTCTCCCTGGCCTTGGCTTTCCTGGGCTTGGACTCCAGCTTGGTACCTTAACCCATTTGCTCCCCTACAGCTCTTCCACCCTCCATCCCTTCCTCTAGGAAACCCCAGTGGTGGCCATGGGAGGGCGTGAAGTTGTTCTCAGACCCACAGGGATGGCTGGGGGTTGGGGGAGGGACTCTTAGACCCTGCCTGGCATCCACAGAAGGCCCTGGTCCTGGATCAGGACTGCACCGTGCTGGCGGATCAGGAAGTGCGGCTGGAAAACAGGATCACCTTCGAGTGAGTGTCCTGCCCCCAAGTCTGGCTCCCAGGTCCTGACACTCCCTTCAGGCCCTGTTCTAGCTACCTGGCTCCCCAGGTCCCGCCCCTCGTGCTAGCCCCGCCCCTGGGACAAACCCCGCCCCCTACAAGCCAGTCCCACCTTCTGCAGTTCAAGCTCCACCCCCTCGCGTTTGTCCTGGGAAGGGTTTGGCGGGGGGCCGGCCCTCCGGCCCTCTGCTGCCCGAGGGTTCCGCGCAGGCTGGAGCTGACGGCGCTGGAGCGCGTGGTACGAATCTCAGCCAAGCCCACCAAGCGGCTGCAGGAGGCGCTGCAGCCCATTCTGGAGAAGCACGGCTTGAGCCCGCTAGAGGTGGCGCTGCACCGGGTGAGCTGCCGGGCCGCGGGGCGAGGCGAGGTGGGGCGGGGCGGGGCGGGGCGGGGCGGGGCGGGGCGGGGCCGGGGCCGGGGCCGGGGCCGGGGCCGGGCGGAGGCCTGTACCGCGGGCTGCTGACCTCTCCCCACAGCCAGGCGAGAAACAGCCTCTGGATCTGGGGAAGCTAGTGAGCTCGGTGGCGGCTCAGAGACTGGTTTTGGACACTCTTCCAGGTAGGGGACGTTGGCCTCGGGGCTTGATCTGGAACAGCTGTGGCCCAGGAGGAAGGGGGTCCAGGTGGGAGGCAAACACGAACTGTGGCCCTCTCTGCTGCAGGTGTGAAGATCTCCAAAGCCCGTGACAAATCTCCCTGCCGCAGCCAGGTGAGCGAAAGGCGAGTGGCCTCTTCCACCCTCTGCTTCTCCCCTCCCGATTTTGGCTCTGATCCCATATTCTCGCAGGGCTGCCCACCTAGAACTCAGGACAAGGCCACCCATCCCCCTCCAGCGTCCCCCAGTTCTCTGGTGAAGGTGCCCAGCAGTGCCACTGGAAAGCGGCAGACCTGTGACATCGAAGGTACATGGTGGATGAGATGGGGATCAGAAAGACTAGGGCAGTGGGGTTGGGGACCATTCAGGGTGGCATCAGAGAGCCTTGAGCTAAGGCAGGGGGCTGGGTGCCACTGGGCGTGGAACAGGAAGGATGGGGGTTGGGGGGTCAAAGAGGCTGGAACAGGGGGCCACAGGCCATTGGTGCTGGGGCCAGGAAGGCAGTGGCCACAGTAAGGCAACGGGACTATTGTGGGCTGGCATATAGGCAGGTCTGCCGGGGGGACCCTCATGCTGTGGCTTGCCTCCAGGCCTGGTGGAGCTGCTGAACCGGGTGCAGAGCAGCGGGGCCCACGACCAGAGGGGCCTTCTGAGGAAAGAGGACCTGGTACTTCCAGAATTTCTGCAGCTGCCCGCCCAAGGGCCCAGCTCCCAGGAGACCCCACCACAGACCGAATCAGCAGCCCAGCCCATCGGGGGATCCTTGAACTCCACCACCGACTCAGCCCTCTGACAGCTACCCAACAGTCCAGGACAGCTGCATGGCACCCGGCGGGCCGAGCATGCCATGGGTCCGCTCTGCATGCCCTGTCTGTGCCATGAGTGTCCCTGGCCCCTTCCTGCCATGGGCAGGCCCGCAGGAAGAGCCGGTAGGGGTGGAAAGGGGACTCAGATGAGACACACCCCACAGCTGCCACCGCCTTGTCCCTCAACAAGCTCACCCCCAATCCCTTGCAGCCAGGCCACAGTGGGGGAGGTGAGTCCAGCCCCTTGGAACAGGCTTGCCCAACACGGAGGGATGGCGTTGGCAGTGCCAGCCTCCCCAGCCTGTGCCAAGCTTCAACAGGGGCAAGAGGAGGGGCCGGCCCCTCCTCAGGAAGCTGGTATGAGTAAGGCCTGAGGGTGCAGGCGGGCAGCCCTGTACCCCACCCACATAGACTATACTGTACATACAGATTTTGCAGTAGGCTTGGGGCAGCTGGGTTTGTCCTTGATGTATGATACTGTTATTATAATAATTATTATTATTCTGCCATGAGTTGTCTTCCTTGTGTGCCAGACTGTCCTGTGGCATCCCCCACCCTCAAAACACACTACTTCTGTCACCAAGGTCAGTGCCAGGAAACTCTTGGGGACCTCAGGATGTGCCTCCTGACTTCCTGTTTTCAGAACCTCTCTTCCTGACTGCACAGTATATGGGGTGGTGTGTGAATATCTTATAGTATTTTTTTTTTTTAAGAATACGGGAGCTGGGTGAGGTGGCTCACGCCTGTAATCCCAGCACTTTGGGAGACCAAGGGGGGTGGGGGTGGATCGCTTGAGCTCAGGAGTTTGAGACCAGTCTGGGCAACATGTCAAAACTCTGTCTCTACCAAAAATACAAAAAATTACCTGGGTGTGGTGGTGCATGCCTGTGGTCCCAGCTACTCGGGAGACAGGTGGGAGAGGATCGCTTGAGCCCGGAAGGCGAAGGTTGCAGTGAGCCGATATCGTGCCACCGCACTCCAGCCTGGATGACAGAGTGAGACCTGTCATGGTGTGGAGGTGAGAGAAAGGGCAGGGAGAGGTGTGGGGGTGAAGAACCCTGTGGGGAGCTGTGCCTCTCCATCATGTTGCTGTTGTACTGTGGTCTCTGTGGATCTGAGTACATCATTCTGGTCACTGTTGTCTGCTTCTTTTGGGGACTGAGTGTCTCTGCACACATAACTGGAGAATCCTTTGAGGGCACCAAAGGTCTATAAGGGGGACACTGATTGTTGTAGCAGGGGCAGGTTCTCTCTTTTTTTTTTTGAGACGGAATCTCCCTCTGTCGCCCAGGCTAGAGTGCAGTGGTGCGATCTTGGCGATCTTGGCTCACTGCAAGCTCCACCTCCGGGGTTCACGCCATTCTCCTGCCTCAGCCTCCTGAGTAGCTGGGACTACAAGCCCCCGCCACCGTGCCCAGCTAATTTTTTGTATTTTTAGTAGATTTGTATTTTAGTGTTAGCCGGGATGGTCTCGATCTCCTGACCTTGTGAGCCGCCTGCCTCGGTCTCCTAAAGTGTTGGGATTACAGGTGTGAGCCACCGCGCCTGGCCCCTCAGGGGCAGGTTCTCACTCTTACCTGCTTTAGCTGGGTGGTCTAGCTGGAAGTCCAAACCCCTCACTGTGGGAGGCAAGGAGGACCTCCCAGAAGGAGGGCCCCAGACTGCGGGGAGAGAAGCCAGACTGGGTTCCAGCCCAGGGAGGTAAGTGCTGCAACAGGAAGCTAGGGGGCGTAGGGGCCAGGAGAAGGCACCTGAGAGAGTGAGGGGGGGTCTCCTGACTGCCTCAAACAGGTCACGTTGCCTTCCCCATTGGAATCTTTGCACTCGCTGTCTCCTCTGCCAGGAACTCCCCTTACCTGCCCCGTGCTCGGTCAACTGGCTCCTCCTCCTCCTTGAAATCTGTGGGGTTTGCCAGCCACCCTGTCCCACTATGGGAGCTTCACACCTCTGCCCCCTCAGCCCATTTTGTTTGGCTGGCATAACTGGATCCCTGGCAAGCCTGGCTGATCAGAATACTCCATTCCACTGGCCAATCAGAGTACTCCATTCCACTAGCCAATCAGAGCAGTACATTTCCCTGGCCAGAATTTGGTTCAAACATAGTCCTCTAACCTCAGGTGTTCCAATCAGAGTCCCAGTCCCGGTCATTTTCTACCATCTCCTGGGGTTTGTAGAAAGGACCCTTAGGGAGCGAACCTGCATGTGAATGCAGCCAACACTGGAGAGCAAGACTAAAAGATGAAGGAGGATTCCTGACGAAATCCAGCTATACCTGAAATAAAACACTCCTTGCTTTTCTCCCTGTGCAAGCCAATAAATCCTTTTCGTGTCTGTGCTTGTTACCATGAGAGGTTTTTAAGACCTGCAACTACAAAAGTCCTGCCTCATTGAAGATCTCTGTTTAAACACCTCAGAAGATCCTTCTCTAGTCACCCAGCATAACCAGGGACGGGCTCCCTGACTGTTCTCTATCATTCTAGCCAGTTTTCTAAATTTGCAGTAGTTATCCCACTGTGCAATTACCTTGTTTACTGATTGATACTCATGTGCTGACAATATGATGAGACTCATGCTGCGATGGTAGAAACCTTGTCCATCTTTTTTTTTTTTTTTTTTTTTTGAGATGGAGTCTCACTCTGTTGCCTAGCCTGGAGTGCAGTGGCTCGATCTCGGCTCACTGCAACCTCCACCTCCTGGGTTCAAGCGATTCTCCTGCCTCAGCCTCCTGAGTAGCTGGGATCATAGGCATGCACCACCATGCCCAGCTAATTTTTGTATTTTTAGTAGAGATGGGGTTTCATCATGTTGGCCAGGCTGGTCTCGAACTCCTGACCTCTAGTGATCCACCCGCCTAGGCCTCCCAAAGTGCTGGGATTACAAGCATGAGCCACTGCGCCTGGCCGACCTTGTCCATCTTAATCACCACTCTATCCCCTTGGCCTAGTGGGCTGATAAATGACCCTACAGTCTCACATAGTCTTAGCAAAGCATGCGTTGGCAGCAGGGCATTGGTGGTCCTGGCAGGGGACTGCATAGCACCCTCACAGTGTGTGGCCAGAGGTGGGGGTGGGGAGACAAGCCGGTGTCCCTTCTCTGACCAGCCACAGAACTTTCTCCCTTGTGGGAGGAGACACCCTTCCATGTTCTCCAGGCTAGAGAGGTGAGAGATAGGCTGTCTCTCCAAAGTTAGCAGATCCCGCAGGGCAAGCCCACCCTTCACCTAGTCCTGTACTTCTGTGGGCCCGGCAATGATGTCAGCTACTGTTAGGGACCAATGGGATTGCCCCATGATAAAGGGTTAGGGGCCAGGGAGAAGAGCATGCACAGAGGTCAGCCCTGCGGGTGCAGGAATTCACATTTACTGAGGTCCCCAATGTGAACTGAAGTTCACATTACTGAGGTCCATCCTTTAGCTCATGTTTTGCCTTCACAACAAAACAACCTGGTGAAGATCAACTCAGGCTGCAAGAGGGTAAGTGACTAGCCCAGGAACCTGGAAGGAGTTGTCACGGGAGCTTCACCAGCACCCAGGCTGTCTGATGGGGACACACCCCAGGGGGCCTAGATGCTGCAGAAATCCCCGATGGGGAGCCAGGTCCTCTCCCAGGAGAGCACTTTGTGGTTTTTTGTTTGTTTGTTTTATGTGTGTGTTTTGTTTTGTTCTGTTTTTTGAGATGGAGTCTCACCCTGTTGCCCAGGCTGGAGTGCAATGGTGTAATCTCGGCTCACTGCAACCTCCACCTCCTGGATTCAAGCGATTCTCCTGCCTCAGTCTCCCGAGTATCTGGGATTACAGGCACGTGCCACCACACCCAGCTAATTTTTTTTTTTTTTTTTTGTATCTTTAGTAGAGACGGGGGTTTCGCCATGTTGGCCATGCTGGTCTCGAACTCCTGACCTCATGATCCACCTGCCTCAGCCTTCCAAAATGCTGGGATTACAGGCCTGAGCCACCACGCCTGGCCCCAGGAGAGTACTTTGATATGGCTACTCCAGGGGGACAGTTTGGGAGTTTCTGCCAAAAATTAAAAACAGTGTGTGACCTCAGTGATGCCACTAGAGAATCACTCACTCCCGGGCACAAAGAGGCCTATCCCTGCAGGGTTATTTGTGACCCGAAAACAAACGACTCTATGTGGCTGGGGGTGGGCCTAATAAAATACACTGTAGCGTGTCCACGCTCTGCAGTACCACACAGCAGACAAAGAACTGGGTACAGCGTGTTCTAATGTGGAAAATCCTCCAAGATGTGCTGTTGTACTGTGAAATAAAGCACAGCAATACACATGGCATAACTTTACATAAACCACAAGCGCACAGGCACTTACAAGGGTAGGGAAAGGAGAGAGAATGTTCTCCAAAGATGCAGAGAAGTCAACAAACAACAGTGTGTGGGCCGGGCACCGTGAGTCACGCCTGTAATCCCAGCACTTTGGGAGGGTGAGGCGGGTGGATCACCTGAGGTCAGGAGTTCGAGACCAGCCTGGCCAACCCCATCTCTACTAAAAATAGAAAAATTAGCCGGGCATGGTAAAAATTAGCTGGGTATGGTAAAAATTAGCCAGGCATGATAAAAAATTAGCAGACACCTATAATCTCAGCTACCGGGGAGGCTGAGGCAGGAGAATCACCAAATTAACGAGACGGGAAGGGGACCAGGACTGGGGGTAGTGGTCAAAAGAGACTTTCATCTTAGCTTTAATTTTTTTAAGGATACAATTTTTAATCATTACAATAATGCGAAGGACTCCCCAAGATCCCTCTTTGTCCCTGATGGTCCACCATTCTTTGGTAGAGCCCAGTCCTTCCTTCGGGGGCTGGAGCCCACCACCCCTCTCGGCCCATTTTAGTTGGTGGAGTGTGCCCCTCTGCCATGATTTCCTCTGAGACTCTTTTCCCAACACACCCCCTGAAGCAGTCCTGGGCT
This sequence comes from Gorilla gorilla gorilla, assembly GCF_029281585.2. Lineage (NCBI taxonomy): Eukaryota > Metazoa > Chordata > Mammalia > Primates > Hominidae > Gorilla > Gorilla gorilla. The sequence continues at coordinate 181,158,077 of NC_073228.2, forward strand.
GAGGGGGACCTGCTTCCTTCCTCCCAGTTTCCGTGCTCCCAGAATCCTCACCTCCTTGCCCGGCCAGGCCCCATCTGCTGGGAGAGAGGCCCAGGCCCATGGCCTCCTCCTTCAGACCTGCGGCAGGGGTAAGGAGCACCAGCTGGTCAGCCCATGGGCCTGTTTCACAGCCACTGCTCTGAGCTGACTTATGGGTGATCAGAAAAGATGGTGGAGCCACTCCCCAACCCCACCAGGTGGGAAGCCAGGAGGAGCCCGTCCACCCAGTGTGCAGTGTGAAGGAAGGGAGAACACACACAGTTGCTGTTTTTGTTTGTTTGTTTGTTTTGCTTTTTGTTTTTTTGAGATGGAATCTCGCTCTGTCACCCAGGCTGGAGTGCAGTGGTGCGATCTCGGCTCACTGCAACCTGTGCCTCACAGGTTCAAGCAGTTCTCCTGCCTCAGCCTCCCGAGTAGCTAGGATTACAGGCGCCCACTAATTTTTACCATGTCCAGCTAATTTTTACCATGCTCAGCTAATTTTTCTATTTTTAGAGACAGGGTTTCACCATGTTGGCCTGGCTGGTCTCGAACTCCTGATCTCAGGTGATCCACCCGCCTCCCCCTCCCAAAGTGCTGGGATTACAGGCATGAGCCACCCCGCCTGGCCCACACACTGTTGTTTTTTGACCTCTCTGCATCTTTGCAACACCCCGTTTAGCAGAGGGCACTGGCTAATAGCACAGGCATGACCTTCTTGAGGACACGCAGGGTACCCAAGCCCATGTGGCACCAAGTCCTCAAGAGACAATCTTGCTACTTGTCTCTGGTTCCCCCCACCTTCACCAAGTCTTGGGGCTGGGGAAGAGGATGGCACAAAATGGGCACAGAGCAAGCACAGGGCACAGTGTCCTGGGTTCTGGGCCACAGTTCCAGGAGTCAGGAATAGGCACTGGCTGCTCATCTGGAGCCCCTGCCGGAAGTGCTGAGGCGACAGCCCCAACCCCCAGGGAGGTGATCACAAGATGCACCCCGCAGGGTGTCTAGCCTGGTAGTCAGGTGACCCTGGCTTTTGAGGGGGTGTAGAAGCAGCTGGAAGTCGGCTGCCATGGGGAGACAAAGGCCCAGGTTGCGGGGAACACACTTGGTTCGTTACATTGAATCAGATGCAGCTCAGGCTGAGCACAGGACCGTGAACTGCCCAACTCCAGGGGGCACCATTCACATCCTTGGCGGTCCTGGTGGGCTCAGGAAGAGCTGGGAACATGAACGTGTCCATGTGGACTGTGAAAACTGCAGGGTCTGGGCAAGAGGTGCTCAGTAACCATCTTAGCACCTGTCTCCAGAGAACTGGCTTGGGGTTAGACCAGGGACAGAAAGCAAAGGGAGGACTGCCATAGAACCAGCATCACCCCTCAGGCTGGCCTAGGGCGCTGGCTGCCAGCATGAAGTCCCAGCTAGCTGAGAAGGGTAGGTGGAGATAACCCCACTAGCCAGGGAGGTCACTGTGTTCCTGACTCAGTGCTGGGGAGCTGAAGGAACCTGGAACCCAGACCACAACCTGGAGCCAGGAGTGTGGAACTGGAACTTGGAGCCCAGAACCCAGAAGCTGGAGCCAAGAGCCTGAAGCTCAGAACCTGCAGTGTGGAATATGGAATCAGAGCCTGGAGCCCAGAATTTGGAGCCCAGTGTCTAGAACCAGAGCCCCAAGCTTGACACCCAAACCCAGAAACTAGGGCCAGGGGACTGGGTCTCAGAGCCCAGAGCCCAGAACCCAGAGCTTGAACCTGAGAATTTAGAGTGCAGGGCCTGGAGTTCCCAGCCGGGAGAAGATCCCAGAACCTGGAGATGAGCTCCAGGCCTGAAATACAGAGCCTAAGACCTGAAGTCTAAAGCCAGACCTCAGAGCTTCAGGTCCGGACCCGGACACCAGAGCCGGGGCCCGCCTTGGTAGCATGCTGTCAGCCTCCCTCTCTGGCCTGGTCCTAAGGCCAGTGTGATAGGCTAGAGCCATATGTGGAAGTGAGCTGCAGGGGAAGAGGTGACTTCTGAGAAAAGCCCAAAGCAGCCTCAGCTCTTTTGGCCACAGACTTTGGCCTTATCAGTAAATGAGTGACCAGTGCCTTGGCCACCAAGATTAATAATTCACGCAGGACACTTATCCCCTAAACAGGCACGAGGCATTCTCAGGTCAGCCAACCCTGCCCTGGACCCATAGCATTTATTTTAGCCTTGGGCCCCTATCTGGAAAATAGAACTTGGAAGAGACAATGTTTCAGGGCCTTGCCTGCTCTGTGCTGGGGCCAGGCAGCTCTGATTGAAGTCCAGGCTCTCCAAGAGAGGACAAAATCAAGGAGGCCAGGAAAGCCATTGCTTTGTTACCCAAAGGGAACCCACCACTGAGAACCACTTTTTTGACAACAGATATAGAGGGGATGTGCCCCTGATGTGTGCAGCGCACACTCGTGACTGTGTGCATGGCAATTGTGCTGGTCTGAATACCGGGATGAGACGTTCACTGCCATACACCCAACGTACAGCACTGTGCTGACTCATCGTGGAGCTTAGATGTTTGTTGAATACATAACATGCTTGTGAGAAGAGGTAGGAGCTCTCAAACTACGCTGATGGGAAAGCCTGTTATGCTGTTATGAGGTTATGCTGGTTATTAGTCAGTTTCCCATCCCCCCAAAATGAAAATCCAGGTCATGGACAGAATGCTCTTTCTTTCTTTCTCTTTCTTTCTCTCTTTCCTTTCTTTCCTTCCTTCCTTCCTTTCTCTTTCCCTCTTTCTTTCTCTCTTTCCTTTCTTTCCTTCCTTCCTTCTTCCTTCTTTCTCTTTCTTTCATTCTTTTCTTTCTTTCTCTCTCTCTCTTTCCTTTTTTTTTTTTTTTTTTTTTTTTGAGACAGAGTCTTGCTCTGTCACCCAGGCTGGAGTACAATGGCGTGATCTCGGCTCACCACAATCTCCGCCTCCCGGGTTCAAGCGATTCTCCTGCCTCAGCCTCCCAAGTAGCTGGGATTACAGGCATGGGCCACCATGCCTGGCTAATTTTTTTGTATTTTTAATAGAGACGGAGTTTCTCCATGTTGGTCAGGCTGGTCTCAAACTCCCGACCTCAGGTGATCCACCTGCCTCGGCCTCCTAAATTGCTGGGATTACAGGAGTGAGCCACCGCACCCGGTCTCTCTCTCTCCTTCCTTCCTTCCTTCTTCCTTCCTTTCTTTCCTTTCTCTCTCTCCTCTTTCTTGTTTCTTTCCTTTTTTTCTTCTTTCCCTTCTTCTTTCTCTTTTTTTCTTCCTTCCTTCTTTCCTTCCTTCCTTTCTTCTTTCTCTCTCTCACTCTTTTTTTTTTGATGGAGTTTCACTCTTGTCACCCAGGCTGGAGTGCAGTGGCATGATCTTGGCTCACTGCAACCTTCACCTCCTGAGTTCAAGCAATTCTCTTGCCTCAGTCTCCCAAGTAGCTGGGATTACAGGTGCGCGGCACCACGCCTGGCTAATGTTTGTATTTTTAGTAGAGACGGGGTTTCACCATGTTGGCCAGGCTGGTCTCGAACTCCTGATCTCAGGTGATCTGCCTGCCTTAGCCTCCCAAAGTGCTGGGATTACAGGCGTGAGCCACCGCACCCAGCCTCTCTTATTTATTTATTATTTATTTTTTTATTTTTATTTTTTGACACAGGGTCTCGCTCTGTCACCCAGGCTGGAGGGCAATGGTGCAATCACAGCTCACTGTAGCCTTGCCTTCCCAGATTTCAGCAATCCTCCCACCTCAGCCTCCCCAGCTACAGATGCGTGCCACCACACCTGGCTAATTATTTATTAATTTTTTTAGAGGCAGGGTCTTGCTATGTTGCCCAGGCGGGTCTTGGACTCCTGGGCTCAAGTGACCCTCCCACCTCAGCCTCCAAGTGCTGGGATTACAGGCCTGAGATTTGGAGGGGATGCGCCCCGACGTGTGCAGTGCACACTCATGACTGTGTGCATGGCAGTTGTGCTGGTCTGAATGCCGGCATAAGATGCTCAAGGGTTCTTCTTCCCTTGACCGTCTTCAACTTTAGGTCCTGCGGAAAACCCACATGCAGCAAACTGTGCATTTAAGGAGCACATGGCTCTGAAGAATTGCAGAAACGGCTGGTTGTGCCAGCCTCCACAGCTTGCTCAGTTCCTGGATGTGCACATTTGTTCTTGGGATCGTTCTCTCTCTCTCCGTTCAGCAGTGATGCCTCTCCCAGAGAAATGGTTTTCATTGGTGTGATGAAATTTAATATATGTCAGCGTCTCATATTCACGCTGGCGATGCTGTCTCTGCTCCCCCGCCTCCCGCTCCTTCCCACACCATCACAAGCTGACTCCTCCCCCAACATGCCCTCCCAGGTGGCTGACAGCCCTCGGTTGTTAAAGCCTCTCTGTTCTCAGATTACTTGACATCTTGGCAGCACTTGACCCAGCCAACCAGGGTGTCTCTCTCAAAATGTGGTCCAGCCTGGCTTCTGAGGTGGCTTCCTCCTGGTCCGTGGCTGCTCCTCTCAGTCTCCCTTAAATGTGGGTGCTGGCCAGGTGCCGTGGCTCACGCCTGTAATCCCAGCACGTTAGGAGGCTGAGGCGGGTGGATCACAAGGTCAGGAGATCGAGACCATCCTGGCCAACATGGTGAAACCCTGTCTCTACTAAAAATACAAAAATTAGCTGGGCGTGGTGGCAGGTGCCTGTAGTCCCAGCTACTCAGAAGGCTGAACCAGGAGAATCGCTTGAACCTGGGAGACAGAGGTTTCAGTAAGCTGAGATCGTGCCACTGCACTCCAGGCTGGGCGACAGAGCGAGACTCTGTCTCAAAAAAAAAAAAGTGGGTGCTCCTCTGGGCTTGGCCCTGGTCCCTTCTCTCCTCCTGTACATGCCCTCCCTGGGGTACGGTTTCTCAGGCACGGGCTAAGGCTGGCAAAGCAGGTAGGAAGCCAAGTCACCCTGGTCCTTCCAGGCTACTATAGGATCCTGGGCTTTATGCTAAGTGGTTAGCAGGGGCAGGTTTCAAAAGGAAGAGGAGGTGACATGATTAACTTGGCCTTTTTTTTTTTTTTTAATTTTTGAGACAGAGTTTTGCTCTTGTTGCCCAGGCTGGAGTGCAATGGTGCGATCTCGGCTCACTGCAACCTCTGCCTCCTGAGTTCAAGTGATTCTCCTGCCTCAGCCTCCCGAGTAACTGGGATTACAGGTGCCCGCCACCACGCCCGGCTAATTTTTTTGTATTTTTAGTAGACATGGGGTTTCACCATGTTGGCCAGGCTGGTCTCGAACTCCTGACCTCAGGTGATCCACCTGCCTTGGCCTCCCAAAGTGCTGGGATTACAGGCGTGAGTCACCGCGCCTGGCCTAGTTTGGCATTTTGAAAAGATTGCTGTCTGCTGCTTTGGAGCATGGATCAGGGGCAGCAAGGGCAGACATGGACAGAGCACTTGGGAAGTGACCGCAATGACCCAGGGGAGATGACAGGCCCAGTCCAGGGAGGTGGCCACAGAGATGGCTAACAGCAAAAGATCAGGGAGCTCCTGGAGCAATAAAATTGGGAGAATTGAGGACTGAGTTGGAAACGAGGAAGTGGAGGGGAAGGAAACAGCAAGGATGTCTGCTTGGTGCCCGACCCAGATGGATGGACGGTGTGCTGCTCACCAAGATCAGGAAGAAGGAGGAGGCCCAGGTTTGGGGTGAGAAGCACAGTGCGTGCTTCTGGCTTGCAGAGCCAACTGCTCGTGCCAGAGGCCGCTCAGAAAGCCTGAGCAGACAGAGCTTGGCACCTTCCCTCCAAAACAGCTCCTCCTGCTGGGTTCCTTTCTCAACGCGAGACACCCCCAACCAGGCAGGCTCTCAGCCCAGAAAAGGTCTGGGGAGGCCATGGCCAGAGCCCAGGTGCACAGACAAGGTGGGACTCACCACCCAGGGGGACACACAGACTCTGTCACTGGCCAGGGAGGAGGCAGGCAGTAGGCAGGGAGGTGCTGAAATGGCAGAGAGGCTGGCAAGAGATACTTTGGTGCTGGAATGGGGCTGCCTTCTCTGCTGCTTGTATGAGTCCCAACAGCAGCTCTGGTCAGATCCAGCATTTTCTCACTTTCACTAGGGCTGTTGCCCCAAAATAAATCTTTAGAAGTGGTGGCTGTGTAAATCCGCAGCATTTTGGAATTATATCTCTTGATGGATTTGATCGATAGCTAACTGCCTCCCCCACTAAACCCAGAGCTCCGTGACAGCAGGGAAGGCAAACTTCAAAAATATCAAAAAGCACAACCTTATTAAAAAGGAGAAACACCCCCAGTTCACCAGGAGCACCTTGGATTCAGCTGCTCCTGCCAAGGGTCTGAACTGTGCGGGGGAGGGGAGAGAAACAGGTCACGTGGGCCGGGGTATCTGGGCCCGCTGTGGGGGTGTCAGTTTGCTCATAGGTGGAGACACTCAATGTGACATTAACAGCACCTTCAAGCCCAAGGACCCAGAGATTCTGACACAAGAACTGAGAAGTGATTGCATTTCCGTGACTCAGCGACACCCTCCTACCTGGGCATGAACCCAGCCCTAGCCAAAGATCCAGAGACCCGACTCCCATCTATTTCCTTTTCCTCTCTCCTTCCCCGTCACCAATTCTACTGGTCAGATGTCCCTGGGATGCACCTGTCCTCCCCAGCCCCTCCGTTCCCATCTGAGTTCAGGCCTCATCATCTCCTGCCTGGACCATTTCGTCAGCCTCTTAACTGGCCCCTCCACTTCCAGGCTCCCTTCCATATGTCCGGGCTCCACCCCGGGGGCCATTCTAAAAGGCAGATCAGGCCCATCCCAGTCTGGCCAGCAGCTCCACATTCACTCAGACTCACATCCTGGACCCATGGTCGGGCATTAGAGACCTGCCACGATTCAACATTCCACGGCCTCTCCAGCTTAGGTCCTCATCTCACGCTCCCTCTCCTCTGAGCTCCCCCTGGGAGACTTACAGACACCCCGATGCTTGGCAAGGCCATAGGATGTTTTTGTTTGGTTTTTCTGAGACAGTCTCACTCTGTCACCCACGCTGGAGTGCAGTGGCACGATCTTGGCTCACTGCAACCTCCGAAGGCCATAGGATGTTTGGGTCATTCCCTGGGGAGTCCTGTCAGGCCAGGAATGAGGGGACCCTGGGAACAAGGTGCTGAGTGGCATCAGGGTCTCTGCCTGCAGGCGGGGGATGTGTCTGGGTTGTGGTTGACGGGGAGAGCCTGACCATAGATTCCCCATGCAGAGCTGACGATTAGCAATTAACTGGGAGGAATCTCAGGGGTGAAGTTAATTGGGGAACAGAGGGAGGGCAGCTAGGGTTCCAGGGACTTTGCCCTTGACCCGAGAGTATAAAGAGGAGGGTCTCAGTTCTCCTCAGGGCCCTGGAGGCTTCATTGAGCTGCTGAGCAGAAGCTGAAACACAGAATTCCAAGGTGAGCCCAGGACCCTCACATCCCAACCCCACCCCCAGCTCTGAGTAGGAAACAGCCCAGCACCCCAGCCCCTTCATCTGTGTCCTATCTGTGTCCTATCTGCGCCCACCCCCACCGCGCCCCATATAACATGTCAGTCCAGCCAAGCGCGGTGGCTCCCACCTGTAATCCCAGCACTTTGGGAAGTCAAGTGGGCGGATCACTGAGGTGGAGTTTGCACTAAAAATACAAAAAATTAGCCGGGTGTGGTGGCAGGCACCTGTAATCCCAGCTACTTGGGAGGCTGAGGCAGGAGAATCACTTGAACCCACGAGGCAGAGGTTGCAGTGAGCCAAGATTGTGCCACTGCACTCCAGCCTGGGCAATAAGAGTGAAACTCCATCTCAAAAAAAAAAGGACTCCTGCTCCTTCAGGACTTGAATTCAACTCTTCACACCCCCACAACAGCCAAGGACGCTGGGACAATGCGGGAAGTGCTGAGGCAGATCAGGGCGCTCCACCCCAATAGCCAAGACTCCTGGGGCAGTGCGGGGACAAGGGGGGGCTAAAGCAAGCCTGTCAGTGTTTGTTCATTGCCCCTTGAGGGGGTGGATGGGGAAAGGAATTCATTGTGAGGGGAACCCAGGAACTCGGGATCTGGACCAGGGGACCTCCGTGTGTGCCCAGCTGACCCCATGAGAAGGCAGGTGTCTGCAGCTCCTCCTTGCTCTCCAGGTGGGCAAAACTGAAGCCCGGCCCAGCCCCAGCCCACACCTGCAGCCACTGCCAACACCACGTATTCCCTGGCCCCCTCCAGCCCCAAACAGGCTGGGCGTCCTCAGTTCTCAGTGTCTTTTATCAATGCTATATCCAAGCCTCTGGTTCGGAGCCTGGGCTAGAGCTCAATAATACTCAGTGAATGAGTGAATGGGTGAATGAATGATCACCTCACCACCACCACACACACCCCTCCGAGACTCACATGCAGGTGCCCAGCACAGATGTGCACATGTGAGTCTGCATGTGAGTCTCGGAGGGCTGTGGTGGTGGTGAGGATGGAGGGTGTGGTTTGCTGGGTGTGTGTTTGTGCGTGTGAGTCTCGGAGGGGTGTGTGTGTGTGGTGAGGATGGAGGGTGTGCTTTGCTAGGTGTGTATTTGGAATCATGCACCATGGGGGTTTGTGCAGGTGAGGGAGTGTGGGCATGAGTGTCCCGGACACAGCTATTGTCATTCAGCGTTGCTGAGACCCACTGACCTGCAGACCTCACAGTGGGTGCCCAGGATGTTGTCCTACAGAGAGAGGCTGGGGTCCCCTGCTGTCTCCCCACTCCCAGTCCGTGGGGGGCATGTGATGCGAGGGACGGCATTTGCTTACGTGCCCAGCCCTCAGGGTAAGTGCTGCTCCCACACCCTGGACCCTGCTTGCCCACGGTTGCCCACACCCTGGGTGAGGCCACTTCCCCCGCCTGTTCCTCCCCACCTCCCCACTTTGGGGCCCTAGGAGCTCCTGACCAGGCTCCCTCCCTAGTCCTACACAGGATCCCGGGGACCTCTGCCTATGCCTTCCCCAGCCTGGGCCCTGTAGCCCTTGCTGAGCACACCTGCCCCTGTGGGGAGGTCCTGGAGCGCCATGAACCACTGCCTGCCAAGCTGGCCCTGGAGGAGGAGCAGAAGCCAGGTGGGCCTGGGCTGGGGGTGGCAGAGGCAGCAGCAGTCCCTGCCCTGGCCTCTGCCCACTATGCTCATGGCTTCCCCCATCCAGAGTCCAGGCTGGTCCCCAAGCTGCGCCAGGCTGGCGCCATGCTGCTCAAGGTGCCACTGATGCTCACCTTCCTCTACCTCTTCGTCTGCTCCCTGGACATGCTCAGCTCGGCCTTCCAGCTGGCTGGAGGTAGGGCCCGGGTGGAGGAGACCTGGGAGGGGTTCCTGAAGGGCCCTGGACAACGCTGGCTCATGCTCCCCAGGGAAGGTGGCTGGTGACATCTTCAAGGATAACGCCATCCTGTCCAACCCGGTGGCCGGGCTGGTGGTGGGGATCCTGGTGACCGTGCTGGTGCAGAGCTCCAGCACCTCCACATCCATCATCGTCAGCATGGTCTCCTCTGGCTGTGAGTTGGCCCACCAGGGTGGGGAAGAGCTTGGAGGGGCACCCCAGGAGCTGGGAAGGGTGGCAAATGGGGAGCGCGACCCCAGTAAGGCTGGTCTCCATTCAGCCTGACTCCTGTATCAGCCAGGGACATGAGAGGAGCCCAAACTGTAGCTGTATCTGACCCAGATGATTTATGGCAAGGAACTGGCTTCCCCGATGGTGGTTTGTCTGGGCAAGTCAGGAATCCGTAGGCCAGGGCATTGGAAGGGCAGGCGGGAACTCTCAGGTGGGCGCCGACACTGCAGTCCAGACAGGGCAGCGTTTCTCCTTTCTCAGGGAAGCCTCAGTTCTGCTCGAGGCCTTTCATTCTATTGGATGAGGCTGACCCAGGTTACCAAGGATAATCTCCTTTTCTCAAAGTCAGCTGACTGTAGACGTGAATTGCATCTACAAAACACCTTACAGAACACCCGGGCTAGTGTTGGGTTGAATAACTGGGTACCACAGCCTAGCTAAGTTGACACATAAAACTAACCATCACTGGCCGGGCGCGGTGGCTCACGCCTGTAATCCCAGCACTTTGGGAGGCTGAGGGGAGCAGATCACGAGGTCAGTAGATCGAGACCACCCTGGCTAACACGGTGAAACCCCGTCTCTACTAAAAATACAAAAAAAACCCAACAACCAAAAAGCATTAGCCGGGCGTGGTGGCGGGTGTCTGTAGTCCCAGCTATTCAGGAGGCTGAGGCAGGAGAATGGCGTGAACCCAGGAGGCAGAGCTTGCAGTGAGCTGAGATCGTGCCACTGCACTCCAGCCTGGGCGACAGAGCGAGACTCTGTCTCAAAACAAACAAACAAAAAAACTAACCATCACACTCTGGGGCATGTGTGCACACACAAGCACAAATCTCTATTTGCACATAGGACATGAGCCCACGAGCCCTCATAATGAAGGCCTCACACGCACACGTTCACATCCATACACCATGTGCAGCGCGTGTACATCTACTCGCATGGATGAATGCACACACCTGTAAACTCACAGCCCGTGCCCACATGCACCTGTGATGCCAACGTTAGGCAGACTCAGCAGCATGGGAGGAGCGGCCACTGGGGACTGGGACGTGGGTAGGGGGCCTGACAAGAGTTGTAGTGGTGCAGGAGCTGGGTGACCGTCAAATTCATTAGGACGTCTTCTCTTCTACCAGTGCTGGAGGTGAGCTCTGCCATCCCCATCATCATGGGCTCCAACATCGGCACCTCTGTCACCAACACCATCGTGGCCCTGATGCAGGCGGGGGACAGGACTGACTTCCGGCGGTGAGGGGGGCTGGGGGTTGGGGGCTCATGCCTGGGGGAGGACAGCCCCAGATGCCAGGAACCCCAGGCGTGACTGTGCTCTGGCTCAAGCCTGCCTTGCAATGTGGCCTCCCTGCCCAGGGCCTTCGCGGGGGCCACGGTGCATGACTGCTTTAACTGGCTGTCAGTGCTGGTCCTGCTGCCCCTGGAGGCTGCCACTGGCTACCTGCACCACATCACTCGACTTGTGGTGGCCTCCTTCAACATCCATGGTGGCCGTGATGCTCCTGACCTGCTCAAGATCATCACAGAGCCCTTCACGAAGCTCATCATCCAGGTGACAGCAGGGCCTGGCATGGGGTGAGGGTGGGGGTAGCAAGGGACCCAGCCTCCTTCACTCCCCCTGCCCACATCTTGCCCACAGCTGGACAAGTCCGTGATAACCAGCATTGCCACTGGTGATGAGTCCCTGAGGAACCACAGTCTCATCCGGATCTGGTGCCACCCAGACTCCTTACAGGTGAGTCCCAGGCCTAGCCCCAGGTAAGAGGACTCCCTCTTCAGACTGTTGGTTTCATTGTCTGTTCAAAATGCTCCAGATAGACCTTGAAGATCATTTAGCCAAGAGAGGGCAAATACGTGGCCCTTCTACTGTGCTTACAGTAAACATTGCTAATTCCTCCCAACTTCCCACATTGCCTTAGGCAGACATCACCAATCAATTAAAGTTGTTATGTAATTGATCTAGCCCAGTGGTTCTTGAACTGTGGTCCCAGGCCAGCATCTTGTGTATCGTGTGGGAACCTATTAGAGATGCAAATAACCCTGCCCTTCCCTAGACCTACTGAATCTGGAAACCCCTGGGAGCGGGGCCAATGGCCTATGCTTCAGCAGTTCCTCTAGGTGTGCTCAGTGCTCAAGTTTGAGAACCGCTGATCCAGTGCAACCCTTGGGTTTCACAGGTAGAGACACAGGTTCAGAGAGGCTAGGAAACGTGCCAGAGCTTATCCTACCATGTCAGGGCCTGAGCACCCTAGAGGGGTTAGTGACTCAGCTGGGCCATGTTTTGGGACCCAGGTAATGTGGGGAGGAGGCAGAGTGCTATAAGGATACCAAGGAAAGTAACAGGAAGGTGAGCTGCATGGAGAACTCCTTGGAGATGTAACAGCCGCTTGTGCTGGCATTGGGGGTTCCTTCTCCTGGAGACTGCCACAGGCGGGAGTCCCTTGTTCTTCTGCACTGTTTCTGCTGCTTCTAATACTGGGAAGATCTGTTTGAATCAAGCGGATGCTCATGGACCACCCATTATGCCAGGCTGATGAGGAAGCAGGCAATTAGCACACTTCCTTACTCAGCTGTAAAAAGGCAAATGCTTCATCCAAACCACAATGCACCATATTTGCTTCTCCCTGATGCTTGCATGTGAGACATAACTCCATTTACAATGAGATGTGAGGAAATCCAAGCCACAGCACAGCACAGCACAAGCCCTTCCCCTTCCCCTTCCCCTTGCTGCTTCTTGTGACTGGACCTTTACCCTGGTGCGAACAGAAAACACTCATCTGACTCGCCCTGCGATGCTCCTTTGCATCTGAAGTTGCTCCAGCTCAGCCTCTGAGTGTTCAAAGCAGCCTTACATAAAAAAAACCCCAGTGGGCAGCTTTTACGCTGACTTCATGACCTCTTTAATACATCAACCACTTTCTCACGAGCTCTCTGAGCACTCTTAGTGCTCTCTGAATCACCACAAACCTCTCTAATTCATAGCAAAATCTGGAAGGGAGAGAAATCACACACTTTGATCTTCGCAAAAAGCAAGCCATGGAAGACAGCTCTGTTCCTCACTGCCCCTGAGCTCCCTGCCGGCCACCTACTGCAGCTTCCGGCAGATCTCAACCAGCAGCCTCCACGTCCTCACTTGAAGTCATCCTCACCCAGGTTCACTCTGTGGAGGCCGTCCTTGGGCCTTTCTCTACGGCTGCAGCTGACACTTGTCCAGCTGGTTTCTCTTCCTCACTCTACCAGGAAATGCTTTCCTTAAACGCTTTCTGCAGGGCAGGGTCTCATTTCCTTGGCTTGGAGAGTAGCTGGTGGGTGGGACCCAAGCTCTCACTTTCATCCTCTTTCTGGGACAGTGCCCCGAAGGAGTGTGACTCACACAGCAGTGGATGTGCTTGGTCTTGCAAAGTGTGAAGTGCGTCCTGGCTCCTCCTGCCCAAAGACGGGCCAGAGAGTCTCCCTGTGCTCCCTTCCAACCTGTTCCCATTGACTCCAACTTTCACCATGCTGGACCTGAACCAGCCCGAAACAGTCTCCAGGGAAGCTATGCACCAGGGAGAGGAGGCAAGTCCAAGGCCTTCCAGATGGGGAAAGCAGCAGCAGCGGCAGTTGAGTGTTCAGACACTTGAGTCTCCTGGGACCCTGACACCGTCCTGGGAATCACCTTCTTACGTGGCCACACTGTGGACTGTCAACTATACCTGCCTGGATTAAACAAGCATCTTTTGAGGACTTGCAACCTGGGAGGCAGGGATTATCACGTCCCCCATTTTACAGACGAGGAGCACTGAGCCCCAGAGAAGTGCAGTGGCTTGCCCAAGTCTATGTAATTGAGGTAGGATACAAATCCTGGTAGAATCCTGACTATCTCGTTACCTCTCTCACTCACCGGCCTGACATTCTACTATGTATGTCTGCTTCCCATGCTGCCCATCAGGCCTGAAGGCCACCAGGTGACCACAGCCACGTGGAGACCACACCAGAGGTAGCGGGTGTTGCTCTAAGGAGAAGTTCTCCTTTTCGCCACCAGGTGGTGCTGCTGGCACAGTGCTCTCCCTCAGCTTCCAGAAGAACAAAGGCCCTAGAGCTCCCCTTCCTCTGAGGGGAGACTGCTGCGCTGGCCCACATCCTGACAGTCTCCTGTGAGCTTAATCACCTCCTTCAGTCCCCAGAAGGGGCCTCTTTAATTTAGGGTGTCCCTATAGGCACTTAAATCCCAACTCCCTCTTCCAAAATGCTTCCAACTAGCCCCTGGGAAAAGGTGGGTAGCATTATGGACTTCATGCTGCAGAGGAGGAAACTGAGGCCCAGAGAGGCTAAGTGTTTGCTCTGGTGACACACAGCTGGGAACGGCTCAGCTGGGGTATGGGCCCAGGGCTGTCCACAGGCCCATTCTGTTCTTCCCACAGAGCCCACCACCCGCTTCAGGCCTCTCCAGCCTCTCCTACCCCACCCCAGGCCCAGGCAGGGATGGGCACATCTTGGGAAGATGCCCCCAGATCCTGGGCCTCCCAGCTCTTTTATCTAAGCTGGAGTTTCCATCTTCTCCCTCTGCCCCACAAGGAAGCCCCAGGGCCTGCTCCCTCCCGGCAGTTCACTCTCTGCCTGGCTTTGTCCCTCCTGCCAGCTTTATCTTCCTCTCTTGTACTTTAGGGTCTCCGGGCTCCCAGCCAGGGCCACACAGCCCCAGGCAAGAAGGTCAAGGTTCTAAAAACCCAGAGGGCTTGGCCCTGCTGCTGCCCCTGCCAGCCCTAAGTTGGGACCCCAGTAAAGTTCCCCATTCTCCTCCAGCCTTCCCAGGGTCCCACAGTCCTACCCACAGAGACCACTGGGCCCAGCCCAGGTTAGGTCAGTGGGGCACACGTTGACCAGGCACCTCCTCATTCAAGGGGTTGTCTGCTACCTCAGCATCCAGGCTGGGTACTCCCAGGAAGGTCCAGCAGGCTCCTCCCCAACAGGGCCAGGGTTCTCAGGTTCATCTGCAGGGGCCACTGGTCCTGACCTAGGAAGTCAGTCACACACACAGCCTCCCAACCATGTGATCCTGAACGGGCCCAGCGAGGGAGAGGGTCACTCCATATAAGAAGACAGTTTACCGAAGGCTCATCATGAGCCAAGCCCTGTGACGAGCGCTTTAAACACATTCCCCCTGTAACCTTTACAGCAGCTCTTCTATTACCCTGCGTTAGAGAAAACAGGCTCTGAGAGGTGGCATGGCTTACCCAGGGTGGTTGGTATAAGAAGCAGGATTTGAACTCAGATCTGCCTAACAGCAAACACCTGGCTCTCTCTCTCCCTTACCCTCGCAGCAGTTACCGTCGCTTTCCTAGCCTGGTTTTCTCATCTAGCCCATCGCAGCCTATTTTTTCCAGGCTTCTTGGCCTGCCATTCAGGCCCAGTCTTGATGGGTCCCCAAGGCCCTGATGTGGCGAACTGGGAGCCACATTGCCCCATTCAAGGGAGCACATCCCGCTAAAATAAACCCGGATGTTACACCAGACGCCATAAAAGTTCTTACCTTGGCCAGCGTGGTGGCTCACACCTGTAACCCCAGCAACTTGGGAGGCCGAGGTGGGTGAATCCCCTGAGGTCAGGAGTTCGAGATCAGCCTGGCCAACATGGCGAAACCCCATCTCTACTAAAAATACAAAAAATTAGCTGGGCGTGGTGGCAGGGGCCTATAACCCTAGCTACTCGGGAGGTGGAGGCGGGAGAATCGCTTGAACCCAGGAGGCGGAGGTTGCAGTGAGCCGAGATTGTGCCACTGCACTCCAGACTGGGCAACAGAACAAAAACTCTGTCTCAAAATAAATAAATAAATAACTTCTTAACCCAACAAGGCTACAAATGAGTTGTCCACAGGCCAGACTGGCCTGCTTCTGCTGACCTTCGTTGAATTGTAAAAGATAACTCAAAGTGGTCGCCAATATTTACAGATTGGGAGTTTGTTGCTTTCGGGAGTTTTTCATTTTTTGAGATAAGGTCTTGCTCTGTCACTCAAGCTGGAGTGCAGGGGCGTGATCATAGCTCACTCCAGCCTCGACCACCTGGGTTCAAGAGATGCTCCTGCTCCAACCTCCTGAGTAGCTAGGACTACAGGTGTACACCACCATGCCCTAATTTTCTTTGTGGAGACAAGGTCTTGCTATGTTGCCCAAGATGGCCTCCCACTCCTGGCCTCGAGTAATCCTCTCACCTCAGCCCCCCAAAGTGCTGGGATTACAGCCATGAGCCACACTGCACCTGGCCCAGATTGGGAGATTTCATCTAGAACTTCAGAGTTGTGGCTTCTCTCATAGAAATTGGGCAATTTAGCCACACTAGGCTGCGTCCCTGGATGGTGACAGTGATCAGGAGCTGAGTAGCTACTGCTGACTCTACAGGCCCAGCAGAAACTCTCCCCACCTCTTCCACACACAGCCCGAGCTGCTCACTTAGGTTACCGGCACGGACCTGTGGCCTTCTGAATTGTAGGGCCTCCCTGGGGAGCCCCTTTGTCTCACTGACAGTAGGTGGGCAGAAGAGACGTGTGGGCTGGGCCCTCTGACCCCTTACACCCCCTGAGAATAAGGAATTGATCTAGAGGAGAATGGAGCTTGGGCTAAGGGTGTCTTGGAGGAGAGGAAGGAGCCAGGATGCCGGGGAAGGGGCACCGAGAAAGGGATGGGTAATAAAAGATGAGGAAGGGGAAGTTTTCAGAAAAAGAGGAACATGTTCAGCAGCACCCAATGCCACTGAGAGAGGGAGGAAAAGAAAGACAGGAAGCCACTGGATGTGGCCCCAGGGAGAGCTGGGCCAGTGGAGTGACAGGGCAGAACACACAGAGGACCAGATTCTTGTGTGGCAGGCACTTTCATCCACATGTCCTCAGTGGAAGAGACAGGCTCAGAGAGGGCAAGAGACCCATCCATGGTCACAGAGCAGGAGGCCCATCTCCATCTTCCCCATCCCTCCCCAACTCCCATCTCAGCCCCAACCTCAGGCTGTGTTTTCCTAATTCACTAAGTCACCCTCCTCCTAATCTAGGCTCCCACCTCCATGTCCAGAGCAGAGGCCAACTTCAGCCAGACCCTTGGAAATGCCACCATGGAGAAATGTAAGTGCCTGCAACATGGGAGGTGTCTTGCATGGCAGGGGCAGAGCCTAGCAGTGGCAGGGCAATCCCACACAGCCACTATTGTGTCCAGCCCCAGGAAGCATGGCTGTCAACCAGCCCAGCTCCTGAGCCTGGGTCAAGCTCTGGTGTTGAGGCTCAAGGAGCCTGAGATGGGGCCTTAGGATCAGAGCCCAACTGGGTGGCAAAGGTGGGGACCTGGGAGCCAGGTGTGGGGTCAGCTGTCAGGAGCTCCACCCACTGCAGGCAACCACATCTTTGTGGACACTGGCCTACCGGACCTGGCTGTGGGGCTCATCCTGCTGGCAGGATCCCTGGTGCTGCTGTGCACCTGCCTCATCCTCCTCGTCAAGATGCTCAACTCCCTGCTCAAGGGCCAAGTGGCCAAGGTCATCCAGAAGGTCATCAATACGGGTGAGCTGCGAGCAGTTGACTGGGCAGGGCCACAGGATGGGCCTTTCCAGATCCTGCTAAGTCCTGTGACTGCCTTGATCTGGGTAAACCCTACCATCTCTGAGACTCAGTTTCCCGATGTGAACAAAGAAGGTGGTTTCTGAGGCCACTGAGGTACTGACAGCTGGAGACCTGTGGCTGCCTCTGGCTGTGGTTCCATTTTAGCAGGTGGAGATGCTCAAGGACCATTGTTTGATTCAATCAACAAAGAGTCCTTAAGCCCCCATTGTGTGACAAGGGAGGTGTAGTGCCAGGTATACAGAGGTGAGACAAACAGAGTTGGGTCCTGCCCTGAGGGGCTCACAGCCCAGCAGGGGGAGGAAAGCAATGAAAAATACGTGAGATTGGCAAATGGCTCACACCTGTAAATCCAGCACTTTGGGAGGCTGAAGCAGCAGGATCACTTGAGCCCAGGAGTCCAAGACCAGCTTGGGCAACATAGTGAGACTTTGTCTTTTTTTTTTTTTTTTTTGAGACAATTTCACTCTTATTGCCCAGGCTGGAGTGTAATGGCATGATCTTGGCTCACTGCAACCTCCACCTCCAGGGTTCAAGTGATTCTCCTGCCTCAGCCTCTCGAGTAGCTAGGATTACAGGCGCCGGCCACAACACCCGGCTAATTTTTTGTATTTTTAGTCGAGACAGGGTTTCACCATGTTGGCCAGGCTGGTCTCAACCTCCTCACCTGATGATCCACCTGCCTCAGCCTCTCAAAGTGCTAGGATTACAGGCATGAGCCACCGTGCCTGGCTGAGATTTTGTTTTTACAAAAAATTTTAAAATTAGCTGGGCATGGTGGTGTGCTCCTATAGTCCCAGGTACCCAGGAGGCCGAGTGGGAGAATTGCTTGAGCCTAGCAGGTTGAGGCCGCAGTGAGCTATGATGGCACCACTGCACTCCAGCCTGTGCAACAGAGTTCAAAAATAAATAAATAAAAATAGAAAAAGAAAATGAATTGGGAATACGAAGGAAAATGAATTAGGGGGATAAATTCAGAGAGCGGTACCTGCCAAGGACATAGCAAAAATGGCAGTGCAGTAGGGTGTGGAAGAGACGGCTTCCAATGCGCTGTTTGAGGCCGCTCAGTGCAGCTGGCATTTGAACAGACACAAGTAGCCACGATGCGGATGAAGAGCACTCTGGGTGGAGAAACAGTATGTGCAAATGCTCAGAGGCAGGAACCAGCATGGCAGGTCCATGGCACAGAAGGGTGGCCAGTAGCTGGCAGGAGCAGGGTGAGCAAGGGGATTGGCTGAGTGGGGTCAGTGAGGTGGCACGTAAGGGGCCAGAGCATGGGGTCTCCAGGCTCTGCTCAGAGCCTGGACTTTATTGAGGGTAACATGAGCACTCAGAAGACTTGGGGCAAGGGAGCAACACCATTTGATTTTCATTTTCCCTTTTTTGTTTTTTGAGACAGAGTCTTACTTTGTCACCCAGGCTGGAGTGCAGTGGTGCAATCTCAGCTCACTGCAACCTCTGCCTCCCAGGTTCAAGTGATCCTCCCACTTCAGCCTCCTGAGTAAACTGGGATTACAGGTGTGCACCGCCACACTCAGCTAATTTTTGTATTTTTAGTAGAGACAGGGTTTTGCCATGTTGGCTAGGCTGGTCTTGAATACCTGGCCTCAAGTGAACCTCTCGCCTTGGCCTCCCAAAGTGCTGGGATTAAAAGTGTGAGCCACCATGCCCAGCCTCTTCCTATTAACCATAAATTTTTTTTATAGAGATGGGCTCTCACTATGTTGGTCAGGCTAGTCTCGAACTCCCAGCCTCAAGTGATCCACCCAACTCAGCATCCCAAAGTGCTGGGATTACAGGTGTGAGCCACCTTGCCCAGCCTTGGTTTTCATTTTAAACTTCATGCACTGGGAGGGGCCGCATGACAAGTACTAGAATAAGGGGTATCATGGGGCTGTGGGAGCTCAGAGAAGGGAGAAAACGTCTGCTCCAGAGCAGGGGGTCAGGGAAGGCTTTCCAGAGGAAGTGACATCCATGCTGAGTCTGAGGATGAATATTCAGATGCTGAGTAGGATATTCCCAGCAGAGGGAACAGCCCCATCAAAGGCACAGTCACCTGACGGAGCCAGGCTGAGAAAGGCCTTTAATCCAGGAGCAAAGAGGCCAAGTGGAAGCAACTGCAGTGGGAGCAAACCCCCATGGAGGTCGTCTCTCCCAATGCCCCCACGGAGATCTGCTCTCCCAGTGCCCCCGCAGAGGTCCTGTCTCCCAGTGTCCCCCAGAGATCCGCTCTCCCAGTGCCCCCCCAGAGATCCGCTCTCCCAGTGCCCCCGCGGAGGTCCTCTCTTCCAGTGCCCCCACAGAGATCCGCTCTCCCAGTGCCCCCGTGGAGGTCTGCTCTCCCAATGTCCCCCCTCTGACCCCAGCCTGCTGGGATGCGGTTTCCTTGCAGACTTCCCTGCCCCCTTCACCTGGGTCACAGGCTACTTTGCCATGGTGGTGGGCGCCAGCATGACCTTCGTGGTCCAGAGCAGTTCTGTGTTCACCTCGGCCATCACCCCACTCATCGGTGAGTGCCCATGTAGAGGTGGAGTGGGGTGGGCCAGGGCTGGCAGGGAAAGGGCCGAAGGAGACGCTGGGGGTCCCACTTCCTCTCCCTCTGTCCCCAGGTCTTGGTGTGATCAGCATTGAGAGGGCCTACCCGCTCACACTGGGTTCCAACATTGGCACCACCACCACGGCCATCCTGGCTGCCCTGGCCAGCCCCAGGGAGAAGCTGTCCAGCGCTTTCCAGGTGCGCTGGGAGTGTAGCCTCGCCTGGGGCAGGATGGAGCTGCCTCTGGGGTGTGGGGCCTGACAAAGGTGTGACAACATGGAACAAATATTTTGACTGCCTACTAAGGGCCACCTAATATGCTCAATGAAACCATTATGGGCAAAGTAGACCCAATACCACCCTCGAGACCTTAGCATCTAATAGGGAGACACTGCTCATAATTACACCAATAAATAGCAGTGAGTCGGATTTGCACCATAAGGAAGAGGAAAAGGAAGAGGCACTACAAAAGAGGGCCTGGAGCAGTTTGGGGAATCCATTGCGGGGGTCAAGGCCGCAAATGGCAAAGGGGAATTATTCTAGGAGCAAAGGAGTAACTGACAAGCCAAGGCACTGACTGAATGAGGATCCGGAAACTGACATCAGTCCTTTAGCTGCTGGATTTTGGCAGTATCTGCTGGGGGATTCCTGTGCGAGGGGTCAGTGGGGAAAATGTGGGGAGCTCAGGGCAGTAGTTATTTACCAACTGGTCTAGAAGTATTTCAATATTTGCATAGCCAGCATAGCCACCTCGGGGTGATCTCGGGGCAGGGGGCACATCACCCCTAAGTGGAAACTTTCCTGCTGCCCAGACCAGATCGGGGTTCCTATCATCTACCCCTGCTGGCCTGACACAGGACCTGGGAGCCAGTGCCCATCTCAGCCCCTCTGCCTTATCCCCTGCAGATTGCCCTCTGTCACTTCTTCTTCAACATCTCGGGTATCCTTCTGTGGTACCCGGTGCCCTGCACACGCCTGCCCATCCGCATGGCCAAGGCGCTGGGGAAACGCACGGCCAAGTACCGCTGGTTTGCCGTCCTCTATCTCCTTGTCTGCTTCCTGCTGCTGCCCTCACTGGTGTTTGGCATCTCCATGGCAGGCTGGCAGGTCATGGTAGGTGTGGGCACGCCCTTCGGGGCCCTGCTGGCCTTCGTGGTGCTCATCAATGTCCTGCAGAGTCGGAATCCCGGGCACCTGCCCAAGTGGTTACAGACATGGGACTTCCTGCCTCGCTGGATGCACTCCCTGAAGCCCCTGGACAACCTCATCACCCGCGTCACCCTATGCTGTGCCAGGCCTGAGCCCCGCTCACCCCCGCTGCCCCCCAGGGTCTTCCTGGAGGAGCTACCCTCTGCCACACCCTCCCCCCGTCTTGCACTGCCTGCTCACCACAATGCCACCCGCCTCTAGGCTGTGGGCCCAGACTACAGCCTGGAATGGGGAAGGCCTGGGGTGGAAAGGCAGGGGAGGGAGGGTGTGTGTAGGTATGTGCATGTGCCTGTGCCACCCTGGGTGCCAGTCTCTCCTCCTGTAGCTCCACAAAGCTCTGGGCTTGTGTGAGAGTGTGGGTGTGTGTGCATGTGTGGGGGTGAGTCTGCATGTGCACCTGTCATGTGTAGAAGCTTGTATTTGTGTACAGGTGTGCCAGACCATGCACGTGTACACAGACACACCTGTGGGAGGCTGTGTGCAGGCTGCAGGATATCTGGGTATGATTTCAGGTCCTCTGCACGTGTACACATGACTAGGATAGGCAGGAGTGAGAGTGGGTCTGGGTATATGACTGTGCAGCTGTTTGTGCATAGATGTTGGTGCCTGCGTTACTGAATTTGCACACCTCCTTGCCACCTTCCTTCCTCCAAGATACCATCTCCTCATCCTAACCCAGGTCTTCAGCACCACCACAATTAATTCCCTTCCCAACACTTGCCTGATGGAAAAAAAACAAAGGAATTAAAACTCTCCTTAGGCATTCGGAAGTCTTTTTGCTCTCCATCAATGGCAAAGGGAAGACCAAGCCATGGGGTTCAGCAGCACCATCTCCCCTCAAAGACTGGCTGCAAGAGCAGCCTGCCCTGCCCAGGCCAGGTGCAGTTCCAGAGAAGCCAGCCCTACAGGCTCACCCCAACCATCTGCCTGGCCCTACCTTAGTGAGTCCAAACCACAATTCAAACTCCCTGGAAGCCCCTCCTAGGCCTGGGGCCACCCCCAAGGCAAGTGTAAGGAGGATTCTGCACCCCCATCCCCTGACCCCCACCTGGCTGAACTTCCTCTGGTCTCCCTCTGCCCTCTAAATTCACCCACCTCAGCCACACATCACTCCTTCTTGCTGGAATAAGATCAGGGCTCCAGAATAAGTGACAGGTGGGGTCTGCCATCAGGGCCGCTGGGGGAGGGGACGGGAAGGGTGGGGGTGGGCAAGAGAGGCCATGCCCTGGGCCCCAGCACATGGAGGGCAGGGACCAGACACCCTCCCTCCCACTTTTGTCCACTATCTTTGGGCAATAAACCAGGCCTCAAACTTACCCAAGCTTTTCAATTCCCCCTCCTCCATAGGTCACCCTGAAACTGAGGCCTGCAGAGTGAGACTCCCGGGTAGGGATGCCAGAGTTCCTCCCTCTAGTCCAGGGACTCCTGCGGGGCCTTTTCGAAGGCCTGGGGAAGGCAGGATGTAAGGTCTCAAACCCAATTGCGATGGTCTTGGACATGAGCCCTCTCAGTAGGCTCCCCTTGGAAGAATGTGGGCAGAGATGCAGAGGCCTGTGAGCCCCAGAACTGCTTTACAAGCCACCAAGCCCATCCTGTCACCCACTCACACCTTGCTAGTGCTTGAGGTATGAGTGGAGGGGGGAGGAGCAAATTGGCCTCCAGCCCGACACCCTGATGCGGAGAGGTGTTCGCGGGACGGGGAAGGGGCTCCCTTTACTTGTCCTGCCTAATGTGTGGGAATATCTGTGAGAAAGGACGCTAAGGCTGAAACAGACTTTGAGAAGCCCCCACCCCTGGACTCTTCCTCAGCTGCGGAGTCCCTAGGACCCTGGGAAGGCGCCAAGGAGCAGCAGTCAGGCCAGGAGCCTCTGCAAGGCGTCCATGGGAGGGCAGGGTGTAGGGCACAGGAGCCTGGCAGCCTCTAAACTCAAAATCCCGGCTCCACCAGGTAACCGTCTTGCAAAGACCAGTTTCCTTATTTACAACTCCCCCCACCGCGCAAGTGGAGGAGGAGCCAGCCGCGCCCAGGTCACAGTTTATTTGGCCCGCGCTACCAGTGGGCGGCCTGGCTGCCCGGCTAGGCGCCCCGCATGCGCAGCCCGCGTATGAGTTCGTGCACCGTCTTGTTGAGGATGCCCCCATGTACGCCGCGTCGGCCCATGAGCACCAGGAGCGCGCGCGGCGCACGGCCCACGCACACGGCGCGCGCGTCCAGCCCCTTGGTGCGTGCGTCCAGCACGCCATCACCGTCGGCCAGCAGGTGGTCGCGGATGACGCAGCAGCGGCGGCCCCCCACGCTCAGGCCCGCCTGCAGGAAGGTGTGCCTGTCCGGCCCCGTGAGCACGCCCACCTCCTGCGGCGAGATGGCCGCCAGCAGGCCCCCGGGCCGCGAAGCCCACACGCAGCTGTTGTCCGCATGGCCCACGATGGCCACGTCGTCGATGCGCTGGTCCCGCAGCACTGCACTGATGTAGACCTTCCAGTCGCCCATCGCGCTCCGAGTGCGCCCAGCCGCCTCGCGCCTCTCAGGGCAATATAGGGGCGCCAGGCGGGGAAGGCCTGCGTCGCTGTGACGCATGCTGGGCGGGGCCGTGACGTCACACAAGGCGCCGTCCCGGAGCGACCACCCAGGCTGGGGCACGTGGGGCGTGGGCGTTTAGTGCTGGCGCAGTTCTAAGGTTATCCTGTAGGATGGGTTTGGCAGAGCGCAGTGGCTCACTCCTGTAATCCCAGCGCTTTGGGAGGCCGAGGCGGGCGGATCGCTTGAACTCAGTAGCGAGATTATAGTAAACTATTATAGGATCGTGTCGCTGCACGCCAGTCTGAGCCACAGAGCGAGGCCCCGTCTCTAAAAAAGCAAAAACAAATTTTAATTTAAAAACATTTTTTTGCGATGAGGTCTCACTATGTTGCCCAGGCGGGTCAGGAAGTCTTGAGCTCAAACAGTCCTCCCGCCTCAGCCTCTCAAAGTGATGAGATTACAGGCGTGAACCACCGCATCTGGCCAATCTATTTTTAATTTTAAAAAGCTGGTTTTGTGAAAAAAGGATGTTGTGTCTGGACAGCCAGACCTTCACTTGTAAGGGAACCAACCATTCAACCCCCAGATTGTGGTTCTTAAGCATGAGAGAACATCAGAATCCCCCGCAAGGCTGTTAAACAGATTGCTGGGTCCCACCCCAGACTTTCTGTTCAGCAGTATAAAGTGTAGCCCGAGAATTTGTTATGTGTAACAAGTTCCCTGGTGATGGTACTGCTAGCCAAGGGGCTCTCAGACCCACTACACTAGTGCGTGTTGGGGTGGGGACAACGATATGTCACCCAGCCCTTAGGGTCCACGCCACAGTCAATGCTCTTTTTTTCTCTTTTATTTTCTTTTTTCTTTTCTTTCTGTCTCTCTCTTTCCCTCCCTCTGTTCCTTCCTTCCTTCCTTCCGGTTCAAGTGATTCTCCTGCCTCAGCCTCCTGAGTAGCTGGGACTACAGGCGCACGCCGCCGTGCCCGGCTAATTTCTTGTATTTTAGTAGAGACGGGGTTTCATCGTGTTGCCCAGGCTGGTTTCGAACTCCTGAGCAATCCACCTGCCTTGGCCTCTTAAAGTGCTAGGATTACAGGCGTGAGCCACCGCGCCCGGCCAATGCTAAGTATTTCTAACCACGATTCTCAACCTTGGCTGTACATGGAATTATCTGAGGAGTTTTAAAAATATACCACTACCCATGCCCCATCCCTAGACATACTGATTTAATTGGTCTGAGGTGGAACTTGGGCATAGATTGGCTCCAAACGCTCCCCAAGTGATCTTAATGTATGGTCTGAGAACTACTGCTGTGTAAACAAAATGTTAGTTTCTCATAAGGAATAACATGCAGCTTCTCCTTGCACAGGGCTTTGTATACAGTATCCTAGGCTCAGTAAACATTAGCTGGGCTGGCATCTAGATTTTGCACGTTAAGATCTCATAGACCTTGTTCTCTGAGAGCTGTGGAGAAGCTGTGAATCGCTTTTCTGTCTTGGCATTTCCCGGCGGGACCCATGAAGAAAAGAGCTTTCCTTCTCAGCATTTTCAAAGCACTTTATTGAGTTCCTGCGCCATCCTGGCGCGGAGCTGGCCGCACTGGGGGAATGGGACACAATCTTGCCTTCCATGCCCCAGCCACTCTCCCACTGCGGAATCACCAAGGAGGGAAAGATGAGTCCCTGAGCAATCAGGAAACGGTGTGCTCCCGGATCCAGGCCAGGTAGTAGGCCACATCGGTGTAGACGCCTGGCTTGTTGCGGTCACCACAGCCCGATCCCCAGCTGATGATGCCTTGCAGGGTGAGCCGGCGCTCTGCAGCTTGGTCCTCACACACCAGCGGGCCTCCGGAATCACCCTGGGTCGGAAACACGCAGCTCAGCGCTGTGGACCTGAGATTTGTGCTTGACGGCCTCGGGGAAGGGCGCCAACCGGGCTAAGAGCTCACCTGGCACGCATCGGTGCCGCCCTCGAGGAACCCTGCGCAGAGCATGCCGGGGAGGATGGAGGATCCGTGCACGTCCGGGGCTGAGCAGCGCTCCAGGGAGAGGAGGGGTACCTGCGCCTCCTGCAGGAAGCTGGCATATTCCTCCGCCCCTGCGAACACAGAGCGCCTTCTTCACACCCCATCTGACAACGCTTGCCGTCCGGACGATGGACAAAGCTGCTCCAGGCGCTTGTAAACCCACTCATGCCCTTCCTCTCTCGCAGCAAGCCCGAAGGGGAGGAGGTGCCATTAATTCAATTTCATAGGCAAGGAAGCTGAGGTCCAGAGAAAAGCCAGGATTTGAATGGGCGGAGCGGAAACAGAAACCCCACCCCCACCACCCATCGAGAGTCGCAGAACCTGGCTCCCACACTAGCCCGGAGCGCGGGGCCAGCGTCCCAGTTGGCCTTTGCAGCCCGGCGCCCAGAGGGAACCAAGAGCAAGTTCGGTTCTCCCTGTATCCCCAGGAGATTTGGGGATCCCAGCAGTGAATCCCAGGCCCTGGGATTCTACCTGGGATTCACCTACACATTCTCACAACCCATCAGGTCAGCGCCACCCATTCTGTAGGCACCCGGAACGATACCAAAGTCGCGGGCTTCTTCCGCCTAACCCAGTGATCAAAGGTCTCCTCCCCTACCCCTGCCCCTAGCAGTTGTGCCTACCCTCGAACTGGTGGCCCCAGCCGGCCACCTGGCAGAGCGTGGTCTCGGAGGGTCGCGCGGCGCCGCTTGGCAGGCACACCGGCTGAACGTAAGGCGACAGGAGCGCGCAGCTGCCGTCCGCATCCTCCTGAAGGCGCAACAGAGCTAACCCGGGCGGAGAGGAGCGTGAGGCGGGGACGCCGGGGCCCCAAGCTCTCTTCCCGTCCCCGCGGGGCGCCCCCACGCACCCAGGTCGTGCTGGTAGCTGACGGGCGAGAAGGCCTCGTGCAAGCGGTAGGAGCGCACGGCCAACGTCTGGCACTGCTCACAGCTGTGGTTATGGCGTTCCTGGCCGAGCACCACCGTCAGATCCTCGGGTGCGGGCCTGCGCGGGGGTAGGGGAGAGGCAGCGCTCTCAGACCTGGCCACAAACGTTCTGGGGAAGCCCCCTGCTCCCGAACCCCAATCCCGTGTTCCAGCTTCCTCCCCGGGAGCTCCGGAGGGGCGTGGAAAGAAGGGTGGGGCGGGAGAAGGTAGGGCACGGGTTCGGGTGCAGCGTGGAAGCTGCGCTGGGAGACGGAGGAGCCGCGGCCCCTGGGGCGGCTCTGGGAGGGCGGGTACTCGCCGGTCCTGCAGGCAGTGAGCGGCCGTCAGCACCCAGCAGGGGGCGATGAGGCTGCCGGCGCAGAAACTGTGGCCCCAGTACAGCGCGGCGATGTAGGGGTGCGCCCCGCGCAGCGCCACCAGCCCGCCAACGACGCGGGTCATCGAAGACAGACTCTTGCGGAGCCGCTGCCCGCAGCTCAGTGGGCCGTTCCTGGTCAGGGAAGGCGGCTGCTCCCGCTTCGCCGGCAAGGCTGTGGAGGAGCAGGGGCTGAGGACGGGGAGCCCGCGGCCGGCTGGCCGGAATCTAGCTCGCCCGGCGCCCTCTCGGGTCCTCCTTCCCCCCCACTTCCTAACCTCCCGGGGTCTGGGACTGAGGCGGAGTCCGGGTCGTGGGCTGAGGCTTCGGCGGTGCCGGCTGCGCGGGCATGAGTGGGACATGAAGCCTAGAGGACACCGGGGTCGGAGGCGCCGCCTGGGTTGGGGTCTGGCACTGTGCCAGGTCGCAGTACTCCCAGCTCAGCCGGTCGCGGTTCAGCACGAAGCACCACGGGCGGATGTCGTTGTCCGGGTTCCTGTAGCCACACGAGGGGGCGCCGTTAGAGCGCCGGGAGCCCGGAGCCCTGGGGCGGAGGGGTCACCCAGCCCCACGCGGCGCACCGGCAGAAGGCGTGGCCGCCCAGTCCCCAGTTCCGCGCTTGCTCGGCAGTCACGTTCCGGTAGGTGGCCTCCGAGGCCCACGGCTGACAGGGCGCACCCGAGAGCGTGGTCCTGGCCAGGCCGCGGTAGCTGAGCCCGCGGCCATCATAGCAGCTTGCCTTGGTGTCTGAGGAGAAAGGGGGCTCCCTGGGCAGCCAAGGCTGGGCTCTCCTGCCTCCCTCTCATCCGCTTTCCGCACTCTCCCTCCTCCTTCCTGGCAAGCCCGTCCCACCTGGGGGCTGGCCTTCTGCTTGCCCCAGACCCTCACTCACCCACGTCGCAGAAGGGTCCGGTGTAGCCCACAGGGCAGTGGCACAGGCGGTGGCCCTCCACCTCTAGGCAGCGACCCCCATGGAGGCACGGGTTGGTGCGGCAGGCTTGGGGAGGGAACGCAGTGAGCCACCCCTGGGCCTAAAGACCACCCCCCCCCACCCCCCCCCCCACCCCCCGCAGAGAGCTCTCCTTCCCGGCACACCACCCGGCCTCCTGCCAGCCTGTTTTCCTGACGCTCTTCCCTGGCCAGTTCCCAACCATCTGCTCACCCTGGCTGGCCAGCCGCTGGCAGTGGGCATCAGGACCCTTGCACTGGCATCTGGCCACAGCTGCTTGCTCAGTTCTATACCATATCTCATTCTCGTGGAAAAACCGGAGAAGCTGAGGCTCAAAGCACTTCTCTGGGGACAAAGAGGGACAGTGGTCTCAGGAGAGTCTAGGACCATGCCAAGTCTCCGAGTATCCAGCAACCTATTCTGTAGGCCCAGGGTTGCCCCTGTCCCCCAGCACCCCGCCCAGGTCCTCCACATCTCCTCACCTTTCTGGCAGTGGTTTCCAGTGAGGTGTTGTGGACAGAGACAGTGGGGGCCGCTCGGCGTGTTCACACAGGTCCCTCCTTTCTGGCAGGGGCTGTGTTTGCTGCAGTGGTCTGAGAGATGGACATGGTGGAAGGAAGAGCAGGGAGCTGAGTCACACAGCTGGGGGCCAAGGCCCTTCTTGAACCTACTTGCCTTGTGGCCTTGCTACTCCAAGTTTCCAAGGTTAGTTTACCCACCTGCAAAATGGGACCACTCCTTCCCAGAACTCTCCCTCTGGACTTCCAAAGGGTATTGTGGAGGGAGAGAAGGGGCTGGGCCCAGAATCCCAGGTGTGTGGGGTCTGGTGATACCAGGAGAGTAATGAGGCTGGAGGAGAGAGCCCCGGGCCACCCCAGAGGCTGTGTGTAGCACCTTTCACTTTCTTGGGCTCCAAACAGTATCCCCATTGCTGGTCCTGATCAAAGTTGGGGGTGGTAGCACACCTGTAGAAAGAGACAAGGCTTCCCTGCTCTACCCAGGGGCCTGGCCCACCCTGCCCTATCACAGTCCCCTCTCTCCAAGCAGAGTTCCTTGGACAGAAGGACAGGCAGGGTCCATGTCTCCCAGGCCCCTGCTCCAACTCCTCTGCGTAGTCTTACCAGGGCTGAGGGCCTGGCCGGCCCTTGTGGGTACATTTGTGGTACAGCTGCCGGTGGTACTGGAAGGGGAAGTGGCAGGGCTCCCCGGTGACAGTGAGAACTGCAGGGACAACACACTCTCTGAGGACTTCCCCTGTACTCAACTGCACAGGCACTGTCCCTCAGGGTCTGGTCAGGAAAAGGACAGACCCTCAAAAAGGTCGCTGTGCATTGAAAACACTTTCTGCTTTAAAAGTTGGGTTCAGGGCCGGGCGCGGTGGCTCAAGCCTGTAATCCCAGCACTTTGGGAGGCCGAGGCGGGCAGATCACGAGGTCAGGAGATCAAGACCATCCTGGCTAATACAGTGAAACCCCCTCTCTACTAAAAATACAAAAAAATTAGCTGGGCGTGGTGGCAGGTGCCTGTAGTCCCAGCTACTCGGGAGGCCGAGGCAGGAGAATGGTGTGAACCCGGGAGGCGGAGCTTGCAGTGAGCCGAGATCGCGCCACTGCACTCCAGCCTGGGTGACAGAGTGAGACTCCATCTTAAAGAGACAAAAAAAAACTTGGGTTCAGGAGTCAGATAGCTGGAGTAGCCTCCTGACTCCATAACCTGCTAGCTGTGTGACCTTGGGTAAGTCTTCAGTCCCAAGGCCAGAAAGAGCACTTGCCACAAAGTAGGCACTTAATAATACTTGTTGAATGTTGAAGTCACTGTTAACCACTCTGATCTGAGCCTTGGTTTCCTTATCTGTAAAACGGCAGTAATAATAGTACAGTTGATCCTCATTCTTCTCTGTTTCTACATTGAGAATGTGCCTACTTGCTAAATTTTATTTGTAACTCCCAAGTCAATACTTGAAATGTTTTCATGGCCATTTGTGGGCATGCACAGAGCAGTGAAAAATTTGCACATTCCCAGTTAAGGTTCAACAAGGCGTCACGCTGCTGCTGCTTGTTTCAGCTCTCCTGTTGAATGAGTGTCCTTTTCAGTCTACTTAGTGCAACGTTTTTCACACTTTGTGCTTTTGCTGGGGATTTGGCTTTTGGAAATGGCCTCTGAGCCCCCTGCTGAAGAGCTGTGTAGTTCCTAAGCACCAGAAGGCTACCTTAGGGAGAAAGCGTGTGTTAGAGACACTTGATTCAGGTGTGAGCTATAGTGCCATCAGCTTAGCATTGATGAATCAGCAACACATATATTAAATAAAACGTCTTTAAACAGAATCATACATAAAATGAGATTATATGCTGTTGGTTGATGAAAATGTTGTGACCAGAGGCTCACAGGAACCTAATACTGTTTGCTAGTTCAATGTTCACTGTGATTTTATAGAACACAACCACCGCGAATAATGAGAATTGCCTGTGTCTTCTTCAGAGGAATTGTCGTGGGGCTTCATGAGATAATGCCATGAATTGCTGAGCAGTGTCTGGCACAAAGTACCTGCTCAATAAGCTTTTGCCACTATTTTGTTAAAGGCAAAGTGCACTTGCCAAGGACCAGACCAGAACTAGGACAGTAAATGGAAATGGATCTGAGATGGACCTTTAAGATGCAAATGGGGGCCAGGCGCAGTGGCTCACGCCTGTAATCCCAGCACTTTGGGAGGCTAAGGTGGGCGGATCACCTGAGGGCAGGAGTTCGAGACCAGCCTGGCCAACATGGTGAAACCCTGTCTCTACTAAAAAATACAAAAATTAGCTGAGCATGAAGGTGTGTGCCTGTAATCCCAGCAACTCGGGAGGCTGAGGCAGAGAATCGCTTGAACCCAGGAGGTGGAGGTTGCAATGAGCCCAGATCGCGCCATTGCACTCTAGCCTAGGGGACAGAGCGAGACTCCATCTCAAAAAAAAAAAAAAGATGCAGATGGGATGGACGGACAGAGAGGAGGGGGACCTTAGGCAGGGGATTAGGCAAGGATAGGGCACCAATTTTGGGTAAGGCAAGAGAGAGGAGAAACTTTTGGGTGTGGGGTGAAGAAAGGAGGCTGAGGGAGTTCAGGGTTGGAATGTACTGGGCCTCAACGCCATGCTTAGGGAGTCAACCCCACCAAGTCAGGCCCACCAGGGTAGGGTCCATCTGGTTCACAGGCCCTGCTATGTGCTACGCTCTAGGTAAATTTCTTTTTTTTTGAGACGGAGTCTTGCTGTGTTGCCCAGGCTGGAGTGCAATGGTGTGATCTTCGTTCACTGCAACCTTCACCTCCCAGGTTCAAGCAATTCTTCTGCCTCAGCCTCCCGAGTAGCTGGGACTACTGGTGCATGCCACCATGCCTGGCTAATTTTTGTACTTTTAGTAGAGACAGCATTTCACCATGTTGGCCAGGCTGGTCTCAAACTCCTGACCTCATGATCCACCGACCTTGGCCTCCCAAAGTGCTGGGATTACAGGCATGAGCCACCATGCCTGGCATGCAGGTAATTTAGTGTCTGGAAGAATGAAAGCAATGGGGAGCTATGGCAGAGCTTGAGGAAGGGGGAAATGGCAGGTACCCTTCATCTAAAAGGTACTTTCATAATAAAAGCTAATATTTGTAAAGCATTTCCATGCACCAGGTGATGGGCTGAATACCTCACATGGGTTTCCCTTCTCAACAACCCTAAGAGGTTTACTATTATCAACCTGGTTTCACAGAAGGGGAAATTGAAGCTTGGAGAACTCAAATCACTCGCCCAGAGTCACCCAGCTCATAAGTGATAAAGCTGGGCTTCAGAGGCATTCAGATGCCAGAGACAAGCTCTTGATCCTTCCTTGCCCATTGAAGGCCCTGGCCTCTGTGTGGCATGAATGATGCCCACGAGACGTACTGGGGAAAGGAAAAGAAGGGGAGAAGCTGGGGAAACTGAGGAAGGCTGGCAGGAGCCCAGGTGTGATGGCACCAGCAGCACATATCTCAAGCACCTGCTCCGAGCCAGGCTTGTGGGCACTTAGACACAGCCCATGCCCTGCCCTCAAGGATCACACAGCTCACGATCACTCTAGTGCCCATGGGCATAAGACCTAGCACCAGGTAGGCACTCGACTAGACTGCCCTGAGACTGCACACACTGCACCATACACATCCCCACCCAAGGGTTCTTGGGAGGAGGAGCCAGGCCACTTACCGACTGTGTGCTCTTCAGCTTTGTACTTATGCTCCTTGGGGGCTTTCCAAGGTGGAATCTACAAGGGAGAGAAGAAGGCAGGGAACTGACTAGAAGTCATAGCCTGCCACCGATCTGTTGCTAGTCTGCAGCTTCCTCTCACAGCCCAGAAATGCAGAGATTTCTTCCCAAGACCCAAACCCTTTCTACCTCCCCCCGTTGTCTTCTTAAGGCCCATCTCCCCCAGAAATGCAGGCTGTGCCCTTGTATCCACCCAGTCTGGTTGTCTGTCTCCTCTGCCTGGGCCTTCAGGGCTGGCCTCACCTTTCCACATAGGCCTCCCAGTCACCTGGACCCACAGGTCATGAGCAGAGGCCATGGCTCATGGCTGTGATAGCGACCCCCGAGAACAATCCTGGGACAATCCTGGTTCCCACAGCACTCACCGAAAGTGTTGACTCCAAGCTCACCAGCAGGCACCCCAGGAGCAGCAGAGCCCTCATGGCGTCCGTCCGTTGGTCCAGCTGCCTAGCCAGGAGTCCAGATCAATAGGACTGGCCAAAGGTCTTGGAAATAGAGATTGGTCAAACTGCCCTCCTGAGCCTGGTGGGGCACAGGCTGTTTGTGGAAAGCCAAGTGGAGCGACTTCCGTGGTCACCCCTTGAGGGCCGGAAAGTTGGGAGTTTGTGGGTGGGGGTGAAATGAAGAGCTGGGCTCCTCCTCTCTTTTCTAGATAGTGGGACTGGAAGCAGAAGAAGGGACGTTCTTATGCTCTGGGTCCTGTGGAGATCAGGAGGTTAAGGAGATCAAAGATCATGGGGATCTTGGAGTCCACTGTGAAGTGTGTTCATTTTCTATTGTCATGTAACAAACTACCATAAACTCAGCAGCTTACAACAATACCCACTTTTAATTTTCTTTTTTCTTTTTTTTTTTTTGAGACGGAGTCTCGCTCTGTCGCCCAGGCTGGAGTGCAGTGGCGCAATCTCCGCTCACTGCAAGCTCCGCCTCCCGGGTTCAAGCGATTCTCCTGCCTTAGCCTCCCGAGTAGCTGGGACTACAGGAGCCCACCACCACGCCCAGCTAATTTTTTGTATTTTTAGTAGAGACGGGGTTTCACCATGTTAGCCAGGATGGTCTCGATCTCCTGACCTCGTGATCCACCCGCCTCGGCCTCCCAAAGTGCTGGGATTACAGGCCTGAGCCACTGCACTGGGCCATGTGTCGCCTTTTAAGAACTCACCTGACTAGGTCAGGCCCACCAAAGCCGTTCTCCTTTTTTTTTTTTTTTTTTTTTTCTGAGACAGAGTCTGGCTCTGTCACCCAGGCTGGAGTGCAGTGGCACGATCTTGGCTCACTGCAAGCTATGCCTCCCGGGTTCACGCCATTCTCCTGCCTCAGCCTCCCGAGTAACTGGGAATACAGGCACCCGCCACCACGCCCAGCTAATTTTTTGTATTTTTAGTAGAGATGGGGTTTCACTGTGTTAGCCAGGATGGTCTCGATCTCCTGACCTCGTGATCCGCCCGCCTTGGCCTCCCAAAGTGCTGGGATTACATGTGTGAGCCACCATGCCTGGCCCTGCCATTCTCCTTATTTTAAGGTCAAACAATTTGGGACTTAAATTACATGTGCAAAATTCTTTCACAGAAGCATCTACATTCATGTTTGACAGAATAACTGGGAGGTGTGCAAACACCAGGGGTAGAGATCTTGGGGCCATCTTAGCATTCTACCAACCACAGGAAGTGAGGCAAGAAAGCAAATGATTTAATGAGAAAAGTGCTAAGCCAAGGGGCACTAAGATGTGCAGCTGGAACATGAGAAGAAGACAGGGTGCACGTGTGCTGCCCAGCACCTGTCCTGGTTCAGTAATGACACTTTGATTTTTCCTTTAGCAACGATTCCTCTCTTACTTCTTCCATGGGCTCTAGTGCTGCCAACTCTACCCTCAGAACTAGAGCTAGGGATGTGGCCTAGGTCTGGTCAATCAGAGCATGACATCTCTAATCCACAGTGATTGGTTCAGAGATAAGCACATACACAATTTAGGCCAATTAAAGTGCTAGCTTGGGACTTTTGCCAGAACTTTTGGGAAAGCAAAAAAGTTGCACTGGGTTTACTAAGCACAGAGCATGTGGGTCTGAACACGTTGATGATCACCTTTGTCACTGTCTAGGGAGGGCCTGTTTGAGAATGAAGCCTACACATAGGAAAAGCAAAGCAAACAGGGCAGGAAGGATGGAAAGATGCTGTGGTAGACAGCCTCAAAGACAGCCCCCATTGATCCTCACCACCTAGGATTCATGCCCTTGTATAGTGTCTTCCCACATTGAGTTAGGGCTGTTCTGTGTGTCCATCAGAATATGACAGAAGTGGCTGGGTGTGGTGGCTCAGACCTGTAATCCCAGCACTTTGGGATGCCAAGGCAGGCAGATCACTTGAGGTCAGGAGTTCAAGACCGGCCTGGCCAACGTGTTGGCCAAACCCCGTCTCTATGAAAAATACAAAAATTAGCCGGGCGTAGTGGCGTGTGCCTGTAATCCCAGCTACCCGTGAGGCTGAGGCAGGAGAATCGCTTGAACCCAGGAGGTGGAGGTTGTAGTGAGCAGAGATCGTGCCATTGCACTCCAGCCTGGGCGACAGAGACTGTCTCAAAAAAAAATATATATGGCAGAAGTGAGGGTGTTGGACTTCCAAGCCCAGGTCATAAAAGACATTGCAGTTTCTGCCTCAGTCTCTTGGGTTGCTCACTCTGGAGGAAGCCAGCCATTGTGTTGTGAGGACTCACATGCAGCCCTGCAGAGAAACCCATGTAGGGAGAAAGGAAAGCACCCTGCTGACAGCCAGTGCCAATTGGACAGCCACATGAATGAGCTGCCTTGGAAGTGGATACTGCAGCCCTCGCTGACATTTGGCTTGCAATCTTATGAAAGACCTCAAGGCAAAACTGACCATCAGAAACTGTGATAAATCATCATTAAATGTTGTTGCTTTAAGCCACAAGTTAGGGTGATTTGTTACACGACATTTGAGAACTAGTACTGATGGATTGATTTCTCATGACTTTGAGAGCCTAGATCCTAAAACCAGAAGTACCCTTAAGACTTGATCAGTTATGGCTAGGCACAGTGGCTCACACCTGTAATCCCAACACTCTGGGAGGCTGGGGATCACTTGAGGATCACTGGAGCCCAGGAGTTCAAGACTGATGTAGGCAACATAGTGAGATCCCATCTCTCCAAAAAAATTTAACATTAGCCAGGCATGGTGGCGCGTGCCTGTAGTTCCGGCTACTTGTGAGTCTGAGGCAGGAGGATTGCTTGAGCCCAGAGGTCCAAAATGCTGTGAGCTGTGATTGTGCCACTGCACTCCAGTCTGGGAAGCAGACTGAGACTGTATCTCAAAAAAACAAAAAAAGACTTCTCAGTTATATGAGCCAATAAAACCAATTTGAGTGGACTTCTGTCACTTTCAGTTAGAGTCCTAAGTTATACAAAGTAATTTATGGGAAATGAAGACTGAGTGTAGCAATTTATTAATTCTGCTGGAAGAGAGGCAGGCTGTGGAAGACTTCTTGGAACAGAAATGCAGAAAGAGGAGGGCAGGAGAGGAGGGGCACCTTTCCAACCACTGGTTTCAAAGGTAACCGGTTTCAAAGTCATTGACGTGACAGCTGTTAACTCCGTGATGAAAGTGAAACTATTAGATATATTGACGAGTCATTAAAGCGAAAGTACCTTTGTCACCTTTTTTGTTGTTTCAAAAAGACTCGGTCTCATTAAGTTGCCCAGGCTAGCCTGGAACTTCTGGGTGCAAGTGATCCTCTTGCCTCACCCTCCTGAATAGCTGGGATTACAGGTGCATGCCACCATGCCTGGCTCTGTCAGTTCTTGATTGCTCCTGAGTATAGACCCTGGCCCTAAGGCCACTCCCACATTGGCTCCTTCCTCTTGGGGAGAAGGCAGCTGTTCCTCTACATGGAAGGGGCCTTTTGAACAGGTCTTCGCCACAAGTAGGGGTTTGCAGGCAGAGTGAGTAATACAACTGCACAGAAGCCTGAATGCAGCGTGTCAAATGGGGAATGTGGTGAGCATAAGGTGCCTTGCAGGGAGTGTGAGATGAGGTGTCAGGTGGACATTAATGGGCATTTGGATGTTCAACATCCGTCTCCCTTCCTCTTCCTCTCCCAGTTTCATTTTGTGATCACCCCTCCCCAGCTGTGGTGGTGAAAGGGTACTTTATTATTATTTTTATTTAGTTATTTATTTGAGATGGAGTCTCGCGCTGCCACCCAAACTGGACTGCCATGGTGCGATCTCGGCTCACTACAACCTCCACCTCCCAGGTTCAAGTGATTCTCCTGCCTCAGCCTCCCGAGTAGCTGCCATTACAGGCCCACGCCACCATGCCCGGCTAATTTTTTGTCTCCTTAGTAGAGACCAGGGCTTCACCATGTTGGCCAAGCTGGTCTCGAACTCCTGACCTCATGATCTGCCCACCTCAGCCTTCCAAAGTGCTGGAATTACAGGTGTGAGCCACCACACCCAGCTGAAAGGGTACTTTCTAGAGCCTAATGGACCAGAACAACCTCTCCCTACCATAGTATAGCCAGAGGGACCTAAACTCAGCCAATAGTGTTTTCTCCCAGGGCTCCGAATCCTGATCTAGCCACACAAGGATGGCAGGAAAAGCTGGAGGCCTGGCATTGCACCACCTGTGCCCTGACCAAACCATCCCGGCTACATGGCATTAAGTCAGGATGCCTTCCAAAAACCGAGCGTATGCAGTAGGGCAATTCGAATTCATCATCCCACGTCACCAGATGTCTGGAGCAGCGGGACTCCAGGAACAGTGCTTTCAGTGGTTCAACAATGTCATCAAGAACCCAAGTTCTTTCTCTTTTTGTTTGTCTTCTGTGTGCAGACCTTCAGGCTGCCTGCCCTCATGGTCACAAGATGGCTGTCACAGCTCCAGGAATCACACTTCAACTCAATTATGTTCAAGCAAAGAAGAGGCACCTTCCCTTCCACTAGCTCCTTCTTAGGAATGAGGAACCCTCCCTCAAATCTCAAGCAGACCTCCCCTCATGCTTTCTTAGCTAGAACTGGCTCACATGACATCCCTAAGCCATGTTTGGTAAGGATAAGGGGATCCCCATCACTGGCCTAAACCTATTAACCCTGGATCTGGGTCAGAGGCATGTGAGGTAAAGTGGCCACTGGAACAGAACTGGGACTCTGCAAACAGGGAAGAGGGGTGGCGTGGATATTAGGTGGACAACTTCGGTGTCTGCTCAAGGGAAATCACTGTACTTCCTGCTTCCTAGTCTTCCAGTGGCTCTTAATTCCTGCACGTTTCCAAGCCTATTCCTTCGAGCTGATGCCGTGAACTCCCAAAGACCTTCTCACAAAGTAAATTCCCTTTTGTTGAAGCAGCTAGAGTCATTTTCTGTTGCTTGCAACCAAGAACTCTCTCTTCCTCATGCTCCCAGCCTACTTAGCCACCTAGTTCTGTTCATTCCACTATTTAAATATTTTTCTTTTTTTTCTTTTTTGAGGCAGGGTGTCAGTCTGTTGCTCAGGCTAGAGTGCAGTGATGTGATCATGGCTCACTGCAGCCTTAGCGTCCCAGGCTCTAAGCAATCCTCCCACCTCAGCCACCTAAGTAGCTGGGATACAGACGTGCAGCACCACACCCAGCTAATTTTTTAATTTTTTGTAGAGGTGAGGTGTCACTGTGTTCCCCAGGTTGGTCTCAAACTCCTGGGCTCAAGCTATCTCCTCAACCTCAGCTTCCCAAAGTGCTGAGATTACAGGTATGAGCCACCGCACTAGGCTACATAAATATTTCTCAAATCTCTCCATCTCTCTCAATTTCTACTGCCCCTTCTTTGACTTCCAGAAAATTCAAGGTAGCTACAGCTGTGAAACATAATTTGAGAGCCTGTGATGGATGTCTATCATTTCCTGTTTACCATTCATTCTCCCTGCTTCTAGAAATGGCCCTCAGTGTTTCTTTGGGGAATCGCTCCTCCCCACCCTGCGTCAATATACATAAAATAAAGCCTACCCTATCCCTTGGCTGAGGGTGGAGTGGGCATTTGATCTAGACCTGGCCAATCGGAACACCACCTCTGTCTTCAGCGATTGGTTCAAATGAACACCTGAATTAGGTGGGCGTGGTGGTGCACGCCTGTGGTCCCAGCTACCTAGGAGGCTGAGGTGGGATGATGGCTTGAGCCTAGAAGGCAGAGGTTGCAGTGAGCCAAGATCGCACCACTGCACTCTAGCCTGGACGACAGAGCCAGACCCTATCTCAAAAGAAAAAAAAAAAGAACACCTAACCCACATCGAACCAGTGAGAGGCAGCCCCAGGATTTTTGCTGGAATTATAAAGCTAGAGGCCTTCTCTTTCCTTGGAGGTTGCCACATTCCTAACAAGTGAGCCTGGAGCTGCTGGCAGCCATCTTTAACATCTCAGAGGGAGAACCTACCTGAGAATAAAGATAATAAAGATTAAAAGCAGAGCCAGGGTATGGGTGCTGGGTGCAGTGGCTCACGCCTGTAATCCCAGCACTTTGGGAGGCTGAGGTGGATGGATCATCTGAGGTCAGGAGTTCGAAACCAGCCTGGCCAACATGGTGAAACCCTGCCTGTACTAAAAATACAAAAAAATTAGCCGGGTGTAGTGGCGCGCCTGTAACCCCAGCTACCTGGGAGGCTGAGGCAGGAGAATTGTTTGAACCTGGGAGGCAGAGGCTGCAGTGAGCTGAGATTGCATCACTGCACTCCAGCCTGGCAAAAGAGTAAGACTCCGTCTCAAAAAAAAAAAAAAAAAGAGTGGAGCCAGGGTATGAAAAAGACAGATTTTGGGCCGGGCATCGTGGCTCACGCCTGTAGTCCCAGCACTTTGGGAGGCCAAGGCGGGTGGATCATGAGGTCAAGAGATCGAGACCATCCTGGCCAACATGGTGAAACCCCGTCTCTACTAAAAAAAAAAAAAAAAAAATTAGCCTGGAGTGGTGGCACGCAACTGTAATCCCAGCTACTCAGGACGCTGAGGCAGGAGAATTGCTTGAACCAAGGAGGCAGAGGTTGCAGTGAGCCGAGATTGCGCCACTGCACTCCGGCCTGGTGACAGAGTGAGACTCCATCTCAAAAAAAAAAAAAAAAGAAAAAGAAAAAGACAGATTTTGAATGACACCATTTGAGACCCAGCATCCAGAGACACTTGAAGTCAGAACCACCGCCTATGCTTTTCTGTTACTTGAACCCCAAAATTCCTTTTTTTGCCTGAGCTAATTTTAGTTTCAACCAAAAGTCCTAACTTATGCTGCCAGAGTTCATACACTGTTACCAGGAAGTTCCCAAAACAAAACAAAACAAAACAAACCCCTTCATGTGATCATGATGGGTAAGTCAGTAGTTTAAAGGACAGGAAAATACTGACCTTAGAAGCAGGGTAGGGAAGCACCGGACTTGAGTCAGGAAGGCTTCCACTCCCACCTTGGCCACCGCCCCACAGTGTGATGACGGCTAAGGAGCTCGGCCTCTCTCAATCTGCATTGCCACATCTCTGTAGGGAGGGATGGGCACTCATGCTGTCTGGTAGACTTGTCGAGGTGTTTGAAAGGGATTGCATGTGAAAAGGCAGAGCCTGGCGTGTGGTTGGAGCTCAATCCATAGAGGTGTACAAAGAAACTTTCCAATGTGGATACATTTTTCTCTATAATTTCTGCACACTTGTCCCCAGATCTTCTTGCACATCTGGCTGTCTTCCACCAATTGCTGTAGACCAGAGCAGAAAGGCAGTGTCCCCTTGACCTGGCTTCTGTCTTTCTGCAGCTGGGCGGTGGGTCCATGGGATGAGAAACCATTGAGTCCTGCTCACAGGTTTCTGGATACACACAGACACACACAAATCCCCTTCCTCTTTATTTTTTTGAGACAGAGTCTCGCTCTGTCTCCCAGGCTGGAGTGCAATGGCACGATCTTGGCTCACTGCAACCTTCGCCTCCCAGGTTCAAGCGATTCTCCCTCAGCCTCCTGAGTAGCTGGGATTACATGCACCTGCCACCACATACAGCTAATTTTTGTATTTTTGGTAGAGATGGGGTTTCACCATGTTGGTCAGGGTGGTCTCAAACTCCTGACCTTGTGATCTGCCCACCTTGGCCTCCCGAAGTGCTGGGATTACAGGTGTGAGCCACCATGCCCGGCCCCCCCTTCCTCTTTAGCAGGGACTTGGGACATAGATTTCATGTGGTTGCAGAACTGCCTGTTCAAGGAGACGTTGGGGGGATCAGAAGGTACCCAGCCTGCCATCCTTCACACCTTGGCTGGTGGTACTGTTGCTTCCCCAGTCAGACTGTTGAGATACAGTCTTTTTTTTTTTTGAGATGGAGTCTCGCTCTTGTCACCCAGGCTGGAGTGCAATGGCACGATCTTGGCTCACTTCAACCTCCGCCTCCCGGGTTCAAGCAATTCTCCTGCCTCAGCCTCCCAAGTAGCTGGGATTACAGGTGTGTGCCACCACACCCAGCTAATTTTTTTGCATTTTTAGTAGAGACAGGGGTTTCACCATGTTGGCCAGGCTGGTCTCGAACTCCTGACCTCAGGTGATCCGCCTGCCTCGGCCTCCCAAAGTGCTGGGATTACAGGCGTGAGCCACCGCTTCTGGCCAAGATAGAGTCTTTACACAAATAAAAGCCCGTCTTTCTTCCAGACCAGTGCCATCTGAGAGAACTTTCCGTGATCATGTATGTTTTCTCTGTGTTGTCTAATACAGTAGCCACTGATCACACAGGGCTATTGAGCACTTGAAGTATGGCCAGTGTCACTGAGGAACTGAAGTTTGATTTTTTTGTTGTTAGTTTTGAGACAGGGTCTCAGTCTGTTGCCCAGGCTGGAGTGCAGTGGTGCCATCATAGCTCACTGCAGCCTCAACCTACTAGGCTCAAGCCATCTTCCCACCTCAGCCTCCTGAGCAGCTGGGACTACAGGCCGGAGCCATCATGCTTGGCTACTTTTTGTAGTTTTTGTAGAGACAGAGTTTTGCTGTGTTGCCTAGGCTGGTCTTGAACTTCTGGGCTCAAGTGATCCTCCTCCTACTTTCAAATGATCCTCCTCCTGCCTTCCAAAGTCCTGGGATTAGAGACATGAGACACTGCACCTGGCCTTGATTTAATATATATATTTTTTGAGATGGAGTTTCACTCTTGTCCAGGCTGGAGTGCAATGGAGTGATCTCAGCTTACTGAAACCTCCACCTCCCGGGTTCAAGTGATTCTCCTGCCTCAGCCTCCCAAGTAGCTGGGATTACAGGTGCCTGCCACCACACCCGCCTAATTTTTGTATTTTTAGTAGAAACGGGTTTCACCATGTTGGCCAGGCTGGTCTTGAACTCCTGACTTCAGGTGATCCACCCGCCTCGCCCTCCCAAAATGCTGGGATTACAGGCATGAGCCACCTCACCCGGCCAAATTTAATTAATTTAAGTAGCCACATGTGACTAGGTGCTACCATGTTGGACAGTGCAGCTCCTGATGGAAGCAGGAAGAAGCTCAGTGTGTGGCTGCTAGTGCACACCGAATGAGAAGGAGAGGGCATGAAATAACGCTGGAATGGGAAGCAGGGCCCGGATCAAGTTGGGCCATTGTGGGCCACGGGGAAGAACATAGGGTTTTTAACATTTTAATTGTTTATTTTTTGTAGAGCTAGGTCTCACTATGTTGTTGCCCAGGCTGGCCTTGAAATCCTAGGATCAAGTGAGCCTCCCACCTCAGCCTCCCAAGTAGCTGGGACTACAGGTGCCCACCACAACACCTGGCTAATTTTTATATTTTTAGTAGAGATGGGGTTTCACTATGTTGGCGAGGCTAGTCTCGAACTCCTGACCTCATGATTGGCCTGCCTTGGCCTTCCAAAGTGCTGGGATTACAGGCGTGAGCCACTGCTCCTGGCCAATTAAGCTTTTATTTTATTTTTTTGAGACAGAGTTTCTCTCTTGTTGCCCAGGCTGGAGTGCAATGGCACGATCTCGGCTCACCGCAACCTCTGCCTCCCGAGTTCAAGCAATTCTCCTGCCTCAGCCTCCTGAGTCGCTGGGATTACAGGCATGTGCCACCACGCCTGGCTAATTTTGTATTTTTAGTAGAGATGGGGTTTCTCTATATTGGTCAGGCTGGTCTTGAACCCCTGACCTCAGGTGATCCACCCACCTTGGTGTCCCAAAGTGCTGGGATTACAGGTGTGAGCCACCACTCCCGGCCATAAACTCTTTTTAAAAAAGATATTTATGGGTCACAGTTTCTATGGGTCAGGACCCCGGCACTGTTTAACTGAGTGCCACTGGATCAGCATCTCTCACAAGGCTGCATCAGAGGGTCAGCTGAGGCTGCTGGGGGAAGGATCCACTTCCAAGTTCACTTACAAAGCTGTTGGCTAGAGACATCAGTTGCCTGCCACATAGGGTCTCCCCATCTCACAACCTAACAGGTGGCTTCTCTCAGACTGAGCCAGTGAGGGAGCAAGAGGAGTTACATAAGATGGTAGCCACAATCTTTTAGTAATCTCATGTTGGAAATGACATTCCATCACTTTGGCTGCATTCCTTCCATTGGAAGTGAGTCAAGCTGGGTGCCATGGCTCATGCCTGTAATCCCAAGACTTTAGGAGGCCAGGGAGGGAGGATTGCTTGAGCCAGGAGTTTGAGACCAGCCTGGGCAACAGAGGGAGACCCTATCTCTACAAAAAAATTAATTAGTTGGGTATGGTGGCATGCGCATGTAGTCCCAGCTACTCGGGAGGCTGATGTAGGCGGATCGATTGGGCCCAGGAGGTGGAGGCTGCAGTAAGCTCTGATCGAGCCTGAGTGACAGAGCAAGACCCTGTCTCTTAGGGAAAAAAAACGTGGCCTGGCCCAGTGGCTCACGCCTGAAATCCCAGCACTTTGGGAAGCCGAAGCAGGCGGATCACCCAAGGTCAGGAGTTTGAAACCAGCCTGGCCAACATGGCGAAACCTCATCTATACTAAAAATACAAAAATTAACCAGGCATAGTGGGCAGTGCCTGTAATCCCAGCTACTCGGGAGGCTGAGGCAGGATAATTGCTTAAACCCGGGAGGCGGAGGTTGCAGTGAGCCGAGATTGCACCACTGCACTCCAGCCTGGGCGACAGAGCGAGACTCTGAAAAAAAGAAAAGGCCGGGGGCAGGCCAGGCCTGGTGGCTCACGCCTGTAATCCCAGCCCTTTGGGAGGCAGAGATGGGCAGATCACTTGAGGTCAGGAGTTCAAAACCAGCCTGGCCAACATGGTGAAACCCCATCTCTACAAAAATTAACTGGGCGTAGTGGCACGCGCCTGTTGTCCCAGCTACTCGGGAGGCTGAGGCAGGAGAATTGCTTGAACCTGGGAGGCAGAGGTTGCAGTGAGTGGAGATCAAGCCACTGTACTCCAGCCTGGCAACAGAGCGAGACTTCCACAGAGTGAGACTCCGTCTCAAAAACAAAAAAAAAGAAAAAAAGAAAAAGAAAAAATGCCGGGTGTAGTGGCTCACACCTGTAATCCCAGCACTTTGGGAGACCAAGACAGGCGGATCAGGAGTTTGAGACCAGCCTGGCCACATGGTGAAACCCCGTCTCTACTAAAAATACAAAAAATTAGCCAGGCGTGGTGGTGAGTGCCTTTAATTCCAGCTACCCGGGAGGCTGAGGCAGGAGAATTGCATGAACCCAGGAGGTGGAGGTTGCAGTGAGCTGAGATCGTGCCATTGCACCCCAGCCTGGGTAAGGAGAGCAAAATTCCATCTCAAAAAAAAAAAAAAAAAAGTGAG
Source organism: Gorilla gorilla gorilla (assembly GCF_029281585.2). Classification (NCBI taxonomy): domain Eukaryota; kingdom Metazoa; phylum Chordata; class Mammalia; order Primates; family Hominidae; genus Gorilla; species Gorilla gorilla. Next base: position 181,201,788 of record NC_073228.2, read on the forward strand.
TCAGGAGGTCCACCTGACACTTAAGGGGATCTCAAGGGTGTGAATACAAGGAAGAAGCAGAGATCCACGGACCAGGAAGAAGCAGAGATCCGTGGTGGCAGGGGTACCTTAGAGGTTGCCTACCACAGGCAGCCACTGGAGAGTTCTGAGTAAGAGAGTGACAGGATCCGGCTGATTGTTTTTAAGACAGGCCATGCAGTCACACAATGCAAGATTAAAGGTGCAAAAGGGAATAGGGTGAAAAACCTCCCTCCCACCCCCATCCCCAGCCATTTAACTACCCCTTCCCAGATGCGAGCAGCATTTCTGCTGCCTCACGTGGCCTTCCCAAGGTGGCAACATATATATAAGCAAAACTGTTTGTGGTGGTTGTTAGTGTTGTTCACCAAATATTTCCAATTCTTTTCTCCTTCCAGGCCTATAGGAGTGATGCCAGGTACGTGTTTCTGCATTACAAACTACTCCAAACTTAGTGGCCTGTTTTATCATGCTCACGGATTCTGTGGGTCAGGAATTCAGGCAGGACTCAGCAGGGAAGATGCCAGGGACCTCAGCTGGATACTTGCATGGCTGGGGGTGACTCAAATTGCCAGGGGTTAGAATTATCATATCAAGGCTTCTTCACTCACATGTCTGGTGCTTGGGGTGGGATGACTGGATCATCCCAGCGTCCTGGGCTCAGCTGGGATTGTCAACCACAGTAGAGCACACACACGTGGCCTCTCCATTTGGCTAGGCCTTCTCACAGCAGCAGCTGACTGTGAGGAAAGAGCCCAAGAGGACAGTTCTGGAGAGCTGGCATTTTATGACAGCCAGGCCATATGGCCTTTCCTGACCTGGCCTCAGACTTCACTCTGCATCATTTCCACCATATTCTACCGATGACAAGAGAGTCATTAAGGTCAGACCAAATTCAAGGGGAGGGAAATTAAACTCTATCTCTTGCTGTGGGGGTGGCAAGGTTCCGTTGCAGAGGTGCCCATGGGATGGGAATGCATTGTTACACTCATCTTTAGAAAATATAATCTGCCATAGTAATGTTGTGTCTCCCCACTCCTTTATTTATTTATTTATTGAGACAGAGTCTCACTCTATCTCCCAGGCTGGAGTGCAGTGGAACGATCTCGGCTCACTGCAGCCTCCGCCTCCTGAGTTCCAGCGATTCTCCCACCCCAGCCTCCCAAGTAGCTGGGACTACAGATGCACAACACCACGCCTGGCTAATTTTTGTATTTTTAGTAGAGACAGGGTTTCACCATGTTGGCCGGGCTGGTCTCAAACTCCTGACCTCAGGTGATCCACCAGCCTTGGCCTCCCAAAGTGCAGGGATTACAGGCATGAGCCACCACGCCCAGCCCTTCTCCCCACCCCTTGAAAGCTACTTGTGGCCATGTGGTTTGCTTTGACCAATGAAATGTGAGCAGAAGTGACTTGTGTCACTTTTGGGTGCGAGCTTTAAGGACCATTGTATGATTTACCAAATTTCCCATTTCCTTTCACCACCTGCCATTGTAGAAGCACAAATTGCAATGAAGCCCCTACTACGCTGGGGCCCTGAGTGACTACTATGTGTAGTGCCACCCCACCACCCAACAAGCTGTGTTAGACATGTGGTGTATGCAGGAAATGAACTTTTGTTGTTTTAGGTCACTTAAACTTGGGATTGTTTGTTACTGCAGCAGAACCTAATCTATCCGGACCCTTCCTTTTTTTTGAGACAGAGTCTCACTCTGTCACCCAGGCTGGAGTGCACCATCTCGGCTTACTGCAACCTCTACCTCCTGGGTTCAACCAATTCTCCTGCCTCAGCCTCCTGAGTAGCTAGGATTACAGACTCATGCCACCATTCCCGGCTAATTTTTGTGTTTTTTAGTAGAGATGGGCTTTCCCCATGTTGGCCAGGCTGGTCTTGAACTCTTGACCTCAGGTGATCCGCCCGCCTCGGCCTCCCAAAGTGCTGGGATTACAGGCATGAGCCACCGTGCCCGGCCCAGACACTTCTTATCCAAGCCTTACACACTGTTCTGCACCCTGATTTTTTCCACTTAACAATATATCTTGGAGATTGTTTATATCAGTATACAAGCACTTCCACGCTTTTTTTTTTTTAATAGCTACATCGTATTCCTGGGTAGGAAAGGAGCACATTTTACTTAATCAGTCTCTATCAAGGACAATTAGTATGATCCATCTTTTTGGACAATGCTGCAATGAATAGCCTTAAACATTTCTTCTTCTTCTTCTTTTTTGTTTTTTGAGACAGAGTCTCACTCTGTCATCCACGCTGGAGTGCGGTGGCGCAATCTCGGCTCACTGCAACCTCCGCACCTGGCTAAGTTTTGGACTTTTAGTAGACATGGGGTTTTGCCATGTTGGCCAGGCTGGTCTTGAACTCCTGGTCTCAAGTGATCCTCCCGCCTCTGCCTCCCAAAGTGTTGGGATTACAGGTGTGAGCCACCAGGCCCCACCAGCCTTAAGCATTTCTTATTTTGCTTGAGTGCAACGATATTTGTTTCTTTTGAGACAGAGTCTTACTCTGTCCCCCAGGCTGGAGTGCAATGGCACGATCTCAGTTCACTGCAACCTCCGTCTCCCAGGTTCAAGCGATTCTCCTGCCTCAGCCTCTCAAGTAGCTGGGATTACAGGCACCCGCCTCCACACCTGGCAAATTTTTTAAAATTTTAGTAGAGATAGGTTTTGCCATGTTGGCCAGGCTGGTCTCAGACTCCTTCCCTCATGATCCACCCGCCTTGGCCTCCCAAGGTGCTAGGATTACAGGCGTGAGCCACAGCACCCGACTAAGTGCAATGATATTTGTAAGATAGATTCCTAGACGTGCACATCTCAGATGGTCGGTGGCAGATTTTCCCTTTTATTTATTTATTTATTTTTGAGATGGAGTCTCGCTCTGTTGCCCAAGCTGGAATGCACTGGCATGATCTTGGCTCACTGCAACCTCCACCTCCAGGGCTTAAGCGATTCTCATGCCTCAGCCTCCTGAGTAGCTGGGACTACAGGCCCGCACCACCATGCCCGGCTGATTTTTTATATTTTAGTAGAGATGGGGTTTCACCATGTTGGCCAGGGTGGTCTCGAACTCCTGAGCTCAGGTGATCAGCCTGCCTTGGCCTCCCAAAGTTCTGGGATTACAGGCATGAGCCACCATGCTTAGCTAATTTTCCCTTTTAAAAATATCACTTTGGCTGTAGGTAGAAAATGGCTTAAAGAGCTGGAACGAAATTTCCTGAGTGACATCTCCTCTTCACCTCTTATCTATTGCCATGTCCTGTTCATGCCAGCTACATGCCAGGTCTCCATCTGTCCACCTGTCTGCATGTCCTGGCCACTGCCCCAGCATAGGGCACCATCATTCCTCTCTCTAAAAGTTCCTTCTAAAAGGTCTCTCACCTGTCTTAGGATACTTGGCTTGCAGACAAGGAAGCCAATTCTGAGTAACTAAGCAGATGAGGAATGGACGGGGCAGCCTGGGGGGCTTGCTGAATCCCCCTCCCCCAGGAAGGGCCTGGCTTGACTGCCTTCCTTGCCTCCCCCAACCTCCACGGCCTCCACAATGAATTCTAAATGATCCCCCTGATGTCTTGTGCTGGTCACATGCTCTAGATTCAAAGACCTGGTTGGAAACATTGGAATTGTGCTCCAGCTACCAGAGACCTGGGAGAAAAAATTCTACCTCCCTTCTTTGATTTCCTGAGTTGAAGGCAGGGTCTGCCTCCACATCTCATAGGATTCTTCTCAAATGGGAAGGGCTTCAGATGTTGGGAACTAAAACAACAACAAGCCAGCCTCCTCCCCTCAGCTTATCCTTCACAGTGCAGCCCAGAGCTCTCTATGAAAGCAAATCTGATCACCCTACTCAAAACCTCCGTGAGAGCTCCCTACCACCTTCAAGACGAAGTCCAAAATTCCTTAGGTGGCTCTCAAGGCCTCCCTGATCCAGGCCCCTCCTAAGACTTCAGCCTCATTTCTTGCCCCCAAGTCGACCCCATTGTGTACCATTGTGTACCTTTAAACCCTAGCTGGATGCTTAGGTGCTGAACGCAGGAGCCCTTCCTGACTTCCTCTACGGAACTTCGAACCTGTGATACCCCTCTGTCCAGAAGGCTCTTTCCCTCCCTACTCCAGTAACCTGCACATTTTCACTGAACCTTCAGATTTTACTTGGACACAACAGCCTACACTAAGCGAGGTACCTGCCCTATGTTCTACTGGGCCCTGGGTTTCCCTTTTTTTTTTTTTTTTTTTTTGAGACGGAGTCTTGCTCTGTTGCCCAGGCTGGAGTGTATTGGCGCGATCTCGGCTCACTGCAAGCTCCGCCTCCCAGGTTCACACCATTCTCCTGCCTCAGCCTCCCAAGTAGCTGGGACTACAGGTGCCTGCCACCATGCCTGGCTAATTTTTTGTATTTTTAGTAGAGACGGGGTTTCACCGCATTAGCCAGGAGGGTTTCCCTCTTTTAAGGTACTTAACTCCCTAGATCCTAGATCCATCCACTTTTCTCCGTCTCTATTGCCACCTTGTAGGTCCAGGCCACCACCATCTCTTTACTGGAATTCTGTAACCTCCTGACTGCTCTGCTTCCACTCTTGGCCCCCTAGGAATCCACCAGAGTGATATTTTTAAAATATAAATCATTCTTTCAAATGTTTCACATTTCACTTAGCAAAAACACTTCAACCTCCTGGACGTGTTCACAGTCCTCCATGACCTAGCTAGTGCCTTTGCTCCTTCTGTCTCATCTCAGACCACTGGGCCCAGAAGCTGCGGACGCTTCTCCTATTCCCTGAACACACCACTTAGTCTGGCTTAGAGCCTCTGCGTTTGCTGTTGCTTCTGCTGGATCCGCTCAAATGTCACACCCTGAAAGTGTCACACACTCTCTTAACGTCCGAAGAGCAGTTGTCACTCTCTGAAACCATCTATTTGTTTATTTACAGAATAATTACCTTTATCTCACCCTGCCCTCACTTGCTCCCTCCACTTCTAGCAAGTAAGCAGGGAGCCTGGCTATCTTGCTGCCATCACTGTGTTCTCCAGCACCTGGCTTGGTGCCTGGCACAGAGGTGTTGCTCTGTATTTTCGGATGAATGAATGCATAGGAACTAGAGAAGCCTAGATGGATCCGGCTCTGCCTTACTCGCGGAGTTTGGGCAAGCCTGTTTCCTGCTGCGTGAAGTAGGGGGTGGAGGAAGTGGGGTGTTAAGCTACAAGGTGTTGATTAGCTGTAAGATTTCAGCCTTGTTTTCTCCGTAGTCTTCGGGCTGGAGCCAGCCACTTGACGTCCGGCGCCTCAGCAACCCACCTGTATAATGGGTGTGAACTCATCCCAAGGTCTAGGGGTGGTAGCGCTGCCTTATAAGGCAGCAGAGGCCGAGGGAAGGCGAGGCCGAGTGGGTGGAGAGAAATCACAACATCCGGCTGCGGGGGCTGGGCAGGGCGCCTGCGGCGACCGGGCAAGAGGTCGGGGAACGGCTGCGAGGCCGCAGCCTCCTCCCTGTCTCTCCCTCTTTCGATGTGCGCCCTCCTGATTGGGGCCGACCCAAGGGAATACGGCCACACAAGTGGACCAAACAAACTCGCTGCCAGCCCGCAGGAGGCCCAGGATACAGAGCGCGTCCCCAACAAAACCCTAGAAAAACCATCTGCGAGCCAAAAGCTGCCGGGCCACACCTTCAGGCGACGATCCAATCAAGATGCAGTACTTGAGATGACGGACGTCTTCTTCACCCAATCACATATTCGGCCTCCTGGGCGTGCCCCAGAGTACCCACCTCCATTGTCCCGGCTGAGGGCTCGGCCCTAATTGGCAGTTTGGTATCCTACGAAAGCCTAGAAATTCGAACCTAGGGGCTGAACCCCGCCCTCAGACCAACCAGGAAGAGGTGACGTGATTGGTCCCGCCCCCGTACTTCTTTGAGCGAGTCCCCAGCTGGGGGGGCGGGGGAAAAATGAAGAGGAAGACTAATGGGAAGACGGCGCGGGGAGCTTCTGCCCGGTGATTGGTCAAATGAGGTAAACAGAGGGCGGGGCAGGGCGGGCCAGCGCCGGGGTGGCCCCCGGGAGGGGGCGGAGAGTGCGCGGCTGGCAGCGGCGGCCGGGGAGGCCGGGGAGGCCGCGGCGCGGTCACTGCGAGCCGAGCCGAGCCGCGCCGAGCCGCGCCGATCGCCATCCGGCCTCGGCACTCGCGCGCGATCCCGGCCGGCGGCGCGGCCCGGCGGGCCAGGCGGCGCCACAGCCCATGGAGCTCGAGAACATCGTAGCGAACACGGTGCTACTCAAGGCCCGGGAAGGTGAGGCGGCCGGGTGGGAGGCCGGGCCCGGGTGCATGGAGCGCGAGTGCGCGGCGTCTGAGCTCCGCAGGGCTACCCAGCCGTCGGATCCCCTAGGCCCGCGGGCCCTGCGCCTTACACACCGCCCAGACACGAGCCTTTCCGGCCCGTCGTCTTCCTCCTCCGCACCTGCCCCCGGGATTCGGGGCCCAGGAAGGGGCGGGGGTCAGGCCGCCGCCCTCGCGGCGGGTGGGGGTGAAGGAGTGAAAGAAGGTGAGACGAAGAGGGAAGGGTGGGACCGGAGCCCCAGGAGAGCCTGTCTGAGAGACAAGCCTCCTCCAGGTGAGAGGTGTAAAGATGCCCCACGTGCCAGGGGCCCAGACCCCAGCACCCTAGCCTAATCCCGCACAAAGTTGGTGTTAGGTAAAGCTGGAGAATGAATAAACGGACCCTCTGCGTAGCACAGCCCACCTGACTTGGGGAAACTCCTGGCCACAAATGCTACTTATAGGACTGCCACTTGCTCCGTGCCTCAGGACACTGAGGGCAGAGGGGAATGGATATTTGCCCTCAGGGAGCCCATGGTCTAGTGGGGCTAGCGGACACAGAAAGAAGTGGGAGCAGAGCATGCTGCTCTGTCAGTATTGTAAGCTCAAAGGTCTGGCTGGGGAAACCAGTCTGGTGGACCGAGTGTGTGTGTAGCTCCTCGTGGCTCCCACCCCAGATGTTATCAGGCACTTGCTCTGTGCAGGTCCTGGGAGACACAGGACCAGATCGGGTCCTCACTGCCTTGTGGTCAGTCTGCCCCCACCTGCCACACCCCACCTCAGTAACATGATCACTGACCACCCACTCTGCCCCACCTTTTCCAGGGTGCTGGGGAAGCAGCAGTAAACAAGACCCTTCTTTTTGGAACTCCAGGGCAAGGAGGGAGATTGTGACAGTTTTTCCACCCTTTGCTGGGCTTCCAGGCTTAAAAAGTCATCTGCTTCACCTTTCTACCATATTTTACATGTGGGAAGCTGAGGCTCAAACCAGGGATTAGCATCAGTCACACAGCAAGATTGTGATTGACTCAGGCCTAAGACACAGGATGACCGGCACGGTCTATAGGAAGCCCAGAGGAACCTCCAGCTGGGTGCTACACCTGGCACCCCGTGCCCACCCAGTGCTCTGGCGAGGTGCAGCCCAGAAATGGCATGGCAGGTTGGGTCCTCATTGCCTGGGGAGCCTGTCTTATCCCCTGTCCCTTATCGAGCCCATGGGCTAGGCCTTCCTCCCAGCCTCTGGGGGCATCTGCCGATTCTGTTCTGCCTCGTCATCCAACCAGCCAGGGAGGAGGGGTGGGGAGGGCCGAAACAGGCCTTCTTCCCTAGGGCTGTAGCCAGTTAAGGCCTCAGGCCTGCTGATGGCACTGCCTGGCCGGAGAGTGTGGGTACCTTTGGACAAGCTTTGTCAGGCCATGGGCAAGGCACAGGGTGGTGTGGCCAGACTGGGGACTGGTACCTCCACTAGAGAACCCTTACTACAACCTGGCTCTGCCCCTCCCACCTGCATGGCTTTTTTTTGAGACAGAGTCTCACTGTGTCTCTGTGCCAGGCTGGAGTGCAGGGCTCATTGCAACCTCCGCCTCCTGGGTTCAAGTGACTCTCCTCCCTCAGCCTCCCAAGTAGCTGGGACTACAGGTGCATGCCACCACACCCAGCTAATTTTTGTATTTATAGCACAGATGGGTTTCACCATGTTGGCCAGGCTGGTCTTGAACTCCTGACCTCAAGTGATCCGCCTGCCTCTGGCCTCCCAAATTGCTGGGATTATAGGCGTGAGCCACCGCGCCTGGCAGACCTGCATGACTTTAAACATGTCTCTTCTTTCTCAACTTCAGTACCCCTTTTTGTGGAACGGTTGGGGGTGGGACATAAAGACTAAAGGAAACCCTGATTGTCACTGAGTCCTGAGCCCAGGCACCTGGACAGGCTGCATCAGAACCAACTCATGAACTGGCTTTTCATGAGCTTGAGGCTGGGGCCCCTGACGGTTTCTCAAGTGATCTGAGGCCCCAAGTGGGGTTTGGGAACCCTTGGTGTGTGTATACAGTTGGCACCTAATAGATGCCAGCCATGTTTGGGGTGGGAAAGGAGCTTGGGTTGTGGCCATAGGGAGCTGGGTACGAATCCTGTACCCAGGATTGGTCTCTGGGCTTGGTCATCTTGGGTGAATTGATTCCTCACTTCAGAACCTCCGTTTTCATATGAAATTGGGCCTGCTCTGGCAGAGTTGCTGTGAGGATGGAGTGGGACAACGCTGGGGCTTGACACCTCCCTCAGTACCCCTTCTCTTCCCAGGCACTCAGAGCATGGGGAGGGGGCCCAGGGACACTGAAAGGGCACGGGGAGGGTGGGGAAGAGCCCCACTGACTGGGCAGCCCAGGACAGGATATTTGCATGTGACTCTTTGCTGCTGCCTTGATGTGGCTGGGAGGGGGGAGGAGGAAGTAACTGAGGGTGGGAGGCTGGCGGATGGAGGGTTGGGTGAGGGACCTGTGGGTGTAGGGGAGGAGTTCCCCTTCTGGGAAGGCCTTGCCCTGGGTTGAGGGGTGGGGGTCTGTTCCTCACTCACAGTGAAGCAATGACTGCAGGGCATGTTCGCAGGAGGCCTCTAGCAAGTTTCTCAATGGGCCCCTGCAGTACTTCCTTCTCCAGGCAGCTTAGGTCGGGGAGTCATCTAGGGACCTAGCCTTACCCTCTCCCTAGAAGGCAACTTCTGCCCTTGTACCACCTGCCCTCACCCAGGCCAGATGGATACAGGACTGGAAAGCCAGAGGGGAAACTGAGGCCCAGCATGAGAAAGTGGTTGTCTAAGGTTGCCATGGCGTTGTTGGAGTTGGGGTTCACCTCTTGACTCAGCCCTACTTGATGTGGACAGTGTCTCCCATTCACTACGTAACACACACGGAGAAGCTGAGGTTCCCAGACAGCGAGTGATGGGCCACAGTGTGAATCAGAGATTCAGACCCAGTTCTGGGAGGCTCAGGCCCCTTCCACCCTCCTCAACCTGGTGGCCCACAGGCCACACACATTTGGCTAGCTCCCTGACACATTTTATTTGGCTGCAGTGAGTTTTTTTTTTTTTTTTTTTAAACAAAATGGGGGCCAATATTTTATGTTAGAGTCTGCATTTCCGGCTGCTTTTGAACAAATCAGAAGAGCTGGCCACATTGAGCCAGAAACCCTCCTAGCAGCAATCAAGCAATCAGCTGGCGTTCTCCTGCAGCTGGCCCTGTCAGAGAGGCCTTCGCTGTTCCTGGTCATCTCACATCTGGCCCACGTTTCCCACACCTGTTGGGCTCTGCAGGCAATTGAACTGCTGCCGTGACCTCAGCTGCTGCAGATGGGGTGTCTGCGAGGTCAAGCAAGACAGGCAGGGGACCGGGGAAGCCCCAGTGTGCAGGGGACGGGGAGTCCTGGGTGCCAGCCCCCTTGCCCCTGCCTCATTTGAGCGTCTGATATCTCTGATGTGGGGCCTGGTGATAGAGGCCTGGGAGCTTCCTTGTCCCCAGGCTGCCCTGTGCGTCTCTCAGGCCTGCCCCTAGAATCTCTCCCTCCTGGGCCTTCCGCACTTCTCAGCACTGTGACGTCCTTCTCCCCTTTCTTCACCGGGGGAACTCCTACCTGGCGGGAAGCAACTGGGGCTGGACCCATTGTTGGAGCTACTTGGAACACTGTCCTCCCGCAGCGACCTCACTGCCTCTCTTGGCTCTCCCAGTGCAGGAGCCTGAAGCAGGAGAAGCACGTGTGTCCTGGAACGCAGCAAGGGCGTGCTGGAGCGTGCAGAGGGAAGGCCTGAGGTGCTGTTCTGCCTCGGCTCTGCCTTGGCTGGGCCCTAGAGGCCCTGGACCGCACTGAGGACCCAGAGGCAGTTCTGAGGCAGTGGGACTCGAGACCCAGTGTCCTATTGCTCCCACAGGTGGCGGTGGAAATCGCAAAGGCAAAAGCAAGAAATGGCGGCAGATGCTCCAGTTCCCTCACATCAGCCAGTGCGAAGAGCTGCGGCTCAGCCTCGGTGAGGCCTGGGCAGAGACTGGGGGTGCTGAGGCGAGGGGCCCTGCTGGGGCCGGGGGAGCCTCCCCTGAGACCTTGCCCTGGGGCAGAGGGGCAGACTTGGGGGCTCCAGTGAGCAGGAGGATGAGGACTGCACCATTCAGCCCAGTTTCAGTTCCCGGGCTTGGGATGGGTGGAGAGCAGACAGCAAACAGGGTCACACCGAGGGTGGTTGAAGCGGGTGTCGGGAATAGGGCAGGGGCAGATTGGGGCAGTTGATTCCACTTTGAAAAGGAGAGCCAGCTAGGGTGAGCAGGGCCCACAGGACAGAGGGAGCAGCAGCTGGGCCAGCCCACAGACTGACTGCCTTGGGACCCCCAGGCTGGGGCTTAGCCTCCCGGGCCCAGCCCTGAGGGGTGCCCAGCAAATCCTTGACCAGAAGCCCTCAGCCTGGGCAGTGTGACAGGGTTACTCCTGGGAGGGGACAGAAGGGCCCAGGACCCCAGTTCCTGCCAATCTTGGCCGAGGCCCCAGGTCTGAGCAGTACCCAGGGTTGCTGAGGCCCCTGGTGGCCTGCACGTGGGCAGAGCACACCCGGGCTGCTTCCACCTCCTGGGAAGGAGGCCCAGCTGAGAGCCTGCCGGAAGCCACAGCTTCCTCTCGCACTTTCGCCAGGCAGGCAGCAGGTGTGGGCCTGGCCCCGGCTGGGCTGGGCCGGAACCTCACGGACCGCACCCAACCCCAGTACCGTGACATACGCAAGTCGTGTAAATCAGGAGACAATGCAGGGAGGTGGATGGAGGCCTGGGCTCTGGAGCCAGACTCCCGGCTGTGTGACATTGAGCTAGTCAGTTAGCCTCTCTGGGCCTCACAGCCCCAAAACAGCTGTGCCCACCTGAGGGTTGTGGTGAGGGTTCTGAAGAAGATTGTGGCTACCACACTGCAGAGCTGGAAGCTGTTGTGGGGGCCCAGGGCCTGGTGGTGTGGGCACATGCCCCACCCATGTGCTCTCGGGCTGTGGACCCAGCAGCTTCCATCACTGCCAACAGAGCGTGACTATCACAGCCTGTGCGAGCGGCAGCCTATTGGGCGCCTGCTGTTCCGAGAGTTCTGTGCCACGAGGCCGGAGCTGAGCCGCTGCGTCGCCTTCCTGGATGGGGTGGTGAGTGCAGCCCAGCCCTGCCCAGCCCCGCGGGTGGCCGAGGTCCTGGCCCCATGTGCCCCTCCTCCCCACACCTGCTGCTTGCTCTGCCCAGACCTCCAGCCTCTTTGCTTTCCACCCTGCAGGCCGAGTATGAAGTGACCCCGGATGAGAGGCGGAAGGCATGTGGGCGGCAGCTAACGCAGAATTTTCTGAGCCACACGGTGAGTGAGCAGCGATGGAGAGATGATGGGAGCCACCAGAGCCCCGTGTCAGGCACAGGAGTGACCACAGTGTCGGGCTTCTGAGGGTGGTCTCTTCATACAGACGCACGTAACACACAGCCTGGACAGAGAGTGCCCTGGAGCTGCTCCAGGCAGCACGGCGGGCATGCAGCCCAGGGTATGGGCTGGGCTTGGGCCAGGCGGCCTCCCAGTGGCTCTGCTGCGCTCTGCCTCATGGGTGGGCAGCAGGAAGGAGTTCAGCAACCAGGCTGGCTGGCACACCCTGGCCTGCAGCCTCTCATGGCACCAGCCCGAGTTGCCTGACCCCTCTCCCCTGGAAGTGGGCAGCCATCCAAGGGAGCCCCTGCACTGACCTGTCTGGAGCTTGTTTCCAGGGTCCTGACCTCATCCCTGAGGTCCCCCGGCAGCTGGTGACGAACTGCACCCAGCGGCTGGAGCAGGGTCCCTGCAAAGACCTTTTCCAGGAACTCACCCGGTAAGCCTGTCCCTGCCCACAAGCCTGGAATTATGCCCAGAGGAGGGGGCTTCTGGGGGCCAGGAAGACTGTGAACAGCTCGGTGGCTGGTGAGGGAGCTCAGCTGCCCAGCCCTGGCCTTGCCCCTGCTGTGTGACCTGAGCAGGCTGCCTCCCCTCTCAGTAGCACCCACAGCTCCAGCACAGGCTGTGTGTCTCCCCGCTCAGGGGTTAGCAGGAGGACTGGCCGACGACGATACCTGTGGTCTAAGCCTGTGCAGAACGGGAGGCCTGGCCCAGCAAGCCGAGAGCCTGAGGTGTCAGGGGCTGGCGGGTGAGCTGGGCCTGCCTTTCCTCAACAGGCTGACCCACGAGTACCTGAGCGTGGCCCCTTTTGCCGACTACCTCGACAGCATCTACTTCAACCGTTTCCTGCAGTGGAAGTGGCTGGAAAGGTGAGCTCCCTGAAGGCTGGGCCGGGACAGGCCAGGTCGCCGGGGTTCTTCATAGGCCTTGGGCTCTCCTGCTCAGCCAGCGTTTGCTTCCCCACCCCTTGCCACAGGCAGCCAGTGACCAAAAACACCTTCAGGCAATACCGAGTCCTGGGCAAAGGTGGCTTTGGGGAGGTGAGTGGCCAGGCCAGAGCCCCTGGGAGAGTGAATAGGGTGGGTGTGTTGGGACCTGGACCACCCCCTGGATGCCCAGCAATGGCACAGCTGGCCCCCATTCGCCCCTGTCTGCCTGGCCACAGGTGTGCGCCTGCCAGGTGCGGGCCACAGGTAAGATGTATGCCTGCAAGAAGCTAGAGAAGAAGCGGATCAAGAAGCGGAAAGGGGAGGCCATGGCGCTGAACGAGAAGCAGATCCTGGAGAAAGTGAACAGTAGGTTTGTAGTAAGTACAGAAGGAGACTCTCCCTTCCCCTTGGCCACGCCGGCGCACCGGCCCTCCCCACCCCCCAGGCCCCACCCTCCCATGTGGGATGCCGGGAAGGGCGGGTTTGGGGTGTTGACACCAGGCTTGGGGAGCAGGCTGGGCCCAAGGAGTGGCACCGAGAAGGCTTTTTTGGGCAGCCCTGCCGCCAAGCGCCCCGCAGCTCCTGCCTGAGGGCTCGGGTCCCCTCGGCCACAGGTGAGCTTGGCCTACGCCTATGAGACCAAGGACGCGCTGTGCCTGGTGCTGACACTGATGAACGGGGGCGACCTCAAGTTCCACATCTACCACATGGGCCAGGCTGGCTTCCCTGAAGCGCGGGCCGTCTTCTACGCCGCCGAGATCTGCTGCGGCCTGGAGGACCTGCACCGGGAGCGCATCGTGTACAGGTGGGGAGGGCTCGGCCACCCCAGGGGCTTAGTCTTTCCCTGCCAGCGACTGCAGCTGGGCCTGGACGGGGGTGGCCAAGGCTGCCGATCAGGCCAGACTACAGAAGGACATTGGTTTGGGGGCTGTGGCACCGGCTTAACTCACTGAGTTGGCTAACTCAGGCCAACCTGAGTAGCCCAGACCTGGGCTTTGGGCTCTGGTGGACCCACGGGATATCCTGACTTTGTCACCCCTCCACCCCCCACCGTGTGACCTTGGGCCAGTCAGCTCCCTGCTCCCAACACTCCTTCCTTTTCTAGGAAGCAGAAACTATAATTCCTACTTCCCAGGTTGTTAGAAGTAGGCCCAACTTCCTACTGGAGGGGCCCAGTGAGCTAAGTACAGAGTGCCTGGCACACGGGGCTGGGTAAGAGAGAACCCTGGCTCTGATTGTTGCTGACTTCCTGTGAGCCTCACAACAGCCTAGTCAGGGGACGGATGAGTAGTCCCATTTGATACAGAGGAAAGGCAGAGTCAGTCACCAAGGGGTGGAGACTCCTTGGTCTCCACTGGGGAGGCCCCTCCCGGGTGGAGCTGTCTTCCACTCATCTAGAGAGTCCTGGGAGTCCTGGCTCTAGATCCTTCCTCTGCTCCCTTGAGTCCGGGCTGTTGCCAGGGAGAGCAGGGCTGTCTGTCGCCCTGGCAGCAAATGAGTCTCACACCTTGCTCCACACCTGGCCCCAGGAGGCGAGTGAGCTGGGGGGGGGGGCTGGCCCCGTCTGGCTCCCTGGCAAACTGAGCAGCATCTGACCCTGCTCTTCTCTCTGCACAGGGACCTGAAGCCAGAGAACATCTTGCTGGATGACCACGGTGTGTGAGGGTGCCTGGGGTGGGTCAGGGTGGGGTGAGATGCAGAGGCCTGGCCTGTTAACGGGTCCACCTGTTTCTCCACCCACACTCAGGCCACATCCGCATCTCTGACCTGGGACTAGCTGTGCATGTGCCCGAGGGCCAGACCATCAAAGGGCGTGTGGGCACCGTGGGTTACATGGGTGAGTCTTCTCTGCCCGGCCCACTAGCCTCCTGGGTTCCCTCACTATCCACCCACCCAGCCACACCCACTTCTGTCTGGGAGTCTTCTCTCAAAAGGGGCCTCAGTAGAAAGGACCCTCTTCTAGAGGTTAGGAGACCAAGACTCAGCCGGGGCCGCACACAGTTGTGAAGCCATGTCGTTCATTTGCTAAATACTTATTAAACCCTGCTATGGCTGAGCCTGCAGGTGGCTACCGGGGGATGGAGGAGAGAGACCCAAACCTGTTTCCGTGGCCCCAGTCCCTGCCCTCCCTGTGCCCATCTGTGAGGGAGGCCAGTGGAGGGGCCAACATGAGGCCCCACATTCCACCTGGAGACCGAGAGACGCAGGAGGCAGAGTCCTGGCTCTGCAGGCTCCGCCTCTTGCCTGTTGCGTGGCCTTGAACCAGACACTCCGCTGCTCCTGGCCTCACTTTGCTCCCCTGGAAAACACTCATCATACCTGCCTCCCAGGGCTGCCTGGAAGATGAAAAGGGAGAGTTCAGGGAAAACTCCCCACAGGGCTGCCCTGGCAGGTAGGAGGTATTCAGAAAATAGGAGTTTCCTTCTTCTCGCTGATATTAAATCCAGAAGTTGCAAACTGGTAGCCACATGGGCCCAATTTGGCCTACATTTGTGTTTAAGTCAAACTGTTTTTAGTAAGCCAGATGGTTTCACATACAAAATACAGATTTCTGACTTCTTGTGTAAAATCTGAAGACCCGGGGACCCTGGGCGCGGCCTCCTGCAGGGCCGTATTCACCCCGCTTGATGGGGCCTGTGCTCTCCTACTGGCCAAGGTCCCGTCCAAGCTGGGATGGTGCCTGCCTGGCCAGCGGGTGTGAGTGTATCCCAGACCTAACGTGCACTGGCGTTCCTGGGGCCTGAGGGTCCACTGCCCGCCTCCTGCCCAGCCCTAACTCCCATGCCACCCGCCCAGCTCCGGAGGTGGTGAAGAACGAACGGTACACGTTCAGCCCTGACTGGTGGGCGCTCGGCTGCCTCCTGTACGAGATGATCGCAGGCCAGTCGCCCTTCCAGCAGAGGAAGAAGAAGATCAAGCGGGAGGAGGTGGAGCGGCTGGTGAAGGAGGTCCCTGAGGAGTATTCCGAGCGCTTTTCCCCGCAGGCCCGCTCACTTTGCTCACAGGTACGGCAGCTCGCGGAAGCCTGGCCAGCCAGGGCTGGGGTGGATGCACCTTTCCCTCCCTCCCACCCACTCACCCGCCTGCCTGGCCGACTCACCCCTGCCACAGCTCCTCTGCAAGGACCCTGCCGAACGCCTGGGGTGTCGTGGGGGCAGTGCCCGCGAGGTGAAGGAGCACCCCCTCTTTAAGAAGCTGAACTTCAAGCGGCTGGGAGCTGGCATGCTGGAGCCACCCTTCAAGCCTGACGTGAGTGCAGCCCACCCCTGCTGAAGGCGGGGCCCAGCCGGGGCTGGGGTTCAGGGGCTCTTGTAGTATCAGCCAGGATGCTTCCAGTGCAAGTGGCAGAAAAAACAATCTAGTGGCTTAGCCACAGAAATAAAGATAATTCACAAAAAGGAAAAGCCCCAGGATAGGTCTGGCTTGTGGCATGCCTGGATGGGGCTTGGGGCCTCTGACAATGTCCTAGGAACTCTCTCTCCCTCCCCTCACCGTACTGTTGAGTGTGTAGTCTTCATATTGGGGTAGCTCTCCCCATGGTGCGGCAGCAGTGGGCCCCAGCAGCTCAGCCACCACAGTAGACAGAGAGCTTCTCTTCTCTTCCCCTCCCTTCCCCTCCCCTCTCCTCTCCTTCATTCTTTTTTCCTTTCTTTCTTCCTTTCTTTCCTTTCTTCCTTTTCTTTTCTTTTTTGAGACAGGGTCTTGCTCTGTCCCCGAGGCTGGAGTGCAGTGGCGAGATCTTGGCTCCCTGCAACCTCTGCCTCCCAGGTTCAAGCGATTCTCCTGCCTCAGCCTCCTGAGTAGCTGGGATTACAGGCGCCCACCACCATGCCCGGCTAATTTTTGTATTTTTAGTAGAGACGAGGTTTCACCATGTTGGCCAGGCTGGTCTTGAAATCCTGACCTCAGGTGATCCGCTCGCCTCAGCCTCCCAAAGTGCTGGGATTATAGGCGTGAGCCATCGCGCCTGCCCTTGCCCAATAATTTCAAAAGAAATCCTCATGTGGGAAAAGAAGTCCCAAGGCTGATGCCCATTGCCTCTCATTGCTCAGAGGCCCCTCACTGGCCACACCCAGATCATACACCCACCCGAACCTGCACCAATGGGGGAGCTCAGTTCCCCAGAGGAAAACTACAATGCAATTGCCCGCAGTGGGAGGGGCTGTTGGGCTGGCCATCCTTCTGTGGGTGGTCACTTTCCCTTATAGAGTCTCACCTGTTAACTGAGCATCTCAGTGGGCCAGGCACCCAGCAGGCAAGAGTATCCTCTAGTTGTCAGAGTCCGGGTGGCAGAAAACCAACCTAAACTCACTTAAGCTCAACGTGGAGTGTATTGGTTCATTTGGCCAGAAAGTCCCAAAGTAGGGCCAGCTCCAGGGTTTCCTGCTGTGTGCCACGATTCTCCAGCTCTTGCCTGGCCTTCAACCTGTTGACTCTTTCCCTCCCCCTGAATTAGGCTTCTCTGTGCGACAGTCATAAGGAAGGTTCTGATTGGCTAAGATGAGGTCATGTGCTTTCCCCTTCCCATGTCTATGAGGACTGGTCCTGAAATGAACGGTTCACCAGGGACACTGGAGAGGCCCGAAGGATGGGCAGGGCAGGCCAGGTTGATAGCTGTCAATGACACACACGTTTATTGATTCAGCAAATGGCTGAGTGCCCATTTATGCCAGACCCTGGAGATAATGAGGCCCACTGGAGCCAGTCCTGCCCTTACATTCTAGTGGGAGACACACCCAAACAAACCAGTAAGCCAGAAGGAATTCCAGGTAACGTTAAGTGTGACAAAGAAAACTTAAGCAAGCGGCTGGGCGCGGTGGCTCACGCCTGTAATCCCAGCACTTTGGGAGGCCGAGGCAGGCGGATCACCTGAGGTTGGGCGTTCGAAGACCAGCCTGACCAACATGGAGAAACCCCATCTCTACTAAAAATACAAAATTAGCTGGGCGTGGTGGCCCATGCCTGTAATCCCAGCTACTCGGCAGACTGAGGCAGGAGAATCGCTTGAACCCAAGAGGAGGAGGTTGCGGTGAGTTGAGATCGCGCCATTGCACTCCAGCCTGGGCAACAAGAGTGAAACTTCATCTCAAAAAAAAAAGAAAACTAAAGCAAGCTACGAAGATGGCAGAGAATGATGGTGGGGGGAGCACTTTTAGACACCATGGTCTCTGGGGAGGTGATGCTGGTGCAGAAATGTAAAATATGTGAAGCGGGGAGCCATGCCAAGGTTTGGGGTGTGAGCATTCCAGGCAGAAGAAACAGCCGGGTATTGTAGTCCTGAGGCAGGGGCCAGCCCTGTGAGGTGGAGCAGCCGCGAGGACCCCTGTGTGGCTGAGCAAGCCCGTGCAGGCAAAGAGGAGTGCCGGCAGGCAGGTTCTCAGCAAGATGGGACCACTGGGGGACCCTGGGCAGGAATGTGAGGTGTGGGGAGTGGGCCATAGTGGGTGTGAGTGGAAGTGGGGAGGCCACTGAGGGGGCTACTGCCCTGAGTGACTGCCTCACATGGGCCTCACTGGAACCGCTGGCCAGGCTGGTCTTGAACTCCTGACCTCAGGTAATCTGCTCGCCTTGGCCTCCATTCCTCTTGGTCTATACCTAGAAGTAGAATTACCAGGTCATATGGTAACTATGTTTAACCTTTTGGGGAACTGCCAGACTGTTTTCCAAAGCAAAGGTGGACCCTGTCAGAGGCACTTGAACTAAGAGAGCCTGACTTTCGTCAGCTCGCCCCTGAGGCTGGCACTGCCACTCAGTCTGTTCTGTTTCCTGTGTACATCATCTCATTTAACCTTGAAATAACCACACTGCCTCTGGATCTTCCATTCAAAGTCGGAGATAAAATCAGTGCCCTGGAGTTTAACTTTGTAGAAGCAGTAGATGAAAAAGCAAGCTTGATGATATATTTTTAACAGCTTTATTGAGTTTAATTTATATAATTTATATACCATACAATTCACCCATTTAAAGTGTACAATTTGGCTGGGCGTGGTGGCTCATGCCTGTAATCCCAGCACTTTGGGAGGCCAAGGTGAGTGGATCACCTGAGGTCAGGAGTTCGAGACCAGCCTGGCCAACAAGGTGAAACCCCCGTCTCTACTAAAAATACAAAAATTAGCCGGACGTGGTGGCGCATGCCGGTAATCTCACCTACTTGGGAGGCTGAGGCAGGAGAATCGCTTGAACCTAGGAGGTGGAGGTTGCAGTGAGCTGAGATCACGCCATTGCACTCCAGGCTGGGCAACAAGAGCAAAACTCCCATCTCAAAAAAAAAAAAAAAAAGTGCAATTCATTGGCTTTTTAGTTATGCAGTCAGCACCACGATAAATTCTTGAGTGTGTTCATTACCTGCCCCACTCTGCAAAAAAAAAAAAAAAAAAAAAAAAACCCATACCCTTAGCAGTCATTCTCCATTCTTCCCTCCCGCTGCTCCTAGCAATCACCAGTCTACTCTGTGTCTCTCTCTGTTTGCCTATTCTGGACATGTCATAGCTATGGAGTCACATAGTATGTGATCCTCTGTGCCTGGCTTCTTTTCACTTAGCATAGTATCTTCAAGGTTCATCCATGTTGTCGCATAGATCAGTGCTTCATACCTTTTTAAGGCTGAATAATATTCCATTGCGTGGATAGACCACATTTTCCTTACCTGTTCGTCAGTTGGTAGACATTAAGATTGTTCCCACTTTTTGGCTGTTATTGCTGCTGTGAACATTCCTGTACAAGTCTTTGTGTGTGCAGATGCCGCCATTTCTCTTGGTCTATACCTAGGAGTAGAATTACCAGGTCACATGGTAATGATGTTTAACCGTTTGGGGAACTGCCAGACTGTTTTCCAAAGCAGCTGTACCATTTTACATGACAATGATTTTAATTGACATCTTAATTGAAGGATTGAGAAAACAATGTTAAGATAAAAAAGAAGGTGGCCGCCTGGAGCTGAGGTGGGCTCCCAGTGTGGGTCTGGGGAGGTGGAGCAGTGGGAGACCGTGCCAGTCCTCTGATTGGCTGGGAGAGAAGACGGCAAGTCCCAGGTCATCACAGGGCGGGGAGCCAGGGAGTCACCAGCTCCAGGCTCTGCGTGGTGGTGCCCAGCGGAGGGGCCGGCTGAGATTCAGCCTGTACTCCCCGCCCCAACTGCATACCCAGGAAGCTGTGGGCAGGCGAAGGAGGTGCCTGGCATTGGCCTTTACACAGCCTCACAGTCATTGAGCAGTGAGGAATAACGTACGCAGTTCACAGAGGGGAAAACCAGGCTTCGGAGAGAAGGGCCTGCCCCACTTAGGAAGTGCGTGGGGCACCTGGTTTCTCCAAATCAGAGAGCTGCTGGTGTCAGGCAGCACTAGGCCAAGACCCGAGGCAGAATCAGGGCTGAGCTGCCTTCGCGTGTGCGTGTGTGTGTTTCCTATCTGACCGTAGCCTCTTTCCCACCAGCCCCAGGCCATTTACTGCAAGGATGTTCTGGACATTGAACAGTTCTCTACGGTCAAGGGCGTGGAGCTGGAGCCTACCGACCAGGACTTCTACCAGAAGTTTGCCACAGGCAGTGTGCCCATCCCCTGGCAGAACGAGGTGGGGGCCTGCCCTGCTGGTGGGGTGGGCTCCAGGAGGCTGCCCTGGGGACAGCTGTCACAGCTGCCTGCTCCTCAGCAGATGGTGGAGACCGAGTGCTTCCAGGAGCTGAATGTCTTTGGGCTGGATGGCTCAGTTCCCCCAGACCTGGACTGGAAGGGCCAGCCACCTGCACCTCCTAAAAAGGGACTGCTGCAGAGACTCTTCAGTCGCCAAGTAAGCCCCAGCAGCGGCCTACCTGGGCCCCCAACCTGGCTCCAGGGGACGGTGGGTGGGAGGCAGAGCCGGTGCCCGCATGCGCTGGGAGTGGGCATCCTCCAGTCCTGTTGTGGTGCCCAGGGTCTCTGGCCTCATTCCCGCCTGTCCCCCACCCCTGGCTGGGCTCATGGCCTCTTTTCTCTTTCCAGAGGTGAGCAGTGTGGGCTCCCCGTGGGTTGGCCTTGCTGCCTGGCCTCGGGGAGCCACGGGCAGCCCTTCCATGGCAAAGGCAAGATGTGGGAGAAAGAAGTCTGGTGCCCGCCCCACTCCCCCTGCCCACTGCTTTGATTCCCTGCACCCTGGCCCCTTCGAGCTGCCAGCTTTGCTTAGCTTGTCTCCCCGTGCCCTGTCTCTGCCAGCCCCAGGGGAGAGGGCTGGGCAGAGGCCTTGCCCTGGCAGACCGTGGGATCTACCCAGCCCCCTTACTTCAGTCTGTTGCCAGCAGCCTCTGCAATGACGCCCACCCACGTGTGGCCTGAGCTGCTGCTCCAGGCTCCTTGTGGAGAGGCCCCTCCCCAGAGTGCGCCCCTCAGGCAGCTCCTAGCCTGCCCTGGCAAGGTCGGCCCCATGTGACGTCCCTCGTGGTTAATGGCACCTGCTCTGCCTCTCTCCCTCCCTCCGTGTCTTCCCCGTCCCTCCAGGATTGCTGTGGAAACTGCAGCGACAGCGAGGAAGAGCTCCCCACCCGCCTCTAGCCCCCAGCCCGAGGCCCCCACCAGCAGTTGGCGGTAGCAGCTACTCCGAGCACCGTTTACAGTTTTGCACAGTGATCTTCCCCATTGTCCACTCAAGTCGTGGCCTGGGGAACACAGACGGAGCTGTCCCCAGTGTCCTCCGTCCCTCAGCCCCTGGCCTGGCTGAGTTTGGCAGGGCCTGGGCCATCCCTGGGACAAAGGTGCGTCCCTTCAGCTCTTCTCCGTGGAGCTCGGGGCTTTCTGTATTTATGTATTTGTACGAATGTATATAGCGACCAGAGCATTCTTAATTCCCGCCGCAGACCTGGCGCCCCCGCCTTGGCTCCGGGGGGCAGCCAGCCCTGGCTGGGAGAGCGGGAGCTGGCAGAGGAGCCACTGCCAAACTCAAGGCTCCTCTGGCCCAGCTTGGATGGCTGAGGGTGGTCACACCCCTGAGCCTTCAGCACTGTGCTGGCCACCCCCGGCCTCTGAGTAAGACTTGTGCCTCCCCCTGCTGCCCTGGGCTCAGGCTGCTACCCTCTGGGGCCCAAAGCTGTCCCTTCTCAGTGCTTGTCACCGCTGGGTCTGGGGCCTCTGTATGCCCTAGGCCTGTGCCAAAGTGGCCAGAGATTGGGCTGCCTGTGATACCCATCAACCCACTGCCCCGGCCGGCCCAGATAGGTCTGCCTCTGCCTTCCAGCTCCCACAGCCTGGTCCCTGATACTGGGCTCTGTCCTGAAGACACCTCTTTCAGAAACGCCCAAGCCCAGCCCCTAGGAGGGGGTGGGGCATCCCTGGTCAACCCTCAAACATTCCGGACTCCCCTCATAACAATAGACACATGTGCCCAGCAATAATCCACCCTTCCTGTGTGCGCCTGTGGGGTGCGTGCACGCGCGTGTACCTGTGTGGGTGAAGGGGATAGGGCGAGGCTGTGCCTGTGCCCCAGGCCCCAGCCCTGGCCCTTCCCCAGACTGTGATGGCCATCCTGGTCCCAGTGTTAGGGTAGCATGGGATTACAGGGCCCTGTTTTTTCCATATTTAAAGCCAATTTTTATTACTCGTTTTGTCCAATGTAAGCTGCCACGTGTCTCTGTGTGAATACAGTCCGAGCACAAACCTGGCTAGCCGCCCCTGCCTGCCTCTTTCTTGCTTCCGGTGCTCCGGGGGTCTTCCTGCTCCCCTGGCCCAGCTGGAAGTGGGAAGGGATTGGAGGTGGGCCTGGAGGGAAGCAGGGTGTGCCCTTCCGAGGCCCAGGAGCCCCCAGGGCTGACTCTGAACTAGCCTCTCCAGACAGCCAGGCTTTGGTAGCCTTTGGGCTCACCCAGTGGGTTTCCCAACTTCCTAAATGGGATGGGGCCTAAGGAAAGAAGCCTTGGGTACCCACTGGGATGTGGGTCTGTTTCTGACTGCTGGTAAGGCGGGCCCCGTTGGTGTCCTCCCCTCCAAGGCTAAGGTGGCCTGGCTGCCTAAATGTGGACTTAAGAGTAGGGTGGGAGCTGTGTAAGGAATGTCTGCCCCAGGTCTGCGTTACCTGGACGCCAGCCCTGTACGGGCCCCGGGCTGAGGCACGTGCATCATATCCACCCATCTGTTTTGCCCTTGACACATTATGGGCAAAGACCTAGACAGTGGGTGACGCTGGCAGATAGGCTGTGGCCAGTGTGGGAGAGTTCTCTGAAGACGGTGGTTGAGCCGGCCTCAAAGTGGACATTCACCTGGGAGGAAGGGGGACTGGGAGGCACCCAAGGGGAGCTTCCTGCCTGGGCTCTGGGGCTGAGAGCTTGTTGCCTACCAGTCTGTCCCAGATCTGGCAACCCCATCACTGCTCTATAGACTCCCAGTGTCCCCAGCTCCCTGAGAATGCCCCGTAAGCCCCATCGAGCTTGTTCCTGGCCTCTGGACTGGGCACCCGGTGCTGCAGGAGCCACGTGAGCTTTGTAGCTGACAGTTCCAGGTTCAAGCCCCAGCCTGGCCACTTTTCAAGTTGGCCCTGCACAGGCGCTTCCCTGGTATGGAAAGGTAGGTTTAAGACCCATCACCTTTCTGGGCAGCTGTGAGAATCCACCAAAGCAGCCAGCCAGCCCCTTGAGTTCCCAAGCCACCGCAGGACTCCCACCTGCTGGGGAGTGTGCTGAGTACCAAACTAACCACCTGGCTTAAGCACAGCCAGAAGGTGCCGAGCCAGCAGCCTGGCAGAAGGGGCCTTTTGTGGCCCCACTCATGACATGTGGAGTGCCTGCTGCTTCCCATCAACCTAAGAGAAATAAGGGGAGCGGGGACCTGCTCAGGGTCTTCCAGCTGGTTAAGTGGCCATTGCAGGGTGGGGAGGAAACCAGCTAATGATGGGAAAGCCGGATCCTACCCATGTATCATGAGAAAGGAGCCTGGGGTGGGTTTGCCCCTCTGCCCCAGGCTGTTTTGAGGTGGGAGTGGGGGATTTTTAGGTAGGTGTTAGCATGTCATACCAAAGCCCAGCCCTGGGCAGGTATGCAAGAGTGAGCTCGTGCCAGGTGGACGTGCAGGACCCTGAGGCACTCTGCCTGCACCTGGATCAGGATGCCCTGGCCAGGCTCCCCCTTGGGCTAGGGAGGCATCCAGGGAACTTCTTGGCTAGGATTAAACTCACCTTAAAGCTCTTAACACAGTGGGTCCTTGGCAGAGGGAACTCCCAGAATTCATTTCCCAAGAAGCTTCCCTGAGCTGTCCTCCATGCCCAGCTCTATGGTGGGAACTGGGACCCAAATGGAGACGAGGCCCCTGGCAGCTTGGAGCTCAGTCTGGTAGGGAGGCAGACATGGGAACAGCGGGACCCAGTGTGATCAGCACTGTGGAAGAGAGGATTCTAGAGCTGACAGGGTTGGGGGTGGGGCAGCACCAAATAGGGAGGCCCCTTGACCCTGAAGGTGTCAGAGTTGGTGCCCTCCAGGACACAGGGTCAGATGCACCCAAGTAGAGGAGCCAGATGGATGGTCTAGGGCTTTAGTGGTTTAGGATGGCTGAGCATGGGAGGCCAGGGGTGGAAGCAAGGAATGGCTGGAGCTGAAGTCAGTGAGACACAGCCAGCTTTGAAAGCTAGATTAAGGATCACAGGGTTAAGGCCCAGATGGGGCCTCATCTGGAAGGTAGGGGATTCCCTGAAGGGTTTTGACTGGTTGTGTTGGGGTGTTTGCTCCAGCATCTACAAAAGCACCCCCAGTCTCTGTCCATGTGGTTTAGACGGGGCTGGGCTTGCACCCCCTGCATACGCATACTCCACACACATACCTAGAGTGAGAGAGCCAGGTGGGAATGTTGCAAGTGACAGAACTGCCCTCCCGCTAACTTAGAAGGTGTTCCAAGGATATGGAGGAGCTTCGGGGTCTTAGTTGTGGGCCCCATTCTCATCAGGAGACACCCACCAGAACCAAGATGATAGAGCCATTTGGTTTTGCCTCTGAGCCCAGTTGCAAACTCAAAGAGTCTGAGTGGCTAGGCTGGATACCTGCCTGCTGTGCACTGTCAGGGAGCAGGGCACTTGGGTTCACAGTTTCACCAGGATGGCACCCGTGGGGCAATAATTCCCCCGTTGAAATCAGGGTGCCTGTATACAAAGAAAAGGGAGCGAGTACCGGGAGGCCATTCCCTTTGCATAATGAGCACATATCCTCTCCCTTAACACACAGACACTTAGATTGGTTCACTGACAGAGACTCAGCCCAAATGAGTCCAAAAAGAATCATTCGTGGAGTTGTTTGCTTGTATTTTGCTCAAATGATGGGGAAGGAATTGGGGTTCCCTTTCCTCCAAGGATAGATGGCAGGATATGAGCCTAGGGCTGTTGGGGTTGTCCTCGCTACCTCTTGGGGTGAGCTTGCCTGAGAGTGATGCAAACAGAAGCAGATACGTGCCTGACACCACTGCGGGAACACCTGGAAGCAACTGTGACCAAAGCTAGAATCTACCCTGGGACTTGCCAGTTGCATGAGCCAGTCCCCTTTGAGCTCAAACCTTTTTCTTTTCTTTCTCTTTCTTTCTTTCCTTTCTTTCTCTTTCTTTTCTTTATTTTTCTTTCTTTCTTTCCTTTCTCTTTCTTCTTTCTCTTTTTTTTTTTGAGACAGGGTCTCACCCCCTCCCTTAGGCTGGAGTGCGGTGGCGTGATCTCGGCTCACTGCAACCTCTGCCTCCCGGATTCAAGCGATTCTCCACAGGCGTGCAGATTTTTTTTTTTTTTTTTGTATTTTTTTTGTATTTTTTGGTAGAGACGGGGTAGAGCTCAAACCTATTTGTTTGGGAGTTCTGTCACTTCAACCCCAAATGTTCCAGCTAATATGGTGGTGGAGGGGTTTTTGGCAAATCACCTTAAGTGCAGTAGAGAAGTTGGACGAAAAACAGCCCAGTTAAGAGGCCGATGGACAGCCAACTTCAGAGTGGCCTCTGCAAGCTTGGACCTCGGGGTATACAGTGGGGCGCTCTCTAGGGGTCATCTGTTCCCTGCCGGGGTAGAGGGGAGGCATGTCCACGGAGGCCAGGGCTGTGGGTTCGGCACTAGGTCCTCCTCCCCGTGGCTTGCTAGTAGGCATGTGGTGGTGTACGCCTGCTGGGTACCTAGCGGGAGGGGTCGTGAGTTGGGAGGGAGCCACATTGGGGTGCCTGCCTGCTCGGGGGCCCCTGCCCACTGCGTGTGCGCAGCGCCTGTCAGGATGTGACGGGGACCTGGACATGTGTGTGCTCTCCGAGCTGAGCTGTGTGCGCGTCGGGGTTCTCGACCTCAGCTGCCTGGCTGTGCATCCAGCGTGCACGACCGGTGTGGCCTGGGCTCCAGCCTGGAGTGTGGACCGGGTCGGCCGGCGTGTGCCTCCCCTGTGAGGGTGCCCTGGCGGGTGTGAGCCCGGCGGGCTGGAGAGCCGGGTCTCGGCGCCGCAGGTGGGTGACCGTCCTCCCCCTCCTTCCCTCCGGGGGCAGCCTCCTCGCGGCGTGTGGCTGGGGGTGGGGGGCCCTCTGCCGGCTGCCGCGCGCGCGCACGCCGGGCTCAGCACCCGCCGTGTACGCGCCCGTGCGCGCGCACCGCGCCTCCAGCCCAGCGCTCGGAGCCGCTTTCGCTGCCACTGTCTGCTTCCCCGGGCCGCCGCCGCCGCCGCCGCCGCCTCCCCCCGCAGGCCCGGGGCTGTGTCCGCTGGGCCCGCGCTGCTCGCCCCGAGCCAGGAGAACGAGCTCGAGGAGGATGCCAGGGCCCGTGAGTACCGCGGCGGCTGCGGGCCGGGCGGGCACGGAGCGCGGGCGGAAGATGGTCCCAGGACTGAGCCCTTCCCCGCGGGCGGCTCTGCGCCCTGGCCCCGGGTCGCCGCCCTGGTCCCCCGCCCGGGCCGCGAGCAGCCCCTCCCCCAGTCCACACCGGAGGGAGGGAGAGCGCCAGTGAGCGAGGGAGCCGGAACGGGGCGCGAGCCGCCACCAGTTCGCTTGGAAACGGTTGCCACAGCAACGGGGTTGCGCTCCCCGGCAACACGACTGCGGGGCGGCGACGCCCCCTCCCCCTCTCTCCCCCCTCCCCCGACGCGGGCCCACAGCCCGGGGGCGCAGGGGGAGAGGGGTGCGCGGCGGGGGCATGTCGCCCCTCTGGCCCGGCTGGATGTGCCTGCCTCCACAGCCCGTCGAGGGTGGGGGTGGGGGCGAACGGCCGTGGGCACGAGCTGGCTCCCACGTGGCTGCAGTCGTCGCAGCAGGGCTCCTGGGGTGGCTGCAAACGTGGGGGCGGCCCAGCCCCTGGGCTTGTCACGGGAGGAGGAGGCATGGAGGTTGGGGCTGGGGTCTTTGCCCATAGACCCCCCACCCACCCACCGCCGCCACCACCTACCTAATCGCGCCGGCCCTGGACATGGCCTGAGCCGAGCTGGGTTCCCCAGGGGCGACGTTTCTTACCAGGGTAGAGGAGCGAAGCTTGCATCCCTCCTCCTCCTCACGGCCGAGGCACGTGCCAAACCGGGCATGGGCCCGCGGTGAGTCTCTGCTCCGTGTTCCTAGCCACCATTCTCCAGGGAGGGGTGGAAGCAGAGTGGGCAGGAGCAGACGAAAGGATATTGCTGACCCAGGGAAGCTGAAGCCCAGGCCAAATGGGAGCGACCCAGCCCATTGTCTGGATCACAAGTGCCCCTTTCTTGTCTGAGCACAATGCCCCAACTGTACTGAGTGGCATGCAGGTTGGCCGGCAGGGAGGCCCGCGCCACATGGAGGTGCCTGGTCCTCCAGGGGAGCTCCTCTGGGAGGAGAATGGCCTCTGACTCAGAGGAAATGACCTCTGGCTCCCCTCCCAACCCTCCCCTCAGCGGGCATCATGCTGGAGAGAGAAATGGCCCTCCTGCCAGCTCTCCCAGGCCTGACTCAGCAGATGCCAGCCCCGACCGCGGGCTTCAGATCCAGGATACCAGCAACCACAACAGTCCTTGGGTTTCCTTTCCCATCCGGGGAGGCATCCTAGAGGTGACTGGCATCTGGGGCATTGGAGGCCTTGGCATAAGATGCCCTTAGATGGGTGGTGCCCTGGAGGTCAGGCCTGAGTCTCCTGCAGGCAGGGGCGCCTGGGGAATTACTCACAGGTGCCTTTCATTCCCTTCCTGCTCTGTGAGACCTGTGTTGAGTGCTCTGCATCCATTATCTCCTAATTTTTTTTTTACAACAGTTGCACAAGGTAAGTTTATTATCCCCATTTTAGAGATGAAGACTCTAAAGGGAGGCTCAGGGAGGTGAATGGCTTGCCCAAGGTCACACTACCAGTAAGTGGCAGAGCTGAGTCTACAGTGCAGGCTTCTCTGGGGGCAAAGCTCCTCTCTGCCTGCTAGCTAACTTCTCTTGTAACCCAGGAGAAGAACTGTAGAGCCTTCTTCCTTCACTTTCCTCCAGTGAGGACATTCCCCGTCTTTCGGGTCTTGGTACATTTTTCCTTCTTCCAGCTAAATCAGCCACATTCTTGCTCCCCCAGATGCATTATAGGATGGGGCCAGCTTTCTCCCTCCCTTCTTCACTTCCTCCCTCCCTCCATTTTCTCCGGTGAGACCAAGCAGCAAAGGGCTGCCTCAGTCCCCTGGGAAAACCCCAAGCCCTGGTCCTCGGCTCATGGGCCCCGTGGCCTGCTCAGCTTGCAGTCTTGGCTGTGGGAGAGAAAATTTAGCAAAGATGGGTCCATGCACTGCTGCAGCCTGTGGGTGCTCAGTCTAGCTCCAGGCATTGGAAACCCAAATGCTTCCAAGGATCAGGGGGGAAATGGAATGAGTGAGGCGGGCCAGGGAGCCACTCAGCTCCAATCTTTGTCACTGTGTGAAATGTGGACTTGGTATGACCTGACTGTCCAATTTTCAAGATGAACCAGAAATCCAGACCTTTATATAAAATCTCCTGGATTTTTAAATGTTGGCAATTAATCAGAATGTTTTTAAAAATGGATTGTGAACATGGATTGTTTTTAAAACATGTCTGAGAACTGTGTCCAACCTAAGGGTCCTGTGTCTGAGACCTGTGGTCCGTGGGAAAGGGACCGCAGGTTTTGCTGGGCCGCCTCCAGGCTGTGTACACTGTGACACCAGGGGCTGCTTTCTGCATTTGAGCCTCTTGAGGCTGCAGGGTGATCCCTCATCAGAGGGAGTTCTGTTGTCCCCTCGGCACCCTGGTCCTACTGCTGAAGAAACTCCAGCTCAGGTATGGGAGTAGCCAGGATGGGATCACATGGCTCGGTGAGGGCAGAAGCCAAATTTGAGCTCAGGCCTACCCCTCGGCACTCTGCATGTTACCCGGGCTGCCCCCCACCAGGGTATCACCATCACACCCGTGGGGCCGCCTCCCCTGGAAGGTCAGATCATTATTTCCATGCCAGCTGCGGGGATGAAGGCACAGAGAGCCACAGGCTGAGGTTTCAGAGGAGGAACCTGGTCTCTGAAAACCCTGCCCTGAGGAGGGCCGGAGCTGAGCGCGGTAGACACTGGCCTGAGGGAGGGTTCTCCACCTACAAAGCCCACCGAGGCCTCAGTCTCTGTGGTCTTATTTGTAGTTTCCCAAGCCCTGGGTTCCTGGCTTGGTGTCAGGGTTAGGTCATCTACCTGCAAGCAAGGGTGCCTGCCACTCAGTACCCTGGCCTAGGCGGAGGGCGGTTCTGGCCAGCTCCAAGCCTGGCTGACTGGGAGTGGAGACAAGTCCTGTCAAGTCCTCTCTGGCCTCAGTTCCTCTGTGTTGATGTGAGAAGGGTGTAAGGGTGTCACCAGTGGCTCCCTGAAATGCCCTTCCTGCCGGGACCGAGGACTTTGTCATCACCCGGGCTTCACACCACCTGGCTATGGAGACCTGAGCTGGACCCACTCCTTGAGCCTACATCCTTGTCTGTAGAGAGAACAGCAGCCACCTCCTGAGTTTTCCTTAGATAACTAGCATAGAGACCAGTAGTGGGCCTGGCGTATGCAAGGCACACAGGACAGGCTGTCAGTCTGTCCTGCCCCGCCGCCCTCACCCCCTGCTCTGAGTTCCTGTCCCTTCCCCTGAAGACCAGCAGCTCTAGCCTCAAGTCCAGGTGTGACCCAGTGCCCCTGCTGCCCGGGATTTTCCATCCCCACCCCCCAGAGCCCTGGTGTGTGCCTCTGTACAGCCTTTTCCTTTGATTCACGTAGGCACATGGGTTCTCCACTTGCTTATGAACCGCGCTGCCAGGCGAGGGCTGGGTGATGGCTTTTCTCTCAGTGACGTTTTGGTGAATGGCTGACATTTCCCAGGAATGAACTGGACACAGAGCCAGCCCTTGAGGTACTCCCTCGGTCCCACAGCTAAAAGACCAAACAGGTAACGAGCCCTCCAGCATCTCCTTCCATAGGTGGTTCTTGAGCTACTTACTGGGTGCCAGCTGGTAAGGCCGATGGTGCTGGGCCCTGGCCACCCCGGAACATCCTGGCATCATTGGGCTTCCCATCCCTGAGGGGTGAGGTGGCTCAGGTGAGCCCAAGAGGCCTTGGCAGGAGCTCATTCGGGAGGCCAGCACCTAGGTCAGTGGTTCTCAAAGTGTGCTCCCTGGCCCTGCAGTACCAGCATCTGCTGGAAATGTGTTTAAAATGCAAACTCGGGCCCCATCCTAGACCTACTGAATCCAGTACTGGGAATGGAGCCCAGCACTGTTTTAACAGCCTCCACGTGGTTCTGTTGCCTGCTTAAATTTGAGAGGCCCAGATCTAAGCCATGTTAAATGCTAGATTGGCTCCTGAGGCAGCGTAGTGTTGTGAGGAGTGACTAGGCTGGGCAGGGGCACAGCACAGTGGCAAGCATGGTGATGGGGGCCAGGGGAGAGACGATGTTGGCCTGGCCAAGGCAGTGGCAGGAGGACCAAAGGAAGTGGACAAATGCCACCCTGCAGAGGATGCGGCGGACGGAAGGAATGGTAGGCTCTTTGCTGAGATAAAGGACCCAGGACCCAGTAGCAGATCTTTGGTGCTTTGGCGTGTAAGGCTGAAGTGTGCACAGGGCAGTGTGGGAGGTGCCCACAGCAATGCAGCCAGGCCCTGGCTCTGTGTGCCCTTGGGTGTCATTTAATCTCCTTGAGCCAAGTGTTCTCATCTGCCAAATAACAAGAATGCCAGCCTGCTTTGAAGAGTGAGTGTGGGGCCCAGCCCTCAGGCAGGGAGCACCCTGGGGACACACACGTCTGCATCCTCAGCTCAGAAACCACCATCATCAGAGCTAATGTTTGTTGGTACCTCCACACCCTTTGCATGGATTAGCTTCATCTTCACCGATGAGGAAACAGAGGCAACTTGGAGGTTAAGAAACTCACCAAGGGTCTCGCTTTCATCCCCCTGCCGTGCTCCCAGTGAGTGTGTGGCCCGAGAAAACATGCAGAGCGATATGGTTCAAAAGCACTACAGATAAATCAAGATGCAACCCTAAAACATGTTCAAATAACCTTCAAGAAAGTAAGAAAAGAGAAACAGGAAACAAACAGAACGTGAGTAATCAAATGGCAGACTTCGGTCCATCTGCAGGGCATCGCTCCTAGCACCTGAACGCGTTGGGTAGGTAGGAGGAGGCAGGCATTTGCTACTACCAGTCTGGAGCAGTGTGGGCAGTGGAGGGAGTGGCTGGGAGCAGCAGGCTGCAGGCAGGCTCTGAGTCTGAAAGGCTCCCAGAGAAGGGCAAGAGCTCACATAGTAAAGGAGCAGTAAGGGGGCATGGTTTTTTCGGGAGGCTTTGCCAAGTCTGGCCTGGTCAGGTAGAGCATTTTGAAAGGTCTGAATGAACCTCTGATGTTTATGTATTGAGCACCTGTGGTCGGTTAGATGAGAGTCTACTGAGCACCTGGGAGGGAGGCTTCAGACAGGATTCCAGTCCCGTGGGCCTGCTGTGACACTGCCGAGAAGACAGTGTTCAGCGTCAAATCCCTACCCACTCCACCTGGGGGTGGAGCCAGGTTGGGGCCAGGGGGCTAGTTATGTGACCTTAAGCAAGAGCCTTCCTCTCTTTGGCCCAAAGTTGCCTAGTCTATAAAATGCAGCTATGACGGCACCCAGCAGGTCCTGGGCGTGGCCTGCCCTGTATGGCCTAATGCCCCACCTGCTGAGCTGGGCGCCCTCAGGGCGCAGAGGGCCCTCTCTTTTGTCTCTTGCTAACCTGGCGCTGCCATTACATCTCTCCTCATCCTGTAGCTCTTTCTCACACTGCTATTCCACAGCAGCGTCGGGCTGGTGATTAGGCATGCCAGGGCCCTGGTGGGAAGGGATGGGAATGCATTTTGGCTGCTAGCTGGCTTGTCTGCCCAGTGCCCCCATGGCTACCACTTACATCTGGCACAGAGTTTGGATTCAGACTCAGGCTAAATCCTAGCTCCTCCCCTTCTGAGCTGTGTGACCTGGGGCAAGTCATTTCCCTCTCTGAGCCTATCTCCCTGTCTATCAAATGGGCACAACCACCACGGACAAGGTGGTGTTGAAGAGAGGATTCTGCCTGGTCCTTGAAAGATATTTCTAATTCAGCTAAACCCCATCACCTCCAGCCCCAGAGTTACCTTTTCTGACCCAGAGCTGTTCCTGCCTGGCAGACCAGGGGGACCTCTAGTTAGTGCCAGTTTCCTCAGAGCATTCCTGATGGCTCAGGAAAAGAATAACAGATGTAATTAACTCCCAGTGACTGGCAGCATCGTGTTTTTATCTGGGCTGCGTCACCATGGCAGCCTCATGGCAGGGTTGTCGAGGGGGCGGGCAGAGCTATGGTTCCTGCCATTGTCTGTTCTGGAAAGCAGGCCCAGGAGAAGGGGACTGGCAAGGGCACCAAGTGGCACGTGGCTGAAGGCAGCCATGGAGTCAGACAGGAGCCATCTGGGGAGAAGTGTGGGGTGGTCCATGGCCTGGCTTCCCCCAGCCTGGGGCTCAGGCTCCCTGTGGCTCTCGAAGCAGAGCGTGTGTGTGCCTCGGGCATGGCAGAGTGTGTGTGTGCCTCGGGCATGCTGAGGGTAGGGTCCGTGGGGCTCCTGGAAGAGGCCCACAAAGTAGCCCAGGCAGCACTACCCCCCACCCCACTCAGGCTAGGGTTTTGTGGCCAGGCCTGGGTTCAAATTATGGTGCTACCACCTGCCATCTACACAGCCAGTTGTTCCCCCAACTCCTCGTCTGTAAAATAGGAATCATTCCAGTTACCCCAAAGGCTTTCGTTCAAACCCGTGTGTATAAGGCATTCAGGAAAGGCTCAGTTCTGTTCTGTGGGGGCGGTGAGCAGTCACCTGCCACCCTTCACTCTCAGAGTCAGGGCTCCCTCCCACCTCCCTCTTAGGGTGCAAGGTTCCCCCTCTCACCCGCAGCTGTGGAGAGGAGGAAGCGGAACTAGAGATGCCCATCTGGAGTGAGTGCAGGACCAGGTGGGTACGAAAGACTAGCTTCCAACCCTCATCTAGTTTTCCTCCCCTCCGCGAGAGGGAAAGGGAGACGGCGGCCTGAAGACAGAGGCAGAGCCAAGTGGGGCTGTGCAAGGGCAGGAGGCGGGGAAGCGGAGTTGGAGCAGGCAGGGCGCCTGGAGGAAAGGAAGAGAGAGTGGCCCATGCCCGGCGCGGCGCGCTAGGCTCAGACAAAGGCAGGGCCGGTGGCACGCATTACCAGTCGGAGCCACCCGCCTGAGCCCTCCTACGGGAGCGGCGGGAGACCCGGAGGGCGCGGTGCGGGGCCAGTTGTTCCGGGCTTTGGGCAGCCAGGGGCTGCCAGGCGTCTGTACAGGGCGTCGGGTGGCTGTCTGTGGGGCTCTAGGAGATGTACCACCCTTTCCCCGCCGCACAGCAACCGCGCCGAGACGCCTCTTCAGGGACCTGGTGCGCACAGGCTCCTGAAACCCTTTGGCCCCGGGACTGCGGATGGCGAATCTCTCGTACGGACTCAGAGCTGGAGTCCGGCCTTCGCGCGCCCCCTGCTGGCCCGCCTCGGCTCCCCTCGGCGCCCGGGCTCCGCGGCGGCGGCCGGGGCTCAGATCGGGGAAACCCTACCGGGGAAACCTCGAGGCGTGACGTCACCCTCCTCGGTGACGTCACCGGACCCCCGGGGAGCGCGGGGTTCCCACGGAGGAGGCTTTCCCCGGACTGCGCAGGGCGCGGGCGGGGGCCGGGAAGTCGTTGGGGGCCGCGGCGCGCCTTCACTGCGCCCCGTGTCTGCCCTACAGGTCCCGCGCGGCCCCGGGTGAGGCACGCCCGCGCGCCCGCCGGCGCCATGGGAAGGAGCGGGCGCCGCTGCTGTCCCCCGCCGGCGCGCGCACGACTTGAGACCTGCCACGTGCAGCCCCCGGCCGCGGGTCCCCGAGTGACGCTGGCGGCACCTGAGAGTGTGGCGCGGGCCCGGGGCCACGCAGCGGAGCCCAGTGTCCAGTGAAGCAGCTGAGGACCCGCCGCCCGTGCCGCCGCCATGGTGATGTCCCAGGGCACCTACACGTTCCTCACGTGCTTCGCCGGCTTCTGGCTCATCTGGGGTCTCATCGTCCTGCTCTGCTGCTTCTGCAGCTTCCTGCGCCGCCGCCTCAAACGGCGCCAGGAGGAGCGACTGCGCGAGCAGAACCTGCGCGCCCTAGAGCTGGAGCCCCTCGAACTCGAGGGCAGTCTGGCCGGGAGCCCCCCGGGCCTGGCGCCGCCGCAGCCACCACCACACCGTAGCCGCCTGGAGGGGCCGGCTCACGCGCACTCGCATCCGCACGTGCACGTGCACCCGCTGCTGCACCACGGGCCCGCGCAGCCGCACGCGCACGCGCACCCACACCCGCACCACCACGCGCTCCCGCACCCGCCGCCTACGCACCTGTCGGTGCCGCCACGGCCCTGGAGCTATCCGCGCCAAGGTGAGTACCGACCTCCGCCAGGGGGCGATCCGGGCCGCCGGAAGTGGGCGGGCGTTGGAGGGCTTGCTGCTTACCCTCAGGGCTTCCACCCGCAGCCTCCGGGAGAACACGGGCGGCGGCGGGCTCGGGTTCGGGCTAGGGCTGGGGCGCGGGCGGCCCCTGGCCGGGGCCTCTGCGAGAGGCTGGGAACCGGCGGCCTCACCTCCTCCGACCGCCTCCCACTCCGCAGCGGAATCGGACATGTCCAAACCACCGTGTTACGAAGAGGCGGTGCTGATGGCAGAGCCGCCGCCGCCCTACAGCGAGGTGCTCACGGACACGCGCGGCCTCTACCGCAAGATCGTCACGCCCTTCCTGAGTCGCCGCGACAGCGCGGAGAAGCAGGAGCAGCCGCCTCCCAGCTACAAGCCGCTCTTCCTGGACCGGGGCTACACCTCGGCGCTGCACCTGCCCAGCGCCCCTCGGCCCGCGCCGCCCTGCCCAGCCCTCTGCCTGCAGGCCGACCGTGGCCGCCGGGTCTTCCCCAGCTGGACCGACTCAGAGCTCAGCAGCCGCGAGCCCCTGGAGCACGGAGCTTGGCGTCTGCCGGTCTCCATCCCCTTGTTCGGGAGGACTACAGCCGTATAGAGGGGCGCCCGGCGCCCCGGGCCCCACCGGCGGACTCCTGGCCTGACTGCGGGGCTTTTTAAATGCTTCCCTGGACTGCGGGGAGGGGCGGGGGGAGGGAGGGATTTCTTATCCCGTTTGTTACATTTTGAGGATAATAAAGGTGTGTGATCTGGTTTGGTACAAGCGGAGGGTGCACCGGCTGCTTTCGCCCAGGGTTCTGTGTGACCAGACAAGCCGGGGCCTTGGCGGGAAGGACCCTCAACGTGCGTTTCCGCCACAACAGAGCCTAAGGGTACAGCACTAAGTCTAAGACCAACCCTTCTCCGGTGGTTGTAGGTTCCAAGCGGCTTCCCCTGGGAGCCTTAGCCCTTAGCACCGCCCCCCCACCCCGCCCCCGCCTGGCGGGCCTTGGAATTAGGGTGAGGACGCCCCCTGGTGGCAAGGAGGTGCTGCGGCCTCGGAGGTGGGAGGAGTTGAGAACCTGGGTCAGGGCAGGCGGCAGCCCGAAGGGATCTGGATTTCTTTATTAACAGACATGAGCACGACCCGTTACAGAAGTTTGTGCTTTCCAAAAAAAAAAAAAAAAAAAACAGTTACTAAACGTGAAAAAGGAACCCAAGCAAAGAGGAAGGAGTTGGGGAGGGGCCACCAAAGCCCCTGGGCCCCATCCATAGCCCTGACCTGAACCGCGCCTAGGGCCTCCAGCCTGGGACCTGCCCGGCAGGAGACGGGGGGTAGCCGAGGGGCCCCAGCTGGGCCTGCTACTTCCTTTGGGCCAGACAGGAAGGGGTCAAAAGAAGGGCGGGGAGGGGGTCCCAGGAAGCCAGAGCCCACGAGCCATTTATTGCCATGTTTTAAAATTCGTGCAAAATATCTGAAGCCCTGGACAGAGAATACAAAGTGATATTTTTCCAAGAAACATAAAACTAGGAAAAGAGGTGGGGGACATTTTCCCACCAGAGCTCCCCCCACGCCAGGCCCCAAGCAGGGTGAGGCCTCCAACCCGGCCAGCTGAGCAGGGAGGACTAAGAGCTACAATCTGGACCAGGGAAGGAGGGGTGGAATTTGCAACAGCGTCTCAACTACCAACGAGAGGAAAACCAGTCAACTGTACAAGTCTCCTATCAACTTTTTAAAAAAAGAGAATAGCTGTAAAAGTCAGGCCCTGTGGGTAGGGAAGCGGCCAAGTCCCCAGCCAGGGCCGGAATCCGGAGTGGGTGCCAGGCGGAGCTGCTGCGAATGCAGGCACGGCGGGCCGTCTGGCCAGAGGCCGATGCAGGTGGGCGGCCTTGGCAAGGGTAGCCTAGGGCTGGCGCCACCGCTAATCACCACCCTCGAAGCCCTCCTCCTCTTCTGGAACTGGGTCTGCATCCCAGCATGTGATGTCGATTTCTGTGGCGTTAGAAAGGGAGAGGAGTTAGGGACCTAGCAGACCCATGCTTGTGTCCCCAGCCTCTGTGAGCGGTGGGTAGTGGTGGGGTGGCTACCCACACTCAAATCCATCCCCCGCACCCAAATTCCTCCCCATCATCCAGCCCAGTACTACCTGGAGGCTTGTTGTAGAACACAGGAGGCGGAGCCTTGGCACAGAGCTCTTCCGATTGGGCAAACTCCTCCTCCTGTGATTGACTGAAGTACCCCTCACTGGCCTGCAGGGGAAAGCATCAGGTCACTTGGCCCCACCCAGCAGGACTGGGGCTGACCTATCAGGCCTGAGCCCGTTTCCCCAGCAACCAATGATTCCATCAGTGGTTGCCAGGGAAACAAGGATGCCTGCCTTGGGAACAAAAGCAGAGCCGGCCCAGGGAGGGAGGGTGGAATGGACTTCCCCTCAAATAATGTGGGTCACAGAGAAGGGGGTACTGGTGCAAGCATGAGGAATGCAGGGCCAGCACCCTGCTCAGCCCCCACTCCCTCCCATCCCTCCCACCAGGCAGTCCCTGCCGCACCTGGGTCCCCTCCTTCTGGGTGGTCTCGCCATTGGTTAGCAGGTGGGGCTCCGGCTCCTGCTCTTGCTCCAGCTCCTCAAGGGCTGAGGGCAGAGTTGGGATCTGGGGGGCAGCCAGGGGCTCCCCTTCCACTTCCTCTGGGTCACAGAAGGTGGCTGGCGGCTCAGGCAGCTCATCAAAGTTGAGAAGGGTGGCACAGCCTTCGCCTGCTGGCAGCAGCGGCTCTGGAGCCACCTCATCCAGCAGGGGCACCTCTGCCAGGGTGACCTCAGTACCCGAGGGTGGCGTGGGGGCCCTGGGCTCACCCTGGAGTGTGGAGGCCCCTTCCCCGTTGCCAGGCCATAGGTCAATGAGGCTGGTGGCGGCGGGGGGTACGTTGTTGGCAACAGTGGTGTCAGCAGTGGCAGTGTCAGTTTCAATGGCGTCAGCTGCACCGTGGACCTCCGTGGCGTTGGCTGTGGCAGGCTCCACGGGAGCAGCCAGGACAGCCTGCTCTGCAGACTCCATGAAC
Organism: Gorilla gorilla gorilla; assembly: GCF_029281585.2. Lineage (NCBI taxonomy): Eukaryota > Metazoa > Chordata > Mammalia > Primates > Hominidae > Gorilla > Gorilla gorilla. The sequence goes on from NC_073228.2 coordinate 181,239,344, forward strand.
ATCAAGTCCTCTGCAGGGCTGCCTGGCCCCCGGGGAGGCGCCTGTGCCTGAGGGGGCTCCTCCATGGGGCCGGCCCAGGCCTGAGGGGCTGCTGCTCTGGTCTCCTCACTGTCTAGGATGGGGCTGGGCTCCTGGGTCTCTGTCACAGCACAGGCAGAGGAGATATGTAACCGGCTCCCCTCGGGGAGGATGGAGACCCTGCCCACCCACTAAGGAGTGAGGGAGCCAGGGACTTCCATGCAGGTGTCCCACTGCCCCCTTACCCTGTGACCCCAGTGACTTTAAGCCCCTTGGCAGCTCCGGGAGGAAGGCCAAGGCCCGATTCCCACTTGAGAGGGCGGGTGCTAAGCTTGAGGGAGGGCAGGTCTGACTGTACACCAGGGCTCCTCCCCACACAGCCGCCTCCAGGGCAGTGCAGTCTTGGTGATGGGTGGCCCAGATCCCTGGAGAACGGTTACCATGGCAACCTGGGGCTCCCAGCCAGGGACTGATGATGGGAGGCCTGGTGCAGGTAGCATCCCTCTCTCACCTTGGGCTGGTGGGGGTGGCGGTGGCAGTGGTGGAGGCTGCGAGGATGTGACCTCATCCAGGGCCCGCTCTATCTGCTCAGCGACAGGGGTGGAGGCGGTGCTGGAGTCAGACGGGCTCCGCGTGGGGATGGGAGTGGGCGCCATCCTCCGGTGGCTGTCCAGGTGGCTGCCTGTGGAACAAACCCCAGGTGGGTCAGTGAGGGCGGGGGAGCCGGGTGAGACAGGATTGTCCACCTTGGGGCCTGGCCAGCACCTCCTCTCTGGAATCTGGGTGGGGGCTGGGAGCTCTCCAGCGCCCCCAGGGGCCAGACTACAGCTCCAGACCCTGTAAGCTAGGCCCCTGGGGGCCAGTGCCCCATAAGGCCAGGGGCAAGAGGCAGGCAGTGCCTGCCCTGGGGACAAACACCAGAGATCAGCGGTCAGACTGGGGGAGTGAGGGCGGGGGGCTGCTGGGAAGCGGGGCCCTCCTTACCACCCCCGCCGAGGCCTGGGGCTGCTACCTACATGGGAGGGAGGAAGAGAGGTTTGGGGTGCGGTGACAGGTGATATAGGGAAAGGGAGTCCGTGGAGGGGAGGAGGAGGAAGAGGAGGAGGAGGAAGGCCCACTGTCCGATGCCTTTATGAAAGGGCAGTACGGACGACCTGCCGAGAGAGACAGACAGAGAAAGAGACAGAGGACAAGAGAGGGTCAGTCTCCCCCACCCCTGCCCGAGGCCTCTCCCGCCCCCAGGCCTGGCCCTGGATGTCCAAGCTGCCTTCAGCCAGGGGCACAATCAGCCAAGCCAGCCACAGCATCACACCAGCCCCAGACACACAGCCAGCCTGGGAGCAGTACAGTGGGGACGGCCTGTGGCGGGACCCCAGCATGGGGCAAGCACACTCAGACCAGCAGACAGGGCAGGGAAGAGCTTCAGGGGAGGCGGAAGCAGCACAGTGAGAAGCGGAACGGGGACACCTGGGTGCAAGCTCCAGAAGGCTCCCTCAGGCCCGGGGCAAGAGCCCAGCCCGCATGCATTCCGGCCTTCCAGGCCAGACCTAATTCACCCCAGCTGAGCTGCCAGCGCTGTGCCTCAGCCCGTGCCAGAGCTGCCCCACAGGCCCTAGCACTCCCCACTGTTCAGCCACAAGCGACTTCACCACCATCCCCGGCCCTTCTTGGGGTCCTGCCACCTGGGAAGTGGTGGGCGGATGCACGCTGGATGAAGGGTCTCGCCTTCTCCAAGGGTTGCTTGGGCAAGGCTTCCCTTCCGAGAGAGTCCCAGAGAGGCTCAGGGCCGCAACCTGAGGAGTGGGGCCGGGGGGGGTGGGGCCTAGGACTACCTGGTCGATGGTTGAAGGGCGAGGGTACATCACAGCTGCCCGCAGAGGCCGATGCGACTCTTTCCTGCTGCTTGAAGAACTCCCTTGGGTTGTCAGGCCGCTGGGCAATAATAGCCGCTGCCTCCTGAGGGCACGAGGAAAAGGTTGGGGCTGGGCCAGGCAAGCTGAGATAGCCCTGTCCGCCTCACCTGGCTGGTGCCCCCAGCTCTCACCTCCACCTCCGACTCTGACTTCTTCATGTGGGTCTCTTCCTCCTCATCCCGATGGTCACCCTAGAAACCAAAGGGACAGTGTCTGGTGCACCTACCCCCCACAGGGGCTTTTGGCCTTCTTTTTTACTGTATTTTATTTATTGATTTTGTTTTTAAGACAGGTTCTCGCCCTACCACCCAGGCTGGGGAGCAGTGGTACAATCATGGCTCACTGCAGCCTCTGCCTCCTGGGCTCAAGCAATCCTCCCACCTCAGCCTACCGAGTAGCTGGGACTGCAGGTGTGCACCACCATGCCTGGCTAATTTTAATTTTTTGGTAGAGATGGGGTCTCCCTATGTTGCCCAGGCTGGTCTCAAACTTCTGGGCTGAAGGGATCCTCCTGCCTTGGCCTCCCAAAGTGTTGGGATGCATTACAGTTATGAGCCACCAGTGCCCGGCCTTCTGGCCTTCTTACAGCCCCCATGCTTCTTTTGCAATCTGGCAGGAAGGGTTTCAGAGGTGGTACCTCTGCCCCGTCAAACCGGGTCACACAGCCCCTCGCTTCCCTCAGGGCCCTCAGCCACCTCATCTCTGACCTGCCAGGCCTCTGGGCACCAGGCTCACTCACTCACTTGCTCATCCCCATATCTAAGCAGGTGCCTAGGGCCCTCCAGAAGTGCTCCTTGTTTTGCAGATAACTTCTTGGACCTCCTACCCTAGTGCCGGGGACACCATGCTCCCAGTGTTGCTGCCTGGACTGTGGCATCATGATCCAGCCTTCCTCACTGCTACCTGCCTTATTTGCTCTCCACAGGCCCTGAAAGGACCTTTCCAAAATGCGGATCAGACCATGATTTTCCTGAACTTAAAATCCCTCAGGGGTTCCCATGAGCCGCAGCAAGCACTGGCTAAATATGACCCACAGATGGCTTTTGTTTTGCTGGTATGATATTTTTAAACCATGTTCATTAGTTGCCACCACTTAAAAACCAGGAACTTTCATACTGAAGTCAGGGTCCCAGTTTCTCTTGAGGTGCCAGAGCCCTGGCGACATCACCTGTAAGCCCGGAGCAGCCATCACCGGGGCCTCGCCGCAGCCCCCTTAAGACAGGCGTGTGCTGCCCGCTCACCCCCGGCCCCACCATCGCCTACTGGCTTCACCTGCCCACTGCACACGTTGTTTTGGGTGGGCAGCGCCCGCGCTTGGCCTACGTCCCCCACCCCTGCCTGACCTAGCCGTCACCTCTCCAACACCACCCCCTGCCGGCCCCCACCCCAAGGCGCCCACATACTGTGAGATGTAGACATCAAGTCCTCAGCACGACGCAGTCAGTTCCCAGAACAGGCACACCCGTTCCCACCTCCAAGCCTCAGCATGGGAGACTGGCCCTCCCTCCCAAATGCCTGCTCCCCACCCGGGGGCCAGGCCCTCTGGTTTCCAGCTGCAGTGTGGCCACTGCTTCCTGGGGAAGAGGTCCCGGGCTTGTTCAGGTCATTTCCTCCTCTGGGTCCCCACAGGGTGCTCCTGGCTTCCACCACGATGACACCACATCCTAAGTTCCTGTTTCCGGAGGCACCTCCCCCTCCGCTGTGAGCAACACAGGATGAGGACCGGGGTCTCCGGGTGGGTGGCCAGCACAAGGCGGGCGCATGTTTGCTCAACTGCACTCACACACCAAAGGCTTCTTAGTCGGTGTCCCCTGCTGCTCAGGTGGCAGCTTGGGCAGGAGGGGCTGCTAAGGTGGTGAAGTCCCAGGGCCGCTCTGTTTTTAAGCCTATAATCTAAAATTTTAGCTTATGTCAGGAGCACTGGGAGAAGGGCCCTTCGTAGTATCCCACCTCAGGAGGGCTGTCACCTCAGTGATAACTCTGTGACCCCCAGAATGAAGTCTGAACAACTCCTCTGCCCTTGCTCTCCTTTCCCAATCAAATCTCCCCCACTCAGCCTAGGCTCTTCACCTTCCCATGAGCCTGTGTCCCACCAGCCTTTGCTGCTCTGCCCACTGCCTGCTGTAATCTCACCTGGTTCCTCTGCCTTGTTCAAAGAAAGGACCAGAGGCAGCTACCACAAAGGCTTTTTTTTTTTTTTAATCTGAGACGGAGTCTTTCACTCAGGCTGGAGTGCAGTGGCGAGAACTCGGCTCACTGCAAGCTCTGCCTCCCGGGTTCACGCCATTCTCCTGCCTCAGCCTCCCGAGTAGCTGGGACTACAGGCACCCGCCACCACACTCGGCTAATTTCTTGTATTTTTTAGTAGAGACGGGGTTTCACCATGTTAGCCAGGAGGGTCTCGATCTCCTGACCTCGTGATCCGCCTGCCTTGGCCTCCCAAAGTGCTGGGATTACAGGCGTGAGCCACTGCGCCCAGCCTCCACAAAGGCTTTAATAAACTACTAACCATGTGAACAACACCGAAACAAGTAAGGCCCAGAGGGAGGAGAGAGATCAACGCACTAACCACATGGGTCAAAGCCACTGCTGTGCCTAAAGCATTTTCAGATACACGGGAGCTCCCCTGCAGGCCAGGCAAAAAGGGAACTCAGATATGGAACACAATTCATAACAGGGGAGAGAAAGCAACAGCTCCTTAAGCCAAGAGAAAGCATTTCACGGTGCTAAATCCCAAAGTCTCTCGCATATTCCCTTCCTTAGAGGACCTGAAATTGAAAGGGTACCACGCTGACCTGCTAGAATGTCCACTGTCACTCTCACGTGAACTATACTTGAAGGGCCAGATGGGACTATAAAATAATGGTAAGCTCCTTCAGACTTTACCTGAAATGTTGATAACTGGTGAAAATAAATCAGCTCAGGGGGTTCACAACACTATTCTGTCTGCCTGCATGTGTGTATGTTTGAAATGTTAGCAAAAAAATAAATTTTATCAGGGCTGGGTGCAGTGCACTTTGGGAGGCCGAGGTGGGAGGATCACCTGAGGTCAGGAGTTTGAGACCAGCCTGGCCAACATGGTGAAACCCCGTCTCTACTAAAAATACAAACATTAGCCGGGCATGGAGCCGTGCACCTGTAATCCCAGCTACTTGGGAGGCTGAGGCAGGAGAATCGCTTGAACCCAGGAGGCAGAGTTTGCAGTGAGCTGAGATGGCGCCATTGCACTCTAGCCTGGGGGACAAGAGTGAGACTTCATCTCAAAAAAAATAAATAAATAAAAATAAAATAAAAAAATAAATAAACTTTATCAGGCAGGGTGTGGTGGCTCACGCCTGTAATTCCAGGACTTTGGGAGGCCGAGACAGGTGGATCACGAGGTCAGGAGTTCGAGACCAGCCTGAACAACACGGTGAAACGCTGTCTCTACTAAAAATACAAAAATTAGCTGGGCATGGTGGTGCACGCCTGTAATCCCAGCTACTCAGGAGGCTGAGGCAAGAGAATCACTTGAACCCAGGAGGCAAAGGTTGCAGTGAGCTGAGATTGTGCCATTGCACTCCAGCCTGGGCGACAGAGCAAGACTCTGTCTCAAAAAAATAAAAAAATAATAAATAGATAAATAAACTTGGCTGGGCGAGGTGGCTCACGCCTGTAATTCCAGCCTTTGGGAGGCCAAGGAGGGCAGATCATGAGGTCAAGAGATCGAGACCATCCTGGCCAACATGGTGAAGCCCCATCTCTACTAAAAATACAATAAATAAATAAATAAATAAATAAACTTTATCTGCTGGGTGCAGTGGCTCATGCCTGTAATCCTGGCACTTTGTGAGGCCGAGGCGGGTGGATCACCTGAGGTCAGGAGTTCAAGATCAGCTTGGCCAACATGATGAAACCCCATCTCTACTAAAAATACAAAAATTAGCCAGGCGTGGTGGTGGGCGCCTGTAATCCCAGCTACTTGGGAGGCTGAGGCAGGAAAATCACTTAAACCTGGGAGGCAGGCCGGGTGCAGTGGCTCACGCCTGTAATCCCAGCACTTTGGGTGGCCGAGGTGGGCGGATCACGAGGTCAGGAGATCGAGACCACCCTGGCTAACATGGTGAAACCCCGTCTCTACTAAAAATACAAAAAATCAGCCGGGCGTGGTGGCGGGCACCTGTAGTCCCAGCTACTTGGAGGCTGAGGCAGGAGAATGGCGTGAACCTGGGAGGCGGAGCTGGCAGTGAGCTGAGATCGCGCCACTGCACTCCGGCCTGGGCGACAGAGCGAGATTCCGTCTCAAAAAAATAAAAAAAATAAAAAAATTTAAAAAAACCTCACTCTGAAAGGATAAATAAAATGTGGTATATCCATACAATGGAATATGATTCAGCCTTCAAAAAGAAGGAAATTCTGACACATGCTACAACATGGATGAATCTTAAGGACATCATGCTAAGTGAAATAAGCCACACGCAAAAGGACAAACACCGTGTGATTCCACTGATAGGCAGTCTCCAGAGTAGTCAACTTCATAGAGACAGAAAGTGGAATGGTGGTTGCCAGGAGCTGGCGAGTGGGGAAGGGCAGAATTTGCGTTTAATGGACAGTGGTGGTGGTTATCCTACAATGTGAATGAATTTAATGCCGCTTAATGAAATGCAGACTTTAAAATCACTGAAATGGTACATTTTATGTATTTTGCCACAGTTACATACATGTGGCCGGGCGCGGTGGCTCACGTCTATAATCCCAGCACTTTGGGAGGCCGAGGCGGGCAGATCAACCGAGGTCAGGAGTTCAAGACCATCCTGGCCAACATGGTGAAACCCAGTCTCTACAAAAACACAAAAATTAGCTAGGCATGATGGTGCGCGCCTGTAATCCCAGCTACTCAGGAGGTTGAGGCGGGAGAATCGCTTGAACCTGGGAGATGGAGGTTGCAGTGAGCCAAGATCACGCCATTGCATTCTACCCTGGGCGACAGAGTGAGACTCCATCTCAAAAAAAAAAAAAAAAAATACATGAATCAACTTATGAAAAAAAGATCTTACCCAGCTCGTTCTCCACCATGTCCTGTATGTGGCAGGTGGCAGGTGTGTGTTGAATGAATGACTGAGGCTGGAGCTTACCAGCCACACATCATCCCCACCCCATCCAAGGGCAGATGTGACTGGAGTGACTTAATGCTGCTGCCTGCAGGACTATCTTGCCTCCTCTCTCTCAGCCTCCTGTGGGTGACTCCGGAGCCCATTTGAGTCCCCACAGCCCTGCATCTGCCCATCACAGTCCCAATCCAGATGAGTATCAACCCACCTCCCTTCCTGAACTGAGCCATGCTCAGTCCTGAATGACATTAGCTATTTCCAAAATACTAAATTCAAAGCATGGAGATGTGACTCTGCTGTGATTCTCAGGGACCAATCCACAGGACCTACGGGCCATTCCCAATGTGTGGAGATTCAGACAGTACCCCTGGAACAAAGGGGCTGCTCCCAGGGAGACGGTGCACACTGCCTGCAGATGCTCAGCACTGGCCCCAGCTCACCCATGCCGCCTGCCTCACTCCTGTGGCGGGACCAGGCCTGGTGGCACCTCAGAGTGCAGAACAGTGTCTAATCTGCCGAGAACCCCCAGGGGAGGGGAGGGGGAGCCTGGTCAGTGAGGGTCTGGGTCTAGATGGATTTTCTCTTCCAATCTAGAGCACAAGCTTCTCCAAAGTAGTCTTTTTCCACGGCCAGAGGCCAGAGCCCCATGTGATGAGGTGCCAGGCCTCATGCTCCATAGCACCCTGTGCCCATGCAGCTCCCCAGAACAGCCACCACTGTCCCTGAGCCACTGATCTCCCCACAAAGCCCAGGAACACAGGGACCATTCTCACTTCCCTGACCCAGAGACCAGGAGCCTTGGCAAAGAACTTACAAAGATAGACTGCTCCTTCAACCGCCTCTTGGCCTCTTCCGCTTCTAAAGTCTGCTGTTTCCTCCTGGAACGATAAGCAGCCAGCACCCGTCAGGGTGCGCCTGGGGGCCCCTGGAGCGCTCCGGGCGGGCAGGCTCACCTGTGCTCCTCGATCTGCTGCTCCCGCTCCCGGTAGCGCCGCTCGCGCTCCTCTTGCTCCTGCCGCTCCTGCTCCATCCGCTCCTGCTCGAACCTGAGCCTCTCATCCAGGGCCTTCTTCCGCTCCTCCTCCTTCCGCAGCTCTTCTTCCTTCTGCAAGCCCCGGTGCGAACAAGGGTAGGCCCCGAGCCTAGGCGCCTGGACCCTGCCCCTCCAGCCCCTCCCTAACCCAGCGCTGGGGGCGGGGCCTGTGGCATGGGCCATGCCACTGCAGTGAGGGACTCAGACCTGCCCCATGGGGTCCATGAGGGGCGGCTTAGCCAGGCCTGGCTCAGGGTTCCATACCTTGGCCTGCTCCCAGAACTGCTCTCGGTTAATCCGCTTCATTTCCACAGCTGCATCCGTCTTCTGGTAGGTGGTGCCCTGCAGTGTCGAAGGACCCAGCATAAGCAGGCTGAATGCCCCAGGAGCCCCCGACACCTAAAGGGTGAGAGCTAAGAGGGACCGGGCAGGCCAGACTCGGGCACCAGGCCACGCAGGCAGAGCCCACGGGTGCCAAACACACACTAACCACGGGCTCTGCGTTCTCATCCTCTCGCAGCCGCAGTCGGTGCAGCACAGGGCTGGAGAGTCGCGCCAGCCCGTTAGAGAGCCGCTGCCCGATGGCACCCGCGTCTATGTCTTCCACGCTGCTGGCGTTCACGATCACGTCGACGCCCTTCCGCAAGAAGACGGCAGTGCTCAGGCGGCACCATCCTCCCGCCATCACCACCCCAGCATGCAGACCCTGGTGACTGTCCCCACCCCCAAGAGCCCTGGCCCCTGACACACACCTGGAAGAACTCAGCCACCTTAGCCACATGGCTGGCACAAGCGCACTTGCGGGCATCAGGCACATCTTCGCCCACCTGCAAAGTACCCAGCAAAGAGGGGGTCAGGAAAGGACAAGGGGGGCCCTACACGATAGGGTACATCTTCCCTGGGGTGGGAAGAGGGTGGGGTTCCCTCTCCACGGGTGTCAGAGGGCCGACGGGGAGGGCGACTGCTCTGGGCCTTCAGTTCCCTTCCCCAGCCCCGGCCGCATACCCAGTTGATGAGCAGCTCTGGGCCCTCAGCCCCCTTCCCCAGCCCTGGCCGCATACCCAGTTGATGAGCACGTATTTTGGCAGAGCAGCTTGGGAGTCCTTGACACTGCAGAAGCCGTACATCACCTTCTGGTTCTCAAAGTGTCCCGAAAGCTCCTGCAAGCCCCCTTCTAGAGTAATCAGGAGAGTGTCAGGTCTCTCTGCCTCCTAAACCCTTCCCAAAAAGAGCCTGGAACTCAAAGCAAAGACTCCTCCAGGCCTCCACAGGCACCCCCAAGGGTCTTCTGGCCTCTGGGGTCTGTGGGTCCCAGTTTTGTGTTGGTATGTGTGGGGGTGGTGGCGCACAGGGATGTAGCTTTGCCTGTGACTCCTGCAAGGGCCTGATTTGGGGTAGGACTGAGGAAGTGCTTGTTCTTCACACTCAGGTCTCATTCTTCACACATCATCATGTCTCACCAGGTGCCAGTGCCCAGAGGCACAATCAAGCCTTCTGGCTCTGGGGAAGGTGGTGAATAGGGCCCTTCCCCCAAAGCGTCCCAGCTGTGTGGCTTCAGATAAGTCACTTTCCCTGTTGGAGGCTCAGCCTCAGAAGTCCAACATTCAACAAGGCTCTGAGATTCCTCCCCACCCTGGGGACACAGGGATGACTGGAGGAAGGACACCCGCCAGATCCAGACAAGTGTGGGGCTGCAGGGTCAGGCAGGGAGGTGGCCTACAGCCAGGTGGGTGGGGAAGAAAACAACCAGGAGGAGGGGGTGGAGAGGAAGGCGAGGGAATGGCTGGAATTCCTACCTCCTGATGCTGCAAGCTTGAGGTCATCGGAGCCATCTTCATATGTGTACAGAGCCCTGGGGAGAGGGAGGGGTGGCTGTCAAACTGTCAGGGCCCAGGCCGCCAATTCTGGGTGGGGACGGCTCTGGGGAGGGAGAGGGACATGGAGGGGGTAGGACAGGAACGGGGAGGGCTCCTGCTGTAGCCACGACAACAGGGCCAGGCATCGGTTCAGGCGGGAGCCCAGCAGGGTGCTGCTGGAGGCCTGGGTCAGGGGGGCGCAGGCAGTGAGGGGAGAAATTGCTGGCTGGTCGAGCTCATTGCGCAGCATCCCGGCCCTGGCCCTGGCAGCCTACAGCCCAGTGGAGCGGGTGTGTGATGGAGATTCCAAGGCGACGGTTCCTTGGTTACCGTTCCCTGGCTACCACGATCCTCATCCCCCATTGGCTAGTGCCAGGAACTTACCTGGCACGTGCCTTGGTCCCCGCTGCCCCTCCCCCGGGGAGGGAGGAGGAGAAGAGAGAACCTGGTGCTCCCAACAGCTCTGGGCATCCCCCAGTAACCATGGCAACCCTGCAATTGGCACACGACTGGCCCACCCCAACTGCATTCTCCTTGAACACAAAGGACCCTGGGGACCCGCCCTCAGCCTCAATCTCCGCCTCTCTGAAATGGGGATGAGGTCACTGCAGTCACTCTCGCCCAGACTCTGGCCCCGGGGTGGCCATGCCTGAGCTCCAGGCCTTCCAGCCCCTAGGCTGCCTCAGTCCTGGCTGAGGCTTCCTGAGACTGCTGGCCTTTCCTTCTGTCTGAGGTCTAACAGAAAGCTGACCTGGTGGCCTTCCTCCTTCCTCCTCCTCCCTAGCTTTGTGTGCCCTGGCTCCTTTTGATAGGCTGCGGTGACGGAGCATCCATTTCACAGAAGGGAAGGCAGAGATGCCTCCTCCATCACCCCATGCAGGCCCAGGCTGAGGACCCTCTGGGAGGGAGGAGAGCCGGGGCCTAGGAGGAAGGGCCTTGTCCCTGAAGTTTGAAAGGGCTCTCAACCCCTTCTCCAAACTCCTATTCCCCAGGTGCCAAGGCAGGAGGCTGGGGCTGTGAGGAGGGGAGGCAGAAAGGGAGGGCAAGGGGGAAGAGAAAGAGGAGGGGAGAAGCAGAGGGAGAAACCAGGAGAGGAGGAAGAAGAGAAAGGACAGAAGTGAAGGGACGAAGGAAATGAAGGTGGGAGGGATGGAGGGACATCTCAGGAGGTTGTGGCCAGGGCCAAATGGCCTCAGCCCCTCCCCTTCCTGGATTCCCAGCTTCCTACCTCCAGGAAGGAACACAGGTGGGCTGTGGGGCTGGGAGCTCCTGGTCCAACTGTTACCCCCAGCCCCAGCCTGGCCCTGACAGATGCTTCCAGCACAGCTGGCCCACCACCTGTCCTGCTGCCCTAACCCACCACGGGAACAAAGGGCCCTGGGAGAAGCAGGCTCTGTCCCTCTCCATGCACTGATGAGAAACTAATGCAGACCCCAGGGACCCTAGTTCCTAGAGACTGCTGTAGACATCAAGCCTCCCTCTGAGAGGACCTGTCTTGGCCTGCCCAGGCTCCCTGGGGCGCCTTCCATCCTCACCCCCTGGCTCCCCACCTCCGGCCACCTCTTCCTGCTCCAGCCGCAGCACTCCCCCAGCAGAAACCATACCCCAGTTCAAACCCTCCAGCCTGCCTTTCCATTGGACCACCCTGTCCACACCACACACTTGGGACACACTGGACGGCTCCCTGACCCAAGCAGGGTTCTGGACAGGGCTCACCCTGGAGCCTCTGCCTATGTAGTTCTCTTCACATGGAAGGCAAGACCTGCTCCTCTACCCCACGCTTATTCCCAGTGGAATGCTTCCGTTCTTCAGAGCCCAGTGCTGGCCCCCAGCAGCCTCTCCTGAGCTGCCCCTCCCAGAGCACCCACCACATCCCAGCAGGAATACAAAGACCAGTGCTTCTCAACCACATCAGAGGCACCCCGAGCCTGGTGGTGCACCAGGTGGAAGCTGGCGAAACCACAGGGAATCAGCATGGGGTAGGCGACCAGGCATCTACACATCTCACCAGCTCCAACTCCTGGAGACAGACACTGCCCCCAACTGTAAGCCTGGTGAAGGCAGGAACGCTGACTCAGTCAATCAGCACATCCTGCTCTCTGGGTCCTGGGGTCCAGCACACCGCATACCAGAAGTATGTGTGATATTGACACCAACTCAAAAGCCATCTAGCCAGATAAACTGAACTAGCGTGAGGTGGGAGCTGGAATGTGGCAGTTCCAGAGACCCTGGGGTGAGCTGGGGTGGGGGGTGAGCTGGGGTGGGGGGCTGAGGGCAGGTGGACACCGCAGGATCATCACTCTCAGGATGGTGGTGCTAGAAAGGCCTTCAGTATCCGAGGTACTGCTGGGCCCAATCCCTTTTCTTTCCAAGAGGACCAGGAACTTGTGTATGATCACAGTGAGTCATATCACAACCAGGACAACAGTGGCCCCTCCCACCATACAACCTCTTTTCCTGGGTCCCCTGCTCCCTGTGCCAGAGTAGTGGTGCACTTCAGGGGCCCTGCCACCTAGGAGTGAACTCCCCCAACCACCCCTCCCCATTGGAGGCAAGGTAAGGGTCGGGGGGCAGACAGCAATTTACCCAAGACATCCCTCCCTCTGGACCTATGTGCAGGGTCTGCCTCTGAGTCTTCAGACCTCACTGCACCCCTGGTTCCATGCTGGGCCCTGGGGTATTCATATTCTCTTGTGTAGAAAGTGATCCTCACACCCCTTTTTCAAAATGTTATCTGGGCCCTTAGTGAACGAATGTGTGCATGTGCGAGGGTACGTGTGTGCATCTGTGTGTGTCCCACACACAACCCAGATGGGGGCTGACGCACACCAGTGATGAATAACTCGCTTTGGCCACACGGATGCTGCTGGGGTGGGTGGGGGCAGGCCTCTGTTGAGCAGGATGTGGGGCAACAGGGGTTGTGTGGCCTTGGCAATAGGCCACCAGAGCTCTGCTTTTAGGAGAAAATGGGGTGTTGTCTACCAACACCCCTCCAGGCTGGAGGGCAAAGGAGGTGTTCTGGGGTGAGCTGTGCCTCTCCCCAGGCGGGGCCTTATCCCAAAGCCAGCTCCTTCACCAGGCCAAACCGGCTACTTGCCCAGAGCTCCTCCCATGATCTCAGCCCCCCTGGGGCAGGGCTGGGACAATGGGTGGGCCGCCTGCCTGCTGAGCCTGTGCCGGCCTCTCCTGTGACTGACCTGCAGGACACGAGAGGTTGTCTCTCGCGTCCATCCCTCAAGGCCTGGCTGCTGGCCAGTGCTGCAGTACCATGCCATGGATGCCCAGCCATCTCATCCTCTCCTCCAGAAGCCCCCAGGTCAGAGTCCCCACCTGGCTGCCCTCCCAGTGTGCGGGTGAGGCCAGCCCAAGCGGGGTCCCTCAGACCCGCCCTCCTCTTTGCCTCAGTTTCCTCAAGAAGAACCTGTTCCCATCTGCCAGCAGGGAGAGGAGGCCTAGGAACCAGATGGGCACCTTCCCTAGGAGAAGAGGATTACGGTGGGGTTAAAGGATTCCAGGATGGGGCTGTGAGGAACCCCTCGGTTTCCTTTTTCCACCACCCTGGGCCGCCAGCCCCAGAGCAGGTGGTCCATCCCCTCCCCCAGCTCAGCGGGAGACAACAGCTGGGGGGCGGGGTGAGGGGCGGCCCAGCTCCTCCCCCATCAGGGACCGAGTGCCCCTTGCTGGGGGCCGGTGGATCTGTTCACCCCTTCAGCCGTCTTTGGGGGCTCCCTCCACACTTGTTCTCCAGAGGGCTTCCTCCCAGGGACCTCAGCTGGCCCCTTAGGCAGCTCGGTGCCCCCCAGCCCAGCTGCCCAGTCCCCGCAGTCCCCTTCAGGTAGGGGAGGAGAGCTCACCCCTGCCTCCTCCGCGACCCGCGGCGGTAAGGGAGTCACTTCGCGGTCGCCATGTGGCAGCAAACATCCTTCCACCTCACTCCAGCCCAGGTTTCGGGGGGAGGGCGGCCCACTCCGAGAGGCCCCCCGGTGGGCGGGGCGCCCGGCCCCCAGCCCGCTCCGCTCCTCCCCCGCCCTCGCTTTCCTTTGTGCTGTGGCCGGGCCGGGCTGAGCCGGGCAGGCTGCGCTGGCTCCGCTAGCTCGGTCCCCGCCCCGTCCCCGCCCGGACCTCGCCCTCTCGAAGGTGGCGAAGGTGCCCTTGGCCGCCCCGTGCACACCGGTCCCCCGGGCCCGGGGGGCAGGGTGGGGGATGGGCTCCCGCAGGGCCACGCGGCCCCGGGCCCCACATCGGGACCCCGCGCCTCCGGGCCGCGTCCGGCCGCCGCTCCCACCGCGCGCCTTGGGCCGCCTCCGGGCGCTCGGGGCCCGGCAGTGCCCCGCCTGGCCCGCCGGCCCCTCCCCCGGCGCGCACAAAGGCAGCCCCTCCCGGCCCTCCCGGCCCGCTGCACCATTTCGGGGTCCCCCTCCCTTCCCGGCGGCGGGGCGGCGGGGCGGGAGAGAAACAAAGGCGCGGCGGCGGCGCGGGGACAAAGGGGCCGGGGGCGGGGGCGGGGGGCTCACCAGTCGGCCGCGCTCTCCTCTCGGATCACCTCCTCGTAAGCCGCCAGCAGCTCCAGGCGGTGGCCGCTGAAGCTGACGCCGGCCATGCTTCGGGCCGGACCGGGCCGAACGGACAGACGCGCGGACGGACGGGCGGACGGAGGAGGAGGGAGGGAAAGAGGGAGTCGCCGCCGCCGCCTCGGAGCCTCTGCAGCGTCGCGAGCCGAGCGAGCCAGCGGCCGGGGGAGGGGAGCCGGCCGGCGGGGGGCGGGGGGCGCTGGCTCCGCCCGGCTCGCTCCCTCCGCTCGCTCGGTCCTAGCGCCGCCCCGGCCCGGCCCAGGGGGAGGCCCGCCCCCCCTTCCCGGCCTGCCCCGGGCGCCCCCGCGCCCCTCACCCGCCGCCCCTGCTCGCCGCTCCAGGGCCAGCCCCACCCACGTCCCGAACCCTCACCTGCCCCGTCCGTAACCTCGGCGCTAGCCCTCCTTCCAGCCCCGAACCCAGTCCCGTCCCCACCTCCCCCCGTCCCAATCCGGTTCCGCCCCACCCATTGCTTCATTGATCTCCATTCCTGGTGCGTCCCACCCCATGTTAAACCCATTTTCATCCCAACCCAGCTCACACACCACCCCACCCCTGGCCCGTCTCCTTTCCCTGAGAGGTCCTTGCCAAGTCTATCCCATCATATCCACTGTCATCTGCATCCCACCCTCAAATCCACCCCAGTTGCTTTCCCATCCCAGCTTCAGCCCCATGCTTAGCACGTGTCCCCCCCCAACATGTGTCACGGCACATCTTCAGTCCAACCCATCCCAGTCTCATCCTGATCCCAGTTCCCAATTCCCAACCACAGCCCCCCATCTCGGCTCCATGACCACTTATTCCAGGCCATTCTCAGCCCCTACCCAGCTCATTATCCCTCCATTCCAGGCCTCTCCTCCCCTCCACGCCTGTGCCCTCTCAGATGGGGCCAGCTAGGAGATCCTTTGCATTCTCTCTCAAGCCTCACGCCTCCCAGAGGAGTCCCAAGTAGAGTTCCGGAAGCAGCATCTAACCCCAGACTCCCAGGGCAGGGCTCCTCCAAGGACGCTCAGGGCCAGCCTCTTGGCACCTTTATCTCCTAAAGCTCTAAGCACAGAAGGGGAGGGGGCCTCAGAAAAGTCCCCCCTGCAAGGGAGTGGACACCATGCCAGGGCCTTCCAACTCCGTTCCTTGCTGGGTTGGGACCCTGAAACTGTTCACAGCGCTCAGAAGCCTTTTCCACCACTACAAAGCCTCCAACCTCGACCTCCCTGAGCAAACTTCACCTGGTCCCAACCGCACCACGGAGGAGGAGGTGGTTCTAGCTGGGCCTCCGAGTTCTGCGTTGGGTAATTGGCTATGCCAAGAGAAGGAGAGCAGGGCTGCCTATGTGGCAGTGTTCCTGGCGCTTTGGAGTTGGGAGAACCCTCTTAAAACTCAAAATACTCACAGGCCCCTGCCTTGGGAAGTCAGTGCCCACTATGTCTAGGGACCACTGGCCATGGCAATTTCTCCATGGCCACCGCTAGAGTGAGGCCCAGGCAGGGACACAGCCAGGCCCTGTGCCCTAGACCAACTGGCCAGTAGGTGTGGTTGGCCTGCAATGGGGATCCCTAAGGGAGTGGGTGACACACGGTGGGGAAGGGAAGTGGGGAGAGCCATGGAGGGACAGAGCTTCAGCCATCCCCCACCCTTAGGCATGAAGAGCCTGATTCTGGGGAGGAGGGAGACCCTGCAGCCGGGAAGGGGCAGCAGATGGCTGGCCATGAGCATCTGTGGCCTCAGCCTCTTCCAGCTTCCTTTGATTTGTCCTAGCTCACAGCTCCTCGCCCCCCCTGCTCCCCTCACCCCCCAGCCTCCTGCACACTCAATTTTGCATCCAAAAAACAGAAGCCCTAAATGCATCTAAGCTCTTCCTTCCTCAAATTTCTGCCTCCCCACCAGCCACCTACAAACTCTCCAGCCACGCCCACTCTCACCTCTTGCCATCAACATTTTTAAATAAACTTTCTATTTTAGAACAGTGTTAGATTTACAGAAAAGTTACAAAGATAGTATAGAGAGTTCCCATACACCCTGCACTCAGTTTTCCCTATTTTCAGGGAAGCAAGGGTGTTCCCTGCTGGCATGCCCTAGAGCCCACTCCCCTGGTCTCCGCACCCGTCACCCTTCCAGGTTATCTTCATCCTCTCATTTCTATAGGATGCAGACAGACATCTGTCCTCTGTCTCCTCCTCCCCGCATTTTCTCTGGCACTGCTCTGGCCAAGGTCACCAGTAACCCCTAACTTGCCAAACTCAGTGGACCCATAGTTCTCAGTTGCCCTGACTGGTGGGAGTGGGTGGCCACTGGTCACTGTCCTCTGAGAACCTGCCTCCTTTCAGCTGCTGTTGCCCCTGAAGCCCACACACTCAGCCTTGGTGGGTGGGCGGCTGGTGGGTTCCTCCTACCAGGACTTCGTGTCTGCCACCCCCAAACCGATCACCCTTCAAGTCGCTGACAGGTCGGTCTCTCCCACCCCCAGAGCATGAGCTCCCCCTACACACAGCGGGAGGCTGGGCCAATGACTTCTGGATCCCCAGAGTGGAAAAGATGAGACAAGGGAGGACTGAGATCCAGAAACTGGGCCTTTGCTGTGTGACCTTGGCTGAAACACTTCCCCTCTCTGAGTTTCCTTTTGATAACCTGTTGTGAGAATAAAATGGGACTGGATGGAGGCTTAGAAGGAGAACCCCCTCCCTCCCTCCTCACAGCCCCACCCTCCTCCCTCCACCCCCACCTTCCTGTTCTGTGCTCCCCCACACCTCTCCGGGAAGGTTTTAGGGCTGAGGGGAGGCTGCAAGACTTTTTCAGCAAGAGCTGGTGGAGTCTTCTCTGGCCTCTTCCAACCTCTGCAAGATCCCACCAAGCACACACACAGATTGCCCCTTGATCATCACAAAGCTCATGGCTGTTCCCAGGTATCTGCCCCTGGCGCCAGGCCAGCCACGTTCATTCACATTAGCTCTGCTCCTGAGGAGTCTATTGCTACTGGTGTGACCTTGAGCTTGGTGCCTGACCTATCTTGAATCACTCATCTTCAACTGTAATATGGGGGTGATAGTGACGGTACCTACCTCCTAGGGTCAGTTTGAGGATTTTCAAATAGTATCTAGGAAGTGCTTAAAATGAGACCAGTACATAGTAGGTGCTGCCAATGTGTTGATTGTTATTATTATTTTACAGATGGGAAAACTGAGGCCCAGAGAGAGTCAGTGACTTGCCCGGAGACACACAGCTGGTGAGTGGCAAAGTCTGAATGGGAACCCAGGTCTGTCCCAGGTCATTTCGGTACCCCACACACCCTCCCCGCTTCCCCTTGTAGCACCCCTATTTCTGCATGCAGGGGTGAGGTGGGCTGCAGTATGATCAGAAGTTGCAGACGCTCCAGCTCTGAGGTCTGGGAGTGGAGTCCGGGGCGGGGCCCTGGGCATGAGGGGAGGAAGTGCCATGGACCTCCCTGCCAGGCCTGCTCCGCCTCCCGTTTTCTGGCAGACTTTCCACTTTCAGCTCTAAACAGGAGTATGTCATCCAAGCCAGGAAGGGTCAGACCCAGTGACTACTTCAGAGACAGACACATGACCCAAGTTAGTCCAATGGGCGTTGGCCCTCGGACTTTCGCTGGCGCCATTAAGAAAGCCTCCCTTGCCGGGCGCGGTGGCTCACGCCTGCAATCCCAGCACTTTGGGAGGCCGAGGCGAGCAGATCACGAGGTCAAGAGCTCAAGATCATCCTGGCCAACATGGTGAAACCCTGTCTCTACTAAAAATACAAAAATTAGCTGGGCGTGGTGTCGCATGCCTGTAGTCCCAGCTACTCAGGAGGCTGAGGCAGGAGAAACGCTTGAATCCGGGAGGCGGAGGTTGCAGTGAGCTGAGATCACACCACTGCACTCCAGCCGGGGCCACAGGGCGAGACGCCATCTCAAAATAAATAAATAAATAAAAAATAAAAGAAAAAAGAAAATAAAGGCTCCCTCTGTCCGCTGGGGCTGCTGAGCTGGCCAGGTATGGGCCTGGAGCTGCTGGAGGCCATCCTTGCCAATAGTGGGGAGAGCCTTCTGAGAATGAAGCCAGCATTGAGGACAGCAGAGCCGAGAGGTGGAGAGCACGAGAGAGGGTCCCGGTAGCCGCCATGGGTACCTGGATCTGGCCAGGTCTGAAGCCATTCACTTTTTCAGTTCAATTATCCCCGTTTTTGCTTAAACTAGCTTGAATTGCAGCTGAGAGACCTACCTAATCTGCCTTGTACCCAAGTAGTGGTCATTTTGTCAGTGGCAAGAAACTTGGGTGAAATCTCAATTGATCTTCCAGTACTCCAAAAACCTGAGCGAAGGGCCCAGGCTGGTCCTGGGGTCCTCACTGGCTCAGAAGTGGCTCCCCCCGCACAATCTCCCAAGTGGCTGGTGCTGGTGTCCTGAGTTCCCCCAGGCTGTCAGTCAGCGAGCTTGTTCTTGTTCCACCATGACCCCCGGAACCCTGGTCCCCTCCCCTCCTTCCTTTAAGGCCTCCGTTGGGAGGGGTTCTTCTTCCAGTCTCAGGGTCAGCTTTGGATTTAGGCAGTCTCAAGTTCAAAGGGCGACCTGTGGCCAGCCCTTTAGCCCAGGGCGTCAGCTCCCTTCTTGTGGCAGGGCCATGTGGAGAGTCTGAGGATGGTGTGTGTACCTTATGTGTGTACCAAGGCCATGTGGGGCCCTGCACTGAGGAGGCAGTGGCAGAATCATGAGTGCCTGCCTCTGTACTCTGGCAAAACAGTCCCTCGCCCTCCATCGCCTCTCTCCCTGTGGATCCAAATGAGCTCAAGCCATTCTGAGCTGGGAAAAACCCCTCCCTTGCCTGCTGCCTCTCCAGTTACCCACTCAGCCCCCTGCCATGGGCTCTGCCCCCTCCAAGGGTGCTAATGGCCTCTCCTGCCTGGCACGAGGACATTTACTTCCCAGTCCCCATGGCCTCCGCCCACACAGCCTTGCACCCCAGCTTCGGAACACTGTGATCTTTGCAGCTTGTGGTTGCTATTATTATTATTTTTTTGAGACGGAGTCTCATTCTGTCACCCAGGCTGGAGTGCAGTGGCGCAATCTCAGCGCACCACAACCTCCACCTCCTGGGTTCAAGCAATTCTCCTGCCACAGCCTCCTGAGTAGCTGGGATTACAGGCGCCCGCCACCACGCCTGGCTAATTTTTATATTTTTAGTAGAGACGAGGTTTCACCATGTTGGCCAGGCTGGTCTTGAACTCCTGACCTCAGGTGATCCACCCATCTCGGCCTTCCAAAGTGCTGGGATTACAGGTGTAAGCCACTGTGCCCAGCTGCTATTATTTGACAGATGGGGAAACCAAGGCTCAAAGAAGGGTAGTGTCTTGCCCGGAGGCACACAGCTGGTGGAGCGGCAAAGTCTGGATGGGAGCCCAGGTGATGGGGGACGCACGAGAGGAGCTGGGGAGTGCTGGTGGGTCAGTGGGGAACACTTTGGCCTTTGATCCTTGGAGCGGCAGTCCAGGCCATTCCATCTGGGTGACTCTGTATAAGTCACTGTTCCTCTCTGAGCCTCAGGACCCTCATCTGAAACATGCCTTTAATAATGTGTTCTCAAAGGTGTTATGATGATTCAATGACATGTGATTGCATCACGTTTCCGGCCTACGGAGTGAGGGTGGCTGTTTCAAGGAGGTGCCTGGCACCTGCTCCTGCCCCACTCTAGGCTAGCTCCAGCTCCATGGTTCTGCATTTGCCCCTGCCTTTCACCCCACTCTCTCCTTACAGCCCCCTCCCAACTTCTCCCATCTTCTCCCACCATCCTCCAGCAGATGCCTCCCAGGCCCCTCCCGCCACCCACACCCTGGCCTCTCAGCTGAGCTTGGTGGTCATCTTGGCCCACCACAGCCAAACCTCTTAAAAGAGCTGTCTGCACTCTCTCCTTCCACATCCTCCCCACCCTCCCGCCTTGTTCCTCTTTAACCTTGGCAGCCGCCCCAGCTCGGCTAAACTGATCTGGCAAATGTCACCTTGTTGTGAAATGCCACGAGGGACTCCTCGGCCTTATCTGCCTGGTTGACATTGTCGGCAGCTTCTTGACACGCTCTTGCCCTGTCCAGACTTCCTTGCCCCTTCCCTGGAGGTTGTTGTCCTCCTGCCCTGGCCGTCCTGTTCCTGCTCAGTGCTGTGATGCTGGTGTTCCGGCGTCTCACCTCCTCACTATGCTGGGCCCTGGCCGTCCTCATGCTGGATTTGGCTCACATTTGTTATTTTTCTAATAGGATTAAAAAAAAAATCTAATGTAGTTGCCAATATTCAAACACCAGATCTCACATACAAATCTGAACCTCTGGACGCTGTCGATAAACTGGCAGATCTGGCTGTGCTGCTCGGCATTCCCAGACGGGCTCCCGGCTACAGTTACCATCCGTCCCTGTGCCCTTCTCGCTTGTATCCATGGGAACCGAGGATGGACTGAGAGGGCTTCACAGTTCAAGAGAAGTGGGAGAGAGCACATTTCCTTGTGGAAGTGAAAGCTACTCTGTGGTTAACACGCCAAGGATGTCCAGGTTGAAAGAAAACCACATCCCATCTGCTTGACCCCTGATGCTCCCTGCGTGGGCCCTGCTCCTGGCTCTCCCTAGGCCTCAGTGACCAGCATTTATGTTGACTGCCCTGAGCCTGTCTCAAATTCATTCCCGAATTGAAGTGGAGGTGAATCCAGACTTGAATCTTCAGCTGTTTCCTGAATGTGTCTCCTAAATGTCCCACAGGCGCCTCGTGATCATTCGACAAACACTTACTGGGCATCCACTATATGCCAGGCACTGACATAAAGTCACTCCTGCAAGGCATCATGAAAATAACACGAGCCTGGGTGCGGTGGCTCATGCCTGTAATCCCAGCACTTTGGGAGGCCGAGGCAGGCAGAAAAAAAAAAAAAAAACACGAAAATCACACACGAAGCTTTGCACTCATTCTCCAGGATTCCAAGAGAGAACACAGCAGAGACCCTTCTTGTCTCTCTCTCCTTTTAAAAAAAAAAAAGAGACAGGGTTTCGCTTTGTTGCTCAGGCTGGAGGGCAGCTTACTGCTGCCTCAACTTCCTGGGCTCAAGTGATCCTCCCACCTCAGCCTCCCAAGTAGCTGGGACCACAAGAATGCACCACTAGGCCCAGCTGAATTTTTTTTTTTTTTTTTTTTTTGAGACAGTCTTGCTTTGTTGCCCGGGCTGGAGTGTAGTGGCGCAGTCTTGGCTCACTGCAACCTCTGTCTCCTGGGTTCCAGGGATTCTCCTGCCTCAGCCTTCTGAGTGGCTGGGATTACAGGCATGCACCACCACACCCGGCTAATTTTTGTATTTTTAGTAGAGACGGGGTTTCACCACGTTGGCCAGGCTGGTCTCAAACTACTGACCTCAGGTGATCTGCTCACCTCGGCCTCCCAAAGTGCCAGGATTACAGGTGTGAGCCACCACACCTGGCCATATATATATATATATATATATATATATTTTTTTTTTTTTTTTTTTTTTTTTTTTTTTGAGACAGAGTCTCACTCTGTTCCCCAGGCTGGAGTGCAGTGGCACGATCTCAAGCTCACTGTAACCTCAGCCTCCTGGGTTTAAGTGATTCTTCTGCCTCAGCCTCCCGAGTAGCTGAGATTACAGGCGTGTGCCACCATGCCTGGCTAATTTTTGTATTTTTAGTAGAGACAGGGCTTTATCGTGTTGGCCAGGCTGGTCTGGAACTCCTGACCTCAGGCGATCTGTCTGCCTTGACCTCCCAAAGTGCCGGGATTACAGGCGTGAACCAACACGCCCAGCCCTGGCCTCTAATGTTTTAATATTTTGTAGAAACTGGGTCTCAACAGGCCGGGCGCAGCGGTTCACACCTGTAATCCCAGCACTTTGGGAGGCTGAGGCGGGCGGATCATGAGGTCAGGAGATCGAGACCATCCTGGCTAACATGGTGAAACCTTGTCTCTACTAACATACAAAAAAATTAGCTGGGCGTGGTGGCGCAAGCCTGTAGTCCCAGCTACTTGGGAGGCTGAGGCAGGGGAATCGCTTGAACCTGGGAGGTGGAGGTTGCAGTGAGCCGAGATTGCACCACTGCACTCCAGCCTGGGCGACAGAGCAAGACTCCATCTCAAAAAAACAAAAAACAAAACAAAACAGGGTCTCACCATGTTGCCCAGGCTGGTCCTGAACTCCTAAGCTGGAGCCCTTCTCCAGCCTCAGCCTTCCAAAGTGCTGGGATTAGAGGTGTGAGTCACCGTGCCCAGCCCTTCTCGTCTCTTAAAGGGGACCGGGCCAAGGGCCTGTTGAGAAGACTAACAGATGTGTTGCAGGTCCTCATGCCAGGGACCACTGAAGGATGGGCAGCCATGGCACACTGAGCTGTCCTGGCCTACTTAAGGCTTCTCTTCAGTCTTTCCAGTCCAGGCTTGGGACAGGAGAGATGACAGTCCCTCTAGGGTGGTGCGGGCATCAGTGGGAGGCAGGAAGCCCCAGAGTGACGGCGCCACCACCAAGGTCTACAGTCCTCCAGGTACCGGGCAGAAGTCAGCTTCCCAGAGAGATGCTCGCTGGCAAATGGTACTCAGTGCCAGCCAGTCCTGGGACAGCGCACCCAGCTTCAGGCCTGGATTCTAGTCTGGCTCATGGCTCAATGACAGCGTGACCTTGGTCAAGTCTCCCAATCTTTCTGTGCCTCATCTAGAAAATAAGTGGGCCAGGCATGGTGGCTCACACCTGTAATGCCAGCACTTTGGGGCTAAGGAGGAAGAATTGCTTGAGCCCAGGAGTTTGAAACCAGCCCGGGCAACCTAGGGAGATCCTGTCTCTTAAAAACAAAAAAAATTAAAGTTAAAAAAGAAAAAATGAAATAAGTGATTGCAGACAATGGCTCAAGGTTGCTAGGAGGTTCGCGGGAGACAGCGTGAGCATGTCTGGTATAGGCCAGATGCCTGGCAACGCTCCTGTCCTTCTCTCCATCCCTCATCCCCCGGACCTGCCACTGGGTCCCATCTCTGCCATATTACTCTCTGCCCCTCCCTTGCCTGGCCCCCGCCCCTAGGCCCTGCTGCAACTCCTCCTCCCAGCCTCCCTCCTGCACTCCCTCAGTGTTCTGGGCCTCTTTTCTGCAATACAACACAAACCTATTTCAAACTCTGCTGTGCCCTGCCCTGCTCTAACCTCAAGAGACAGCCCCAGCTCTACTGCCTGGCACTCGTGGCCTCCCAGGACCTAAGGGCTACCCTCTCCAGCCCCGCCTTCTTCTGTTTGGACGGCAGCTGGCCCCTCCAGGCCTTTGCTGTGGCCATTGCTGTTTTCCACACCGTATCTCTGCAGATCCACCCCCAACTACAACTACCCTTTTTTTTTTTTTTTTTTTTTGAAGCAGGGTCTCGCTCTGCCACCCAGGCTCGAGCGCAGTGGTGTGATCTCAGCTCACTGCAACCTCCACTTCCCAAGTTCAAGTGATTTTCCCGCCTTAGCCTCCTGAGTAGCTGGGATTACAGGCATGCCCTACCACACTCAGCTAATTTTTGTATTTTTACTAGAGACGTTGTTTCACCATGTTGGCCAGGCTGGTCTCGAACTCCTGACCTCAAGCGATCTGCCCGCCTTGGCCTTCCAAAGTGCTGGGATCACAGGCATGAGCCACCATGCTAACTACCCTTCCTAACTACCCTTCTCTAACCTCCAAGCCAGGCCAGACCAGTGGCTCCCCTCATGTCTGTGGGCACCGGGCCTGGCACATGGGGTCTCGCCTGTACCTCCTCCACTAACCATGAGCCCGCCATGTCTGCATCACGAGGACCACCCAGATGGCCAGCCCAAGAAAACCATCTTACTCTCCACCCTGCCACGTGCCTCAAATTCTGCCCCTCCGGATGCACAGGGGAAGGGCACACAAGACACAGCTGGGTACAGGTTTATTGTGGCACTGGAGGTGAAAGGGGGCCGGTGTGGCCAGCACCGGTGTGCTGTGGTGGTGGAGGGAGTGGGGTGGGAGGATAAGGGGGGTGGGGCAGGGCCCAGGGAACCCCAGGCTCGGGCCAGGAGCCAGGGTTAAGGCAACCATTGCCAGCCCTACCCAGAAATGCAGGGCCACGACTCCAGGCCCCTCAGGCTAGGGGCCACCGCGGCAGCTGTGGGCAGAAGGGGCTCACACATGAGAGAAGGCATGGCTCTTGCAGAGAGGCCTGTCCTTCTTGGAGTAGAAGGTCTTTCCTTCCAGGTTGATCTGACATATCTAAGGACAGCAAAGACCCAGTCACATGGGGTTGGGGGCAGCAGGAGAGGCCCCTTCCCAACTTCTCCTGCATCTCCCGGGGAATGAACAGAGGGCCGGTGGGCTTGGGGCTCAGTTCGAGGGGCGGGGCTCTCACCGCACAGACGAAGCAGGTGTCATGCCAGCTGAAGCCCAGGGCCTCCAGGAAGCGGTCCCCAGCGTCGATCTTGAAGTCACAGCCATGGCATTTCGTGCCAAACATCTTCTCATAGTCTGAGAATGGGGGCAGAGAGAAAGAGGACCTGGATTCATGCCTGCCCCATGCACCATCCCTCCTCACCCTCACTGGCCAGTGTGTACCTCGCTCGCAATAAGGCACGCCCTCCTCCATGTAGAAGGCCCTGTTCCGGATGGGCGTCTTGCAGGCAGCACAGGTAAAGCAGTGCACGTGCCAGGTCATCTTCAGGGCGTGCATGATCTCCTGGAAGGAGGTCCCAGTCACTCGGCAGGCTCAGGCCCCTCCTGCCCTGCCCTGGGTCACGGGAACACAGGACGGCTGGCCGCAAGCCCTGTTCCTTCTCACGGTAAACACTACATCTAACTGTTCAGGACTCCCACACCTCCATCTCCAACTCCAAGGTCTCTGAGTGGACGACCACTGCACCTTCAGACTTGCCAAGTCCAGCACTCAGTTCCTGATTCCCTCACCCCAAACCTCTCCTCCCACAGCCATCCCCATCACACGGATGGCAACTCCATTCTCCTGTTTGCTGCAGCCAAACACACCCTCCTCTCACACCCCACACCGGGTCCACCAGGAAATCCAGTGGGGCCCACCCCCAAGGCACATCCAGATTCTGAGTGCTTCTCACAGCCTCCCTGAAGTGAGGTAAGCCATGGCCATCTGGCCCGTGGGACCACATAACAACTGGCCTACAAGCTCCTCTCTCTGATCCCAGCTGCCACAGCAGGCCCCTGCAACCCAAGACAGGCCTTCTCCCCCTGCATGAAACCGTGTACTGCTTCCCATTGCTCCCAGCAAGAGCCAAGCCCCATGCAGAGGCTGGAGGCCAGCAGGTCTGACCTCGTTCCCACCCGTCCCCTCCACTGCTCTCCCTTGCGTTCTCACCTTGCCTCTGCACACTGGCCTCTTGCCCGAAACTGGCACACCAGGCACACTCCTGTCCTGGGCTTGACACCAGCTGTCCCCTCTGCCTGGACTGCTCTGCCCCAGATATCTCTAGGCTCACCCCTCACCCCCTTCAAGTTTCTGCTGGAATGCAGTCTTCTCCATAAGAGCCCACTCTGACCACACCAGCAGCAGCCAGCTGCCTTCCCTGCACCACGAGCCCCAGCACTTGTCGCTCTGCTCTTTCCTGTTTTCCGTAACGTGATCTAACATTACTTCCAGGCAACCTACTTATTGCGCTTATTGCTTACAGTCTGCCTCTCCCCTCTTCTTCCAGCCAAAATGTAAGGCCCAGAAGGGCAGGAAGCATCAACTGTTTTGTTAGCTGATCTATCCCCACAGTGCCTGGCCCTTTGTGGGTGAGTCGACTGGGCTCCACAGGAGGTGGGAAGGGGCAGAGGCACAAGGGGCTGAGCTCTCCCTGGGCTGGGCTGTTCATCCCTAGGACCCTCGGGGCCAGCCAGGGCCAGCAGTATTCACATCTGGAGCAGGCAGAGGGCAGCATGGGGCCTCGAGGTGGTATGAGGGTCCAAGATGTGTGGGTCTGGCCAGACCTTGACCTTCTCAAGTCTTGGTTTCTTCCCTTGTGAACCGGGAAGCTAATCCCAGCCTTGTGAGGCTGTTATGAGGATGGCCCTGAGTTTAAATCCAGGGATCCCAGATCCAATCCCTGCAAGGGCCAAGTGGGGACTGTGTCACACAGAGGAGGACCTCTTCTTCTGGGAGCAGTACTACTGGTTCATTCAGGAATGCCTGCCTGGCTCAGGCTGAAATATAGGTGTTAAAGAGAAATCTGCTGGGCGCAGTGGCTCACGTCTGTAATCCCAGTGCTTTGGGAGGCCAAGGTGGGAGGATCGCTCGAGGCCAGGAGTTCGAGACCAGCCTGGGCAACATAGCAAAACCTCATCTCTACAAAAAGATTTAAAAATCTGCTGAGCATGCTGGTGGGCACCTCTAGTCCTAGCTATTTGGGAGGCTGAGGTGGGAGGATCCTCTGAGCCCAGGAGATCAAGGCTGCAGTGAGCAGTGATCACGCCACTGCACTCCAGCCTGGGCAACAGAGCAAGACCCTATCATTATACATAAAGAAATAAAAAGCAGGAGATCTCACTTTCCCTCTGCCTCCCAAGTAGCTGGGACCACAGGTGCATGCCACCACACTTCGCTAATTTTCTATTTTTTTTTTTTTTTTTGTAGAAACAGGGGTCTTGCTATGGTGCCCATGCTGGTCTTGAACTCCTGGGCTCAAGCAATCCTCCCACCTTGGCCTCCCAAAGTGCTGGGATTACAGGCATGAGCCACGGCATCATGCAGGCAAATCTTCTAATTTTTTAAATTGTTTGCTACTGATTTTAAAATGAAACAGTGTGGGCCAAGCAAGACATAAGTGTGGGGGACATGTAGCTTTCGGATGGTGCATTTCTGCCCTCCACAACACCTGTACCCCATCTTACATCTACCTTGCAACCGTGCTGGCCCTAGCATAGTGCCACCCTTCTCTTTAGTGACGCCCAGAGAGAGCAACTAGCCCCTGCTCACACAGCCACAAGATCACAGAAGCAGGTTTTCTGCCCATGTCTGGCCGGCTCTTCTCACTGGCTGGTGTTGCCTGTTTTAGAAGAGCAGACAAGGCCACAGTGAAGGAACTCGGGCTTTGAGCTGGTGGGAGAGGGGGGCTCTACCAGGGGTGTGGGCTGGTAGGGCGGGAGCCCAAGGCTGGGAGGCAGATTTCTTTTTCTTTTTTTCTTTTTGAGACAAGAGTCTCGCTCTGTCGCCCAGGCTGGAGTGCAGTGGCGCGATCTCGGCTCACTGCAAGCTCTGCCTCCCAGGTTCACGCCATTCTCCTGCCTCAGCCTCCCGAGTAGCTGGGACTACTCCACCATGCCTGGCCAATTTTTTTGTATTTTTAGTAGAGATGGGGTTTCACCGTGTTAGCCAGGATGGTCTCAATCTCCTGACCTCGTGATCCGCCCATCTCGGCCTCCCAAAGTGCTGGGATTACAGGTGTGAGCCACCGTGCCTGGCCTTTTTTTTTTTTTTTTTTTTTTTGCTGTCTCCCAGGCTGGAATGCAGTGGCACGATCTTGGCTCACTGCAACCTCCACCTCTCAAGATCAAGCGATTCTCCTGCCTCAGCCTCCCAAGTAGCTGGGACTACAGGTGCGCCAGCACACCCAGCTAATTTTTTTATTTTTAGTAGAGACAGGGTTTCACCATATTGGCCAGGCTGGTCTTGAACTCCTGACCTCAGGTGATCTGCCCACCTCGACCTCCCAAGGTGCCGGGATACAAGCATCAGCCACTGCACTCGGCCACTCTCCCGTTCTTGCTGACTGATGGAACCCCCAATTTTGCTGGACACATGGGTGCCCAAAATAAAGACTATATTTCCCAGCCTCCGTTGCCACTGGGTGTGGTCATGTGACTGAGTTCTGACCAACAGGATGAAAGCAGAGGTTCAGGTGGCAGCATCCTCTAAGGATGGACGCCACGGGGTTCTGTCCCCTTTCTTCTCCTTCCGACTTCCTGCTGGCTGGAAGGTGAGCATTTTGGTGGAGGCTGAAGTGTCATCTTGCACTATGAATGGTAAGTAAGCAGGTGCTGCCAACAGTCAAGCAACAAGGCGGAGCCTGGGTCCACCAGATCAGTCCCAGACCACCCACCTCGGGATGTTTTTAGATGAGAAATAAGCCACCATTATTTTGAGTTTCCCACTGCTCGTGGTCAAGGTAAACCTCACTAATATGAACATCACCACACAGAGCTCTCTGGCTACTCCTGGCAGCCCTGGCTCTGGATCCAGAAATGAGGAGGAAGCATGAGACAGAGCAGCTTCAGCGTGTCAAGTTGGCCGTTCTGTCATTTCACCAGGGCAGGGAGAGCCCAAAGTGGGAGTCAGGAGGGCCCAGGGCTTCTCCTGGCTTGGTCCTCATGCTCTTTGCAGCCTTGGGCGGTTTCTGAGCAGGAACATGGTCATTTGTTAAGAGCATCCTGACTAATGCAGGGTGAGGCCAGTACAGCAGCCCATTTATTACGCTGGTAAGGACGCGGAGGGCTCACTCGGGGAGAGACCTGGACTGAGGGTTTCCCAGCAGCCCTCGTTCCCACTGACAGGCTTGGGACCACCTCCCCGCCAGCCAGCCCTACTCACGCCTGTAATCTTCTTCTTGCACTTGGCGCAGCTGGGTGCATAGCGCACGTCATAGCATGGTGGGCAGAAGATGGCGCCCTTCTCCTCAAAGAAGCCACCCTCTTCCAGGACCTTCCCACACTGGCTACACACAAACTCCTCCGGGTGGTACGCGTGGCCCAGCGCCACCAGGTAGCGGCCCCTGCAGGGAGGCGAGAGCGGTCAGAGGGAGCACACGCAGAGAAGTGGGGGTCTTGGCCCCCTTCAGGTTGACTGACCACCCACCAGGAGGCCTTGGGAGGGACAGTTCATTCTCCCCATTTTCCACATAGGATAAAAGACAGGCTTGGGAAGTGACCGTGGCAGCCATGAAGCTTGCAGAGCCAGCCCGCCACACTGAACTGCTGGTGACAGGAGAGGCAGTTTTAGAGCAGGGAGGACCCCGGGAGGAAGGGCTGACGACTGGAGCCTCATAAAAGCTGAGCCGCCCCTGGGCAAACCCTGGAGCTGCCCTGTCCTGCTGGCCTGCCTGTTCTACCTGGCAAGAGCTGATAGAGTCGGCTGAGCACAGGGGCTCACACCTGTAGTCCCAGCACTTTGGGAGGCCAAGGCAGGCCTGAGATCACCTGAGATGAGGAGTTCGAGACCAGCCTGGCCAACATGGTGAAACCCCGTCTCTACTAAAAATACAAAATTAGCCAGGTGTGGTGGCGGGTGCCCGTAATCCCAGCTACTCAGGAGGCTGAGGCAGGAGAATCTCTTGAACCTAGGAGGCAGAGGTTGCAGTGAGCCGAGATCGCGCCACTGCACGCCAACCTGGGCAACACAGTGAGACTCTGTTTCAAAAAAAAAAAAAAAAAGAGCTGACAGAGTTGAGAGCAGGCCAGGCCTGAGAACTAGGAAGGCTCTAGAATCCGGCACGCTGATGCTGGGGGGTGTTTGATGCTGCTTGGCCCCACGGGGCAGTGCACAGAGGGAGTGGCTCCAGGCCTGTATGCTCTGAGAGCAGAGGGAGACAGAGAGCAGGAGGGAGGGGCAGACGCGCTGGGAGGGGGCAGGCCCCTCTTTGCCCAGAGAGCAGCAAAGGTAGGGGTGCAGCTTCAGCCTATGGTTGGCCCTTCGGCTATTTCGCCACGGCAGATGCTGCTAGCAGTTGTTGTGGGTGGGCTGGGGTAGGTAGCGTGGGATTAAGAATCGGAGGACCCAGCCCAGGTCCCTACTCCTACTCCAGCTGGGAACTGAATCCTTATTCCCCCCAGTCGCAGCTGAGGCAAGACAGGTGGGCAGACAGGTGGGGCTGGGCTGCAGGATGGGAAAGCCAGGGTCGGACGGGAACAGGCCACCCACCGGATGACCTTGTGGCACTGGTGACACACGGGAGTCTTGCCGTTGTTGCTGCCCCCTCCTGGCACCCCTCCAGCAGCTGCCTGCACAATGGAGGTGCGGCTCTGCAGCGGCGTGGGCGTGGCTGGCTGGCTGTGCCGGGTCAGCACTGTGCTTGTTTTGTCCGGGGCATAGCGCTCGGCAAACGCAGGGTCCACAGCCCAGGGCGGGCGGCTGGTAGGGCTGGGGGCGGTAGGGCCTGCCGGGGAAAGTGACTCTAAAGGGGTGCCCAGGGACCCCAAAGGACGGGGGTGGAGCCCCAGGCAGCTGAGAGAAGCCCACCACCCCCATGCCCCTGGAGGCTGCCCACCCTTACCCAGGCCCGAGCCCACTCCCTCTCACCAGGCCAGGGTTCCTGGGATGTAGATGAGGCTGGGGCTGGGGCTTCTGTCCTGGGCACCTGGCTGCAAGATCTGCCATTCAAGGCCCTGCATGGCTGAGCTTCCTGACATGGCCCCACCCCCCAACCTGGGTCCTGCTGGCCCCACGGGAGATGCCTGGGGGCGTGGAAACTGCCGAGTTGGATTCCAGGTCCCACTGGGGTAGGGATGGGAAGGGCAGCTTCTCCTAGCAACGTCCAGTTAGCTGGTGTGCGGTCTCTAGCTGGGAGACGAGGCAGGGCTCCCGCTTCTGAGGCAGCTCCCGGGGCTCCCCTCACGCCAGGAAGCCATCTGTGATGGCAGGGCAGGGCCCCTTTGCCAGGTACCCCCTCCCACTGAAAACAAGGACGGCAGGGCCCAAACAGTCCGAACCACAAAACACCCCCACACCCCAAATGCAAACCAGGTCCACAAAGACAGAAGACAGGCAGAGCAAGCAGGGCTGAGAATGTTTATTCCATGCCCAAGGCAGCACAGACCTGGCAGACAGCAGTACCATAGGGCAAAGAGGGAAGGCAGTGTCAGATGAACCCAGGTGGGCGGCCAGGGCCAGGCCAGCAGGAGGCTCAGGCCAGGGCAGGAAAGGGGGGGTGAGGTAGGCAGAAGCTGGAGGCACTAAGGGGGTGCCCTGGGCAGGAGGAACAGAAAGAGGGAGGCAGAGAGGGCAGCCGGCTGGAGAGGGCCGGGCTACGACTGCACGTTGAGCACGTGGGCAGAGCGCTGGTGGTGCCAGTCCCGGAGGCGGGTGTAGCGTGGGCTCTGCAGCTCCAGGACATACTTTTCCCTGAGGGGCAGAGAGAGAGGGAGGAAGAAGTGGAAGGAACGAGAGATGGAAGGGAGGCAGGGAGGGAGGAGGGAAGGAAGGAGGGAGGGAAGAAATGAAAGAAGGAAGGAAGGAAGGAGGAAGGGAAGGAAGGAAGGAAGGGAGAATTGAGAGCCCCAGCTGGGAGCCTCAGGAGTAGACACAGGGCAGTAGCTGGAATGGAAGAGGCAGGAGGTGGGAGAGGGGCTGGTGGTCGTCCCTGTACCTTGATTTCTTCAGGTGCTCCTCATCCGGGTCTTGCACTGAGAGGGCAGAGGCAGGCATTGACCAAAAAAGACACAGGGTCAGGGCTCACGCCTGGGCTGGGGGCGAGGAGAGTACCCCCTGCCCTGGGCTGGCACTTACTGAACTCGGTGCCTGTGAGGTGGGCAAGGATGCGGAAGGAACGCGACTGGCCTGTCCCCGGCCGCGGCCGCCAGTCCTCTGTGTTCTCCATCAGCCGCTGCTTGCTGGCGTCTGGGACCAGCGGTCGGAGCGGCTGTCTGTGGGGAGGGTGTGGCTCAGAACCCCACACTGGGGGTGGGCGGTGGGGGCAGCCCCTCCCAGGATTTGGTGCATGTGGGTTTGGGTTACAGTGATGGGAGGGAGTGGGTAAGGGTGAGGCCAGGAGCCCTGCTGGGCGGGTAGGTGAGAGGACAGGAGGGCGAAGTGGAGAGGAGGGCAGCCAGGGTGGGGAGGGGCCGCCACCCAGAGTGCCAAAAGGAAGAAGAAAGGCACAGGCAGAGGGGGGCTCACTGACTTGTCAGGGGTCTGCACCTGTGAAGGAAATAAGACAGACAGACAGATAAAGGGACAAAGGGACAGACACAGGAGAGGAAGAAAGACGGGGAGGGATCAGAACAGCCGGGGACAAGGCGGCACTGAGTGTCTGGGGCTCAGCTGGCCCGACACCACAACCCAACCCCCAGCCGCCAGCAGGGGGCGCGGTCTCATTCAGAGACCCCTCCCCAGGGCGGTGCCCTGCAAGGCGCCACAGCCTCGGGAGGGGCCCTGTGCCTGCAGCCCCACCCCGGCCGCCAGGGGTCGCTGCCGCACGGTTCCGCCGGGCTGGGGCGCAGCACAGACTGAGCAGCAGCGGGCAGCGGGCGTGGGGCCACAGTGAGCCTGATGGCGTGGGCGTGGGCGTGGGCGCGGGCGGGCAGGGGCCGACGTACCCATTCTGCTGCGGGGCGCTGTCAGCGGGCGGGGGCGCCCCAAAGGGCCGGGCCGTCTTGTTGAGGGAGACGCTGGGTGCAAAGGTGTACCGCGGAGGGTCCGCGGCGGGGGCGGAGGCCTGGGCAGAGACACAGCCGGGCAGGGCGGGCGGGCAGGGTAGGGTGGGGGCCTGGGTGGAAGTGGGGCGCCTGCAGCAGAGGACAGCGGCAGCTCCAGCCCCCCCACCCCCACCCCCACCCCCACCATCTATTTGGAGACTATGGGGAGAGGACGACTCAGGTTTCAAGGGGCCCATTTGGGAGTGGCGATCTCAGTCCACGCAGGACCGAGGGCTGACCGAGTGCGGGCGAGCACGCAGCGCCGGCGGCGGGAGGCAGCAGGCGGACAGACAGGCGGACATGCGTGGTGCCAGGACCGTGCGGCAGCCCCTGGCTCAACTCCAGGGCCCTAGACCCGCCTTAGCTCCGGTTTCTGCCCTCCACTCCCGGCCAGGGATTGGGGTACCGAGAATGTGCCAGGAGGGCGAGCAGGCCTGGCCGTCCAAGCCCACACCGCCCACCGCCCGGATGTCCCGGCCAGCCTCGTACCTTCTGCGGTTTGCTCTGAACCGGCTGGGCCCTGGAGGAGAAGGAAAGCGTGACAGCGGGCCGGGCCCGCAGGGATCCCCACTGCCAGCGCCGGCGCACCCATCCATGTCCACCCGCATACCTGCTGAGGCCCAGGCTGAGGCGCTCCCCGCAGGCCCGGATCTTGTTCTGAGCTTCGATGTGTGTGAGGCTACCCGCATTCTCGCCATTGATGCTCAGCACCCAGTCACCCACGGCCACTCCGGCCTGCGCCGCTTTGCCCCCAGGAGTGAGCTGTGGAGAGAGAAGCAAAGTGACCGAGGCCCTGGACCCTGCAGACCCAAGCCAGGCTGACGGTGGTAACACTGCCCCACCCAAAGCTGCCCCACTTCCAGAACCCAGAGAGCTCTTCATTCAACATAATTCTAGGCAGCTGCTGGACACTAAAGCAACCCAGGAGGTGGTGGCGCTCACCTGAGCTTCACAATTTCCCAGTCACACTGCTTATTTATTCACTGCCAGGCCCTCTCCCTCAGGTGGTGCTCACCTGAGCTTCCCCAGTCACCATGCTTATCTATTCACCGCCACCACCCTCCCCCACAGTCCAGAAATTGCTATGATGTCCACAAACAGCCACGCTCAGGCTA
Organism: Gorilla gorilla gorilla; assembly: GCF_029281585.2. Taxonomy (NCBI): domain Eukaryota; kingdom Metazoa; phylum Chordata; class Mammalia; order Primates; family Hominidae; genus Gorilla; species Gorilla gorilla. Next base: position 181,273,294 of record NC_073228.2, read on the forward strand.
AAGCCCAAGTTTTTCAAGAGGACCATTGCTTTTTGAGGCTCCTGCTGGCCTCCTGCCCAGGCCACTCCACCTACCAGATATGCCCTCTGGCCCATGCAGGGGGCAGCTTCCTCCCCAAAACCACCGGGGGCTCTTATGGACCTCTCACCCCCCAGCACCCTGTCGGGGGCCATCTACAGGGGTCTGCTGGGACCCTTTGAGAGCCAGGAACAGGCCCTGTTATCTCCTGGTTCCCTGTGAACACTGCCTGAATGGGACCTAAGTTGACAGCTGGGACTTTGTAGGCCATACATGGCTGTCACTCCCAAGCCCTCGATTGCCAATTTCCCCTGACCCCAATCCTTCAGGCTCTTGAGCTAGGAGTCCCTGGTTCCTGTGGCAATGAGTAGAGACAGTAGGCTGGGAGAAATGGCTGCCACCAGCATGAGCTGAGACCATCAGGAATGACTTCGAGGAAGCGGTGGGCCTCGGTAAAGGAGAATGGCGTGTGCTGCCTAGCGGGTGAGAGTTCACTTACGATGGCTTTGAATGCCAGGGGAAGGGACCAGGACGTGGCTTTGAGGGTAGAGGGGCTACTGGCAGTTTTAATGTCTGGGATTGGGTATCTCCCAGGCCCTGAGAGGGTGACCCTGATAAACCCCTTCCAGGCCTCTAGCCCAGCCCCAGCAACACAGGCAGGGCAGCTTGACTGGGTCCGAGCCCAAGGGACCACCCAGCCATCTGGCAAGAGGCCTGGCACTGCATCAAGTAGGCTTTTGTGAGGCAGTGCTGGAAGATAATTTCACTGGGTGGGGGGGATCTGGGGGGTCCAGGCTGCCAGTGGCCCCAGGAGGCTCCTCAGGTGGGTCAGTGCACAGACTGAGCTGAGGCAGGGAGAGGGGAGGCAAGAGGTTTCAGAGAGATGTCAGAGGGCAGGGCAGCCAGGCACAGAGCTTGACAGCACCGGGAAAAGAAAGGCGAGCTGGGCTCAACATGACCTCTTGCTTGCGTAGGAGGTCAGAAGGCTAAGAGAGCTCGGCGGCCCTTTCCTCACTCGCTAGATAAGAAGAGTTGCTTCAGTTAATTGAGCACCAACTATGCTACACATTGACACTGAATCTTCTAACAACCTTGTGGAGTAATCTGGGATTTTACCCATTTTGCACTTGCAAATGTACACAGAGAGGTTAAACAACTTGCCTCAAGTCACCCAGCTAGTAAGAGGCAGAGCCAGGAAGTGTCTCTGACCCTAAGGCTCCACCACTGTGGGCCACCTCTGCTGAGCATGGGGGCCCAACTGAGGGGTCAGCCCACCTGGAGACACCCTGAGCCACTCCCTCACCTTTAGTTCCGTCCAACTAAATCAACCCCTTATACTGTGTATGGGGAAGTGACACCCCAGAGGGGAAGTGACTTACTCAAGGTCATGGTGAGTCAGTAGAAGGGAAACCTGGCCCAGCCACTCCCTGCCCACAGGGCTGGCTCCTGGGAGCTGTGGGCTGAGCCCAAGGTGGGGGTCTTGGGGTGCAGCTAGCTGGCTCCTGGAGAGGGGGTGGGGGGCGGGGACGGCTTCCCTTCCCAGAGTGAGGAGGGCAGGAAGCACAGAGGATGAGGGGTGTTCAGAGCGTGGGGAGGGCAGCAGGAGAGCAGAAGACAGCGCTGGGCGGGTGGCTGGAGAGAGGCAGGGAGGGGCTCAAGCCAGGGGCAGGGTAAGGCCAGAGGAACCAAGGAGGGAAAAAGCCAGGGGGCTGGACCCTGCATGAGGTGGGGGTGAGTCAGCCTGAGCAGCCCAGCCCCCCAGTCCCAGACGTTACCTCATCTCCCAGGCCTGGGCCCACAGCCAGCCCTTGCCCCTCCCACCTCCCTCCATTCTGGGGTCAGGGGAGGGGGAGGGGGCTGGCCTAACTCAGAAAAGCCCACCTCACCCACCCATGTGGGCCCAGGTCCAACTCCAGGGCTGGGATCAGCTAGTGGCCCCGCCCACATGCTGGGGATGCTGACCAGGGAGCTGGAGCCCGGAGTGCCCCCAACAGGCCGTATCTGAAAGTCATCTCCATCAGGGAAGAAACTGAGGTTCAGGCTCCCCAGACACACTGGGCCAGCACTTTCCCAGGGAGCAGGACGTCAGGTAGGTTTCAGGGCTGTGTGAGGGCTATGTAGGGGGACGTGTGTCATACGGCAACCACTGCCTCACTACCCTGCTGGCGGGGCAGGTTCCAGGAGAATGCCATCAAAGGACCCCTGAGAAGAGCACTGCTGGCCTGCCCACCCTAAGCCCCACGCCCAGCTCCTACAGACAGACTCCAGCTTGAGCCCCTCCTCAGGCCATGACCCTCTGGGCCCCTCCAGGCTGGGCTTGCCTTGGGCTTCCTGACAACAGCTGCCTGCCCACCCGGCGCCTGGGTGGGTCTCTCGGGGCAGGCGGATATAGGGGCAGGAAGTCCCCACCCCCTCCTGACCCCTAGGCCAGTCAGAGATGCCAGCCGACAGGCTGGCCTCACCCACTCTGGGCAGGCAATTTGTTGTGTCTCACAACTGGACCATACAGCTGGAGCTGCAGCCTGGTGACCAGCTGAGAGGCCCACCAGTGGGGTTCAGGGGGCCAGGCCTAGGCCAGCCCTTTTCAGCTCTGCAGACTGCAGCCACTGTTGGCCATCCCAGCGTGGGGCTGCATTCTTGGGCTTATAAGGCAATCCCCCTGCTATAGGGAGGAGCTAGCCTCCAGCTCCACCCCCACCAGGGCAGGCTCTTGGAAGCTGAAGTTAAGCCCCTAGAACGGAGCCCTGTCCTACACTTCTGCTTGGGGTCAAAGGCCACCACATCCTGAATGGGAACAGTGAATGTGGGTCCTTACATAGGCTGGGGAGAGACCCCTTCTACCCACAAAAAATGCACGCCATGCTGTGCCTCAATTCCAATCCCTGCTTCACCATGGAGTCGATGAGCGAGCCCCGCCACCTCTCCATGAGTTCTTCTCTCATCTGGAAAAACGGGATGAGGATTGCTATTCCCTGGGCGGCAGTGAGGTTGAAGTGAAATCCTACAGTCACAGTGTCCTGCCTGGGGCCTGGCTCCAAGCATTGCCACCTCAGGTTTAGATACCTCCTGGAATGTTAGGCTCCCATCCTGCACAATGAGCCTCCCTCCAGCCCTCAGAGGTGGCCACAGGAGCTTGGGAGAACAGCATCTGGTACAGTGCAGGGCTGGAGAAGCCTGGGTGCTCCCTCCCAGTATCCACCTCATTGGGAGTCCTTGTGGCAGGCAGGTACCACTACATCTCCGGACCTAGACATCTCCTGGCCTGCTGGCCCCTGACCAGCTCCTGTTAGGACTCCCCCCATCACCCTCTGGAGACCTGAGCACCGAAAGACCGCTGGGGGAGCCCCCTCCCCAAACCTAGGCTCACCCGGGAAATGGAGAGGGGCACATTGAAGTCCTTGCCCCCTTGCAGCCGGAAGCCCCAAGGTGCTGGCCCCTCCAGCACTACTTTGAAGGAATCCATGATGCCGGCTCCTGAGTGGAGAGAAGAGAAGGTGAGTGGCCAGCATGGTGGGCAGGCAGGCAGGCAGGCCGGGCCAGCTCAGGATACCAGCCTTGGACAGGGGCCAGGCAGGCACGGGCAGTCCCTGAGCACACCCAAGCCATAGTGGGCAGGTATTTTGTCAGGCTGGCCTGGGCTGCTGGCTGGCGGACCTCACTTTGGAAAGACAGGAGCAGCCCCCCTCCCCTTGGGACTGGAACGGTGAGGGGTGCCTGAATCCAGGCTTGAGGTTCTTTGCAACCAGGGGTGGGCCGAGGGACTAAACTGGCGCGGCCTCCCCCCAAGCCAGCCTGGAGCCTCGGGCGGCCGGGTGAGTCAGGGGCCGGCTCTCCTCTCCCCCGCCCCCAGGTCCCGGCAGGCTGGCCGCGGCTGGAGCCTGCTCGGACTATATAAGGCGTGTAAGCTGACACTGTGCGGAGAGCCAGCGGAGGGAGCACACGGGGGCTTGGGACGCGAGGGGGAGGGGAGGGGAGGGGAGGCGAGGGGAGGGAGGCGGCTGCAGCGGATCTTCCTAGCCATTCCGGGACCAGTCGAGGCTGCTGGGAGCCACGGCGGGACCCCTGGGTGCTGAAGAAGGGGAAGGCGGGAGTGGGGTGCGGCCCCTGTGGAGACAGATGGGGGCTGGGACCCTCAAGCATAGCTTGGAGGGGGATCCTTCCCCGAGCCCAGTGGGGGGTGGTGCCTCCCACACAGAACTGCTCCCACACCGACGTGACTCAGTTTCCCCTTAGTCCCCCGCCCGGGCCTCATGTATTAGACTGGCCCCGGCCGCAGGAAGCGGCGCAGGCGCCAATCGGCCCCGCCGCAGCCGGCTTAGCGGCAGGAAGGCGGGGGCGGGGGCGGGGGCGGAGGCAGGGGCCAGGGCCAGCGGGAGGAAGCACAGCCTGGCCCACGACCCCCAGTGCCCTTTGTGGTCCTCAGCAGGCCCCGGGCGCCCGCCCGGTCCAGCCCAAGACGCCCCGCGCGGTCGTCGATACCTGCTTGGCCCGGCCAGGGCGCTGCTCTGCGTCGGGCTCCAGGGAGCCTCGTTGGGATCGGCCGCCAGTGTTCTGACCCCGCCCCCGCAGCCACGCTCCACTTTGAGCGCGCGGACGGGGGCGGGGCACCAGGCCACGCCCTCGTCACCACCACGCCCACTAGGCTCTCTCCGCTGGTGGAAAGCCCCACCCAGCTCTTCCGTCCTGCCCAATCACCAAGTCCCGTCGGGCTCAGAGCTGAGAGGCCTCACCGACCCGGGCCCTGCAACGGGGCGGAGTCGGGAGGGGGCCGGGGCTGCGGGTCGCCTCCTTAGGGAAGCGCTGTCTCGCCCAGTCCCTCGCACCGCCCGCTGGCGGAGGGAGAGGAAAGCGGACCTTCAAACCAGACCGACCTGGGACATAGTAGTCTCTGAACCTTAGTTTGCTACTCCGAAAAATGGGACGATCATACTCGCCCCGCAGGGCTGCCGCGAGTGTCGGTATCGTAGGCGCAACCCTCGGGGACTGCAGAATCTGTAAATCAGAGGGGTTGGGGGAGACAAGTTGAGGGGGACAGGGGCGTTTAAAGCTAGAGTTGCGCAACGCTCTGCGGAAGGCAGGAAAACAGGGCAGGAGCGGACGCCGGGGGTCCCTGCAACCCCGAGCCGACCCGCGCACCGTCGGAAGCGCCGCGTCCCGCTCCACCTTGGCCAGAGCGGACTGCGCCGCCTGGGAGGCGTCCTCAGAGTCCCGGCCCCGCGTTCAGCCCAGGCACTAGGGCCGGCGGCGCGGACACTGAGCGCATGCGGGTGTCGGGGTGAGGGAAGGGACGTCCACCCTCCTCTCGCTTGGTGGTCCCGGCCCATCACCTCCTCCTAGGACAGAGTCGCTGCAGTTCTCCCCTCTCCATCCACAGTCATCACACCCACCCTGTTCTGCACAAACCGCCGTGAGAGTTCTCGTCGTTAAAGACCTTCTCTTGACCCCACATCCCTCTCCAGCTACTACCCTTTAATTCTCCTCTCGAGAGTAAAATTCCTCCAGGGAGTTGTCTGTTTATCGCGTCTCCACTTGCTTTCCTTCAGTTATCTCTTGAAGCCATGCCAGGCGGGCTCTTGTCCGCACCAGTCCCCTGAGATCTCTCTTCTCAAGGTCCCCTGTGGCCTGGAGGCCATGGGGCCATGGAATCCGTGGTGGTTAAGTTTCATCCTGCCCTGCCTAGGGGCAGCACTGGTCCAGGTTGATCCTTTTCCGCGAAACACCCTTTTTCCCTGGCTTCACAGCTTCCCCCTGCCCCACTGGCCCCTCCTTCCCATCCTCCTCTGCCTCTGGCCTTGGCCATCTGATGTCGCCTCTCTTTATGCTCACCCCCTGAGACCCCGTACTGTCCTGTGGCTTTCAACACCACCTATATGCAAAGGCATCCCATGTTTCATGGCCAGCCTGACCTCTCCCCAGGAATTCTCACTCCATTATCCAAAACCCTGCCTAGATGTTTACTAGATCAGGGGTCCCCAGCTCCCCGTTTGTGGCCTGTTAGGAACTGGGCTGCACAGCAGAAGGTGAGCAGCGGCAAGCCAGAGAAGCTGAGTGCAGCGGCAGCATTAGACTCCCATAGGAGCGTGAACCCTATTGTGAACTGTGCATGCGAGGGATCTAGGTTGCTCATTCCTTATAAGAATCTAATGATAAATGGGCCGGGTGCAGTGGTTCACACCTGTAACCCCAGCACTTTGGGAGGCTGAGGCGGGGGAGGATCACTTGAGGTCAGGAGTTCGAGACCATCCTGGCCAATATGGTGAAACCCCGTCTCTACTAAAAATACAAAAATTAGCTGGGCGTGGTGGCGCATATGCCTATAATCCCAGCTACTTGAGAGGCTGAGGCAGGAGAATGACTTGAACCTGGGCAGCAGAGGTTGTAGTGAGCCAAGATGGCTCCACTGCACTCCAGTGTGGGTGACAGAGCGAGACTCCATCTCAAAAAAAAAAAAAAAGAGTCTAATGATAAATGTACTGCACTCGAACCACCCTGAAACCATCATCCCCACCCTACCCCCAGTCTGTGGAAAAATTGTCTTCCATGAAAGCGGTCCCTTCTGCCAAAAAGGTTGGGGAACCACTGTACTAGGTATCTCAGACCATCATGGCCCAATTCAAACTTGTGCCTTTCCCACCTTCCTAACTCCTTCCTCACTTCAAGAAGTGCCACCAACATTTATTCAACTGGTTCAGCAGAAACGATGAAGTTATCCTTTCTCTTCTGTCCTCCCCCCGATTCTGCAAATTCCACCTTCAACATGTTCACATCTAACCACTGCTGCCACCATTGTCCCAGCCACTGCCATTTTGTGCCTGCGCCCCTGTAACAGTCTCCTAACGGGCATCCCTGCTTTCACCCTTGCCCCTTCCAGAGTCTTCACGAAGCAGCCAAAGTGATATTTTTAAAGCCAGAATCACAGCACCATGTCACTCTCAGCTTTTAGCATTCCAGTGGGCTCATATTGCACTCAAAATAAAACTGAAGTCCTTAAGACCTACAGAATATGAATAAACTGGGTCTGACTCCTACCACTCGCTCCCTCCACTCCAGCCACCCTGGCCTCCTCACTCACATTTCCTCCAGCAGGCCAAGCATATTCCTGCCTCAGGGCCTCTCCACTTGCCAGTTTCCCTGCTTGAAACACTTTTCTTTTTTTTTCTTTTTTCTTTTCTTTTTTTTTTTTTTTGAGACGGAGTCTCGCTCTGTCATCCAGGCTGGAGTGCAGTGGTGTGATCTCGGCTCGCCGCACAGGTTCAAGTGATTCTCCTGCCTCAACCTCCCGAGTAGCTGGGACTACAGGCATGAACCACCATGCCCGGATAATTTTTATATGTTTAGTAGAGATGGGGTTTCTCCATGTTGGTCAGGCTGCTCTCAAACTCCTGACCTCCAGCGATCCACCTGCCTTGGCCTCCCAAAGTGCTGGGATTATAGGCGTGAGCCACCATGCCCGGTGCCCGGCCCTTGAAACACTTCTCCAGGTATCTCAGCAACAGGTTTCCAACTTTATTTAGGTCTCTGCTCAGATGTGGCCTCCTCCCAGGGCCTTCCCTGATCACAGCTGAAACAGCAATCCCTGGACGCCTCACCCGCATCACACACTAGGCCCTCCCTCTGCTTTATTTTTCCCCATAGCATCTCCATCATCTCACATTCTGTATGAAGTGTTTGTTTATTTAAGAATCCCACAGCACCAGAGACATCTGGATGTGGAAAAGGCATCTCCAGATTCCATGTGTGGAGGGAGATGGGGGAATGGGGACTCTCTGCGGTGCTCTTTCCAGGGTGTGTTCTTTGTTAGGACAATGAAGACACACAGCTAATGTGTCTCATCTAACATTTCCCCAGGGCCGGCACACAGTGGATGTGAATGAACACACAAAGAAACGATTGACAAAGTGAAACAGCAAATGAGCAAAGGAAGAGGCAGCAGCCTGGGGGTCCTGGCAGTCCTCCAGCAGAGAGGACCCCGGGCTCCCATTCCTTGGGCTGGTGCAAGGCTCTGGTCTGTGTCCCCTGGCGAGCCTCCCAGCACAGGCAGCCCCTGCGTAGCAACTGGACCTGGACAAGGACCCAGCGCCCTCTGGTGGCCGAGACTCCTGAGGCTCCAGGCCAGGCCTCTAGCGTCCTGGTGGTTTCCAAGGACTTTCTTTCCCACAGTCCCCTTGGAATATCACAGAAATCCCTAGGAAACAAAGCAGCTCAGATTTGTAATGAAGGAAAGGATGCCATGCTGGGTCCCCAGAGTCCTGGGTTCTGGTTCTAGCCATGCCCCTGACTCTCTGGGTGACCTTCAGCGTGTCCTGGGATTTGTTGAGCTGCCAAGGGCTGGGCTTGGGCTTGCCACTGTAGGGAGTGGGGGTGCCTGCAGCAGCACCTCGACTGCCCGCCTCTTGGCCTCAGCTTGCTCTAAGACCTTACCCATCAGGAAGTGCTTGCATGAATAAGTGAGCCGAAATCTTCCTCCCTATGGCTCTAGCATCCCTCCAGGCTTTGCGTTCTGTGTCCACACACATCCTGGAAGAACACCAGAGTCTCCATTCCCCCAACCCCCTTTCACCCATGGGATCTGGAGATGTCTTTTCCACATCCAGATGTCTCGTGTGCAGTGGGATTCCTAAATCTGGAGCTCAGGGGGAGGTGGGCACTGAAGACAGACCTTCGGGGTCATTAGCACCTAGAGGGTCTGTGACACCTGGAGAATGACTGGCTTGCTGAGGCCAGTGGTTCCCAGCCTAGGCTGCATACTACAATCATCCGGAAATCCAGTGAGCGTGGATGCCCAGAACCCACCTACCAGACTGATGAAATCAGAGCCCCTGCGTGTGGGCCCAGGCATGGGCATTTGATTTTTAAAATTTTTTATTTTCTTGGTAGATCACTCACAGAACATGCATGGACATTTCTACAGGCTTTCAGGAGATTCTTTGTGTAGCAGGGTTGAGCTACACTATATCTGAGCCTAGGACCCTGGGAAGAACTCAGAGAAGGCAGCAGTAGAGGCTGGGAGGGAGATTGTTATGAGGTAGGAGGAATAGCAAGTAACGGGGGTGTTTCAAGAACCAGAGCTGAGTGCTGCTGAGAAGTCAAAGTCCTTGTTGCTTTTGTTTTGGAGAATAAGGTTGGTGACTCTAATAAAAGCCACATAATGGCATCATGGGGATGAAGGAGAGTTAATTGAGGGGAGAATGGGGGTGAGAAAGTGGAAATGAAAGTAATCAACAACTCTTTTGAACAGTTTTTGCTGTGAAGAGGAACAGAGAAACAGGGAGGTGGCCGAAGAGGAATGTGAGGCCAAGGGAAGGTTTACAATGTGAAATGACAGAGCACGTTTGCGTGTGGCTGGAAAAGCTGCTGGTAGGATGAATGGGCGCAGGAGAGTGGGGACAGCTCAATTTTCCAAGCTCTGAGGTGAGAGGAGCCGGGATCAGAGCACAGCTGGGGACAGACACTGTTTCTACTGTAGGGGTAGGAAGAAGACAGATGGATGCCAGTACACTTGCAGATACGGTGGGAGAGCCTGACCTGTTTCCCCAATATGCCTGTGAGGAGACACTGGGTGGGGATAGACAGGAGGTTCTGGGGAGGAGAACCCTACTAGGGAACAGGGTCTCTTGTGGCAGGGAGTGCCTGCCTTGCACTGTTAAGGATGCAGGCAGTCTGCTTAAATGGATTTCTCTGGCTGTGGGCAGCTGTGTGCAGGCACAGAGGAGGTCTGGGCTTGCCGAAGGCCGGGGACTTTGCCAGACCAGTAAGATGAAACGAGAGAGAACAGGGGGAAGGGACTATGGAGAACAAAGAGGGGACGGTGGGCAGAGGCCTCGAAGAGCCAGAAAAGGGTCCCTGCAGGTCGACATGCCTAGGCAGGGGCGGTACTGGCCACGCTAAAGGAAGTGAGCTGGAAGGAGGTGGCGGCCAGAGGATGAGGCTTGGACAGGAGAGAGCAAAAATTGTGTGTCCGTCATGAAAATGAGGTTCAGGATGTGCCAAGGGTGTGTGCAGCTGAGGTGGAGTTGCGGTGAGGGGCTGGGCAGTCAGAGTCCTGGAGGCATGATGCTTGCGTGCATGGCTGGCTCCTAGGATGGCGCCAGGAGCAGGAGCAGGAGCAGAGGAGGGGACGCAGCATGGAAGTCTTCAGGAAACTTCTCTCCCCCTGGAATGTCGGCTCCCAGAGAACAGGACCAAGGCTGTCCTGAACACGGCCGTGTCCCCCAGCACCTGGCGCTGAGTAGGCACGCAGCAAACTCTCATCAAGGATTATGCCTGATACGTCATCGGTTCTCTCTCCTTTACAGATGAGGAGACTGACGCCTGGGGTTCCCAGAAGTATCTGCAAATTGTTGGAGTTTCAGCAGGGAACAAGTGTTTTGGGCGAGGGTGTCTCTGAAATCCCTTCCACCTGCACCCCGCCCCCACTGCCTCCTCCCAGCTCGGGCCTCCGGGTCTCCAGTTGGGCCCTCATGTTGCTCCTTCCCAAGTCTGACAAGTAAGCCTCACGGCTCCCTCCACCTGCCTCTTCGTGTCACTCGGCCGTGCAGGGCAACATGGAGTCCTAATGATTTCCATCCCGTCTGTCTGCTGCAGTGGATTTGAGCCCACGGGTGGCAGGTAAGGCCCAGGTCACCTGTGCCCCTGGAACCGGCACAGGGTGCTCGTGTTGGCCGCAATGAACGTGGGCAGGGGCGTGTGCCGTGAGTGCCCCTGCCGGGAGCTGCTCTGAGCTTTATTATCTGTGAGTCTGCACACTATTCATGAGGAGGGCAGGGCAGGGCTGAGGTCCTCCACAGGCGGCCTGCCTTGTTCCTGCAGGCCAGGGTGGACACAGGCGTGTGTCTGCATGGGCCCACTGTTTTGCCCACCAGCCCACCCTCCTGTCCCAGGGGGAGCACCTCTCCCCTCTGGCCACCACTCTGCTGGGCGTTCAGGGCCGGTCACAAGGGGCAGGGCCCTTCCTCCGCTCACGACTCAGCAGGGTCACCAGCTTGGCCTTGAAACCTGCCTGAGGGTCAGGGCGGCCTGTGCCCTCCACCTGATCCAGCTCCAGCAGCCGCCGGTACTGGGCCTCCAGGGTACTGTCGTTGGCTGGGCCGGGCCAGCTCAAGTCCTGGCCATTGTGGTAGATGGGACTGGTTGTGGGGCTGCGGCTGCCGGGGCCCTCGTGCGGCTCAGGTTCCCCACCGTGCAGCGTGGGGCTGGCCTCCAGCATACACAGATTCTCATAGAGGTGCTCATTGCCTGGGGGCCCACTGGCACGCTTGCACACTGAAGCGTAGAGCCCGGACGCCAGATCGTTGGGCTCCGGGCCTAGCAGTAGCGGCAGGCTCTGGGGTCCGGGCTTGGCCAGGTGCACCTTCCTGGACGTGGGTGGCTCAGGTCCTGGTGGCATCTCCTGAAGCTCTCCGGGGGTGTCCAGGGAGGGCAGAGAGGTGGCCCGTGGCAGGGGGCAGGGCTGGGGCCTGGTCAGCTCTGGCAGCCGCTCCCGCTGGCGGGCGATGGCCCCGGCCACAGCCCTGCACAGGTCAGGGGCACAGGGGGTGCTGAAGGCAAAGAGGCCCTCACCCGAGTTGCAGCGACGGCCGGCCTCAAAGGAGAACACGCCCTGGGCACAGGGGACACGGGTGGGGATTAGCAGGAGGGTCCAGGGTGTCAGCCCCTCACCCTTTCCCACCCCTGCACCTCACCTTGTCGGAGCCGAACTTGCGCAGGAAGTGGTAGGGCCAGCTGTAGAGGGCCTGGGTGCCCTTGGCCTCCCTCAGCTGGATGGCGTCTGGGCCCAGCACCAGCAGGGCCGGCCCCTTCAGCTGGCAGCGGGTGGCGGCCTCAGTCCTCTGCACCACCACGGGAAACTCGCCCACTGTGGCAGGTGGCCAGGACAGCTCCGTCAGTCCCAAAAAGACCCAGCCCTGGGTGTGGGGGGCTGAGGCTGCCCTTGCACGTCCTCCAACTTACCTTCCTGCCAGGAGGAGTAGATGGAGTTTTCCTCCATGGGGACCAGGCCCCTCTTGGGAGACTGGGCATCTGTGGATCCTGAGGAGGCCTCCCCTGTCCCCTGGGGAATGAGTTCAAGTCAAAGGTGAGAGCACCGCACTCCCATGCCCTGTCCCCTCCCCTCAGTATCCCAGAACTCCACAAGCCAGGGGGCATCCAGGGGCCTGGGCTCCAGTTCCAGCTTTGCCCAGCTCGCTGCATAAGCCTGGGTCCCCTTCCGAGCCTGTTCTCCCACCTGGCTCCCCACTGAGAGTGCTGGGCTGGGAAAGAGGCGCTGTGCTTGAGGGTGTCTGAGAGCTGCAGATCACTGGGGACACAAAGGGATGTCCCCTGCAGCCCCTGGGCTTGGCTGGACCAGCTTCTGTATGTCTGACAGCCTAGAGCAGTACCCCAGGTGTCTTCCTCCATCTCACTGCAACCACCTGCTACGACCCTGCAAGGTGCCCCCAATCTCTGCCTCATCCCCACACCCAGGCCTTCAGCATGTCCCCTGTGCTCTTTCCCACTCAGCTCCTCTACTAGGACCACCCTGGCCCATAGCCAACACAGCCGGGTCAAATGCCACAGCTTCCTCACCAGGCTCCTTGCTCCTGTCAACTGCCTTTTTTTTTGACATGGAGTCTTGCTCTGTCACCCATACTTGAGTGCAATGGCGAGATTTCGGCTGACTGCAATTTCCGCCTCCCGGGTTTTTTTTTTTTTCTTTAAGATGGAGTCTCACTCTTGTCGCCCAGGCTGGAGTGCAGTGGCGCGATCTTGGCTCACTGCAAGCTCCGCCTCCCAGGTTCACGCCATTCTCCTGCCTCAGCCTCACAAGTAGCTGGGACTACAGGTGCCCGCCACCAGGCCTGGCTAATTTTTTTTGTATTTTTAGTAGAGATGGGGTTTCACCATGTTAGCCAGGATGGTCTCGATCTCCTGACCTCATGATCCGCCCGTCTCGGCCTCCCAAAGTGCTGGGATTACAGGCATGAGCCACCGCGCCCAGCCCGCCTCTTGGGTTTAAGTGATTCTCCTGCCTCAGTCTCCCAAGTAGCTGGGATTACAGGTGCCCACCACCATGCCTGGCTAATTTTTTGTATTTTTAGTAGAGACAGGGTTTTACCATATTGGGCAGGCTGGTCTCGAACTCCTGACCTCAGGTGATCCACGTGCTTCGGCTTCCCAAAGTGCTGGGATTACAGGCATGAACCTCTATGCCTAACCTCAACTGCCTTTTGTTTTTTGATTTTTAAAATATGATAAAATACAGAGAACATAAAATTTACTGTTTTAACCATCTTACTTTTTTTTTTTTTTTTTTTTTTTTTCAGACGGAGTCTCGCTCTGTCGCCCAGGCTGGAGTGCAGTGGCGCGATCTCGGCTCACTGCAAGCTCCGCCTCCTGGGTTCACGCCATTCTCCTGCCTCAGCCTCCCGAGTAGCTGGGACTACAGGCGCCCGCCACCACGCCCGGCTAATTTTTAGTATTTTTAGTAGAGACGGGGTTTCACCGTGTTAGCCAGGATGGTCTCGATCTCCTGACCTCGTGATCCACCCGCCTTGGCTTCCCAAAGTGCTGGGATTACAGGCGTGAGCCACCGCGCCCGGCCTTTTTTTTTTTTTTTGAGACAAAGTCTTGCTCTGTCGGCCAGGCTGGAATGCAGTGGTGCGATCTAAGCTCACTGCAACCTCTGCCTCCCAGACTCAAGCAATTCTGCTGCCTCAGCCTCCCAAGTAGTATCTGGGATTACAGGCGTGTGCCACCACACCCAGCTAATTTTTGTAATTTTTTTTTAGTAGAGATAGGGTTTCACCATGTTGGCCAGGCTGGTCTCAAACTCCTGACCTCAGGTAATCCGCCTGCCTCGGCCTCCCAAAGTGCTGGGATTACAGGTGTGAACCACTATGCCCGGCCCATTTTACATCTTAAAGTGTATCATCAGTGCTCTTTTTTTTCTTTTTTTGAGACGGAGTTTTGCTCTTGTTGCCCAGGCTGGAGTGCAATGGCGTGATCTCGGCTCACCGCAACCTCTGCCTCCCAGGTTCAAGCAATTCTCCTGCCTCAGCCTCCCGAGTAGCTGGCATTACAGGCATGCACCACCATGCCCAGCTACTTTTGTATTTTTAGTAGAGACGGGGTTTCTCCATGTTGAGGCTGGTCTCGAACTTCTGACCTCAGGTGATCCGCCCGCCTCGGCCTCCCAAAGTGCTGGGATTACAGGCCTGAGCCACCGCACCCGGCCACCAGGGCTTTTTAGTATACTCACAAGGTTGTGCACTGTTGCCACTGTCTAGTTCCAGAACTTTTCCATCATCCCACATGGAAGCCCTGTACCCATGAGCAGCCACTCCCCACTTCTCCCTTCCTCCAGCTCCTGGCAACACTCATCTGATTTCTATCCCAATGGAGTTACCTTCTCTGTACATTTCTTTCTTTCTTCTTTTCTTTTTTTTTTTAGAGACAGGGTCTCACTATGTTGCCCAGGCTGATCTTGAATTCCTAGGCTCAAGCAATCCTCCTACCTCGGCCTCCCAAAGTGCTAAGATTACAGGCAAGAGCTACTGTGCCAGGTGTTTGTTTGTTTTTATGGCTGAGTAGTATTCCATCTTGTGGACGGACCACGTTTTGCTTATCCATTTGTCAGCTGATGGCCATGTAGGCTGTTTCCACCTTCTGGTGGCCGTGAGTAGTGCTGCTATGGACGTTCATGTCCATGTGGGTTTTTTTTTAAGATAGGGTCTTGCTCTGTCTCCCGGGCTGGAGTGAAGTGGCACGATTACAGCTCACTGCAGCCTCGACCTCTGGGGCTCATGCGATCCTCCTGCCTCACATGTACATGTTTTGTTTGAACACCTGTTCAAGTTCTCTTGGGCACACACCTAGGAGTGGACCTGTGGGCCGCATGGTAACTCTGTTTACCTCTTTGAAGAACCCCCAGGCTCACTTCCTTTTGACCCATCACAGACCTTTTGGGGCTTTACAGACATGTCTGGCTTAAACCCTCCAAAGCCTTCGCCTCTCACTCAGAACAAAACCACACACGTGGCCTGGGGCATTTCAGCCGCTCCCCTAAGCTCTGTGAGTTGGCTTCCTCCTGCACTCCTTTCCTTCCAGCCACGTCGCCTTCTTTCTGCCCTTAAACACCCCACACTGTCCGGCCTCCGGGCCTCTGCCCACGGGACTCCCTCTGTTCACAACTCCCCAGGATGCCCCTGTCCTCAGACCTTTGCCCAGTGGGTTCCTGTCATTCAGGGCCCTCCTCTGAGAGGCCTTCCCTGGCCACCCTGCCCGTCGCTCCCTCACTTCCTCCTGCTCCCCTGGCGGTCCATTTTCTCCATGGCACGCACGGCCCTCTAAGAGTCATTATAGATTTACTTTTCCCAGGCTTGTAGGTGCTCGGTGGAGCTTGCTGGGTGATGGGATGTGAGCGTGGAAGTGGACAAGTCGGGGGCAGGTGCCCCAGCCCAATCGCCCCCCTGCCCGCCGCACTCACCGGGAAGGCCAGCTGGCAGATGGGGCCCATCCAGGCCTGGCGGTGCTGCGCAGCCAGTAGATGGCTTCGCTCGGTGGTGGTGAGCAGGAAGGCACCGGTGTCCCGGGGGCAGCTCTCGCCGTCGGCCGGCAGCACGGACACACAGTCAGCCAGGCGGATGACCCGTCGCTCCCCTCGCCGGCCAGGCCCTGCCGACCTGTCACCTGCTGCTCCCAGGCCACCATCCCGGACCTCCCAGCTCTCCAGCCGTGCCACGCCTGATGGGCCTCCTGCATACAGCAGAGCCCACACCTTCCGCCAGCACTTCTGTGGGAGGGGAGCGGGAGGGTGAAGACCCTTGGGTGGCAGATTGTCCGTGCCACTTGGCTCAGCACAAGCTGTTCGGCAAACGCTCTCAGCCAGGAGCGGGCCTCTGCTCCCCAGTTTCTCAGGGAGCCAGGTAAGGAGGCCTTGGCTATGCTTGGGATTGGTCAGCCCTGGGTTCAAATCCCAGCCCGCTCTTTCCTAACTGTGACCTCCACAAGCGTCAATGTCGTCTCTCAATAGGCCATGATAACTCGAGCTGGGACTGCTACTGGGTCATGTTTGTAAAGCATCCAGTGGCTGGGCAGACCACCAGACACTGCCATTATATTGGTTCCCTCTCACCCCCAAAAAGGGGCACTTGGGCCACAGGCCAAGAGCTGGAGTGGGAGGGAGGCCTCTGCCCCAAGCTGTTAAGGAAGGAAACATGCAAATAGCTTCGAGCAAAGGAAACTGACGGTTTATCTGCCTGGGCAGCAGCTGCAGCTGAGCTGCGGGGGTGTGGGGCTGCTGCCGAGGAGAGGTGACCCCCCGCCTCCTTGCTCCCAGGACAGTGCCGCTGCAGGGAGGGGCTCCACCCTTGAGGCCTCCTCCAGCTCAGCCCCTCACCCTATTTAGGGCCCTCGGTGGCACTATTTCATGGGTCAGAGGCCGTGAAGCTCTTCCCTGCTGGGAGGTTTGAGCCTTCGACCCTCTCCCGCTCCTGTATTTCCCGTCTCTCCCGGAGGCAGGGTCTGGCAGAGCCTGCTCAGCCCCTGCCGTCTCAGGCTGACACCCGCACTCCATTCCACTCCCCATACCTGGGTGGGATCCTCCACCCTGACTCCCTTCCCAAGTCTCCCAGGTCTGCCTGGGCTGTCCGAGGCAGGGGCAGAGGCTGCATTCTCCGCCCACTGTTGGTCCTTGGCAGCTGCCTGGCAGCCAGGGGTCCCCACCTTGCCAAACTTGACATGCTGCTGGTAGAGGATGCCATCCTTGATAGGGGTCTCCAGAGGGTCCATGGTCACAGCCAGGAGCAGGGCCGCCGCTTCAAGACCTGGGGAGACTGATGACAGGCTGGACGGGAACTCCTCACACTTCCCCTTCTGGCCACTTCCCGTCCCTCCGTCCAGAGGCAGCTGCAGGCCGGGGGGAGGGGAGCCTGTCTTCAGCTCAGGGGCTGGGGGCAGCATGTATTTCCTCCCTGGGGTTCTGGCTGCCCAAGGTGCCCACACCTACCTGCAGGGAGCCCCTGGCCACCTGAAGGCAGCCTTCTCACGCACCTGCTTCAGCTGGGCACGAGCGTCTGATCGCAGTCTGGCTCCCTGAGTCATGAGTTCCCGCCCCTCCCCCATCCCGCCCCGGGCAGCCGCGCACCCTGGGCCTGACACTCCCTGGCCCTGCCTCCACCCGGGACCCTTCTCTAGCCAACTCCTGGCTTTCCCACTCGGCATCCTGGTTTGAGTGCCTCACCCCATCCTGCTGCTCTTCTTTCTCCCTGAAATCTCTCTCGTGTTCACCTGCTCCTCTCCACCTCACGAGCCACTGAACACCAGCCTTGGCATCCCCCCAGGGGCCACTGCCCCACTGGGGCTCCATGCAGCACTCTCCACAACCCAAGACCAACCTGTCTCTCCCCTTCCTGGGGTGCAGCCCAGGCTCCTCAGCCCAACACTTAGGGACCTGTGTGTTCTGGCCTGCATCTCCCCCAGGCCAGCCCCTCCAGGGCCCCCTCACCACTGTGCTGCCTGGGGCGGTTGGCCACCTCTTCCTCCTGGAGGCCTTCCTTGACCACTCCACGCTGTCCGAGAGCTCAAAGGCCCTCACGGTATATACTCACGCTGGGCATCCAGTCCACATGGGACCCACAGCCCTGAATGGCCCCAACCACGTGTGTGGGTGGCAGGTCCCAGGGGGCCCCGGGGAGGTCACATGTTCATTTAAAGCTTTGCTTCCTGCTGGGGGCGCCTTTTGTTGCCTTGCCTAGCAAGATGCCAATAGCGGGGCTGTGTGTATACCTTTATTCTGGAACAGCCTCAGGTCATTCAGCACCACCTCTGGGAGAGAACATGGAAGAGGATAAGGAATGCCATTTGGGAATGCACTTGGCCAGGAAATATGTCCTAAAGGCCTCCTGGCACCCAGCTCTGTGCCCACTGTGGCCCAAGCAGCCCTAAGCTCCGGCCACCTCAGACGCCACATCCTTTGCGTTCTCATCGCCATTTCAACAGTGAGGAAATCGGTGCTCAGAAAAATTAAGTAACTTGCCCAAGGCCACATATCAAGTGACAACTATGGCTTGAGCAACCGCTGTCTCACTGGAATGAGCATGTGGCCATACACGCAAAGTGCCTGGCTCAGAGGAAGTGTGGCCGCCTGTGCCGTTCCCTGCCTACCTCTCACCAGATGCTGAGATCCTGCTTCATCTGCTAGCGGTCTTGTGACTGCCGTCCACGTTTCTGCGTGTGCGTCTTTCTCTCCCCTCGCCTGACGGCTTCCCAGGCAGCCATCTCCCTGGCCCATCTAGGTCCTCACAGCTCAGCAGAGCTGGGCACAGAGCAGGCTTAGGGAGAGCTTGTGGCCTAAATGGCAGTTCTATGACATCTGCTGCCTCCTCAGTCAACAGAGTGGAGGGCTTCCTCCAG
Source organism: Gorilla gorilla gorilla (assembly GCF_029281585.2). Lineage (NCBI taxonomy): Eukaryota > Metazoa > Chordata > Mammalia > Primates > Hominidae > Gorilla > Gorilla gorilla. The sequence goes on from NC_073228.2 coordinate 181,291,702, forward strand.
GTGGCTGGCACAGGCAGGCAGTGGGTGGGGGTCCTGAGGCAAGCAGCAGCCTCCCAAGGGGCTTCGGGAGAAGTCCCTGAAACATCACAGCCCTGACAGGAAGAGTGGGCCTGAGAGCTATGACAGCTGGCCAGGGAGACCAGAGAATCCAAGCACTTCCCCTTGGCCCGCCAATGTGGTCCCTCCTTGAGTCATAAATTCAGACAACCCAGTGGAGAGACCCTGAGTCCCCAGAGGCGGGCACCAGCTCGGTGGCTCCTTCCACAGCCAAGTACCAGCGGGCCAGGTGTTGGCAGTGCTAGCGGGAGATGCCGGGGCCTTGCCTCAGAGGGGCTCCAGAGGTCAGAGGTGACGTCTGTCCAGGAACCAGGGGGCGGATGAGGTGAAACACAGAGGCAGGGCCAGGGCTGGGCTAGAGGTTTGTGCTTTAATGGCAGCTGGGGTGAAAGGAAACAAAAATAGTAATTCTGAAGAGCACAGGGAACAGGCAGCCAGGACCAGCCTGGCCCATTCCAGGCCAGCAGAGCTGAAATGCTGATTCTGTCCAGGGGGCTGCTGTATGTGTAGAGTGGTGGCAGTCTTGGGGACTGAGGCCTCTTGGAGAGAAGGGAAGACTGTCGGCTCAGAAGTCCATGGAGCTGTGGGCCAGGTAGTCCTTGCGGCCGATGTTGCTGACCTGCTTGGTCTGCATAGCCTCGAGTTTGGGGCAGTCAGTGATCCGATGGCCCAGGCCCCCGCAGAAGGCACAGCCGCGCTCTCCTGGGGGAATGGGGACAGGGGTCAGCCAAGTCAAGGGCCAGGATCCACACCCTGGACCTCGGGCCCCCCGTTAGGCACCCTCGGTCCACCGGTTTCATGTTTCTGACTTCCAGCACCCCTCCCTGCCACCTGCCGGCTGGGGACTCGGGGATCCCGCTCTGCAGTCACCTCCAATGTCCAGCATGGACTCGTCCCCACAATGCAGCACCTGCAGCACAGGCGGCACCTTCTGCTTGGCTTCTAGAAGCAGCGCTTTGAGGTCCATCAGCACTGACTCATCTGGGGGAGGAGTGGGGAAGCATCAGGGCCCATCCTGGGCCCTGTGGCCAGAACCTGGGTGGCCACAGGCAGGGGACCCAGGGAACAGCTAAGATGGCTCTGGTAACAGACTCACCACAGGCTTTGTTGATGAAGGTAGTGGCGATGCCTGTGTTTCCCGAGCGCCCGGTGCGGCCAATCCGGTGTACTGCAGAGAGAAGGACAGAGTCTCTGGCCCATCGCTGGACACTAGGGGCCTGGCTTGGCCCTTTTCCGGCCTAGCCCATGCCCTTGGGCCCCAGGCTCTTACCATAGTTCTCAATCTCCTCTGGCATGTCATAATTGATGACGTGCTGGATGGCAGGGAAGTCCAGGCCCTTGGAGGCAACATCTGTGGCTACTAGGACATCCTTCTTGCCCTCCCGGAATGCCTCGATGGCCTTAGTCCGTTCCTCCTGGTCTGGGGAGGGTCAGGCAGACACTGTCAGAGCCACCATGGGATAGGGGAGTGGCAGGCCAACCAGGCAGGGGAAGGCATTAGGTAAAGTGCTGCTACTGCAGCAGGGTCCAAGCCAGTGCTTGCACCACCCTGACCTTTGCCCCCATGGATGGCTACGGCCTCAACCCCCTTGAGCAGCAGGTACTCGTGGATGGCGTCCACGTCTGCCTTCTTCTCTGCAAAGATGAGTACCTGTCCGGAAAGACCAACTCCAGTCAGGGGCTAACTGCCTGGACACCCACCTCCCCTCCCCTGGCATTCTGTCCCCTCCAAAGCCCTCCCTGGTCCTGGGGACTCTGGCCCCGGCCTGGCTTGGCTGCACTCACAGGCGGGGGTGTCTTCTGCAGGCACTCGAGCAGGTACACCATCTTGGCCTCCTCCTTCACATATTCTACCTCCTGCCACCACAAAGATCAGGTCAGGTGATCTTGAGATTAGGCTTACCCGCCACAGCCCTGCCATGGCCCGTCATCTGGACCAGGAGGTGACCAGAAGCCTCTGGCCGCCAAGGGCTGGGTGCCCTAAAAATGGCCCTGGTTAAGTGTCAGGGGCTTTGAATGAAACCCCTGGTTCCCACAAGGTGGACCCCCGGCTCCAATCAGCTTCAGGGAGACTTGTCAGATCCAGCCCCCACAGGTGAGAGACCGCCCATCAGGAGCACCTGCCCACCTGGATGACATCCAGGCTGGCAGCCCCAGCGCGCCCCACATTGATGGTGACAGGCTTTACAAGGGCACTCTTAGCAAAGTTCTGAATCTTCTTCGGCATGGTGGCACTGAAGAGCAGGGTCTGTCGCTGGCCCTGAGGAAGAGGGGGGCTGCGACCAAGGGCACACAGGGCTGGGCTGAGGGGCATGGGGTCTGGGGAAGCTGAGCAACTGAGACACAGCCCACAAAGTATGAGCAGCGGGTTGGGGTGGCCAGGGGCATGGGGTCCCTGCAGTCTGATGTGGTGTGCAGTGGGGGGCGGTGCAGGGTGCCCTGGCCGGGCGGGGGCAGCACCTTGAAGTAGGAGAAGATGGTACGGATGTCACCCTCGAAGCCCATGTCGATCATGCGGTCAGCCTCGTCCAGGGCCAGGTAGCGACAGATGTCTAGGCTGACCATCTTCTTCTGCAGCAAATCCATGAGGCGCCCTGGGGTGGCCACCATCATGTGTACACCGCTGGGGACCAAGGAGAGACCCTGAGGTTGGGGCCACAGGTCTATCACCTATCTAGAGGCAAGCAGGCACCCTGCATCTGCTCTGCTCTCTGTCCTCCTTCCTATTTCTTTGTCCCCTTCTCATCATTCCCACCACCTGCCCTATGTATAGCACACAGCTCTTTCCCAAGGCACTGCAGCCATCTTCACCACCGCTCGGCCTGGCGCGCCTTCCCCCTTCTCCTGGGTCAGCCTCTCACCCAGAAGCGCTGTCATCAAGCTCCAGAAGCTTTACTCTGGGCTCGCTTTCCTGGCCCACTGGCTTCACCTTTTCTGTGCCCACATCTCCCTAATACTCAGAAGTCCGTGGAGGAACGCCTCCGGGATGGGGTCTGGCCCATCTGTGAACAGAGGGCCTGGTCCAGGGCCTCTGGTGGTCTGCAGAGGACCGCACAGCACTGAAAGGACACAGGTGCCACTGGGATCCAGCCCTACCCCAGTGCCTCAACCTCCTTGACTGACCACTGAATGACCCTGACCTTCCTGGGCCGTCCGCCTCTGTGCTTTCAGCCTGGACTGCCCCTCTTCCCAATCCAAACGTCACCTTCCCGGAAAAGCCTTCTCTGAGCTCCCACCTCCCAGATGTCCCCAGCAAGGTGGGCCATTCCATCTGCCGTGCTCCTATAGTACCTGGCCACATCCCTCTGTCCTCCCCCAACTGACCTCCCCATTAGACTGGGAGCTCCTTGAGGGTCGCACTCACAGCAGCCCTCTGTGAAGATCTGTGGAGTGGCTAAGGTAAAGGGTCCTTTAGCTTTTCCACAGACTCGCAGGTGGCAGAGGTGGGGGGAGGGAGCGCCAGCACTCACTGTCGGATGGTCTCCATCTGCTCTTTCACGGACATGCCCCCAATGCAGAGGGCGCAGCGCAGGAGTGGTGAGCTGTCCTCCTGCAGCAGGCGGCAGTAGTACTCCAGGATGCCATGGGTCTGCCGGGCCAGCTCCCGCTGCAGGCAGAGGGACAAAGGCTGGCACCAGATGGCAGCCCCAATCTCTGGCCTGCCCTCCAGGCCAGCCTATCTTACCGAGGGGCAGATGATGAGTCCATAGGGCCCCTCGCGCTTTGAGAAGGGTAACCTCTTCTCTTGTTCCAGGCAGAACATGATGACGGGCAACGTGAACACCAGTGTCTTGCCTGAACCCGTGAAAGCAATGCCTATCATGTCACGGCCAGATAGACTGTTGGGAGAGGATGACCCGAGGGCCAATTTCAACAGAAGATGAAGGACACCTAGCCATTGCTCCTCCCTGTTCTAGCCCTCCTCAAGGACCCCAGGTCCACAGTCCACACTCACATGGTGGGGATGCCCTGGATCTGAATGGGCGTTGGGTGGTGAATGCCTTTCTTCTTCAGGCCTCTCAGGATGGCTATGAAAACCAACCGACATCATCTTCATGACCCACAGGTACTTTCTCAGAGCCCCAAAGCCTGTAAAACTGGCACTACCCCTACAAGTTGCAGATGATGAAACTGAGGCTCAGAGAGAGAGAGAGAGAGAGAGAGAGGAAAAAAAAAAAGAAAAAAAGAGACTTGTCCAAGGCCCACAGGCTAGGTGCAGCCAGGATTTGTACCCAGTGTCTATGCCCAACGGCACTTTCCTCCTGAAGCTTTGTAACAGCAGAGAACAATGAACACGTACAGCTGGGGCAACAAGGAACCTAAAGAAACTCCTCCTCAAATCCCTCCAGCCCCAGTGACTGGATCCAATGCAGATGTGGCTGAGCTCAGTGGGAGCCAGGACATAACCTCACAAGCATTTAATTATAAAAGTGTGGTGTCTCTCTCCAGCCCCTGACTACCTGCAGGAAACTTCATTTCCTTGAAGCTCTTGATGGGTGGTGGGATACCGTCTCCCTCCACCAGGATGTGGTATTTCTTCCGCACGCGCTCATGTCGCTCTTCAGACATGCTCAGGACATAACGGGGCGGAGTCCAGCTGTGGATGGGTAACAGGGATCAAGAGAGCCCTGGGAATAGCTGGCCTGGGAGCATCCCTGCATGTACCATCCTAAGCAAGGGCAACTGCAGACTGTACAGACATACCTGGTTTTGATGGGGTCATCATACGTAATGCCCTTAGCCATCTCCTTCACTGACATCAATGCTGAAGAGAGAGACATGGCTCAGGGCTGGCTCCTGCTTCTGAGAAGCCAGATCCCTTGAAATATAACATGCCTGGGGCTAGGAGGAGAAGACTCAGTCCACCTTCTCACTATCCTGGCTACAACCATACCTCGGCCCTCGGCAACACTCTCCAGGATCTTCTCTTCTTCCTTCAGCTGCTTCTCCTTGGCAGACTCTTTGCGGGCTGAGAAAAGAAGTGGAAGATGTCAGACAGCTACCAAAACGGTGTGCCAGGCTCAGCTTCTTCTTTCCCGCCCAGGCAGTGCTGCCTAGCCCACCTTCAGCCTTCTCTTTAAGGTGCTGGTGCTGATCCAGGAGGCTGACGTTGGACTGAGGGCCTAGCGGGATGTCGTCCTCATCTCCCCGGGGTTCACTACCGCTGTCCTGCTGCTCTTCCTCCGCAGCTCCCTTGCGTCTTCGCTGCAGCAGCTTCTGGAGCTGAGGTTCCACCCAGGACCCACAGATAGAATGGGCACGGAGTCCACAAGGTCAGCGTCAGGATCCTGGCTTTGGGGCGAGGGTCCTGTGCCCGAGGCGCAGAGCTGCCCTACCCCTCAGATCAAGCCGTCGGTCCCTCGTTTGTCTGGGGGCCGCGCCCTGGTGTACTGAAGCTCACTCCTCAGACTGCCCTCCTCCCCACGGAGGCCGAGGCCACGCCCGCCCCCTGCGACCCGGCGGTCACGGCCCCATCCCTCCCCGGACGCGTGCCCCTCACCAGTAGCTGCCGGCGCTGCCGTAACGGCACATAGGGCACGTAGTCCTCATCGTCCTCATCTTCCGCCTCGGAGCGGCTTCCTCCGGCAGGCACCTCGTCGGTGCGAGCCCGCTGCAAGCACACGCCAGTCAGGCACGGCCTGCTCCCCTCTTCACGCCCGCTCCCACACGCGCGGGGTCTCGCCTCTCTCCTACCTTCCGTTCGGGTTCCGACTCCTCCATTCTTTGCTGCACGCATGCGCGCCACGGCGAAACCCCGCCTCATCCTTGCGTGAGACCCAATCCGATGTGAAGAGGCGAACGCCGGCGCGTAGGAACGACCTCGGAGTTCCGGATCGCGCAGAGGGACAAATTTGTTCCGGAGATGCTATCGCACGGCGAAGCATGGACGTTTTCATGGGTGGTTACGCGACAGTTGCCAGGACCGAGGGCGAAACCGGCTGCAAGGCATTGTGGGACACTGGAGGACTTGGAATATGCGCTAGAAGGCTCAATCCAAGCCCATTGGAAGAGGAAGACGTACGCAGCGGAGACAGCTGATCCGGAGTCGGGGCGGCCTGCCAGGTGCCCAACCTCTCCCGGAGCATGGCGTCTTGGGCACGCCCCTGCCGGCGGACAGTGCGTCCTCTAGGGCCGGGAGCTGCGGGCCGAGTTCGCGTGGGCCCTGCGCTTTCATCCCTGCCGGGGACGCCGGGGTTGCGGGCTAAACCGCTCGACACACCCTGCCTCCCTGACTGCGCCTGTGTGACACCTACGTTCACTGGTGGGGCACGCATCAGATACGGATGGCAGTGGTTTTGAAGTGGGAGGTCCTGTATAAATGTAAACGGTTATTACTGTAAATGCTGTAACAGAGCTGCCTGGGGGGCGCTTCCAGGGAAGCGTGGCAATCTCAGGACGGGAGAGGAGAGGCATCCTGGGCCAGGGCGCTGCAGGAATACAGGTCTGGCGATGTGCAAGTACACAGATTCACCAGGCAACAGCATTGCGGCAGGGGTGGGATGGGGAAGCCGGACCTAAGGCCAGAAAAGGAGACTGTGACCAGAGCATGCCTGCTGTGACTGTCAGAGTAAGTGGTTTCAACTTTATTAGAGACTTTTGAGGAATGACTTGGTCAGCTCTGTGCTTTCTTTCCTTCAAGAGTGTGTGCTGGGCGCTGGCACTGCGCTCAAGCAGATGATAATCAAGACACATACCTGGTGTGCGAGGAGCTTATGTAGATTGAGACTAGAAATATAGACAGATAACTGGTCTTAAAGAGAAAGATCCTGAGACAAGGTACCGCTTTTCGAAGTGTCATAGTTTTCACAGTACAATGGCCTCTTAGCTGGGATGTGAAGGATACACAGGAATTCATGAAGTCTTCTTTAGTAAAGAAAGCTTAGGCTGGGCACAGTGGCTCATTCCTGTAATCCCAGCTCTCTGGGAGGCCAAGGCAGGAGGATCGCTTGAAGCCAGGAGTTCAAGACCAGCTTGGACAACATAGCAAGACCCCATCTCTATAAAAAAATAAAGAAGCTGGTGCTTACTGCCAGTCCCATGGTGGGTCTCAACCTGGGAGGGATGGAGGAGGACATGGTTTCTGGTCCTGCTCACAACACCCAAATACATGGCTCTTAGTGACCCTGTTAGCTCCCCACATAACCTCGAGTTGGTTTTAGGAGCGAAAACTAAATTTGGGGCATGGAGTTTGGACACAAGTGTGTCAGGGGCATTTTGGGAAAACTCGTATTAAAATCCAAATTTACAAACCAGATCCATTTCGGGGGATGAGATAGTTTGCTTGACTTTACAGAAGAGTTCATTATCCTCTTAACTCTCAAGTCCTCAGCTACATGTCCCACCCCCACTGGAAAATCAGATCTAATTTATAAAAAACTCAATTTACCCCCAACTTCCCCTGACTGTGTGAAGTCAGTGTGAGGGGCCTCGATGGCCCAGGCTACAGATCCATGAAGGCCTCAGGGTCTTTCCTAGACCTCTTCTCACATCCAGATGCACAGAGACCATCTTCAACCCCTCCAACTCACCCATCTTGCAAAGAGGGAAACAGGAAAGAGTGGGGAAGGGGCTGCCCCAGGCTCACATACCAGAGACCTCCCAAAAGGAGAAAAGGGCACAGATGCCAGAATCATACCAGTCTGCGCTCAATGCTAATCGGCCAGACTAAGTTGAGCGGAGTCACTTTCCTATCGGCTTTAGTTTCCTCACCTGTAAAATGGGACAACAGCACCAAACTGCTGATGCATGGTGCATGCTAGGGTTAGTGACTAAGGGAGAGCCCATGCTTCTGAGCACACCGTCAACTCCCTCCCCGCCCAGACCCACAAATCATCAACATGCCAACTCTGTGTCCAAATGTTGCTTTATCTTTCGGCACGAAAGATCTTCACAGTATCAAAAGTAAAGAATTGGAAAAAAATAAAATAAAAACAAAAACAAAAAAACCAAACACAAAGAGAGCAGTGTTGGGCCAGCAGTACCATCAGCCCTGGCCCTTAGGCCAGCCCAGTCCACGGGCTCTGAGTGTGGAGGCTGCGTAGCACCAGGAAGCGGCTCTGCTGAGGTCAAGGGGCCCCAGCACAGTGTGGCATCCGTTCAGCTTTTGGTTGGTCCAGGATGGTGGGGAGCAGAGAGGGTCTTGGACGGGTAGGTGGGGCACACGGAGGGAAAAATTATACGCCTTCAGCTGGCAGTCAGGGCCTCAGGACGCCCTGAAGAAGCTCAGCCTGGGCAGGGCCTGAGAAAGAAAAAAAGAGCAGAATCGCAGTAAGCAACGGGCCATGCTCCAGCCTCCCCATGTCACTTGGGTACCCATGGGTCTCTGGTAGCAGAAACAGCTGGCTGCTATTTTTGTTCCCTGGGCTGAAAATGTTGAAGATTCCCTGGATCACCTGTAGCAGAGGATGCAGGTTAACGGGTTGGGAGACAGAGCCCCAGTCCCAGGATCCTGACAAGGTGTGGGACAATCCTTGAGTAGATCCAGCCTTTGGCACTTGCTGTCCATCAGCAGGGGCTGGGAGGCCAGCTGTGCAGCTGTGCTCCTGCCTCTGACTGTAGGTGCACAGCCCGGGGGAGGGTGAAGAGGCTCAAAGGAGAGCGCTTACTAGGGGGTGGGGAGAGGGGCATCTCCTATCTTGGAAAAGAGGCCAGACCAGGTGAAAAAGGGTCAAGAGGAGGCAGTGGAAGGAGACAGTTGCATTTGATTTCTTGAATGACAGAACTGGGCTTGTGGGAGGAAATGCGATCTCTTTTCTCTCAGTAGGGATAACAGATGAAGTGCCTGGGGTTCCTGCTACTCCTGATTCCCATGGAGGTGGAGAAGAGGCAGGAGGCCACCTTGGATCTGGAAGATACTTCTGGGGCTTGTGGGCATCTCAGTTTGGCAAAGGGGGCTGACTGAGCCCAACCCCTTCAGAGGAGAGGAGGACTAAAGTGAGTGTAAAGAAGACAGTCTGGACTCTGGGGCAGCACAAGGGTCACAGGGAGCCCCAGCTCTGAAGGCTGTCCTGGCTGCAGGCTCTCTGAGCTGCCCCTGGGGAGCTGAGGGTCCAGGAAGTTTGCTGCTTAGGCCCAGAGAGGAGCTGGCCTGGCACTGGAAAGAGGAGAAAGACAGGTGGGGCCATCATGGGGGAAGTGAGTTGTTTGTGAGCTCAGTCTGCCTGCCCCAGCCTTCCACAGTCTCCAGGACAGCTGTGTGGTTGCCAGCCAGAAAAGGCCTGACCCCAGGGACGCAGCTGAGGGTTGAGATATGAAACTGCAGAGCCACTCAGCCCCCAGCCCAAGGTCTGCCTGCTAGCTGCCCTTCTCTTCATCAATAGGGTTCCAGGCCCAGTGCCTTCTCCAGTTGTCTGTTCCCAGTCCAGATCATCATCTGGTACATCATTGTTTCAGACAAAAGGACCTGTGTGGGTGGCTGGGAGGGGATGCCAATGCCATCTGGCACCCAGGTCTCTTCCTCTAGGAGGCACTGTGGCTACCAATATCCTCATGGAACTTGCCCTGCTTTGGGTAGCCCCCATCAACTCCTCCATGCCTAAATGACCCACAAGGCGTCGGCCCAGCCCATCTGCACCCCCACGATGTTCACTCAGGGCTGGCCCCTTCTTACACTGCTTCAGCTGGGAAGCACCTTGGTAGCCTACACTGAGGAGCCCAGGGCAGGAAGTGGGACTTGACACAAGGACTGATAACATCAGGGGTGAGGGCAGCCCCATGGGTCTGATGGCTACCTGGGCACTTTTGAAATCAGCTGGTTAAGACCCTGATGGTTATGCCTTAGGAGATGCCAGTCCAGGAAGGGGACCTTCAGGAGCATGGGCAGCAGGGCCCAGGGAGGAGTAATAGAAGAACAGAGGCCTACAGGTGAGTGGCTGCAGGAGGAGATGGGGCCTTGACCTTTGGAGGCTGTAGCCAGCTGTGCCATTGCTGTGAAGATGCAGACAGAAGCCAGGGCTCCCATGCCCCAAGTCCAACTCCCTGTGCCCCAGAGCACAGAATGGTCTGGTGAGCATACAGAGACGGTGGCCAAGCACAGGGAGAGGCAGTGGATGTAACTCTTGGGGTCTCTGTACCTCACTGAGCTGTGCTAGGAGTGGTTTTCTTGAGGCTGAAGTTGGTCCAGTTCACAGCAACTTTCTGACGAGTCTGCTTTGCAGAATCCAAACAGAACCTGTTGGGTTTGGGGGACACATGAGAAGCACAATCAGAGGTTCATTCTTTTGCTCACTGGACTCCTAAGGTACCATGTCCCCATCACTAAGAGACCAGGTTCTCTACAAAACCTCTTTGGCTCTCAGGTGTTAGGGTTTAGCAGGCATAGGAGCTTTGCTGGCTTGGGGGCTTCTGGACTGGGCCCAGGGAACTACGTATGAAGACAGTGAAACTGCCTTGGGATTCCAGTTCCTCCTCATCTGGTGTTTGACTCTCTAGCTCTGCTAGGCTGGCTTCCGTCATTCCCTTAAGTACAGTCGTCCCTCTGAATCTGCTGGGGATTAGTTGCCCAGATACCAAACTCTGCAGATGCACAAATCCCTTATATAAAAATGGTGTAGTATTTGCATAAAACCTGCACTGCTCTTCCCATATACTTTTTTTTTAAATTACTATTTTTTTTAAAATAAGAGATAGGGTCTCACTATATTGCCCAGGCTGGTCTTGAACTCCTGAGCTCAAGTGATCCTCCCACCTTGGCCTTCAAAAGTGCTGGGATTACAGGTGGGAGACACTGTGCTTGGCCTTCCCATATACTTTAAATCATCTCTAGATTACTTAAAATACTTAATACAATGTAAATGCTATGTAGTTATTATATATATTTTTTTATTTATTTGAGACAGAGTCTTACTCTGTTACCCAGGCTGAAGTGCAATGGCACGATCTTGGTTTACTGCAACCTCTGACTCCCAGGTTCAAGCAATTCTCTTGCCTCAGCTTCCCAAGTAGCTGGGATTACAGGCGCCTGCCACCACGCCCGGCTAATTTTTGTATTTTTATTAGAGACAGGGTTTCACCATGTTGGCCAGGCTGGTCTAGAACTCCTGACCTCAAGTACCTCAAGTGATCCGCCTGCCTTGGCCTCCCAAAGTGCTGAAATTACAGGCATGAGCCACCACCTGTAAAAATACGTATTTTTTTGAGACGGAGTCTCGTTCTGTGGCCCAATCTCAGCTCACTGCAGCCTCCACCTCCCAGGTTCCAGCGATTCTCCTGCCTCAGCCTCCCGAGTAGCTGGGATTATAAGCACGTGCCACCATACCTGCCTAATTTTTCTATTTTTAGTAGAGACAGGGTTTCACCAACTTGGCCAGGCTGGTCTTGAACTCCTGACCTCAGGTGATCCACCCGCCTCGGCCTCCCAAAGTGCTAGGATGAGAAGCATGAGCCACTGCGCTCGGCCAAAAATACTAATTTTTACAAAATTTGCATTATTTAGTAATGTATTGCTATCTTTTGTGTTTTTTTTCCTGAATATTTTTGATTGCAGATATGGAGGGTGACTGTATGCCAAGTTTCTTTCACCCTAATCTTTTGTACTCACTGGCCCCCTTGGCATGAATACCTTTTCATCTTATCTGGCCAACTCATTCTTACTCTTCAGGTTTCAACTTGGTTACCACCTCTCCTGGGAAGGCCTCCTGGCCAGCCCCCACCCCTTCTATCCTCCCCGACTCTATGCCATTTATCAGTAGGCTGCATGTTCATGGCCAGACTCCTGGTCTAGACTGCTTCACTGACCTCAGCCCAGGCAAAGCAGAGAATGTGCAAGTGAAGACACAAAGCAAATAAAGCTGGAAAAAGCCCTGGTTCTTGGGGCCTGACATGCCTCCTCCTATCTCTTGCACCTTCCCAGATGTGCCATCCTGCCCAGTGGCTCCGTGGGTTTTCGGCAGGCAGGCTGGTGGGAGAGGGCCTGGGGGGGCGGTGAGCCTCCCCAAGGGGTCAGGGCCAAGGGAGCAGGCCTTTCTGAGGCCTGAGGCACAACGCAGGGCTTGAGTGTGGGCAGGACCTGGAGTCCTCCACAAGTGGGAGAGCAGGCAGCCCACACCTACCTCTTAAAGTACTCCACCTCTCGATCAGTCTCATCCATCTCCACCCCGTCCATGTCCTTGGGCAGGAACACATCGTCTAGGAAGACACAGCCAGGAGGGCTCAGTGCCCATGGCCAGGCCTTTGGGGTTATGCTCTGGGGGCAGCGCTGTCTACACACAAAGGCTGCCCCTCCACCCCGTGGCCTGGCTGGGGTAGGGGGTCAGCCGCTCGGTTCCTGGTGCACTCACCCAAGGAGGAGGCTGGCTTCTCCTGCTTGTTGCGGCTCCGGCGGCTGCGGCCCTTGCCCTGGGGCAAGCTCTGTGGCCTTGCTGGGCCTGGGGGCTGCACAGACTCCTGCTCCTGAGGCCGTGCCTTGGCCTCGCCTGGCCAGTTTCGCCAGGAGCTGCCCTTCTCCTTCTCAGTTTTGGGACTGCCAGCCCAACCTGGTCCTGGCCGGCTCCCCCGGCTCCCCTCTCCAGCCTCAGCACAGCTGCCTACTTTGGGAGGCTCTAGGACCTTGCCTGGCTGCTTGGGGCCAGCGACCTGGCCCTTGGCACTGCGAACCTCTAGGCTGGCTGGGGGCTGGGGGGCTGGGCTTGCCTCGATCTTCTTGGCCTGACTGCCCTGCCTCTTGCCCTTCTGTGGCTTCCCACCTGAGGACATAGGCTCAGGCAGCTCCTGCTTGCAACTGGGAACTTCCTTTGAGCTTGGCTCCTCGGAGCTGGGGTAGCCCGGCTTGGGTGTCTTGACCCAGATCACCCGGGATAGGTTGGGCACGGTGTTGAGTCTCCTCACGAGCCCGTTCTCGGGGACGATACCGGGAGGGGGCCCCCTCACCTCTGTCCATGGTGGGTGGGGGCCTCTCATTTCTGCCCATGGTGGGGCTGGCTCGCCTGGAGCTTGTAACGTGTGGTTCTGAGGGGAGCCCAAAGTCAAAGGGGACAGGTCAAGGTTGATGTCAGGCTGCTGCTCTGAGGAGCCACTGAGGTTTGAGGGGGGTAGACTCTGAGGCTCAGGCTCAGCAGCCCCCTCCTTAGAGAAGCCATTGCTGTCCATGCTGAGCTCACACACACTGAAGCTGGCACGGATGGAGTCTTTGACAGTGTTTTTGATCTCCTGCAGACGGCTGCTCAGGAAGCTGTTGACCCGATCCAGTTCCCGGTCGGGCCACTCCAAGAGCCTCTCCCTGGCAGGCCTTGGCTCCCGGCTTCCAGAAACACGATTTGCCTGCTTTAGAGCTTCTGCTGCCAACTGGGCCTTCTCCTTTTCCTGCCAAGGCAAGAGGCAGTTTTAGCAGGAGGCTGTCAACTGCCAGGCACAATGTGGTACCTGACCCTTCAGCCTGGGGCCCAGCTTTGCCACTAACTTGCTGGAAGCAAAGCCTTAAAATCCTAGCCTGCTTACCCACCCTGCAGGAGTGAGGGCAAACTGCAGCCAGACAGGTACATGTCCTGGGGGCAGGGGTAGTCACCCCCACAGAGGGTAGGGTTTTTACAGCTTGTTCACCCAGAGCCCTAGTTTCAGTGGACTAATCTGCAAAATGGGGACAATAATTCCGGAGTAAAGCCAAAGTGGGGATGCATGTGAAGACCACTAATAGAGAGGCATTCTCTCCACCCCTACGGGTGGTGGGGAAAAAGCCATGCCATCACGGGGTCTTACAGGAGGCAGGTGTGGGGGTAGATGAGATTACTCTGGTTGGGAAGGCATGTGCCTTCCTGATGCTATGTCTGGGTGTTACCAAAGAGGGCGGTGTTCCCGTAGAGAGGCCACTTGCTGCACACTTGGTCTCAAGTAATCAAGGTCACACCTAGAGTGTGCCCAATGGCATACCATGGACAAACACACTGGCCTACACAGCAAGATGTGAGAGCTGCTCCTTTGCCCAGGTGAGGCCTGGAAGGCTCAGAGAGGCCAGGCCCTGCCAGTTGGCTTTGATAGATCTGGATCTAGGGAATCAAAATGAAAGTCTGTGGGATCTCAGTCACCCCAACCTCTCCATCCCACCTCAAGGCCAACGATGCCTTTAGAGGGAGACAGGCGGCAGATAAAAAACCCTCGGGAAGGAGGTTGCTGTAGTGCGCCTGGCGCCATTGACTCCCACTGCCTCCTGTACTTCCAGCTGATTTGGGAATGGAGGAAGAGAAACATGAAAGGGCAGCTGGTGAGAGAAACCAGGGCTTGCTACCACCTCGGAGTCAATGTACAGAGGGTGACCCTGCGTCCCAGCAGGCACTTATCTTTTGTGAACGCTGGCTCCACAATGGACTACAGTCAATTGTTCTGTGGGACCTTGGACAAATCACTTATTCTCTCTGAACCTTACTTTCCCTATTTGTAAATTAGGAAGAAGAGGTATCTCTACATTCCAGGGTCAGTAGGAGGACAGCTGAGAGTCTGTGTGGGGTCCTTTCTCATGTGTGAAGGTGGGGCTGGGCTTCGTGGCCCTCAGGGAGCAGCTTGGTCTGCAGCAGCTGCAGCAGCATTTCTAGCTGTGAGTAGGGCTCAGAGGCCCGGGGTTGGACCAACGAGGACCAAGGGCCCTTCACCTCGCTCCCCCAGCACCACACAGATTTCACAGAGAAGTTTGGCTGCTAAAAAAAAAAAGTTTGACAACTACTGGTGTGGAGGGAATGATATGGAACCATATACACTCTGGAAGCCAGAGGAGAAAGCACAGAAACACACACTTTCTGCTCTGTACCGTCAGCACTTCCCATAGATGTCTCCTTTAATCCTCGCCACTGTCTTTGCTGCATCATGACCCTCTGCTTATAGGTGAGAAACCTCGACTTTGGAAAGAACAGGAGGAGGAGGTGGCTAGGAAGTGGCAGAGCCAGGACAATACACCCAGGCCTGATCTTCAGAAGTTCCTGTTTCTCAATTCCATCTGACAACCATTTACCGACCATTGAGGCTGTGAGGCAGCAGGCCAGGCCCTGTGAGTTTAGCGTACGTGAGACATTCTCTGCCTCGCTGACTTTAGTCTGCTGAGGGAGACAACAGCAAACAGCCTGTTGAATTCAGAGTGACAGTGACAAGTGCTGCATGGAAGAAAGCACGGGGTGATCTGGGAATCTAGAGGAGATGCTCCCAACACAGACTGGTTCACCAGGGAGTGCTTCCTGGAGGTGGGAGGATCTGCACTGAGCACAGAATGGGGAGTGGAATCATCCCGGAGGCAGTGAGACAAGCATTTTCTAGAGAGAACGAATAGCAAGTGGAAAGGCTGGAAATGGGAAAGCTCAGTATCTTCTGGGAATGCAAATCATTCAGAGGTACAGCTGTAGCCCAGATTTTTTGGGGGATGTGGGGGTTGGGTGGGGCAGGTGGGCAGGAAGGTCAGAAAGGAGAAGCTGAGAGATAAAGCTGGCAGGGGCTGATCGTGAAGGGCCCTGCAGGCCCTACAGTGTTTGTGCCCGAGGGCAATGTCCAGCCACTGATGGCTTTTAAGGTAGTGGCAGTAGGGTCGAGAGCGGTGGACTGGTCTGAGCTATCAGCGACGTGGCATGGATAGGGCTTTTGGTGCTGGGTAGGGAGACAGAATAAGAAAAGTCAGAGAAACATTGACGGCCACTATGGCTGCCACAGCAGCCCCACTGCCTGAGAACTCACATGTGCTAGGCACTCTGCCCAACCTTTCCATGCATCGCTCCATTTCATCCCTGCAACAATCTACGACTTAGGTTCTGTTATTCTCATTTTATGGATGAAGAAACTGAGGCTTAGAGGTTAAGTGATTTGCCCAATGTCATACAGCAAGTGTGGCAGAGCCAAGTGTCAAACTGAGATCCAGTTCCAGGCATGCTGTTCCGGGTCACTATGATGCACTCCCCAGGCGGGCGCCCAGGGCTCCGGCTCAGGCAACAGGGTGGGAGGCGGTGCCATTGACTAGACAGACAACAGAGAAGGGAAAGCAGGCCTGTTCGGAGAAAAACAACAAGCTGAACTTTGGATGTGCAGAGTCTGAGATACCTGTGGGACGTCCACAAGGAGGTGTCTAGTAGCAGTTGGAGACGTGGATGTACAGGGCGGGGAGGAAACACTATTGGGCTGTTTCTAGATGGCATCTCTTTCCCAGGGAGATGTCCCCATGAAGGAGGGTCAAGTGGAGGATGAGGAGCTCACAAAGGAGACAGAAAGGACGTCAGAGAGGCAGGCAAGACATCTGGAGAACATGGCACTCCCCCTGCCCTTTCCTGCCTGGCTGAGGACAGAGGAGCCCAAAGACAATGTGTGAAAAGGACAAACACAAACGCCAGATATTCTTTAGTGGACTAACACGATGGGAACAGCAGAGGAGGATGGATTTGGCAA
The DNA here is from genome assembly GCF_029281585.2 of Gorilla gorilla gorilla. Taxonomy (NCBI): domain Eukaryota; kingdom Metazoa; phylum Chordata; class Mammalia; order Primates; family Hominidae; genus Gorilla; species Gorilla gorilla. The sequence goes on from NC_073228.2 coordinate 181,308,106, forward strand.
CAAAAAAAGTCACCGATGACTCTGGAGAGGGTGTGGGTAGAAAACCGCCTGCAATGAGCTAATGGGTGGAAGGGAAGACAGTGAATGCAGACATCATTTTTCAAGAAATGTGGCTGTGATGAGAGGAAAGAGGCTGGGGAGGGGTTGAGAGAGAGGTAACAGGCTCAAGGAGCAGTTTGCTTCCAAAAAAGAGAATGGTGGGCACAATGAAATGTGGATGGGAACAGCACAGAGGAGAGGCTAAGCTAGACCAGGAGCCTGCTGCTGGGCTGAGGGGTCAAGAAAGTACCGCACAGGCCTTAGGCGGGAAAAGGGTGACTCTCATGACAAGGAAGAAAGTATGTTTGCAGGTGGGAATGGCAAAACAGTGGGAGAATCCCTGTATAATGGCTTTTTTCCTCATTGAAATAAAAAGTGAGGTTATTTGCCAAAAAATAAGGTGTGGGCTCGGAAGGCCTAGCGGTTTGAGAAGACTGGAGGCCTGACAGAAGGACTGTGGGGAATGGACGTGCTAAGGTACAGGAAGCCCAGGGAACCATGAGAGGCCCGCCTGGCGACACGGGAACTCGGCAATCGGGAGCCCACGTGGCTGGCTGCCACAGATTCACTCATGTGCTTTTCTTGAGCTGTAGAAAGGGAGAGCCAGGCTGGGGTGGAACCCAGGGCTGCAGTGTTTCTGAGTGGGTCTGAAGGAAAGACAGCGGGACAAGGAATTGAGTACTGGTGAGTGAGTGAGTGAGTGATGGGTCAATTTCCCTGCCCTCCTACCAATACTTAGCAATGCTTACTCCATTCAAGTGAGTGAGAAACGGATTGACCTGCAAAGAAGAGAACGGGGCAGGAGAGTCTTCCCTGGATGTGGAGGAGTGGCAGGAGGTCACAGATGACAGAGCCAGGGGTGCAGTTTTTAAGAAGCAGGGTGTCTCTCTGCTCCCTTCTCCCACTGTCAGCCCATGACTCTCACCTTCGTGTAGACAGAAGACACAAAGACAAGGTGAGAGTGTCACGGGCTGGCAGTGGGAAAAGGGAGCAGAGAGACACTGAGCTCTTTCCATTTCCTGAGGCAGGAGAGAAGGAGCAGCTGGGCTTTGGTGGAGAGCCAGACTGTGAAGTCCAGGAGGTGGAAGGAGACAAGGGAGGAGGCTGCTGTCTACAGAGATAATGACCATAATCACTTAATGCATGACGCTGCCACTGCGTGTCTGTCCCTGCCTGCAGCCCCACGACTAAGTCTGGAAAGGCAGGGCTGCCTGGTTCTGCCTGGGCCTGCCAGACAGGAGCTGTGCAGTGTGGGATGAGTGAGCAGAGCCTCCAGATATATGAGGTAGGTTGGGAGTACAGTGGAAGTTACCCAAGGATGGCTATGAAGGAGGAAACAGCTGAACTGAACTTGGAAGGAAAGTTTGTCAGAAGAAAAGGTGAGAGAAAATAGCATTATCAGTAAAGGGGAAGAGACATCTGAGCACACATATTTACGAAAAGCACATCAGACTTGGGAACTGCTGGATGTGCTCTCTGGGGACCTAACTGGGAACCACTGTCCTAAGAAGCCAGGAAAGGCCAGAGACTACTGCAGCCCACTGAACCTTTCTGGCTAGGTGACTGCATGGTAGAAAGATAGTGCTGACCACTTTCAGAAGGCAGCGGTGGGACCCCTTGGCTCACTACTTCAGGCGGTGGGAGAAGGATCCTGGTTGTCCTTGGGGCTGAAAAAGGATAGTGAATCACTTCTGCTTTCCAAAGCACTAGGGCTGTTTGACCACCCAGGAACTGGAACTAGCTGGTTGTTACACCCAAATCTCTTCGGATGCTGGGCTCCTAAACGTGTCACTGTGCAGATGCAGTTGGGAGTAGGCAGGTGAAGAGGTAAAGAAGCCACAAGGGACAAGCCATCAAGCTCTGGGGCTCATCTGGCAGGAGGGCTGCCGAGGAATAGATCACCAGGTTCTGTCCTCAGTCCCAAGGCCTGGTTCATTCCCCTGGCTTCAATTACATCTCTGCGCTGGTAAATGCTAGCCCTGCACTTCTCCACTTAGATGTCTCACGGGAACCTTCGAGTCAACATGCCTCAACTGAATTCACTGTCTTCTGCAAATCCCATCCTGGCTCAGTGAAAGGCACCACCATCTTGCTGGTCACCAAGCAAACACCTGGGAGACATCCCTGCCTCCATCTCCCTCTCCTGCCATCAGATCAAAGGCCCATCACTTCGGCTTCCTTTGAAAATCCCTCTCTTCTTCTCTGGCCCCACCATCAATCATCTCTCCCTTGGCCTGCGTTTCCTGCCTGAGGCATCGAACTCGAGGTCTTCCTGCCTGGAACCCTCCAAGCTACCTTCCATTTGGCCACGGCATAATCTTAGGATGCAGGTGTGACCAAGTGCATGCTTCGATTAAAACCCTCAGTGACTTCTCTCACCGGTAGGATAAAGCCACAGCTCTTCTGCAGGGCCTCAGAGGCCCTCCCTCAACAACACTGTCCATCCTGCCTCTCTTCTGCTCAGTTTTGGCTGTCAAGCTGCTGTGGAATGTGCCGTGCCTGCTGCCAGGAGGGCCCTCCTGAGGAGTCTGTACTCACAGTCAGCCTCTTGTAAAGCCATTTCCAGGCAGGATGGGGGACTTCCCTCATCCCAGTACTTGTCACATGCTAATATGCTTGTCCAGTTTTGTGTCAGTCTCCCCACTGGACAGCTTCTTCTGGGTGAGAACTTAACTGTGTCACACTTTGGCTGCCAGTATTTGTAGAAGTGTTTGCTGAATGAATAAATGACTGACTGAAGCAAGTCCTCAGCTTGGAGGAATCCAGCAAGCAACTTCTCAGGCCATGACACGTTTTTTTCCTCCAGTTATTTGCCCCCAGGATCCCTGACCCTGATGCCTCCCAAACTCATTCAGACCTTCCCAGAACAGTGAGCCAAGCTGAGGCCTTTGGCAGCCAGCATCATTCATGCCCCAGAGGTCCTGGGGGTTGGGGCGAGGGTCCTCAGGGAGGAGAGACGGCAGAGCTGGGCTCTCCCTACACCCACCTTCTTTTTCAGCTTGTGCCGGGCCCGCTTGGCGGCCCTGGCGCTGTTGGGGACTTTGGGCTCCGTGCTGTTGATGAATTCCAGCAGCTCATCCACATCTCGGTGGTCCACGGCGGGCTCCCCAGGGATCCCGCCCAGGGTGCCCCCCTTCATGGGCAGCTCCTCTTTCCGCCTGGTCAGCCTCGAGCGGAGCTTCTCCCGGATCTCGGTATAGTTCCGACTCGTCGGGGCAGCGGGTGGCTGGGGGTGGGGGGGGAGGTGCTGACATTACACCCTGGGCCTGGGGGGCCCACAGCACTCCCACCCACGGGCACCAAGTATGTGATGAGAAGCAAGACAACTGTTCTCTCTACCATTAGCCACCAAGGCCACATGGCTTCACCCTCTCAGCCAGGCTGAATCCAGGCGGCAGTGGGTGAAGGGACTAGGAGGGAACAGGGCAGAGCTGGGCAAACACTGACTGGGGAGCCAGGAAAACAAGTTGGAGCCCGGGCTTTGTCACCGGGAAGCTGTATGACCTTGGGCGAGTCACCGAGTCTTTGTGAGCCTCAATTTTGTCATCTCTAAAATGAGGATAATAACCCCTAGCTCAAAGGTGACTAGCAATTTAATTACTTTCATTTCTTCTATCCTCAGCTGCTCTACCCTAACCAGCGGCCCTCTCCTCTTCACCTTATGAGACTTCTGCACTGCTTCCTCCCCCTGGCCAGAGCCAGCATGCCCTCTGATCTGAGCCTCCTTCCTGGCGCCGTCTGTGCTCACGGCCTGTCCCTCGGCTGGCTGTCACACTTGGGGGACTGAGAGCCTTTTTGCTTCCACTCTGCCTTCATCACTCCCAAGCGTTCACTTCTCTGGGATTACACACGTATACATACTCATCAGAATCATAGCTTTCTCTCTGCCATTTCCTTTCCTTTTGCCTAAGGAAAAAAAGTCAATCTTAAGAGAAACCATGAGAAGAGCAAAGGTAGCAAAATGTTTAAAAACCCCTACCTCACAAATGTGCTGTGAGGATCAAGCGAGAGGACGCAGGTGCAAGGACTCACGGCCCCAGCACGGTAATTACCACCGTGAGCAACGGGGTCTCTGGGGAGAGCAGGGTGCTCCTTTTGCTCACCTTGGCTGGCCCCCAGCCCTCTCTAGCCTGGGCAGGCTCACTCACCGCATTGTGGCCGAAGAACTCACAGTAGCAGCAGTCACAGAACTTCCCATCTCTCTGGTGGGTGGAGGACGAGGTGCAGGAGCTTCGCTCAGAGCTGCTATCCTCTTCCTCACCCAGCCCCTCATCTGCCTCGCAGGGCTGGGGCAGCTGGCAAGCCAGGCCACTGTGTGCAAACTTGTGCCCCTTGCACCCGGGATCCCTGATGATGGGGAGGAAGGCCCAGAGATGAGGCAGGGTGATGCAGAAACCCAGGAAGCATCCCAACCACCACCTGCCATCCTGACCGCCCTTCACTTGCCCCACTCCACAGAGGTCCCAGGTGGTCCAACTACATTGCACCTCTCACCTGAACAGGGCGAACACCTGCACTGTCCCTCAAGGCCCATCCCAAACACAAATGTGGCTCTTCTGGAAAGGTTTCCCCACGCCTCCCCTGCCTGCACCCACCATGCACCCCTTCTCAGGTTACTGTGCACACGTCACTCCATCCTCTGCTTATTGTGCGTCACTGTCATGGTCTGTTTGCGCATTTGTCTCTCAAACTGGACTGCACGCCTCAAGGGCAGGGGCTGTGTTGCTTCAGTTTTTGGGTCCCAGTGTGTAGCATAACAACCCTGCACACAGCAGGTGCTCAATAAATAGGCCTGAACCCATTAGTGGGCTGAAGGCTCCTCTGGAACACTCAGGGCTATCCATGAGGCCAGTCTCCTTTCACTTTCTAAGGTGCTTCTGAGCAGACTCTGGTGCTCTGGAGCAGATGGGTGGAGCTGCCTTAACCACAGGGCACGGAGTTGAGAAAAAGCAAGTGACTTCTGGGACACCAACTGTAAGAGCCACTGTTTGTGCCAGGTTCTAGAGTCGGCACTTTTTTTTTTTTTTGAGACGGAGTCTCGCTGTGTCGCCCAGGCTGGAGTGCAGTGGCGTGATCTCGGCTCACTGCAAACTCCACCTCCCAGGTTCACGCCATTCTCCTGCCTCAGCCTCCCGAGTAGCTGGGACTACAGGCGCCCGCGGCCACGCCCGGCTAATTTTCTTGTATTTTTAGTACAGACGGGGTTTCACCGTGTTAGCCAGGATGGTCTCGATCTCCTGACCTAGTGATCCACCTGCCTCGGCCTCCCAAAGTGCTGGGATTACAGGCGTGAGCCACTGCACCCGGCCTCGGCATATTATTTCTAACCATCCCCCAAGTCCTCCAAAATAAGTGTCATTATCCCCACTTTGCAGTGGTAGAGAGTGAAGCTGAGTACTTGACTGCTTTGCCCAACAGGTGGCCAGGACTCAAGGATGCAAACAGACCGTGACAATGATGCACGATAAACAGGAGGATAAAGTGAGGTGTGCACAGTGCCCTGAGAAGGGGTACATGGTGGGTGCAGGCAGGGGAGATGTGGGGAACTCAAGCCCACGTTTCTCTCTATGCAAAGCTCATATTCTCTCCACTGTACTGTTCTGCCTCTGGATTTCAGGAAGCACTGGGATATCTTGTAATACAGAATATTTTCCTAGGGTAAGAATGAGACATACGCCTGAAACATCCCATAATTTGAGCCAGGAAGAGCTGAAGCCTTAGGCTGGGCCATGAGCAGCTGAAGCACCCATTGGGCTGGTCCCATCGCTGGGCTGAGGCTGAGGTGGCAGGGGAACTGAGAGCAAGGACGGAGCTCAAGGAGCTGTGTGGAGGCCCAGCTTCCAGGGCAGTCCAAAGCAGCCCTCTCTGCTGCTAGAAAGGATGCTAACTAAGCATGTGACGTAGATTAAAAAAGATGGTGGCAGGAATCATTATCAGTGGTGCTTACAGAAGTTTGTTCTAAACCAACCATTCATTATCTATTGCATTAGCAAAATTGATTTTTTTTTTTTTTTTTTTTTTTTTTGGAGACGGAGTCTCGCTCTGTTGCCCAAGCTGGATGGAGTGCAGTGGTGCGACCTCGGCTCACTGCAACCTCCGCCTCCCAGGTCCATGCGATTCTCCTGCCTCAGCCTCCTGAGTAGCTGGGACTACAGACACACGCCACCATGCCCAGCTAATTTTTTTTTTTTTGTATTTTTAATAGAGACGAGGTTTCACCATGCTGGCCAGGCTGGTCTGGAATTCTTGACCTCGTGATCTGCTCGCCTCAGCCTCCCAAAGTGCTGGGATTACAGGAATGAGCCACCGCGCCTGGCCAGCAAAATTGATTTTATTTTCTATTTTGAGACTGGCTCTCACTTTGTTGCCTAGGCTAGAGTTCAGTGGCACGATGTCAGCTCACTGCAGCCTGTATCTCCCAGGCTCAAGCGATCCTGTCCCACTTCAGCCCCCGCAACCTAAGTAGCTGGAACTAGAGGCATGCACATTATGCCCCACTAGTTTTTAAATTTTTTGTAGAGACAGAGTCTCATTATGTTGCCCTTGCTAGTCTCCAACTCCTGGGCTCAAGCAATCTTTCTGCCTCGGCCTCCCAAAGGGCTGGGATTATAGGCATGAGCTGGGCACCAGGCCACAAAATTGATTTTAGAAAAATTAAAATAGTGTGCCTGTGAATATGGGAAACCAGCACTCATTGGTGGTTACATCAATTTGGAGACCCCTTTGGATAGCAGTTTTTCAATGTGTATTAAGAACCCTCAAAGAGAACAAAAAACACCTAAACAGCCTTTAACTAGTAACTTTCTTCATTCTGAGAACTTGATTCCAACAAGAAAAATCCAAAAGAGGAAAAAGGCTTTAAGAAAAGACATCTTTAGAGACACTGTTGGTAATGTTAAAATGTCCGAATAACCCAAATGCTCAGCAACTGGAGAACAGTAACATGAATTGCGGTCGATGTTCTCCAGCCTTTGAAGCTAGAGGCTAAGAACACCACAAGAGAACACAAATATGCTGAGGAGGCAACGCTAAGTGAAAACCGGCGGGTGGCAGACTGCAGACACTGTCAGCCCGGCATGTGCCAGACACAGGAGACTTTCCAATAGGAAAATAGAAATGCATGATAAACACAGATCTGATTTCTAACATAAAAATATACCTCTATCTTCTCCAAAGAATTCTCTTTCAAATATATGTTAGTATAACCTTTCTTAGTACTTAAGAGTTACTTCTAGGAATCTCCCTGAAGGACATGATTTCTCATTCAAACAGATTTAGGTGCAGGGATGCTTATTACAGTCTCATTCATTATGGTTAAACAACTGGAAATGCCTAGATATCCAGGAATAGGGGAATGATAAAGTATGCTTGAGCTATACAGTAAGACATTATATGACCATTGAAAAGTTTCTTGAAGAATTTTAACTGGGGAAATGATCATGACATAATGTTAAAAAATTACTACTACACAAAAGGTATATCAAATATCTAAGTATGTTATTTATATACAGAAACATGGTGAAAATATACCACAGTGGTAGAAGTTTAGGTTGTGAAGACATTTTTTTCCTTATACATTTCTGAATTGTTCCAAGTTAAAACAAAACAAAACACAAAACAAAAAAACCCCACATACTATTTTTTTTGTTTGTTTTTTTTTTTAAAGCTCTGTCACCCAGGCTGGAGTGCAGTGGCATGATCAATGCTCACAGCAACCCTAAACTCCTGGGTTCAGGCAATCCTCCTGCCTCAGCCTCCTGAGTAGCTAGGACTACAGTTGCATGCCACCATGCCTGGCTAATTTTCAAAATTTTTTGTAGAGAGGGGCGTCTTGCCATGTTGCCCAGGCTGGTGTCAAACTCCTAGGCTCAAGTGATCTTCCTGCCTAGGACTCCCAAAGCGCTAGGAGTATAGGTGTGAGCCACTGTGCCAGGCCAAAACACATACTTCTTTACAATTGAAAAATAATGAAAGGAAAGACATAGTCTACTTTTTAATTGCCACCTCAAAGTTAACCCCAAATTTTCCAAAATTCTAAGTTCAAGTGGGTAGAGAGTTTGCCCTTCATGCAGCACACTTACCTGTGAGTGCTAGGGAGTGGCTGAGAGCTCGGGGGTGGGAGGAGAGGCCCACTGCAGTGCCCACCACAGTGCCCGCTGCAGGGGTGGCTGCACCCCGAGAATGGTGGGGGCATCTTCAGGAGCGGCATGCTGGTGGAGGGTAGATGGGAGCTCTGACATGGCCCTGGAGTGTGGGGGGCAGTGGCAGCAGCAACAGGGCACTCTGAAGCCTGGGCAGGGAAAGGTGCTGCCGGGGTGGTGGGCAGCAGGTGTGGGTGGGGCGGGGAGCCAAAGGAGCTGGGGTGAGACGGGATTAGAGATGCTGGCTGGGGGTGGTGGCCGGTGGGGCTGTTAGGGGGAGCAGTGAGGTCTGAGTGCTGGTGGTGCTCCGAGACGGGGAAAGCCTCACCTGTGGGCAGAGGGAGGAGAAAGGGGTCAGAATGGGAGCCCAGACCTGGGAAGGAAAGCCCACAGGCTCACTGCCACAGCATCCTGCTTCTGTGACAAGAGGGCACAGCCTCTCAGCACAGGGGACCCTGGAGCTGCATAAGATTCTGTGTGGGCAGCAACACAGCTGAGCAGGCTCAAGGAGCCCAGACCCAAGCAAGAAGGTACTAGGAATGCTGATTCCACACAAGGCCCCATGCCTTTTCTGCAGCATGAGCAGAGGATATGCATTCTGTCTCTGAGGGTCTCTCTAGGATCTGCTTGTACACAGGTGCTCCTCAGGCCTGGAGGATGATCTGCAGAAGCCAGTGGAGCAGCAGGCCCAGGCTCTGCCTCTGTGCCATGTGTACCACAGCAGCAGGGCATGCCAGACCCGAGGGCCCCAGATTTCAGAGAAGTGGGAAAAAGGTTCTGATGACTCTCTAGCTTATGTACCAAAATTAATGGAATTATATACTGCTCAACACTCATAATTCTGGGGGCAGACCCACTTTGAAGAACTCAGCTCCTTCATTTAGAAGTATGACAGTAAATCATATTTACATAATAAACCAATAACCCAAGAGTTTTGTCTCTGGGTCTCTGAGAGTTATTTCAGGGTCAAAGAAGACTTACACAGCTGCTAAATTAGCTAATAACTATTACGGCTTACACTGCCAATCTCTTGGGCATTTAAATTCAGTGCTTTTATACCCATCCCTTAGGTGGGGAAATCAAGGCCTAGGAAGACAAGGTTGCCCAGGTCCTCTGTGGTGCTGCAGGGGTCAGGTGATCTAAGTCCTACGACTCCGCTTTCTACTCAGACAGACCTCACCGGATGCCCTCTTGATCCAATGTGAACTACCAGAGCCAATGACAACTTGGAGAGGCAAACGTTTTTCTATTAGCAGTATTTTTCAAGTTCAGAGTTGTGGGGAAAGGAGTTCCAGAGATAGTCAAGGTCTAAGCTGCCCCTGCTTCCACCAGAACAGTTCCACTTTTACTTATTTTAGTAACCAGTCTTATGATTTGTTTGAACAAAGTGGATAGGAAAACACAGCTGTCCACATTTATAGGGCCTGGCTCTCTCCCGAGCCTGGAGACTCACCGGGGATGGTAGGAGGACTCCCAAGAGAGCTGCCTGGCATGGCCCCACTGGAATGTGGGGAATTCCAGAGGCCCGAGAGCTTATGTGCCGACAGGAACGAGCTAGGATCCCAGTCTCCTGAGTTCCCAGGGCAGGAAGAGGAGGACGAGGATGAGGATGATGAGGAAGATGAGGACGAATGAGAGTCATCTCCACAAGACTGTGATTTGCAGGATGTGTGTGACAAGGAGATCTGGAGAAGGGGGAGGAAAAAGGCTCACGGTCAAACAGCAAACATCGGAGCTGACCCTCTGCTGCCTCAGCTTTTCCTGAGGGAGCTCCTTCTCCTCCAGGCCATGTGCCATAGCAAAAACACAATGAATACAACTCCAGCTATAAGAACAAATGAGGGCCAGGCCTTTGCTGGGAAAGGGCTGTGGTGGTCCCACTTACATGCAATGTGTGGAGACTGGGGAGAGAGACTCTGGTAGGGGCAGAGACTGCCTGTGAACTGCGGGCCTTTGGGGAGGAGAGAGCAGCCAATGACAGGAAGGGCCTTTTGACCAGGAGTCCTGAAGCTAAACTGTTCCTGGGTAAAAGGGAAGATCTGCAGCGACGTGAGAAATGAGGAAAGTCTGGCCGTCGTGATTCATGAAACAGCAGACTTAGATGACTCCCAAGTGTCTGTCCTTCTAACTAGGGCACATTTCAGACCCTCAAACTCATCTCTGTCTCCCACGTCATACTGGTTGGCTTTCAAGCTGCCACAGAGCCGAAGGCAGGAGGCTCGTGATCTACCAGTACCTATGAGTGGGCCCTCATCCTGTGCACAGACCACCCTGAGGGACTGACCGGTGGGCTGCCAGAAGTTTCTCTTCTTCCCCCAAATCTGAACTTGAGCTGCCAATGCTGTGCCAGAGCAGCCCAGAAGTCTCTCAGTGCCTGGGCATGGGAGCTGCCCAAGGAGAGCCACCTGAGGACAGGGAACAGCCTGACTTCCTTGGGGAGGAGCCCTCCTGCATTCAGGGACCCCTGTCAGCGGTTACCTACCGCCACTGCATGTTCTCGACCTGTCTGCCTTTCATCTTCCTCCATGCTCTTTCGGCAACTCTGGCAGACCCACAGAGGCATCTCGCCTAGGAGATTCTTGACGAGCTTTGGCATGAAGTCAGGGGGCAGCTTCTCACCCTGCAACACCAGTCCATTTTGAGAAGGGCCTTCTTCCCAGCCTTTGCGTTCCCGGTGACACAGCAGGCAGCAAGTCTGCACAGGCTGGCTGGAGGTGGGGGGGACCTGTCCAACAGACAGAAACAGGGTTTCCCAGGAGGGGAAAGGCTCTCCTTCAAAATAATAGTAACAATATTAGTAATGCCACTTATTACGTGCCAGGCACTGGGTTAGGCACTTTTTAGACATAATTAAAATTTAGTCCTTGTAACAGCTCTGCAAACGAGGTGTTCTTATTCCCATTTTTTAAGATGAAGAAACAGATTTCAAGAAGTTAAATGAGTTGCCCAAGGTTATAAAGCTAGCGAGTGGTTGAACCCTAGTGAGTCTGGCTCCAAAACTCATGCTCAAATATCCTAATTCTCTGACATCCCCAAATCTTAAAGGTTAAAGAGAAGATGGCCCTTCCCTCTCTGGCATGGCTGGGAGTGTCCACAATTCTTGGGCTGCCTGTACAGCCCAGGGACCAATGCCCATCTGGAAGGAAAGAATGCTTTTAGTCAGTGGACAGTTTAGGAGAATGTGTGGGTTTTCTGAAGAATTGCACAATTCTCTTAGGATCGCAGCAACATTTTGGAGGAGGCGATTGTACAGCTAGTCAGAAAGCATCAACTCAATGGGAAATTGTGTCAGAGGGAAGGTAAGGCTCTGGTTGGTGCTCCTGAGAGGTAGTGAGTACGGTGAAAACAATCTGGGCTTTGAAATCAAACAGATATGCATTCTAATTCCTGCCTGAACACATACTGGCTGGGTGACCTTGAGCAAGTTATTTAACTTCTCTGGGCTCCAATTCCTACCTACCTTGCAGAGTTGTTGTAAGGATCATCACTGCGTAGCAGGTAAAGTGTCTACCCTGTGTATGCCCATAGCATAGGCCCAATACAGTCATTATTTGGACTTTTTTTTTTGCCTTCTGTAACAAACTTGACTTAGAAATATAACTCAGGCCGGGCGCGGTGGCTCATGCCTGTAATCCCAGCACTTTGGGAGGTCGAGGTGGGCGGATCACGAGGTCAGGAGATTGAGACCATCCTGGCTAACACAGTGAAACCCCGTCTCCACTAAAAACACAAAAAAATTAGCTGGGCATGGTGGCAAGCGCCTGTAGTCCCAGCTACTCGGGAGGCTGGGGCAGGAGAATCGCTTGAACCTGGGAGGCGGAGCTTGCAGTGAGCCAAGATCGCGCCACTGCACTCCAGCCTGGGCGACAGAGCGAGACTCCGTCTCAAAAAAAAAAAAAAGGAAAACAAATATAAGTCTGTAGGTTTGCTTTCACATTGAGGGGTCCTGACTGGGAGACTGATTACATTTAATGCCTCCAATTAATAGCTTCCTATATCCTACAACTTTGTATCTGCCCCCACTCTGACACTGGGCTTGACTATGTCACTTTGGCCAATGGGATGTTAGCAAATAGGCTGCCAGCCATAAACCTGAAAGGTGTGTATACATTTCCACTTGTTTCCATGCACGGCTGGGCTTGCTCATTCCTGAACCTCTGCCATGGCCTGAGAGCGAGACCAGGCTAGCTGCTGGAGGGATGTGAGAGACTTGTGGAGAAAGCGAAGTCTTCCCAGCTGATTGGCCAGCTGATCAGAGAAACATGAGTGAGCCCAGCCGAGAGCAGACTCATGAGAGATAGAAAGTGGTATTGTTTTAAACCACTAGGTTTTGGAGGTGGTTTGTTATGCAATGGTAGTTAACTGACATACCTTCCAAACTTACCCAACACTGGGTAACATGTGTCTGCAGAGGCCTACGGGAATAATAAGGGTATCACCCTCATCCTACCAATAAGATAATGCCATCATTTTTCTCCCATGAAATTACTTTCTCATAATGAGTTAGCATCAGGGTATCCTTAAACCTCTGTTACCATTACACTGACTTGGGTCCTTGGTTTCTCAAAAAAGAAAAGAACCAAACAGTAGTACCAGAAGCATAATGAAACTTTCGGAAGTACAAGGAACTTAGAAAAAAGAGTACCAGAGAGACAGAAATTTTACATGTGGAACTCACAAAAGATACAGCCTAAATCAGTGTCTGCCAAGGGAACATTTCAATGAGCAAGACAGTTGTTCAATGGCAACTGCAGGAGTGGAAGGTGGATAGAGAAGGATGGTATTCAGAGAAATTAAGGCAAAGAGGAAACTTTCCATAGCTACGAAGTGCCACAGTAACTCTAGATAGAGTCCCTTTTCCTGCCATGATGATGACCACAAGGCGAGCACCAAGACATGTAATTTTACTACAACAGTTTCATTTCATTTGCATGCTAGGTTCGAAAGTCAGTACATACAATTAAAATCTTGTATAGTTATTCTCGAAATTCTTTTTTTTTTCTTCTTTTGAGACGGAGTCTCGCTCTGTCGCCCAGGCTGGAGTGCAGTGGTATGATCTCGGCTCACTGCAAGCTCTGCCTCCCAGGTTCACGCCATTCTCCTGCCTCAGCCTCCCGAGTAGCCGGGACTACAGGCGCCCGCCACCACGCCCGGCTAATTTTTTTGTATTTTTAGTGGAGACGGGGTTTCACGGTGTTAGCCAGGATGGTCTCAATCTCCTGACCTCGTGATCCGCCTGCCTCGGCCTCCCAAAGTACTAGGATTACAGGCGTGAGCCACTGTGCCCAGCCTGAAATTCTTTATGTGGCCTATAAAGCACAATATACAGTCATCCCTTGGTACTCATGGGGGATCAGTTCCAGGACACCCCCCAGATACCAAAATCTGCAGATGCTCCAATCTCTGATATAAAATGGTGTCATATTTGTATATAACCAATGCACACCCTCCCACAATCTCCAGATTACTTATAATATTTAATACAATGTAAATGCTATGTAAATAGCTGCTATACCGTATTGTTTAGGGAATAATGACGAGGCAAAAAGTCTATACTTGTTCAGTATAGACACAACCATCCTTTTCTTTCCTTGAATATTTTCTATCCACAATTGGTTGAATCCACAGATGTGGAGGAATGACTGTATATGGTTTTGTAGTTATAACCAACAATTCAAATGTGTAATAAAACGTATGATACGTGTGTTTTCTGTTTTTAAAAGCAAATACACAATTCTTATAAATTAAGTGTGTAATCAGTGTGACTGCACTTAGTGCCAAAGTACTTGTGGAAGGCACTGGGGCGCAGTGGAAACAACACTGGCTTTGGCATTAATCCTGGCCTCTATCACTTACCAGCTGTAAGATGCTGGGCTAGTTCTACTTACCCTCTCTGTTTGCTCATCTGTAAAATGGGATTAAGTCCTAATTTGTAGGGTCAGCTGTGAGAAATAAATGTGATAAAGCACCTAGTCCAGTGCTAGGCACATAGACGTTGCTGAACACATGGTATTAATCATTAACACGACAGGAACAATAGGAAACAATAAATGGTCACTGCATTTTACACAAACGTGAGTCTCTCATATATGATGAATCTAAACTGACTTGTTAGAAATCTTAATCTCTCCCCTCAACCCCATGAAGTCATTCCCTAAGTTCCCAAAATAATCTCTGCCTTTTCCTATTTCATGCTTTCACTAAAGGTGATTCCTTGCTTAAAACCCACTTTCTTCTCATGTTTTTCCAATGACTAGCTGAGACTAAAGGCTCAATTTAAGTCCAACCTCCTCTAGGCTTTCTCCTCTCGTAATTCACTTCTCCTCTCCCATCTCCTCCTAGTACACTGTGCCTTGGTTACAGTAGTTGTGTCTTCTGCACAATTTATTTACCTGTATCTTCCACCCCTTCTACAAGAGGCAGGTGCCAGGTCTGATTCCTGTCTGGATCCCTCACAGTGCAGCACAGGGCTTGGCTTCAGGCATGGACTCAGTGGGCCATGTGGTAGAGAACTCAGATTTGCTAGGTGTCCCCATGGCAATGCAGCCGGCAGGCAGTCCAATGAGACACTGCTTGAAATTACTGCTGCCTACAGAGAAAGGCCCATCTGTCCACCTGACCTCCAGAATGGTTCCAATCTTAACCGCGTTAAGAGTAAAAGACTGCATTCTTTAGGGATTATAATGAGATGCCCCCAGTTAATGGAAATAATGTGACTCTCCCGAGAGCCAAAATGGTACACAAAATAAATGAGATTAGCCATCACTAGAAGTGACTTTACAGGATAGGTTGTCTTCCTAGTTAAAGCAAGAAACACAGGGCCTGAAAAGCTAATTAAGCTCTAATTGAAGCTGCCCACAGAACTGAGTGATGATACCACCCATGCTGCATAAAGCTGCCCACAGGATTAAGTCACATTAGAGATACAAAACACTTAGCTCAAGGGATCCAGGCTGTAGGCACTCAATCTATTATCTAAGCCCCTTGGCTGTTCTGTTCTAAGTCTACATTGAAGAGTAGTTTATCCACTGTCCTCTCTGAGTTTGGTACACTTGAGTCCTTCTTTGAGGCCCAGGCAGTTTGAGGGGCCACCCCTAAAGCTGATGTCTGAACTCTAGGCCGTGGCGCCTGCCCCTGGGTATGATGCCTTGTGGAACTGGGAACTTTCCTCTGCTATTTTCATCTCCACTTTAATTGCTAGAGGGTGATGAGAATCCCAAGCCCTAGAGATGTTATATTTATAGTCAGTAATGCCACTGGTTCCTTCAAATTTTTGCTTTGGCAGAGAACAGCTCTTGGTTCAGAGTTCCCTTTGACTGTGATCTGCTGCCATTTCCCAAATTCTGGCATTCATGACCCCTTACGCCCTGAAAAGTCGGTCAACCCAGACTTTCAATCAGCTGCTCCCAAGCTGTATTTTTAGCACCTGGCACAGTATTCCTACACAAAGAAGTGATCAGTAAATGTTCATCGAATGAATGAAAACTCCAACCATTTTTCTTCATCACAAAGGCTGATGGAACTGATTCTTGAATCCAGCAGCCCTGGGCAGCAGCCCATTGTTCCTGCTCACCTCAGTTTAAATTTCAGAGCCTCTGAGGATGCAGGTCTAGCCTTAGGCAAAAGATGAGGGAAGAAAAGTTCTGGGGGTTCTGCTGATTTGGGATCTCCTCAAAAAAGCTCCAAGATAATTTTTCTTCACTCTAAGCACAACCAGAATCTCTGGAGAGTGTGAGATTACTCACAAGGGATCCATGCTGTAGCATGCACATCCCCAGAGCAGTGAAGGGGCCAAGTGAGCTCTAGGTGCACTCTAGGGCCTAGGGGGCTGGCATCTGTAGCCATTAAAACCATTCTCTCTGCTCCCTTACCAGATCAGGCCCAAGACTTTTTTGTCTTGGCCTGAGAAGCATTAAGTTAGGGCATTCTAGTTTTTCCTGGATAAAAGAGAGATAAAATCAAAGGAAGAGGAAGCCACTTTTTTTCATGGAACACCATTTTTTAACTGAAAGAATGACTTACTATTTAGACTTGGGTATTGGCAGACATTTTCTCAAAAAAATGAACAATGAATAAAATGAGCCTGTCACTTCAAGGGAAACAACTGACAGTATTTGTGGGCAATGATATAAAATGCAAGCTTTCAAGTGAAAATTAAAATTCTGAAACTTGCATCTACCACCATGAGTTTGACAGCTTCCAAATACTTGAAGACTTTTCTGATGAAATTGGTGGTGACATTAACAAATGTTATCTTTTGGCATTGTAAAATGAAATGGAAAACATTTGGAAGATGTGCAAAATCCAGTGAGCCTATTTTCCAAATGACCAAAGCATGATGGATTCAAAGCACTGGCTCGACCAATAGATTTTAGTGTAAATGAGTATGAAGACTTCACTGATATGGGCTCAAATTCAATAATGGAAATTATCTGGAAAGGCTACTGAAACATTCCTCCCTTTCTCACTTACATATTTGTGTGAGGTTGGATTTTTTTTCATATACTTCAACCAAAACAATGTATTGCAAAAGACTGAATACAGAAGCATATATGAGAAGCCAGCTTTAGTCTATTAAGCTAGATGAAAAAAAAGTTGCAAAAATGAAAAGAAGACCATTCTTCTAATTTTTTTTTTTTTTTAAGATGAAATCTCGCTCTGTCATCCAGGCTGGAGTGCAGTGGCATGATCTCAGCTCACTGCAACCTCCACCTCCCATGTTCAAGCGGTTCTCCTGCCTCAGCCTCCCAAGTGGCTAGGATTACAGGCGCCTGCCAATACGCCTGACTAATTTTTATATTTTTAGTAGAGACAGGGTTTCACCATGTTGGCCATGCCAGTCTTGAACTCCTGATCTCAAGTGATCCGCCTGCCTCAGCCTCTCAAAGTGCTGGCATTACAGGCATGAGCCACCACACCTGGCCATTCTTCTAATTTTGTTTTGGAAAATATAGTTTTCATTAAAAATTGTTATGTTAACAAGATAGCTTTAATATTGTCTTTCTTAAATAAATTAGTGACAAAATATTTTAAAGCTTTCTCAGCTTTAATATTTAATTTGGTAAGTATCAGTAGATATAAACAACACAAACAAAAGCTCTTTGGGTTCCTCAATAATTTTTAGGAATATATAAGGTCTCCTGAGGTTGGAGGATTGCTCAAGCCCAAGTGACGGAGGTTGCAGTGAGCCAAGATTGCACCATTGTACTCCAAACTGGGTAACAGTGAGAGCCTGTCTCAAAAAAAAAAAAAAAAAAAAAGATAGCTCTCTGAGGGCATGACTCAATTTTCTAGCTTGGCCTTTCTGTCCACAATTTGGGAATAACCCATTGCCAGACCAGACAGCTGTCAAGGACTACTCTGAAGCTGGATTGAATTTCCAGCACTCAGCGTGGCCTCATTCATCCCATGGATTCTTTTTCATCTCCAGAGTTTGTGTATGTTCGTACAGGATTGCCCCAAGACACATGCTGTATCTAACCAGCTGCCCTGCAACAGGTCCCAAATTCTATTTTGAAATGGCCCATTAGAGCACTCTACTCTCAAGGCACCCAACTCCAAGAGCCTCTCTGTCACCAAGGCAGGCAGAGGACAACACCAGCAGCTAAAATTCCCTTTCAGAAGCAGAGAAAATGATTAATCCTCAGCCTAGAAAAACTCATTGTCATAGTTATCATCAGTCACTCTTCCATTCACCCATTCACTCCCTCATTCAACATTGTCAGAGTCCCTATCTCCTGCCAATTGTGCTAAGTGCCGGGAAACATCTACCCTTGACAATTCCTATTCATTCCCTAAGATTCTGGTCAAAGGTCAATGAAGCTTTTGCTGGTCAAGCTAAGCACAACTGATTCTATTTAGTATAGCATCATCAAAATGTGCCACAGATGTATTCTGTCTGTTCCTAAATTCCTGGTAGAATGTGAGCCCTCTGGGGGCAGGGAGTGGACCTTGGTCATTTAAGTATGCCCAGGAACCTAAGCTTGGCTTGGGCCTGACACATTGCAGGCATTCACTGAATAAATAAATGAAAGCTTAAAGCCCATCTGGCTCATGTCTCAGCTGTTCAACACAAAGGCAGAATTTAAAACAGAGCCAAAACAGTGCATTTCCCAACATGCTATGAGTCACTCTGAGCCACTGATGAGAGGGCAATCAGTGAGAAGAATCTCAGACTATTCTAATGCTGACAGTCAGAGCTGCAGTTAATTCTAAGAGAGCTGACACAACCCCACCTCAGTGCCCTGGAGCTGTTACCCAAACTTCCATGCAGGCTGTGGGCTCAGGCCCTTCCAGGAGGTAGAACAGCTGTTTCACACTACAAGACTAGTCAGTGGGGAATCCTTTCTGGTTGTACAAGCTCGGTTGGGAGTGAGTCTCTCTGATCCTAGTGACCTTAACCCTAAAACTTTCTCAGTTTTAATATCCCCACAAGGCTAGCTCATCCGCTGAACTGCCTCCTGGGTGCAATGAGCCACAAGGAGGGCCCAAGCCGCAGATTTACCTGAATCCTCAGGTCAAACTGCCACTCTGCTACTCTAACCCCAGCACACGTTACTCATGGAGGAGGAAGAGCATGAATTTTGGGGACGAGACACACAGTTGTGAGTTCAAATCCCAGTTGTCATTTTCAATATGATCTTGGAATATTACTCAATTTCTTTGAGCCTCAATTTCCTCATTTATGAAATGGGAATAAAACCATATTTTACAGAGTTGTGAGGACAGAAGGAAATAAATTATGTAAAGTACCTGGCCTGGGCCTGGCACAAAGTAGGTGCTCAATACCCGTTAGTTTCTTTCCTCTTCTGCCCTGGAAGAAATGACAGGGAAACTTACTAAGTGAGACTTGCCCAAACCAAATTTATTTCTTGAAGCAAAGGACAGAAGGACTAGACAAGTGACTTCAAGGCCTCTTTGAACCCCCAGCTCCTTGTTTTCTGGCTATAACTTCCTAATAAAACCTTCAGTGTTTGCAGTTCCACCAGCCCCTTCTTTCTGCTTTAGTTTCCCTACATCATTTTTCACAGTAGATAGATCTACTCGTAGCTACCACTTGTGCTAAGCATCCTAAGCATGGAGGGGGAAATAATAAAGGGAGCTAAGGGCCTTTGGTGGAGAATGAAGGGGAGATGGACTGCAGCATGTTGGCCCACAGGCTGCACAACCATGCAGCTGCTGTGCTGGGAGCCACCCAGAGTCTGAAGGATGAAGGCAGGCTCACAGGCACAGAACCGAAGGCACACACACAGGGCCCTTCCCAAGACATAGCATGCCTCTCCTCAGTCCTTCTCTGCTTCTGCACATCCTGCCAAGAAGGACCAAATACATAAAGTAGTCACACCTTCCCATATGCTGTTCCTTCTGCCTTTTTCTTCTCTTTTTTTTAGGCTCGATCCGGGTGTTACATCCTCTTAAGTCCACAGGAAGAATGAACTTGGCTTTGCTCTAGGATATCCTAACACTCTTTTGTTTAAAAACGTATCTCTAGAATAGAGCTTATCATATATATTCTAGTGGTTGAAATCTGTCCTTTCCACAATACTGTGAGCTTTTCAAGGGCAGAGCCTGTGTCCCACAAGTCACTGTATTGCAGTCATTCAGCAGAAGCTGTAGCACAGAGTAGGCACAGGTAAGTGTTTGGATACACGATGGAAGATTATACACAATGGAAGTTGGCACATATCATTAATAGATCAGAACTGGGGGAAGGTTTTTTGTTCTGTTTTAAACTAAGGTTGTTTCTGTTCTTGTTTATGGAAAAGCTCCTCCCTGGGAAACCCATTGTTTGAAGAATACCCTAGGTCTCCTCAAAGATCCCCCTGGCACCCTCAATTCAGCAGCTCCCAGACCCAGTCACATGTCAGAGTCACTTGGGAACAATTCAACAATAGATACCTGCGATCCAGACCTGGAGACTGATTCTGTAAGTCTGGGATAGGGTCCAGCAAAGCACAGGGGATCTGATGATTATTAGGTTGGGGCAAGGGAGGGGTGGAATCAAGCAATCACAGCTGTCTCTCCCACTGAGAATTACTTCCTCACATGCTATCAGAGAATGTATTGAAGCACATCACGTTCTCTTTCCTGCTTAAAACCTTTCATTGATTCTTCACCACCTACAGGATAAAGCCTAAACCTCTTGGTGTGGTTTTCAAGAACCCTGCTAGCCCCTTCAGCCAGATGTCTCCCGACTCTCCAAATGAGTGGTGCTCGCCCTGGGTCTTTGTACAAGTTCCTTCCTTTGTTTAGACTCCTTTCTACCACCTTGTCCTCTGGAGAACTTCTACACAACCTTGAAGACTCAGCTCTGAGAAGCATTCTCTGACCCATCTTCCTCTAAGTTGTCTTGGGCAACCCTGACACCAAATATCTACAATACTCAGAGCTACCACTTGTGTTAAGCACACTGCACTTGTTGGACCCGTTATAACATTAACCTTGTAAGACTGGATTGTCTTTTCTTTTTTTTTTTTTTTTTTTTTTGAGAAAGGAGTCTCGCTCTGCCGCCCAGGCTGGAGTGCAGTGGCGCGATCTCGGCTCACTGCAAGCTCCACCTCCCAGGTTCACGCCATTCTCCTGCCTCAGCCTCCAAAGTAGCTGGGACTACAGGTGCCCGCCACCATGCCCGGCTAATTTTTTTGTATTTTTAGTAGAGACAGGGTTTCACTGTGTTAGCCAGGATGGTCTCGATCTCCTGACCTCGTGATCCGCCCGCCTCGGCCTCCCGAAGTGCTGGGATTACAGGCATGAGCCACCGCGCCCAGCCTGGATTGTCATTTTATACATGAGAAAACAAACCAAGAGGCTGAAACACTTCCAAAGGCCACTTAATAGGGTACAGGATTTGAACCTTTATTCAGAGGAAGCCGATGCTATATCTCCTTCTAGCATTACTGCAATTACTATACACACGTTCTCTAGACTATGAGCCCCTTGTGGGAAGGGACTATGTCTGATTCACTTCTGCATGCGCAGCTAGCCCAGGCCTGGCACAGAGCTGGGATCGGTTAGTGTCTGCACAATAAATGCCATGTGAAATAAAACTGGGCATCACAGCATGCGAATGGCTGGCCTAAATGAATAACTGCCAGCCTGGCCCAGTTGTGGGGGCAGACAAGAACAAAGTGGTAGAATCCTTACTTATTATAATTTTTAACAGCCATGTATTGGGTATATAAGGTCCACACACAATATATTTCCCCCAAATAAATTAAAACATAGACCCTGCTCTAAAAAATTCTAGATGAGGTAAGTAAAGGTGTTAGGATCATCCATCTGATATCAGAAATTAAAAATTTAAAACTCAGCTGGGTGTAGTGGCATGCACATGTAGTCCCAGCTATTTGGGAGGCTTAAGAAGTATCACTTGAGTCCAGGAGTCTGAGGATAGCCTGGGCAACATAGCAAGATCCTATCTCTAAATTAAAAAAAAAAAATTAAAATCCTAAGTGGGTAAGTCTTCATTTTCAAAGGTCTTTTGACATTTTTATATAGTGAGTCTCTACTGGCTTACAAAGAAGAACCAGAGGTGGCAAGGATCCCCTCAGTATCATTTCCTCCTACTGACAATAGAAGTAGTGCAGGCTGGGCAGGCACTGATTCTAAGGGGGAGGTCCCCAAAGATAGGAACTATCTTATCCATCTGTGCACCCCAAATAAAGGTCCTGGCACAGAGGTGGTTTTGATATCTGCTGAGTGAATTAAACATAATGGGATGCTTTTATTAAAGATACTGACTAATCATCTGCTCCAATTTCTTGAGGGAGCAGTGGAAGAATCGGATCTCTAGAGTTGTCCTCTGGAGAACTTCTACACAACCTTGAAGACTCAGCTCTGAGAAGCATTCTCTGACCCATCTTCCTCTAGGTTGTCTTGGGCAACCCTGACACCAAATATCTACAATACTCAGAGCTACCACTTGTGTTAAGCACACTGCACTTGTTGGACCCTAACATTAACCTTGTAAGACCGGATTGTCTTGTCTTTTTTTTTTTTTTTTTTGAGAAAGGAGTCTCGCTCTGTCGCCCAGGCTGGAGTGCAGTGGCGCGATCTCGGCTCACTGCAAGCTCCACCTCCCAGGTTCACGCCATTCTCCTGCCTCAGCCTCCAAAGTAGCTGGGACTACAGGTGCCCAGGACAACAATCGGATCTTTGCCTTTAAACTAGACTGGGCAAAGTCCCAGAGGACAATGTGGAGGGAACAAGAGGTGGGGAAGGGTAGGATGAGCTCACCTCTCCTCACCAACTGCTGGTTTACATCCTAGCAAGTCTCCTGGGGGCTTATTGAGTGTACACTGGATTACAAACTCAGTGGTCCAAGAGAGATGAAAGACAGCTAGCAGAGCTAACAGGCCAGAACACTCAGGCTTTGTAATGGCCACCTGGCACAGCTCCTGCCCCCTCTCTTAGGTGAGGCGCTTCTATGTACTAGCTGCTGCATAGGTTGCTTCTTTTGTGAAGTATTATTATTATTTTAAAAGGAGACGGTGTTTCCCTCTCTCCCCCAGGCTGGGGTGCAGTGGCGTGCACATGAAGTCCTGGGTAACTTAATTCCTGGGTTCAAGCAATCCTCCCGCCTCAGCATCCCAACTAGCTGAGACTATAGGTGTGAACCCATGCCCAGCTAAGTTTTGATTTTTTTTTTTTTATAGAACCAGAGATCTCACTATGTCACCAATGCTGGTCTCAAACTTCTGGCCTCAAGAGATCCTCCTGCCTCAGCCTCCCAAAGTGCCGGGATTACAGGCGTGAGCCACCAAGGCCTCTTGTGAAGTTCCTGATGGGGTCAGAGAGAAGCAACTTGCGGAGTCACAAAGCTAGGAGGCTAAGCTGGGAATTCAATCCAAGTCTCTAAACACTATTCCCCACTGCCTCCTACAATTGCTTTTTCAGTTGTTCTTTGTTTTTTTTGTTTGTTTTGTTTTCCTTTGCTAATAAGGTAGTAACTGTTTCAGCCTTCTTGTGCTATAAACGAGGATTTGGGTTGTTAGGAAACAGATCAATGTGGTTTAGTGGCCTGAAACAATTTGGGATCCCAATTAAAGCCATTTGGGATCCCAATTAAACTCAAGGTCCTGCTTTAAATGTGTACAGGTTATGCCAACGAGTGAAGGGGCCTGGAAAGAACCAAAGAGGCCTAAGGAGCATATGCTGTCTAAAAGGGCCAAATGCTACTCAGAGACTACTGATTACTGCCTTGTGGAAAAGTGGACCCAGCATCACCATATCTTTAGTTTAAAAAAGAGCCCCAAATCCAAATGTGTGGGAAACCTTTTGATCTTTAAAATATTGGCTCAAATGAAAATAAAAACAGAAACAAAACAATATGTGAGCTGAGGCATTACAACAAGCCTGTGGACTGGAAGTGGTCTTATTTGCCACCTTTGGATTCAGTTTGGTATATGACACTGAGTTTCATCTTCCTTACCCACTCTGTAGATGTAAGACAGGGTTATGAGTGGCAATGGGAGCCAGAGTTCCTCACCAAAGACACGCTTGTAGGCAGAGCAATGACTGAACCCTACCCTTACACTAGGTGCTTTGCACCAGGGCACAAAAGCCTGCTTCCAGACCCCACCCCCGGTCAAAGGGGGGCATAACTAGAACCGAATTTACCAGTTTGTTTCCCTTCTTTGGGGCTATAGTTTAAAAAAAAAATGCCTTGTTGAAAATCCCCCAAAGTACCTAAAAGTCCTTTTCTTTTCTTTTGTCTGACACCTACAGTTGGAGTCATTTGGGCAAATGTTTAGTTGCTCTGAGTTTCTGTTTCTTCATCTGAAAAATGGAGTAATGATAATTATATCCTCCAGTTTGTTGATCAATATTTGTTAACAACCAGGCACAGGGGTACAATGGTGACTGACATGGCTCCTGAACTCGCAGAGTTCACAAATAAAAACAAATAATCACATCAATGGTCAATCCATCATATTTGTGCTAAACGCTGCGGAGAAATACAGGTGAGGTGGGAAGATTAGAAGTAAGGTATGTAAAGTGCCTGGCACAAATAAATGAATCAGCAGGTCAAGTAGTGGAGTAGGTAAGAACATGGTAGGAACCTAGATGTCAAAGAAACTGATGAAGCTTAGAGCTCTTGGCAAAGTTGTGTCCTTAATAAAAACTGAATGGTTGAGCCATCATCCAAGCTTTTTGGCATCTCTATGTGGCAGAGACCCTGAAGTATTCTATGGTCTGCTGAATGGGAAGAAGAGAAGACAACAGCTTTCCAGCTCTCCCTTCTCCCACTCTCCCTTTCTGGATAACAGCACTCCCACGGGGGTCCCAGAGTAGGCTGGTGGGGGAAGCAGCTTTGGGGTTGGAAGCTAGACCCAGTAGGGGTTGGGGGTCCAACCTGGGGAGTCTCCTACGGAACAGTGTCAGCCTAGGATAGGAGATGGGGATGCGGATGAAGGTGGAGCTTCTGACACTCAGTAAGTGCTGACATTTTCATTAATTAAAAACCTTATTGTGATCTGAGACACAAAGGAAATCAGCATGAAAACTGGGTTACAATAAGCACGGGTTCTGGACTGATTCATTTTCTCTCTCATTCACCTAGTTATTTTTATTCTGTGTTAGCAAGGCCCTGGGCGAGGCGTGGAAGATCAGAGAAAGATGGCATAGCCTGTGTCCCTGTGGAGTTCACAGTCCAGGGCAGGCAACAGACATATCAACACAATGTTTCATCACAGAAAGGGGAGTGCTACCAGAGGGAGGCACAGAGGGCTGTGGGCACAGAGAGGGCACCTGACGCAACTGGGGAGGTCAGGGGAGGCTTTGTGGGAAGGTACCCCAAACGGCAACCCCACTCACATGCACAATTCCAGAGATTCTACTAGAAGGCTGTCAAGAGCCATGCCTTCTGGCTGCACCAGCCTCCCAGAGTCCCCTGCTGCCCGATGCAGTGTCTGCAGAGCCAAACGCATCTTCCGCCACGCCTCATCCTCATCCGGCGCCGCATCCGACCCTCCAAGACTCCTGCAG
This sequence comes from Gorilla gorilla gorilla, assembly GCF_029281585.2. NCBI lineage: Eukaryota > Metazoa > Chordata > Mammalia > Primates > Hominidae > Gorilla > Gorilla gorilla. The sequence continues at coordinate 181,333,272 of NC_073228.2, forward strand.
GAGCCTGCCTTCCTGGGCAGGCTCAGCCAAAAGACCAACTCAAAACTCTTTTGTCAGAGCAAGCTTAGGGAGAGCCACCCAGCCCCGAGTGCCACAACCCTCCCAGAGCGACCGTGGCCCATGTCACCCCCGCCTCTCAGTGAACACTGGCAGGGTACCTCCCATTATCTCCTTTGCTCAAAAGAAAGTGACCTTCTTCCAGGTGGCAAGCTGGAAGCTTTGGGGAATCCTCCTACTGTTCACTCTCAGCAGGATTCTCCAAACCTGGGATCTCAAGGTCGGGGTGCGCTGCCTTGCGGAGCAGGGGAGGGAAGAAGGGCAGGTTCTGCTGGGTTTCCACCTCAGTGCAGAAACCCCACCAAAAACTCTTCCGGGCAGCCTGGCTGTCTGCTCCAACTGCTCTGCTGGGTATGGCGAGGAGGCGCCAGGAGACACAGCTGCTGAGGGGGCCGCGGCTGCAGGCGCTGCAGGGGACGGAGTGGAGCCGTTCCCGGGGGCAGAGGGAAGAGGCTGCAGTCGTCCAGTCCCAGAGCCCCGAGATGGCCTGTGGCTGAGGGAGCAGGTGGGCCCGGGGGAGGTGGCGGGCCGAGAGCGGAGCTGCGGCCTCGGGATCACAGCCCAGTCCCAGTCCCAGTGTGGGTGTACGGCCAGAACGCCCGGAGGCGGCGGGGAGAGGGGAGCAGCTTCAGCCTAGTCGCAGGAGCGCGGACCGAGCCTCGGCTTTGGGGAGAGGGGTCCAGCCCCCATTCCCGCCCCGGGGGAGAAAGCTTCGGCGCCGGACCCGGGGGAAGGCTGCTACCCCAGCCGCGGCAGGATGGCCCATCCCCAACCCCGCCCCACTCCCGCTCCCGCTCGGGGAAGGTGGAAGCGCCCGAGCCGCCGAAGTCTCCCCGCTCGCTCCTACCTGCGGGCCGGGCACCAGGTTGGGTTCGTCATCCTCCCTGGGGCCGTCGTGGTCGGGCTCCGCCGGCGCCTCCGGAGGGCCTGCACCCGCTCCCGCCTCCAGGCTTGGCGGCGGCGGGGGCTCGGGCGCCTGGGGCTTCTGCGGCCCCGCGGCCCGAGCCCGCTCGCGCCTGCCCGCACCGCCGCTCGGCCTGCTCCGCCTCCGAGTCATGCCGCCGCTCGCGCCGCTCCCTCGCTCCACACGCCGCGCCGCCGCCGCCGCCGCCGCCGCCGCCGCCGCCGCTACCGCTCCCCTCACAGGACAACAGCCAATATGGCGGCGCCCGGTTCCCCCCTCCGCCTGCTGCCAACAGGTCAGAGGGCACGCGGAGTCCGCGCCGCCGCACTAGCCCCCGAGGCCGCCTGCGCCATTTTGAATAAGGTCGCCACCCGGAGTTCGGTGGGAGAAAAACTTGGTGGGGAGACGCCCTTCCCCCCCCTACGCGGGACGGGAAGGATGCAACCTGCTGGAGGAACGCGTGTAATGCGGTGGTAATCGCGCTGCACCACCCTAGCACTTAATAATTGCCTGTTAAATGGATGAGTGAATTAATTTCTATAGTGTTACAATACTTTCACACCCATCGTCTGACTCCTTCCGACAGCACAGCGAGGCAGGTACGGATCATTCCCATTTTGCAGGTGAGAAATATTGAGGCAACATAAAGGCCTGGAAAAGGTTGCTGTACATCATTTTGTTGGAACTCCTGGGCTCGTGGACGGCCTGAGTTGAAAGGGACGAAGGTCTTTATTTGCAACATATGGTCTACTGGGAGTCCAGCGTTCTGTGCTTGGGAGAGTGGGACTCAAACCCGACTCCTTGTTCCCGAGTCTGATGGGGAAGGTAGACACGTAGGTACATAGTTACAACCGGTGTGATAACGATGAGACGACTAGGTGTTTCCAAAAAAATAGTATGTGCAGGAGAGGATTTTGGAGTGGTACACAAAGGAGAATTTTTAAAACTTAATAATTATGTATTTAATTGTTAAAAATGGAATTTCCCCCCTCTTTTCTTTTTGTGAATATACTGTATAATACATGTACATGGCACAGATTAAAAAAAAAAGTTTTGAGTGAAGTCTGTCTCATGGCTGGGCTATGTACTCTGAAATTGTGGTTATATGCAGAGTTGCTATTGGTATCAACAGGGGCGGAATCCTGACACTGGCTTCCTAACCCATGGGGCAAGGGCTATTTTGAAAGGAAGAGCTACATGGAAGGCCCTGGAGCTCTCCTTAACTACCAAGAAAATAAATCAAAAATAGTACCTTATCTCACCCAGGGATTAATGCCACTATCAAAGATTTGAAAGATGCAGGGTGAGTCCCATCACATCACCATTACCTCTTCAGTTTGCCCAGAACAGAAGAGAGACGGCCTTGAAGAACAACAGAGCATTATGATAAACTTACTTATTCTGGTAAGAACCCCAACTGCAGGCATTCTTCCAGATGCGGTCCTTCTTGAGACAGATCAGCACAGTTGTTGGTCTCTAATAGGCAACAAGAGGTCTGGTCAATGGTTATTCTTCTGTACCAAACGCCAGGAATCCCTTGCATTGATCTGGCAGGGGCAGCAGTAAACCCTCACTGTCTTGCTTCAGGGTATGTCACGCTCTGGACCCAGCCACTTAGTTTACAGGGATTTTTTTTTTTTTTTTTTAATGACAGAGTCTCACTCTGTCTCCCAGGCTGGAGTGCAGTGGCGCAATTTCAGCTCACTGCAACCTCCGCCTCCTGGGTTCAAGGGATTCTCGTGCCTCAGCCTCCAGATTAGCTGGGATTAGAGGCACATGCTACCACGCCCCCTAATTTTTTTGTATTTTTAGTAGAGATGGGGTTTCGCTGTATTGCCCAGGCTGGTCTCGAATTCTTGACCTCAGGTGATGCACCTGCCTCGGCCTCCCAAAGTGCTAGGATTACAGGCGGAGCCACTGCACCCTGCCAGTTTACAGGGATTTTTTTTACTAAATCTCCATTCTAATGGATATCAGGCTAATCTACTGAGGCACTGATGACATCATCTTGATGGACCTTAAGAAAAGGGAATAGCAGATATCCTGGATGATTTGGTAAGGCATGATGTGTGTGCCAGAGGATGGATAATAAATCTCACAAATATATAGGGGCCTCGCAGTAAGCCATCTAGGAGTCTGGGATATGTTGAGATATTTCGTACAAAGTGAAGGGAAAGCTGCTGTAGATCACACTCCCTACTAGGGAAGAGGTGCAATACTTGGGCTGGGGCTTCTTTAGACTTGGTAGGTAACATAGATGTATTTCGATACATTATTATTATTATTATTATTATTATTATTTTGAGATGGAATCTCTGCTGCCCAGGCTGGAGTGCAGTGGCGGGATCTTGGCTCACTGCAACCTCTGCCTCCCGGGTTTGAGTGATTCTCCTGCTGGCCTCCGGAGTAGCTGGGGTTACAGGCGCCCACCACCATGCTCAGCTAATTTTTGTATTTTTAGTAGAGACAGGGTTTCACCATGTTGGTCAGGCTTGTCTCGAACTCCTGACCTCCGGAACCTCCGGCCTCAGCCTCCCGAAGTGTTGGGATTACAGGCGTGAGCCACTGTGCCCGGCCTGTACTTAGGTACGTTATTTTGACCAGTTACTGGGTCACTTGAAAGCTACCAACTTTAAGGCATGATCATACAAAAAGAGAAACTTTTCTTACTGGACCAGGCTGCAGAGTAAATAGTTCTGGCTTTGGTCTTAATACTCAAGCATTGGATTTTGGAGCAAGCAAATAGTTATATTCCATTTTAGAAATAGCTCCTGGCTTGCTTCAGGGGTCTGGTGAAATTGGATGCCTGATCCTGGCCTACTAGGTGACCACGTGACCTGAACTGAGTGTTATCTGATCTACTCAGCCACAAAATCGGGGTGCTCAGCAACACCCTGTCATCAAGAGGAAGTGACATGTGTGGGTTGGGTCCATGCAAATCCTAAAGCACAAGTAGGTTGCCAGAGCAAGTTACTTACATTCCTCTGCTGCAACCCTCTTCTCCATTCCATCCTTCAACCTGGATCAGTGGTTTCATGAACGGTTTACTGATGAGTTGACTAAGGAAGAAAAATCCAAAGTCCAGTTTGCAGATGGCTCTGCATGGTTTGCTGGCTCCAGCCAGAAGCAAATTGCTAGAGTGTTCTAGTCTTCCTCAGACAGGGCCCAAGGGCACAGAAAAGGGAAATCCATGCAAAGACCCTGAAATAAAGACACATCAATTCCTGGCCATTGGATCATGATTTACTCTGTTGTTGAGGGACCTCAGGAAAAAAAAGACTGCAGGCTTAGTGACAGGAAGTTCTGAGGATGACAGATGTGGAAAGATGGCCCAGAATGGCTTCAGAACATAAGGCTATTTGTGTCCCAGATGAACGTTCATCAAAAGAACCTCTTAAAAGCTCGATGGGCAGTATGGCCCCTTCTGTGGCTGTCAGACTGTCTCTTCCCAGCTATTTAAGAACTTATTCAATGGCTCCATGAGAAAACTGGCTCAGCAATTTGGACTGTCTCCTCCCTGAGGCTGGCTGACCTATCTACTCTCAGTGCTGAGTCCAATTTGCAGGAACCAGCCAGAGCCCCTGTGTGGAACCTTACTCTGAGGGGCACACCCCACTCTCTTCTAGCAGGGGGATTACTTTGGACTATGTATTAGGGCTGGTTAGCTGCTGTAACAAACCAACCTCACATAGCAAGAGTTTTAACACCTTAGATCTCGTCTTCCTCGTGTTGCAGGCCAATGCCTGTTGAAGGGGACTTTGCAGTCACTCAGGGATCCAGTCTCCTTGGATCTTGTGGCTCTGTCTTCACCTCGGCTCTCAAAGTCCTCTTCATTCATCCAGAGGATGGGAAAGGCAAAAAAGTGAGGGTTGCATGGGACATTTCTATGAGCTGTACCCAGAAATGAATATACATCACTTTTACTCACACGCCATTGGGGAGAATTCCACTGTATGGTTCCCCCAGAGGATAATCCTTCCCTCCTACTTCTTCCTCTCTCCCCAGGCAGCACTGATCTGCCTTCTGTTTCTACAGAATATTTTGCATTTTCATACAGTATGTATTCTGCTTTGCCAGGCATCTTTCCTGCAGCATAATTATTTTGATTCATCCATATTGTAGCGTGTTTAGATAGCTCATTCCTTTATACTGCAAAGTAGTATTCCATTGTATGGAAGTATCACATTTTGTATCCATTCAGTGCTGATGAGCAGTCATGACAAACATTTCTCATGCATTAAATTAGCTTACTATGCTGCTCTGAGAACTGGAAGAAAATATATTTAAAGCCCAGTACAGGCTGGGCGCAGTGGCTCATGCCTGTACCTCCAACACTGTGGGAGGACCACTTAAAGCCAGGAGTTTGAGACTAGCCTGGGCAACAAAGCAAGACCCTGTCTCTCCAAAAAAGAAAGAAAGGAAAAAAAAGCTGGCATGGTGGTATGTGCCTGTAGTCCCAGCTACTTAGGAGGCTGAGCTGGGAGGCTTGCTTGAGCCCAGGAATTCAAAGCTGTAGTGAGCTGTGATCACTGCCACTGCAGTCCAGTCTGGGTGATAAAGCAAGACCCTGTATCTGTAGGAAATAAATAAAGTCTGGGTGCAGTGGCTCACGCCTGTACTCTCAGCACTTTGGGAAGCCAAGCTAGAAGGATCAATTGAGGCCAGGAGTTTGAGACCAGCCCAGTCAACATAGTGAGACCCTCCATCTCTACAAAAAATTAAAAATTTAGCTGGGCATGATGGCACTCATCTGTAGTCCTAGCTACTAGGGAGGCTGAGGCATGAGGATCCCTTGAGCCCAAGAGTTCGAGGCTCCAGTGAGGTAAGAAGATGCTACTGCACTCTAGCCTGAGTGACAAAGTGAGACGCCTTAAAAAAATAAAAATCTCTTAAAAAAAAATGAAAATAAAATATATTTAAAACAAGTATACAATGCACAATATAGTGAAATTGTATCACGTACAACTGTTTAAACATATATTTTGTACATGTTAACATGTGAGAGCAGGATTGGCTTCATAGATACATAACCTGTGCCACCACATAGGGCTCCACGCTCAGAAGGGCTGTGTGCCTGGCTCAATGCTCTGCTGTCGCTTCCTTGAAATTCTTTATTCTTTATTTATTTATTTATTTTTGGAGACGGAGTCTCTCTCTTTCGCCCAGGCTGGAGTGCAGTGGCGCGATCTTGGCTCACTGAAAGCTCCGCCTCCCGGGTTCACGCCATTCTGCCTCAGCCTCCGGAGTAGCTGAGACTACAGGAGCCCACCGCTATGCCGGCTAATTTTTTTGTATTTTTAGTAGAGACGAGGTTTCACCGTGTTAGCCAGGATGGTCTCCATCTCCTGACCTCGTGATCCACCCGCCTCAGCCTCCCAAAGTGCTGGGATTACAGGTGTGAGCCACCACTCCCAGCCTTGAAATTCTTAATGTTTGAACAAAGGGCCCACATTTTCATTTTGCTCTGGGCACTATAATTTATGTTGCAGGACGCACGGCGAGCTACATAAATTGTATAGTTTTTAACTGTTTTTAGGGGACATACAAGTAAAAGTTTTTAACTGCTTTTAGGGGACATACAAGTAAAAGTTTTTTTTTTTTTTGAGATGGAGTCTTGCTCTGTCCGCCAGGCTAGAGTGCAGTGGCACAATCTCGGCTCACTGCAACTTCCACCTCCCGGGTTCAAGTGAGTCTCCTGCCTCAGCCTCCCGAGTAGCTGGGATTGCAAGTGCGTGCCACCACGCCCGGCTAATTTTTGTATGTTTAGTAGAGACAGAGTTTCACCATGTTGGCCAGGCTGGTCTTGAACTCCTGATCTCAAGTGATCCACCCACCTTTGTGGGCAGCAAGCCACCCAGGTGCCAAGGCAAGAGACCAAGGGCACGAGCTGTTCCAGTATAATAAAATATATAAAACAATAAGAGTTATACTAGATCTAGATCATAGACATGATTATATGTGAATATCATTAATCATTAGTTTGTAGCAATTACTCTATATTCCAGTATTATAATAATCCTTGCTGTACAATCATAACCTAGGAAAAACCAGGCCATACAGAGATAGGAGCTGAAGGGATATAGTGAGAAGTGACCAGAAGACAAGAGTGGGAGACTTCTGTTATGCCTGGACAGGGCCGCCAGAGGGCTCCTTGGTCTAGCCGTAACGCCAGCATCTGGGAAGACGCCCATTGCCAAGTGGACCGTGGTCTAGCAGTAGTGTCAGTGCCAAGGAAAAACACCCGCTACTTAGCAGACCGGGAAAGGGAGTCTCCCTTTCTCCAGGGGAGTTTAGAGAAGACTCTACTCCTCCACCTCTTGTGGAGGGCCTGACATCAGTCAGGCTCGCCCGCGGTTATCCGGAGGCCTAACCGTCTCCCTGTGATGCTGTGCTTCAGTGGTCACATTCCTAGTCCGCCTTCATGTTCCATCCTGTACACCTGGCTCTGCCTTTTAGACAGCGGTAGCAAAATTAGTGAAAGTACTAAAAGTCTCTGATATGCAGAAATAATGGCGTAAGCTGTCCTCTCTCTCTCCCCCCGCCTTGGCTGTCAAACAGGGAGGGGGCTCCTGTCCAGTGGACACATGACTCACGTGACCTTATCAATCATTGGAGATGACTCACACTCTTTACCCTGCCCTTTTTGCTTTGTATCCAATAAATAACAGTGCAGCCAGGCATTCGGGGCCACTACTGGTCTCTGCATCTTGGTGGTAGTGGTCCCCCGGGCTCAGCTGTCTTTTCTTTTATCTCTTTGTCTTGTGTCTTTATTTCTACAATCTCTCATCTCTGCACACGGGGAGAAAAACCCACTGACCCTGTGGGGCTGGACCCTACACACCTTGGCCTCCCAAAGTGCTGGGATTACAGGTATGAACCACCACGCCACTGCAAGTAAAAGTTTTGAAAGCCACTAAGCGCTTGGGCTTTTGGAACCCCAAATCCAGGATGGTTTGCAAGGCCTCCTCCTTTCCACCCTGTGACTTAGTCTCCCCTCCCAAGGCAACAGGCATGGAATCCCTAGTTGCTCACGTGGAGAGGAAGGAAGGGGAAATTGCAAGGGCAATGTAAACTAGATTACCATCTCAGCATTGTTTCCCATCGGTACAGGTAATGTTTGGTGCTGATGAGCCTCACAGGTGTGTGCTTCAGCCAGCCCCAGGGAAGTCACTGAGCACCATCTGTCCAATCCCCCTCATCGCAGAGGAAAGCAGATCCAAGCCCCTTCCTCTCCTTGAGTTCTGGAGTTGGACCTCAGCCAGACAGAGGGATTTCTTAGCACTTTTTGAGGGAGGAAACCAACCCTGATCCCCTCTTCCTCAGTCCTCCTCCTTCTAACCTTGAGAATGGGCTTGCACCTTTGGGCAAAAGGAGTTTAGAGGAGAGGAAATATGGTTGCAGAGGGTGAGAGATGGGGTCAGTTATGAGGGATCTTGAATCCCAGGGTGAGATTGGACCTTCCTCTAGGGTGATGGAGCTGGGGCACAGAGGAAGAAGGAAATAGGGAAATCCAGGTAAGGCCCTCTGGGGAGGTGAAACATGCTGGACTTTGCCTTGATCTTTTCCAGGCCTAAATGTTATAGTAACTACTATTAAAAGTTTTAATGGTATATTTTTAACAGATACTCTTTTTCTAAGAGTAGTAAATTGCTAGTAGATTGCATTATTAAAGTAAATGGTAATTACTCCTGATTATTACTTAACTGGGCAAGAACAATTAAACCTATACTAAAGGCCCTATGAGGGACCATCACCAGGGGAAGGAATAAATCATCACAGACAGTGTTGAAGAACCTGAATTTGCCTGGGGTGTTTAGGAAACAAACCTCCCAAATAAGGGAGGAGAGACTTCCTGTTGTTCACCACTCTGTCATCATCTGACCTCTAAGTCTTGTTGATTCTGCTTCCAAAATATTTACTCCGGCTAGGATGAATCTCTGTTCATAAACCCACGTGTGCAAGAAATATAAAGTTTTCTATAACTCCACCTAATTTCCACTTGGCACTCTGCTGGAGTGACAGAAATTTAATCTCAGCTAATTTAGGGTTCCCTGAGGCTGTGCATAAGGGCTCAGGGCCTTATGAGTGTGTGTGTTGGGGGAATCTAGTTCTTAGTGTCATCTGTCCCCACAGGCATTCATGGAGAGGTCATTGGTCCTCACTGGTTGGTGCTGAGACCTGGCTCATTCTTCCCCACAGCTGGCTTTCCTTCTCCAGCCATTCTTGCCTGTGGGAATCTGGGTGAGGCTATCTAAGGTCTTCTCCTAGACACACCTCATTGGCGTTCCATGCTGACTGTTCCTGCTTCCTGGGATAAGTTCCCTCTGCTCTTGGATTTTGTGCCCCCTCTCTGGGCCCCTCAGATGCTATTGTCACTTACCTCCATTCTCTTCTTCACTTCCTTCCTTCCTTTTCTCTAGCCTCCAGAAACCTCTGTTTTAGGGTCTCTGGAAGACCCTCAAGAGATGGCCCTGTCTCCCTGACCAGGGTTCTAAACACACTGGGAAATGAAGCAAAGGAAAGGCAGATGGAGTCGCAATATCAGCCTTATTACCAACTAAGTCATGCCCCAGGTCAGAGTATGTTGCTCGGTGTGGGCTGATGACTGAGCCCCCAAGTTAGGCAGACACCCCCCGCAGCCCCTGAGCTGTGGCAGTACTGGGCTGGGTAGGCCTCCCTCTTGGAATCCCTGTAGGGGCAGTGGGTGTGGACCCATTGCAGGCAGGGAGATCCCAAGAGGAGGAAGGGCAGAACAGAGCAGATCATGCACCCGACTCTCCAGACGCACTGATCAGAGGACTCATTCTCTCCCCACGGTGCAGAAGTAGCAGGCCTGTGGGGCCCTACCACCTGGAAAGAGTGAGGAATAGGCATCTCTCCTAATCCTTCCTCCCCCTCCTCTTGCTCTTGATGTTTCTTGGAACTTTTCAGCTATGTCTGAGACTTCTTTTCTCTAAGTCCTTTTGAAACCAAATCCAGAAATATTTTTAAAGATATTTTTATTACAGACCTTTAAAACATAGACAAGTATAGACAGAATTCCGTAATAAATCCCCATGTCCTCATGCAACCATCAGTCAGCTTCAGCAGCTATCAACTCATGGCCACTTTTTCTTTTTTTTTTGAGACGGAGTCTCACTCTGTTGCCCAGGCTGGAGTGCAATGGCACGATCTCAGCTCACTGCAAGCTCTGCCTCCCGGGTTCACGCTATTCTCCTGCCTCAGCCTCCCAAGTAGCTGGGACTACAGGCACGTGCCACCATGCCCGGCTAATTTTTTGTATTTTCAGTAGATGGGGTTTCACTGTGTTAGCCAGGCTGGTCTCGATCTCCTGACCTCGTGATCCACCCGCCTCGGCCTTCCAAAGTGCTGGGATTACAGGCGTGAGCCATCGTGCCTGGCTGGCCATTTTTTAAAGAGAAGAGATCTTGCTCTGTCACCCAGGATGGTCTCATATTCCTGGGTCCAAGCAATCCTCACTTCCCAGGCTCCCACGTAGCTGGGACTACAGGGATGCACCATCTTATCTCGCACGTGGCCTATTTTTTTTTTTTTTTTTTTTTTGAGACAAAGTCTTGCTCTGTCTCCCAGGCTGGAGTGCAATGACATGATCTCAGCTCACTGCAACCTCTGCCTCCCAGGTTCAAGTGATTCTCCTGCCTCATCCTCCCGAGTAGCTGGGAATATAGGCACCTGCCATCATGGCCAGCTAATTTTTGTATTTTTAGTAGAGACAGGGTTTCACCATGTTGGCCAGGCTGGTCTTGAACTCCTGACTTCAGGTGATCCATCCGCCTCGGCCTCCCAAAGTGCTGGGATTATAGGTGTGAGCCACCGCGCCTGGCACACATGGCCTATTTGATTCATCTGTACCTCTACCTTCTCTCCCCACACCTGTGTTGAAACAAATCCAATGCATCATAACCAGAACTCTTGTTTCTGTTTCCTGCACTGTCATGTCCCGCCCCTGAGGTGCAATGAGCACAGAATGGACTAGCTATTTGAGAGCGGGGGTGGGAGGGAAGATGTGAATTACCAGAGAAAAAGAAAAACAAATGGCAACATTAGACAAACGTTATCCTGCTGTTTCCATTTTCCTCGCCACTGTTCAAGTTCAGGACTCATCATTTACTTCTGGCAGCAGCTTGGTAACTAATCTCCTTGCTTCTTCTCCCTTCTAGATTACTGGTGTTTCCTCAAGTGACCACTTGTGTCATAAAAACTTGGAAAATGGACTGACATGCAGATCCGTGGGCCACTCTCCAGCCCCACTGAATCAGACACTTTGAGGTGGATTTCAGGTATTTTTTTTTTTTTTTTTACAAACCTCCAGGTGATTCTCAAACACAGTACTTTGGAGAACCACTGTCCAAACCAGTCTTGATGCTGCTCCCAGTGCTATCTTGAAACACTAAGTCTGGCCCTGTCACCCCTGCTTAGAACAACTCAGGAGGCCCCCTGCCTGAAGAATAAGTGCCAAGTATTTTTTCTTTCTTTCTTTTTTTTTTTTTTTTTTTTGAGTCGGAGTCTCGCTCTGTCGCCCAGGCTGGAGTGCAGTGGCGAGATCTTGGCTCACCGCAACCTCCGCCTCCTGGGTTCAAGCAATTCTCCTGCCTCAGCCTCCTGAGTAGCTGGGACTACATGCATGCGCCAACATACCCGGCTAATTTTTGTATTTGTAATAGAGACGGAGTTTTGCCATGTTTGCCAGGCTGGTCTCAAACTCCTGACCTCAAGTGATCCGCCTGCCTCTGGCCTTCCAAAGTGCTGGGATTACAGGCGTGAGCCACCACGCTCAGCCCAGGCCTGGTATTTCCTTCTGGACTTTGCCTGACAGCAGCATCTTTCCCCATCACTCTCCACCTTGAACCCTGGGTTTTAGCCACATCTTACAACTCTGATGTGCTCAACTCTCTGGATTCTCTCCCTTACGCCTCCCAGGGCTGACACACTTGTGCTGATCCTTCAAGGACCAGGTCAAGGGTGCCTTCTTCTTTGAAGCCATCTGTGGACTCACTCTGCTGTACATTGTAGTGGAAAGGCTTGGGAGTCAGACAGAGTTAAGTTAAAAGCTCTGCCACTTGCTAGCTGCGTGACTCCAGGAAAGTCCTCAGTTTCTCTGGGTCTCAGTCTCACCATCTAGAGAACAGGGATAAAAGTAGTGTCTTGGCTGGGTGCGGTGGCTCACGCCTATAATCCCAGCACTTCGGGAGGTCGAGGTGAATGGATCACTTGAGGCCAGGAGCTCGAGACCAGCCTTGCCAACATGGTAAAACCCTGTCTCTACTAAAAATGCAAAAGTTAGCTGGGTGTGGTGGTGTGCACCTGTAATCCCAGCTACCTGGGAGGCTGAGGCAGGAGAATGGCTTGAACCTGGGAGGTGGAGAGTGCAGTGAGCCAAGATTACTTCACTGCACTCCTGCCTGGGCAACAGAGTGAGACACCATCTGAAAAACAAACAAACAAAAAGAGCGTCTTATGGCATTGTGAGATATAAATGGAGACGTTAGCACAGTGCCTGGCACATACAGTAGGGTGTCCAAAAACAAGAGCACCCTAACAAGAGCCTGGCACAGACAGAGTTAAAGTCCAGGGCATCTTGAAATGTGGTATGTGGGCAGGCACAGTGGCTCATGCCTGTAATCCCAGCTACTCAGGAGGCTGAGGCAGGAGAATGACTTGAATCTGGGAGGTGGAGGTTACAGTGAGCTGAGATCCCACCACTGCACTCCAGCCTGGGCAACAGAGTGAGACTCCCTCTCAAAAAATAGAAATGCAGTGTGTGGTTCTCAGTGCCTCCAATAACTAATGCAGCCTGCCCGTCAGAAGTCAGCTAACAAGGCTGTGTGCAGTGGCTCATGCCGTAATCCCAGCATTTTGGGAAGCTGAGGCAGAAGAATTGCTTGAACCCAGGAGGTGGAGGTTGCAGTGAGCTGAAATCGTGCCATTGCACTCCAGCCTGGGCGACAAGAGCAAGACTTCATCAAAAAAAAGAAAGAAAAAAGGTCAGCTAACAAAATGACTTATTATGGAAAGATAGCGAAGTCGTCACTGCTCTGTTGGACAATAACAGCCTTATCTCAGGGCCCCCTGCCTCCAGACATTTATACCTTCCAGCCCTGCCATGCACTGCCCCAGAGTGAATTTTCTAATAGATGTCATAATGTAACTGAGGGTTTCAGTAGTTTCCGTTCTGAAATGGCTCTCCACATCCGTGCTTCTGATGCCTAGCCTTTTCTGAGCGCCTGCTGAAATAGGCAAACCAAATAGGAACAATGAGTCCTCATCACTGGACATTAAGAAGGGTCTCACCTACACATCTGAAAATGCGTGGTCCGGCAGGAAGTCATTCTGATTAGGGCAGAGTGCAGATGGGAAATCTGCTGGTCACCTAACCCACTCACTTCCTGGTCCCACTGATATCTCTTGGCTTAGAGTCGGGCCAGGAGACAAGAGCTCTCATGGTCTGCAAGGCACATGAACTCCAATAGGCTTGAAGCCCACCCCAGGAGCATCTGCAGGGAATGGGGACCTCACATAGGATCTCACACCCAGAGTGCCCATGACAGGGGGTCTGGATAAAGGTGTGGGGGTGGTTTCTTGAAGGATACTTAATTGGAGAGAAGAGGTAAGTAACAAATTACACCAAAACTTAGTGTGGCTTAAAACAAAAATAAGCATTTATTATTTCGTGTAGTTTCTTCAGGCTGGGAATTTGGGAGTGGCCTAGCTAGGTGGTGGATCAACTCAGCATCTCTCATGAAAGGTGAGGGCAAGATGTCACTCGAAGGTTGGGTGCGGTGGCTCATGCCTGTAATTCCAGCACTTTGGGAAGCCAAGGCGGGTGGATCACTTGAGGTCAGGAGTTTAAGACCAGCCTAGCCAACATGGTGAAACCCTGTCTCTACTAAAAATACAAAAATTAGCTGGGTGTGGTGGTGGGTACCTGTGATCCCAGCTACTCGGGAGGCTGAGGCAGGAGAATTGCATGAACCCGGGAGACAGAGGTTGCAGTGAGCCGAGATCGCACTACGGCACTCCAGCCTGGGTGACAGAGCGGAAACTCCATCTCAAAAAAAAAAAAAAAAAGAAAAAAAGAAAGATGTCACTAGGGGCTGCAGCCATCTGCAGGCTCGATGGGGCTGGAGGAGCCACACCCATGAGGGTGCAGTCAGGCTGCTGGTGGGAGGCCCCTGTCCTCACCGTGTGGGCCTCTCCGCATCCTATTGGTTACACAGACTGACCCTCTTCGGTGTGAAGGGGGACAACACAGGAGCGTGAACACTAGGAAATATGAGTCATCGAGGCCACCTTGGAGGCTGGCTACCCGAGGGAGGTTGTCTCTAGCCAAGGCAGAGGGGAAGAGGAGTCCTTCCACTCCAGACACAAAATATGATACAAAATGTAGATGCATTGTTCAGCTTCAAAGGAAGTAAGGGACATCTTCAGGGCCAGGAGAAAGAAGCACATCAGGCCGGGCACGGTGACTCATGCCTGTAACCCCAGCATTTTGGGAGGCCGAGGCGGGCGGGTCACAGGGTCAGGAGATCGAGACTATCTGGGCTAACATGGTGAAACCCCATCTCTACTAAAGATACTAAAAATTAGCCACGCATGGTGGTGGGTGCCTGTAGTCCCAGCTACTTGGGAGGCTGAGGCAGGAGAATGGCGTGAATCCGGGAGGCAGAGCTTGCAGTGAGCCAAGATCGTGCCACTACACTCCAGCCTGGGCGACAGAGCGAGACTCCGTCTCAAAAAAAAAAAAAAAAGGTTCATATTAATTGGCCTGGAGCCCTATTTACCATTCCAAGAATGTCTTTTTTCCCTCACCTCCCTGCACTGTCTGCAACTCAGGTGCCTGGCCAGTTGGGTGAGGATTTTGCAGGATAGAACCCTGGAAAGCTTGGAGAAGCCCCGGAAGCACTCTGTTTTTCTCTGGCTGCTTTTGCTGCTGGGGCCCCACGGTGTGGTCAGAGGTCCAGCAGGGCAGCGGGGTGGGGTGGTGGGGGTGCTTTTCTGGTGCAGCTGGAGTGCCCTTGGGAGGCTGGGGCTCTGTCCTCTTCATTTCTGCCACTCAGTGGCTCTGGGAAGGGAGAAAACAGTAGTAGGGCCCAGGGGATGTGGCTTGCCTTGGCTGTCTCCTTGAAAGGAAAAGCAGTTCTTCTCTGTGACAGCCTCCAGAGGTTCTCTGATGCTAGGCTGGACGGCATTTGCAGCCTTAAGTTTGGGAGTAGCTTCCTTTCCCCCATTTCAAAGCCTTCCCTCATTTTCTGACCCAGAAGAGGGGCATTGCTTGGGGAGATGGGAAGAAACTAACCTGGTTACCTTTTCCTCTGCAGATAAATCTTCACAGCTATTTACAAAGTGACAACCTCTCTCTAAAAATCCTTGCTTGGAGGTCACCTTGTAGTGCTGAGGATTTTCACAGATAAGATAGCTCTTCAGAGAGCCTGGATCTTGGAAGAGGCATTTTCTCACGGTCTCATCTGGCAAATGATATCCCGTATATCAGTGATACCTTTATCTCCCAGGGGCGAGTCCTCTGGCTGTCCAGCTACTCAGATGCACCCAGGAGCATGCCAATCATATTATCATTATTGGACAATTATTAGTTGTTGGACAATTATTCATCAGACTGTGAAAATTGGAGTTAGCTAGACCTGCATATCACCTAGAGTGAAAGCCAGAATCCTTACCGGATGCCCTCCTCCTCCTGAGCTCTTCCTTTCCCCTTTCTCACTGTATCCCAGGCACTTGCCTTCCTTGGTCTCCATACTCCCACCTCAGGGCCTTTGCACATGCTCTTTCCTCTGTAAAGATGGTGGCAGCTGACCAAGGACAGGAAGTGAGGCTTCTGTGCAGCATACAGGCAGTCAGGGATGTGTCTGCAGAGAATTTAAAAACAATAACACTGACTAAAAATTGGTTTGCATTTTTTTTATCATCACCAAGTGCTGGTAATTCTAAGTAGTGTCACTGATGAAACACTCCCCAGGGAAGTATTTTACCAGCTTCTGTTGGTCTAAGTTATTAATATAAACAATTGCTGGGGTTACTGGTAAGTTTTTGTTTGTTTGTTTTTTATTTGAGACTGGGTCTCACTGTATCGCCCAGGCTGGAGTACAGTGGCATGATCTTGGCTTACTGCAACCTCTGCCTCCCGGGTTCAAGCAATTCTCCTGCCTAAGCCTCCTGAGTAGCTGGGATTACATGCACACACCACCATGCCCGGCTAATTTTTGTGTTTCTAGTAGAGATGGGGTTTCACTGTGTTGGCCAGTCTGGTCTTGAACTCCTGACCTCAGGTGATCCTCCCGCCTAGGCCTCCCAAAGTGCTGGGATTACAGGCATGAGCCACCATGCCTGGCTGATAAGTTTTAATAATATACATGTATGCTTCAAATCATTATTATTTTTTATTTACCCTTTAATAAACATTGTGTTCTATGTGAAAATTAATTGTGAGAACTCCCAGTCATACAGTTGTCTCCTCCCCAACTCCCCCCAACGGCTTTCTGAAATGAAAACAGAGAAACATTCATTTCAAGAGTAAAATTGGCTGGGCGGGGTGGCTCACACCTGTAATCCCAGCACTTTGGGAGGCTGAGGCGGGTGACATGGTGAAACCCCGTCTCTACTAAAAATACGAAAAATTAGCCGGGAGTGGTGGTGGGCACCTGTAATCCCAGCTACCTGGGAGGCTGAGGCAGGAGAATCGCTGGAACCTGGGAGGCGGAGGCTGCAGTGAGCTGAGATCATGCCACTGCACTACAGCCTGGGTGACAGAGCAAGACACAAGACTCTGTCTCGAAAAAAAAAAAAATATATGGCCAGGTGCAGTGGCTCACACTTGTAATCCCAGTATTTTGGGAGTCCCAGGCAGGTGGATCATGAGGTCAGGAGTTCAAGACCAGCCTGGCCAAGATGGTGAAACCCCATGTCTACTAAAAATACAAAAATCAGCCAGGTGTGGTGGTGCAGGCCTGTAATTCCAGCTACTTGGGAGGCTGAGGCAGGAGAATCGCTTGAACCCGGAGGTGGAGGTTGCAGTGAGCCAAGATTGCATCACTGTACTCCAGCCTGGACAACAGAGCGAGACTTTATCTCGAAAAAAAAAAAGTAAAATTGGAGCTGTTTGGAATTGTTTGAGTTATAGTCAAGGGCAGTTTGTGGCTCCAACCCCCTGACAGTACATATTCTTGTGTTTAAAGATTCAGAATAAAAAATGATAGTATAATGATCTCTCGTTTTTAAATTATGTTTTTATTTGTTAATTTTTTTATTTTTTATTTTTCAAGACAGGGTCTCACTCTCTAACCCAGGCTGGAGTGCAATGGCATGATCACTGCTCACTGCAGCCTCAACCTTCTAGGCTCAAGCGATCCTCCCAATGCAGCCTCCTGAGTAGCTGAGACTACAGCTGTGTATTACCATGCCTGGCTAATTTTTTTATTTTTTGTAGAGACAGGGTCTCTCTTTGTTGCCCGGGCTGGACTTGAACTCCTGGGCTCAAGCAATCCTCCCGCCTCGGCCTTCCAAAGTGCTGGGATTGGAGGCAAGAGCCACCACTCCTCGCCTGTATGATGATTTTAAAGACAAAGAAACAGAATTTATTTCATTTCTATAATCCTGTATGTGACCACATTTATTTGTATTTAGCATGTAAAACAGTGGGAAAGTGCATATTTTAATTGATATATGAAGTTGTTTTATTGAATTTCAATAGTATCTTTTAAAATTGATCTTTGTTTTAAAATTGTTCATTGTTTTAAAAGTAAAAAAAGAATAAAAAGCACATTAAATTAGTGGGGTGCACTTTAGTAGTTGCCTCAGTGGTACTTCTTGACTTTTCTTCTACCCCCTTAGGTTCTGTGAATTGAACTGACCTAAGAAGATTAGCGGGGGAAAGCATGCACATTTTGATGTTAAAATTTTAATTTTTATGTGTACATGGACACCTTCCTAGAAAAGAAATGAAGACCCAGGCCATGTACAGTGGCTTATGCCTGTAATCCCAGCACTTTGGGAGGCCAGGGCAGGAAGATCACTTGAGCCCAGGAGTTTGGGACCAGCCTGGGCAACACAGTGAGACCCTGTCTCTAATTAAATTAAAAAGAAAAGTAAATTAAAAAAGAAATAAAGACCCAAAGAAACAGCTTATAAACCATTTTAACAATGAATGATAAATTGTGGACATGTGACAAGACAAAGAAAAAAGGGAGTTGAGCTGGGACTGAAAAATTGTGGGAAAGTGACTAGGAATATATGGGGGAAGCTAATGAAAGATGAATTCTTTTCTTTTCTTTTTAAGAGACAGGGTCTTTCTATGTTGCCCAGGCTGGTCTTGAACTCCTAGACTCAAGTGATCCTCCCACCTCTGTCTTCTGTGTGGCTAGGACTATAGATGTGTGCCACTGTGCCCAGCTAATAGGGCTATTATTATTTTTTGAGACAGAGTCTCACTCTGCCATCCAGGCTGGAGTGCAGTGGTGTGATCACGGCCCACTGCAGCCTTGACCTCCTGGGCTCAAGTGATCCTTCCACTTCAGCCTCCTGGGTACCTGGGACTACAGGTGCATGCCACCAGGCCCGGCTAATTTTTTTGTAGAGATGGCGTTTTGCCATGTTGCCCAGGTTGGTCTCAAACTCCTGGCCTCAAGCAATCCACCCACCTCAGCCTCCCAAAGTGCTGGGATTACAGGTTAAGCTACTGTGCTCAGCTTGATAAGGGCTATTTGAATAAAGCTTGCTTTGTACAGATTCATTTCAGCATCGACTCCTCATCTCCAGTGATTATAATGTTCTTCACTTCCTGTTATTAGAAGGGCACCTTTCGGCTGGGCGCGGTGGCTCACGCCTGTAATCCCAGCACTTTGGGAGGCCAAGGCAGGCAGATCACGAGGTCAGGAGATCAAGACCATCCTGGCTAACACGGTGAAACCCCATCTCTACTAAAAATACAAACAATTAGTCGGGCGTGGTGGCGGGTGCCTGAAGTCCCAGCTACTCAGGAGGCTGAGGCAGGAGAATGACGTGAACCCGGGAGGCGGAGCTTGCAGTGAGCCGAGATCGCGCCACTGCACTTGGGCCTGGGCGACAGAGCGACACTCCATCTCAAAAAAAAAAAAAAAAAAAAAAGAAGGGCACCTTTCTCTTGGGAAATTTATGCCCTTCTTTTAGGTAGAAAGTGGGAGGCCAAAGAGCGCTTCCTGCATCTGCTTTGTCTCAATTGCCTTTAGCTTAAAATAATTGATATCTCAAAGTGGCATATTTTGGGTGGCATGTTCTGATTCCCTTCAGGTTCTTAGTTTTCCCCATCCAGCTGGGAACAGTGGCTCATGCTTGTAATCCCAACACTTTGGGAGGCTGAGATCGGCCGATCACTTGAGCCTGGGAGTTTGATACCAGCCTAGGCAACATGGCTAAACCGCATCTCTACAAGAAATACAAAAATTAGCCAGGCATGATGGTTCATGCCTATTTTTCCAGCTACTCGGGAGGCTGAGGCATGAGAATCGCTTGAGCCTTGGAGGCAGAAGTTGCAGGGAGCCGAAATCTCACCACTGCACTCCAGCCTGGGTGACAGAGCGAGACTCTGTCTCAAAAAAAAAAAAAAAAAAAATTCCCTATCCTCATTCTTTCCTAAAGTGGCAAGAATAGAGGTGGGACACCCCAGTCCCTGCCTACAGACTTCCTCAGTGTAGCAGATTCTTCACAGCATGTCTGTGGAGCCATGAACAGAAGACGTAAGACTCCTCTCTTTCTGTGTCCCTTCTGGCCCAGGTGTCAAGGACTCCCTTCCATCCTAGATAAATCTCTCCACCTGGGTTCTGATTCCACTTCCTCCTGCCTTTTTGAGGACCTGGCTTCTTCTATTTTCTCTTCTGTTATCTTAAATCCTGTTTCTGCTACATTTTCTGCCTAAGAATATAAATGACCTATCAACCTTTTTTTTTTTTTTTCTTGAGACAGAGTTTCACTCTTGTCACCCATGCTGGAGTTCAGTGGCGAAGCTCCTGGGAAGCTCCACTTCCCAGGTTCAAGTGATTCTCCTGCCTCAGCCTCCTAAGTAGCTGGGATTACAGGCGTGCACCACCACACCTGGCTAATTTTTGTATTTTTAGTAGAGACAGGGTTTCATCACGTTGGCCAGGCTGGTCTCGAACTCCTGACCTCAGGTGAGCCACTGCCTTGGCCTCCCAAAGTGCTGGGATTACAGGTGTGAGCCACTGCGCCTGGCCTATCAACCCTATTTTTGACAATGACAATAATGAGGATGGACTATATGGCCCTCCTGTAGGTATAGCCCTTCCTTTCTCCCTGCCTTTCAAAAAGCAGAAGACACATTCTCACGTCCCTTTCACTCTTGGCTCCTGTTTTCCTCACGCCAAGAAGCTGCTCTGGATTAGCATGAGAATAAGGTCTTGGGGGCCTTGGAAACTTCCACCTCCACTGGATCAGCCTTCTCAACGGCTCCAAGGCTGACACTTGCTGCCTTCATGTACCCACATCCCCTGGAGGCCATGGCACCACTCTCCTGATTGCCATCCTCCTTTTGAGCTCTCCCTAATCATCCTTCCTCCCCAGGATTCTGCCCACCTCCTCATCCAGCTTGCTCTATTCTCCTGGCTTTGGAGCCAACCTTTGGGTTGGCCACATTGCAGATCTAGCTCCAAGGGAGAGATCTAGAAGGTCAATCTCTCCCTTGGCCTTCAGCCTGTTAGAAATGTTGGTTTTTCAGTGCTGTAAAGAAATAGCACTTGAACATAAATTTAATTTCTTCAACAAGGCCATTTTTACTTTTTGCAGAAAGGATACACTCGCCAGCACTTTTGCCACGAGAGTACACTGAACAAAGGAGACAGGGTCATCTATAACCTGACGCGTCCGCCTTCCTGCTGTGTCTGGTTTTTATTGGCTGGAACGGGACCTCACATTTTGTATTTGTCCTGATTGGCTAGTAACTTAGAACTTTTTAAAAGAGGCAAAGGCAGAGGAGAACAAAGGAAGGAGGAAGTAACTTGTGGAATGCTGAGAAAGGTAAAAACACCTTCAAATAAGGAAGAGGAACAGGCTATGACCTAATGCTTGCTTGGACCAGTATAAGCATGCCGGGGCAAATATTTAGGCTAAATTGTGGGAGCTAAAAACATAAAGTACATTGATTTCTTTATTACGGCTAGCAGATATTTAAGATGTTAGCACAGGTCTTTGAATAAATTTTGCTTCTAAGAGAAGTTACTATTTATTCCTAATTAGATGGGAAGGAAAGTCTTTGAAGAAGAACCTCTACTTTACTTTTTACAAGCCCTACCCAGCAGTCCTATTTTTCTCTTCTCAGATATCATTCCCTTCAGTGGCTACTTGAAGACGTCATTCTGCCTAAGATCCCTAAACTGCTCCCCCTTATTCTTAGTGGGCCATATCAGAGGGAAATGTCACCTGCCTGCCTGTGATACTCTCCCAAAGCTAACTGAGCTCACACATCTTTGCCTGCTTTTCACGTGGCCAAAGCCAGTGCCCCACCTGTGAACTGATCTTTTGTTCACTTGAGGCCACATGAAACTTGAAACATGAATTGTTGCCCAATTTCCTGCAGGATGTTCCCGGGCCCACTCCAGTGGGGTTTGGAAGCTGCCCCAGTTTAGGAAACAGATTTCTTTTCTTTTTTTTTTGCTTTTTGAGACAGAGTCTCAATCTGTCACCCAGGCTCGAGTGCAATGGCGTGATCTCGGCTCACTGCAACCTCCACTTCCCGGGTTCAAGCAATTATCCTGCCTCAGCCTCCCGAGTAGCTGGGATTACAGGTGTCTGCCACCACTCCCAGCTAATTTTTGTATTTTTTAGTAGAGACAGGATTTTGCCATGTTGACCAGACTGGTCTCGAACTCCTGACCTCAGGCGATCCGCCTGCCTCAGCCTCCCATAGTGCTGGGATTACAGGCGTGAGCCACCATGCCCAGCCAGGAAATAGATTTCTTAACTCTCAGATCTCCATTAAATTTGCATGTCTAGACCTGTATTTGCAGTCTAGTTATATTTGCACAGTAACAAGTACTGGAGCAGTGCCCTCTCTGATGGAAAGTAGCTCTTGCTGATTGAGTCCCTACTACATGCCAGGTCTTGTGCCCGATGCTTTGCCTTTAGTGTCCCACGGAACATTTAGACTGTATTTACGAGGTCAGAAATGGTAAGTGTCTCACTGGAAGGCACGCCGCTAGAGAGTTTCAGAGCCTGGAAGTCAATCCATGTCTGATCCAAACCCTTACTCTGTTCCCTATCCCAGCTGCCTTAAGGCTCATTTTAATCGTGTTGTCAACTTTCTAGCTCCCAAAGCGCACAGGAGAGACCTCAGGAGGTGGCTGGAGAGATAGAGCAACACTATTCAACTTGAACAGAATAAGACATATATGTTACTTTAAGATTTTCCAGTAGCCATATTAAAAAAGTATAAAGAAACAGGTGCTGGGCGCGGTGGCTCAGGCCTGTAATCCCAGCACTTTGGGAGGCCAAGGCAGGCGGATCACGAGGTCTGGAGATCGAGACCATCCTGGCTAACACGGGCAAACCCTGTCTCTACTAAAAAAAATACAAAAAATTAGCCGGGTGAGGTGGTGGGCACTTGTAGTCCCAGCTACTCAGGAGACTGAGGCAGGAGAATGGCGTGAACCCAGGAGGTGGAGCTTGCAGTGAGCAGAGATCATGCCACTGCACTCCAGCCTGGGTGACAGAGTGAGACTCAGTCTCAAAAAAAAAAAAAAAAAAGAAACAGGTGAAGTTAATTTTATTAATATAATTTATTTATCCAAATGTATTTCAAATATTATCATTTCAACATGTTTTATTTTATTTTATTTTATTTTATTTTTATTTTTGAAACAGAGTTTCACTGTTGTCGCCCAAGCTGGAGTGCAGTGGTGCGGTCTTGGTTCACCGCAAACTCCGCCTCCCGGGTTCAAGCGATTCTCCTCCATCAGCCTCCCGAGTAGCTGGGATTGCAGGAGCCTGTCACCATCCCCGGCTAATTTTTTGTATTTTCAGTAGAGACGGGGTTTTACCACGTTGGCCAGGCTGCTCTCGAACTCCTGACCTCAAGTGATCCACCTGCCTCAGCCTCCCAAAGTGTTGGGATTACAGGTATGAGCCACTGCGCCTGGCCACATGTACTTCTTTTTTTTTAAGACAGGTTTTGTTCTGTCACCCAGGCTGGAGTGCAGTGGCACAATCATAGCTCACTGCAGTCTCGACCTCCTGGGCTCAAGTGAGTCTCCTGCCTCAGCCTCCCAAGTAGCTGGGACTACAGGCCTACAGGCATGTGACACCACACCCAGCTAACTCTACTTTTTTTTTTTTTTTTGAGACAGAGTCTCACTTCGTCACCAGGCTGGAGTGCAGTGGCATGATCTCGACTCACTGCAACCTCCACCTCTGGGGTTCAAGTGATTCTTGCGCCTCAGCCTCCTGAGTAGCTGCGACTACAGGCGCCCGCCACCACACCCAGCTAATTTTTGTATTCTTAGTAGAGATGGGGTTTCACCATGTTGGCCATCTCCTGACCTCGTGATCTGCCCGCCTTGGCCTCCCAAAGTGCTGGAATTATAGGAATAAGCCACTGCACCCGGCCTAATTTTATATTTAAAGTTAGCAACAGAGCTGAGGGGGGCAGACTGATGGATCCACTTCTTCCTCATAATCTCCATCACTCCTCTTGGGATATGCACGGCTATCATTTTCTCATGTTTATGTTAAATGTGGCAAAACAGCTTCAAGCTCCTATCCAATATGTCCCCAAATTCTTTTTTTTTTTTTTTTGAGATGGAGTCTCGCTCTGTCACCAGGCTGGAGTGCAGTGGTGCAATCTCAGTTCACTGCAACCTCTGCCTCCCAGGTTCAAGCAATTCTCCTGCCTCAGCCTCCCAAGTATCTGGGATTACAGGCACCTGCCACCACGCCCAGCTAACTTTTGTATTTTTAGTAGAGACGGGGTTTCACCATGTTGGCCAGGATGGTCTTGATCTCCTGACCTCATGATCTGCCCACCTCAGCCTCCCAAAGTAATGGGATTACAGGCATGAACCACCGCGCACATCCCGCAAATTCTTATTATATAGAAACTGTGGCATTGTCACTGTTGGCAACTAATCTAAGAAAAATTGTAAACATTGTGCCGGCCAAACAAAATATGCCTGCAGGCCACCAGTCTGCAGCCTGATGACAGCCTACTTCTAGTTGTCCAACTTGTAGTAAGGATATTCACTTCCACCCATTGTTTGATCTAACCTCTCTCCTGGCTTCATTCTAATCAAGCCACATTTATTTTCCTGAACCTTTCTTTTTTTCTTTTTTCTTTTTTTTTTTAATTGAGACAGAGTTTCGTTCTTGTTGCCCAAGCTGGAGTGCAATGGCGCGATCTTGGCTCTCCACAACCTCCACCTCCTGGGTTCAAGCAATTCTCCTGCCTCAGCCTCCCGAGTAGCTGGGATTACAGGCATGCACTACCACGCCCAGCTAATTTTGTATTTTTAGTAGAAACGGGGTTTCTCCATGTTGGTCAGGCTGGTCTTGAACTACCTACCTCAGGCGATCCGCCTGCCTTGGCCTCCCAAAGTGCTGGGACTACAGGCATGAGTCACCATGCCCAGCTGAACCTTTCCTTTTCAAAGCCTCTATTGGCCGGGCACGGTGGCTCTCTCCTGTAATCTCAGCACTTTGGGAGGCCGAGGTGGTGGATCAGCTGAGGTCAGGAGTTCGAGACCAGCCTGGCCAACATGGTGAAACCCCGTTTCTACTAAAAGTACAAAAATTAGTCAGGCGTGGTGGCAGGCGGCTGCAGTCCCAGCTACTCAGGAGGCTGAGGCAGGAGAATCGCTTGAACCTTGGTGCAGAGGTTGCAGTGAGCCGAGATCACGCCACTGCACTCCAGCCTGGGTGACAGAGAGACTCTCAAAAAAAAAAAAAAAGAAAAGCCTCTATCTTGGCCAGGCATGGTAGCCCCCACCTGTAATCCCAGCTCTTTAGGAGGCCAAGGTGGGAGGATGGCTTGAGCCCAGGAGTTGGAGACCAGCCTGGGCAACACAGGGAGACCCTGTCCCTACAAAAAAATATAAAAATTTAGCCAGAACGTGGTGGCATGCACCTATAGTCCCAGCTACTCCAGAGGCTAAGGTGGGAGGATGGCTTGAGCCTGGGAGGCTGAGGCTGCAACTTTGTCTCAGAAAAAGCCTCTAACCTTAACATGTTATGTAATTAAGGGTTAAGCCACTTGAAGTGCTTTTTTTTTTTTTAACGGAGTTTTGCTCTCCTTGCCCAGGCTGGAGTGCAATGGTGCAATCTCGGCTCACCGCAACCTCTGCCTCCCAGGTTCAAGTGATTCTCCTGCCTCAGCCTCCCGAGTAGCTGGGATTACAGGCATGCACCACCACGCCTGGCTAATTCTGTATTTTTAGTAGAGATGGGGTTTCTCCATGTTGGTCAGGCTGGTCTTGAACTCCTGACCTCAGGTGATCTGACCACCTCGGCCTCCCAAAGTGTTGGGATTACAGGTGTGAGCCACTGTGCCCAGCCAATTGTCCCATTTTTTAATGTCGCTGGATACCTTATCATGGGTACACTTCTTGCTCTCTGTAATGGGTTGACTAGTGGTTACAAAAAAGATATGGCTATGCTTCAGCCCCCAGAGCCTTTGAATATGACCTTATTTGGAAAAAGAGTCTTTACAAATATAATAATAATTTTTTCTTGAGACAGGGTCCCTCTCTGTCACCCAGGCTGGAGTGCAGTGGCAAGATCACAGCTCACTGCAGGTTTGACCTCCTAGGCTCAAGTGATCCTCCCACCTCAGCCTCCAAGTAGCTGGGACTACAGGTATGCATCACCACACCTAGCCAATTTTTAAATTTTTTTGTAGAGATTGGATCTCACTATGTTGCCCAGGTTGATCTCCAACTCCTGGGCTCAAATGATCCTCCCACCTCAGCCTCCAAGAGTTCTGGGATTACAGACATAAGCCACTGCACCTAGCTGCAAATATAACTAATGTAAAGATCTTGAGATGAGATCATTCTGGGGTGAATTATCCAGGATTACCTGGGAGGGCCCTAAATCCAGGTGACATGAATCTTCGTAAGAGTCAGAAGAGTAGAAAAGACATCAGAGGAGAAATCTGTGTGAAGATGGAAACAGAGACTGACGAGAGTGATGCAGCCACAAGCCAAGGAATGTCTGGAGCCACCAGAAGCTGGGAGAAGCAAGGAAGAATTCTCCCCTAGAACCTCTGGAGGGAACACAGCCCTGCTGTCACCTTGATTTTGGGCTTCTGACCTCTGGAACTGTGAGAGAATAATGGAAAAGCCATATTAACTTGTGGCAATTTATTACAGAAGCCATAAGAATGAACATACTCCCCCTGATATGGCCAGCTCTTTAAAGACAGAGTCAGTGAGTCTTAACTCTTTGTATGGGGTCTTTCCTTTATCTGGAGAAAAGTATCTGGTGCAGAGAAAAGAATGCCAAAAGTTGAGTCAAATTTCCCAGGTTTTATTTTATTTGTTCATATATATATATATATATATATATATATATATATATATATGTATATTTATTTATTTATTTATTTTTGAGACAGAGTCTCACTGTGTCACCCAGGCTGGAGTGCAGTGGTGCCATCTCTGCTCACTGCAACCTCTGCCTCCTGGGTTCAAGTGATTCTCCTGCCTCAGCTTCCTGAGTAGCTGGGATTACAGGTGCCCACCACCAGGTCCAGTTAATTTTTGTGTTATTATTAGAGATGGGGTTTCACCATGTTGGCCAGGCTGGTCTTGAACTCCTGACCTCAGGTTATCTGCCCACCTTGGCCTCCCACAGTGCTGGGATTATAGGTGTGAGCCACCGTGGCTAGCTTAAAATGATAATATCTTTTATTCTTCTGTTTTAGGCACTGTTCTAAGCACTTTTAAGGGTATTAACTAATTTCATCTTAAATATAATGGCATGAGATAGACTTTATTATTATAATAATTTTATAACTTGGGAAACAGCATCAAAAAGAAGTTTAGTAATATTTTGTCCAAGGTCATTCAGCTGATAAGTGGCAGGCATTTGCTCACACAAACTCTGGGCCAGGCCTTATGATACATGTTGGGTACAAAATTGAATGAAACCTGTCTCCTGCCTCCAAGAACCCACTAAAAAGTACATGAAAACTGTTAATGCAATGTCTTAAGATTAATAATATGTTTCAGCTACAAAAAACCATCCGCTCATTCTAGTGGTATGGCATCTTAATAATCCTAAGGGAATGTTTTCTATTATTTCATTGGGAATTATTTTTAAACAAAAATGACAGATGCAGATGTTGATAAAAGTTAAATGCTTTAGAAACGTCAATTAAGGCACGTGCTTAAAAGCACCCATAGGATTTGGTAGCTAGGAGCTCACCAGTGGCATTCACTGGAGCTGGAAACAGGCAGAGGCAATGACAATAGGGTTTTGGAGGGAGATTGAGGTGCTGTCCATGGTTCTGAACCATTCTAGACTGGTACTATCAACTATATCAAGAACCTGTGTGTGGGGTTGGGGGGTGGGGGTGTGGAGGTTTTTTTTTTTTTTTTTTTTTTTTTTTTTGAGACAGAGTCTCGCTCTGTCACCTAGGCTGGAGCACGGTGGCATGATCTCGGCTCACTGCAACCTCTGCCTCCTGGCTTCAAGGGATTCTTCTGCCTCAGCCTCCTGAGTGGCTGGGATTACAGGCACCTGTCACCATGCCCGGCTAATTTTTGTATTTTTAGTAGAGACGGGGTTTCACCGTGTTAGCCAGGATGGTCTCAATCTCCTGACCTCGTGATCCGCCCGCCTCGGCCTTCCAAACTGCTGGGATCACAGGCGTGAGCCACCGTGCCCGGCCATTGTTGTTGTTTAAATTCCCAACCCCTCACAAACGAGTATTTTTGTAAAATCCAATAAAAAGTAAAACTGATCGGGGCAGGGGAGTGGGGAGAGCAAGCCTCAGGAAAGGTAACTAATGCATGCAGGGCTTAATACCTAGGGTTAATAGGTGCAGTAAACCACCATGGGAAATGTTTACATATGTAACAAACCTGCATAATCCTGCATATGTATCCCAGAACTTAAGTTTAAAAAAAAATGCCAGCAAGGTGGCTCACACCTGTAATCCCAGCACTTTGGGAGGCCAAGGTGGGCTGATCACTTGAGGTCAAGAGCTCAAGACCAGCCTGGCCAATATGGAGAAACCCTGTCTCCACCAAAAAATACAAAAATTAGTCGGGCATGGTAGCTACTTGGGAGACTGAGACAGGAGAATCGCTTGAACCTGGGAGGTGGAGGGTGCAGTGAGCTGAGCTCATGCCAGTGCACTCCAGCCTGGAGAAAGAGTGAGACCCTGTCTCCAAAAAAAAAAAAAAAAAAAAAAATTAAGTTAAATTAAACTAAAAAAAAAAAAAACCAGATCATGTGCTTGGATGTTATACCAATGTCAAATGTCTATAAGAATTTCCTAAACAAGGCCGGGCGTGGTGGCTCACGCCTATAATCCCAGCACTTTGGGAGGCCGAGGAGGGCGGATCACGAGGTCAGGAGATTGAGACCATCCTGGCTAACACAGTCAAACCCCGTCTCTATTAAAAATACAAAAAATTAGCCGGGCAAGGTGGTGGGCACCTATAGTCCCAGCTACTTGGGAGGCTGAGGCAGGAGAATGGCATGAACCTGGGAGGTGGAGCTTGCAGTGAGCCGAGATCGCACTATTGCACTCCAACCTGGGCGACAGAGCAAGACTCCATCTCAAAAGAAAAAAAAAAAAAAATTCCTAAACAATTACTCCCAATTTGACTCTGTCTCAATTTAAAAAAATAAAAATCCTAAACAATTACTCCCAATCTCCCCTCCCCTCCCCTCCCCTTTTCTTTCTTGAGACAAAGTGCTCATGCTGGAGTGCAGTGGAGCAATCATGGCATACTGCAGGTTCGATCTCCCAGGCTCAGGAGATCCTCCTACCTCAGCCTCCTCAGTAGCTGGGACTACAGGCACATGCCACCATGCCTAGCTAATTTTTTTTTTTTTTTTTCTGTAGAGATGGGATTTTTCTGTGTTGCCCAGGCTGCTCTCAAGCTTCTGGGCTCAAGGAATCTGCCTCAACCTCCTGAAGTGCTGTACTGCAGGCATGAGCCACTGAACCTGGTTCAAATTTCTATACTTACCTTGTTGCAGACCTGTAACAAACTTGAGAGACCAGGGCTGGCCCGCAGATCACACTGTGTATTGCACTGTGCCATGGCAGTGATCCAGTGGTCAGACTGCCCATAGAAATACCCTAAAGGATAAAAAGGAAAAATTCTTAGGGCTTGCAGTGACATGCATGTAGGGAGATAGTGCACCAGTGGCTTCACAGCAATATTGCCAAGCCCATAACCCAGACATTAGGAAGGGTGATGTGGTTTTCCAAGTAGCAAATGTATTGTGCTGATAGAACAATCTGTTTCTGAGCGATGACACATGATATAGTTTGGATATCTGTCCCCTTCAAATCCCATGTTGAAATTTGATCCCCAGTGTTGTAGGTGGGGCCTGGCAGCAGGTGTTTGTATTGTATTTGTATTGTGGGATTGGATCCATAATGAATGGTTTGGTGCCATTCTAGAGAGAGTGAGTGAGTTCTCACTCTTAGTTCGCAGGAGAACTGCTTATTGAAAGAGCCTGGGCCAGGTGTGGTGGCTCACGCCTGTAATCCAAGCACTTTGGGAGGCCAAGGCAGGTGGATCACTTGAGATCAGGAGTTCGAGACCAGCCTGGCTTACATGGTGACGCCCCATCTCTACTAAAAAAAATACAAAAATTAGCTGGGCATGGTGGAGGGAGCCTGTAGTCCCAACTACTCAGGAGGCTGAGTCAGGAGAATAGCTTGAACCTGGGAAGAGGAGATTGCAGTGAGCCAAGATCATGCCATTGCACTTCAGCATGGGCGACAGAGTGAGACTCTGTCTCAAAAATAAATAAAAGTAAATAAATAAATATTTTAAAAAAAGGAGTCTGACAGCTCCTCTTTCTATTGTTTCCTTCCTCTTGCCATGTGATGCCTGCTTTCCTTTCCCTTCCCCTGTGAGTGGAAGCTTCCTGTGGCCCTCACCAGAAACAGTTGCTGGTGCCACGCTTCTTGTGCAGCCTGCAGAACCATGAGCCAAATGGACTTCTTTTCCTTATAAATTACCCAGGCTCAGGCATTCCTTTATGGCAACACAAATGGAATAAGACAACGCGGCTGGGAATGTAAGATAAGAGCAGTGGGTCCACTACTCTGGGATCCTCTCACTTCGGAGTGATCTCATTCTGCACTGGCTGCCAAGACACCGAACTTGGATGCCATCTGTGGCAACACTGGGGAGCTCCATCATTCACTCCA
Organism: Gorilla gorilla gorilla; assembly: GCF_029281585.2. Classification (NCBI taxonomy): domain Eukaryota; kingdom Metazoa; phylum Chordata; class Mammalia; order Primates; family Hominidae; genus Gorilla; species Gorilla gorilla. The sequence goes on from NC_073228.2 coordinate 181,363,646, forward strand.
CCTGTGGCTCCCCCAGGACTCTGGTAGGCTTCTACTAACTGCTGTGCCCCTTCTGAAGGATGCCTCCAACCTCCATTCCTGCCCTCTCATCCACCTGTCTACTTCCTATACACCCCTCAAGACCCACGTCCAGCAGTACTGTCTCAAGTGTTTCATCTCCTGGGCTCCTTGGGCCTTGTAAATCCCTCTATCACAGTGTTAACTGTGTTCAGTTACAATTGTCCATTTACAAGCATGTTCTGCAGGGGCTTATAGCTGGGAGAGATTCTGCCACAAATTCTGTCGCTCCACCAAGCCTCACACAGATCCAGGAACAGCTTGAGTGGGCAGTGGATGTTTAGTGACAGAAAGGGAAGAGAGACAAAGAAAAGAGAAAGGAGAGCATATGGAGGAAAAAGGCAGAAGAGAGGGGGGGAAAGAGATAAGGTGGAAGAAGAAAGAGTGAATGAGAGACAGAGAAAGAAGGAGGAGGAAGGAAGAAAGCAAGGATGAAGGAGGGAGGAGAGAAAAAAGAGGAATGATAAATCATAATTACAGGGAAGCTAAAATCTTTATACTCTACATCTGGATATTCTTGTGATTCCCCCACCATTATTCCCATTAGTCATCTTGAACTGGGGGTAGTCGGGGAGGGGATGCATCAGGGATAGAATGTTCAGGACACAGAGCCAGAGCTTCCATGTGCAGCTCTTCTGCTCTGGTGCTGGGTGGATTCTGTTGGTTTGCTGGTGACCTCCACATCACCCCTGGCACACAACTTCTCTCCCCTCTGAACCACTCATCTTCCTCTCTGGCCTGTGGAAAAACACCTTCTATTCCCTATAAGCCTCTCTACAAAGGGATTTCCTATCAGAGTTCTTTCCCCTGTGCTCTCTGTCCCAGAACACCCAGGCCCTGGAGGGGAGAGGTGGTGCTGAATCCAGGAGCATCAGGAACAGTGTCACGCTAGACCTGGAGCCTCTGGGCCTGCCTCGCCCTCCCACTGGGCTCTACTGCTCACACTGGTCCCCCAGTAGATTCCCCCTGGTGAATTTCCTGAAAGGCCCCATGATCTCTCCCTCTAGTCCATCCCTCCTTAGGCTTCCAGGCAGTTGATCCCACAGATGTGGCATGTGGTGATTTGTGAGATTTTGGTTTTGGTGCACCCATCACCCAAGTAGTACACATTGAACCCAATCTGTAGACTCTTATCCCTCAACCCCCTTCGCACCCTTTCCCCCTGAGTCCCCAGAGTCTATTGTGTCATTCTTATGCCTTTACAGCCTCATAGCTTAGCTCCCAGTTATGAGTGAGAGCATACGACGTTTGGTTTTCCCTTCCTGAGTTACTTCACTTAGAATAATAGTCTCCAGTTCCATCCAGGATGCTGCAAATGCCATTAATTTATTCCTTTTTATGGCTGAGTAGTATTCCATAATATATATATGTGTATATATATATATACCAGTTTATTTATTGATGGTCATTTGGGTTGGTTCCACATTTTTGCAATTGTGAATTGTGCTGCTATAAACATGTGTGTGCAAGTATCTTTTTCGTAGAATGACCTCTTTTCCTCTAGGTAGATACCCAGTAGTGGGATTTCTGGATCAAATGGTGGTTCTACTTTTAGTTCTTTAAGGAATCTCCACACTGTCTTCCACAGTGGCTGTACTAGTTTACATCCCCACCAGCAGTGTAGAAATGTTCCCTGTTCACTCCATCCACACCAACACCTATTATTTTTTGATTTTTTGATGGTGGCCATCCTTGCAGGAGTAAGGTGGTATTGCATTGTGGTTTTGATTTGCATTTCCCTGATCATTAGTGATGTTGAGCATTTTAAGAAAGCATGCATGAAAGGGCAAACATTTACATGACCCTAGTGATGACCATTAGGTTTTATCGTGGTCAGCAGCTATGGGGTGTGTTGGGTTTTGAATTAGTGGGATGAGGAATGAGTGAATTATATCAGAGGCAACTACATGGGGACGGGAAGTTTTAACTAGGCCAAAGGTGAAAGGGTATGGCTGGGCTTCAGACAACTTATGCCAGACCCAAAAATAGATGCAGAGACAGCAACTATACACATTTATGGCATCTGGTGTTGGTATTTTCACAAATTGTGTTCAATTTATGAAAATTCACTGAGAGGTAAACATTTAGCTTATGCACTTTTCTGTCTTTTTTTTATGCTTCAGTAAAACATTTACAAAGCAGCTTCCTCTCCCACAATAACTCCCCAAACCCCTGTTCCTCTTTTATATAAGCAAGCGTAGTTACCAATTTCTTACTGATAACCAGATAACCATTCTTTTTTCATGGTGATATAATATTTAATTATAGAAGTGTGCCATAATTTATTTTATTTTTTTGAGACAGAGTGTCACTCTGTTGCCAAGGCTGGAGTGCAGTGGCATGATCTCAGCTCACTGCAACCCCTGCCTCCCGGGTTCAAGTGATTCTCCTGCCTCAGGCTCCCGAGTAGCTGGGATTACAGGTGTGTGTTATCATGCCTGGCTAATTTTTGTATTTTTAGTAGCAACGGGGCTTTACCATGTTGGCCAGGCTGGTCTCAAACTCCTGACTTCAGGTGATCCATCTACCTTGGCCTCCCAAAGTGTTGGGATTACAGGTGTGAGCCACTGCACCTGGTCCATAATTTCTTTCAATTTTTATTAATTAATTTATTTATTGAGACAGGTCTGACTGTCACCCAGGCTAGAGTACAGTGGCACAATCACAGCTCACTGCAGCCTTGACCTCCTGGGCTCAAGCAATCCTCCCACTTCAGCCTCCTAAGTAGCTGGGACTACAGGAATGTGCCACCACGCCTGGCTAAGTAGTTGGGACTACAGGTGCGAGCCACAACACCTGGCTAATTTTTGTATTTTTTTGTAGAGACAGGGTTTCACCATGTTGCCCAGTCTGGTTGTGAACTCCTGAGCTCAAGCAGCTCTCCTGCTTCAGCCTTCCAAAGTGCTGGGATTACATGTGTGAGCCACCACGCCCGGCCTATTTTTAAAATTCCTTATTAGTGGAATAGATATAAATCAAATTTATTAAAGTAGCTGCATCTGGAAAGGGATGGAGGGAATAAGGATTTAATTTTATTTGTAATAATTTTGTTCTTTAAAACATATCTGATAGTTCAGGACTTCTGCTTCTGAGAAGATGATATAGACATACTTTTCTCCATTCCTCTGGCTAGGTACAACCAAAATCCTAACTAAAAGAGGAGTCTCAAATCAATAATCTAAACTACTTCTGGCCGGGTGCAGTGGCTCATGCCTATAATCTCAGCACTTTGGGAGGCTGAAGAGGGCAGATCACCTGAGGTCAGGGGTTCGAGACCAGCCTGGGCAACATGGTGAAACCCCATCTCTACTAAAAATACAAAAATTAGCAGAGCGTGGTGACACATGCCTGTAATCCCAGCTACTTGGGAGGGTGAGGCAGGAGAATCGCTTGAACCTGGGAGGTGGAGGCTGTGATGAGCCGAGATCTTGCTACTGTACTCCATCCTGGGTGACAGACTGAGACCTTGTCTCAAAAATCAAAACAAAACAAAACAACAAAAAAACCCCACAAACTCCTACTTCAAGTCACTAGAAAAAGAACAAACTAAATCCAAAGCAAGCAGAAGAGGAAAAAATAACAAGCAGAAACCAATGAAATTGAAAACAGAAAAGCAACAGAGAAAATCAATGACACAAAAAGCTGATTCTTTGAAAAGACTGATAAAATTGACAAACCTCTTACAAGACTGATACAGAAAAAAGAAGACATAAGTCACCAGTATCAGTAATGAAACAGGTGACATCAGTACAGACCCTGCCCACATCAGAAGGATCATAAGAGAGTAATTCCACGGACAACTTTACATACATATGTGGGGGTGTGTGCTGCAGACCTCAACTCAACGACAGATGAATAATGTACACTGACACAGATATTCTGCTTGTCAGTCAGGCCGATTGTCCAGGCCCCCTACAGACTCCCAGGAGAGTGCTGTACAGTTGCAACGTGGCCCCGACTCCCCGCCTCCTACTCACTGGCCTTCTCGTCATTTACTTAGCACACGTTAAACACAGCAAAAGTCTCAAGTCAACACCATTAGAGGGTAATCAACCTGGTCGCCTTCCCCTGCCTCCCCCACAGCGCCATCCTGCCCGCAAATGATTAAAGGTTACTTTTAGAACCACATAAGTAAACAAGCTATTTAGATAGACTCCTCTACATTTCTATGTTAATTACCCTTGCTATGGCTCAAAGAGAATTAGGCCGCTTTCAGCCAAACCATCTGAAGCTAAGCAAAAACCGTTTGGCCTTCCAAGGTTTGTGTTTTATTGTATAATTTTCCCCACCATCCTGACTGAACCTCTACATACATAAATTAAATAGATCAATTACTCAAAAAGCACACACTATCACAACTTACCAGTGTGAAATAGATACTTTGAATAGCCCTATAGCTATTAAGGAAATTTAATTCATAATTAAAACACTCCCCGAAAGGAAATTTCAAGGCCCAGATGATTACACTGGAGCATTCTACCACACTTTTTTTTTTTTTTTTGAGATGAAGTTTCGCTCTTGTTGCCCAGGCTAGAATGCAAAGGTGCCTTCTCAGCTCACCAAACCTCTGCTTCCCAGGTTCAAGTAATTCTCCTGCCTCAGCTTCCCGAGTAGCTGGGATTATAGGCATGTGCCACCACACCGGCTAATTTTGTATTTTTAGTAGAAACAGGGTTTCTCCATGTTGGTGAGGCAGGTCTCGAACTCCTGACCTCAGGTGATCTGCCCACCTCGGCCTCCCAAAGTGCTGGGATTACAGGCGTGAGCCACTGCACCTGGCCTCTACCACACTTTTCAGATGAAATTGACATCAATTCGGCCAGGCACGGTGGCTCACGCCTGTAATCCCAGCACTTTGGGAGGCCGAGGCGGGTGGATCACGAGGTCAGGAGATCGAGACCATCCTGGCTAACATGGTGAAACCTCATCTCGATTAAAAATACAAAAAAAAAAAAAAAAATAGCCAGGCGTGGTGGCGGGTGCCTGTAGTCCCAGCCACTCGGGAGGCTGAGGCAGGAGAATGGCGTGAACCCAGGAGGCGGAGCTTGCAGTGAGCGAGGTCACGCCACTGGACTCCAGCCTGGGCAACAGAGCAAGACTCATCTCAAAAAAAAAAAAAAAAAAGAAAGAAAGAAATTGACATCAATTCTACATAATTTCTTCCAGAAAATAGAAGAGGAGGAAATACTTCTCAATTCATTTTATGAAGCTAGTAACAAATACCCTGATACCAAAGCCAGACAGAAACAGTGTAACAAAAGAAAACTGAAGACTAATAGCATTTAGATAAAAGAATCCTTAATATATTAGCATAGTTCTTACCATAACAAATTCAGCTATATATAAAAAGTATTATATACCATGACCTGGGTGGGCATTTATTCTAGGGATGAAAGACTATTTCAATATTCAAAGATTAATCACTGTAATCCACCATATTGACAGCCTAAGGAAGAAAAATCACACAATCATATCAATGCAAAAAAAAAAAAAAAAAAGGAGCATTTGACTAAATTCAACATGCATTCATGGCAAAAAAAAAAAAAAAACTCTTAAAAAATGGGGATAGAGAGAAAATTCCTCAACTTGGAAAAAAAGCATTTATAAAAAAGCTACAGCTCACTTTTTTTTTTTTTTTTTGAAACAGAATTTCATTCTGTCGCCCAAGCTGGAGTGCAGTGGTGCGATCATGGCTCACTGCAGCCTTGACCTTCTGGGCTCAAGTAATCCACCCACCTCAGCCTCCCAAGTAGCTGAGATCACAGGCATGTGCCATGATGCCTAGTTTTTTGTATTTTTAGTAGAGACGGGTTTTCGCCATGTTGCCTAGGCTCATCTCGAACTCCTGACCTCAAGTGATGGGCCCACCTTGGCCTCCCAAAGTGTTGAGATCATAGGCATGAGCCACCGTGCCCGACCTCACATTATTCTTAATGGTGAAAATCTGAAGGCTTTCCTCCTAAGATTAGCATTAAGGCAGGGAGGTCTGCTCTCACCACTGCTATTCAACATAGTACTGGAAGTTATAGCTATAGTTGCAGTGCAGGAAAAAGGAAATAAAGGCATATAGATTAGAAAGGAAGACATAGGGCCAGATGCGGTGGCTCATGCCTGTAACCCTGGCCCTTTGGGAGACCAAGGCAGGAGGATCACTTGAGGCTAGGAATTTGAGACCAGCCTGGGCAACATAGAGAGACTCCATCTCTGGTTAAAAAAAAAAAAAATTACCTGGGCGTGGTGGCATGCTCCTCTAACAGCGGAGACTCAGGAGGCTGTGGCAGGAGGATCCCTTGAGCCCAGGAGTTTGAGCTGGAGTTGGAGCTATGATGGCGCCACTGCATTCCAGCCTGTGTGACAGAGTGAGACCCTGTGTTCCACAAAATGGCCTTACATGCAAAACGACCTCCAAATGCTAAAAGAGCCAGGGAATGAAAGAAGGAGGCACACAAATCCAGTTTGTTGGTATTGGGTGATTTACTGGGGAACATACAAGCATGGTTGTGGGAAGCTGCAAAACAGGTAGCTCTCCACAATGACTCCCCAGACCCAGGGCTTATATGTCACCGTGTGTCCACCATTGGTGGGTTCTTGGTCTCACTGACTTCAAGAATGAAACCGCGGACCCTCACAGTGAGTGTTACAGCTCTTAAGGTGGCACGTCTGGAGTTTGTTCCTTCTGATGTTCGGATGTGTTCGGAGTTTCTTCCTTCTGGTGGGTTCGTGGTCTCGCTGGCTCAGGAGTGAAGCTGCAGACCTTCGCAGTGAGTGTTACAGCTCTTAAGGCGGCGCGTCTGGAGTTGTTCGTTCCTTCCGGTGGGCTCATGGTCTCGCTGGCTTCAGGAGTGAATCTGCAGACCTTCGCGGTGAGTGTTACAGCTCATAAAAGCAGTGTGGACCCAAAGAGTGAGCAGCAGCAAGATTTATTGCAAAGAGCAAAAGAACAAAGCTTCCACAGTGTGGAAGGGGACCCCAGCAGGTTGCCAAGGCTGGCTCGGGCAGCCTGCTTTTATTCCCTGATCTGGCCCCCACCCACATCCTGCTGATTGGTAGAGCCCAGTGGTCTGTTGTGACAGGGCGCTGATTGGTGCGTTTACAATCCCTGAGCTAGACACAAAGGTTCTCCACCTCCCCACCAGATTAGCTAGATACAGAGTGTCCACACAAAGGTTCTCCAAGGCCCCAGCAGAGCAGCTAGATACAGAGTGTCCATTGGTGCATTTACAAACCCTGAGCTAGACACAGGGTGCTGATTGGTGTGTTTACAAACCTTGAGCTAGATACAAGAGTGCCGATTGGTGTATTTACAATCCCTGAGGTAGACATGAAGGTTCTCCAGGTCCCCACCAGACTCAGGAGCCCAGCTGGCTTCACCCAGTGGATCCCGCATGGGGGCTGCAGGTGGAGCTGCCTGCCAGTCCCGCTTCCTGCGCCCACACTCCTCAGCCCTTGGGTGGTCAATGGGACTGGGCGCTGTGGAGCAGGGGGCGGCGCTCATCGGGGAGGCTCGGGCGGCACAGGAGCCCATGGAGGGGGTGGGAGGCTCAAGCATGGCGGGCTGCAGGTCCCGAGCCCTGCCGCGCGGGAAGGCAGCTAAGGCCCGGCGAGAAATCGAGAGCAGCGCCGGTGGGCTGGCACTGCTGGGGGACCCAGTACACCCTCCGCAGCCGCTGGCCCGGGTGCTAAGCCCTCATTGCCCGGGGCCAGCAGGGCCGGCCGGCTGCTCCGAGTGCGGGGCCGCCAAGCCCACGCCTACCCGGAACTCCAGCTGGCCCGGAAGCGCCGCACGCAGCCCCTGTTCCGGCTCGCGCCTCTCCCTCCACACCTCCCTGCAAGCTGAGGGAGCCGGCTCCGGCCTTGGCCAGCCTAGAAAGGGGCTCCCACAGTGCAGCGGTGGGCTGAAGGGCTCCTCAAGTGCCGCCAAAGTGGGAGCCCAGGCAGAGGAGGCACTGAGAGCGAGCGAGGGCTGTGAGGACTGCCAGCACGCTGTCACCTGTCAATAGGAAAAGACGGTATGTGCTCCAGGGAGGCAATGGGAGGCAACCCTCCAGAACAGGCAAGAATGCTATATGCATAATCGCCTATTATTTGTGTGATAACATGTTGACATGTAAACTAGGGACACTAAGGACAGTAAATAAAGTAGGAATCAGGAGGCATTCCTGGGACTGGGACTAATCAAAAATCAACATGGCAGGTTAGCATCCAAGATGGAGTCACTTTTGTCTCCACACCCTGTGTCTAAGAAAAAAAAAAAAAGAGAAAAGAAAGGAGAAGAAAGGAGGAAATAACTGTCTCTATTTGCATATGCCATGATTATCTACATTGAAAATCTCAAAAAATCTACAGAATATTCCTAGAACTAATAAATGAGTTTAACAAGTTTGCAGGATATAAGGCAAAGAAAAAAGCCAATTGTATATCTATATACTAGCAATTCACACATGAACACAGCAATTTGAAGTACAATACTATTTACAATAACCCTAAAAGGTAAAATATGTAGGTATAAATCTAGCAAAAATGTACTAGACATATATGCTAAAAACTACAAGAAAGCAGGCCAGGCTTGGTGGCTCACGCCTGTAATCCCAGCACTTTGGGAGGCCGAGGAGGGCGGATCAGGAGGTCAGGAGATCGAGACCATCCTGGCTAACATGGTGAAACCCTGTCTCTACTAAAAATAGAAAAAATTAGCCGGGCATGGTGGTGGGCGCCTGTAGTCCCAGCTACTCAGGAGGCTGAGGCAGGAGAATGGTGTGAACCCAGGAGGCGGAGCTTGCAGTGAGCCGAGATCAAGCCACTGCACTCCAGCGTGGGCAACAATAGCTAAACTCCATCTAGAAGGAAGGAAGGGAGGGAGGGAAGGGACCCAAATTAAGGCAATGACATTTTAAAAAGTGTAAACATGGAGAGAGATTGAATGCCTTCTCTCTAAGATCAGGAAGAAAGCAAGATGTCTACTTTCACCACTCTTATTCAACATAGTATCAGAAGTTCTAGCAACTGTAATGAGACTAGAAAAAAAGAAATAAAAGACATGCAGATTGGAAAGAAAAAAAGAAAACTGTCCTTATTTGTAGATAACATGATTTTCTATACAAAAATCCCAGGGAATCTACAAAAATCCCCTAGAACTAATAAAGGAGTTAAGCAAGTTTGCAGTATACAAGAGAAACACACATAAATTAATCACGTTTCTATATAAATATAATAATAAACATGAGGAAACCAAAATTAAAAACACAACACCATTTACAATCACTCTGGAAAAAAAAGAATTACTTAGGTAAAATCTTAACAAAACATATATCTGTGTGCTGAAAATTATAAAATTCTGATAAAAGATATAGCAGAAGATTCAAATAAATGCAGAGACATACCATGCTCATGGAGTGGAACATTTAACATGGTAAAAATGGAAATTATTTCCAAATTGGTATACAGGTTTAACACAATTTCTTTTTTTTTTTTTTTTTTTGACTTGGGGTCTTGCTCTGTGTGCAGTGGCACAATTGTAGCTCATTGCAGCCTTGAACTCCTGGGATCAAGGAATCCTCCCACCTCAGTCTGCCAGTTAACTGAGACTACAGGCATGCACTCTCATGACCAGTTAATTTTTTTTTTGGCAGGGGTAGAGATGAGATCTTGCTTTGCTGCCCAGGCCTGCTTCAAGCAGTCCTCCTGCCTTGAACTCCCAAAGTGCTGAGATTACAGGTGTCAGCCACCACAACCAGCTGATCTTTAAAATTTGTTGTACAGACGGGATCTTGCTATTTGCCCAGGCTGGTCTTGAACTCCTAGCCTCAAGTAATCCTCTGGCCTTGGCTTCCCAAAGCTCTGAGATTACAGGCCATGAGCCAGCATGCCTGGCCAGTTTAACACAATTTCTATCAAAGCTCCACCAGCATAATTAAAACATTTTAGAAAATTAGAGATAAGGGGCCAAGCATGGTGGCTCATGCCTGTAATCCCAGCAGTTTGGGAGGCCGAGGATGGTGAATCACTTGAGGTCAGGAGCAAGTCAGCCTCCTGAAAACCAGCCTGGCCAACATGGTGAAACCCCATCTGTAATAAAAATACAAAAATTAGCCAGGCGTGGTGGCACACACCTATAGTCCCAGCTATTTGGGAGGCTGAGGCAGGAGAATCACGTGAACCTGGGAGGCGGAGGTTGCAGTGAGCTGAGATTGCTCCACTGTACTCCAGCCTGGGCAACAGAGCAAGACTCCATCTCAAAAAATGAAATGAGGCTGGGTGCAGTGGCTCATGCCTGTAATCCCAGCACTTTGGGAGGCCGAGGTGGGTGGATCACGAGGTCAGGAGATCAAGACCAGCCTGGCTAACACGGTGAAACCCCGTCTCTACTAAAAATAGTTGTAGTCCCAGCTACTTGGGAGGCTGAGGCAGGAGAATGGCGTGAACCTGGGAGGCGGAGCTTGCAGTGAGCTGAGATCGCGCCACTGCACTCCAGCCTGGGCGACAGAGCGAGACTCCGTCTCAGAAAAAAAAAAAAAAAAAAGAAATACAATAAAATTAAATAAAATTAGTGATAGGGTCTCACTATGTTGCCCAGGCTGGAAAAAACTGGGTGTTCACAGGTGCAATCACAGTGCATTATAGCCTCGAACTCCTGGGCTCAAGTGATCCTTCCACTTCAGCCTCTCAAGCAGCTGGGACAACAGGCATACTACTACACCTGGCCATAACTAAAACTTTTTTGAAAAGGAAGAATAAAGTGGGAGAAATCATCCTGCACAATGTCAAGACATTATATAGTTACAGTAATCAAGACCGTGTGCTATTGGTAGAAGGATAGACACATAGATAATGGGATAGAATAGAGAACCCAGAAACAGACCCACATAAATATGCCCATCTGATTTTTTACAAAGGTGCAAAAGCAATTCAATGGAGGAAAGAAAGTCTTTAAAAAATAGACTTTATTTTTTAGAGCACTTGTAGGTTCACAGCAAAATTGAATGGAAAGCACAGAGACTTCCCATATACTCCCTACCCCACCACCCCCTCACACACAACTTTCCTGATATCAGCATCCCACTCAAGAGTGATATATTTGTTACAATCAGTGAACCTGGATAGACATATCATTATCATCCAAAGTCCAGTTTACACTAGGGGTCACTCCTGGTGCTATACATCCTATGGTTTTGACAAGTGTATATTATATTGACATGCATCCGCCATTGTAGTATTATATAAAATTGTTTCTTTTTCTTTCTTTCTTTTTTTTTTTTTTTGAGACAGAGTCTCTGTCTTGTCACCCAGGCTGGAGTAGAATGGCACGATCTCGGCTAACTGCAATCTCCACCTCCCAGGTTCAAGTTATTCTCCTGCCTCAGCCTCTCAAGTAGCTGGGATTATAGGTGCCTGCCACCACAACTGGCTAATTTTTGTATTTTTAGTAGAGATGGGGTTTCACCATGTTGGCCAGGCTGGTCCTGTACTCCTGACATCAGTTGATCCACCCTCCTCGGCCTCCCAAAGTGCTGGGATTACAAGTGTGACCCACCATGCCCGGCCCTGTGTGCAGGGTTTTTTTTTTTTCTTTTTTTCGAGACGGAATCTCGCTCTGTCGCCCAGGCTGGGGCGCAGTGGCGCAATCTCAGCTCACTGCAAGCTCCGCCTCCCAGGTTCACGCCATTCTCCTGCCTCAGCCTCCCGAGTAGCTGGGACCACAGGCACCCACCACCACGCCCGGCTAATTTTTTTGTATTTTCTTTTTTTTAGTAGAGACGGGGTTTCACCATGTTAGCCAGGATGGTCTTGATCTCCTGACCTCGTGATCTGCCAGCCTTGACCTCCCAAAGTGCTGGGATTACAGGCGTGAGCTACCGCGCCCGGCCTGTGTGCGGATTTTTGTGTGGACATAATTTTTACTTCATTTGGGTAATTACCAAGGAGTGCAATCACTGGATCATATGATAAGAGTATGTTTAGCTTTGTAAGAAATTGCCAAACTGTCTTCCAAAGTGGCCATACTGCTTTGTATTCCCACCAGCAATGAATGAGAATTCCTGTTGCTCCACATCCTTGCCAGTATTTGGTATTGTCAGTACTCTGGATTTTGGCCATTCTAATCGGGGCATACTAGTACGTATGTCATTTTTGCTTTAATTTACTATTCTCTAATGACATGATGATGAACATATTTTCATAGGCTTGTTTGTCATTGTAATTATTTACTTATTTTTTAGAGGCAGGGTCTTTCTCCCAGGCTAGAGTGCACTGGAGCCATCATGGCTCACTGCAGCCTTGAACTTCCCAGTTCAAGCAATTCTCCTGACTCCGCCTCCTGAGTAGCTGGGATTACAGGCGTGGCATGCCTGGCTACTTTTTGTATTTTTAGTAGAGATGGGGTTTCACCATGTTGGTCAGGCTAGTCTCAAACTCCTGACATCAGGTGATCCACCCGCCTCGGCCTCCCAAAGTGCTGGGATTACAACCACCGAGTCTGGCCACCACTGTGCATTTTTATTTATAATAGTGCCAAACTGGAAACAGCTCAGATGTCCTTCAATGATGAAACAAACTGTGGCACATTATACAATGGCTATTACTTAGTGGATTTTTTCCAATTGTTTTGATTGTGGTAAAATAAACATACACAAAGTTGACTGTTTTTTTTTTTTTTTTTGAGATGGAGTCTCGCTCTGTCGCCCAGGCTGGAGTGCAGCGGTGCGATCTCGGCTCATTATAAGCTCTGCTTCCCGGGTTCACGCCATTCTCCTGCCTCAGCCTCCTGAGTAGCTCGGACTACAGGCGCCTGCCACCACGCCTGGCTAATTTTTTGTATTTTTAGTAGAGACGGGGTTTCACCATGTTAGCCAGGATGGTCTCGATCTCCTGACCTCGTGATCCGCCCACCTGGGCCTCCCAAAGTGCTGGGATTACAAGCGTGAGCCACCGTGCCCGGCCAAAGTTGACTGTTTTTAATTGTACACTTCAGTGGGATTAAGTACATTATATTGCCATAGAACTCTCACCACGATCCATCTACATAACTCTTTTTATGTTGGAAAACTGAAACTCTATACCTATTAAACAATAACTTCCTACTCTCTCTGTCCTCCAGTCCCTGGCAACCACCATTCTGCTTTCTGTCTCTGTGATTTTGACGACTCTAGTACCTCATATACATGAAATTACCCAGTATTTATCATTTTATGTCTGGCTTATTCCACTTAGCGTAATGTTTCTTCAAGGTTCATCTATGCTGTAGCATGTGTCAGAATTCCCATCCTTTCTAAGGCTGAAAGGATTTCCATTGTGTGGATGTACCATATTTTGCTTATCTATTATTCATCTACTGATGAAGAACTGGGTTGCTTCCATTTTTTTTTTTTTGCTTGTGAATAATGCTGCTGTGAACATATGTGTACAAATATCTCTTTGAGACCCTACTTTTAATTATTTTGAGGATATCTCTAGATATGGAATTGCTGAATCATATGGTAATTCTATTTTTATTTATTTATTTTGAGACAGTGTCTTGCTCTGTCACCCAGGCTGGAGTGCAGTGGCATGATCACAGCTCACTGTAGCCTTGACCTCCCAGGCTCAAGCAATCCTCTTGCCTCAGCCTCCTGAGTAGCTGGGACTACAGGCGCATGCCACCAGATCCAGTTAATTTTTGTATTTTTTGTAGAGATGGGGTTTCGTGATGTTGCCCCGACTGGTCTCGAGCTCCTGGGCTCAAGCAATTCTCCTGCTTCTGCCTCCCAAAGCGCTGGAATTATAGGCGTAAGCCACCACGCGTAGCCTATTTTTACTTTTTTGAGGAATCATTATACTGTTTTCCACAGTGTCTGTACCATTTTACATTCCCACCAACAGTGCACAGGGGTTCAATTTCCCCACATCCTTGCCAATGCTTGTAGTTTCTTTCTTTTCCTTTTTTTTTTCTAGTGGCCATCTTAATGGGTATATGACGTAGTATCTCATTGTTCTTTATCTCATTGTGATTTGTGTTTCCCTAATGATTAGTGATGTTGAGTATCTTTTCATGTGCTCACTGGCCACTTGTTGATCATTGGAGAAATGTCTATTCAAGCCCTTTGTTGTGGTTTTTGAATGAGATTGTTCTTATTTTGTTGCTGAGTTTTAGGAGTCTCTGCATATTCTGGATATTAATCCTTTGTCAGATATATGATTTGCAAATATTTTCTTCCATTCTGTGGGTTGCCTCTTTACTCTGCTACAGTGTCTTTTGATGCACAAAATGTTTTAATTTTCATAAAGTCCAATTTGTCTATTTTTTCTTTTGTTGCCTGTGCCTTTAGTGTCATATCCAGGAAGTCTGTTGCCAAATCCGATGTGGTAAACCCTTTGCCATATGTTTTCTATGAGTTTTATGCTTTGGGATTTTAAAAGTTGTGGGTCTTTTTGGGTGAATTTTTATCTATGGCGTTAGAGAAGGAACCACCTTCACTTTTTTGCATGTGGATATCCAGTTTTCCCAGCACCATTTGTTGGAAAGACTGTCCCTCCTCCCCGCATTGAATGGGCTTGGTCTCATTGTTAAAAATTATTTGACCATATGTGGGAGGGCATACCTTGGGGCTCTCTATTGTATTCCATTGGTCTATATGTCTGTCTATATGCCAGTACCACACTGTCTTGATGACTGAAGCTTGGAAGTAAGTTTTGAAATCAGGAAGTGTGAGTTCTTCAGCTTTATTCTTATTTTTCTGGATTGTTTTGGCTAATCGAAATACCTTGAGAGTATATGAATTGTAGAATGAGTTTCTCTGTTTCTACAAAAAATGTCATTGGGATTTTGATAGGAATTGCATTAAATCTGTAGATTGCTTTGGGTAGTATTGACATCTTAACTATATTAAGTAAGGATTTTTTTAAAAATTACTGATTCAATCTCCTCACTAGTTATAGGTTTATTCAGATTATATTATCTATTCTGAGTCAGTTTTGCATTTCTATGAATTTGCCCATCTCATCTACGTTATCCAATTTGTTGGCTTATATTTGCTTATAGTACTCTCTTATGATCCTTTCTATTTCTGTAGCATTGCTAGTAACGAGCCATTGCAGTCGGGATCTGGCAGCAGAGGCTGTGTGTGTGTTTGTGTGTGTGTGTGATCGGAGAAATGCTTGAGAGGGTAACACCCGATTTAGGAGTGGACAGGGTATGAGGACAAAGAAGTGGTAATGGGAGACCTTGCCTTTTATTTCTTTTGATCTTTTTTGATAATACATTTGTGCATTATTTGGTCGTTCTCTTTAAATTCATTTTTAAAGGTAGAAGCAAATCAAGAGTGGTAGATGCTGTGCCAAGGAAAGTCAGGGATCCTAGGTTCGAATCCTGTCTCTGTTCGCAATTCGCTCCGCAACCTCAAACAAACGACCTCAGTTTCATCTATAAAAAGCTGGTAACCATCGTCAGTTGCCAGGCCATGAAGAGAGTCAACGGAAATAAGTTTTTATTCTAGGGCACCCTCTCTCTCTCAGGTAAAAGCCGCGCCCCAATCACGTACTGCCGCGCCAGGGCCGCGGGACATCTCGGGATTTGTGGTCCACCCGGCGGAACTCGCGGTCCCGGCAGGCACCGCGGGGGCGGCTGGGCGACGTGGCGCGGCCGGCTGCGGCTGCGCAGGCAGGTGGAGCAAGATGGCTGTGGAGCTGGGCGTGCTGGTCGTCCGGCCCCGGCCCGGAACCGGGCTGGGTAGAGTGATGCGGACCCTCCTGCTGCTGCTGTGGCTGGCGACGCGCGGAAGCGCGCTCTACTTTCACATCGGAGAGACGGAGAAGAAGTGCTTTATTGAGGAGATCCCGGACGAGACCATGGTCATAGGTGCGGGGGCGGGGAGGAAGGGGCGAGTTTGGAACGTGACCGTGGTCTTGGGGCGGGGGATGCGAGACAGTCAGCTCTCTAGAGCCGGGAGGAGACGGCCTCGCCGTGCCCAGGCGGTCGCGGAACCCATGCCACCTCGCGCTCCTCTGACCTGGGCTCGCCCTGCTTCCCTCAAGGAAACTACCGGACGCAGCTGTATGACAAGCAGCGGGAGGAGTACCAGCCGGCCACCCCGGGGCTTGGCATGTTTGTGGAGGTGAAGGACCCAGAGGACAAGGTGAGCCAACCCCCCCCCCCCTTCCTCTCCGCCAGCCTCTCAGCTAGGCGGGCTCCGGTACTTCCTCTTCTAGTTCCTGCATCTGCTAAAGTGGGAGAGACAGTTGATGTTGTGGGAATATCCTGCTGACTTGCATGACCCTGCCAAGTTAGTTACCTTCCTGGAACCAGTTTCCCGGTCTGTGAAATGGGCGGATTAATTGTGGTGATAAAAATCAAAGAGTTTTGTCAACTCTTAAAAGTCATCTAGACTTTAAGATTTCACAGGACATGGTACTTTCCCCACAAAATGAGCAGCTTTAATCTTCCCAAGTAAGGATATTAAAACGAACGGCAAAACCCTTCAGCTCTCACCTTCTGTCACCTTCGTTAAAAAACTCATGGCGGGGTGTGGTGGCTCTTGCCTGTAATCCCAGCACTTTGGGATGCCGAGGCGGGTGGATCACTTGAGGCTGGGAGTTCAGGACCGGCCTGGGCAACCTCCGTCTGGCAAACCCCGTCTCTAGTAAAAATACAAAAAAAAAAAAAAATGAGCCGGGTGTGATGGCGCACACCTCTAATACCAGATACTTGGGAGGCTAAGGCACGATAATTGCTTGAACCTGGGAAGCTGAGGCTGCAGTGAGCTGAGATAGCGTCACTGCACTCCAGCCAGGACGACAGAGTGAGACTCTGTCTCAAAAACAAAAACAAAAAAGAACCCCCCAAAAAACAACTCACACCAAAAAAGTTGAAAGGGCATGAGCTATAAAGGAAAGCCCTTCCCAAGAGCAGTTAGTCACTTGCCACCCTAATGTCAGACTCTCAGACTCTAAACACCTGCCCCAGAGAGTTCTCACACAAGCATATGGCAATAGCTGCTGAGCAGCTTTGAATCTTTCAGTGTTGTGAGGTGCGAAAGGCTGTGCCTGTCAACTTTTGCAGTACTTAGAGCCTTAAGCACTGTTTTCCTCCATTCCCATCCCTACCATAATACTGACTGAAGCTTATTACCTTCCTCCAGGTCATCCTGGCCCGGCAGTATGGCTCCGAGGGCAGGTTCACTTTCACTTCCCATACCCCTGGCGAGCACCAGATCTGTCTTCACTCCAATTCCACCAAGTTCTCCCTCTTTGCTGGAGGCATGCTGGTAAGTGGGCCCATGTGAGACTTGCAGGTTTCAGCCTTCATCCTTTGGTGAGGACTGGGGGACTGGTGGTGCTGTGGGTGTGAGAGGATTATGTCAGATTTTGTGTCTCCTAAGAACACTGGGTTTCCAGTGGATGTCCAGGACACAGTGACTGAGCTCTTTGTATATGCCTCACTCAGAGCACCAGCCTAGGCTTAATACTTGCTTGTGTGCCCAGAGCCTCATGGGGCTAAGACACTGAAGAGGGCCCAGTCTGTTGGCTAAATGAACAGATGAAGGAGAGTCGGGGATGAGCTGTCAGTCTCTGGCAGGAAGATGGAGCAGGGCTACCAGATTTCCCTTATCTCCTTTGTCTGTCCTCAGAGAGTTCACCTGGACATCCAGGTAGGTGAACATGCCAACGACTATGCAGAAATAGCTGCTAAAGACAAGTTGAGTGAGTTGCAGCTACGAGTGCGACAGCTGGTGGAACAAGTGGAGCAGATCCAGAAAGAGCAGAACTACCAGCGGGTGAGTGACTGGGCCGGGAGCAGTGGGCTTCTCCCTAGAAGCTGCCCACTGGCTCAGCCAGGAATTTCACATTAAATTCATTCTGAGACCCCCAAGGGACTTACCTGCACTGCATTGTAGGTTGTGGGGCGGGTATTACTAACTCGACCTTGTAATTGAGGATACAGACTCATGAGAGGCTGTCATTGCCCTAAATCACAGTTACACACAGAATGGCACAGTAGGATTTGATACCAACACCTTGGGTGCTGTTTCAGTGGGTCCACATGCTCCCAGGACCAGGGTCTCAAACCTACCGGTGACCAGGAACCAGAGATTACCATGAGTGAATCTGTGACCTTAAGGACTAGTAGGGCAGTGACCCATCTAAACAAGCACAGCCACTGTTCAGTGTCACCTGGGAGCTTCCTTGCAGAAATATCAGCCCTGGCTTTACAGATGTTCCATTTTTTCAAGAGGAAATAGGATTTTTATGTGAACATTTTAATTTATTTTTTATTTTTTTCTATTGCTGCTGCACAAATTACCTGTGTTTTAAATGTTGACAAAAGACTGTGCACTGTGTGAGGCCAACAAAACATACATAAAGGCCAGATCCAGCCCCCAGCCTGCCAGTTTACAGTCTGTGCCCACCATCTTCAAGGAGCAGTGTGGGAGACCTAGGCAGAGGGCTTAGAGCAAGTCCACTCCTGTGTGCTCCAGGACAGCTCTGCCTCGTGGGGTGGTACCACAACTACTTTACCTCTCTCCCAGGCACCAGGGCAGGACTAGGTGAGGGCTATGCCTGACAGATGAAGAAACAGACTTGGGAGAATGAGTAGGTTGCCTGAGGGTAAAGATAGTCCCCAGGTAGAGTGACACTTTGCAGGCACTTGGCTGGAACCTGGGCAAAGCTGGCTGACCTTGGGCATCCTCTTGGTCTGGGAATCAGCAGTTCTAGCAGCCCCAGCCAACTCAGGCTCACCTTATATTCCCCTACAGTGGCGAGAGGAGCGCTTCCGGCAGACCAGTGAGAGCACCAACCAGCGGGTGCTGTGGTGGTCCATTCTGCAGACCCTCATCCTCGTGGCCATTGGTGTCTGGCAGATGCGGCACCTCAAGAGCTTCTTTGAAGCCAAGAAGCTTGTGTAGCTGTCCCAGGCGTCACAACCCATCCTCCCAGGCTGGGGGAGAAAGGACCTCCTGGAACTGACTTCTTCTGTCAGGAGGACTGGTTTCCAGCCGTACCTGTTCTGGAAGGGAGAGGGGCTGGAGGCACCCACAGGCACAAGCTGAAGGCAGCAGCTTGGCTAATACTGAGCAGGTGGTGGGGCAAATTCCTGCCCTCTCTCTCTGGCCTCTGGGCCCTTTGGCAGTAATCACCCAGGGGCTGGTAAAGCCCCTCCTCTTGGCACCTCAGAATCACAGTGTTACTGATCAGGGATGTGAGGCTGCTGTTGGGGGTGGGGGAAGGGGAATGGGCAGGCAAGCCAGTCTTATGTCTTCCTTTGCTAACTTAGGGTTTTGAGCAGGTTGGGGTATGGTGCCTGTCATACCCACCTGCCACCCTGGGAACCTCACTGTTCTCTCTTTCAGCCTAGACCTGCTGATCCAGGGTGTGTGTGAGTTGAGGGTGGGTGGAGGGGTTTGCAGTGTGGGAATGTGGCCCTGCAGTTGACCTGAGCTGCTTCACATGGTTGTCCATTCTGGGGCTTAAAGAACTGGGACCAGACCAAGTAGAGGCCTTGGTGCTGGTTGGGGTGGGGCCTGCAGAGTCTTAGTTACTGATTTCATTTTCAATAAATTTAGGTTTGTTACATGAGTTTCCCAATAAAAAAAAAAATGACTTCTTGTCCAGTGCAAGTTACTCAGTCATCAGTGGGCATACTGCAGGGTGCTTCAGGGAATGTCAGTTCTTCCAAAGAGCAAAGCGCTTCACATTCCAAAGTGAATTCCCACCAGTCAGCTTCATTCTTTCCTTCTTCTCCAGGCCTTCCTGTGGCAGGGAATAGTGGGTTTGTCCGAGATTATACAACAAGTAAATTGGGCTGGGGCTCAAATCTACACCCTTTCCTCCGTGCCAGCTCCCTGGTGAAGTTCCCTCTTTCTAGAGTCAGTAAGCAGGATTGTCATGGATGCTGCCAGGAAGTGCCTGGTAAGGAGGTGCATTGAGCAGGGCAGTGCTACAGGACAGCCACCCTGGGCTGGCAGGGACAAGGATGTTGATGGGCTAAACCAACAGCAAGTGATTTCAACCAGGACCATAAAGGAGAGGAAGGATTCTGCTGGAAGGAGATGGCAGGACAGGGGTGGTTGGAGAAGTGGAGGCAAACAGCTGGAATGGAGGTGGGTGGGTGTTTAGTTTCAGCTGCAGAGGGTGTTGTGAGGAAGCTGGAAAGGAAGGTTGGATTAGAGAAGCCTCGAGCCCCAGGTAAGCGATTTGGACATGCTCACCTTTCAAGAGGGGCTGCAGGCACCCATAGGCACAAGCTGAAGGCAGCAGCTTGGCTGGCTTAATACTGAGCAGGTGGTGGGGTAAATGCCTGCCCCCTCCCTCTGGCCTCTGGGCCCTTTGCAGTAATCACCCAGGGTCTGGTAAAGCCACTGAGAGCCCTATTGGCACCTCAGAATCACAGTGTTATTGATCAGGGATGTGAGGCTGCTGTTGGGGGTTGGGGGAGGCAAATGGGCAGGCAGTTTTGAGAAGAACCTTCTGACAAGAAATGTGAGGGAGGTTACAGCAGTGTGTGAGAAAGACCAGGAAGAAGGAGACAAGTTTGGGGGCTGCTTCCCCTAATGGGATGATGCAATCTGGGCTCATGCTGCCAACTAATTCTTCCACATAAAAAAAAAAACTTTTTTGGCGGCCACGGTGGTTCACATCTGTAATCCCAGCACTTTGGGAGGCTGAGGTAGGTGGATGGCCTGAGGCCAAGAGTTTGAGACCAGCCTGGCCAACATGGTGAAACCTCATCTCTACTAAAAATACAAAAAATGAGCCAGGTGTGGTGGCGCGTGCCTGAAATCCCAGCTACTTGGGAGGCTGAGGCAGCAGAATTGCTTGAACCCAGGAGACAGAGGTTGCAGTGAGCCAAGATCGCACCACTACACTCCAACCTGGGCTACAGTGAGACTCTGTCTCAAAAAAAAAAAAAAAAAAAAAAGGCCGGGAGCGGTGGCTCACACCTGTAACCCCAACACTTTGGGAGGCCAAGGCGAGCAGATCATGAGGTCAGGAGATCGAGACCAACCTGGCTAACACGGTGAAACCCCATCTCTACAAGAAAAAAAAAAAAAAAAAAAAAATTAGCCAGGCGTGGTGGTGGGCGCCTATAGTCCCAGCTCCTTGGGAGGCTGAGGCAGGAGAATGGCGTGAACTCAGGAGGCGGAGCTTGCAGTGAGCCGAGATCATGCCACTGCACTCCAGCCTGAGCAACAGAGCAAGAGTCCATGTCAAAAAAAAAAAAGTATTTTTAAAGAACAGCTTTAAAACTGCAGAAAAATTGTGAAGACATTTTCCCTATTAGTAACATCATGCATTACTTTATCCAGACTTCCTTAGTTTTTACCTACTGTCCTTTTTCTGTTCCAGGATTCCACATCACATTTAGTCACTGTGTCTCCTTAGGCTCCTTTTGGCTGTGACAGTTTCTTAGACCTTCCTTGTTTTTGATGATTCCTTGACTGTTTTGAGGAGTACAGGTCAGGTATTTTGTACAATTTCTCAGCTAGGATTTGTCTGATGTTTTTCTCATGATTAGACTAGAGTTGTGGGTTTTTGAAAAGAGACCACAGGCTGGGCATGGTGGCTCACGCCTGTAATCGCAGCACTTTGGGAGGCAGAGGCAGGCGGATCCCCGAGGTCAGGAGTTCGAGACCAGCCGCCAACATGGTAAAACCCCGTCTCTACTAAAAATACAAAAATTAGCCAGGCGTGGTGGCAGGTGCCCGTAATCCCAGCTACTCAGGAGGCTGAGACAGGAGAATTGCTTGACCCCGGGAGGCAGAGGTTGCAGTGAGCCGAGATCGTGCCACTGCACTCCAGCCTGAGTGACAGACTGAGACTCTGTCTCAAAACATAAATAAATAAATAAATAAAATAAAAAAGTAAAAAGAAAAGAGATCAGAGTTGAAGTGTCATTATCAACATGGCTCTTAGCTGGATATCACATTTAAAAATTAGATAATTTGGGTTTTCATTTGAGATCTGATTTCTTGAGAGAGTGAATCTGACAATCTGAAGTAGAGCTTCATCCTGATATAGTAACAGCTAACCGGATGGAGTGGTCCCCTTTAGATGGGCTGTGCATTGACCACGGTTCTGGGGTAGGATGCAGTGCCCTGGGGGAGTCAACAGGAAGGGGAATGGGTGGATTATATACTTCCAGGTTTACGGGGTAAAGGGGTTACCGGGAATGATTCATTTCCCACCCACGGTGAAGTTCTCTCTGGAGAAGAGTTATTAAGATCATAGATTGTGGGGAAAAAAAAACAAAACAAAAACCCCAAACCCATAGATTGTGCAACCAAACTACCTGATTTGCCTCTCTGTGCCTCAGTTCTCTGAACTTTAACTTGGGGATAAGCACCTACCGATAAGGAGTACGTGAGATAACCCTCATGTAGTAAGAACTATTAACAATGACTGGCACATAATAAGAACTTAATAGATGTTTGCCATCTATTAGGAAACTTAAAGTTTGCCTGGAAGAGCAGAGGAGGTCAAGTCTAACAACTGCCGCTTTCTTTCCCCAGGTGGGAGGCTAGCAGGAGGGGTGGGGGGGCTGGGGGTCAGGGGGATGGTTAAATTCCCACGGTGACGGGGCAGATATGGGAACTCAGTCTCCTATTCCCTTCTTCAGTTCTCAGCTCCACCAAAGTACCCTTTTCCTGGATGACAGCTGTCATTTATATGGCGTTGAACTGTGTGCCTAGCGCTGCACAAGTGTTTGCACTTTCTCCTTGAATCCCCACAGCTACCATATAGAATAGGAGCCATTGATATACCCAGGTGAGGAAACAGATGCAGAGATGTGGCTTGGTCAAAACACAGCTGAATTGGCAGAGTCTAGTTTCTTTTAATTTTTTTCTTTTTTTTTTGACGGAGTCTCGCTCTGTCACCCAGGCTGGAGTGCAGTGGCGCAATCTCGGCTCACTGCAAGCTCCGCCTCCCGGGTTCACGCCATTCTCCTGCCTCAGCCTCCCGAGTAGCTGGGACTACAGGCGCCCGCCACCACGCCCGGCTAATTTTTTGTATTTTTAGTAGAGACGGGGTTTCGCCGTGTTAGCCAGAATGGTCTCGCTCTCCTGACCTCGTGATCCGCCCTCCTCGGCCTTCCAAAGTGCTGGGATTACAGGCGTGAGCCGCCGCGCCCGGCAGGCAGAGTCGGGTTTCAAATTCAGTCAACTTGTCTTCAGAGCTCGGCTCCTAACGCCTGCGCGGGCTGTCAGCTGAACTCAGCGCCGAGCCGTGAGCTTGGCTTTGCCCCTCCAAGCTTGCGCGGAGAACGCGCCGCCTGGGCCGAGACGGGGACCCCGGGACGCTCCCGCCTCCCCTCGGAAAGAGGACGGAGATGCAGATTCTCCCCGAGCGTTGGTTTGGGAGTCTGGACTCTTAGGTCCAGTCCCAGCCCAGTGATTTGTTGGGAGGCCCTGGGCCTCTGGGCTTCAGTTTCTCGGGCTGCCAGGCGGGTCCCGGGGCGGCTAGGAAGGAGCCGCCCAGAGACGGAGGCGCGCCCGCGCTGCTCGCAAGCAGAACCTTGGAGGCGGCGGCTCCGGGAGCTGGCGGCGCGGCCGGAGCGGCGGACCCGGCGGACCGGGGGGCGGGGCGGACAGGCCTGGGCGGAGCGCGAGGCGGAGGCGCCGCGTAGGCCCGGGAGGCCGGGCCGGCCGGGCTGCGAGCACCTGCCCCATGCGCCGCCGCCTCTCCGCACGATGTTCCCCTCGCGGAGGAAAGCGGCGCAGCTGCCCTGGGAGGACGGCAGGTGAGCGGCGGCGGTCGGCCCGGGCCCCGTCCTCCCGGGCGCCGCTCCCTTCTCGGCCGCCCGCGGAATCTGGGAACCCGAGGCCATCACGTCTCCATGTCTGCGGGTTTCTGTGAGGGCGTGTGGTTCTCCCTGTGGGTCCCTGGCGCTCTGTTCCGGTTTCTGTCTGTCCCTGTGGGTCTCTGCCTCCCCCGCCCCCTCTCCCTTGCCGCGGCACTCGTCCTTCCCCCAGCACCTTCCCCCCCGCCCGTGGGTCCGTATTTCTCCATTGACTTCCCTTTGTGAGTTTCTGATCCCCTCTTTGCTAGTCTCTCTCGTTATGTGTTTCGTTGTGTCTGTGTTTCTCCACCAGCCTCCCTCTATCTGCATGCGGGTCTCTGACTCCGCTGACCTCTCACCATGGATTTGTGTTTCTCAATTTGTCTCTGATCCCTGAGGACATGTATTCCGTTTCTCTGGTCTCTGCCTTCCTCATCACATCCATATAGCCTCAGACCCTACCCTTCCTCCTTAACACTTCCCCCCCATCCTTCGCAGGCCGCCAGCAGAACCCACCAGACAGAAGCTCCGTGCTCTGCCTGGCTGGTCACTGCCTGGCACGTACTAGACACTCCTTATACACGCATTAGTCCATTTCCTGTGCAGCTGTATTGGCCCTACGTGAAAGATGTGAGCTTGGCCCACACCTTAGCTAATTTTGTTTCTCACTAAAGCAGAATGGGGAAAGCGATTTGACTGCCTCCATTCGTGGGGCACTTGAGATGTGTCCCTGTAAGTCTTCTCACAGAACACATGACTGGATCTCCTCCTGGTGAATGACACCTCATTTCCTTCATGTTTCTTAAGTCCGTCAGGTGCCATAAGATTCTGGAATTTAGTGGCCACAACTTGTACTTTTGGGGATTTTTCAGACTTGGTGTTGAAAGGGGAAGACAGGAATATAATAGAAAGCGTGGACTAGAGTTCGACCTGGGCAGGAGTCCTCCTTAATTATGTGAGCAGAGACCCCTGCATCTTTCTGACCGCAGCCTTTCCATCGCTGAGACAGTTATGACAGTATTGGCTCTGCAGGGCTGTGTGAGGATTAAAGGACCGCACACATGTAAAGAGCATGGCACTGCCTAGCACAAGAGGAGGTGCCAGTTGTCTTCCAGGTACCTTTGCAGTTTTGAGGTGCTGTAACCAGAGCAGCTGAGGATTCAAACCTCGTAGTACGAAGGTCTGTATGAGACAAGAAAGGAAAGGTAACAGAGGAGCATTTCTATTTCCTGATCCTTTTCCATAGCTGTTTCCACAGAAATTTACTGATGTCAATTCTGTGCTTTTGACACAGGGGTGGTGCAAAGATCCACGCAACGGATGCAGGCTAGTGTAGCTATCTAGTGTAGGCTCTGGAGCCGGCCTGCCTGGGTTTGAATCCGCCTTTTACTAGTCTTGGGCAGTGATTGATGAGGGAGACAAAGCCTCTTCTGGACTGCCCCTCAGAGCCAGGGTGGCCTGGGCCTGGGAGCCACTGGGACTGCAAATCTGGTTTGCCACCTGGTGGCACCAGGAACAATTGTTCTCGGTGTCCACTGTCCTGAGGAATTGGGACTCTGGGTTCAATCCAGTTGCTCAGCGGTTTGTGCTCTTAGAGCACAGGATGATGCCCATGGGGATGTGGTCTTCATAGGAGAGGGGAGCAGGGCCGAGGGAATTAGCGTGTGGACGTGCTCGGAGTACCCAGTCCACGCGGTTCCCCTGGATAATAGTCACTGCTTCTTTTCCTGAAGGTGGGATATCACCCCATATCCATCTCTCCAGTCTCTACCCTGTCCCCAGAAAAAGCCCAGAGGGCAAGGGAGAATCTGTAGAGGTTCCAGCCTTCCCAGACCACTCTCAGGACTGGGCTGTGCTCCTCCCCAGCAGAATCCACCACCACAGGATAATGGGGGGTAAGTCAGAAGCCCTGGGGGGTTTCCTACCAGGCCACCTCTCAGCTGCGTGTGGAACCTGGGCCTGGCTTCAAGGCTACTGGCTTCCAGGTTGGCAGTTTCTCTAGAAAAAGGGAGGAGTTGGTCTGGCTTTAGCGTGTGACTTAAGGCATGCCCTGACTGCTTTAACCCTTTCTGTAACTCACTTGGCAAGCTCTCTGCTGTCTGGCCTGTGCTTGCTGTGCTGGGGCCACAGATAAGAATCTGACACGGCCTGAGAAGCAAGGACACAAGGCATTACAAAAAAGTGGGAAGATGCCGTGGGAATACAAAAGTGGGAGCATTATGGGGGCAGGGGGCAGTGGTGGCCATGACATTGGAGTTCGGCTCTGAAGGATCAACCGGGGTCCTCAGGCAGATAAAGAAGGACATTTCAGGCAGAAGGAGCAGGCTGTGTGAGGGCTGGAGCAGGAAGGAATATAGCAAGTGGAGAAGCTCCGAGGCGCCCAGCATGAGAACATGGGGCGAAGGCTTGGGAGCATCTGGAGTTGGGGCCAGGTCATGGAGGGCTTTGACTGTCAGGCCAAAGGGCTTGGCCTTTGTCTGGCAAACAGAGGAGGGTCATTCAGAAGACTGAAGGGGTCTGAGCAGGGCAAGGAACAGATGAGTGAGGAAGGATCAGAGGGGGACTTAGGAGATAGAATTTATTTATTTATTTATTTATGAGATGGAGTCTCGCTCTGTTGCCCAGGCTGGAGTGCAGTGGTGTGATCTCAGCTCACTGCAACCTCCACCTCCCAGATGCAAGCTATTCTTCTGCCTCAGCCTCCCAAGTAGCTGGGACTACAGGCGCGCACCACCACACCCAGCTAATTTTTGTATTTTTAGTAGAGATGGGGTGTTACCATATTTGCCAGGCTGGTCTTGAGCTCCTGACCTCGTGATGCACCCGCCTCGGCCTCCCAAAGTGCTGGGATTATAGGCGTGAGCCACCACGCCCGGCCAGGAGATAGAATTTATAAGACCTGATAGCTAATCGCTGACTCTTAAGATTGTGAAGTGGATTCCTTTGCAGATTACTTTGGGGAGAAGGTAGGAGGAGTACAGAGGAAGCTTCCCCCTTCATGGATTCCTCAGCTCCTGTCTCAGCATACTCAGGAACTTTCAGAGGAGGGGCAAAGGAATCTGGTGAATTGTGTTTCTTTGTATTTGCTAACCAAAAGGCTGTCTCCTGGCATCACCCCAGTGTCTGTGATGTTCAGCTGTTTTTCCAGCTTCTGAAATCAGTGCCTGTGCTGTACCCAGCCCTCATCCTTCTTTCCCTCTCCATCTCCCATCTTTTATCACGAGCTGCCTCTTGGACTAAAGGTTTGAGGCTCGTTCAGTGAACCGCCACTGACGGTTTGGGCCTTGCATTGCTTCGGGGGGCACGTCTGATCTTCCCAGAGTAAACATTGGTCATTTTACCTGGACTAATGCCAGCACACACCCGTGTCTGGGTGGCCTTTCTGGTCATTCTTGGAAGCAGGATGGAGCCACGGTTTCTGCTGGGGTGGATCTGTAGGGGAGTGGGTTTGGAAAGCAGTGGGCTACATCTCTAAGGTGGGGACTCCTCTCATTGGCTCAGGACATTGAGCCACTATCGTGGGGAGGAGCACATACAAGTGACAGGAGCCTCCTCATCCTTGCCCTGAGCAGCTCTGACCAGGACTCAGTCACAGAAAGTAAGAGCATTGAGGAGCCGGGGCAGCTCTGTGAACTGGGAGTGGTTCAGAGGGCTTCCCGAGAGCGGGTGGCATGGGTTGGGTCTAGAGAGGCAAGCAGGATTCGGATGCATGGTAGTGGCATGAGCAGAAACATTAAAGCTGCTTCTGTACTAATTCCCAGGTGCTTGGGGTAGACGAGTTATGTGCAGCCTCCTCGTGGGGAGGCCAGAGAACGGGTCTGTGAGAGGGCCAGCCCTGCCCCGCCCTTCTCACCCTGTCCTGCGCTTGCTCCAGGCCCGGGTTGCTCTCCGGCGGCCTCCCTCGGAAGTGTTCCGTCTTCCACCTCTTCGTGGCCTGCCTCTCGCTGGGCTTCTTCTCCCTACTCTGGCTGCAGCTCAGCTGCTCTGGGGACGTGGCCCGGGCAGTCAGGGGACAAGGGCAGGAGACCTCGGGCCCTCCCCGGGCCTGCCCCCCCGAGCCGCCCCCTGAGCACTGGGAAGAAGATGCATCCTGGGGCCCCCACCGCCTGGCAGTGCTGGTGCCCTTCCGCGAACGCTTCGAGGAGCTCCTGGTCTTCGTGCCCCACATGCGCCGCTTCCTGAGCAGGAAGAAGATCCGGCACCACATCTACGTGCTCAACCAGGTGGACCACTTCAGGTAGCGCCCGCCGCCCCCCTCTCCCCTCGGCACCCCTGCCCGGGCTCAGGCTTCTCAGGGCCTGTGAGAGGCCACCTGGGGCAGGGGCAGGAGGGCGGGAGGTGGCAGACCCCTCTCACTGGGTGTGACAGGAATCTTTGGAGAGGGCCCTGATCTAATTTCCATTTTGAAAAGCTCACTGTGGCTGCCCTATGTGGAATGGATTATACCAGGGCAAGAGGAGAAGCAGGGAGACCAGTTAGGTGGTCACTGCTGTGGTCTGCGATGACAGTGGCTTGATGGCGTGGTGGGGGGTGGGTAGAGAGAGGTGCTGTGGAGGAAGCCCAGACAGGACTCCCTGGGGATTGGCCCGGGGATTAGGGAAAGGGAGGGTCAAGGCCACGACTTTAAAGTTGCCCACAGTCTGGCGTTATCCTAAAATCCCCGCCCTTACCAAAAAGTGCTCCCTTCCATGACCACAGCCTGAGATCTCACCCACCAGCCCCCACCCTCCTTTCCCGCTAGGTAACTCCCACTGGAAGATGGATTCTCAGCCCCACCTGCCTGATCTTCCCACCTTTTCAAGTCCCCTTGATCCAGATCCCCAGATCCCCCCACCTTTTCCCTGCCACCCTTCTTGTCTTTACTTCCTCCTTACCCAACCTGGAGTCCAAGGTCCGCCATTAAAATCCTCCCTGGCATACTCCCTCAAGCCTCTGGCCCCTTGCTGCTGGCGTAATCCCAGCCTGATTTACTCCAGCTCTCTGCTCCACACCTGTGCCTGGGCACTGGAGGGTATGGAGAGAAAAGACAACATGTGAGGCGGCCGCGCTGCTGTCCCCGTGCTGATGATCCCCCTGCCAGGAAGGCCGTCTGCCCTGCTGGGAGCCTCACTTTCCTCTGGTCTGTCCACTGCAGCCTTTAAAACCATCTGTTCTCCTCATTCATCCCCCGTCCTCACTCGTAGCTGACGACTTTGCTTCCAATTTCAGAAAACAGAATGAAATGGAAGAGAACTTTCCCCAGTTCCCTCCACAACTCACCTGCCAGCCTCTGTGCACAGGGACTCAAGGCTGTTCCCGCTTCTGTCCGGGCTGACTCCCACCATCCCCATCCCTCAATATTTCCCCCCACCCCACAGTTGGGCCCTTCCTCTCCCTCTCGATCAGCGCTCCTCTCCTGGAGCATACCTGTGAGCACACACACCCTGAAGTGGCTCCTCTCTCAAAGGAAAAAGACTCCCTGGATCCCACATCCCTCAAGGCTGTCACCCTTCTCTGCTTTCTGGCAGACTTCCTTCCCTTTCTCTCCCCTCGTCTCTCTTGAACCCCTTCCGCTCAGACTCCTGCACCCACCATGGCACAGAGCAGCTCTCACTGAGGTCACCAGCCACCTCCACTCTGTTGGTCCAGAGGCCGTGCTGGGCCCTCATCCTGTGGACCTGCCAGCAGCATCTTCTTTCGTAAAATGCCCCTGCTTAGGGCAGCACCCTCTGGTCCTCCCTCTGCACTGGCTGGGCCTCTGTGTCTGTGGGTTCTGCTCATCTCCCCGAGCTCTCACCATCGGGGCTTCTCCGGACTCGGTGCTTCGGCAGCCCCCCTTTTTTAACTCCAGGTGTTCCTTGGGGCATCTCGTGTCATCTCCAGCATTAAACCACGTCTCTACTCTGGTGATTCCTGAGGCTGTTTCCTGGAGTTCTCTCCTAAACTCCAGGCTCAACAGCCCAGCCATCTACACAGTCCCTCCACGTGGTGGCCTCAGAGCTACTGCAAGATTCCATGATCACAGCTGAATTGCTGGTGGCCTGCCCTGCCCCAAACCTGTAGCTCTGTCCTCTTCTCCATGGGAATGGAAGCTCTTTGCTCCCATTGCTCAAGCCCAAAAGCCCGGGGGTCATCCTCAGCTGCTCCTTCTCTGTCATACACTGCGTCCTATTCGTCAGCAAAATCCATCTAGAATCTGCCCGCTTCTTGCTGTTGCCACTGCCACCTCCTGAGCTAGGCCACCTTCATCTTTTGGTCTCTCACCTAAATCATTGCCATAGTCTCCCAGCTGGTCTCCCTGCTTTCACCCCTGCTCTGACAGTCTCTTCCAGCACAACAGCTAGGGCTGTCCTGTCCAGGCATAAGTCACAGCACGCCTCTACCCTGCTCAGAGCCTCCATGGCACCCCATCTTACCGGAGTCAAAGCCCCGTCCTTCAGTGGCCCTTGGGCCTTGTGCAGTCACTGTGTCACCCCCAACATCCCCACCTCTGCCCTCGCCCTGCCCAGCTGCCCGTTGGTCTGCTCCTGCCTCCTGCCGTGGCAGTGCCATCTCCCCTATGCAGAGCCCTAGGCACTCACTGCCCTGTGGGTCATCTCTTCAGGCCTTCAGGTTTCTGTCACTCAGTTCCCCTGGCCCTCCCTGACGGCCCCACCGAGGACAAGAGCCACCTCCACCGCCAGCAAGATCGCCCTCCTTGCCTGCTTTGCTTTCCCCCCCAGCATGAACCACTGCCAGCCATGCTTTGTGTTTGCTTGTTTCTGTTTCCTTCTATTGGAATCTGAGTTCCTTGAGAACAGGGCCTGGTTTTTCACTGCTGTGCCTCCCGTGCGTTGAATGGTTTCTGGCACATAGTGGGTGCTTGGTAAATATGCGACGAGTGGAGGGACAGCCCCGCAGGCTGAGTGAAGTCAGTGCTGGGCCAGAGGGCAGCATAGGCACCATGGGGACCCCTGGGTGGGTGCTGAGCCCCAGGCAGTGAGCCCGTGTGCTGCCCCTGCCCAGCCTTGACCACCCTGCATAGGTTCAACCGGGCGGCGCTCATCAACGTGGGCTTCCTGGAGAGCAGCAACAGCACGGACTACATTGCCATGCACGACGTTGACCTGCTCCCTCTCAACGAGGAGCTGGACTATGGCTTTCCTGAGGCTGGGCCCTTCCACGTGGCCTCCCCGGAGCTCCACCCTCTCTACCACTACAAGACCTATGTCGGCGGCATCCTGCTGCTCTCCAGGCAGCACTACCAGCTGGTGAGGCCCGGACAGCCTGCTCTGCTCAGAGCCTGGAGCTCCCTCCAGGCTGCGGGTGGTGGGAAGGATGGGGCAGTGCCTCTGGGGCCCAGCAGATGGAGCCCTGCCCTGGCCTAGCAGGAGAACTTGGGAGCAGCCAGAGTGCAAAGAGCAGGCGAGCCAGTCAGCCGCAGCAGCAGAACTGCTTGCACGGGGGCTTCAGAAACCTGGGTGGTTAGTGGCCCTTAACACTGAAGAGTGTAGGGGGCGGTTCAGGTGCACCTTGCCCACCTCTCAGACAGTGTCACCAGGACCCTGTTTCTCTGTGCATCTCCCAGCTCTCCTTCCCTGCACTGGGTTTATTGGCAAGGTGGTGGTTGTCACTGCAGTCTGTATCCATCTAGGCCCCGGGCTGGTGGGAGATGGGGCCCTTCCCTTGTAGCTCAGGCAGGAGTCCCGCAGTGAGCTGCACTGGCTCTTGATTGGCCGGCTTGAGTGCTGAGCCCACCCCTCAGCCAGTCACTGGCTGGTGGACGGGCAGGCAGGAAGAACCACTTGTGGCTCAGGCCTGGGTGTCCTCCTCTCCAGGCCATGGCAGGGGCCAGCTTTATGTAAATGAAGCCCCTGAGCCAGGTGCAAGAATGGGTGTCTGTCATGGAACCCTGCTACCCCTCTCACACACACAGGAAGAGATGAGGGCAGGGCCACCAGGAGAAAGGGGAATGGGGGAAGCAGAAATCAAGTAGGAGCTGGCGCTTCTGCCCATCGACAGTTCCCCACAGAGATCCCCTCTGGGCAGCCAGCCGTTTTTGAGAAGGTGAGCCTCTCACACAGGTTCGAGGCCCCGTGAGAACGGGAGAGGGCCCGGGACGCGCTGCTTCCTGCCGCCCGCACTGCAGAGGTGCAGGAGCCTGCAAGCACCCGGGGCTTATTCAGAGGCGCCGGGGGAGAGGGGCACTCCCGAGCGGTAGGAGACCAAAGGCCCCGCCCGGGAAGATGGGCCGAGTGACGCTGCTTGTCTCTGTGTCAGTGCAATGGGATGTCCAACCGCTTCTGGGGCTGGGGCCGCGAGGACGACGAGTTCTACCGGCGCATTAAGGGAGCTGGGCTCCAGGTGAGATTCCCCGGGCCCCGCCGCCACCTCAGCTGCGGTGGCTGCCCTGAGATTTTCTTCTGTTTCCTCAGATGAAGCTCCTGGGGTCTGGAGATGGCCCTGATTCTGATCCCTGCCCTAACCCTGCCCTGCATGGTCATCTAGCCAGTTCCTTGCCCTGTGGGCCCCAGTCTCCTCTCCTGCAGGCTGGGAGTGCAGGCCCCTTCCTGTGGGACCTCAGGGGAGCTGGTGGTGAGGGCTGGGGCTCCAGGAAGGGCAGCCTGACCCCGACTCCCTTGGACCTCCCTAGCTTTTCCGCCCCTCGGGAATCACAACTGGGTACAAGACATTTCGCCACCTGCACGACCCAGCCTGGCGGAAGAGGGACCAGAAGCGCATCGCAGCTCAAAAACAGGTGCTGGCAGGGCTCCTCATTGGGGACGGATAGGTGGTGATGTGGGGAGCCAGCAGGCCCGGGCTTTCACCAAGTTCTCCTTGGCCCAAATGGTCCCATCCTCCCCTGCTTGGCCCAGGTCAGTCGACGGGCATTCTGCTTGGGCACCGTGCCCTGCTCTGGTGGCTGCTGTGGGCACCCTGGGCACTGTGGGTCAGCCCAGACCTCAGGGTCCATGCAGGCTGGCAGGGTGGGGTGGGGGAGGCGTAGCTGAAGGTGCCAGAATCCCAGCCACACCCGGGATGCAGGGATCCCACCCTCAAACAGCCCCTTCTCTAGGGGGCATATGCATCCAACTGGAGATCCCGGCTCGCCTGCTTCCTAGTGGGGCACAGCCCTGGGCAAGAGGCTTCACTGCTTTGAGCTCTGGGTTCTTCCTCTCCAGTGGGGACCACAGGACCTCTGATGGCGAGGTTGTGTGGGGTCAGTGGGTGGCTGGCACCCATGCAGCCCTGAGTCCGTGCTCTTTCCTCTCTTCCTCCCCAGGAGCAGTTCAAGGTGGACAGGGAGGGAGGCCTGAACACTGTGAAGTACCATGTGGCTTCCCGCACTGCCCTGTCTGTGGGCGGGGCCCCCTGCACTGTCCTCAACATCATGTTGGACTGTGACAAGACCGCCACACCCTGGTGCACATTGAGCTGAGTTGGATGGACAGTGAGGAAGCCTGTACCTACAGGCCATATTGCTCAGGCTCAGGACAAGGCCTCAGGTCGCAGGCCCAGCTCTGACAGGATGTGGAGTGGCCAGGACCAAGACAGCAAGCTACGCAATTGCAGCCACCCGGCCGCCAAGGCAGGCTTGGGCTGGGCCAGGACACGCGGGGTGCCTGGGAAGCTGCTTGCCATGCACAGTGATCAGAGAGAGGCTGGGGTGTGTCCTGTCCGGGACCCCCCCTGCCTTCCTGCTCACCCTACTCTGACCTCCTTCACGTGCCCAGGCCTGTGGGTAGTGGGGAGGGCTGAACAGGACAACCTCTCATCACCCCCACTTTTGTTCCTTCCTGCTGGGCTGCCTCGTGCAGAGACACAGCGTAGGGGCCATGCAGCTGGCGTAGGTGGCAGTTGGGCCTGGTGAGGGTTAGGACTTCAGAAACCAGAGCACAAGCCCCACAGAGGGGAACAGCCAGCACCGCTCTAGCTGGTTGTTGCCATGCCGGAATGTGGGCCTAGTGTTGCCAGATCCTCTGATTTTTTGAAAGAAACTAGAATGCTGGATTCTTAAGTGATATCTTCTGATTTTTTAAATGATAGCACCTAAATGAAACTTTCAAAAAGTATGGCAGGCCAGACAAAATGTGTCGTGGACCGCTCACATGTCACTTTTGGCTGAGGGGCAAGGGGAGGGGTGAGTTACAAGCTGGCAAGGAATTGGGGTGGGGCGGGGACGACAAGTCCGGGGGGAGGAGAAGCCAAAGGTGTGAGGGTTCCTGTACTCCCTCCACCCCACCAAGGCTTCTGGGCAGCCCCCGAATGCCCTTCTGAGCAGTCTTACCACCTTCAGGCTCTCTCTGGGTAAGCTTCCTCCGGCCTCACTGAGACACGGAGGAGGGAGAGCGGCTGAGGAGATTCACCCACAGGACTGGAGAGAGGCAGGCAGGGCACTCAGCCGGTGCCTTGGGTCATGGCTTGAGTGGGGAGGAGAAGGGGAGAAGTGGGAGGATCCCTGTGGTGTTCCCTCAGCACAGAGGGATTACAGTGGTCACCGAATGCCCAGGAGCAGTGAGAAGACATGAACTGGGGAGTGCTCTTGGGGGAATCACTTGGAGGGAAGCCCAGAGCCCATGAGAGTGGGAGGCAAGGGACCCTGCATGTAGGCCACTCCAAGGCATTTGGCTGCCAAAGATGCAAGGCAGAAGGCAGAGGAGACCATCAGGCCCCAGTAATGTGGGTTTGTTTTAACACCAGGACACCTGGAGTCCTGAAGGAAGGGATTCCTGAGCACCATCCCAGAGCTCAGGAAGGTGGAATCCACAGCTCTGGTTCAAAAGACTTCTCCTCTGAGGATGATCAGGGCTGCTGTGTGCAGTTGTGTGGGTTGCGCACTGTGTAACCTGTGTATAAGCCGAGGGATTTAAGCAGAAAGGGCTGGGGTAAAGCTTCAGGTTCAGGTGTTTAGTCCGGGGTCTTTGTGATCCTAAATTGACCTTCCCCATCGATTCAGCCACACCCACTATTGTGATGGGCAGACAGGCCTCGACTCTAGTGCAGGGGTGGTGGAGAGGGGACTGTCCAGTTCCCTGGACAATCCCAGCTGCTTCATCTTGGACTGACATGGACACCGGGCAGTAACACCAGCTCTTGGGAGTTGGTGGGAACAGGTGTAATATCAAAGCTCCCAGCTCTGCACTCTCCTGTCACATAGGAAGACCTCAGAAAATGGAGGTTCCTTCCTTTCCACCTGCACTGGGGGAGTGCAATGAGCAGAAGAAAAGCGAAGGTCCCTCCGCCTTGTGAGATCAGCTGACACCTGAGCTTAGCTGCATCCCTAGCCCTGCAGCCTGTTGCTTCCCTTGACCGCCACCACCACCTCCATCTTCAAGGCTGTGCTGGGCACTCCGGGCTGGGCCTGACGCGTTCCAAATCTGCAGCTCCCCTCACTCTGCATCCTGGGCCTCCACCACTCTCCAGGAGAGTGGGAGACGCCTGAGCCATGGGTGGCGAGAAGTGGCAGTCCTGTGCCGCCTCAGTGCCCCACTTGCCTCCTTCGTGGAATGGACTTGACATCCCTGCCTCGCTGGCCAGGGCGTGGCCGAAACCTACCCAGGATGTAGGAGCACCTGGCACAGCGCTTGGCCGGTGAGGCGGTGGTTGCAATAATAATAACCATCCCTTGTTGAACATTCACCAGATAACCAAATTCTCCACACCGCATTTCACTTAGGCCTCCCTACCTAAGAGCTGGGTCCTAATTCACTGGTTCTGTACATCAGGAAGGCAAAGCACAGACAGGCAAGTAGCTTGCCCGAGGTCCCAGAGCTGTAAGGGATGGGGGGCTGGGATTGGGAACCCCTGGAATCCACTTTCAGAGCCACGTTTCTTCCCCTTTGCCCTGTATAGCAGGTGCCCATGAGCAGGTGTTCCTTCTCTGCAGGCCTCCCTCCTCTCCCCTGCTGGAAAGGGCAGATGGGGAGGGCTGAGAGGAAAACGGGCATGGTGGAGATGCAGAGGATCTGCCTCAGGCTCCGCTGCCTCGAGGAAGACAGGGATTCTGCTGCTGGGTGCTGAGGAGCGCCGATGGGGCATTAGTGGGACCCAGAGTGTGGCACTGTAAATGAGAGCTGTGTGGAGTGCTTGGGGAAGGCTTCCCCGAGGAGGCAAAGTCTTGCTGGTGGAGGATTTGTCAGCAGGAAAGGGAAGGGATCATCATGTGCAAAGGCAGGCAGCCTGGAGCCAGCATGTGTGTCAGGTACCCAGGAGCAGCTGGAGTGTTCCTGGCACCCACGATACTGTGCAGAAGTGGGGAGGTGGGCAGCAGAGGGAAGGCTGGGGTGAGTCATGAGGATCTGTGAACGCCACACTAAGTGACTTGTACTTTATTCTAGGGGTGCAGGGGCTTTGAGAAGTTTCAAGCATGGGAGAATTTTTTTGTTGTTCTTTTTGAGACAGGGCCTCTCTCACTCTGTGGCCAAGGCTCGAGTGCAGTGGCGCGATCTCGGCTCACTGCAACCTCTGCCTCCCGGGTTCAAGATTCTCCTGCCTCAGCTTCCGGAGTAGCTGGGATTACAGGCATGTGGGACCACGCCTGGCTAATTTTTTGTATTTTCTTAGTAGAGAGATGGTTTCACTATGTTTGCAATCTGCCCGCCTCAGCCTCCCAGAGTGCTGGAATTATGTGTGTGAGCCCGGCCAGGGGAGAACTTTTGAACACTTACCTGTGTTCTATGACACAGATCCTTTGGGGGATAACAAAGATCCTTTGGGGGACCCAGGGTGGACTGCAGGGTGGAGTCTGAGGAAGGAGAGCACCCAGTTCAAGGGAGAG
The DNA here is from genome assembly GCF_029281585.2 of Gorilla gorilla gorilla. Lineage (NCBI taxonomy): Eukaryota > Metazoa > Chordata > Mammalia > Primates > Hominidae > Gorilla > Gorilla gorilla. Next base: position 181,400,185 of record NC_073228.2, read on the forward strand.
ATGGTGAAGCCAGAATGAGTTAGGGGAGTGGGCGTGGGGATGCTAAGCCCCCAGAGCCAGTAGGAGCCCTCCCTAGCAGGATCAATCAGACGCCATCAGGCCTTCCCTTCACAGAGGGTCGATTCCACTGCAGACTGTTTCCCAAAAGGCCAAATGGACGGACACATGGCCTTTTTGCTATCTCAGCCCTCATGCCTTGAGAACATATTTTACAAAACAAAAAAAGAGAACAGCAACTTTCAGTTTCAGCATCAACATGTAAACAGCTTGGCAAAACCCCATCTCTACTAAAAATAAAAAAAAAATTAGCTGGGCATGGTGGCGGGCACCTGTAATCCCAGCTACTTGGGATGCCAAGGCAGGAGAATCGCTTGAACCCTAGAGGCAGAAGGCTGCAGTAAGCTGAGATCGCGCCATTGCATTCCACACTGGGCAACAAGAGCAAAACTCCGTCTCTAAATAAATAATAAATAAATAATATAATAAAAACACCAAGCGCGATCTCTATAACAAGAAAAAAGAGCCTGTCTTACTGAGGCCCTACGACAGTCACCCAGCTCCAGCCGCCTCTAGCCTTCCTGTCTCACCTAAGGAGGTGGGACAAAGCTAAGACACCTGTGAAGACACCAGGGATATGGATGCACTAAAAGACCAAGATTTAATCATAAAATTAGAAACATGCTTCCCCGTTTCCTAAATCATACCACCACATCAACGGGGCTCCAGTGTAACAGCAGTGGATTGTAGCTGAGGGAGCTACTAGGCACAGTAATTTTTTTTTTTTTTTTGAGATGGAGTCTCGCTCTGTCACCCAGGCTGGAGTGCAGTGGTGCAATCTCGGCTCATTGCAACCTCTGCCTCCTGGGTTCAAGCGATTCTTCTGCCTCAACCTCCCGAGTATATGGGACTACAGGCATGCACTGCCAAGCCCAGCTAATTTTTGTATTTTTAGTAGAGACAGGGTTTTGCCTTATTGGCCAGGCTGGTCTCGAACTCCTCACCTCAGGTGATCTGCCCATCTTGGCCCCCCAAAGTGTTAAAATTACAAGCGTGAGCCACCACACCTGAACTATATTGGTTTTTAAAATGTTAAACCTGTTTTGCACATATGAAATAAATCCTGTTAAATTGTGGTGTATTCACAGATTCACATTTATTCATAAATTCAATTTGCTAATATTTTGCTAATAGTTGCATTTATATCAGGGATCCCTAACCCTCAGGCCTGGGACTAGTAACAGTATCAGGCCACATAGCAGGAGGTGAGTGGCAGGTGAGCCAGGATTGCCACCTGAGCTCTGCCTCTAGTCAGATCAGCGACAGCATTAGATTCTCAGGAGTGTGAACCCTATTGTGAACAGCACATATGAGGGATCTAGGTTGCAAGCTCCTTATGAGAATCTAACTAATGCCTGATGATCTGAGGTGCAACAGTTTCATCCCGAAACCATCTGCCTCACCCACCATGTCCCATGGAAAAATTATCTTCCATAAAACTGGTACCTGTTGCCAAAAAAGGTTGGAGACCGCTGATCTATGTTCATGAGAGGTATTGGTCTGTAGTTTTCCTTTCTTCCAACGTTTTTATCTGATTTTGATACAGGAAATGCTAACTTCATGAAATGAGTTAGGAAGTATTCCCTTCTATTTTTTGGGAAGAGAATGTAGAGAATTGGTACCATTTCTTCCATAATGTTTGCTAGATTTGACAACAAAACCACTGGGTCTGGTGCCTTCTTGTTTGCAAGGTTGTTTATTGATTTCCATAATTTATCAATTTCCATAATAGATATAGGCCTATTCGGATCATCTCTTTTCCCTGTGTGAGTTTTGGTTGGTTGTGAATCACCTAAGCTATCAAATCTGTGGGTACAGAGTTGCTCATAATATTCTTTTGTTATCTTTTTAATGTCCTTGGGATCAGTAGTGATGACCCCTTTCTCATTTCTGTTATCAGCAATCTGTGTTTTTTTTTCTTAGTTAGCTTAGCTAGAGGTTTATACATTTTACTGACCTGTCAAAGTACTGTTTTTATTTCTTTTTTCTATTGCTGCTGCACAAATTAGCACATTTTTACTTCACTGAATTTTTCTATTGGTTTCTTGTTTTCTATTTTATTGATTTCTGCTATAATTTTTATTTCTATCCTTTTGCTTGCTTTAGGCTTACACTGATCTTTCTTCTCTAGTTTCCTAAGATGGAAACTTAGATTATGAATTTTAAATCTTTTTAATCTCTTCTAATATAGGCATTCAATATTATAATTTATCTCCAAGCACTGCTTTCACTGCTTCCTATAAATTTTGATACATTGTATTTTCATTTTTATTTAGTTCAAAATATTTTAAAATTTCTGTTCAGACTTCTTCTGTGACACATCTGGTATCTAGAAGTGCTTTGTTTAATCTCCAGTTATCCTGAGATTTCCCATCTATGCTTCTGTTTTTGATTTTGTTTAATTTCCTCTGAGAGCACACTTCATATGGTTTGTAGTCTTTGAAATTTGTAAGGTGTATCTTAAGGCCAAGTATGTAGTCTATCTTGGTGGATGTTTCATGTGAGCTCGAGGAGAATATGTTCTCTGTTGCTGTTGAATGAAGTATACTGTAAATGTCAATTAGATTCAGTGGCTTGACAGTATTGTCCAGTTCAGCTGTATCCTTACTGATTTTTTTGCCTGCTAAATGTGTCAATTACTGATAGAAGAGTGTTGAAGTCTCCAACTATAATAGTGGACTTGTCTATTTCTCTTGCAATTCTATTAGTTTTTGCTTCACATACGTTGATGCTCTGTTGTTAGGTGCATACACATTAAGGATTTAACAATGTCTTCTTGGAGTATTGACCCTCTTATTATATAATGCCCCTGTTTATCCCTGATCATTTTTCTCCCTCTGAAGTTTGCCTTATCTGATATCAATACTGCTGCTCCAGTTTTCTTTTGATTAGTATTAACATGGTATATCTTTCTTTATATCTTTATTTTTATGCTATTTGTGTCTTTATATTTAAAATGGGTTTTTTTTACAGACAACATATCATTGGGTCTTTTTTTTTTAATCTACTGGCAGTCTTTGTGTTTTAGTTGGTATACTTAGCGCCATTCACATTTAAAGTGATTATTGAGATAGTTGGATTAATATCTACCATGTCTGCCGCTGTTTTCTAGCAGGTGCACTTGTCCTTGTTTTTCTTACCTTCCCTTCTTTTTCTGTCTTTTCTGGTTTAACTGAGAATTTTACATGATTCCACTCTTTTTACTTTCTAGCATTATGATTATACTTCTTTCAAAACATTTTAATTCATTGTCCTAGAGTTCGCAATATAGATTTGCAACTAATCAACATCCACTTTCAAATTGCACTTTACCGCTTCATGGGCAGTGCAGGTGTCTTCTAGCAGAGTATTCCCAGTTCCTCTCTCCTCACCCTTGTAAGAGTGCTATTCTTGATTTCACCTATCCTTTACTATGGACCCCAACACAATGTTACTATTATTACTTTAACCAGGCAGTTACCTACTAGATCAACTAAGAATAGGAAATGTAAAAGATTTTCTATTGTCTTCATGTACTCCTTTCCTGACAGTTCCTTTATGTGGATCTGAGTTTCTAACCTGTATCTCTTGCCTTCTCCGTTAAGAGCTGCTTTTAACATGTTTTGTAGGGCAGATTGGCTGGCAATAACTCTCATTTTTTTGCTTGTCTGAGAAAGTTTTTTTTTTTTTTTTTTTGTTTTGAAACAGGGTCTTGACTGTCACCCAGGCTGCAGTGCAGTGGCCAAACACGGTTCACTGCAGCCTCGACCTCTCAGGCTCAAAGGATCCCACTTCAGCCTCCCAAGTAGCTGGGACTACAGGACCATGCCACCACACTCAGCTAATTTTTAATTGTTTTGTAAAGTTGGGGTTTCACTATGTCACTCAGGCTTGTCTCAAACTCCTGGGCTCAAGCGATCTTCCTGCCTTGGCCTCTCAAAGTGCTGAGATTACAGGTGTGAGCCACCATGCCTGGCCCTCAAAAAGTTTTTGTTTCTCTTTCATTCTTTTTGTGAGAGCAAAAAATTTCTATAACATGGATGTCACCATTTTTAAACCATCATAAAATCCACCATTCTGTAGCCTTTACATACACAATGTTTTCTTCACTTTTGAAGGATACTTTTGCTGGATATAGAAATCTAGGTTGATGGGGTTTTCTCTTTTTTTTTTTTTGAGGCAGAGTCTTGCTCTGTCGCCCAAGCTGGAGTGCAATGGCGCGATCTCGGCTCACTGCAAGCTCCACCTCCCGGGTTCACGCCATTCTCCTGCCTCAGCCTCCCGAGTAGCTGGGACTACAGGCGTCTGCCACCACGCCTGGCTAATTTTTTTGTATTTTTAGTAGAGACGGTGTTTCACCGTGTTAGCCAGGATGGTCTTGAAATCCTGACCTCGTGATCCACCCACCTCGGCCTCCCAAAGTGCTGGGATTACAGGCGTGAGCCACTGTGCCCAGCCAGTTTTCTCTTTCAACACTTTACATATTTCACCCTTTTCTCTTCTTGCTTGCGTGGTGTCTGACAAGAAGGCTGTAATTCTTACTCATTTCCTGTATAAGTAAGCTGGGTTTTTTTCTATGGCTTCTTTCAAGATTTTGTGTTTGTCTTTGGTTTTCTACAGTTTGAATATGATATATGTAGGTGTTGATTTTTTTTTTTAAGTATGTATCCTATTTGGTGTTCTCTAAGCTTATTGGATCTGTGGCTTGGGGTCTGCCTTTACTTTTGGAAAATTGGGAGCCATTATAACTTTCACGATTCTTCTGCTCTGTTCTCCCTTTCTTCTCCTTGTGGTGTTTCAATTGTGCATATATTATACCTTTTGAAAATATCCCACAGTTCTTGTATAATCTGTTTTTTCCCCATTTTTTTCTTTGCATTACAGTTTGGGAAGTTTCTATTAACATATCTTCAGGCTGATTTTTTCCTCATCTATGTCCAGTCTACTGATGGTCCCATCAAATGCCTTCATCATCTCTGTTATAGCGTTTTCTCTTTCTCTTTCTTTCCTTCCTTCTTTCCTTTCTTTTTCTTTCCCTCCTTCCCTCCCTTCTTTCTTTCTTCCTTCTTTTGTTTTTTATTTTTTGTTGTTGTTGTTGTTTTAGACAGAGTCTTGCTCTGTTGTCCAGGCTGGAGTGAAGTGGCAACATCTCGGCTCACTGCATCCTCTGCCTCCCAGGTTCAAGCGATTCTCATGCCTCAGCCTCCACAGTAGTTGGGATTAGAGGTGCGTGCCACCATGCCCAGCTAATTTTTTATAGTTTTAATACAGACTGGACTTCACCATGTTGCCCAGGCTGGTCTTGAACTCCTGAGCTCAGGCAGTCCACCTGTCTCGGCCTCCCAAAGTGCTAAGATGGAGAAAGCTGCCATATAAAGAGTTATCTTAGGGGGACCAGGGCAAGATCTGAGGGATCAGTTAGTTGGCTATGCCCCTTGTCTGGGCAAGACACTGCAGTGGCTTGGGTGGGGTGGTGGCAGGGGTGGTGGGGTGAAGAGCCTAGGTCTATTCTGAAGACAGGGTATCTATGAGGGGTCTCTGTTTCTACTCTTCCAGAGCACACCACCACCTGCAGCTGTCTCCTGCCTCCAGTGCATCAGAGTCTGGAGCGCATTGCTTCTCTGGAGGGAGATAAAGACACAGTGGCTACCTGGGGAGATAAAACAGCACCAGCAGGAATCAGGGGTTCCAGAGAGGAGGGAACCTGGCCCTGGGCTATGTGTGTATCAGTTGTGATATGCATAATCATCTTTGGTCTTATTTTTTCCAAGTGACTGGAAAAGTTCATTTCTAGCTTACTTACCTCTGTTCCTTCCTTAAACTCCTCTAGCCTGGCTTTTGTCTCTGCCATTCCTACTAAAACCACTCTGCTCAAGGCTGTCATCAGTGTCTCCACTGCCCAGCCGTGGACTGTCAGAGCCACTCCGGGACAGTTGCACCAGATGCATGAGTTTCCTGATACAGTGAAATCTCAGCAGGAGTTGACACCCACCTGCCTGGTGCTCTGGGATGAATTTCTGCACAGATGCAACCTCTGTGGGTGGAAGCCAGGATGAAGTATATGCATCTGTGAAGGCTGGCCTTCCATCTGTTTTCTGATGCAACCAAAATGCTTCAGGGCTCGTCTTATCTGGAGGTTTGATGGCTACAGACGTGAGGGGCTTCCAGGTAGAGCTCAGACCTGAGACTTCTGGTCCCCTGTCTGGACATCTGTATGAAGACGGAGAAGCACCAGCCAACCTCTCCACAACCCTCACCAAGTTCTCATGGAACATCCTCTGATGGTTCCTCTCGGTGCTGGGTTCTGGCAGGAGAAAGAGAAGTCAGGGAACAGAAGAGCTGCTCTGCCAAAGTCATACCCTTCTTGGAGACACAAGGAACTCCATCTCTCATTCTCACTAGCAATTTGCTGTGGCAACTCAAGTGTTTTTCCAGATGGAACATAAGCAGACATGATGTGTTTGCCCTCCAGGTCTAACCCATGCAAAGCCTCCTGGGAACACACCTCACGCTATTTTCTATTCCATCAGGTGGATATGGATGATGATTAGGAACTAGGGTGAGGTGGAGCCAGAAGACACAAGGAGCCTGGATCCCTGAATGACCACATGGACATACACATGCTGAAGACTGCCTTGTAAGCAGGAAATAAACATCTACTGTATTGAACCTTTGCATGTAGGGACTATTTTTTATAGCAGCATAGCTTTACTCTGCCTAATACAATCCTTGCACTCAAGAGTTTACGGTCGTTTTAAGGAGACAAGACTCAGTCACACAATTCTGCAACAATAGTAGGTGGCTCAGAAGAAGAAGGGGCTGTAGGGTTTAGACTTCCAGTTCTGAAGTCACAGGCTGCAGGCCCCTGGATATGTGACTTTCCTATCTAATCCCTTTTCTGGAAAAATGGAGAAGAGTCAGACTGGGGGGAAGACTCTGTCAAAGGTTCATCAGTAGGGCTTGAAGCAAGTCAAGATGAGACCAATGATGTCAATTCTTAGAAAGGACAAAAGAAAATCGCCTCTAAATCCCTAAGAACTTTGGCTGCTACAAGGAGGGGATGGAGGCCAGAGTTTCCTAACTTCTCTCCTGGGACTCCCCAAACCTCAGAAGTTCCCTGGGGAGGAGCCCTGAACCTAGGTGTATGGGGATTTCATTATTCTAAGTGAAGTAACTCAGGGATGAAAAACCAAATGTATATTCTCACATATAAGTGGGAGCTCAGCTATGAGCATGCAAAGGCATAAGAATGATACAGTGGACTTTGGGGACTCAGGGGGAAGGGTGGGAAGTGGGCGAGGGATAAAAGACTGCACATTGGGTACAGTGTACACTGCTCGGGTGATGGGTGCCCCAAAATCTCAGTAATCACCACTGGAGAACTTACCTATGTACCCTAACACCATCTGTTCCCCCAAAACCTATAGAAATAAAAATAAATACATAAAAATAAAGATGTAAATAACATAAAAAAACTATGAATTAAAAAAAAAAGAAAGTTGGATCACCAGCTCTCTTAAAAATAGTAAGACCAGGTCTTGGAGGGCTGCATTCCAAGCAAGGGTGACGGTGGACACCTCCCTTCTATAATTCTCAGTTCCTGCCTGGCCGACTTCACTCATTAGGGAACTTACTTGGCTCTTGTAGACAGTTGAGTTTGAGACGTTTGGTGTAGAGAATGTTACCCCACAGTTGCCAGGAAGCAAATACAAATTTTGGTATCCAAGGGAGGTCCTGGAACCAGTCCCCCCATGTAGTCAACCAAGGGATGACTGCATATCAATGTGCTGTTGAATTTTAGTTTGTTAGTATTTTGTTCAGGATTTCTTCATCAACATTTATCAGGTATATTGGTTGGCAGTTTTATTGTAGTTTTTTACTTTTCCTTTTTTTTTTTTTTTTGAGACAGAGTCTCGCTCTATCGCCCAGGTTGGAGTGCAGTGGCACCATCTTGGCTCACTGCAACCCCTGCCTCCCGGGTTCAGGTGATTCTCCTGCCTCAGCCTCCCCAGTAGTTGAGATTTCAGGTGCACGCCACCATACTCGGTTAATTTTTGTTATTTTTAGCAGAGATGGGGTTTCACCATGTTGGCCATGCTAGTCTTGAACTCCTGGCCTCAAGCAATCTGCCCACCTTGGCCTCTCAAAGTGCTGGGATTGCAGGCATGAGCCACTGCACCCAGCTGCTTGGAGTTTTTTTGATCTGGCTTTGATATTAGGGTGTATCACACTACTAATAAAGACATATCCTAGACTGGGTAATTTATAAAGGAAAAAGGTTTAGTTGACTTACAGTTCCACATGGCTGGGGAGGCCTCACAATCATGGCAAAAGGTGAACGAGGAGCAAAGTCACGTCTTACCTGGCAGTAGGCAAGAGAGCTTGTGTAGGGGAACTCCCCTTTATAAAATCATCAGATCTTATGAGATTTATTCACTATTATGAGAACATCACAGGAAAACCCACCCCAATGATTCAATTACCTCCCACCAGGTCCCTCCCATAACACGTGAGAATTATGGGAGCTACAATGCAAGATGAGGTTTGGGTGGGCACACAGCCAAACCATATCACAGGGTAATGCTGGCCTCACAGAATAAGCTGAAATAAGTTATCTCTCCTTCTGTTTTTTGGAAAAGTCTGAGGAGGATTGGTGTTAATTTTTATTTAAATGTTTGGCCAGATTTACTAGTGAAGCCACCTTGTTCTAGGCTTTTTTGTTGAAAGGTTTTTGATTACTGATTCTATCTCCTTACTAGTTATTGTTCTGTTCAGATTTTTTATTTCTTCATGAGTCAATCTTGGTAGGTTTCTAGGAATTACTCCATTTATTCTAGGTTATCCAGTTTATTGGGGGTATAATTGTTGGTAGTATTCTCTTATAATCCTTTTTATTTCTGTGGCACTGGTTGTAATGCCCCCTCTTTCATTTCAGATTTTAATAATTTTTAAAAATTCTATCACTGAGCTATCAATGCTGATTTTAGTAATTTGAATCTTCTCTCTTTTTTAATCTAGTTAAGAGTTTGTCAGTTTTGATCTTTTCAAAAACCCAACTCTGTGGCTCGGTGCAGTGGCTCATGTCTGTAATCCTAGTACTCTGGGAGGCAAAGGTGGGAGGATCACTTGAGGCCAAGAGTTCAAGACCAGCCTGGGCAACTTAGCTAGATTCCCACCTCTACAAAAAATAATAAAAAAATTAGCTGAGTATGGTGACGCATGCTTGTTTTCCCAGCTACTTGAGAGGCTGAGGCTGGAGGATAGCTTGAGCCCAGGAGTTCAAGGTTTCAGTAAGCGATAATTGTGCTACTGAGCTCCAGCCTGGGTGACAGAGTGAGACTCTGCCTCAAAACAAACAAATGAAATGTTTAAAAACCCCATATCTTAATTTTGTTCATTTTTTCCCTATTCTCCATTTATCTCTGCTCTAATCTTTACTATTACCTTCCTCTGCTAACTTTGGGTTCAGTTTCTTCTTTTCCTACTTTAGATATAGTCAGGTTGTTGGTTTGAGAGCTTTCTTCTTTTTTAATGCAAGCATTTATTTACATCTGTAACTTCTTACTGCTGCTTTTGCTGCATCCATAAGTTTTTGTATGTTGTATTTCCATTTTAATTTGTCTCGGGGTATTTTAAAATTTCCCATGAGATTTTTTTTCTCTGAACCATTGTTGTGTGCTGTTTAGTTGCCACATGTTTGTGGGTTTTCCAGATTTCATCCTGCTATTGATTTCTGGTTTCATCCCATTGTGATTGGAAGATACTTGGTAGAATGTCAATGTTTTTATATTTTGTTTAAGTCTTGTTTTGTGGCCTAACATGTGGTCTATCTGGAGAAAATTCCATGTACACTTGAGAAGAATGTGTGTTCTGCTGTTGTTGGGTGGAATGTTCTGTGTATGTCTATGGTTAAGTGGCCTACAGTATTGTTTGAGTGCTCTGTTTCCTTATTGATTTTCTGTCTGGTTATTTTATCCATTATTGAAAGTGGGGTACTGAATCTCCTACTATTATTGTGTTGTCTATTTCTTCTTTCAATTCTGTCAGTGTTTGCTTTATATATTTAGGAAGTCTGATGTTTAGTGCATATATATTTGTAATTGTTATACCTCCTTGGTGAATTGACCCTTTTATTATATAATGTCCTTCTTTGCCACTTGTAACAGTTTTTATGTCTTTTTGTCTCATATTAGTATAGCCACCCTTACTCTCTTTGGATTACCATTTGTGAGGAATATCTTTTCTCAGCCTTTCATTTTCAGCAAGTTCTTCTATTTTTCTTTTTTTTTTTTTTTTAGAGACAGGGTCTTGCTCTGTCACCCAACTGGAGTGCAGTGGCACTATGATAGCCTACTGCAGCCTAGAATTCCTGGGCTCACGGGATCCTCCCACCTCAACCTCCACAGTAGCTGGGACAACAGGTGTGTGTTACTATGCCTACTAATTAAAAAAATTTTTTAGAGACAGAGTCTTTCTATGTTGTCTAGGCTGGTCCTGAACTCCTGACTTCAAGCAATCCTTCTACATTGGTCTCCCAAAGTGCTGGAATTACAGGCATGAGCCATTGCACCTGGCCACAAGAGTTTGGTATTTGAAAAGATATAAAGTGGGACTCTTGTAGATGGCATATAGTTGGATCCTGGTTTTTACTCCATTCAGCTAATCTCTGTCTTTTAATTGGGGACTTTAATCTATTTGCATTTAAAATAATTACTGACAGGGAAGAACTTACTATGGCCATATTAATTATTTCCTATATGTCTTGTAGCCTTTTCAGGCCTCCTTTCCTTTGTTACTGCCTTCCTTCATTTTTCATTGATTTTTTTTGTAGTGACATGCTTTGATTTCTTTCCCATTTCCTTTTGGGTATATTCTATAGATACCTTACTTGAAGTTACCAGTGAGATCACATAACATATCTTAAAGTTATAACAATCTAGTTTAACAACTTCAGTTGCATACAAAAACCTCTACTTCTTTACTACTCCACTGCAATTTATATTATCAATGTCTTAAGTTAGATCTTTATATACTGTATACCCATAACTTGTTTTATTTTTTGAGACAGAGTCTTGCTCTGTTGCCCATACTGGAGTGCAGTGGCATGATTTTGGCTCACTGCAACCTCCACCTTCTGGGTTCAGGCAATTCTTGTGCCCGAGTAGCTGAGACTGCAGGCATGCACCATCACACCCAGCTAATGTTTATATTTTTAGTAGAGACGGGGTTTCACCATGTTGGCTGAGCTGGCCTCGAACTCCCGACCTCAGGTGATATTCCCATCTCAGCCTCCCACTCCAGGACAGGTGTGGTGGCTCACACCTGTAATCCCAGCACCTTGGGAGGCCGAGGTGGGCGGCCAGGCACCCCCCAGACAAGTCAGTACATTGCATGCATGGTCCGCTCTTTGTTTCTGGCCCAAGGGAAGAGCCAAGGTATGGGAGGTTTTCTCCTGGTTGAACTATGCTTTGCAGGGGAGGGAGAGGGACATGGGCATGCAAAATGCCACAGACTTTCCTAGCACTTTTGATAGACTATGTTCTTGGTTAGGCATTGGCCTGGGCACTGAAGCTTCTTAATTCGGCTCTAGAGTTCTCACAGTGATATTCTGGTCTGTACATGGTTGTTAATTCGGTGTCTCCATGGGGTAACAAGGGCCTGGAGCTTCCTAGTCTACCATTTTGCTGATGTCTCCCAGATTGTTCCTACTTAAAGCCCTCTGTTATTTCACTCCAATCTGGACTAACTGCTTCCTAGGTGTGCTATTCATTGTAATCTTGGGACTTCAGTACTCTCCTGGATTAAATCTGATGTTGCCTGAATCCCATGCCTCCCCCCTTTTTTTGATTACTTCCTCATTCCTTTGATATACTACCTCAGGTAACCTCCTAAGAAACAGGGTATGGGGATATATTTTCAAATTCCTGCATAGCTGGAAATGTCTTAATTCTATCCTCACACTTAACTGATAGTTTGGCTAAGTACAGAATTCTAAGTAATTTGTTTTAGCCAATTGCTTTAGGTGAGCAGACAAAAAGTTGGGGATCCATTAAATTAAACTTGGGGATCCTTAAAGGTCAGAATGTGGAAGACCTTCTTCCTGTAGCACCAACTCTGCACTAGCTGTCTTTGTTTATTACAGAGAGTTCATTCAAAGTTTTTTTTTTTTTTTTTTTTTTGAGACAGAGTTTCGCTCTTGCTGCCCAGGCTAGAGTGCAATGGCATGATCTGGGCTCACTGCAACCTCCACCTGCCGGGTTCAAGCAATTCTCCTGCCTCAGCCTTCCGAGTAGCTGGGATTACAGGCATGTGCCACCACACCCAGCTAATTTTCTATTTTTTAGTAGAGACAGGGTTTCTCCATGTTGGGCAGGCTGGTCTCAAACTCCTGACCTCAGGTGATCTGCCCGCCTTGGCCTCCCAAACTGCTGGGATTACAGGCATGAGCCACCACGCCTGGCCTCATTCAACTTTTTTAGACAATACATTCTGTGACTTTTTGCCTGAAGGTAGGTAACCTGGCTACTGATCCTTCTGCCCTCAGCAATGAAGAGGTTGGCTGTTCCATCCACAAACTTTCAATAAATATCCAATAGCCCACATCTGACTCCTGCCCTCTATTAGATATTGTGTTTCTAAATCCAAGACCTCTCTGGTGCTCTAAAGTGAAGATTCATCCTTCCTTGGCTGTAGCCTCTCTACATGTATGTGGCTTTCTCTGCCCAGCTCATCAGTCATCACTCTTACATTCTCTGTAGGTCTCCCTAATCTTCATTCAAATCTGCCATCCTTCCCCTTTTTTTATAGCCATGAATTTATAACTTTCTCTATTCATTTACTATTATTTTTAATGGGATCTCAAGGAGAGGGATAAGTAAATATACTAAATCTTGAATTGGAAGATAGCACATACCATTTCAATAGGAATTTTCTGGCAGGGGTGGGAGTATCAGGAGGGAATAATGGTGTAGACTTTATTACCAGATTTACTGTCACTTTTCTTTTTTCTTTTAAGACAGGGTCTTGCTCTGTCACCGAGGCTGGAGTACAGTGTTGTGATCATGGATCACTATAGCCTCGACCTCCTAGGCTCAAGCAATCCTCCTGCCTCAGCCTTCTGTGTAGCTGCAACCACAGGCATGCATCGCTATGCCTGGCTAAATATTTTATTTTTATTTTTGTAGAGACAGGGTCTCATTTTGTTGCCCAGGCTGGCCTTGAACTCCTGGGCTCAAACTGTCCTCCTGCCTTGGCCTCCCAAAATGCTGGGATTACAGGTGTGAGCCATGGCACCTGATACCACTTTTCTTTATAGTTAAAACTTCCCCTACAGAAGATATAATCTTATAATTGTTGTTACCTCTTCCTCCATGACATAGGTGAGCAGTTTCCAGTCCCACTCCACTGTCTTGGCATTGGCTGGATGTAGCCTGAAAGTCAAGTGAAATCAATTAGAATTATGGAGAATTTAGCGGAAGAAGGGATAGGATCTGGAAGGTGATAGAAGGAAGAAGCCTCTTCTTATCCTCCATTATCCTCCATGCTCTTGCTCACTTTCTGGTATCATACCATGTCAATCTGAGAGTAGTGGAACTTCATTGTTTTTTGCTACCCAGTATCCACTCCCCTTTTGGAAAGCTTTAGTACTATAATTTTGTCTGAAGAAACCAACTCTTCACTACTCTTAACCAACTAGTTTTACCTACCAGAACCCCAAAATGAAGCATGTGGCTTTTTTAGCCAATCGTGCTGTTCTAAGCCTCAATTCACGGTGATTGGCTCAAAGATATGGTCATGTCTCTCATTAGGCCAATTAAATTCTGCAAGACTCAATTTCAGAACTCTTAGGTGACTATAAAGGAAAGACACTCTCTCCCACTGGAAGTGTCATAAAAGCCTGAGGCTGAGAGGCTACCACATGCAGCCCCAAAACAGAACTGAGGCTGAGAGGCTACCACATGCGGCCCCAAAACAGAACTGAGGCTGAGAGGCTACCACATGCGGCCCCAAAACAGAACTGAGGCTGAGAGGCTACCACATGCGGCCCCAAAACAGAACTGAGGCTGAGAGGCTACCACATGCGGCCCCAAAACAGAACTGAGGCTGAGAGGCTACCTCAGGCGGCCCCAAAACAGAACCAAAGTAGAGCTGCAGAATGAACCCTGGTAACAATTTTTGTATGCTGAATCAAGTCGCATCTCACTCCTCGGTTTCTAGGTTTCTAGTAACACGAGCCATTAAATTCTCTTTCAGCAGTAGTTAAGGTCTGTTTGGACTGGGTTTCCTATCATTTGCAATTCAAATAACACTAATATACTAAGTCACCCACTGTAACGGTTAGGTTAAAAAAGCCTGTCAAGAGAAAGCTATGCCCTGAGTCCAAGATCCCTAGAAGATTCGCCAACAGCCAGAGGTTATGGTTCATACTGTTGAATTTTCATGAGAAGCATGTAGGCCTCCTTTAGGACATCCACAGTCTCAGAGCCACTGAGCAAGATTTTCTGGATGATGTGAGCCACGATTTCTCTTGGTGGGTAATGCTGGGGTGACACAAAGTCCATCAAAAACTGCACAGTCCCCAGAGGAAAATTCTCTTCAATGGTATTTGTTACCATTCTTAGTCTTCGATGAGGGATGGGTTCTAATTTTTGACCCTTGTTCTGTAGAGATTAAAAAGAAGGAAATTAGGAGGGATTTCCTTTTTTTTTTTGAGACGGAGTCTTGCTCTGTTCCCCAGTTTGGAGTGCAGTGGCGTGATCTCGGCTCACTGCAAGCTCTGCCTCCCGAGTTCACGCCATTCTCCTGCCTCAGCCTCCAGGGTAGCTGGGACTACAGGCGCCCACCACCACGCCCGGCTAATTTTCTTTTGTATTTTTAGTAAAGACAGGGTTTCACGGTGTTAGCCAGGATGGTCTCGATCTCCTGACCTCGTGATTTGCCCGTCTCAGCCTCCCAAAGTGCTGGGATTACAGGTGTGAGCCACGGCGCCGAGCCGGGATTTCTATAGTATACAAAAATAAGAGGTTCTAGAATAGGTTGAAGATAGCAAAGTTTTCCAGGCATTTGAAATATTTCATGATTAAAAAAAAAAAAAAGAGGACAGGTGCAGTGGCTCACGCCTGTAATCCCAGCACTTTGGGAGGCCAAGGCAGGCGAACTGCTTGAGGTCAGGAGTTCGAGAGCAGTCTGGCCAACATGGTGAAACCCCGTCTCCAATAAAAATATAAAAATTAGCCAGACGTGGTGGCACGCAACTGTAGTCCCAGCTACTTGAAGGCTGAGACATGAGAACTGCTTAAACCCAGAAGGTGGAGGCTGCAGTGAACCGAGATGGCACCACTGCACTCCAGCCCAGGTGACAGAGAGAGACTCCAAATCAAAACAGACAAAAAAGAGCTTTATCTAAAAAACTTTTAATGACATGGGAAAAAGCTCATATAAAGTTAAAAAATCAGAATTCAAAATTGTACATATAACATGATTTCATCTATGTTAAAATATAGCATAGACAGAAAAATACAAAAGGGTCAAGAGGTAGCCTAGGTTGATTTTGGGGTGAGGGTAACTAGAGACTTAGGGATAGCTGTGATACTGTATCAGATACTGAAATAGATAAGAAAGAAGTTTTAAATTCATTTTGTTGTTAGGAGAAGAATTCCATTTTATTTTTTGTGAGAACAGTAAATATTAAGTTGCTTCTTCCCCCAAAAAATATGTATATAAAGACTGCGAGAGAATATGTGAAAAGTGATTTTCTATTATGTGGGTGGTAGAATTAGCGGTGATTTTTTCTCTATGTGCTCTTCTATATTTTTCAATTTTTCCATAACACACTTATTACTTTTATAATTAGAATTAAACAATTTTAAAGTTTGATATGAGGGTTTAATAACAATAAATTTGGAGCTCTTAATTTATTTTTGTTTTTGAGATAAAGTCTGGCTCTGTCACCCAGGCTGGCCTACAGTGGCATGATCATGGCTCACTGCAACCTCTGCCTCCCAGGCTCAAGCCATCCTCCCACCTCAGCCTCCCAAGTAGCTGGGACTACAGGCGTGTGCCACCACGCTTGGCTAATTTTTTTTTGTATTTTTAGTAGAGACGGGGTTTCACCATGTTGCCCAGGCCGGTCTCGAACTTGTGAACTCAAGTGATCAAGCCTGTCGTGGCTTCCCAAAGTGCTGAGATTACAGGTGTGAGCCATCATGTCTGGCCTTAAACAATTAATTAATTTTTTTTTTTTTTGAGATGGAGTCTCCCTCTGTTGCCCAGGCTGGAGTGCAGTGGCGCGATCCTGGCTCACTGCAAGTTCCGCCTCCCGGGTTCACGCCATTCTCCTGCCTCAGCCTCCAGAGTAGCTAGGATACAGGTGTGTGCCACCATATTCAGCTACTTTTTGAATTTTTTATATAGGGGGTTTCACCATGTTGCCTAGGCTGGTCTCAAACTCCTGGGCTCAAGCAATCCACCTACCATGGCCTCCCAAAATGCTGGGGTTACAGGCGTGAGCCACTGCGCCCAGCACTGAATACTTAATTGATCCTCAACTAGTTCCTACAATAATCTTAGGAAATACATACTATTATTATTCCTATCTTATAAATAAAGAAACTGAGATTTGGAGGGTAAGCATTTGTCATACAACAAATGGCAGAAGCCGGTTTCAAACACACGTGGCGTAAACTTCAGAGCCATCCTCTCAACCCCTACTCCCCATAAACAACAAAAATAATGTGTATATGTTAAAAATCCCAGTTATTAAAATATGTAAAATGCCTATGTATAAAAAGGCAACTGGGAAGGAAATACATCAAATTATTCACAATAATAAATGCTGTCTGGGCCGGGTGCGGTGGCTCATGCCTGTAATCCCAGAACTTTGGGAGGCCGAGGTGGGCGGATCACTTGAGGTCAGGAGTTCAAGACAAGCCTGGACAACATGGTGAAACCCTGTCTCTACTAAAAGTACAAAAAGCCGGAAGTGGTAGCGGGCGCCTGTAACCCAGCTACGCGGGAGGCTGTGGCAGGAGAATCGCTTGAACCTGGGAGGCGGAGGTTGCAGTGAGTGAGCTGAGATCGTACCACTGTACTCCAGCCTGGGTGACAGGGTGAGACTCTGTCTCAAAAAAAACAGAATGACCTAGTGGTCAGGCAGAGGCATAAAGAAGGAGAAGACATACAACATATTAGAAGATGTAATAATTTTAAAAAAGAGAAAAAAAAATCATTCTCCAAGGTCAAATCAGTGTGAATCCTTGGCTCCTGCCTACCTGGATCACTGCTTGAATGAGGAGAGCATACCTTTTGACACTGAACTGTTTCAAGCTGGTTTTCTTAATATGGGGGATGGGATGTACATAACTAAAAAACACTTCATACTGTGGAACTTAGCCACAGTTATTTTCCCTGACACATCTAGTTTACTTCTCATAAATCAATGATGACCAATGGAAAGTGCATTCCCACTCATGTCTTAAAATTGAATTTCCTCCCCCAAAGTCAGCAAGTAATAATTTTGGAGGCCCTTAAGTGATACAGTATTATTATCTCTGTGATATGGAAGCTGTAATAAGGGCACCAGGAAGGGAAAAGCATAGGAGTTGAAGATAAAAATTTATTTATTTTTTTGAGACAGAGTCTTGCTCTGTGGCCAAGGCTGGAGTGCAGTGGTGCAGTCTCAGCTCACTGCAACCTCCGCCTCCCAGATTCAGGTGATTCTCCTGCCTCAGCCTCCTGAGTAGCTGGGATTACAGGTGCATGCCACCACATCCAGCTAGAAGATAAGAATTTACATAAGGCCTACGATGAGCCTGACACCCTGACACTTTCACGTATGACCCTGTGAGGTATGTTATTACTTCCATTTTACAGATAGGAAAGCTAAGGCTCAAAAAGGTAAAGTGCCCTGCTGGGCGCGGTGGCTCATGCCTGTAATCCCAGCATTTTGGGAGGCTGAGGCGTGTGGATCACGAGATCAGATCGAGACTAGCCTGGCCAACATGGTGAAATCCTGTCTCTACTAAAAATACAAAAAATTAGCCGGGCGTGGCAGCATGCGCCTGTAGTCCCAGCTACTAGGGAGGCTGAGGTAGGAGAAACTCTTGAACCTGGGAGGCAGAGGTTGCAGTGAGCCAAGATTGTGCCACTGCACTCTAGCCTGGGAGACAGAGCAAGACTCGGTCTCAAAAAAAAAAAAAAAAAAAAAAGTAAAGTGACAGTTTTTAAGCGTGGGGCTAAAATTTGAACCCAGATCTGGGCCTCTACACTGAATGGGTCTTCACAAGTGGAGGAAAGATAAGAAATTTCATTTATGCTTGACCTGTCCTCTCACACATGGACTCCAGTCACACTGACCTTCTCCTAGGCCTAGGGAAAGGACACCTAATCCCTGGGGGAAGATGTTAGTTAGCTCACCTCTCTTGTGTCTTTATCCGGTATTAGCGTCTGAAAGAAGAGGTGATGAACCGGAGGTCGTAAGAAGTACTTCAGTCTATGCAGGCATGGTCTGTTGTACAACCCACCTTGTGGTGTTCGTGATTGTACGTGGGCAGACCCAGGTTTGGCAGGCTCTGACAGTGGTATTTCTTTTCTGGCTGGGGTTTCCATGACAGAGAGCCAAGGAACTTTCTCTAAGGGAGTTTCAGACTGTGGGCTGGGAGAGCAGCTTGGAGAGGACAGAGCTGAGATATCCATAGGCATGTCACAGTTCTGTACATCATTCTGGGTAAAGTCAGGCCTGTCTCCTGGTAAGTGAGGGATGTCTCTAGGTGAGTGTGTCACGTCCCCTGATGAGTGTGGCATGTCTCCAGGTGAATGTAACACATCTCCCGGTAAGTGTGGCATGCCCCCTGGTGACTGTGGTGCATCTGGTGACGGTGAAACATAACTTGGTGACTGTGGCACATCTCCTGGTGGCCCTAGCATGTCTCCTGGTGACTGTGGCACATCTGGTGATGGTGGCATGGTTCCTGGTGACCGTGGCCCATCTCCTGGTGACTGTGGCATGTCTTGCAGGTATGCCACATCTTGTGGATGTAATATGCTTTGAGGCGGGCCTGGCACATCTTGAGGTAGGCCCAGAGAGTCTTGAGGTGGGCTTGGTGAGTGTTGAGGATGCCATAACGAGTCTTGAGGTGGGCTTGGGATATTCTGCCGAGGGCATGGCACTTCTTGAGGTGGGTGAGTTAGAGCTGGTAGTTGGCATTGCATGGTTTGTGATGGGCATGACAAGGCTCGTGGTGGACAAGGTGAGGCTCTCAGTGGGCAAGGCAAGGCTTGTGGTGGGCGAGACACATCTTGCTGTGGGCATGGCAAGGGTACTTTTTGATTGCTGCTGCTGCTGCTGCTGCTGCTGCTGCTGCTACTATTATTGCTTGTTGGGGAGAGGGAGCTAACATCTGAAGACAGCTGTAGGCTTGCCAAGAAGCTGAGGTTACCTGTGAATGGGGCTGAGCTACAATTAGGCTCTGTTGGATAAACAGAGCCTCCACTGATGGATGTAGCGGGTGGGGGACCTACAAAGGTGTTTTCTTCCACTAGGTCCAAATCTACAGGATCACTGTTAATGAGTCTCCGTGCCGTAGGCTGAGAGCTTCTGCCCACCTGCCCTTCCATCACTGCTTTGCCAGAGAGGCTGGCACATGTCTGAAGACTGGTTGGCTCCTTCTGGGAAGGAGTGACAGGTTCTAAAGTTAAGTCAAGAGTGGCAATAGGTCTATTTTCTCCCTCAGCTCTTGTCAGGTCAATCACATACAGTCCACTGCGATCTTTTGTCCTTGGTCTGGTCTCTCTAGTTAAGTCAATGAAGTCCTGTTGAAGGATTGTGTGAAGAGAAGAGGTCAAGACGGGAGTATTAGCTTTATCTGAGATGACTTAAGTCTTAGCTTTTAAGGATAAGCATTACTTTGCCATTTCACCTTACTGATAAGTTACACATCTTGTATAACATAAGCAATAGTATTGCCAAAGCTGTCAATTTCTATACCTTCTTAAATTCTCCAAATGCCACATACGCATGACTAGGATCATAGTGGGATTTTTTTTTTTCTGGTCCAAGGAGGACAGGGGAGGAGTAGGAGATATTCCAACCTTAAGTCACAAAGTCAAAAGCAACCTTTGTTTGGAAGGTCAAATACACAGGATAACCTACAACAAAAGCTACATTTTAAGAAGTGAAGCAAATGTAAGAGAATCTATGTGCTAAGAACATGCTGAGTATTTTCACGTATCTTTAATTTTCACAATGACCTGATAAGGTAGGCATTATCAATCCATCATACAGATGGGGAAACTAGAGTTCAGAGGGGTTAGGTTATCTACCTTAAGATTACACAGCTAAGTAGCAGAGACAGACATTCAAACACAGATCTGTCTCCTTCTTTCCCTGTGAGGGCCTAGGAATGTACAACTTGATTCAATATGTAATCAACCTAGAAACAGATATGAAAGATAATATAACAAGGGTAATAAAACCAATAGTGTAAGTCTGAGCCCTAAGTAAGTAAATTAATGAAAACTTCCGATCTCCACTTCCATTCCTTGGCAAATTGATCAGGCTATTCACAAAGCCTAATGATACAGTACAGAGGTATTGTAATCAACCTCTGTACCATGAGCCTGGAAAAATATTGCTCTACCTTCTGTCTTCTCACTTACTTGGATACTACTGCCACTGGTACTTTAGGGCCCTGAGGCTAGCAATACTATTGCTGCTATCACAGCTACCATGCTATTTCTCTTAATAGATGGGTCACCATTGTTAACAGCACCAAAGCAGAGTACAGAATTCTGAGTGGGTCAAGTGAGAAGTTGGCATCCTGGAATAGGGATTCCCTCATCCTGGAACAGGGATTGCTTGGTGAAACCTAATGCCTCATTCTTAGGAAGCAGCCATATAGTATCACCACCTTTGGTGGCTTGGCTCTCAATGGCAAGAACTGAACATAAATAGCTGAAAGGCCATCAAAGGTCTGAACTCAACTCCTCTCCCATAGCCAACTGCTAAAATGCAACATCACCAGGTCTCTCCCATTTATTTATTTATTTATTTATTTATTTATTTATTTATTTATTTATTTTCTTGAGACAGAGTTTCGCTCTGTTAGCCTTGGCTGGAGTACAGTGGTACAATCTTGGCTCACTGCAAACTCTGCCTCCTGGGTTCAAGTGATTCTCCTGCCTCAGCCTCCCAAGTAGCTGGGATTACAGGTGTATGCCACCACACCAGACTAATTTCTGTATTTTATTTAATATTCTGTATTTATTTCTGTAGAGATGGGGTTTCACCATGTTGGCCAGGCTGGTCTCAAACTCCTGACCTTAGGTGATCCACCCGCTTTGGCCTCCCAAAGTGCTGGGATTACAGGCATGAGCCACTGTGCCTGGACATTTGAAACCCATCACTGGCTAGGCACGGTGGATCACTTAGGGCCTAGGAATGTTTGCTTTTGTCCTTTTACCTGGAATGACTATCATCCCTTTGATTGTTTGGAGTTTCTTATCTTTCAAGACACAGCACAGATACCATTATGTGTGAAATCCTTCCAGATCACTTCTCCCCACTGGTTAAACTAACCCCCCCTTCCTCTATCATGTCTCCACTGAACCTATGCAAACCTCTCTCTCTATCCTCAAGAATTTAATGATATTGAAAATAGAAATGTATTTTTACTTCATTGTCCAATTGTCCATTGTTAATATAAATATACTTGATTTATGTATATTAATACTGTATCCTGCAACCTTGCTAAGTTCACATAATAGTTTGAGTAACATTTTTTTGTCAATTCCTTGGGATTTTTTTTCTTTTTCTTTTTTTATTCTTTCAATTTATTTTTTTTAAGTGTTTGCTTACATTTTATTTTTATTTATTTTTAACTTTTAAAAAAATTATTATAAGTTCTAGGGTACATGTGCACAACATGCAGGTTTGTTACATATGTATACATGTGCCATGTTGGTGTGCTGCACCCATTAACTCGTCATTTACATTAGATATATCTCCTAATGCTGTCCCTCCCCTCTCCCCCGACCCCATGACAGGCCCCGGTGTGTGATGTTCCCCTTCCTGTGTCCAAGTGTTCTCACTGTTTCAATTCCCACCTATGAGTGAGAACATGCAGTGTTTGGTTTTCTGTCCTTGCGATAGTTTACTGAGAATGATGATTTCCAGCTTCATCCATGTCCCTAACAAAGGACATGAACTCATCCTTTTTTATGGCTGCATAGTATTCCATGGTGTATATGTGCCACATTTTCTTAATCCAGTCTATCATTGATGGACATTTGGGTTGGTTCCAAGTCTTTGCTATTGTGAATAGTGCCGCAATAAACATACATGTGCATGTGTCTTTATAGCAGTATGATTTATAATCCTTTAGGTATATACCCAGTAATGGGATGGCTGGGTCAAATGGTATTTCTAGTTCTAGATCCTTGAGGAATCGCCACACTGTCTTCCACAATGGTTGAACTAGTTTACAGTCCCACTAACAGTGTAAAAGTGTTCCTATTTCTCCACATCCTCTCAAGCACCTGTCGTTTTCTGACTTTTTAATGATCGCCATTCTAACTGGTGTGAGACGGTATCTCATTGTGGTTTTGATTTGCATTTCTCCAATAGCCAGTGATGAAGAGCATTTTTTCATGTGTCTGCTGGCTGCATAAATGTCTTCTTTTGAGAAGTATCTGTTCATATCCTTTGCCCACCTTTTGATAGGGTTGATTTTTTCTTGTAAATTTGTTTAAGTTCTTCGTAGATTCTGGATATTAGCCCTTTGTCAGATGGGTAGATTGCAAAAATTTTCTCCCATTCTGTAGGTTGCCTGTTAACTCTGATGGTAGTTTCTTTTGATGTGCAGAAGCTCTTTAATTAGATCCCATTTGTCAATTTTGGCTTTTGCTGCCATTGCTTTTGGTGTTTTAGACATGAAGTCTTTGCCCATGCCTATGTCCTGAATGGTATTGCCTAGGTTTTCTTCTAGGGTTTTTATGGTTTTAGGTCTAACATTTAAGTCTTTAATCCATCTTGAATTAATTGTTGTATAAGGTGTAAGGAAGGGATCCAGTTTCAGCTTTCTACATATGGCTAGCCAGTTTTCCCAGCACCATTTATTAAATAGGGAATCATTTCCCCATTGCTTGTTTTTGTCAGGTTTGTCAAAGATCAGATGGTTGTAGATGTGTGGTATTATTTTTGAGGGCTCTGTTCTGTTCCATTGGTCTATATCTCTGTTTTGGTACCAGTGCCATCCTGTTGTGGTTACTGTAGCCTTGTAGTATAGTTTGAAGTCAGGTAGCATGATGCCTCCAGCTTTGTTCTTTTTGCTTAGGACTGTCTTGGCAATGCAGGCTCTTTTCTGGTTCCATATGAACTTTAAAGTAGTTTTTTTTCCAATTCTGAGAAGAAAGTCATTGGTAGCTTGATGGGGATGGCATTGAATCTATAAATTACCTTGGGCAGTATGGCCATTTTCATGATATTGATTCTTCCTATCCATGAGCATGGAATGTTCTTCCATTTGTTTGTGTCCTCTTTTGTTTCGTCAAGCAGTGGTTTGTAGTTCTCCTTGAAGAGGTCCTTCACATCCCTTGTAAGTTGGATTCCTAGGTATTTTATTCTCTTTGAAGCAATTGTGAATGGGAATTCACTCATCATTTGGCTCTCTGTTATTGGTGTATAAGAATGCTTGTGATTTTTGCACATTAATTTTGTATCCTGAGACTTTGCTGAAGTTGCTTATCAGCTTAAGGAGATTTTGGGCTGAGATGATGGGGTTTTCTAAATATACAATCATGTCATCTGCAAACAGGGACAATTTGACTTCCTCTTTTCCTAATTGAATACCCTTTATTTCCTTCTCCTGCCTGATTGCCCTGGCCAGAACTTCCAACACTATGTTGAATAGGAGTGGTGAGAGAGGGCATCCCTGTCTTGTGCCAGTTTTCAAAGGGAATGCTTCCAGTTTTTGCCCATTCAGTATGATATTGGCTGTGGGTTTGTCATAGATAGCTCTTATTATTTTGAGATACGTCCCATCAATACCTAATTGATTGAGAGTTTTTAGCATGAAGCGCTGTTGAATTTTGTCAAAGGCCTTTTCTGCATCTATTGAGATAATCATGTGGTTTTTGTCTTTGGTTCTGTTTATATGATGGATTACATTTATTGATTTGCGTATGTTGAACCAGCCTTGCATCCCAGGGATGATGCCCACTTGATCATGATAAGCAATTTGATGTGCTGCTGGATTTGGTTTGCCAGCATTTTATTGAAGATTTTTGCATCAATGTTCATCAGGGATACTGGTTTAAATTCTCTTTTTTTGTTGTGTCTCTGCCAGGCTTTGGTATCAGGATGATGCTGGCCTCATAAAATGAGTTAGGGAGGATTCCCTCTTTTTCTATTGATTGGAATAGTTTCAGAAGGAATGGTACCAGCTCCCCCTTGTACCTCTGGTAGAATTCGGCTGTGAATCTGTCTGGTCCTGGACTTTTTTTGGTTGGTAGGCTATTAATTATTGCCTCAATTTCAGAGCCTGTTATTGGTCTATTCAGGGATTCAACTTCTTCCTGCTTTAGTCTTGGGAGGGTGTATGTGTCCAGGAATTTATCCATTTCTTCTAGATTTTCTAGTTTATTTGCATAGAAGTGTTTATAGTATTCTCTGACGGTAGTTTGTATTTCTGTGGGATCAGTGGTGATAACCCTTTTATCATTTTTTATTGCGTCTATTTGAATCTTCTCTCTTTTCTTATTAGTCTTGCTAGTGGTCTATCAATTTTGTTGATCTTTTAAAAAAAACCAGCTCCTGCATTCATTGATTTTTTGAAGGGTTTTTTGTGTCTCTATTTCCTTCAGTTCTGTTCTGATCTTAGTTATTTCTTGCTTTCTGCTAGTTAGCTTTTGAATGTGTTTGCTCTTGCTTCTCTAGTTCTTTCAATTGTGATGTTAGGGTGTCAATTTAGATCTTTCCTGCTTTCCCTTATGGGCACTTAGTGCTATAAATTTCCCTCTACACAATGCTTTAAATGTGTCCCAGAGATTCTGGTATGTTGTGTCTTTGTTCTCATTGGTTTCAAAGAACACCTTTATTTCTGCCTTCATTTCGTTATGTAGCCAGTAGTCATTCAGGAGCAGGTTGTTCAGTTTCCATGTAGTTGAGCAGTTTTGAGTGAGTTTCTTAATCCTGAGTTCTAGTTTGATTGCACTGTGGTCTGAGAGACAGTTTGTTATAATTTCTGTTCTTTTACGTTTGCTGAGGAGTGCTTTACTTCCAACTATGTGGTCAATTTTGGAATAAGTGCGGTGTGGTGCTGAGAAGAATGTATATTCTGTTGATTTGGGGTGGAGAGTTCTGTAGATGTCTATTAGGTCCCCTTGGTACAGAGCTGAGTTCAATTCCTGGATATCCTTGTTAACTTTCTGTCTCATTGATCTGTCTAATGTTGACAGTGGGGTGTTAAAGTCTCCCATTATTATTGTGTGGGAGTCTAAGTCTCTTTGTAGGTCTCTAAGAACTTGCTTTATGAATCTGGGTGCTCCTGTATTGGGTGCATATATATTTAGGATAGTTAGCTTTTCTTGTTGAATTGATCCCTTTACCATTATGTAATGGCCTTCTTTGTCTCTTTTGATCTTTGTTGGTTTAAAGTCTGTTTTATCAGAGACTAAGATTGCAACCCCTGCTTTTTTTGTTTTCCATTTGCTTGGTAGATCTTCCTCCATCCCTTTATTTTGAGACTATGTGTGTCTCTGCACGTGAGATGGGTCTCCTGAATACAGCACACTGATGGGTCTTGAGTCTTTATCCAATTTGCCAGTCTGTGCCTTTTAATTGGAGCATTTAGCACATCTACATTTAATGTTAATATTGTTATGTGTGAATTTGATCCTGTCATTATGATGTTAGCTGGTTATTTTGCTAGTTAGTTGATGCAGTTTCTTCCTAGCATCGATGGTCTTTATAATTTGGCATGTTTTTGCAGTGGCTGGTACCGGTTGTTCCTTTCCATGTTTAGTGCTTCCTTCAGGAGCTCTTGTAAGGCAGGCCTGGTGGTGACAAAATCTCTCAGCATTTGCTTGTCTGTAAAGGATTTTATTTCTCCTTCACTTATGAAGCTTATTTTGGGTGGATATGAAATTCTGGGTTGAAAATTCTTTTAAGAATGTTGAATATTGGCCCCCACTCTCTTCTGGCATATAGAGTTTATGCCGAGAGATCAGCTGTTAGTCTGATGGGCTTCCCTTTGTGGGTAACCCGCCCTTTCTCTCTGGCCGCCCTTAACATTTTTTCCTTCAACTTTGGTGAATCTGACAATTATGTGTCTCAGAGTTGCTCTTCTCGAGGAGTATCTTTGTGGCATTCTCTGTACTTCCTGAATTTGAATGTTGGCCGGCCTTGCTAGGTTGGGGAAGTTCCCCTGGATGATATCCTGAAGAGTGTTTTCCAACTTGGTCCCATTCTTCCTGTCACTTTCAGGT
The DNA here is from genome assembly GCF_029281585.2 of Gorilla gorilla gorilla. Taxonomy (NCBI): domain Eukaryota; kingdom Metazoa; phylum Chordata; class Mammalia; order Primates; family Hominidae; genus Gorilla; species Gorilla gorilla. Next base: position 181,426,702 of record NC_073228.2, read on the forward strand.
ACACCAATCAGACACAGATTTGGTCTTTTCAGATAGTCCCATATTTCTTGGAGGCTTTGTTCATTCCTTTTTACTCTTTTTTCTCTAAACTTCTCTTCTCGCTTCATTCATTTGATCTTCAGTCACTGATACCCTTTCTTCCAGTTGATCGAATCGGCTACTGAAGCTTGTGCATGCATCACGTAGTTCTCGTGTCATGGTTTTCAGCTCCATCAGGTCATTTAAGGACTTCTCTTCACTGGTTATTCTAGTTAGCCATTCGTCTAATCGTTTTTCAAGGTTTTTAGCTTCTTTGCGATGGGTTCAAACATGCCCCTTCAGCTAGAAGTTTGAACATCTGAAGCCTTCTTCTCTCAACTCGTCAAAGTCATTCTCCATCCAGCTTTGTTCTGTTGCTGGCAAGGAGCTGCATTCCTTTGGAGGAGAAGAGGCACTCTGATTTTTAGAATTTTTAGCTTTTCTGTCTGGTTTCTCCCCATCTTTGTGGTTTTATCTACCTGTGGTCTTTGATGATGATGATGTACAGATGGGGTTTTGGTGTGAATGTCCTTTATGTTTGTTAGTTTTCCTTCTAACAGTCAGGACCCTTAGCTGCAGTTCTGTTGGAGTTTGCTGGAGGTCCACTCCAGACACTGTTTGCCTGGGTATCACCAGTGGAGGCTGCAGAACAGCAAATATTGCAGAACAGCAAATGTTGCTGCCTGATCGTTCCTCTGGAAGCTTCATCTCAGAGGGGCACCCAGCTGTGTGAGGTGTCAGTTGGCCCCTACTAGGAGATGCCTCCCAGTTAGGCTACTCAGGGGTCAGGGACCCACTTGAGGAGGCAGTCTGTCTGTTCTCAGATCTCAAACTCCATGCTGGGAGAACCACTACTCTCTTCAAAGCTGTCAGATAGGGACATTTACGTCTGCAGAAGTTTCTGCTGCCTTTTGTTCGGCTATGCCCTGCCCCTACAGGTGGATTCTACAGAGGCAGGCAGGCCTCCTTGAGCTGTGGTGGGCTCCACCTAGTTTGAGCTTCCTGGCTGCTTTACTACTCAAGCCTCAGCAATGGCGGGCACCCTTCCCCAAGCTTCGCTGGCACCTTGCAGTTTGATCTCAGACTGCTGTGCTAGCAATGAGTGAGGCTCCGTGGGCGTGGGACCCTCCGAGCCATGTGCAGGATATAATCTCCTGGTGTGCTGTTTGCTAAGACCGTTGGAAAAGCACAGTATTAGGGTGGGAGTGACCCCATTTTCCAGGTGCCGTCTGTCACAGATTCCCTTGGCTAGGAAAGGGAATTCCCTGACCCTTTGTGCTTCCCGGGTGAGGCGATGCCTCGCCCTGCTTCGGCTCTTGCTCAGTGGGCTGCACCCACTGTCCTGCACCCACTGTCCGACAAGCCCCAGTGAGATGAACCCGGTACCTCAGTTGGAAATGCAGAAACCACCTGTCTTCTGCATTGCCCACGCTGGGAGCTGTAGACTGGAGCTGCTCCTATTCGGCTATCTTGGAACCTAGGATTTCTATATACGTTTCTATATGTGTGTTGTCTGCAAATAAGTCTTACTTCCTTTCCAATCTGTATGCTTTTATTTTTTTGCCTTATTGCAATTGCTAAGGCATTCAGTATAATTCTGAATAGAAGTGCCAAGAACATTCTTGCTTTTTGTTTTTTGAGATGGGGTCTCACTATGTCACACAGGCTGGAGTGCAGTGGAGTGATCCTATGACCTCAGCCTCCTATGTAGCAGGGACTGCAGGTGTGTACCACCATGCCCAGCTTTTCTTTTTCGTAGAGACGGGATGTCACTACAGACTGGTCTTGAACTTCTGGGCTCAAGTAATCCTCTTGCCTTGGTCTCCCAAAGTGGTGGGATGACCAGCGTGAGCCATTGTGCCTGGCCCTTGTTTTTTTTCTTTTTAATTTTTATAAGTGCATAGTATATATATACATATATATAATATATATAAAATTATATATATTATATATAAAATTATATATATAATATATAATTATATATTATATATAATTATATATAATATAAAATTATATATTATATATAATTATATATAATATAAAATTATATATAATATAATTATATATTATATAAAATTATATATAATATAATATATTTTATATAATATAATATATAATATATTTTTATATATTATATAAAATTATATATAATAATTATATAATATTTTATTATATATTATATATAATAATTATATAATATATCATTATACATAATATATAATAATATATAATATATTATTATACATAATATACAATAATTATATAATATATTATTATACATAATATACAATAATTATATATTATTATACATAATATACAATAATTATATATTATTATACATAATATACAATAATTATATATTATTATACATAATATACAATAATTATATATTATTATACATAATATACAATAATTATATATTATTATACATAATATACAATAATTATATATTATTATACATAATATACAATAATTATATATTATTATATATAATATACAATAATTATATAATATATTATTATATATAATATATATAATATATAATTATTATATATAATATATAATTATATATAATATATACAAATTATATATACAAATAATTATATATTATATATTATATATATAATAATTATATATTATATATTATATATATAATAATTATATATTATATATTATATATATAATAATTATATATAATATACATCTATGGGGTACATATTTTGAGACAGGAATATTTTGAGACATTGTATAATGTGTAATAATCGCATCAGGGTAAATGGGTATCCATCACCTCAATAATTCATTTCTTTGTTAAGAACATTCCAATTGTACTCCCTCAGTCATTCTGAAATGTATAATAAAATATTGCTTACTGTAGTCACCTTGTTGTGCTATCAAATACTAGATCTTATTCATTGTATCTGACAATATTTTTGTACCCATTAACCATCCATTCTCTCCCAACCCCCTACTCCCTTCCTAGCCTCTGGTAACCATCATTCTACTGACTATTACCATGAGTCTAATTTTTAGCTCTCATAAACAATGAGGACATGCAAAGTTTGTCTTTGTGTGCCTAACTTATTTCACTTAACAGAATGTCGTCCAGTTCTGGAAGGTTATTAATAATTATTGATTCTATTTCTTTATTGGATATAGGTCTACTTAAATTATCTACTCATACACTTTTTTTTTTGAGACAGAGCCTTGCTCTGTCACCCAGGCTGGAGCGCAGTGGCGAGATCTTGGCTCACTGCAACCTCCGCCTCCAGGGTTCAAATGATTCTCAGGCCTCAGCCTCCTGAGTAGCTGGGATTACAGGTGCCTGCCACCATGCCTGGCTAATTTTTGTATTTTTAGTAGAGACGGGGTTTCGCCATGTTGGCCAGGCTGGTCTCGAACTCCTGACCTCAGGTGATATGCCCACTTTGGCCTCCCAAAGTGCTGGGATTACAGGCCACCATGCCTGACCCCTCTTTACTCTTCCCTCTCCTCCTGGTGCTGTGAGTTGTGCTGCCTGAAGTTGGGGAAGAGGTGACATAAGCTTTCCCTTGGCTGCCCCAGTTGGTGTCTCACTGGATCGTGTGGACCCCAAATCCACTAGCTCTGAGCCCAACACAGCACCAGGACTTGTGCAGGAATTGCAGTCCTTGTGGCCTAGACTGCCTTTCAAATTTATTTAGCACCCCAGAGCACCTTAGCCCATGGTGGTGGGGCTAGCTGGAACTCAAGTTCCGACTGCTAGGATGGACGACTTGCCTCTGGCTATGTCTGCTCTAAATGCTTCTGCTGTGGGCACTGGCCAAATTCTGCCGCGTGTTGTTTTCTGCTGTGACAGGGCTGCAGTGAGTCCCAATGCAAAGTCTCACGATCACTTTGCTTTCCCTTCCCCAAGCACACAGATTCTCTCTCCACATCATACTGCACTGCTGGATGACGGAGGAGGTGTGGTATAGGCAATTCAAGACTATCTTTCCTAACCTCTTCAGTGCCTCTTTCCTTAATATGTTAAAACCAGGTACTGTGATTGCTCACCTGAGTTTTAGTTCTTCTGAAAGTGCTTTCTTGTGTGGATAGTTGTTCAAGTTGGTGTTCTTGCTTGGGGGACAAATGCTGGAGGGTTCTATTCAGCCATCTTGCTCTGCCTTCCCTGCTTGTTCTTGAACTTAGAAGAAAGAATTTCAGACTTCCATCATTAAGTATAATTCTAGCTGTGAGGTTTTCACAGACGCCTTTAAGGAAGTTCCCTTCTTTTCCTAGTTTCCTCAGAGTTTAAATTGGGAAGAGCTATTACATTTTGTCAAATGCTTCTTCGGCATCTGTTAAGATGATGATGATGATTTTTTGTTCTACTAATATCAGAATTTATATTGATGGATTTTCTAGTGTTAAATTAACCTTGCAATCCTGGGAAAGCTTCTCTTGGTTATGATGTATTGTTCTTTTCCTATACTGATGGGCTTCAGTGAATCGATATTTTGTTAAGAATTTTTGCATATTTATCCTGGGCACAGTGGTGCATGCCTGTAATCCCAGCACTTTGGGAGGCTTAGGCGGGAGGATCTCTCGAGCTCAGGAGTTCAAGACCAGCCTGGGCAACAAAGCAAGACCTTGTCTCTACAAAATAAATAAATAAATAAATAAACTAGCTGGGTGTGGTGGTGCATGCCTGTGGTCCCAGCTACCTGGGAGGCTCAGAAGGGAGGACAGCTTAAACCTGGGAGGTCAAGGCTGCAGTCAGCTGTGGGGTCACCACTGCACTCCAGCCTGGGCAATAGAGTGAGGCCTCATCTCTCAGAAAAAAAAAATTTGCATGTTTATATGGGATTTTTATTTGTAATTTTCTATTTTTGTAATTTTTTTTCTGTTTTTGTTATCAGAGTAAAACTGATTTAATAAAATAACTTTAGAAACAGTCCTACCCCTTCTATTTAAGTTGTGTTTGAATGGTACTATGTCTTTCTTAAATGTTTGGTGAAATTCACCAGTGAAGCTCTTTGCACCTGAAATTTGCTTTGCAGGAAAGGTACAAATTAAAATTACAAATTCAATTTCTTTAGTAGACATAGGGCTATTAATATTTTATCCGCCTTCTTGTGTTAGTTTTATGACTTGTGTTTTTCCAGAAATTTGTCCATTTCATTTATCAAATTTATTGGCATAAAATTGTTCATAATATTTCCTATGAACTTTATAATTCTATACTCTGTATAGATTTATTCCCAATTCCTATTTTTATCCCCAATATTGGTAACATTTTTTAAATCCCTGATCAATCTAGCTAGATATTTATCAACTTTATTGATCTTTTTAATCTGTTTCCTATTTCATCTATTTCTGTTATCTTTATTATTTCCTTCTTTCTACTTTATATTTAATTTGTTCTTTCTCTAGCTTCTTAAATGGAAGCTTAGGTTTAGACTTTTTTCTTTTCTAACATTAACATTTAAAACTAAAAATTTCACTGTAATGACTACTTTGGCTTCATCCCACAATTTAAAAAAGTATGTGAATTTTTCTGAAGGACACAATTTTTAATATGTAGTCATTTTATTATGTGGTTCAAGTTTACTTTCATTATGGTCAGAAAACATACTCTAAGATTTTAATCTTTTGAAATACACTGAGACTCATGTCCTAACACACGGCCTACCCTGGTGAATCTTCCTTGTGTACTTAGGGAGAAAAAGTGTATTCTGTATTTGTTAGTTACAGTTCTATAAATATCAATCAGGTCATGGTAGTTAATAGTGTTTTTCAGATCTTTGATTTCTTTACTTTGGTGGGGGCGATCCAGTTGTATTATCAACTACAGAGTGAAAAGTGTCCAACTACGGTTGTAGTTTGACTGTTTTCCCTATCTTAGTTCAGTTGTTTGCTTCATGTATTTTGAAACTGTATTTATTAGGTGCATATACACATGTAATTCTTATAACTTCCTAATATATTAACTCTTTTATCATTATGAAAGATTCCTCTTAGTCTCCAGAAATCTTCCTTGTATTGATGTCTTGTTTTTCTGATAAGAATAGAGTTACTACAAATTTCTTGTGCATACTATTTGCATGGTACATTTCTTTCTATCCCTTTACTCTCAGTGTATTTGCATCTTTATATGTAGAATGTCTCTCATATAGACAGTACATCTCATATAGATAGCACATACTTGGTTCTTGCTTTTTTTTTTGGTCCAGTCTGACAATCTCTGCCTTTTGTTTAGAATTTTGGTCTATTTACACTTAATTATTTACATGTTCACTTTTAAACCTACAATCATACCATCTCTTTCTTATTTCTTCTATCCATTATTTGTTTCATTGTCCCTCTTTTCCTACCTCCCTTTATGCTAGTGACATATTTTTTGGCATTACATTTTAATTCCTCTATTGGTTTTCTATCTATATGTCTTTTCATTATATTTTTAGTGGTTGCTCTTGGGACTACAGTGTATACATTCAATTTATTCCAGTGTACTTTAGAAAATTTTAGAAAATGTATTGAATTACTTCTTGGCACAGCATGGTGGTTCAGGCTTGTAGTCCTAGCACTTTGGGAGGCCAAGGCGGGCAGATTGCTTGCGCTCAGGAGCTGGAGACCAGCCTTGGTAACATGGTGAAACTCCATCCCTACAAAAAAATTTGGCTGGCGTGATGGTGTGCACCTGTAGTCCCAGCTACTTGGGGGTGCTGAGTCAAGAGGATTGCTTGAACCTGGGAGGTTGAGGCTGCAGCGAGCTGAGATTGCATCACTGCACTCAAGCCTGGGGGACAAAGCCAGACAAAGACAAGCCTGGGGGACAAAAAAAAAAAAAAAAAAAAAAAAAGAAAGAAAAGAAAATTTATCGAATTACTTAAGGTAAAACTATAGAAACCTTACAAAATATTCCACTCACCTGTGCCTCATCCTGTATTTTTGTTGTCCTGTGTATTATCTGTATACATTGTGAACACATCAGCACAGTAGTACTATACGTTTCAGTCACTTGTCTTTTAAAGATATTAAGACATAACAAAAAATCATTATTTTTGTTTTACACACATTTACAATTTCATGTGCTCTTCACTCCTTTGTGTAGATCCAAATATCCATTTAGGTGTCATTTCCCTTCAGCCAAAATGTCTTATAGTGCAGGTCTGCTAGTGAAAAATTCTCTCATCTCTGTTTATCCAAAAATGTCTTTATTTTCCCCTTATTTTTGAAGGATAATTTTTCCAGATGCAGAATTCTTGGCTGAAAGCTTTCTTTTTTCCATCATTTGAATATGTTGGTCCAATGTCTTTTGACCTCCACAGTTTCTGATAAGAAGTGAGGTGTTAATTGCACTGTTGTTCCCTATGTACAATATACCATTTTTCTCTGGACAGTCAATAAGTGGTTTTCTTTGTGATTATCTTGCTTTTAGTCTGCTGTACTTCTTGGGTAAGTTAATTTTTTCCCACAAAATGTGAGAAAATTCCAGTCATTATTTCTTCAAAAAATTTTCTATAATCTACTGCTGCCCCTCCTTCTAAGACTCTAATTATACCTATTATGGATTGTTTGATATTGCCCTACATATCTCTTTTCAACTTTATTCCATCTTTTTCTCCCGTTTCTCGAAACTGGTTGATTTCTATTGATCTAGCTTGAACTTCATGGCTTCTTTTGCCAATCTGCTTTGTTTTCTAATCTACTGTTGAAGCTATTTAGATTTTTAAAAAATTTCAGTTACTGTATTTTTCAACTCTCAAATTTCCATTTTTATAGTTTCCATTTCTTGGTTGAGATTTTCCACCCACTCATTGATGTCATAGTTTAACTCATTGAACACATTTACAATAATTGCTTTGAAGTTTCTGTTAAATCCAACAACTAGGCTCACTCAGAGTCAGTTTCTATTGACTGCCCTTTCCCCCTCGAGTATGAGTCACACTTCTGTTTCTTTGCACGCCTAGACACTGGGTTTAACTGTGTTCTTCTAAGAATTGTTGTGGGGTTTTTGTTGTTCTAGTAGATATTAACACTTAACCTGCCTAGATTCGAACTGCAAACTTTGTCTCCCTTGCACAATATAGGTACTGATATCTTTGTTCTTATGGTTTCCAGCTGCTGTTGTTTTAACCTGGCCTCTTGAGGTGGGGGGGGGGGGGTCCTCTGCTGTGCCTACATAATTTGGCTGTCAGCCAACCACCTGAGCAGTCATTATACTAAAATTTTGTGGTTCACCCTTCGTATGATTTTTCTTGTTTGCAGATATTCCTCTGTAATTTCTTGCTCTGCCAGCTTTGACCTCTGTCCCCTGACATTTCAAGTCCATAAAATCTCAGCTTTCTGCCACCCAAGTTGCAAATGATTGGGGAATGCAATCAGTTAAAAAAGCCGCAAAGTCACAGATATCACCCTATGCAGCTATCTTGTAAGAATAGATTCCTCTCTGGTATCTGCCTGATTTTTCACCGGGCCCTCAGAGAGTACTTTAACTGTGAGGCAGTTTCACAGATTGGAAGTAGAATCCAACTGCATTGCTCTTCAAATTTTGGAGAGACTCAGTTGCTCCCCTCTTTGATGGTTCCATAGCACACTGTACATACTAATATTACTTTAGCACATATCATGAGGCATTTTGCAGGGTACTTAATTATCTTGTCCCCCGTTTGAGAATAACCTCTTTTTGTATCCTGTATCCTTGGTAGCTATAAGGTACTTGGATCCAACACGATTAATAAATAAATTTAATCTAATAATATTTGTTAATTTATTCTCATTTCATTGTTCTCTCATACTCTCCCTAACTCCTGATTAAGTAATTTGCATTTCCATCACATATTGCTCCAATTAAACTTTCACAGATAACAAATTATCTAATTTTAACAGTTGTTTTGCCAGAGGGAGGAGAAACACAGATTACTAAGGCATCCCGATATTTGGCATCTGCAGAGTGAAACTAGGAAATAACTCCAACAGGCCTCCTAATTAACCCTATTTTCCGACATTGTGAGGTGAATGTTATTCACATTTTAGAGCAAAACAAAGAAAGCTCAGAAACCAGAACACTTTTCTTTTGGGGCTTTGGATTTAAGAAATTGGAAGTGTCAGATTCACCTATACCAGCAAACTGCTGACCCGAGGCTTATCACCCACTTATGGTGTTGATAGTGGGATATGCTGCCTGCCACTCTAGTTTCTGTTCACAGTTTTTGGTTAATTTTACTCTTTGGAGACTTCTGTTAATTCTTGCCAGTCTGGCTAGCAGGAAAAATTAGTTTCGGTCAGAATCCTGTTTGTTTTTTTTTTTTTAAGTGGAGAGTCCTTCTAAGTTGGCTATACTCCTGAAGGAAAAAATTCCTGGTCAAGGCTTGTGTTGAATTTCTATCCAGTGACCTTGTTAAACTCCCTCAATTAGGTCCTAGGAGGGTTTTGTTGTTGTTGTTGTTGGGGGTGGGTATATTCCTTGAGATCTTCTGCATAGATAATCATGTCATCTGGAAATAGGGACAGTTTCATTTCTTTTTTCCAATCTGTATGCCTTTTATTCCCCTTTCCTATTTTACTCTTTTTGTAGAAATCGTATCTCCCTATGTTGCTCAGGCTGGTCTTGAACTCCTGGGCCCAAGCAATCTTCCCTCCTTGGCCTGCCAAAGTGCTGGGATTATAGGCATGAGCCACCATGCCTGGCCTATTTCCTTAACTAATTGCACTAGCTGAGACTTCCAGCACCATCTGAATAGGAGAAGTAAAAGCAAATATCGCTGCTTTGTTCTAAATCTCACAGTCCACAATCAAATGTGGCAGCAATGGGCTGATCTAAGGTTTGAACTTAAAATTAAAAGGAAAGCAGAGTGTAAAAGTTTGAAAAATTTGCAACCCAGTCCTGTGGTAGGGAAGGAATAAGCATTTTTAGGAGAGAAATTTAAAGGGGCTGAAGAGCAACCACTTGCAAAAGAAATTAGCAATACAATGGGAAAAAGGCCTAGAGGCCTAGAAGGACAGAATGGTTTCAGGAGCCCAACCCAAATTCAGGCTGTTCAGGCCCCAGTGAGGGCTCAAAAGGCCCCAGGCATGGCTCAGGCTGCCAATCAGAGGCCCTGGCAGCTTCCATGTGGTGTTAAGTCTGTAGACACACAGAATGCAAGAGCGCATTCTGGCAGTTTCCACCTAGATTTCGGAAGATGTATCAGAAAGTCTGCATGCCCAGGCAGAAGCCTGCCACAGGGGCAGAGCCCCCACAGAGACTCTACTAGGGCAGTGCCAAGGGGAAATGTGGGGTTGGAGCCCCCATAGAGTCCCTACTGGGGTACTCCTTAGTAGAACAAGGCTGCTGCCCTCCAGAGCTGAGAGTGGTAGAGCCACCAGCAGGTTGTATTTTCAGCCTGGAAAAGCCAAAGGCCCAACTCCCACCTGTGGGAGTAGCCATATGGGCTGTGCCCCAGTAAAGCCAAGGGGTGGGGCTGCCCAAGGCCTTAGGAGCCCACCCCTTGCACCAGTATGCCCAGGATGCAGGACATGGAGTTAAGGGAGATTATTTTGGAGCTTTAAGATTTAATGTTTGCCCTGCTGAGTTCTGGACTTGCATGAGGCCTATTACCCCTTTCTTTTGGCCATTTTTTTCCTTCTCGAATGGGAATGTTTACCCTATGCCTGTACAATCATTGTATCTTAGAATTCAATAACTTGCTTTTCATCTTACAGGCCCACAGCTGGAAGAAATTAGCCTTCAGTCTCAGATGAGATTTTGCATTTTTTAAATTGATAGTGGAATGAGTTAAGACTTTTGGAAATTATTGGGAAGGGATGATTATATTTTGCAATGTGAGAAGGATATGACATTTGGGGGGCCAGGGAAAGAATAATAGTTTGGATATTTGGCCCCTCCAAGTGTCAGGTTAAAATTTGATCCCCAATGTTGGAGGTAGGACCTGGTGGAATCATGGGGACAGAGCCCTCATAAATGTCATGGTGCCATTCTCAAGGGATTGAGCCAGTTCTCACTCATAGTTCCTGCAAAATATGAATGTTCTTTTTTCTCTTCCTCCTTCTCTCACCATGAGACATACCTGCTCCCCATTCGTCTCTGCCATGGTTGGAAGCTTCCTGAGGTCCTCACCAGAAGCAGATGCTGGTGCCATGCTTCTTGTTCAGCCTGCAGAATTATGAGCCAAATAAACCTCTTTTCTTTATAAATGACTCAGCCTCAGGTATTCCCTTACAGCAATGCAAAATGAACTAAGACAGCTATTCTGAATCTTCTGTCCTTCCATATAAACTTTACAATCAGTTTGTTGAAGTTCATAGAACAAATTGCTGGGATTTTGATTGGGATTGCATTGAATCTACCAATTAAGTCAGGAAGAATTGACATCTTGATGACACTGAGTTTTCCTATTCACAAACATGAAATGTTTCTCCATTTATGTAGTTCTTCTTTGACACCCGTCATCACAGTTTTCTATATAAAGATCTTGTGGATATTTTGTTATATTTACGCCTATTTGTTCAATTTCTGGGAGTGCTAATGTAAATGTAAATGGTAATGTATGTTTCATTTCAAATTCCACTTTTTCATTGTTGCTATATAAGAAAGCAACTGGGTTTTGTATGTTAACCTTGTGTTCTGCAAACTCCCTATAATTGCTTGTTAGTTCCAAGAGGTTTTTTCTAGATTATTTTCTATGTAGACAAATCATATCTTCAGTGAACAAAGATAATTTTATTTCTTCCTTCACAGTCCACATATCTTTTCTTTTTCTGAGACAGAGTCTCACTCTGTCACCCAGGCTGGGGCACGGTGGTGCAATCTTGGCTCATTGTAACCTCTGCTTCCTGGGTTCAGGTGATTCTTCTGCCTCAGCCTCCCAAGTAGCTAGGACTACAGGTGCTCACCACCATGCCTGGCTGATTTGTATATTTTTAGTAGAGATGAGATTTCACCACACTGGCCAGGCTGGTCTCGAACTCCTGGCCACAAGTACTCCACCTGCCTTGGCCTCCCAAAGTGCTCAGATTACAGGCGTGATCTACCATGCCCGGCCCTGTATCTTTCTTTTCTTCTGTTTTTTTGTCACATTAGCTAGGACTTCCAGTACAATGCTGAAAAGGAGTAGTGAGGAGATATCCTTGCCTTATCCCTGATCTTAGTAGGAATGCTTCAAGTTTTTCACCATTAGGTATGATGTTAGTGGCAGGTTTTTCGTAGATGTTCTTTCTGAAGTTGAGGAAGTTCCCCTCTATTCCTAGTTTGCTGGAAGCCTTTTTTTTTTTTTTTTTTAAATCATGAGTGGGTGTTAAATGCTTTTTTGGCCTCTATGGAAGGGATCATGTGATTTCTTTTCTTTAGCCTACTGATGTGGTGAATTGCATTAATGGATTTAATTGATTTTCAAATGTAGAATTGACCTTGCATACCTGGGAGAAATCCTACTTGATCACGATGTGTAATTCTTTTTGAACATTGTTGGATTTGATTTGCTAATATTTTGTTGAGGATTTTTGCATCTGTGTTCATAAAAGATATTGGTCTGTAGTTTTCTCTTATAATTTGTCTTGCTTTGGTATCAGTGTAATGTTGGTCTCATAGAGCTAGTTAGCAAGTAGTCCCTCTGCTTCTATTCTCTGAAAGATTGTTGAGAATTTATATCATTTCTTCCTTAAATATTTGTTGGAATTCACTCGCCAACCCATCTGGGCCTGGGGCTTTCTGTTTTGGAAGGTTACTAATAATTATTGATTCTATTTCTTTATTGAATATAGGTCTACTTAAATTACTTATTCATAAAACTTTTTTTTTCCTTTTTTTTTGAGACAGAGTCTTGCTCTGTCACCCAGACTGGAGTGCAGTGGCATGATCTCAGCCCACTGCAACTTCCACCTCCCGGGTTTAAGTGATTCTCCTGCCTCAGCCTCCAGAGTAGCTGGGATTACAGGTGCATGCCACTACACCTGGCTAATTTTTGTATTTTTAGTAGAGATGGGGTTTCACCATATTGGCCAGGCTGGTCTCAAACTCCCAGCCTCAAGTGATCCACCCGCCTTGGCCTTCCAAAGTGCTGGCTGGGAATACAGGCTTGAGCCACCGTGCCCAGCCATTATACACATTTTATAACAAAAATTTAAATTTTAAAAAGCATTTGTTCTACCCAAATTGATCTATAAGCTTAATTACAAACAAAATTCCAATGGGATTTTAAAAAGTAACAGATAAGATGATTCATAACTTCATTTGAAATAGAAAAAGCAGCCAGGCACGGTGGCTCATGCCTGCAATCCCAGCACTTTAGGAGGCTGAGGTGGGCGGATCACTTAAGGTCAGGAGTTTGAGACCAGCCTGGCCAATATGACGAAACCCCATCTCTACTAAAAATACAAAAAATAGCTGGGCGTGGTGGCGTACACCTGTAATACCAGCTACTCAGGAAGCTGAGGTAGGAGAATCACTTGAACCCAGGAGGCAGAGGTTGCAGTGAGCTGAGGTTGTGCCACTGCACTCCAGCCTGAGTGACACAACAAGACTCCATCTGAAAAAAAAAAGAAAAAAACAAAGAACTTTACTACTGCTGTATGTAGTTGCCACTGCTGCTGCCATCTTCACTAAATTGGAATTCACCTGGGCCTTGCTTCTTCCCGTCACCAGCTTCTGGTAGAACCTAGGTCCCACATCTGAGCACTAGGTGTACCAGAGCCTGGGAAATTGAGCATCTGCCATTTCTGCTTCTTTACACAGAAGTAGATTGTATCTCTGAACGTGGGAGTTCTGTACACTCCTAGTGTTCTGAGATTCAAACACTAGATCTCACAAGGAATGACATAATGTCCACAATAGTGGTATATATTAAAATAAAAAAAGACATATTACTCTTTATCCTCAAAATTCCACTGCAAGGAACTTGTCCTACAAACATTTTTTTTTCCTTTTTTAACCATAAAATGCAGAGAAAAAAACCCGTATTTTAATGACCATGCAAGAGGATTCATCATATCATAGTCTAACATCAAAAAAATTAAAATCAATAAGAGACTGGCTAAGTTTGGTTTTTAAAAATTTTTATTAAAATTTCTTTTTAGTTTCATAGGTTTTTGGGTAACAGGTGGTATTTGGTCATACAAGTAAGTTCTTTAGTGGTGATTTGTGAGGTTTTGGTGTACCTACCACCCAAGCAGTATACACTGAACCTAATTTGTAGTCTTTCATCCCTCGCCCCCTTCTCACCCCTTCCCCGAGTCGCCAAAGTCATTCTTATGCCTTTGCATCCTCATAGTTTAGCTCCCACTTATGAGGGAGAACATACGATGTTTGGTTTTCCATTCCTGAGTAATTATGGTTTTTTAACATTAGAATAACATGCAGCTGATAAAACAATTATTGAATGAATACTTACAATGTACCAGGCACCATGTTGTGCACTGGGAATACCATTGCAAGCAAAATGAATAATGGTCTGAATGAGGTATGAATTTTTTAAATGTCTATTACATATTTTTTTAATTTTAAAATATGTATACTAATTATATATAAATACATATACATTTTATTTTTGTTTTTATTTTAATGCCTATAATATATTAAGTAATTTTAAAAAGTTAGTATGACCGCATTGGGAAAGAATTATACATTTAAATATGTTTGTGCACACACAAGGAAAATTTCTGGAGCAATACACAAAAACTGCAGTTATCTAGAGTAGAAATAGACAGGGGCAGGTTCTTACATAAGGATTTCTTACCTGTATTTACAGTTTATGATTATTATTATTTTTGAGATAGAGTCTTGCTCTGTTGCCCAGGCTGGAGTGCAGTGGCACGATTTCGGCTCACTGCAACCTCCACCTCCCAGGTTCAAGCAATTGTCATGCCTCAGCCTCCAGAGTAGATGGGGCTACAGGCGCGTGCCACCACTCCCAGCTAACTTTTGTATTTTTAGTAGGGACAGGGTTTCGCCATGTTGGCCAGGCTAGTCTCAAACTCCTGACCTCAAGTGATCCGCCTGCCTCAGCCTCCCAAAGTGTTGGGATTATAGGTGTGAGCCACCACGCCCGGCCTATTTACAATTTAAATATAATGTTTATAATTTTTTTTTCCAGATGGAGTCTTGCTCTGTCACCCAGGCTGGAGTGCAGTGGAGCCATCTTGGCTCACTGCAACCTCTGCCTCCCAGGTTCAAGTGATTCTCAGTCCTCAGCCTCCCAAGTAGCTGGACTACCATGCCTGGCTGATTTTTTGTATTAGTGGAGATTGGGTTTCATCATATTGTCGAGGCTGGTCTCGAACTCCCAACTCAAATGATCTGTCCACCTCAGCCTCCCAAAGTGCTGGGATTACTGGCGTGAGCCACCGTGCCCAGCCTAATGTTTATAATTTAAAATGGGAAAAATTTATTTTTCGAATGATATGATTATGTACCTTTAAAACATAAGCAAACCAGAGAACCCACTGGAGGGTACAGGGTTTCCTTCTGGAGTGAAGTAAATGTTCTAAAATTAGATAGTGGTGATGGCTGCACAACTCAGAGAATTTTATGGTATGGTATGGAATTATACCTTAATAAAGCTGTTATTAAAAGACCCACTGGAATACGGTAACACTTTACAAATTAGCTAATATAAAAATACAAAACTAAATCCCTACCAGACAGGAAGGAACACTTTGTCTTCATGGGTAGCCAGACCCACCAACCTGCCAAAGACAGCTCAGGATAAATGAGGGATGTTGGAAGTGATCTGCAGGCTTACAAGGAAGCTGAACTTGATTTAAGATCCAAGTTAATTTCACATCTGATGTATTAAATTCAAAATGTAGATGAATTTTCCTTTCTATTCTATGGCAGCTCCACACAGCTGTAGTGAATATTATATTAATAAGTTCACTAACTTATGCGATTGTGCCACTGCACTCCAGCCTGGGTGAGAGAGCAAGACTCTATCTCAAAAAAAAAAAAAAGGAGTTTTAAAAAACAATTTTTGTATTAAAAAACTCTGGTGAGTCTATTTTTTCCAAACCATCCATTTAAAAAATAGAATTATATTTTGTGACTTGCTTTTTTCCACTTAACCGTTTACTACTACCATCCCCACCTGATGTTCCCTTGGAAACCTGGTATGAGGTTTGAAAAAGTTTGCCCCAGGATCTTAAAGATGGAGACAAGCGGTGGTAAACCTGCTCTACTAGTTAGCATCTGGTTGAAGCTACCTTAGTTTCCTCATTTACCAAACAGGGATAATAATACTACCTACCTCATGGGGTTGCAGTGAAGATTATGAGTTAATCCAAGTAAAGCACTTGACATGGTACCTGGCATAAATGCCAGCTATTCTTATTATGTGATGCTTACCATGATTGATGTTTAACCCTACATAGCACATAGTCATTCAGAATCAAAACACTAGCTCCATAAAAAGGCACCAAACCCAAGGAAGTCTTATAGTTTTACTGACCACCAAGAAGCAAATCTCATAAAATGAAAGTTATACTGTACTTCTGCTTAGAAAGACAATATTGTAAAGACATTAACTCTCCTTTAATTAACTTATAAAACTAATGTAGTGGTTCTGAACTGGTGCAATTTTACCCCCCACCCAGGGGCTATTTGGCAATGTCTGGAGACATTTTTGATTGTCACAAGTTGAGGGGTTACTACTGGCAGGCATCTAGCGGGTAGAGGTCAGAGATGCTATTAAATATCCTACAGTGCATAGGACAACCCCATGCAACAAATAATTATACGGCCCAAAGAAACAGTCTAATGCAGTCTTCGACAAAATTATTCTAAAATTCATTTGGGGGAACAAATGGGTACAAATAGCCAGGACATTTTTTTGGGGGGAAAAATAGTAAGGAGACACATACGTACATATGTATGTATTCCCCATATGTTGAATGGTAATCCCCAAGGTTGGAGGTGGGGCCTGGTGGGAGGTGTTTGGGTCATGGGGGCAGATCCCTCATGGCTTGGTGCTGTCTTCACAATAATGAGCTATTGCGAGATCTGGTTGTTTGCATCTGTGGCACCTTTGCACCCCCACTCTCACTCTCTTGCTCTCTCCATGTGACGTGCCAACTCCCACTGTGCCTTCCACCATGATTGTAAGCTTCCTGAAGTCTCATCAGAAGGTGAACAGATGCCGGCACCATGCTTCCTGTACAGTCTTTGGAACTGTGAGCTCTTTTCTTGATCAATTACCCAGTCTCAGGCATTTCTTTTGTTTTTTAATTAAAAAAATTTTATATAAAAGTCTTTGATCCATCTTGAATTGATTTTTTGCATAAGGTGAGAGATGAGTATTCTCAGGGATTTCTTTACAGTAATGCAAGAACAGCCTAACACATATACTGCTTTATGAAATCCTGAAAGATATATCAAACTATAAAAATGAAACAGGAAAGTTATGGTATTGAATAAAGAAATCAATGAAACATAATGGAAAACCCAGAAACACAAGTAAATAAAATAATTTGGTATAAAAATATGCTACAGGCCAGGTGTGGTGGCTCACACATGTAATCCCAGTGCTTTGGGAGGCCAATGTGGTAGGACCACTTGAGGCAAGGAGTTCAAGACCAGTGTGGGCAACATAGTGAGACCCTGTCTCTACCAAAAAATAAATTAATTAATTTAAAAAATTAGCCAGGCATGGTGGTGTTTGCCTATAGTCCTGCCTACTCAGGAGACTTGAGGCAGGAGATCACTTGAGCCCAGGAGTTCAAGGCTGCAATGAGCTATGATTCTGCCACTGAACTCCAGGTTGGGTAACAGTGAGATTCTAAAAAAAAAAAGTGTTGCAAATAATTGGAGAAAATATAATTGTTTTAAAATGATTGACACAACTGATAACACCATATTTTATAATCTAATATGTGGAATGTTTCCATAATACATATACAACCAGGATGTATCCTATAATTAATGTGTGCATTTCATGTGGTAGTGTTTCTTTTTAGAAAAGGTGTTCTTAAAATGACAGCAAGTCTTAGATTTGTTGTTGTCTTAGAAATAAGGCAAGAAATTAAATTTTATCCTTAAGTAAAATGACTAATTATTTAAGAAAGAAGGACAAAACTAAAGGTCTAAACATGCCATAGAAGGTCTGAGTATATCATGGAAAGTTTGCGAAGGATGAATTTACAAAAGAAATTTGTGGTGACCCAAGTTGGCTATAATTAGAAGAAACTTACTTATAAGTATTTCTAAAGACTGCTTCAATTAAAAAATACATGTGTGTATATATATATTTATATACACATTGATATGAAAACTAAAATTTTGCTCTCCTATATTAGAACAATGTTTTCTTGAAGTATTGATCTGCTTTTAATAACATTTGCAAGAGATTTTGACCTAATTCTGAAATTTGTTTCTTAAATTTTCAACCATCTTCTGACGTGCAGCTTTTTTTTTTTCAGTCTTCATTTCTCTAATATCAGTTTTAAAATGAATCTTCTTCATTTAGAATGGTAATTTCATGTTTTGAGGTAGAGTTTTCCTGTGGAAGCTTCTCAGATTCATATCTCAGTAGTTAAACTTTTGCTGTATCTTGTTCATGTGATTTGCAGGTCAGACATTTCTGCCTTTTGGTCTTCCGCTTTCTCTCCTTGAGAAGGTATATCTTTTTGTTTGGTGAGGTGATAATTCTCTTTTAACTTTTTCATCTTCTGTAACTTTTTTTCTCCAGCTCTAACTCTGCTTTAATGGCCTGACACTGAAATGTTCTATCTTGAAGGCCTAGAAAAGTTGTTTTCCTCCAGTATATCCTGATTCTGTGCTCTTGGCTTTCTTTTTTTTTTTAAAAAAAAAAAAAAAAAAAAAAAAAGGCAGTCTCACTCTGTCACCCAGGCTGGAGTGCAGTGGCACAATCTTGGCTCACTACAACTTCCGCCTCCGGGTTCAAGCGATTCTCCTTTCTCAGCCTCCAGAGTAGCTGGGGTTACGAATGTGTGCCACTACACCCAGCTCATTTTTTGTATTTTTAGTAGAGACAGGGTTTCACCATGTTGGCCAGGCTGTTCTCAAATTCCTGTCCTCAAGTGATCAGCTCGCCTCGGCCTCCCAAAGTGCTGGGATTACAGGCATGAGCCACAGCACCCGGTCCTGAAGATAACGTTTTTATGACTTTTATTTGAAACATTATCGGTTCTTTTTTTTGTTTTTTGAGGTGGAGTCTTGCTCTGTTGCTCAGGCTGGAGTGCAGTGGCACGATCTCAGCTCACTGCAACCTCAGCCTCTGGAATAGCAGGGATTACAGGTGCCCACCACCATGCTGGCTAATTTTTGTATTTTTAGTAAAGACAGTGTTTCGCCATGTTGGCCAGGCTGGTCTCGAACCCCTGACCTCAGGTGATCTGCTCACCTCGGCCTCCCAAAGTGCTGGAATTACAGGCATGAGCCACCATGCCTAGCCAGTTTCTTTATTTAAATATTTTGTTTTCTAGAGTTAAGGAAACCTTTTCTTTCTCTTAAGCTACTTATTAGTTTACAGTAATTTGGTATACTTTATGAACAAAGGTGGAAACATTTTTTTTGTCCCTATTTGATTCCTCTAAAGTTCAGAAACTATCCATGAGTATTCTTATTTTTTATGGCAAGAATTATTTACATAAGTTTAATAAAATTTGCTCTCTCTTTATAACAGGATGCAGTTGGAAACATTGGTTACATATATTACCAAGGCTTTAACTAGAGCATCATATTTGAGAATGTGCATATAATGCCTGGCTTCAAGGGTTCCCAGCCTTACAGTAAGTAAGGCTGTTAATACATCTGTTCTTAGATTATAGCCCTGTGCATTGTCTTTGAGTTCCTGTTATATACTGGTAGACTGAACTAAATCTTAAATTCTTCTAGATTCCTCCCATCTTTTCTTCCATGAAATTAGTAAAAACAGGAACTGCTCTGTTCCTGAAATCCTAAAAGCTAAAACTAGATAAATTTTAAGGGGCAAGTCTCATGGCTGATGATGCGTCACACAGAAAGTTCACCAAACCATCCAGTGCCATAACCAGAGATATTCAAAACTGCAAACCAGGACAATAAGTTGACATTTTCATGCTGCAGACAGCTTTTCCCTAGACGTTAGAACAAGACTACATAATCAGACTCCTACTCCTCTTAATCCTACCTTTTCCACTTGGCAGGATAATGGTGTAATTGAAATTTCACAATCAGCAGCTTCTGTTGGTAACTTGACAGAAACTGGTTTAAGGGATCCTTTAGTCCATCTAGTGGGTGACCTTGGCAACATCCCTAA
Source organism: Gorilla gorilla gorilla (assembly GCF_029281585.2). Classification (NCBI taxonomy): domain Eukaryota; kingdom Metazoa; phylum Chordata; class Mammalia; order Primates; family Hominidae; genus Gorilla; species Gorilla gorilla. The sequence continues at coordinate 181,446,930 of NC_073228.2, forward strand.
TACAACTGTTGCTCTCTCTCTGCTTTAATTCCACCCAGTCATGGGATCCTAGATGATAAAATTGGTCTATATTATCTATTAGTTAAATAAGGAAATTTCTGTGCTGTTGCTAATACTTCATGCTGTACCTAGATAATGGCCTTTGGGAAAGTCGAGACCCATATATGCAAAATAAGAAAACAGGCCACATGGTTACAAAAGGTGTCACCTAGTTCTCCGTGGTCATTTGATTTATTCAATTGATTCAAAGGTTTAATTGAACCTTGAATCCTAGGTTCATGGCTGAAAACTATTACACAAACCGAGATTATCATTTTACTTTCTAAACTTTGTAGCTATTACTTGTTAAAATTCTGCCAAACTACAATGCCTAACAGAATAATGCTGGCCCAGTACTTTGAGGTGACAGGAAACACCTATGGAACTGATAAAATTAAACTTAATAATGAACTCCAGGTAAACTTAGCTTGAGAGCTACTCCCTCCAAACCTCCCTTGTTGCTCAAACGTGGCTAAAAGAGTTTTGACACTGACTCCTAGTTGTCAATGACTCCCTACAACATGGAATGAGACCAACAATCCAGGATAGGTCCATCCTGGCACTGAGGGATATAAAAACTGAACTATTTCCAGGCACAGTGGCTCATGCCTGTAATCCCAGAACTTTGGGAGGCTGAGGCAGGTGGATCACTGGAGGTCAGGAGTTCGAGACTAGGCTGGCCAACATTGCAAAACTCCATCTCTACTAAAAATACAAAAAAATTCTCGAGGAGTATCTTTAGAAGAGCAACCCCAAGACACATAATCGTCATATTCACCAAGTTGAAATGAAGGAAAAAATATTAAGGGCAGCCAGAGAGAAAGTTCAGGTTACCCACAAAGGGAAGCCCATCAGACTAACAGCGGATCTCTCTGCAGAAACCCTACAAACCAGAAGAGAGTGGGGGCCAATATTCAACATTCTTAATGAAAATAATTTTCAACCCAGAATTTCATATCCAGCCAGACTACGCTTCATAAGCGAAGGAGAAATAAAATCCTTTACAGACAGGAAAATGCTGAGAGATTTTGTCACCACCAGGCCTGCCTTACAAGAGCTCCTGAAGGAAGCACTAAATATGGAAAGGAAAAACCGGTACCAGCCACTGCAAAAACATACCAAATTGTATTTGTTTTGTTTTGTTTTTGAGATGGAGTCTCGCTCTGTTGCCAGGCTGGAGTGCATTGGTGTGATCTTGGCTCACTGTAATCTCCGCCTCCCAGGTTCAAGCCATTCTCCTGCCTCAGCCTCCCGAGTAGCTGGGACTACAGGAGCGCGCCACCACACCTAGCTAATTTGGGTATTTTTAGTAGAGACAGGGTTTCACCATGTTGCCCAGGATGGTCTCGATCTCCTGACCTTGTGATCTGCCCACCTCAGCCTCCCAAAGTGCTGAGATTACAGGGGTGAGCCACCGTGCCTGGCCAAACATACCAAATTGTAAAGACCATTGACACTATGAAGAAACTGCATCAACTAATGGGCAAAACAACCAGCTAGCATCACAATGACAAGATCAAATTCACACATAATATTAATCTTAAATGTAAACAGGCTAAATGCCCCAATTAAAAGACACAGACTGGCAAACTGGATAAAGAGTCAAGACCCATTGGTGTGCTGTATTCAGGAGACCCATCTCATGTGCAAAGACACACATAGGCTCAAAATAAAGGGATGGAGGAATAAATTACCAAGCAAATGGAAAGCAAAAAAAAAAAAAAAAAAAAAAAACAACAAAACAAGGGTTGCAATGCTAGTCTCCGATAAAACAAACTTTAAACCAACAAAGATCAAAAAAGACAAAGAAGGGCATTACATAATGGCAAAGGGATTAATGCAACAAGAAGAACTAACTATCCTAAACATATATGCACCCAATACAGGAGCACCCAGATTCATAAAGCAAGTTCTTACAGACCTACAAAGAGACTTAGACTCCCACACAATAATAGTGGGAGATTTTAACACCCCACTGTCAATATTAGACAGATCAACAAGACAGAAAATTAACAAGGATATTCAGGACTTGAACTCAGGTCTGGAACAAGTGGACCTAATAGACATCAACAGAACTCTCCACCCTGAATCAACAGAATATACATTCTACTCAGCACCACATCTCACTTATTCTAAAATTGGCCACATAATTGGAAGTAAAACACTCCTCAGTAAATGCAAGAGAATGGAAATCATAACAGTCTCTCAGACCACAGTGCAATCAAATTAGAGCTCAGGATTAAGAAACTCACTCAAAATCGCACAACTACATGGAAACTGAACAACCTGCTCCTGAATAACTACTAGGTAAATAACGACATTAAGGCAGAAATAAATAAGTTCTTTGAAACCAATGAGAACAAAGACACAATGTACCAGAATCTCTGGGACACAGCTAAAGCAGTGTTTAGAGGGAAATCTCTAGCACTAAATGCCCACAGGAGAAAGCGGGAAAGATCTAAAATTGATACCCTAACATCACAATTAAAAGAACTAGAGAAGCAAGAGCTAACAAACTCAAAAGCTAGCAGAAGGCAAGAAATAACAAAGATCAGAGCAGAACTGAAGGAGATAAGAGACATGAAAAACCCTTCAAAAAATCAATGAATCCAGGAGCTGGTTTTTTTTGTTTGTTTGTTTTGTTTTTTTGAGACTGAATCACGCTCTGTTGCTCAGGCTGGAGTGCAGTGGCGCGATCTCGGCTCACTGCAAGCTCCACCTCCTGGGTTCACACCATTCTCCCGCCTCAGCCTCCTGAGTAGCTGGGACTACAGGTGCCCACCACCATGCCCAGCTAATTTTGTTTTTGTATTTTTAGTAGAGACGGGGTTTCACCGTGTTAGCCAGGATGGTCTCGATCTCCTGACCTTGTGATATGCCCACCTCAGTCTCCCAAAGTGCTGGGATTACAGGCATGAGCCACCATGTCCGGCCAGGAGCTGTTTTTTTGAAAAGATTAACAAAATAGGTAGACCGCTAGCCAGACTAATAAAGAAGAAAAGAGAGAAGAATCAAATAGACACAATAAAAAATGATAAAGGGGATATCACCACACAATAAAAAATGATAAAGGGGATATCACCACTGATCCCACATAAATACAAACTACCATCAGAGAAGACTATACACACCTCTATGCAAATAAACTAGAAAATCTAGAAGAAATGGATAATTTCCTGGACACATACACCCTCCCAAGACTAAACCAGGAAGAAGCTGAATCCCTGAATAGACCAATAACAAGTTCTGAAATTGAGGCAGTAATTAATAGCCTACCAACCAAAAAAAGCCCAGGACCAGACAGATTCACAGCCAAATTCTACCAGAGGCACAAAGAGGAGCTGGTACCATTCCTTCTGAAACGATACCAAACAACAGAAAATGAGGGACTCCTCCCTAACTCATTTTATGAGGCCAGCATCATCCTGATACAAAAACCTGGCAGAGACACAACAACAAAAAAAATTTCTGGCCATTATCTCTGATGAACATCGATGCAAAAATCCTCAATAAAATACTGGCAAACCAAATCCAGTAGCACATCAAAAAGCTTATCCACCACAATCAAATTGGCTTCATCCCTGGGATGCAAGGCTGGATCAATATATGCAAATCAATAAACATAATCCATAAACAGAATCAATGACAGAAACCACATGATTACCTCAATAGATGCAGAAAAAGCCTTTGATAAAATTCAACACCCCTTCATGCTAAAAACTCTCCATAAACTAGGTATCGATGAAACATATCTCAAAATAATAAGAGCTATTTATGACAAACCCACAGCCAATATCATACTGAATGGGCGAAAGCTGGAAGCATTCCCTTTGAAAACCAGCACAAGAGAAGGATGCCCTCTCTCACCACTCCTATTCAACATAGTATTGGAAGTTCTGGCCAGGGGAATCAGGCAAGAGAAAGAAATAAAGCGTATTCAAATAGGAAGAGAGGAAGTCAAACTGTCTGTTTGCAGATGACATGACTGTATATTTGGAAACCCCATCGTCTCAGCCTAAAATCTCCTTAAGCTGATAAGCAACTTCAGCAAAGTCTCAGAATACAAAAATCAATGTGCAAAAGTCACAAGCATTCCTATACACCAATAATAGACAAACAGAGAGCCAAATCATGAGCGAACTCCCATTCATAATTGCTACAAAGAGAATAAAACACCAAGGAATACAACTTACAAGGGATGTGAAGGACCTCTTCAAGGAGAACTACAAACCACTGCTCAACGAAATAAAAGAGGACACAAACAAATGGAAAAACATTCCATGCTCATGGATAGGAAGAATCAGTATCATGAAAATGGCCGTACTGCCCAAAGTAATTTATAGATTCAGTGCGATCCCCATCAAGCTACCACTGACTTTCTTCACAGAATTAGAAAAAACTACTTTAAAGTTCATAAGGAACCAAAAAAGAGCCCATATAGCCAAGACAATCCTAAGCAAAAAGAACAAAGCTGGAGGCATCATGCTACCTGACTTCAAACTATACTACAAGGCTACAGTAACTAAAACACATATATAGACCAACGGAACAGAACAGAGGCCTCAGAAATAATGCCACACATCTACAACCATCTGATCTTTGACAAACCTGACAAAAACAAGCAATGGGGAAAGAATTCCCTATTTAATAAATGGTGTTGGGAAAACTGGCTAGCCATATGCAGAAAACTGAAACTGGGCCCCTTCCTTACACCTTATACAAAAATTAACTGAAGATGGATTAAAGACTTAAATGTAAAACCTAAAACCATAAAAACCCTAGAAGAAAACCTAGGCAATACCATTCAGGACATAGGCATGGGCAAAGGCTTCATGACTAAAACACCAAAAGCAATGGCAACAAAAGCCAAAACTGACAAATGGGATCTAATTAAACTAAAGAGCTTCTGCACAGTAAAAGAAACTATCAGCAGAATGAACAGGTAACGTACGAACTTACACAAATTTACAAGAATAAAACAAACAACCCCATCAAAAAGTGGGCGAAGGATATAAACAGACACTTCTCAAAAGAAGACATTTACGTGGCCCACAAACATATGAAAAAAAGCTCATCATTGCTGGTCATTAGAGAAATGCAAATCAAAACCACAATGATACACCAACTCACATCAGTTAGAATGGCAATCATTAAAAAGTCAGGAACCAACCGATGCTTGAGAGGATGTGGAGAAATAGGAACACTTTAATCTGTTGGTGGGAGTGTAAATTAGTTCAACCATTGTGGAAGACAGTGTGGTGATTCCTCAAGGATCTAGAACCAGAAATACCATTTGACCCAGCAATCTCATTACTGGGTATATACCCAAAGGATTATAAATCATTCTACTATAAAGACACATGCACACGTATGTTTATTGCAGCACTATTCACAATAGCAAAGACTTGGAACCAACCCAAATGCCCATCAATGGTAGACGGATAAAGAAAATGTGGCACATATACACCATGGAATACTATGCAGCCATAAAAAAGGATGAGTTCATGTCCTTTGGAGGGACATAGATGAAGCTGGAAACCATCATTCTCAGCAAACCAACACAGGAACAGAAAACCAAACGCTGCATGTTCTCACTTATAAGTGGAAGTTGAACAATGAGAACACATGGACACAGGGATGGGAACATCACACACTGGGGCCTATTGGGGGGTGGGGGCTAGGGGAGGCATAGCATTAGGAGAAATACCTAAGGTAGATGATGGGTTGATGGGTGCAGCAGCCACCATGGCACGTGTATACCTATGTAACAAACCTGCACGTTCTGCACATGTATCCCAGAACTTAAAGTATAATAATAATAAATAAAAAATTAGCTAGGCATGGTGGCGCTTGCCTGTAATCCCAGCTACTCAGGAGGCTGACTGGGAGCATCACTTGAACCCAGGAGGCGGAGGTTGCAGTGAGCCGAGATCACTTTTCCTGGGTGGCAGAGTGAGACTCCATCTCAAAACAAACAAACAAACAACACACACACACACACACACACACACACACACACACACACACACACACACACACACACCCGAACTATTATACAAGCTGATTGGCAATGTTTTTGGGAAAACATCTTGATCAAATGAGGGAAATGTGAGTTGTTAGTATCAAAATGGAGTCACTTGGCCGGGCGTGGTGGCTCATGCCTGTAATCCCAACACTGTGGGAGGTCGAGGTGGGTGGATCACAAGATCAGCAGTTCGAGACCAGCCTGGCCAATATGGTGAAACCCCATCTCTACTAAAAATACAAAAAATTAGCCAGGCGTGGTGGCACATGCCTGTAATCCCAGCTACTCGGGAGGCTGAGGCAGGAGAATTGCTTGAATCCAGGAGGTGGAGGTTGCAGTGAGCTGAGATCGTGCCACTGCACTCCAGCCTGGGTGACAGAGCGAGACTCTGTCTCAAAAAAAAAAAAAAAAAAAAACCTTGACAAATAGAGCTAGGGAAGGCCATGAAGGGAGGATTATTATGCACAAATGCCTGACAAGTACCACAAAAGGCTCTGCAAGAACCACAACCTTACAGAAAAAAATACTTCCATGAGGACGTCTGCCCAGCAACTGCCTGCTTGACCTTGGACTGGAGCCACCCTTGTTATTAATCCTTGCAGATAAGGATAATTATCTCAAAACAATTATGTAATCCTCCTCATTTTTCCTTTAAAAGCTTTTGCCTTCCTTTACCTCCCTGAATACACACATAGTTTACTATGGCTCACACACTCCGGTTGCAATGCCATTCCTGAATAAATATCACTTTCTTTTTAGAGAGTCGCTGTCTGTTATTTAGGTTGACATAATAATGACAACTAAGAAATCATAAAGAAAAGGAGTGGTAGAATTGACTATATAAAAATGTAAAACTTCTGTAATTAAAAAAACAAAATCGAAAGTTGAAAGAAAATTGTAACATGTATGACAGGAGGCTATATTAATTTCCTAGTAAAAATTACCAGAAACTAGGTGGATTTAAGCAACAGAAATTTATCCCCTCACAGTCCTGGAGGCTAAAGGTCTGAACTCAAGGTGTCTACAGAGCCACGTTCTCTTGAAGGCTCCAGGGAAGAATCTGTTTCATGCCTTTTTCTTAGCTCCTGATGTCGCCAGCAGTCCTCGGTGTTCCTTGGCTTGCAGCTGCATAACTTCGGTTTCTGCTTCCACTGTCACATGGCATTCTTCCCCTGTGTCTTCACATGTTCTTCTCATAATGACAGTAGTCATGTTGGATTAAGGGTTCACTCTACTTGGCACAACCTCATCTTCACTGATTATATCTGCCAATGACCCTATTTCTAAATAAGGTCACAATGTGAGGTAGTGGGTGGTTAGAACTTCAGCATATCTTTTTAGGAGATACAGTTCCACCTATACCAATCTTTAATATATAAGTAGATCTTACAAATGAGTAAGAAATGTTGGCCGGGTGCGGTGGCTCATGCCTGTAATCCCAGCACTTTGGGAGGCCGAGGCGGGTGGATCACTTGAGGTCAGGAGTTTGAGACCAGCCTGACCAACATGGTAAAACCCCGTCTCTACTAAAAATACAAAATTAGCTGGGCATGGTGGCACATGCCTGTAATCCCAGCTGCTTGGGAGTCTGAGGCAGGAGAATCGCTTGAGCCAGGTAGGTGGAGGTTGCAGTGAGCTGAGATTGCGCCATTGCACTCCAGCCTGGGCAACAAGTGTGAAACACCCTCTCGAAAAAAAAAAAAAAAAAAGGAAAAAAACAAAGAAACATTATAACACCGCAACAGAAAAATGGGCAAAGGACAAGCACAGGGAATTGGCACACACACCCTATGTGTTTCCAATAAACATAAGCAAGATGTCTGGCTGTACTATATGTGAGCACACTCCCTTATCTCCAACCTCACTAGCTGCTCTTCCTCCCTTGGGCTATGCACTATGGTGTTCCCTTGGGCTAGGTTCTGGATGTTCTTCCTCTTGTCGCCTCAACCTAGATGATTTTATCCAGGTCAATGACTTCACTATAACCTATGTGCTAACAAGACTAAATTTGTATCTCTAGTCAGGACTTTTCTTCAGAGCTCTGAACTCAGTACAAATGTTATGCTTGGCATCTCCAGTTGGCTATTCCACAGGCATCGTAAGTTTTATACCTTCAAAACAGAACTCTTGAATCTTTCCTCTAACCCTGTTCCTCCCAAGTCTGCTTCATTTCAATGCATGACACCAACATGCATTCAGTTGCTCAGGCCAGAACTCAGGGTACCCTTCTTAATTCCTTCCTTTCCCCTTGTTATCCACATCCAAGTTATCAGGACCTGTTGATTTTATTTACTAAATATCTACATCCCTCCACTCTCCCAGTCTGTACCACCACTCCAGTCCAAGCTACAGTTATTTCTGACCTGGACTACTGCAGCCAACCTTCTAACTGATCTCCCTAATTTCACTCTTCCCCTCTTACAGTAGGGTGACTACACTTCTGCTTTGTTTGGGACAGTTCCAGTTTTCACCTGTTGCTTGACATCCTGGTCCAGTTAGCATCCCTTTTCATTTGCAAAAGTTTCCCAATTGGATGATAAATTATATGGTCTCCCTAGCTTACCATCTTTTCTTTTCACAGCAGCTAAAGTCATCTCTAAAAAATGTAAATCAAGGCTAGGTGCAGTGGCTCATGCCTGTAATCCCAGCACTTTTGGGAGGCCGAGGTGGGTGGATCATGAGGTCAGGAGATCTAGACCGTCCTGGCCAACATGGTGAAACCCCATCTCTACTAAAATACAAAAAATTAGTCAAGCGTGGTGGCGCACTTGTAGTCCCAGCTACTCGGGAGGCTGAGGTGGGGGAAATTGCTTGAACCTGGGAAATGGAGGTTGCAGTGAGCTGAGATCGCACCACTGCACTCCAGCCTGCACAACGCAACAGAGCAAGACTCCATCTCCAAAAAAAAAAAAAAAAAGTAAATCAAATCATGTCACTGTCCTGCTTAAACCTTCAAAGATTTCTTACTGTATTACAATAAAATCCAAATCCCTTATTGTGGTCTCCAAAACCCTATAACCTAACCTACCTACTTCTCATCTCTTCTGACTCTGTCCATCAGTTGTTACATTGCAGCCTCACTGGCTTTCCATACTTCCAGTAAGTCATGCTCATTGGTTTGTTTGTTTTTTTTCCTGTCTTCAAGCATCTGTTTAACAAAGCACATCTTGCACCGCCCTTAATCCATTTAACCCTGAGTTGACACAGCACATGTTTCAGAGAGCACGGGGTTGGGGGTAAGGTTATAGATTAACAGCATCCCAAGGCAGAAGAAATTTTCTTAGTACAGAACAAAATGGAGTCTCCTATGTCTACTTCTTTCTACACAGACACAGTAACAATCTGATCTCTCTTTCTTTTCCCCACATTTCCCCCTTTTCTTTTCAACAAAACCGCCATCATCATCATGGCCTGTTCTTGATGGTCACTGTCTCTTCAGAGCTGTTGGGTACACTTCCCAGATGGGGCGGCTGGGCAGAGGCGCTCCTCACTTCCCAGACGGGGCGGCCAGGCAGAGGCACTCCTCACTTCCCAGATGGGGTGGCCGGGCAGAGGCGCTCCCCACTTCCCAGACGGGGCGGCCGAGCAGAGGCGCCCCCCACTTCCCAGATGAAGCGGCCGGGCAGAGGCGCTCCTCACTTCCCAGACGGGACGGCCAGGCAGAGGCACTCCCCACCTCCCAGACGGGGCGGCCAGGCAGAGGCGCTCCTCACCTCCCAGACGGGGCGGCCAGGCAGAGACGCCCCTCACCTCCCAGATGGGGTGGGCGGGCAGAGGCGCCCACTTCCCCAATGGGGCGGCCGGGCAGAGGCGCTCCCCACCTCCCAGATGAAGGGCGGCCGGGCAGAGGCGCTCCCCACCTCCCAGACGAAGAGCGGCCGGGCAGAGGCACCCCTCACTTCCCAGGAGGGGCAGCTGGGCAGAGACGCCCCTCACCTCCCAGACAGGGCGGCCGGGCAGAGGCGCTCCTCACCTCCCAGATGGGGCGGCCGGGCAGAGATGCCCCTCACCTCCCAGACGAGGTGGCCGGGCAGAGGTGCCCACTTCCCAGACGAGGCAGCCGGGCAGAGGCGCTCCTCACTTCCCAGACGGGGTGGCAGCCAGGCAGAGACGCCCCTCACCTCCCAAACGGGGCAGCCGGGCAGAGGGGCTCCTCACCTCCCAGACGGGGTGGCGGGGCAGAGACGCCCCTCACCTCCCAGATGAGGCGGCCGGGCAAGGCGCCCACTTCCCAGATGGGGCAGCCGGGCAGAGGTGCTCCTCACCTCCCAGATGAAGGGCCGCCGGGCAGAGGCGCTCCTCACCTCCCAGATGGGGCGGCTGGGCAGAGACGCCCCTCACCTCCCAGACGAGGCGGCCGGGCAGAGGCGCCCACTTCCCAGATGGGGCGGCCGGGCAGAGGCGCTCCTCACTTCCCAGACGGGGCAGCCGGGCAGAGGCGCTCCTCACTTCCCAGACAGGGTGGCAGCCGGGCAGAGACGCCCCTCACCTCCCAAAAGGGGCAGCCGGGCAGAGGCGCTCCTCACCTCCCAGACGGGGCGGCCGGGCAGAGATGCCCCTCACCTCCCAGACGAGGCGGCCGGGCGAGGCGCCCACTTCCCAGATGGGGCGGCCGGGCAGAGGTGCTCCCTACCTCCCAGACGAAGGGCGGCCGGGCAGAGATGCCCCTCACCTCCCAGACGGGGTGGCAGCCGGGCAGAGGCGCCCCTCACTTCCCAGACGGGGTGGCAGCTGGGCAGAGGTGCCTCTCACTTCCCAGATGGGGTGGCAGCCAGGCAGAGGCACCCCTCACTTCCCAGACGGGGTGGCGGCCGGGCAGATGCGCTCCTCACCTCCCAGACGGGGCGTCCGGGCAGAGGCACTCTTCACTTCCCAGATGGGGCGGCCGGGCAGAGGCGCTCCTCACTTCCCATTTGGAGCAACCAGGCAGAAGCGCTCCTCACTTCCTCCCAGACAGGGCATCCGGGCAGAGGCGCTCCTCACATCCCAGACGGGGTGGCTGGGCAGAGGCGCTCCTCACATCCCAGACGACGGGCAGTCAGGCAGAGACGCTCCTCACTTCCTAGATGGGGTGGCGGCCGGGCAGAGGCGCTCCTCACTTCCTCCCAGACGGGGTGGCCGGGCAGAGGCACTCCTTACTTCCCAGACAGGGAAGCCAGGCAGAGGGGCTCCTCACATCCCAGATGATGGGTGGCCAGGCAGAGACGCTCCTCACTTCCCAGACGGGGCGGCCGGGCAGAGGCGCTCCTCACATCCCAGACGATGGGCGGCCAGGCAGGGGCTCCTCACTTCCTAGACAGGGTGGCGGCTGGGTAGAGGCGCTCCTGACTTCCCAGACGGGGCGGCCGGGCAGAGGCACTCCTCACATCCCAGACGGAGCGGCCGGGCAGAGGGGCTCCTCACATCCCAGACGATGGGCAGCCAGGCAGAGACGCTGCTCACTTCTTAGATGGGGTGGCGGGCGGGCAGAGGCTGTAATCTTAGCACTTTGGGAGGCCAAGACAGGTGGCTGGCAGGTGGAGGTTGTAGCGAGCCAAGATCATGCCACTGCACTCCGGCCTGGGCAACATTGAGCATTGAGTGAGCGAGACTCCGTCTGCAATCCCAGCACCTCAGGAGGCCGAGGCGGGCAGATCACCCAAGGCCAGGAGCTGGAGACCAACCCGGTCAACACGGCGAAACCCTGTCTCCACAGAAAACACAAAAACCAGTCAGGAGTGGTGGTGCGTGCCTGGAATCCCATGCACTCGGCAGGCAGAGGCAGGAGAATCACCGGAGCCCGAGGCAAGGAGGTTGCAGCGAGCCGAGATCATGGCAGTACAGTCCAGGCTCCGCAAGAGAGGGAGACCGTAGAAAGAGGGAGACAGAGAGCGGGAGCGGGAGAGGCAGAGCAAACCTTTGGTTTTGTTGTTCCCTTTGACAATGCCTTATTCATCTAGATCTTATAACTAATTTGTTGTCATTTTAGTCTCAGATCAAATATTAACTCTTCAGAGAGGCCTTCTCTGAAAACACAACCAAATGTTCCCAATCCCACCAAAGTTACTCTCTATTATACTGTTCTCTTGTTAGTTTGTTTACTGTCTATCTTTCCACAGTAGAATGTAGTTCCATTATCATCTTGTTCACCTCTGGTCCCCAGGGTTACAGCATATGCTCAATAAATATTTATTGAATAAATGAATCATAATAAAAAATGACATCTTATGGAATCTGGCTATCAAACAGCAAAGATTAAAAGAACAAAAATACCGTATTTTTTTCCCTAACACTCTGTATTATCACCTGACATTACATTTATGGTGTTGTTTACTATTTGTGTCCCCTCAGTAAAATGAAATCTCCATGACGGCAGGGACTTGATTTTCATAGATGTATTCCCAGCACCTCTAAGAGTGCCTGGTATATAATAAGTGTTCAGTAAATATTTATGGAATAATGTAATAATACCTAGGGGTGACTAGGCAGCAGAGAAAGGGATATGATTGGCCATATACCACTGGTAAGAATATTAATGCACAATTTCTGTAGGAAATTTGGCAATACAGTTGATTCCTGAACAACACAGGTTTGAACTGCATGGGTCCACTTACAAGAGAGTTTTTTTCAATAAATATACTGGAAAATTTTTTGGCGATTTATAACAATTTGGAAAACTCACAGATGAACTCCACAGCCTATAAAAACTGAAAAAAACTAAGAAAAAGATATGTCCTGAATGCATAAAATATATGTAGATACTAGCCTATTTTATCCATTTACTACCATAAAATCAACACAAATCTATTACACAAAGTTAAACTTTATCAAAATTTATGCACACAATCACTTACTGACCATAGATGGTGACATCTGCAGTTGACAGAAATGTAAAGATGCAATATTAAATCACAACTGCATATTTTTAAATTTATTAATTTTTTCTTTTTAATGTGTATTACAACTGCATAAAATTTACCATAGACTACACTGTACTACTCTGATAATAACGTCCTACTACCACAGACATCTGCTGCTGCTGTGGTGGGCTCAAGTGTTGTGAGGATCCACTTAAAATGCCACGTGACACTAATCAATTTCTGCACTACTTCCCAGTAAACTGTGTATCACAGTAACAAGTGTTCTCTCCTGGGTTTTTTTCCACATATACTTGTTTAATCATGTGTAGGGTAATATCGTAAACCTTGAATAACACCATGAAACCCATACAAAGTGCTACTAGTGATGCTGGATGTGCTCTCAAGAAACAGAGAAAAGTCATGACATAAGAAAAGCTGAATCGCTTGAGATGTACCGTAGATAGAGGTCGGCAGCTGTGGTTGTCCCCTATTTCAGACAGATGATTTATCTTGTAAACAGACGATGTAAACCTATGGTATTGACAAATACAGTATAGTACTGTAAATGTATTTTATCTTCCTTATGATCCTAACATTTTTCTCTTGCTTACTTTATCGTAAGGGTCCATATAACATACAGAACATGAGTTAACTGCTTATGTTACTGGTAAGGCTTCCAGTCAACAGTAGGCCACTGGTAGTTAAGTTTTCGAGGATTCAAATGTTACATGTAAATTTTCAACTGCACGGAGGGGTTAGCAACCCTAATCCCCGTGTTATTCAAGGGTTAGCTACATATAAAGTAGGGCACACCTTTTGACTCAGCAATCTAACTTCTAAGAGGAACTTAATAAACAAATGAACAAGAGTACAAAGATTATGAGGGAATTTTTCACTGCGTTCTTAGAGAAAATTTAGAAACGAAGGCATAATATCCATTAAGAGGAGGTCATAAAAACATGTATGGGGAGGACACATAGGTATGTATGTATGCACATGTGTGTATGCAAGTAAACATTTACATAGACATACATCAAAATGTTAACATTGGTTATCTTTGGATAGTGAGATTATGGGCAATTTTAATTTTCTTCTTTATACATTTATAAAAATTGTATAATTAGATCAACAAAATTAACCATCTGAAAATGTTCTGTTTTTATAAGTAAAAAAACGAAAAACAAAAAACCCCTAACAAAAAAGCCAATGATAAACACAGAAACACACCTCATCGACTCAGTGAAGACTAAAGCCCAGGTCAAGAATCAAGAGTTCAGAAATGTCAACTTCAGTATTAGACATGGCTTTCTCAAGTTCAAGCAAGTTACTTCCCCTTAGTCAATATTTATTAAAAAAAAAAAAAAAGAAAGATGTAAAAGTTGCTTCTTTTATTTCATTGCCTGTGAAGCTCAAGAGGGACAGGCCTGGGCTTAGAAACAACACAAAAAGTGGCAAAAGCTATCATTTATATGAGATCCTTTCCTTGCATTTGTCTCATTAAAAATTTAAAACCATCCTGCTAGGTAGGCATTAATGTTCTCAGGCTCAAAAGCTGAGAGTTGACAGAACTTTCCAAAACTCAAATAGTTGCTATGTTGGAGATATTGATTCAGAAGTCTCTCTGACCTCAGAGCCTTTGGGAAAAGCTACAGAGAAAAGGGCACTTTTAGACTTTATAACCTTGCAAGTCTCTCAATGCCTCTGATCTTTTACATGGTTATCATACCACTCTTATCTAATTTGCAAAAAAGATAAAACGAGAATAAGCTTGGAGCTTTTAGAGAGCTGGAATAAATATCTGGAGAAGCACGATTTAAATTGGGTACTGCCCTCTGGAACTTGCCCCTCATTTCGATTCAACTCAAAGGCTCAAGATCAAAATGCTTGCTTGAGTGGTCACAAGTGAGGGAAACAGTGAGAGAGTATGCCCATGTACATGTGTGAAAGACCACAAAAGACTGAGATAAGCATGGCATCTGACCACTGAAGAAGGAAGCTGGACCAGAATGAGGGAAAATGGACAACACTTGGGAGGAAAGGAAGCAGGTGGGAAGGACAAAGTTAAACAGGTACTGAGAGAAGAGGCTATAGGAATGAGGAGGAACTAGGAGGAAAGAAGTATTTTTTCCCTTCCACCATTTTTCTCTCTCTACTCTTTTCCTTGATGATCTCAGTCACTATTTGGCCTTCAATACTCCTTTCTGTTTGCATGATTGCCAAATGTCTCCACTCTTGCCTTTTCTCCAACTGCTGAGCTGGCCACGTCCATCTACATTTCCTATTAACACTGTAAATCCAACAGGTCCAACATGAATTCAGCATCTCTTTCATCTCAAGCCTGCTGCTACTTTTATATGCACTTCTCTTATACTTATCAAACATCCATCTAAACCATTCTCTCTCCCTATATTCTTTCAGTCATTCCTTCATCCAACAAATATTTATTGTGCATCTATTATGTCCGATACATTCAGCCACAGCCCTAGATATATCCATTCACTCATGAAGTCGGGTCATTTCTATCTTGGAAATCTCTTCTCTTACTACCTCATGAGCTGCCTAACTCAACTAAATTTGTCTCTAAGACGTCCTGAGAACCCCTCTTGCTTGAAAAATAATATATATTAACTAGTTTTGCATGCTATTCATTCTATAGTGATCATCTAGCACTTGGCACTGTACCTCGGGCACAGAAGGGGTTCCCAATGGAGGTTTAGGGACTGTAAACCAGCTAGAAAGGGAACAGGGGCAGCAGAAGCTAGGAAACGTCTTGAACGAGTATTTGCATAGGAAGCATGGTAAACTGTATGATCTATACACATAACATCAGCTTGATAATCCTTGTGCTTCCGGGGGATGGCTCTGGGAGGCTGGGGAGATCGTTGGAAGCCTTCTGAGAGATAGCTCCACCTCCCACCCCTTGAGTACGTCCTCAATAACCACCTGATGAATGTATCACCTTATGAGGGGACCATGGATGTTCTGTTCGCCGTTGTATCCCCAGCCCCTACAACATCTGGCCCATAGTAGGGATTCAATAAACATCTATGCAGGATTCTCGAAAGGCAGATAATTCACCACCTCATGAACGACAAAGACGAAGGGGTTCTGAGGGAAACAGAAATAGTGCGCGCGATTTCCTTCCCTATTCCTTCAGGGCTTGGTACAGGGTAAGTGCTAAGGAAACAAATAGCCCTCCTGTACAACTCCAAAATCGGGCCCCTCGCTCTGCAGTCAGGCCCTGGAGCGCGGCCACCATCTGGCCCAGGCCCGCGCTTCCCTCCCTCCCAGCCTGTTACTTCCCTGCACACATCTGTGTCCACCACAGGCCAAAGAATTACGCGCTCCCGCTTTCCTGCATCGGCCCGGCCAGGACACCCGAGCCCCCACGTCCCGCCGAGGCTCCGAGGACGCCCGCGGCCCCGGCCTGAGACCCCAGCCCCTGCAGCAGGCGCGCCAGGAGCTCGTCCATGTGCTCGGCCGCTTTCCAGCCGCAGTCCTCTCGGGCTTCAGCGCTGAGCCTGGGAGGCCCGGCCTCCCCGGTCCCTGCCCGGGTCCCTGCCCGGGCCCCTGCCCCGGCCCGCCGCGCTCCCCGGGGCCCGAGAGGCCCGGAAGGAGGCAAGGCGGGAAGTGGCTGCAGCTGTGAGGCGCCAGGGGCGGGAAGCGGGCGGCGGGCCCAGCCGAGGGTCGCGAAGACGCGCGCCCCCAAACGAGGCGACGCTCACTCACCACGGTCCGGCGGGGCAGCGCGCCGGAGGTTCGCGACAGGGCCCGGCGCAGCCTCCGCGACCGGCCCGGGCGGGCGCCCCCGGAGCTCTCAGAGCCGCTGTCGTCCGAGATCACGATGAAATCCTCCATGGCTGCGGGCCCCGACCGAGCCAGCGCGCGGGCGGCCGGAGACCCAGGCAGTGGTGGCGGCGGCGACGACTTCGGTTCCTGCTTCTGAGGTGGTGAGCCTCAGTGGCAGAGTGAGACTCTGTCTCCAATATAAGAAGAGAAATATACATTTGGTCTCTGCCCCTGGTTCCTGGCATAGAGCTTCCAAAGCTCTTATAAAGCCCTTCGTGACAGAGGTAATAGGAGCATTTTCTGTTTTGATATTTAGTCTTAGTCCCAGGTTCCTGACACAAGGGCCTCTAAGGTCTTTCAGATCTGCAGCATGGTAAGAATGCATGTGGGATGCTGTTGAGCTAACAGGGTGGCTGCAAGCTCCTAGACTGCTTCAGGAGGAGGGCTAGCTGCCAGATAAAGCAACCACATTTTTTTTTTTTTAAACGGAGTTTGGCTCTTGTAGCCCAGGCTGGAGTGCAATGGCACAATCTCAGCTCACTACAACCTCCACCTCCCGGGTTCAAGCAATTCTCCTGCCTCGGCCTCCCGAGTAGCTGGAATTATAGGGATGTGCCACAAGGCCTAGCTAACTGTTGTTATTTTTAGTAGAAATGGGGTTTCACCATGTTGGTCAGGCTGGTCTCAAACTCTTGACCTCAAGTGGTCCATGTGCCTCAGCCTTCCAAACTGCTAGGATTACAGGAGTGAGCCACCGCACCTGGCCCCAACCACCTTTTTTGAGTCTTGGAACTTTCAGCCTCACCTGCTGAACTCCAGGAGGCAAAAGGAACTGGAGATTGACTTAACTACCAATGGCCAATGATTTTATCAATCATGCCTCCATAAACACCCAAACAGCAGGGTTTGGAGAGCTTCTGTGTTGCTAAACACAAGGAGGTCCTGGGTGGGTAGTGTGCCCAACAGAGGGCATGGAAGCTCTGTGCCCCTCCCCACTTACCTTGTCCTGTGCATCTCTTTCATTGGCTGTTCCTGAGATGGAGCCATTACATTGAGCCAGTAATAGAAAATAAGGTGGCCAGATGCGCTGGCTCATGCCCGTAATCCCAGCACTTTGGGAGGCAGAGGTGGGCGGAATCACTTGAGCCTAGGAATTTGAGGCCAACCTGGGCAACATAAGAAGGCCCCATCTATACAAAAAATAAAAGACATTAGCCAAATGTGGTGGTGGGAACCCTGTAATTCCAGCTACTTGAGAGGCTGAAGCAGGAGAATCACTTGAGCCCTGGAGGTTGAGGCTTCAATGAGCTATGATTGTACCACTGCACACCAGCTTGGACAACAGAGCGAGGCCCTGTCTCTTAAAAAGAAAAGAAAAAAAACCTGTTTTTCTAAGTTCTGTGAGTTGTTCTAGTAAATCATTAAACTCAAGAAGAGGGTCATGGGAAACCCTGATTTCTAACTGGTTGGTCAAAATACAGGTGACAACCTAGGACTTGCAACTGGCATCTGAAGTGAGGGTGGTCTTGTGGGGCTGAGCCCCTAACCTGTGGGTTCTGCGCTAACTCTAGGTAGTGTCAGAATGGAATCGTGGGATACGCAGTTGGTATCCAGAGAGTTGGAGAACTGGTGTAGAAACTCTGCACACACATTTGGTCAGAAGTCTGTGAGTAGAGAGAAACGTGTTGCGGGAAGTCAGGGACCCCAAATGGAGGGACCCCAAACGGAGGGACTGGCTGAAGCCACGGCAGAAGAACATAAATTGTGAAGATTTCATGGACATTTATTAGTCCCCCAAATTAATACTCCTATAATTTCTTAGGCCTGTCTTTACTGCAATCTCTGAACATAAATTGTGAAGATTTCATGGACACTTATCACTTCCCCAATCAATACCCTTGTGATTTCCTATGCCTGTCTTTACTTTAATCTCTTAATCCGGTCATCTTCGTAAGCTGAGGATGAATGTCCCCGCAGGACCCTGTGATAATTGCGTTAACTGCACAGTCAGGGAACCTGGCTCAGCCTGGCCCAAGCCTTCTCCCACAGGGGGGTACACAGCCTGGACGGCAGGGAGATAGACCATCAGGCACTACAGGAACTGACACAGGTGGTGTCTGCCACTGCATCATACTCTGGCCCAAAGCCTTCTACTCAGTATGGAGCTCCAGGCCACTTTGCAGCCCCTGGTGAGGGAGGTGACCAGTGGGCAGCCCTGCTGCTGCCCACCTGAGCTGCTCATTCCCAGCACATGGCCAGTGAGGACATAGCGAGTGACGAGGAGCACACGGTCATCCATGAGGAGGAGGGGGTGATGATGTCATTGCTGATGATGCCTTTAGCACCACTGACACTGATCTCAAGTTCAAGGAGTGGGTGACCGACTGAGAGTGGGGACAACTCTGGGGAGGAGCCAGAGGGCAACAAGGGCTTTGGTGGGAAGGTATTTGCACCTGTCATTCCTTCCTCCTTTACTCCTGCCACCCCTTGCTGGATCCTGAGCCCCCAGGGTCCCCCGATCCACCTGCAGCTTTTGGCAAAGTCTATGGTCCCACCCTGTCCTCCTCCTACACATACTCGGATGCTTCCTCCTCAACCTTGGCACCCACCTCCTTCTTACTGGGCCCAGGAGCCTTCAAAGCCCAGGAGTATGGTCAAGGCAGCAGAGCGGACCCCCTACGGCCCCTACCCCTGGGGATGGGGACCCAGGGACGCCTTCCAAGGTGACCTGTTTCCTCCCAATGGATCCTGCCACCTTCTGGTGCGAGAGACCTGAAAGTGTGGGCGACCTGGAGCTACAAGGCTCCTCAGTCATCAGGGTCCCTCCCAACACTAAGGCTTTCCTAGGCAGGAGCTGGGCTGAGCCACCCGGGGGGCAGAGCGTGAAGAGAAACTGACTGGGCTTTCGGGGTCGGGGCAGAGGGAACACCACGGACATGGATCCCACACTGGAGGACCCCACCACGCCCAAATGCAAGATGAGAAGATGCTCCAGCTGCAGCCCAAAGCCCAACACCCCCAAGTGTGCCATGTGTGATGGGGACAGCTTCCCCTTTGCCTGTACAGGTGGAGAAGCCGAGGACAGGCTCAGGGAACCGGAGACCGAGAAGGCGCTGTCCTCTTCACTGCACGCGCCCTGGACCAGTGCCAGCCCTGATCATGCAGCTCTTCCAGGCCCACTGCTTCTTCCCGTCCACTAGGCCACAGCCGCCCTCCAGGCCCACTATGCACACATCTTCCCCTCCAAGGTTTGTTCTGCCCCTGCCCTGACTCCCAGATCTGTGGGGGTCCTGACCGCACCTCACCTGGCTCAGACTCTTGACGCTGCCCTGGCTGCCCCACCACTGCCTCTGCCCGAGAGTCACGTGAGGCTGAGAGTAGGGGCAGGGGCAGCAGTGGTGCCAGTTGGGGGGCGGTCCAGTGGGAGGAGCCTCAGCCTCGCGGGCTGCTCCGTGGCACTGATGACTGCATGATCTTCTGGGCACCTCATGGATCTTCAACTGCAGGTGAAACGGATGCTGGTGGTGGGTGCAGGGCCGCTGGGAGCTGCTGCATGGGTCCCAGAGGCTGGACTGGGGCAGGTGCCAACTGAAGCTGCTGGGGCAGCATGGGCAGGAGGTTCTGCACACAAACCTTGGAGACGAAGATGTGTGCATAGCGGGTCCACTGCTGCTGCCCCTGCCCTGACTCCCAGCCCTGCCTGACCCCACCTCACCCTGCTCAGGCTCTGGTGCAACCCTGGCTGCCCTGCCACTGCCTCTGCCCCAGAGTTGGGGCCTTGACAGCCTGGCTGGAAGGGGACACCCCAGCCCTGCCTCAACACCTGGGGGTCTCCGTAACTACCACAGGCAGGTGGGCGACCCCAAAGAAGATCCCAGGACTCACAGTACCCCCTGAGAACATGGACAGTATGTGGGGGTAGCAATGGAGGGCAGGATGGTTATCTTCTCCCAGGTAAAGCCATTTAATCCTTTCAGTTTGGGACGGAATAAGGCCTGCCTCTTTTTTTTTTTTTTTTTTTTTGAGACGGAGTCTTGCTCTGTCGCCTAGGCTGGAGTGCAGTGGTGCGATCTTGGCTCACTGCAACCTCTTCCTGCCGGGTTCACGCCATTCTCCTGCCTCAGCCTTCCGGGTAGCTAGGATTACAGGTGCACGCTACCACGTCCGGCTAATTTTTGTATTTTTAGTACAGACGGGGCTTCATCATCTTGGCCAGGCTGATTTCGATCTCCTGACATCGTGATCCGCCTGCCTCCACCTCCCAAAGTGCTGGGATTACAGGCGTGAGCCACCACGCCTGGCCAAGGCCTGCTCCTCTTATCTATACCCCCTACCCCTGCAGCTGTGCCGGGGGAAAGCTGGGCAGTTTCCCTCCTCCGAGCCCCTGTACATACCATGAATTGTGGGACCTTCAGAGCTTTTCACTTTTCGGAAAATAGCTCCTGTTGGGGCTACAAGATGGAGTGTGAAGAGGGCCTTGGGCCACAGGGAGGTGCCTGTGGACTAGGGGGAGTTCATGCACCCCTTCTTTCCCCAGAGGGGCTGGACTCAGGTGAGTATGGGGTTGGGGGCTCCTGCACTTCGACACAGGCAGCGGGAGGGTTTTCTCCCCATTCCCTCTGCACTCCCAACTTGAGCTATACTTTTTAAGAAAGTGATTCACCCTGCCTTTGCCCCCTTCCCCAGAACAGAACACGTTGATCATGGGCGATATTTTTCATTGTGCCAAAAAGTTGCCATGACCGTCATTAAACCTGTTTAACACCAAATAATAAGGAAAATAAAATCAAAAATTCGGGCTTGGTGCAGAAACTCACTCCAAATAAATTACCTACCAAAATATTTACATAATGGTGGAAATATTCCAAAATTCAATATTTTGGGATTTATACACAAAAGATAAACAAATTAGAGGCCAAGAGGCTGCCGGAAGGGAAAAACGGGGCCTGGGAAGGCCGTGGTGAGGAATGAGCTGGGCCTAAAGAGGCCACTGGCAGGCGGGAGCTGGGCCTGCCGAAGCGGCCGAGAGGCAGGAGCTTTGGACTCGGGAGGCCGCAGTGAGGCGAGAGCTAGCTGGGCATGGAGAGTCCGCTGTGAGTCCGGGCCCGTGCAGGCCTTTGAGAGGCAGGAGGCCGGGCCTGCAAAGGCCGACTGGAGGTCAAGTTCTGGGCCTGAAGAGGCGCCAAAAGTCAAAAGCGGGGCCTGGGAAGGCCGCCGAGAGCCATGAGCTGGGCTGGGCCAAAAGACGCCACTGGGAGGCAGGAGGAGCTGGGCCCGGGGAGGCCGACTTGCTGCTCTTCCAGGCCCAATTCCAGGCCGACTTGAGGACGACTTGGGCCTGCAGAGGCCGCCGGGAGGCCCAAGCTGGGCCTAGAGGAGCCCACCGACCGGAGGCCGTTTGGGGCCTGCAGATGCCATCGGAGCCTGGAGAGGCCACCGTGAGGCCTGAGCTGGGCCTGGGGAGCTTGGCTTCGGGAAGTGGTGGGCCTACCAGGGCCGCTGGGAGCTGGGCAGGAGCTGAGTCCAAAGACGTTGTTGGGAGGCCAGAGTCCGGCCTGGAGACGCAGCCGGGAGGAAGAGCTGGGCCCGGAGAGGACGCCGGGAGGCTGCAAGTGGGTCTGGAGAGGCCGATTTGAGGAGGCCCGGCCTCCGCCTCCCACATGGCGGCCTCTGCAGGCACAGCTTGTTTCTCCTGGCTGCATCTCCCGCCTCCCAGCAAACAAGCTTTTTTGGCTCAGCTCCCGCCTGCGTTTGTAGACCCTGAGGTTTCTGCAACCAAGCTCTTCAGAGCCACATCCCGCCTCCCAGTACCTGAACAGTCCCAGCTCCGGCTGGAGGTGAGCGTCTGCAGGCCCCGCTGTTGCCTCCCAGGGGTGTCTCCAGGCCCAGCTCTCGCCCCACGGCGACCCCCCAGGCCCAAGTCCCTGCCTGCCTCCCAGCAGCCCGCGTGCGACCCTGCTCCTCCTTCACGGTGGCCTGTTGAGGCAGGGGCTCACGCTGACCTCTCTCAGCGTGGGAGGGGCCGGTGTGAGGCAAGGGCTCACGTTGACCTCTCTCAGCCTGGGAGGGGCCGGTGTGAAGCAAGGGGCTCAGGCTGACCTCTCTCAGCGTGGGAGGGGCCGGTGTGAGGCAAGGGCTCACGCTGACCTCTCTCAGCCTGGGAGGGGCCGGTGTGAGGCAAGGGGCTCAGGCTGACCTCTCTCAGCCTGGGAGGGGCCGGTGTGAGGCAAGGGCTCACGTTGACCTCTCTCAGCCTGGGAGGGGCCGGTGTGAGGCAAGGGGCTCAGGCTGACCTCTCTCAGCGTGGGAGGAGCCAATGTGTGGCAAGGGCTCACGCTGACCTCTCTCAGCCTGGGAGGGGCCGGTGTGAGGCAAGGGCTCACGCTGACCTCTCTCAGCCTGGGAGGGGCCGGTGTGAGGCAAGGGCTCACGTTGACCTCTCTCAGTGAGGGAGGGGCTGGTGTGAAGCAAGGGGCTCAGGCTGACCTCTCTCAGCGTGGGAGGGGCCGGTGTGAGGCAAGGGCTCACGTTGACCTCTCTCAGCCTGGGAGGGGCCGGTGTGAGGCAAGGGGCTCAGGCTGACCTCTCTCAGCCTGGGAGGGGCCGGTGTGAGGCAAGGGCTCATGTTGACCTCTCTCAGCCTGGGAGGGGCCGGTGTGAGGCAAGGGGCTCAGGCTGACTTCTCTCAGCGTGGGAGGGGCCGGTGTGAGGCAAGGGCTCACGCTGACCTCTCTCAGCGTGGGAGGGGCCGGTGTGAGGCAAGGGGCTCAGGCTGACCTCTCTCAGCGTGGGAGGGGCCGGTGTGAGGCAAGGGCTCATGTTGACCTCTCTCAGCGTGGGAGGGGCCGGTGTGAGACAAGCGCTCACGTTGACCTCTCTCAGCGTGGGAGGGGCCGGTGTGAGGCAAGGGGCTCAGGCTGACCTCTCTCAGTGTGGGAGGGGCCGGTGTGAGACAAGGGCTCACGTTGACCTCTCTCAGCCTGGGAGGGGCCGGTGTGAGGCAAGGGGCTCACGCTGACCTCTCTCAGCCTGGGAGGGGCTGGTGTGAGGCAAGGGCTCACGTTGACCTCTCTCAGCCTGGGAGGGGCCGGTGTGAGGCAAGGGGCTCACGCTAACCTCTCTCAGTGTGGGAGGGGCCGGTGTGAGGCAAGGGCTCACGTTGACCTCTCTCAGCCTGGGAGGGGCCGGTGTGAGGCAAGGGGCTCACGCTAACCTCTCTCAGCGTGGGAGGGGCCGGTGTGAGGCAAGGGCTCACGTTGACCTCTCTCAGCCTGGGAGGGGCCGGTGTGAGACAAGGGCTCACGCTGACCTCTCTCAGCGTGGGAGGGGCCGGTGTGAGACAAGGGCTCACGCTGACCTCTCTCAGCGTGGGAGGGGCAGGTGTGAGACAAGGGCTCACGCTGACCTCTCTCAGCGTGGGAGGGGCCGGTGTGAGACAAGGGCTCACGCCGACCTCTCTCAGCGTGGGAGGAGCCAGTGTGTGGCAGGGGCTCATGCCTCTGGGCAGGGTACCAGAGGCATGGGCATCAACAGGCCACCGTGAGGGAGGAGCTGGGCCGCACGCGGGCTGCTGGGAGGCAGGCAGGGACTTGGCCCCGGGAGGCCACCGTGGGGGCAAGAGCTGGGCCTGGAGAGGCCCCTGGGAGGCAAGGGCAGGGCCTGCAGAGGCCGTTCTCCAACCATTGCTGGGCCCGTACAGGCCACCGGGCGGCAGGAATTAGGCCCGAAGAACTTGGCTGGAGAAAGTTCGGGGCCTACAAAGGCGGTTGGGAGCTGGGCAGGAGTTGAGCCAAAAGAGCTTGCTTACTTGCTGGGAGGCATGGCTGGGAGATGCCCACTTCAGGACAACTTGGGCCTGCAGAGGTCGCCGGGAGGCCCAAGCTTGGCGTGGAGGAGCCCACCGACCGGAGACCATTTGGGGCCTGCAGGTGCCATCAGAGGGCAGGAGCTCATCCTGGAGAGGCCACCGTGAGGCCTGACCTGGGCCTGGGGAGCTTGGCTTGAGGAAGCTGTGGGCCGACCAAGGCCGCCAGGAGATGGGTAGGCACTGAGTCCAAAGAGGTTGTTGAGAGGCAGGAGTTGGGCCTGGAGACGCAGCCAGGAAGAGGAGCTTGGCCCGGAGAGGACGCCTGGAGGGTGCAAGTGGGTCTGGAGAGGCCGACTTGAGGAGGTTCTGAGCTTGGAGAGGCCGCCAGAAGGGAAAAACTGGGCCTGGAAAGGCTGTTGTGAGGAATGAGCCCCGTGGGCCTGAAGAGGCCACTGGCAGGCGGGAGCTGGGCCTGCCGAAGCAGCCGAGAGGCAGGAGCTTTGGACTCGGGAGGCTGCAGTGAGGCGAGAGCTAGCTGGGTGTGGAGAGTCCGCTGTGAGGCAGAGGCTGGGCCTGTGCAGGTCTTCGGGAGGCAGGAGGCCGGGCCTTGTCGAGGCCTGCAGAGGCCACCGAAAGTCCAAAGCGGGGCCTGGGAAGGCCGCCGGGAGGCATGAGCTGGGCTGGGCCGAAAGGCCACTGGAAGGCAGGAGGAGCTGGGCCTGGAGAGGCTGACTCAAGGAACTTTTGCACCCGGAGAGGCCACCGAGAGGCCGGAGCTGGGCCTGGGGAGGCTGACTTGAGTACGACTTGGGCCTGCAGAGGCCGCCGGGAGACAGGAGCTGGATGTAGAGAGGCCAGTGTGAGGCAAGACCTGGGCCTGTCTAGGCTGCTGGGAGACAGGCAGGAATCTGGCCAGGGAAGGTTGCCATGAGATAAAAGTTGGGCCTGGAAAGGCCCTTGTGAAGCATGAGCTTGGCCTAAAGAGGCCACTGGGTGGCAGGAGCTGGGTGTGTAGAAGCTGCTGAAAGGTTGGGAGCTTGGCTTGGGGGGTCCACAGTGAGGCAGATGCTGGGCCTGAAGAATCTGCTGTGAGGCAGATGTTGGGACTGTAGAGGCCGACGGGAGGCAGAGGCTGGGCCTGGAGGGGCCACCAAGATGCAGGAGCTGGGCCTGGTGAGGTCGACTTGAGAAAGCTCAGGCCCTGGAGAGAAGGCTGGGAGGCAGGAGCTGGGTCTAAAGAGGCCATTGTAATGATGGAGCTGTGCCTGTGGAGGCTGTTGTGAGGCAGTAGCCTCATCTGCGGAGACTGCCGTGAGGTAGGGTATGGGCCTAAATAGGCCATTGTGAGTCATGAGCTTGGTCTGTAGAGGCTGACTGGAGAAAGTTCTGGGCCTGGAGAGGCTGCCGGGAGGTAGGAGCTGGGCCAAAAGATTTAAGCACATTTACATTTATTAGGCACTTCATTTCCATTATTACACTGTAATATATAATAAAATAATTATAGAACTCACCATAATGTAGAATCAGTGGGCGTGTTAAGCTTGTTTTCCTGCATCTGGATGGTCCCACCTGAGCATGATGGGAGAAAGTGACAGATCAATAGGTATTAGATTCTCATAAGGACAGCGCAACCTAGATCCCTCACATGCACGGTTCACAACAGGGTGCGTTCTCCTATGAGAATCTAATGCTGCTGCTCATCTGAGAAGGTGGAGCTCAGGCGAGAATGTGAGCAAAGGGGAGTGGCTGTAAATACAGACGAAGCTTCCCTCACTCCCTCACTCGACACCACTCACCTCCTGCTGTGTGGCTCCCTAGGGCTCCATGGCTCAGGGGTTGGGGACCCCTGCTCAAGTGCATCCAAAGCGACCCTTCCCACACCAGTCTTCATAGTGGTCAAGGGCAGCAACCACTTAGCTCCCAAGGCATGTGCCTCAGCTGGCATTTTGTCACAATCAACAGTAAGTGGTAGCTTGAGTCATTGTGAGGTCACTTCCTGGAAATCACCAGCATCCCATTTCCCACTGGCAAAGAGCTCAGCACTGCCCCCTGGGAAACCAAACCTATGCCCAAATCCCATCTGTGTGGGTTTATCTCCTGGGACACTTCCTAACATATTAGTCAGAGTCCAATCAGGAAGCATAAACCACTCAAAAATTTAAAGTGGTAAAATTTAATACAGACAATTATTCATTATAACAGGTGAACAGCATAATGAGAGATTGGCTAGCACAAAGTAAAGAGAACTCCAGAGAATACAGGACTAGCCCAGGCCAGGCATGGTGGCTCATGCCTGAAATTCCAGCAATTTGAGAAGCTAATGCAGGAGGATTGCTTAAGGCCAGGAGCTAGAGACCGGTCTGGACAACACAGTGAGACCCTGTCTCTATCCAAAAAAAAAAGAAAAAAGTTAGCTGGGAGTGGTGGTGCACACTTGTAGTCCCAGCTACTCGGAATGCTGAAGTTTGAGCCTGGGAGGTCAAGGCTGCAGCGAGGCATGATTATGCCACTACAGTCCAGCCTGGTGACAGAGCAAGACCCTGTCTCAAAGAACAAAACAACAACAACCATTTACAGACAGAAAAGAGATAGCGCTAATAAGCTCAGGAAAGATGTTGAAATGTGACAAGTAAAGTAACATGAGGTCTTTTGTCTATTTAAAATAATCAAACAAAAAATGACTTACTAAATTATAATACCCTGTGCTGGCAAGGGTGCAGTGAAATGGGCACTTTCTTATACTATGAGGGGTGTTTAAATTGTGTATAAGCCTTCCCGGGTAAAGCCTGTCAATTTTTTAAAATAATGGAGACAGGGTCTCACCATACTGCCATACTGCCTCCTCCAACTCTTGGCCTCAAGCAATCCTCCTCTCTTAGCCTCCCAAAGTGCTAAGATTATAGCTGGGAGGCACCCAAAACCCTGTCAATTTACATCAAGGGTAATGAGAATGTCCATTCACCATGTTTCACAGTAATCTTACTTCTGGGGAGACAATTCAATCTAAACAAAAGGTCATCTGTACAAACACAGTAAAAACCTGGGAGTAACTGAAGACAGAGTTGGTAAGTGAAATAAGAAACAGTTCTAAGAAATTAAACTATGATATCAATAGACACCTGGTATAAAAGGTCAGTTGATGTTAGCTGCTACTTTTTTGTTGTTTTGAGACAGGGTCTCACTCTGTCATCCAGGCTGGAGTGCAGGGGCCTGATCATGACTCACTGCAGTCTCAGCCTCCCTGGGCTCAAGTGATCCTCCCACCTCAGCCTCCCAAGTAGCTGGGACTACAGGAACGTGCCACCACACTAGGCTAATTCATGTATTTTTCTGTAGGGATGGTGACTCCCCCTTTGTTTCCAAGGCCTATCGCAAACTCTTGGCCTCAAGCCATCCTCCTGCCTCAGCCTCCCAAAGTGTTGCGATTACCAGTGTGAGCCACCACACCTGGCCAGCTGCTACTTTTAGCAATATTATTATTCCACTCAATTAAAAATTATTATTTTCAAGGCTATGCAACAGTATGTATCCTAGAGCGTAATTGTAAAAACATATACAGTCGCCGTCCCTCAGTATACAGAATTAGTTCCAGCCCCCCATCTCTGCATATACCAAAATCCATGCTTACTCACGTTTCGCTGTCACCCCTCTGGAATCCACGTATACGAAAATTCCAAATATTAGTTGGGCATAGTAGCAAGCACCTGTAGTCTCAGCCATATGGGAGGTTGAGGTGGGAGGATCGCTTCAGCCTGGAAGGTTGAGGCTGCAGTCAGCTGCGATAGCACTACTACACTCCAGCCTTGGACAACAGAGGGAGACCCTGTCTCAGAAAAAAAAAAACAAAATAAAACAGGTTAGAAACTGTAATGAGGTCTGTTGGGCAAAATTCCATATAAGCAAAGTATAAATTAATAAAGCAAATCGTGATAAATTAGTACGATTGACTTTCTGGAGTTTCTGACAATAAAAGTAAGGAAAATGCAGAACACAAAGACAGAGAGTAAAAAGAGAAATTAGGAAAGCATTCTACATGTTGAATAGGAAGACACTGGCCGTGCTCGTGCAGCGGCAGTATGTCGTGACATGACATACCTTGGAGAGAAGTTAACAGATGAGGAAGTTGATAAAAATCATCAGAGAAGCAAAATACTGGTAGCGACACTCAAGTAAACCACGAAATTTCCATAACTTATGTCAGCAAAGTGGGAATATTGTACAGTGTGTGTTGAAGTTCCTATACAACATTGTTTATCTGCCTTTTGTTTGTTTGTAAGGAATGTATATACTAAAAGTTCTTCTTGCTGTCAAAAGAATATGTGTGAATAAGTCATCTTAACTTATTCTTCTGTTTTTCTTTTATCTTCCTGCCATCATCCCACAGCCTTACTTTAGAAATTTTTTCTTTAGAAAATTGAACAAGTGCTCCTTGTGGTGGCACATACCTCGAGGATGGGAGGCAGGGGTGGAAGGGTCACTTGAGGCCATTAGTTTGACACCAGCCTGGCCAACAAACTGAGACCCCATGTCTACAAAACAATTTAAAAATTAGCCAAGTATCCTCATGTATACCTACAGTCCCAGCTACCTGAACTTACTGAGAAAGTTCAGGGCCTGGAGAGAAGGCTGGGAGGCAGGAGCTGGGTCTAAAGAGGCCATTGTAACGATGGAGCTGTGCCTGTGGAGGCTGTTGTGAGGCAGTAGCCTCATCTGCGGAGACTGCCGTGAGGTAGGGTATGGGCCTAAATAGGCCATTGTGAGTCATGAGCTTGGTCTGTAGAGGCTGACTGGAGAAAGTTCTGGGCCTGGCGAGGTTGCCGGGAGGTAGGAGCTGGGCCAAAAGATTTAAGCACATTTACATTTATTAGGCACTTCATTTCCATTATTACACTGTAATATATAATAAAATAATTATAGAACTCACCATAATGTAGAATCGGTGGGTGTGTTAAGCTTGTTTTCCTGCATCTGGATGGTCCCACCTGAGCATGATGGGAGAAAGTGACAGATCAATAGGTATTAGATTCTCATAAGGACAGCGCAACCTAGATCCCTCACATGCACGGTTCACAACAGGGTGCGTTCTCCTATGAGAATCTAATGCTGCTGCTCATCTGAGAAGGTAGAGCTCAGGCGGGAATGTGAGCAAAGGGGAGTGGCTGTAAATACAGACGAAGCTTTCCTCACTCCCTCACTTGACACCACTCACCTCCTGCTGTGTGGCTCCCTAGGGCTTCATGGCTCAGGGGTTGGGGACCCCTGCTCAAGTGCATCCAAAGCGACCCTTCCCAAACCACTCTTCACAGTGGTCAAGGGCAGCAACCACTTAGCTCCCAAGGCATGTGCCTCAGCTGGCATTTTGTCACAATCAACAGTAAGTGGTAGCTTGAGTCATTGTGAGGTCACTTCCTGGAAATCACCAGCATCCCATTTCCCACTGGCAAAGAGCTCAGCACTGCCCCCTGGGAAACCAAACCTATGCCCAAATCCCATCTGTGTGGGTTTACCTCCTGGGACCCTTCCTAACATATTAGTCAGAGACCAATCAGGAAGCATAAACCACTCAAAAGTTTAAAGTGGTAAAATTTAATACAGACAATTATTCATTATAATAGGTGAACAGCATAATGAGAGATTGGCTAGCACAAAGTAAAGAGAACGCTAGAGAATATAGGACTAGCCCAGGCCAGGCATGGTGGCTCATGCCTAAAATTCCAGCAATTTGAGAAGCTAATGCAGGAGGATTGCTTAAGGCCAGGAGCTAGAGACCGGTCTGGACAACACAGTGAGACCCTCTCTCTATCCAAAAAAAAGAAAAAAGTTAGCTGGGAGTGGTGGTGCACACTTGTAGTCCCAGCTACTCGGAATGCTGAAGTTTGAGCCTGGGAGGTCAAGGCTGCAGCGAGGCATGATTATGCCACTAAAGTCCAGCCTGGTGACAGAGTAAGACCCTGTCTCAAAGACCAAAACAGCAACAACCATTTACAGACAGAAAAGAGATAGAGCCAATAAGCTGAGGAAAGATGTTGAAATGTGACAAGTAAAGTAACATGAGGTCTTTTGTCTATTTAAAATAATCAAACAAAAAATGACTTACTAAATTATAATACCCTGTGCTGGTAAAGGTGCAGTGAAATGGGCACTTTCTTATACTATGAGGGGTGTTTAAATTGTGTATAAGCCTTCCCGGGTAAAGCCTGTCAATTTTTTAAAATAATGGAGACAGGGTCTCACCATACTGCCATACTGCCTCCTCCAACTCTTGGCCTCAAGCAATCCTCCTCTCTTAGCCTCCCAAAGTGCTAAGATTATAGCTGGGAGGCACCCAAAACCCTGTCAATTTACATCAAGGGTAATGAGAATGTCCATTCACCATGTTTCACAGTAATCTTACTTCTGGGGAGACAATTCAATCTAAACAAAAGGTCATCTGTACAAACACAGTAAAAATCTGGGAGTAACTGAAGACAGAGTTGGTAAGTGAAATAAGAAACAGTTCTAAGAAATTAAACTATGATATCAATAGACACCTGGTATAAAAGGTCAGTTGATGTTAGCTGCTACTTTTTTGTTGTTTTGAGACAGGGTCTCACTCTGTCATCCAGGCTGGAGTGCAGGGGCCTGATCATGACTCACTGCAGTCTCAGCCTCCCTGGGCTCAAGTGATCCTCCCACCTCAGCCTCCCAAGTAGCTGGCACTGCAGGAACGTGCCACCACACTAGGCTAATTCATGTATTTTTCTGTAGGGATGGTGACTCCCCCTTTGTTTCCAAGGCCTATCGCAAACTCTTGGCCTCAAGCCATCCTCCTGCCTCAGCCTCCCAAAGTGTTGCGATTACCAGTGTGAGCCACCACACCTGGCCAGCTGCTACTTTTAGCAATATTATTATTCCACTCAATTAAAAATTATTATTTTCAAGGCTATGCAACAGTATGTATCCTAGAGCATAATTATAAAAACATATACAGTCGCCGTCCCTCAGTATACAGAATTAGTTCCAGCCCCCCATCTCTGCATATACCAAAATCCATGCTTACTCACGTTTCGCTGTCACCCCTCTGGAATCCACGTATACGAAAATTCCAAATATTAGTTGGGCATAGTAGCAAGCACCTGTAGTCTCAGCCATATGGGAGGTTGAGGTGGGAGGATCGCTTCAGCCTGGAAGGTTGAGGCTGCAGTCAGCTGCGATAGCACTACTACACTCCAGCCTTGGACAACAGAGGGAGACCCTGTCTCAGAAAAAAAAAAACAAAATAAAACAGGTTAGAAACTGTAATGAGGTCTGTTGGGCAAAATTCCATATAAGCAAAGTATAAATTAATAAAGCAAATCGTGATAAATTAGTACGATTGACTTTCTGGAGTTTCTGACAATAAAAGTAAGGAAAATGCAGAACACAAAGACAGAGAGTAAAAAGAGAAATTAGGAAAGCATTCTACATGTTGAATAGGAAGACACTGGCCGTGCTCGTGCAGCGGCAGTATGTCGTGACATGACATACCTTGGAGAGAAGTTAACAGATGAGGAAGTTGATAAAAATCATCAGAGAAGCAAAATACTGGTAGCGACACTCAAGTAAACCACGAAATTTCCATAACTTATGTCAGCAAAGTGGGAATATTGTACAGTGTGTGTTGAAGTTCCTATACAACATTGTTTATCTGCCTTTTGTTTGTTTGTAAGGAATGTATATACTAAAAGTTCTTCTTGCTGTCAAAAGAATATGTGTGAATAAGTCATCTTAACTTATTCTTCTGTTTTTCTTTTATCTTCCTGCCATCATCCCACAGCCTTACTTTAGAAATTTTTTCTTTAGAAAATTGAACAAGTGCTCCTTGTGGTGGCACATACCTCGAGGATGGGAGGCAGGGGTGGAAGGGTCACTTGAGGCCATTAGTTTGACACCAGCCTGGCCAACAAACTGAGACCCCATGTCTACAAAACAATTTAAAAATTAGCCAAGTATCCTCATGTATACCTACAGTCCCAGCTACCTGAACTTACTGAGAAAGTTCAGGGCCTGGAGAGAAGGCTGGGAGGCAGGAGCTGGGTCTAAAGAGGCCATTGTAACGATGGAGCTGTGCCTGTGGAGGCTGTTGTGAGGCAGTAGCCTCATCTGCGGAGACTGCCGTGAGGTAGGGTATGGGCCTAAATAGGCCATTGTGAGTCATGAGCTTGGTCTGTAGAGGCTGACTGGAGAAAGTTCTGGGCCTGGCGAGGTTGCCGGGAGGTAGGAGCTGGGCCAAAAGATTTAAGCACATTTACATTTATTAGGCACTTCATTTCCATTATTACACTGTAATATATAATAAAATAATTATAGAACTCACCATAATGTAGAATCGGTGGGTGTGTTAAGCTTGTTTTCCTGCATCTGGATGGTCCCACCTGAGCATGATGGGAGAAAGTGACAGATCAATAGGTATTAGATTCTCATAAGGACAGCGCAACCTAGATCCCTCACATGCACGGTTCACAACAGGGTGCGTTCTCCTATGAGAATCTAATGCTGCTGCTCATCTGAGAAGGTAGAGCTCAGGCGGGAATGTGAGCAAAGGGGAGTGGCTGTAAATACAGACGAAGCTTCCCTCACTCCCTCACTTGACACCACTCACCTCCTGCTGTGTGGCTCCCTAGGGCTTCATGGCTCAGGGGTTGGGGACCCCTGCTCAAGTGCATCCAAAGCGACCCTTCCCAAACCACTCTTCACAGTGGTCAAGGGCAGCAACCACTTAGCTCCCAAGGCATGTGCCTCAGCTGGCATTTTGTCACAATCAACAGTAAGTGGTAGCTTGAGTCATTGTGAGGTCACTTCCTGGAAATCACCAGCATCCCATTTCCCACTGGCAAAGAGCTCAGCACTGCCCCCTGGGAAACCAAACCTATGCCCAAATCCCATCTGTGTGGGTTTACCTCCTGGGACCCTTCCTAACATATTAGTCAGAGACCAATCAGGAAGCATAAACCACTCAAAAGTTTAAAGTGGTAAAATTTAATACAGACAATTATTCATTATAATAGGTGAACAGCATAATGAGAGATTGGCTAGCACAAAGTAAAGAGAACGCTAGAGAATATAGGACTAGCCCAGGCCAGGCATGGTGGCTCATGCCTAAAATTCCAGCAATTTGAGAAGCTAATGCAGGAGGATTGCTTAAGGCCAGGAGCTAGAGACCGGTCTGGACAACACAGTGAGACCCTCTCTCTATCCAAAAAAAAGAAAAAAGTTAGCTGGGAGTGGTGGTGCACACTTGTAGTCCCAGCTACTCGGAATGCTGAAGTTTGAGCCTGGGAGGTCAAGGCTGCAGCGAGGCATGATTATGCCACTAAAGTCCAGCCTGGTGACAGAGTAAGACCCTGTCTCAAAGACCAAAACAGCAACAACCATTTACAGACAGAAAAGAGATAGAGCTAATAAGCTGAGGAAAGATGTTGAAATGTGACAAGTAAAGTAACATGAGGTCTTTTGTCTATTTAAAATAATCAAACAAAAAATGACTTACTAAATTATAATACCCTGTGCTGGTAAAGGTGCAGTGAAATGGGCACTTTCTTATACTATGAGGGGTGTTTAAATTGTGTATAAGCCTTCCCGGGTAAAGCCTGTCAATTTTTTAAAATAATGGAG
Source organism: Gorilla gorilla gorilla (assembly GCF_029281585.2). Taxonomy (NCBI): domain Eukaryota; kingdom Metazoa; phylum Chordata; class Mammalia; order Primates; family Hominidae; genus Gorilla; species Gorilla gorilla. The sequence goes on from NC_073228.2 coordinate 181,481,062, forward strand.
ACAGGGTCTCACCATACTGCCATACTGCCTCCTCCAACTCTTGGCCTCAAGCAATCCTCCTCTCTTAGCCTCCCAAAGTGCTAAGATTATAGCTGGGAGGCACCCAAAACCCTGTCAATTTACATCAAGGGTAATGAGAATGTCCATTCACCATGTTTCACAGTAATCTTACTTCTGGGGAGACAATTCAATCTAAACAAAAGGTCATCTGTACAAACACAGTAAAAATCTGGGAGTAACTGAAGACAGAGTTGGTAAGTGAAATAAGAAACAGTTCTAAGAAATTAAACTATGATATCAATAGACACCTGGTATAAAAGGTCAGTTGATGTTAGCTGCTACTTTTTTGTTGTTTTGAGACAGGGTCTCACTCTGTCATCCAGGCTGGAGTGCAGGGGCCTGATCATGACTCACTGCAGTCTCAGCCTCCCTGGGCTCAAGTGATCCTCCCACCTCAGCCTCCCAAGTAGCTGGCACTGCAGGAACGTGCCACCACACTAGGCTAATTCATGTATTTTTCTGTAGGGATGGTGACTCCCCCTTTGTTTCCAAGGCCTATCGCAAACTCTTGGCCTCAAGCCATCCTCCTGCCTCAGCCTCCCAAAGTGTTGCGATTACCAGTGTGAGCCACCACACCTGGCCAGCTGCTACTTTTAGCAATATTATTATTCCACTCAATTAAAAATTATTATTTTCAAGGCTATGCAACAGTATGTATCCTAGAGCATAATTATAAAAACATATACAGTCGCCGTCCCTCAGTATACAGAATTAGTTCCAGCCCCCCATCTCTGCATATACCAAAATCCATGCTTACTCACGTTTCGCTGTCACCCCTCTGGAATCCACGTATACGAAAATTCCAAATATTAGTTGGGCATAGTAGCAAGCACCTGTAGTCTCAGCCATATGGGAGGTTGAGGTGGGAGGATCGCTTCAGCCTGGAAGGTTGAGGCTGCAGTCAGCTGCGATAGCACTACTACACTCCAGCCTTGGACAACAGAGGGAGACCCTGTCTCAGAAAAAAAAAAACAAAATAAAACAGGTTAGAAACTGTAATGAGGTCTGTTGGGCAAAATTCCATATAAGCAAAGTATAAATTAATAAAGCAAATCGTGATAAATTAGTACGATTGACTTTCTGGAGTTTCTGACAATAAAAGTAAGGAAAATGCAGAACACAAAGACAGAGAGTAAAAAGAGAAATTAGGAAAGCATTCTACATGTTGAATAGGAAGACACTGGCCGTGCTCGTGCAGCGGCAGTATGTCGTGACATGACATACCTTGGAGAGAAGTTAACAGATGAGGAAGTTGATAAAAATCATCAGAGAAGCAAAATACTGGTAGCGACACTCAAGTAAACCACGAAATTTCCATAACTTATGTCAGCAAAGTGGGAATATTGTACAGTGTGTGTTGAAGTTCCTATACAACATTGTTTATCTGCCTTTTGTTTGTTTGTAAGGAATGTATATACTAAAAGTTCTTCTTGCTGTCAAAAGAATATGTGTGAATAAGTCATCTTAACTTATTCTTCTGTTTTTCTTTTATCTTCCTGCCATCATCCCACAGCCTTACTTTAGAAATTTTTTCTTTAGAAAATTGAACAAGTGCTCCTTGTGGTGGCACATACCTCGAGGATGGGAGGCAGGGGTGGAAGGGTCACTTGAGGCCATTAGTTTGACACCAGCCTGGCCAACAAACTGAGACCCCATGTCTACAAAACAATTTAAAAATTAGCCAAGTATCCTCATGTATACCTACAGTCCCAGCTACCTGAACTTACTGAGAAAGTTCAGGGCCTGGAGAGAAGGCTGGGAGGCAGGAGCTGGGTCTAAAGAGGCCATTGTAACGATGGAGCTGTGCCTGTGGAGGCTGTTGTGAGGCAGTAGCCTCATCTGCGGAGACTGCCGTGAGGTAGGGTATGGGCCTAAATAGGCCATTGTGAGTCATGAGCTTGGTCTGTAGAGGCTGACTGGAGAAAGTTCTGGGCCTGGCGAGGTTGCCGGGAGGTAGGAGCTGGGCCAAAAGATTTAAGCACATTTACATTTATTAGGCACTTCATTTCCATTATTACACTGTAATATATAATAAAATAATTATAGAACTCACCATAATGTAGAATCGGTGGGTGTGTTAAGCTTGTTTTCCTGCATCTGGATGGTCCCACCTGAGCATGATGGGAGAAAGTGACAGATCAATAGGTATTAGATTCTCATAAGGACAGCGCAACCTAGATCCCTCACATGCACGGTTCACAACAGGGTGCGTTCTCCTATGAGAATCTAATGCTGCTGCTCATCTGAGAAGGTAGAGCTCAGGCGGGAATGTGAGCAAAGGGGAGTGGCTGTAAATACAGACGAAGCTTCCCTCACTCCCTCACTTGACACCACTCACCTCCTGCTGTGTGGCTCCCTAGGGCTTCATGGCTCAGGGGTTGGGGACCCCTGCTCAAGTGCATCCAAAGCGACCCTTCCCAAACCACTCTTCACAGTGGTCAAGGGCAGCAACCACTTAGCTCCCAAGGCATGTGCCTCAGCTGGCATTTTGTCACAATCAACAGTAAGTGGTAGCTTGAGTCATTGTGAGGTCACTTCCTGGAAATCACCAGCATCCCATTTCCCACTGGCAAAGAGCTCAGCACTGCCCCCTGGGAAACCAAACCTATGCCCAAATCCCATCTGTGTGGGTTTACCTCCTGGGACCCTTCCTAACATATTAGTCAGAGACCAATCAGGAAGCATAAACCACTCAAAAGTTTAAAGTGGTAAAATTTAATACAGACAATTATTCATTATAATAGGTGAACAGCATAATGAGAGATTGGCTAGCACAAAGTAAAGAGAACGCTAGAGAATATAGGACTAGCCCAGGCCAGGCATGGTGGCTCATGCCTAAAATTCCAGCAATTTGAGAAGCTAATGCAGGAGGATTGCTTAAGGCCAGGAGCTAGAGACCGGTCTGGACAACACAGTGAGACCCTCTCTCTATCCAAAAAAAAGAAAAAAGTTAGCTGGGAGTGGTGGTGCACACTTGTAGTCCCAGCTACTCGGAATGCTGAAGTTTGAGCCTGGGAGGTCAAGGCTGCAGCGAGGCATGATTATGCCACTAAAGTCCAGCCTGGTGACAGAGTAAGACCCTGTCTCAAAGACCAAAACAGCAACAACCATTTACAGACAGAAAAGAGATAGAGCTAATAAGCTGAGGAAAGATGTTGAAATGTGACAAGTAAAGTAACATGAGGTCTTTTGTCTATTTAAAATAATCAAACAAAAAATGACTTACTAAATTATAATACCCTGTGCTGGTAAAGGTGCAGTGAAATGGGCACTTTCTTATACTATGAGGGGTGTTTAAATTGTGTATAAGCCTTCCCGGGTAAAGCCTGTCAATTTTTTAAAATAATGGAGACAGGGTCTCACCATACTGCCATACTGCCTCCTCCAACTCTTGGCCTCAAGCAATCCTCCTCTCTTAGCCTCCCAAAGTGCTAAGATTATAGCTGGGAGGCACCCAAAACCCTGTCAATTTACATCAAGGGTAATGAGAATGTCCATTCACCATGTTTCACAGTAATCTTACTTCTGGGGAGACAATTCAATCTAAACAAAAGGTCATCTGTACAAACACAGTAAAAATCTGGGAGTAACTGAAGACAGAGTTGGTAAGTGAAATAAGAAACAGTTCTAAGAAATTAAACTATGATATCAATAGACACCTGGTATAAAAGGTCAGTTGATGTTAGCTGCTACTTTTTTGTTGTTTTGAGACAGGGTCTCACTCTGTCATCCAGGCTGGAGTGCAGGGGCCTGATCATGACTCACTGCAGTCTCAGCCTCCCTGGGCTCAAGTGATCCTCCCACCTCAGCCTCCCAAGTAGCTGGCACTGCAGGAACGTGCCACCACACTAGGCTAATTCATGTATTTTTCTGTAGGGATGGTGACTCCCCCTTTGTTTCCAAGGCCTATCGCAAACTCTTGGCCTCAAGCCATCCTCCTGCCTCAGCCTCCCAAAGTGTTGCGATTACCAGTGTGAGCCACCACACCTGGCCAGCTGCTACTTTTAGCAATATTATTATTCCACTCAATTAAAAATTATTATTTTCAAGGCTATGCAACAGTATGTATCCTAGAGCATAATTATAAAAACATATACAGTCGCCGTCCCTCAGTATACAGAATTAGTTCCAGCCCCCCATCTCTGCATATACCAAAATCCATGCTTACTCACGTTTCGCTGTCACCCCTCTGGAATCCACGTATACGAAAATTCCAAATATTAGTTGGGCATAGTAGCAAGCACCTGTAGTCTCAGCCATATGGGAGGTTGAGGTGGGAGGATCGCTTCAGCCTGGAAGGTTGAGGCTGCAGTCAGCTGCGATAGCACTACTACACTCCAGCCTTGGACAACAGAGGGAGACCCTGTCTCAGAAAAAAAAAAACAAAATAAAACAGGTTAGAAACTGTAATGAGGTCTGTTGGGCAAAATTCCATATAAGCAAAGTATAAATTAATAAAGCAAATCGTGATAAATTAGTACGATTGACTTTCTGGAGTTTCTGACAATAAAAGTAAGGAAAATGCAGAACACAAAGACAGAGAGTAAAAAGAGAAATTAGGAAAGCATTCTACATGTTGAATAGGAAGACGCTGGCCATGTTCGTGCAGCGGCAGTATGTCGTGACATGACATACCTTGGAGAGAAGTTAACAGATGAGGAAATTGATAAAAATCATCAGAGAAGCAAAATACTGGTAGCGACACTCAAGTAAACCATGAAATTTCCATAACTTACGTCAGCAAAGTGGGAATATTGTACAGTGTGTGTTGAAGTTCCTATACAACATTGTTTATCTGCCTTTTGTTTGTTTGTAAGGAATGTATATACTAAAAGTTCTTCTTGCTGTCAAAAGAATATGTGTGAATAAGTCATTTTAACTTATTCTTCTGTTTTTCTTTTATCTTCCTGCCATCATCCCACAGCCTTACTTTAGAAATTTTTTCTTTAGAAAATTGAACAAGTGCTCCTTGTGGTGGCACATACCTCGAGGATGGGAGGCAGGGGTGGAAGGGTCACTTGAGGCCATTAGTTTGACACCAGCCTGGCCAACAAAGTGAGACCCCATGTCTACAAATCAATTTAAAAATTAGCCAAGTATCGTCATGTATACCTACAGTCCTAGCTACTGAGGAGGCTCAGGTAGGAGTATCCTTAGCCCAGGAGTTCAAGGCTGCAGTGAGCTGTGATAGCACTACTGTACTCAAGCCTGGGTGACAGGGTGAGACCCCATCTCCTAAAATAAAAAAAAAAGAAAATAAATAGTTCAAGTAGCAAGTTGTATGTGGCTTACTCTGAATATTTCTAAACTAGAAATTCTCAATCTTTTGGGGTCTAACATCCCTTTACCTTTTTTAACTTTATTGAAGATCTCTAAGACTATTTCTTTCTGTAGATAATTATATTAAAACTAGAAAATAAGACACAAATTTTTAAATATTATTCATCACGTATTAAAGCCATTACATGTTGATATAAGATTTTAAAAATATTTAATATTCATTACATATTAATAATAAAACCATTACATGTTGATATAATACTTTTTTTTTCTTTGAGACAAAGTCTTGTTCTTTTGCCGAGGCTGGAGTGAAGTGGCGCAATCTCAGCTCATTGCAACCTCCGCCCCACAGGTTCAAGTGATTCTCCTACCTCAGCCTCCCAAGTAGCTGGGATTACAGGCGTCCACTACCATGTCTAGCTAATTATTGTATTTTCTTAGTAGAGAAGGAGTTTCACCATGTTGGCAAGGCTGGTCTTGAACTCTTGACCTCAGGTGATCCACCCGCCTGGGTCTCCCTAAGTGCTGGGATTACAGGTGTGAGCCACCGCGCCCACCCTGATTAATGTATGTTTTAAAACACTGATTAGTCAGGCAACAACACCGGGCAGGGGTCTCCTCATTCCCAGCGACACAAACCCCACTGCACGGCTGAGGGGTTGCAAGGGCTGCAGAGCCAAAAGGCTCTGACTTGAGATATTATTTTACTTGTATTTTTATTTGTATTGTGAGACAGGTACTGCTCTGTCACCCAGACTGGAGTGCAGCTGTGCATTTACTGCTCGCTGCAGCCTCGACCTCCTGGGCTCAAGCCATCTTCCTGCCTCAGCTCCCCAGTAGCTGGTAGTACAGTTGAGTGTCACCATGCCTGGTTATTTTTTTAATTTTTTTGTAGAGTGAGGGTTCTTGCTATGTTGCCCAAGCTGGCCTCAAACTCCTGACCTCAAGAGATCTGCCCACTTCAGCCTCCTGAGTAGCTGAAACTACAAGTACACATCACCATGCCTAGCTACATTTATTTAATTTTGAAAAATATTTTTGTAAAGAGCAGATCTTGCTGTGTTGTCCAGGCTGGTCTTGAACACCTGCCCTTAAAAGATACTCGCACCTCTGCTTACCAAACAGCTGGGACTACAGGCATGAGCCATTGCAATGAGCCTGAAGAGATTTCTTTAATCTAGCATCCCATACTTGGTAGGATTGGGAAAGGCAGTAGTGTTTTTTAAAATTACTTAATAATTTCGGTAACAATCAAACTCAACCTTGACCCCTGCCTTCTCTCACACCCCATATCCAGTCTGTCAGGAAATCCTGTTGATTGTCTTCGACATCTACTAAAGATCCCCACCCAGCAACTCCCTGGCCTCCTCCCCTACTTCTCCCCTCTGACCATCTCTCAACACCACCACGACCCTGGTCAGGACCACCATCATCTCTCGCCTGGATGTTGCCAAAGCTTGGCCCCCATGCTTCTATCACATCTTCCCACAGTCTTTCTCAACTCAGCAGCCAGAGTATGCTTTTAAATCGGGAGACAGATCATGTCGCCTCTCTGCTCAGAACCCTCCCGCAGTTCCCATCTGAGTCAGAGTAAAAGCCAAAGCCCCACCAATAACCTCCCAGGGCTTATGTGATCTGTACTGATCCCCACCCAGCAACTCCCTGGCTCCCTCCCCTAATTCTCTTCCTCTCTCCATCTGCTCCATGGGCCTCCTTCCAGAGCCGGAGACACACCTCAGACAGTTTATTCTATTGTTTCTGCCTACAATCCTCTTCCCTCAGCACCTTGGCCACCTCCTTCCCCTCCTTCAAGTCTTTACTCAATTTTCACTTAGGAGGCCACCCCTGACCATTCTATTTAACATTGCCATCTGTCCCCATGCCCACCATGCTCATTTCTTCTTTCTTTACTTTCTTCTTTCTTTTTTTCAAGATCTCACTGTCACCAAGGCTGGAGTGCAGTGGCGAAATCACAGCTCACTGCAACCTCAAATTTCCAGGCTCAAGCGATCTTCCCACCTCAGCCTCCCGAGTACCTGGGACTCCAGGTTCATGCCACCATGCCTGGCTAAATTTTTTAGTATTTTATTTTATTTTATTTTATTTTGAGACAGAGTTTCACTCTTCTTGCCCAGGCTGTAGTGTAACAGTGCGATCCCAGCTCACTGCAACCTCCACCTCCCAGATTCAAGTGATTCTCCTGCCTCAGCCTTCCAAGTAGCTGGGATTACAGGTGCGTGCCACCACGCCCAGCTAATTTTTGTATTTTTAGTAGAGCCGGGGTTTCACAATGTTGGCCAGGCTGGTCTCGAACTCCTGACCTCAGGTAATCTGCCCGCTTCGGCCTCCCAAAGTGCTGGAATTACAGGCATGAGCCACCACGCCTGGCCAATTTTTTCATTTTTTGTAGAGACAAGGTCTTACTATGTTGCCCAGACTGGTCTTGAACTCCTGGCCTCAAGTGATCCTCCTGCCTAAATTCCTAAAGTGCTGGGATTACCGGCATGAGCCATCATGCCTGGCTTCATGTTCATTTCTTCTTGCTGCTGCAACATAGTTTGCAGTTTCCTACATTTAGTGGCTTAAAACAGCACAAATCTACCATCTTACAGCTCTAGGGGCCAGAAACCCAAACTAGGTCTATTAAGGCTAAAGTCAAGGTGTCAGCAGGGCTGCATTCCTTCTGGAGACTCTAATATGTTCCCTTGGCTTTTCCAGCTTCTAGAAGCCACCCCCATTCCTTGGATCATGGCCCCTGACTCCATCTTCAAAGCCAGAGGTGAAGCATCTTCAAATCTCCCTCTCTTACCTCTGCTTTCATCACCACATCTCCTGCTCCAATTCTGAATCTCCTACTGTCTTTTATAAAGACCCTTGTGATTGCTGGGCATGGTGGCTCCCACCCAGAATCCCAACACTTTGGGAGGTCAAGGCAGGAGGAACACTTGAGGCCCGAAGTTTGAAACTAGCATGAAAAACACAGTGAGACATCCCACCTCTAGAAAAAAATAAAAATAAATATTAGCCCGACATGGTGGTATGCGCCTGTAGTCCCAGCTCCTTGAGAGGCTGAGGTGAGACAATCGATTTAGCTCAGGAGTTTGAGGTCAGCCTGGACAACATAACTCAATCTCATCTCTACAAGGACGAGGTGGGAGGATCACTTGAGCCCAGGAATTTGTGGCCAGCCTGGGCAACAAAAGAAGACCCCATCTGGCCAACATGGCCAACCTGGCCACCATGGCAAAACTCTGACTCTACAAAAATGAGCTGGGCATGGGTGACATGCATGTGTAGTCCTAGCTACTTGGGAGGTTGAGATGGGAGGATTGCTTGATCTCAGGAGGCCAAAGCTATAGTAAGCTATGATCACATCACTGCACTCCAGCCTGGATGACACAGGAGATTCTGTCTCAAAAAAAAGAAAAGAAATATATATTTAATCTCTGTCCCTGGTTCGTGGCACAGAGCTTCTAAAGCTCTTACAAAGACGGCGGCGGCGGCGGCGGCTGCGGCGGCGGCGGCTACAACAACCCGGGCCATCACCACGCTGGCCCCGACCCGAGCCCCGCCCCGCCGGGCCGCCAAGCCCCGCCCACCGGTGGCGGGCGGCTGGGGTCAGGGCCGGGGTCGCTGTGCTTCGTGGCGGCGCGGGTCCTCCGTTTCCCAGGAGGAAAAAAAAAAAAAGAAAAATGGAGTCGCAGCCGGCTTCGGCAGGTGTTGGGGCCAGGCGTGCGAGACGCCGAGGCCGCGGGGACTTCCCCACCTGCTTCCAACCGACGAAAGCGTGAAGTGAGGCGCGCCCAGTCCCACCCTGCCCAGGTGTGAAGCGCCTCCCGGACTGAGAGGGCCTTGACTGAGGGGCAGGGAGAGAGGTCCTGGCCCCCGAGTGACCGAGCCGAGGGTAGGTGACCTGGCTTCTGGCCGAGCTAGGGGAGACAGAGAAACCCCACTTTTTGGTGCACATGCGCATGTGTATCTGTAGGATAAATGCTTAAAAGCGGACTTATTGGGGCAAAGGCCACGTTTTTGTAGTTTTGATAAATGATGCCAAATTACCTTCCTAAATTGTACCAGTTTTGCGATTTCACCAACAATATGTGTCTCTCAGGAGTTTAAACTGAGATTTAGAGCAGGGGTGTCCAATCTTTTGGCTTCCCCAGGAAGAAGAATTGTGTTGGGCCATATATAAAATACACTAATGATAGCTGATGACCTAATGGAAAAGAGTTGCGAAAAAAAAAAACTCTTAATGTTAAACAGGGGATTAAACAAGTTTGACGTAGACAGTTGTTCAGTTGGTATCAGGATCAGAAGCTGAAAAGGTGCACGGAAGAAGCCATGAAGTAGCAGAGGCCATGAATAATTAGATGTTGTGAATAAGCAGAAGTTATAAAGGTGAAAAAGGTTGTCCCCAGTAGGGGAATCGGTGGGTAGTTGGCTGGTTGGTTGGTTGTAGGGCAGGACCATTAAAATCAAGATAGGATCTATTGGTACACTAAATGTGGGGTATTGACAAAATCCTGCTGCTCAGGCTCCAGCAGTTTTGCAAAATATGTTAACAGATCCAAAGAATAATGTGTTTAATAGGAGGGGAATTTGTTCCTAAAGGAATGGTTATCAGGTGCTCTCCAAGCACTGTCTAATGCAGTGTTTTTCACACTTTAGTGAGCATCAGAATCCCCTAGAGTGTTTGTTAAGACAGATTGCGGCCGGGTGCGGCGGCTCACGCCTGTAATCTCAGCACTCTGGGAAGCCGAGGCGGGTGGATCACTTGAGGTCAGGAGTTCGAGACCAGCCTGGCCCACCTTGTCTCTACTAAAAATACAAAAATTAGCTGGGCATGGTGGCAGGCGCCTGTAATCCCAGCTACTTGGGAAGCTGAGGCAGGAGAATTGCTTGAACCCGGGAGGCGGAGGTTGCAGTGAGCCGAGATCGTGCCATTGCACTCCAGCCTGGGGGACAGAGCGAGACTCCATCTCAAAAAAACAAAAACAAAAAACTCAACAAAACACAGATTGCTGGGTTACTGGTATGGTTTGGATCTGCGTCCCCACCCAAGTCTCATGTTGAATTGTAATCCCCAATATTAGAGGTGGGGACTGGTGGGAGGTGATTGGATCGTGGGGGTGGTTTCTTATGAATGGTTTAGTACCATCCCTTTGGTACTGTCCTTGTGATAATGAGTTCTCTTGAGATCTGGTTGTTTAAAAGTGTGTGGCACCTCCCACCTCGCTCCTTTACCCATGTGGTGTCCACTCCCCCTTCGCCTTCCGTAAGGTTCCTGAGACCTCCCCAGAAGCAGATGCTACTATGCTTCCTGTACTGCTTGCACAACCGTGAGCCAATTAAACCCCTTTTCTTTATAAATTACTCAGTCTCAGGTATTTCTTTATAGCAATTCGAGAATGAACTAACAATCACACATCAGATTTTCTGATTGAGAAAAAGAATTTTGGGGGTGGGGCCCTGAAATTTGCATTTCTAACAAGTGCCCAGGTGATGTGGATGCTGCTAGTCTGGGGACCACACTGTGAGAACCACTGGTCTGGTGGACAGGGAGTTTATGCCCAGCAGATTTCAGACATTCTGGTCCAATGGGTGAAGTCACCCTTGTGAAAGGATTCATTAAGTTGTCTTCATCTAAAGCTATTAAACATTTAGGGTTGTGATCTCTCACACCTGTAATCCCAGCACTTTGGGAGGCCAAGTTGGGAGAATAGCTTGAGGCCAGGAGTTTGAGACTAGCCTGGGCAATATAGCAAGACCCTGTCTCTACAAAAATAAAAACAAATTAGCCAGGTGTGGTAGCGCATGCCTGTGGTCCTAGCTACTCAGGCAGCTGAGGCAGGAGGATCCCTTGAGCCCAGGAATTGGAGGCTGCAGTGAGCTATGATAGTGCCCGTGCACTCCAGTCGGGGCAATAGGGTGAGACCCTGTCTCAGTAAAACAAAACGAAACAAAATACACAACCATTTGGTGTGTCTGACTACCTGCTTGCTGAAACACTGTCTTCTGTAGGTTTCTGTGATGCTGTGCTTCTCTCACCACTTTTTTTTAGTCTCCTTAGCTGACGCCTACTCCTCTACTCACTCCTTAAACTCTTGATGTCCCTTAGAGTCCTGACATTGGCCACCTTTACACACGGGACCTCTTCCCTCTACAATCTCAACTATTCCCTGGCTTCAGTGATTGGTTTTATGCCAATGGCTGCCACGAGTTTATCTCAGCCCAGTGCTGTCCTTAAAACTCCAGTTGTATACATCCAAACATCTGCTGAAGCTCGTAGGCCTCTCAGGTTGAATATGTCTAAAGCCAAACTCACCTTTATGCTCCCCACACCCACAAAAAAGCCTGCTCTCTTTGTGTGTCTTATGGTGATGGCTCCACCAGCCAGCAATTGCTGAAGTGAAAAACCTGAGCATTGCACTTGGTTTCTCCCCTTTCCTCAACAAGTCCTGTCTGTTTTACCTCCTAAACATCTCCTGCATCCCTCTACTTCTTTTGGCTTCTGCTGCTGATTCTGGCCAAGCTCTGGCCTACTCTACTGTGGCAAGACACAAGAGTGTTCAGATTGTTTCTTTCTCATCAGCCATCCTGCCTGAAATACAGGAAACTCAGGACCCCTGGTGGTATAATAGGAGAACAGCTTAAAAGTACCCTGCCCTTACTTGGCAACTCAGGTGGGATGAATACTGGCTCTGAAGTGGCCCTCCTTAAAACTGTAAGTAATGTCACTTATGTTTCCTTGGCCATCCTGGATTTGTCTTGAAGTGTGCCGTTTACCCAAGACTTCCAAAGTGATTGTATGTTTTTCAGAAATTTGTGTATTTTTTTTAAGGTGACACTTTTTCATAGACTCACTCCCCACAAACCATACATTAGTCTCATGTAAATTGAGAGGCTAATGTAGTATTTTATGCATCCAGTGAATACTGTATTTGGTGAGTACCTGCTAGATGCTAGGCTTATGTTAGGGGTCGGGGATAAAGCAGTGAGCAGGACAGCTATTGCCTCTGTTCTCAAAGAGCTTAGCGGTTAAGGAGGTATCACTAGTTGGTTAATGGAGAAAAAATTGTTTCTTTTCTTTTAAAATAATTTTTAATGAAAAATTCATACATGAAAAAATGTGTGAAGATGCAAATCAAAACCGCATTGAGATCCTACTTTATACCCATTTAGGATGGCTATTTTTTTAAAAAACAGAAAACAAATTTGGGAAGGATATGGAGAAACTGGAACCACTGTGCGTTGCTGGTAGGAATGTAAAATGGAGAAGCAGCTGTGAAAAATAGTTTGGCAGTTTCTCAAAAAGTTAGATGTAGAATTACCGTATGATTCAACAATTCTACTCCTAGATATTTGCCCAGAAAAACTGAAAACGGAACTCAAACAGGTACTCGTCTGCAAATCTTCACAGCAGCATTATTTGTAATAGCCAAAAGGTAGAAACAAGTCTTCCTCAGCAGATGTATGGATTAAAAAAAGTGGTATCTACATATAATAGAATAATATATTCAGCCATGAAAAGGAATTAAATTCTGATAACATGTCACATGGATGAACCTTGAGAATATTATGCTAAGTGAAATAAACCAGATGCAAAAGGACAAATATTATACAATTCCATGTTTATGAAGTACCTAGAATAGGCAAATTCACAGAGACAGATAATGGAATAATGGTTTTCAGGGGTTGGGGAAGGGGAGAATGGGGAGTTATTGTTTAATGGGTATTGAGTTTCAGCTTGGGATGACAAAGAGTTCTGGAAATGGATGGTGGTGATGGTTGCACAACTTTGTGAATGAACTAATGCCGCCGAATTGTATATTTAAAATGGTTATAATGGTAAATTTTGTGTTACGTCTATTTTACCAAAATAGAACACACTATGTGCATGGTTTTCTTTTATAAAATTTAAAAGCATTACAGACAAGGCTAAAGGCCCCTTTTGCCACCTCCCCCATCCAGATTCGCAATTCCCTCTTTTCAGTGCTGTTATGTTTATTCCTCTAGAGCTGCTTCTGTGTATTTACCTGAATTCATGTGTACTTACTAAAATTAAATACATTTTTAGCTTTATCGAATAACATATCTGCTCTGGTATAGAGTTGTTTATTTTTGAGACGAAGTCTCACTCTATCACCCAGGCTGCAGTGCAGTGGCACGATCTTGGCTCACCACAACCTCCGCCTCCTGGGTTCAAGCGATTCTCCTGCCTCAGCCTCCCGAGTAGCTGGGAGTAGCTGGGCATGCACGCCACCATGCCCGGCTAATTTTTGTATTTTTTTTTTTTTCAGTAGAGATGGGGTTTCACTGTGTTGACCAGTCTGGTCTTGAACTCCTGACCTCGTGATCCGCCTGCCTTGGCCTCCCAAAGTGCTGGGATTACAGGCGTGAGCCACCGCACGCAGCCTGCTATTGAGATTTGAAACCATCATTTGTGGTAAAAACATTCTAAATACAAAGCTTCCTGCCTTATTAATGGGGATTTTTTTTTTTTTTGGTGGTTATTCATCTTTAAAATATTTTTTCTTTTTTCTATTTTTCATTACATGGCAGGGTCAGTGCCTGCAGACCCGCTTTTGTTTATGCTAAAGCCAGCTAGCTCAAGTGTCTCCCTGCTCTAGGGAACATTCTGTCCCTTCTGTGGGATTCCAGGTCTAATCTTCCAGTTTCAGGGCACTCTTAGCTTTTCCACTGGATTGCTTCAGCAGGCGGCCTCTCAGTTTACATAACTTTATTTAAATCATTTTCTTATTCTTTCTCCCTGCTTCCTTCCCATCTTCAAATTTGCTGTGATATCAAGGCCTTTGTAAAAATTTTGTTTCATTCCCTATGTTTGAAGAATCCTCATTTGAGAAAGTTAAAGCAATTGAGAATGGTTACGAAGCAGAATGTGTAACTCCATCATATTTTGATAACATCTTTCCAGATATCTCTAAATGGCCGATACTCACACGTGCAAAATTTTTACATAAATGGGATCAGACTATGCATATTGCATCACAGTTGGTTTTCTTAAATTAATATGTCCTTATGGTTTTCTGTGTCAGTGAACATGGATCTATAGTATCCATATTGTCTATTGGCTCATATTTTAAAATAGCATATTTGCTTTTATATAGAAAACCACAAAGAAGCAAGCAAAAAAATATACCACGTTCTCCCATTCTTGGTATCCCTCATTGAACAGTTTGTAAAACTAAAAGAAACATCTTGTGAGTTCAGTAAATTCTTGCTACCAAAACTTACAAAATGAAAAGTGAAAGTTGAAAGCCACCCTCTCTTTCCTAGTTCTTCTTCCTAACACTAAATACCTTTATTAGTTTCTTGTAAATCCTTCAAAACATACTTACTTACTACACATACTTATCTGTTCTAACACACCCTAAAAAAATCACACTGTACAGTTATTTACTTTGCTTTTTTAAATTTATCATGGGCATTATTTCCTAACTGCAGGGTAAACATATCTGTCACTTTTTAACAGCTTACATTAAAAAGTCACTGTTAGGCTGTGCCATAATTTATTTAATTGGTTTTCTATCATGGATATTTTGGTTGTTTCTAGGGTTTTTGTGTATTTTTGTTATTACTATTACCAATTATGTTACAACAACATCTTTGAGCTTCTAAGAAGTCTTGCCAGCATATCTGCAGGGAAATTCTTTTTTATTTTTTTGAGACGGAGTCTCATTCTGTTGCCCAGGCTGGAGTACAGTGGCACCATCTTGGCTCACTGCAAGCTCTGCCTCCCGAGTTCACACCATTCTCCTGCCTCAGGCTCCCGAGTAGCTGGGATTACAGGCGCCCGCCACCACGCCCGGCTAATTTTTTTTTTGTATTTTTAGTAGAGACGGGGTTTCATCCTGTTAGCCAGGATGGTATCGATCTCCTGACCTCGTGATCTGCCTGCCTTGGCCTCCCAAAGTGCTGGGATTACAGGCGTTAGCCACCGCGCCCGGCCAGGTGCATAATGTTTTAAGGCACTATGGTAGTTCATGAATTTTAACTAAGTGGAGGGAGGTAGTGGGAGAATTGAGCCAGTTTACTCATGGGGCAGGTGGACTCCGGGGCAAGCAGAGCTCGAAAGGACCTGGGCAAAAGCAATCCTTTAAATTAGAAGAATGTAGGAAATGATTTGAGGGAGGATGAGTTGAGCAAATCCTGTCTTTGTACAACTTGTTCATTAGCAGCAAGTGTAGTAGGAAACAATGACATTGTTTTACATTTCTGATTTGAGTAATAATTGGATTAGGACACCAATTCAAGCCAAATTGCATTAATGACCACAATGTCCACCTTAGTTTTACAGGAGTTATTGGGTAACTGCATAAAACCAGGCATTCCAGGATTGTTTGGAGGTGGTTTTGACCAAGTATGAGGTCTACCTTGAGGTAGCAAAGAACTGAAGTTATTAACACCATTTTGTACAGAATAATTATCTGAACATTTTCTGCATTCATGTTATTGACAAAATCAAATAGACAAAAGTTGGTGTGCTCTCATGTTTTGTTCTAATATGCATTTAATTAATAACAATATATAAAATGCTATTTTTTCTTTGTTCCAATGTTACTTTCTTGTGAAAAAAGACATCCAAGACAAAAATCTACTACTCACATTAAGTTGTCCTTTGTCCTAGTTACCATTACATATTCAGTTTTACATATTTTAACAATATTGTGGTTAGACTTTGGATTTACACATTTCACTTAGCGTACCGTGAATATTTTCCAATTTTGCTAATCTGTTTGTTATCTCCCTTTATGCTCTTCTTATACATTCTTTGTTGACCACCGTCGTGACCACCATCACCAGGCAAATGTTGTTTGCCCAGGTATGTAAGCCTGTACATATTTCTCCATAATCATGCAAGCCTCTCCAAAGATATACAGACACATGTACACCACATAGAAATATATAAAATATATGTTAGAGATTGTGAATTTGTCATTTGCTTTTACTAAAGTGAGATCATAAACTATATTTCTTAACCACTTTTTTTTTGCTTAATTCATCCGGACAGCCACCAGATCAATACACTACAGATCCTACTTGTTTTAAATAGTGACATAGTTATTCCTACTGTAGAGGTACATGTTTATTTACTTTTTCCCCATTGATGGTCATTCAAGCTGTTTTCATGTTTTTTGTCATTACAATGTCACAGTAAGTCTCAGATTCGACCTTACATTGTTAGGAGTAGGATCACTAGATCAAAGGGTATGTATATTTTTGGTTTTAGTGTATAAGGCCATATTACTTACTTTAAAAGGCTGTAGGTCATATCACCCAGTATCAATGTGTGGACCTTATTTGGATCTCAGTTCAAACAAAATAGAAAAAGTATGACATTTACAAGACAGTTGGAAATTTGAACACAGGGTCAGGTGTGGTGGCTCATGCCTGTAATCCTAGGTCCTGGGGAGGCTGAGGTAGGAAGATCACTCGAGCCCAGGAGATCGAGGCTGCAGTGAGCTATGATCGTGCTACTGCGCTCCAGCCTGGGCAGGGAGCAAGACCCCGTCTCTTAAAAAAAAATTTGAACACTGCGTAGATGTCTCACTAAATTAAGGACTTTTTGGTTTTCTATTTTTAGATGTAATAATGGTCAAGAGACATTCTGAAATATTTATGGATAAAATAATTTGCTTCAGAAAGGTATCGGGGAGAGACAAGTGGATGGAAACAGGGATAAAATGAATGGCCTTGAATTGACAATTGTTGGAGCTGGTATAATGAGAGTCCATTATACCACTGTTTTCCTTTTAGATATGTTAGAAATTCTCCACAATAATAATTTATAAAGCTGTAATAATTCACCCTATATTATCAATGTATGAGAAAAATGATTACTTTACATTTCCCTTGGTAATGGGTGTTACTACTTTTATTTTTGTCAATCTGATGTGTGCAAAGAGGTATTTGCTGCTATAATTTGTATTTACCTTACTGCTAGTGAGATTGATTATCTTGAGAAAGTGTAACACTTCCTTTTTGGCAGCTAGCAGTCAGGTTATGGTGTTCCCAAACAAACATAAAGAATACTTTCTAGAATATAAATGGGATATAGACAAGGCTACTGCATGACCATGTCTGGAACAAAATAGAGAAAAGCCATTTTGCAACCATGGAAACAATAAAACATTCTCCTTTTCTAACTGGAGTGACTGCTGCTCATTTACCAATGATGACTGTAGTCTTACCTTAGTCCTACTTCCTAGATAAGAATTAAGATATCCCAGCCACTGCATTGCCCTAACTTATTAACAACCCTCAACTCACAGCTAATCCTCACTTCTCCAGCTTTTCTTGAAATAATCTAGTACAAGCCCAAATCCTATGAGAAGCCCCTTTCAATTCCTTGTTGAGACCTCTACAGTTCCTTTGGAGTGCTTTCCCTGCTCCTGCAGCAAGGTAAATAAACCAAACTATTTTCTACTATAGAAATGTTCCTGATGGCCTTCAGTCAGTGGGCTTTAAAACAATCTTTTTAAAGTTTGTCAATTTGGATTTCTTCTTCTTTGGAACATTTTCCCAATTCAGTGGGTAGTTTTGAAATTTTTCCTTTTGTCTGAGAGTCAGTTTCATTTTTACCTACCCTACTCTTTAAAAATATTTTTCTGGCCAGGCGTGGTAGCTGTAATCCCAGCAGTTAGGGAGGCCGAGGTGGGTGGATCACCTGAGGTTAGGAGTTCAAGACTAGCCTGGCTAACGTGGTGAAACCTCGTCTCTACTAAAAATACAAAAATACAAAAATTAGCTGGGCGTGGTGGCGGGTGCCTGTAATCCCAGCTACTTGGGAGGCTGAGGCAGGAGAATCGCTTAAACCTGGGAAGTGGAGGTTGCACTGAGCCAAGATTGCACCACTGCACTCCAGCCTGGGTGACAAGAGCCAGATTCCGTCTTAAAAAAAAAAAAAGTTTTTGTGGGTACATAGGTGCATATATTTATGGGTTGCATCGGACACTTTGATACAGGCATGCAATGTGTAACAATCACATCAGGGTAAATGGGGGTAAACCTCAAGCATTTATCCTTTGTGTTACAAACTCTCCAATTATACTCTTATGTAAAAATGTACAATTAAATTATTTTTGACTATAGTCCCCCCCGTTATGCTAGCAAATACTAGGTCTTATTCATTCTAACTACTCTTTTTGTACCTGTTAATCATCCCCACTTCCTCCCAACCCCTGTTCTTTTCTAGGATCCATATGTACTACCTAGAAGAAGTAAAAGATAAGGATTCCCATTCAGGTTAGATCACTCCAGGTTTGATGACGTTAGCAAGTATTTTCAGGGTTTTGTGAGTTCTCCAGTAAGGCTACTGGGGGTTGAGGCTGCAGTGTTGCTAAGTTGGACCTCCTTTGGCTCTAGACTCTCTTCTTAACTACCGATCTAGTTTGGCGATGCTGATAATGTGCGTGTTCAATGTGTGTGTGTGTGCGCGCTCACACGTGTGTGTGTGTGAGTGCATTTACCACTGATTGCTCATTTTGTAAGGTATTGAGGGAGAAAATTGCTAATACAATTTCATTTCATCATCTTATCAGAAGTCTGATATTTCTATTATATTTTGATTTATATATTTACAAGCGCTTATGTGAGATATATAAAAATTCAAGTTAATTGTTATTTTACTGGTATGAAATATCACCATTTGTCCCTTTTAGTGCCTTTCATCTTGAGTCGTTGGTTGCATACTATTATAACATACATAACAATTCTTTGATGTGCTGGGAAAATATTGATATTTAAGCCCACCTGTTTTTATCCAGTATGTAACTCTTTCACCATTCAGATAACTAGACGGAGTCATCCTTTGCCTTAAAGAAGATTGTCACAGTGGAACCCGAATACAAAAAGACACATTCTTGGCTTGTGAATGTCAAAGCTGGGGCTCAGGTATAAGATATTCGGAGCCAGTTTCTTCCCCCTCAGAGGAAGTCATGTTGCTTGCTCTATTAGTTCTATTTCCTTAGATGTGACTTCTCTCCTTCGTGCAGGGTGGTGTTTCTCATTTTTAGTGTTAGAGTTTTCCTCAAATATTTTGTCATTCTTGGTTGGGTGTTTGTCTTAAATTTTGAAGTTCCCTGTTAGCTCACATGTGAGTGCTGGATTTTTTCATAGCACCTTGTTGCCAGTAATTTCAGGAAAGAATTTGGACTTGCAATGGGATAGGGTTTGTTAGCATCCAGTCTTCTGGGACAGGCATGTGTGTGTGTTGGGGGAAACCACATAGTTACCATGGGCACTGCAACGCCCTGCCTCTCTGGCTCAGGTCCTCACACTCGCACTTACTGCTCTTAAGCTTCTGCTGCCAGTTGCTTTGCAAACGCTGGAGAAGGTTACTCTTAGGTGCCCAGGGCTCACTCCTGTTTCCTCATATCTGCTGCTCCTGAGGTTGGAGATCCATCAAGTTGATCTTACCTTTTGTTGCGATTTTCTCCTCTGGATGTTTTAGGTTATGATTTTCTCCTTCAGTCTGACACCATTTGCTCTCCATTTTTCTGGGATTTCCTTCTAATTCCTGCAGACTAATGATTACCAACATATCAGGCCTCAACACTATTCTAATCAATTTTCTCTCCTTCACACACTTCCTGAGAGAGTCATCTACATTAGCAGGCTCCATTTTCTAGCCTCATATTCACTTCTCAACCCACCCCAATCTAGCTCCCACTCCTCATTAGTCAGCAGAGATAGTGCTCACTCAGGTCCCCTGACCTCTGTGGTGGTTTTAAAACATGTCCACAAATTCCTTAGAAGTCCCTCCTTCAAAAGGCAGGTCTAATTTCCCTCCCTTTAAGTGTGGGTTGTACTTGGTTGACTTGCGTATGATAAATAGAATGTGTCAGAAGTGATGGTGGGTGATTTCCAAGTCTGGGTTGAAAAAGACAATGTGACTTCAACGTTTCTCTCCTGCATAGATTGCCTACTCTGGGAGAGCCAGGTGTGAGTGGGCCTTGGTGGATGAGGATCCTCCAGGCCTACTGGCCTTTTAGATGGCTGCAGCCTCATGAGACACTGGGCCCAAATCACTCAGCTGAGCAGCTCCTGGATCCTTCACTTTCAGAAACTGCATGAGTATCTTAATCTGTTCATGCTTCTGTGACAGAATACCTAAGACTGGGTCATTTATAAAGAACAGAAATTCATTTCCTCACTGTTTCTGGAGGCTGGGAAGTCCAAGATCAAGGTGCCAGCACGGGTACGTGGTGAGGGCCTTCTTGCTGCATCCTCTGGGAGAGAGGAATACTGTGTCCTCACATGGTTGAAGAGGAGAAGAGAGAGCTAAGCAAATGCTGCAAGAAGCCTCCTTTAGAAGGGCCTCAATCCCATTAATGAGAGAGGAAACTTCATGGCCTAATCATCTCATAAACACCCCACCCCTTCATACTGTCACATTGGCAACACCTGAATTTTGGAGGGGATGCATTCAAACCACAGCAATCAGTTAATATATATTTGTTGTTGTAAGGTGCTGAAGTTTAGGGTAATTTGTTACACAGCAATAGATAAGGAATACAACCTACACATTGTTATATCTAAAGGATGCCGTGACTTCCGGGCAGCATTTGACACTGTTGACCTCTCCCTCTCTGAAACACTCTTCCTTTTAATTCCACCACACTACATTCTTCTACCTCCCCAATCCTTCCTTCTCATTCCTTTGCCAGTTCTTTCTCCTCTGCAGTCATTTCAGTGATGAGCTCTTTAAAGTCTTCTTCTCTTTTCAATCTAATCTTTCTCAGAGTTCTCACTCAGCCTCTCAGTAAATATGCAGTTGACAGTTTCTTCATCCAACCCAGACGTCTTCCCAGAACAAGTCACCTACATTTGAAACTGTTCGCTCAGCATTATCCTTCATCACCCCCAAAGCACCTCAGTCTCTACTCAGAAAACAAATCATCTTTCCCTCAAAACTTGGTTCTCTTTCTGTGTTTTCCATTTCAGTGAATAACACTACCACCATCTATCCAGTTGCTTATAGCCCGCCATGCACCTCTCTCTCCTTAACCACGTATCTAATCCATTTCCAAGCCTGCTTAACTCCTGCATCATCTCTTAAATTTCCTCTGCTATCCAAGCCATGATTCTTTGTCACCAGGACTCTTATTGTAGCCTTCAAACCTATTCCCTTACATCTACCCTAGGTCCATCTCCTGTCCATTGTCCATACTATTGCTTGAGGGATATTTTCAAAACACAAATCTGATCATGTTTCTTTTCTTTTTTAAATGTCTTTTTGTTCTGCTTTAATGCATTTAAAGTCTTTAATCATCTCCTATCAGTCTTTGACTAAGACCCCCAAATCCTTAAGATGACCTGCCAGTCTCTGTCTTCTTATCACAGCCTACATCTCTAGTCTCGTGCCACACTCCCCACTTGCTCCCTGAAATTCAGCCATAGTGACCCTTCTAACATGGTATGTTCCCCCTTGACCCAGGCAGGGCCTTTATGGGAGCCTCTATGAAATGCTTAGTCCCTGGCAGATCTCAGCACAGCATCCCTAGGTCATGGAAAACTCTCCAAACTTCCAATCTATGTCAAGAACATATCTTACAACTTTCTGGAGAATTGGGGCCCTTTTCTCTAGGTCATAGCCTAAGTTAATAATTGGGCCTAGAGGTGGTACCTTTGATTAACATTTGCCCCTCCCTCTTCAACTGTGAGTGCCGTGAGAGCGTGGAGAATGCCCGACTGTGAACACTGTTGCAGCTCAGTGCCCGGCACAGGGTCCAGTAACCTCGGAGACATTTGATGAATATTTGGGACTGACTGTTCCTTGAAAATTCGAAAGGACTTGCACATAAAAATCTTTGGTCTGGTGCCTTTTTATGGAATGTTTCTTTCAGTACTTGTTTTTCAAAGTTTTTTTTTTAACTTCTGATTTTATGGTTCTTCTTGAAGCAATTTTGGTAATTCATATTTTCTCAAAAAATGTCTGATTCAAGACTTAAACATTCATCAGGAAAGAATTGTACAAACTATCTTATTATAATGGGGGAAATCACATTTGTGGTTTAATCTCTTCTTGTTTTTTATATGGTATATTTATCCCCCAACCCCCTTTAGGCTAGTGTGAGCTTGTCTATGTCATTGCTTTGATATTTTTCCTTTAAGAACCAGATTCTGTCTTTGTAATTTATGTTAGAAAGTTATGTAATTTTTATAGCCTTTCTTAAAACAGCTTTGTTGAGGCAGTTTACATACCACAATATTTACACATGTTAAGTGTTATAATTTAATGATTTTTAGTATATTTATAGGGTTGTGTAACCACCATCACAATCAAGTTTTAGAATATTTTGATCACCCCCCAAAAATCCCCTGCTTTTGTTTATTTGTAACCAATCCCTATTCCTACCCATAGGCACAGGCAACTGCTAATCTGCTTTCTGTCTCTAGGTTTAATGCTTCGTCTGGACATTTCATATACATGAAATCGTATAATATGTGATCTTTTGCATCGGGCTTCTTTCATTCAATGTAGTGGTTTTGAGGTCATCCATGTTGTAGCATGTATCAATATATCATTTCTTTTTTTGTTGTTGTTGAGACAGAGTCTCGCTCTGTTGCCCAGGCTGGAGTGCAGTGGAGTGATTTCAGCTCACTGCAAGCTCCGCCTCCCAGGTTCACACCATTCTCCTGCCTCAGCCTCCCGAGTAGCTGGGACTACAGGGCCCACCACCACACCTGGCTAATTTTTTTTGTATTTTTGGTAGAGACAGGGTTTCAGCATGTTAGCCAGGATGGTCTTGATCTCCTGACCTTGTGATCCACCCGTCTCGGCCTCCCAAAGTGCTGGGATTACAGGTGTGAGCC
Source organism: Gorilla gorilla gorilla (assembly GCF_029281585.2). Taxonomy (NCBI): domain Eukaryota; kingdom Metazoa; phylum Chordata; class Mammalia; order Primates; family Hominidae; genus Gorilla; species Gorilla gorilla. The sequence goes on from NC_073228.2 coordinate 181,504,240, forward strand.
ACTGCGCCAGGCCCTTTTATTTCTTAATAGTATTCTATTGTATATATAGACTGCATTTCACTTGTCTGTTTACCGGTAGATTAACATTTGGTTCTTTCCACTTTTTGGCTGTATGAATAATGCTGCTGTGAACATCCCTGTGCAAGTCCATGTGGACATATAATTTCATTTCTCTTTATTACCTAGGAATGGAATGGCTGGGTAATATGGTAAATTTGTGATTAACCTTTTAAAAAGCCACCAGACTGTTATTTCACATTCCCATTGAGAGGTGACAGCGTGCTGGCAGTCCTCACAGCCCTCGCTCGCTCTCAGCGCCTCCTCTGCCTGGGCTCCCACTTTGGCGGCACTTGAGGAGCCCTTCAGCCCGCCGCTGCACTGTGGGAGCCCCTTTCTAGGCTGGCCAAGGCCGGAGCCCACTCCCTCAGCTTGCAGGGAGGTGTGGAGGGAGAGGCGCGACCAGGAACCGGGGCTGCGTGCGGCGCTTCCGGGCCAGCTGGAGTTCCGGGTAGGCGTGGGCTTGGCGGGCCCCGCACTCGGAGCAGCCGGCCGGCCCTGCTGGCCCCGGGCAATGAGGGCTTAGCACCCGGGCCAGCGGCTGCGGAGGGTGTACTGGGTCCCCCAGCAGTGCCAGCCCACCGGCGCTGCGCTCGATTTCTCACCGGGCCTTAGCTGCCTTCCCGCGGGGCAGGCCTCGGGACTGCAGCCCGCCATGCCTGAGCCTTCCCCCGCCTCCGTGGGCTCCTGTGCAGCCCGAGCCTCCCTTACGAGCACCGCCCCCTGCTCCACAGCGCCCAGTCCCATCGATCACCCAAGGGCTGAGGAGTGCGAGCGCATGGCACGGGACTGGCAGGCAGCTCCACCTGCAGCCCTGGTGCGGGATCCACTGGGTGAAGCCAGCTGGGCTCTTGAGTCTGGTGGGGACATGGAGAACCTTTATGTCTAGCTCAGGGATTGTAAATACACCAATCGGCACTCTGTATCTAGCTACTGTGGTGGGGCCTTGGAGCACCCTGTTTCTAGCTCAGGGATTGTAAATACACCAATCGGTACTCTGTATCTAGCTCAAGGTTTGTAAACACACCAGTCAGCACCCTGTGTCTAGCTCAGGGTTTATGAGTGCACCAATCTACACTCTGTATCTAGCTGCTCTGGTGGGGCCTTGCAGAACCTTTGTGTGGATACTCTGTATCTAACTAATCTGATGGAGATGTGGAGAACCTTTGTGTCTAGCTCAGGGATTGTAAATGCACCAATAAGCGCCCTGTCAAAACAGACCACTCGGCTCTACCAATCAGCAGGACGTGGGTGGGGCCAGATAAGAGAATAAAAGCAGGCTGCCCCAGCCAGCAGTGGCAACCCGCTTGGGTCCTTTTCCGCGCTGTGGAAGCTTTGTTCTTTCACTCTTTGCTTTAAATCTTGCTGCTGTTCACTCACTCTTTGGGTCTACACTGCCTTTATGAGCTGTAACACTCACCGCAAAAGTCTGCAGCTTCACTCTTGAAGCCAGTGAGACCAGGAGCCCACCAGGAAGAAAGAGCAACTCCAGATGCGCTGCCTTAAGAGCTGTAACACTCACCGCAATGGTCTGCAGCTTCACTCCTGAGCCAGTGAGACCCCAAACCCACCAGAAGGAAGAAACTCCGAACACATCCAAATATCAAAAGGAACAAACTCCAGACGCGCCACCTTAAGAGCTGTAACACTCACCGCGAGGGTCCGCGGCTTCATTCTTGAAGTCAGTGAGACCAAGAACCCACCAATTCTGGATACACCATCAGCGTGTTGAGGTATGATTTACCTACCACAACCTCACCAATACTTGTCACTTTTTCTGTGAAAGGTCAGATAGTAAATATTTTAGAATTTGCAGACCACTGTGGTCTCTGTAGCAGCTACTCAATTCTGCCATGATAGTGTAAAAGCAGGCATAGACCATACATTATAAATAAATGGGAGGGCTGTATTGCAATAAAACTTTATTATACAGAAACAGGTGGTTCTGTAATTTACCAACGTCTTACCTAATTATAGCTATTCTAGTGGTAGCTCATTATGGCTTTAATTTGCATTTCTCTAATGACTAATGATGTCAAGCATCTACTCGTGTGCTCGTTAACAGTTTGTGTATCTTCCTCGGTGAAATGTTTGTTCAAATATTTTACCCATATTTTAATTGAATTGTTTGTGTACTTATGATTGCGTTATGAGAGGCCTTTATATATTCTAGATACAAGTCCTTGATCAGGTATATGATTTGCAAATATTTTTTCTAGTCCGTGATTTTTCTTTTTATTTTCTAAGTGATGTCTTCTTAAGAGCAAAAATTTTTTAAATGTTTCTGCAGTTTAATTTATCAGATTTTTCTTTATGCATTAGGCTTTTGAAGGACTCTGTCTAATCTGTCATGGGTGAGCAGTAACTATCTGGGGCTGGTGGTGTGGTGGTAAAAAGAGTTTACCAAGACAGTTGAAGGTAAAGAAAGGCAGATGTATCAGAGAAAGTAGGAAAATACATTGCAAGGAAGCAACAGGCAAGTTTGCAAGAGAGAAGCTAACTACAAGGAGACAAAGGCTTGCTGGGGATTTTATAGGGTGATGCTTGTGCTGTGTGCTGAAGGGGTCTTTGTGCAGTATTGATAACACCAAGGTTTCAGTGAGCTAACCTGCAGTTTTCTGTCAGCCGAGGGTCTGGTGATAGGTGCAGGAAGACTGTGAGTTATTTGCCCAAGAGGGCTACGTGTCCTGCACCATGAAGAAAGGCAAACTTACAGCTTATCTGCCTTCTCTTTTTGCTTTCCCTTAGTCCCACCAGCCTGACTCCTTTTCCCTAATTAAGACTCTACATTTTCTTGCTGACAGAGCAATAATGACAAATCTTTGTCATGTGGGTGAAGGTCTCATCTTCCAACTGCTTCCTGCTGACCAGGGGCATAGAGTTGGCCCTACCTAGGATTACTGGCCTGTTAGGAGGTTATATGGGCCTAAACCCCGGAGTTGGGACTTGAATTGGGCAGGGTGACTGTGGGACTATGGGGGAACAGCATTTATTTAGCAGCCTAAAATTTTGTCCTGCTGTGTTTAAAGGAGAGTTAATGGAGTACCCTTAATGGCTGATACCATTGCTGCAGTAACATTTTGGTTTGAAATTGTTGTATTCTAGAAGACACAAAATGAGGTATTGCATTAACAATGAATGGTACAAATGAACTCCTATGAGCATTATTACAGGTGGGAGAAGTGGGGTCTGACAGATAAAGATTTCTAAATATTAATGGGATAAGGGAAAATTGAGAAAAAGATGTAGATGTATTAGTGAGGATGAGGAGTTGTCTAGTCTTGACCCCATTCCTATATATTCCATCCCAGTTGCTGAATTGTTTATAGGCATAAAGTCATCATCATCAATCTTGCAGGCATTAACTTTGTTGTTTCCCCGCAATAGAGAAAGCCTGTGGGGGTCCACAGTGAGCTGATCAGAGTCGTCATATGGCACCTGTTCCTGGTGTACCTGATTATAGTTGAGGGCAGAATTGCAATGCACTTGTGTTAAAGCCCCTAGGAAAGGGCCGAACCCCTTGGAGTTTCTAATGCAGAGGTTTGCCTTACAGGCCATCTCTGGTGCCTTCCCGATCCACTTTGTCATGGTGGATGATTGCCATGAGGCATCCATTGGCCTAGGTCCCCCTCTTAAACCTGCGTTTTTGGTGTGTGTGTAAGTGGTGTAGTCGAATCCAGACTATTGGGCTTGTATGTTAACAATTTCTTCTATAGATAGTGCAACAGCTAGGAAGGAGTGTAATGTCATCCTCAAGTGCCTGCTTGTGTGGGCATATTCAGCAGTCAGTATTGTGTGTTACGTTAGCAACTTGAGATATTACTGGGTAGAGTGGGTGCTTGGGTGCAGCCATTGAGGCAGTAGCTAGCTATGATAGAGTAAAAACAGAATCATATTTAAGGAAAATGACAATATATGGTAAACTTAGGAAGGCGGGAAAGAAGAGGGGCTGTAAAGAGTATGAGAAAAACAGTTAAATACTAGTACTTCAGCGCATTGAAGTTGTGGTGTGGGGGTAAATAACATCACTAGGACAAAGATAAAGAAGTTTCATCTGGGTGATAGTTTTGGAGGTTCCTCTGCAAATAGCAATCGTGTACTATCTCCCTTATAAAAGCATTAATATCAAGAGGGTGAAGCTGCTTAACAGGCAGTTGGAGAATTACTGAGAGCCTGTGGTAGAACTGAATGCGAAGAGTTCGCTTTAAGAAGAAGAGTTAGCCCAGCACGGTGGCTCATGCCCGTAATTCCAGCACTTTGGGAGGCTGACGCTGATGGAGCACTTGCAGCCAGGAGTTTGAGACCAGCCTGGCCGACATGGTGAAATCCCGTCTCTACTAAAAATACAAAAATTAGCCGGGCTTGGTGGCACATGCCTGTAATCACAGCTACTCAGGAGGCTGAGGCAGGAGAATCGCTTGAACCCAGGAGGTGGAGGTTGCAGTGAGCTGAGATGGCGCCACTGCACTCCAGCCTGGGTGACAGAGAGAGACTCTGTCTCAAAACAAAACAAAACAGATTTAAAAGAGGTGCTGGATTTATTTCCATCAACTTTAAGGGAGGTTAAAAAATTCTAGGTTGTTTGGTTTAACAAAACTTTAACCTTTTTTTTTCTTAACTTTAAAAGAGTTTCCAGTGTTTATATTCTAGTTAGACCGTAAATAATGAGTCTTATCTCAGCAGCAGCAGCTTAGTAACAGCAGTTCTAAAGCAGGAAGAAAAAAAGAGAGGAAAATCGAGAGCTTTAGAAGACTGTTTAACTCTGTAGTGCAAGTTAAATATTTGAGCTCTGAATTTTTTTTTTTTTTGTAATTTGCCCATTAGTTTAAAATGTGCACAAAAACAGCATAATATGTAAGCAGCTGGAGTTTTAAAGAGAACAATAAAATCGGGCTAGGATGTTACAAACTGTTTTTTCCCATTTAAGGTTAGACTCCTGGATTGAACAGAAAAAGAAAAGAAAGGAATAGAGGAAAAGGTTAAGCTTTACAGGATGGCTTTTGAGCCTGCAGCCACTGGACAGTGCAGGGCAGCATCCCTACCCGTCTCGCTCATTTCCTATCAGGGAGAGCCTTAGCACCCCAGACCTACACAGTATGGGATGAATTCCTCCTACCTCCACAAGCCACCAGTTAAAGTGAGCTGTCTCCAGCGGGAGCAGAGAGCCCCTTCAGCTTAAGGCCATCAGGGGTCAGCATTCTGTTCCAGGGGCCCTTCGGTCCTCAGTGCAGTCCCTTTTCCAGCGGCCGAGCTTATGGGTTGGGGTAAGCCGTGTGGGTTTTTTTCCCATTTATCCCGTTAGGGCAGTTTGCCTATTAGTGGCCTAGCCTTTTGTACCAATGACGGTTATTTGGAGGAGTGTTCTTAGGGAAACCTGGAGGGGGCTGGGGGCTTGTAAAGCAGCCAAGAGCTGAGCCTGCCTTTTGTCCCTGTGGTTTTCTTTCTTTTTAGCCCTGTCCTCCTTATTCTGCTTTTGGCTATAAAAGACTGAGGAGGCTAATTTGAGGATTTTCTGCACAGGGGCCATACTGTATTACACAAGAAAATTAGACGTTTCTTCTTGAGAGTCTAAAGGTTAAATTTCTCCAGTGTTTTAGAATGCAGCCTAGAGGTGAGGCTAAAGGAATAGATGGGGTTTATCCCATGATGGGACTGGAAAACATGCTGCTTGGGGCTATTTGAACCGCGCATTCTCTCTGGATATCCTGCCAAGATGAAAAGGTCTCCACTTATGTCTGCTGAGGGACTCAGGGTACACTTTCTAAAGGGGCCTCCCACCGTTAGAAAAGACCTCTTGGCTGCTCAGGGGCTTTGCAATCGATGGCCAGTCCAGGTACTCACGCTGGGTGATCAGCCCAGGTATGAGGAAAAAGGGTAAAGGAAGAACTCAGCCTGGTGCCAGTCAGAAGAGTGGGCGGATAAGGGAAGACTCATTGTTCTGAGGCTGTCTGGATCACCTGATTTAGCAAAGTCCTGAACAAGATGGATAATTCAGAGTGAGAAAGAGAGGGTACGAGTCACCCAAAATGCGTGTGAATTTGCTCTGAACGAGCTTCTGCTGTCAGTTGTGTCACACATAGGGTTTAGGGACTTTTGACCAGAAAAGATAGGAGAGAGCTTTCCTTCCTGTTGGGCAGGGCACTCAGCCCTATTCACCCTTTGGCCTTCAGACAACACCAGAGAGTGGCCCTGGCCAGTTGCCATCAATTGTCGGATACTAGAAGCCAGCTGCTGGGAGACTGAAAAGTGAAAGTAAATTTAGGTCCTTCACCTGAACCTGGTGGTGGGTCAAACGCTTCCACATGGACACCTGTCAGTCCCACTGGAGTGTACGTCTGGCCAGAGACCTTTAGTTGTCTCTGTGCTCAGATGTTGGCCACCAAGGATCACAAGTTGGGAAAGAGAATGGAGAGGATTCCCTGTAAGGAGAGAGAGTCCTTATATGGGCCACCAAAATGTCATGGGTGAGTGGTGACTATCTGGGGCTGGTGGCGTGATGGTTCAGAGAATTTACCAAGACAGTTGTAGGTTAAGAAAGGCTGATTTATTAGAGAAAGTAGGAAAATATGTTGCAAGGAAGCAATGGGCAAGTTAGCAGGTGTGGAGGTAACTGCAAGGAAACAAAGGCTTGCTGGGGATTTTATAGGATGGCGCTTGCGCTGTGTACTGAAGAGGGCTTTGTGTATACTGATAACGCCAACGTTGCAGTGAACTAAATTGCATTTTTCTATCAGCTGAGGGTCTGGAGATAGCTGGGTGCAGGAAGATTGTGAGTTATTTGCTCAGGAGGGCTGTGTGTCCTGGACCATGAAGAAAGGAAAACTTACAGCTTATCTGCTTTTTCTTGTTGCTTTCCCTCAATCCCACCAGCCTGATTCCTTTTTCCCTAATTAGGACTCCACATAATCCAGGGTCACAGGATTATTTTCTTCTAAACATTTTGTAATTTTAGGTTTTTTATTTTTTTGGAATGGAGTCTCACTTGGTTGCCCAGGCTGGAGTACAGTGGCATGAGCTCAGCTAACTGCAATCTCCGCCTCCCGGGTTCAAGCAATACTTATGCCTCAGCCTCCCAAGTACCTGGGACTATAGGCGCACGCCACTGTGCCTGGCTAATTTTTGTATTTTTAATAGAGATGGGGTTTTACCACATTGGCCAGGCTGGTCTTGGAGTCCTGACCTTGTGATCTGCCCACCTCAGCCTCCCAAAGTGCTGGGATTACAGGCGTGAGCCACTGCCCCCTGCCTGTCATTTTAGTTCTCATATGTAGATCTGTGACTCTTTGAGCTATTTTTTTATTTATTGATAATTCTTGGGTGTTTCTCGGAGAGGGGGATGTGGCAGGATCATAGGATAATACTGGAGAGAAGGTCAGCAGATAAACACGTGAACAAAGGTCTCTGGTTTTCCCAGGCAGAGGTCCCTGCGGCCTTCCGCAGTGTTTGTGTCCCTGGGTACTTGAGATTAGGGAGTGGGTACTTGAGATTAGGGAGTGGTGATGACACTTAACAAGCATGCTGCCCTCAAGCATCTGTTTAACAAAGCACATCTTGCACTACCCTTAATCCATTTAACCCTGAGTTGACACAGCACATGTTTCAGAGAGCATGGGGTTCAGGGTAAGGTTATAGATTAACAGCATCCCAAGGCAGAAGAATTTTTCTTAGTACAGAACAAAATGGAGTCTCCTATGTTTACTTCTTTCTACACAGACACAGTAACAATCTGATCTCTTTCTTTTCCCCACATTTCCCCCTTTCTTTTCGACAAAACCACCATCATCATCATGGCCTGTTCTCGATGGTCGCTGTCTCTTCGGGGCTGTTGGGTACACCTCCCAGATGGGGCGGCCGGGTAGAGGCGCTCCTCACTCCTAGATGGGGAGGCTGGGCAGAGGCACTCCTCACTTCCCAGACGGGGTGGCCGGGCAGGGGCGCTCCTCACTTCCCAGACGGGGTGGCCGGGCAGAGGCATTCCCCACTTCCCAGACGGGGTGGCGGCCGGGCAGAGGCACTCCTCACTTCCTAGATGGGGTGGCCGGGTAGAGGTGCTCCTCACTTCCCAGATGATGGGCGGCCGGGCAGAGGCGCTCCTCAATTCCCAGATGGGGCGGCTGGGCAGAGACGCTCCTCACTTCCCAGATGGGGCGGCCGGGCAGAGGTGCTCCTCACATCTCAGTTTTTGAGCTATTTTTAATGACTAGTGTGGAGTACCTAAATTTATCTTTTTGCATGTGAATATTGTCCCACAGCATTTGTTGAAAATAATATTCTTTCCAGTTTGAATTTTTCTGGCAGCTTTGTTGAAAATCAGTTGGCCATAAATGTTGAGTTTATTTTTGAGCTCTCAATTCTGTTTAATTGATCTATATGTCAATCCCTATGCCAGTACACTCTCCTGATTTTTTTTTTTTCTTTTTCTAGACAGTCTTGCTCTGTTGCCTAGGCTGGAGTACTGTGGTTTGAACATAGCTCACTACAGCCTTGAAGTCCTGGGCTCAAGTGATCCTCCCACCTCAACCTCCCAAGTAGCTGATACTACAAGCATGAGTCATCGTGCCCAGCCTGTCCTTATTTTTGTAGATTTATAATATGTTTTGAAATTAGGAACTGTAAGTCCTCCAACTTTGTTCTTTTTCAAAATTGTTTTGGCTATTCTAGGTTATTTGTATTTTCATATCAATTTTAGGATCAGCTTGTTAATTCCTGCAAAAAAGGCAGGTGGGATTTTGAAAGGATTGCATTGAAGCTATAGATCAATTTGGGGAGAATTGTCATCTTAACAAGATTGAGTTTTCCAATCCATAAATATGGATGTCCCCTCATTTATTTAAATCTTTAATTTCTCTCAGCACCAGTTTTAGTGTATAAAAGTTTTATTGTATCAAAGAAGTGCATTTTTTGTAAAATTTATCCCTAAGCATTTTATTGTATTGATACTATTATGAATGGAATTATTTTTTAAATTTCATTTTTGAATTTTTCATTGCTGGTACATAGAAAAATAATCGATTTTTGTGTATTGATCTTATGTTTTGTGATCTTGCTGGAATTACGTATATCCTACTGTTTATTTAGCTGGGTGGTTTTGCTGTCAGTGCTGGTGTTCCTAGTTCACTCAGAAGCCCCTTTGCTCTGATCCCGACAATTTCCAGTGCCATTTCTACTGTCAGTAATGAACCCACAATTGTCTGCAGACTGCACAGCCTCATCTGCAGCTGAGGCAGAGTCAGCCCTTTCTCCTTGTCCTGCTTTTCAGCAGGGTTGGAAATGCACAGTCTGGGATGCTTCTTACGGGGGATAGCCTGAGATGCTGGAGGAGTCAGTGGTTGTCATTGGGCAGCAACCACTCTGGCCCTCTTCTGTACTTCAGCAGTCCTAGGATCTGGGTCCCCTGGTACCTGGGGGTTCTTAGATCTTGTTCCAAATCCCTACTCCAGCTCTCTGAGGATTGGGGGACTCTGCCTGGCACTGTCCCCCCAATTGTATCTTGGAAGTAACTAACTTGTTTTTGATTTTACAGACCTATAGGTGGAAGGAACTAGACTTGTCTCAGATGAGACTTTGGACTTTTGAGTTAATGCTGGAATGAGTTAAGACTTTAGGGGACTATTGGGAAGGCATGGAATGTGGAAAGGACATGACATTGGGGACTGTCAAATTGTAATCCTCAATGTTTGAGGTAGGGCATGGTGGGAGGTGATTGGATCATGGAGGCAGTTTCTCATGAATGGTTTAGCACCATACCCTTGGTACTGTTCTCATGATAGTGAGTGAGATCTCATGAGATCTGGTTGTTTAAAAGTATATAGGCCCCAGCCAGGTGCAGTAGCTCATGCCTGTGAGCACTTTGGGAGGCTGAGGCAGGTGGATTTTCTGAGCTCAGGAGTTCGAGACCAGCCTGGGCAACACAGTGAAACCCCATCTCTACTAAAATACAAAAAATCAGCTGGACCTGGTGGCGCTCACCTGTAGTCACAGCTAGTTGGGAGGCTGAGGCACGAGAGTTGCTTGAACCCGGGAGGTGGAGGGTGCAGTGAGCCAAGATCACACCACCGCACTCCAGCCTGGGTGACAGAGCGAGACTCCATCTCAAAAAAAAAAAAAAAAATTATATGGACTGGGTGCAGTGGCTCACATTTGTAATCCCAGCACTCTGGGAGGCTGAGGTGGGTGGATCACTTGAGGTCTGGAGTTCAAAACCAGCCTGGCCAACATGGTGAAACCCTGTCTCTACTAAAAATACAAAAATCAGCCGAGCATGGTGGCATGTGCTTATAATCTCATCTACTCGGGAGGCTGTGGTGGGAGAATCACTTGAACCTGGCAGGCGGAGGTTGCAGTGAGCCAAGATCATGCCACTAAATTCCAGCCAGTGTGTGACAGAGTGAGACTCCGTCTCAAACAAACAAAAGTATATGGCACCCCCACCCCCACCCCCTCTTCCTTCTGCTTTCACCATGTGAGTAACCTCACTTCTCCTTTGCCTTCTGCCATGATTGGAAGCTTCCTGAGGACTTCCCAGAAGCAGAAGCTGCTATGCTGCTTGTACAGACTGCAGAACCATGAGCCAATTAAACCTCTTGTCTTTGTAAATTACTCAGTCTCAGGTATTTATTTATAGTAATGCAAGAATAGATTAACACAAATTCCATTTACAATAGCATCAAAAATAATAAAATGCTTAGGAATAAATTTAACAAAAGAAGTGTAAAACTTGTGCACTGAAAACTAGAAAACATTTTTCTTTTTTTTTTTTTTTTTGAGATGAAGTCTTGCTTGTCACCCAGGCTGGAGTGCAGTACATGATCTCGGCTCACTGCAACCTCTGCTTCCTGGGTTCAAGTCATTCTCCTGCCTCAGCCTCCCCAGTAGATGAGATTACAGGTGCACACCACCATGCCCAGCTAATTTTTGTATTTTTAGTGGAGACGGGGTTTCACCATGTTGGCCAGGCTGGTCTTGAACTCCTGACCTCGTGATCTGCCCGCCTCGGCCTCCCAAAGTGCTGGGATTATAGGCGTGAGCCACCGCGCCCAGCCTAGAAAACATTTTTCAAAGAAACTAAAGAAGACCTAAGAAAGACATTTTGCATGCATGGATTGAAAGACTTAACGTTAATATGTCAGTGTTTCCCAAATTAATCTATAGATTCCACACAATCCCTGTCAAAAGACTTTTTTGTAGACAAGTGGACCCAGTAGAAATACAACGAACCCAATATAGGCAAAATAATCTTGAAAAAAAGAAAGAATATAGTTGGAAAAAATATTTGTTTTTTGTTGTTGTTGTTGTTGTTTTTTTTGAGACAGAGTCTTGCTCTGTCGCCCAGGCTAGAGTGCAGTGGCGCAGTCTCGGCTCACTGCAACCTCCACCTCCCAGGTCCATGCCATTCTCCTGAATCAGCCTCCTGAGTAGCTGGGACTACAGGCACCTGCCACCAAGCCTGGCTAATTTTTTTTTGTATTTTTAGTAGAGGCAGGGTTTCACCGTGTTAGCCAGGATGGTCTCGATCTCCTGACCTCGTGATCCACCCGCCTCGGCCTCCCAAAGTGCTGGGATTACAGGCGTGAGCCACCGCGCCCAGCCAAAAATACATTTATTAGAGTAACATGTAATTTTTAAAAGTAGTTTTAGACAAAACGTAGTTTTAGACAAATCAAGACAATTTTATTTATGGCACATGAAATTTCATAGTCTTGTGCATAACACTTTACAATGAGAACTTTTGGTAACCAGGACACACTATTTTCTATGTTAATTCTTCTGACACATAGATTTATGTTTCCCTCCTAGACTTTCTTGCAAAAATGCCTGTTTGGGATTCCTCAGAGTACAGACAAAAAGGAAGGCTTGATCAGCATGTGGTGGATCTGAAGATTCAAAGAATTGCCATGGCTCAAAAGTAGACATTTTGGTAAATGTGAAGAAGTGAGATTCAATGAAGATAAGAAATGAAAGGTGTTACCAAAAGTGAGTATGTGCAGCTATGCTTGTCACACAAAGTAGGCTTTAAGTAAAAAAAGCACAAAAATAGAAAATAAAGGTCATTATAAAATGATAAAGGGATCAATTCAGCAAGAAGGTAGGACAGTTGTCAATGTAAACACCCTGACACAGGAGCCCCAGTTATTAAAGTAAGAGTTATTCGAGCAACAGACAGAGACAGACAATAATAGCTGGGGACTCCAACCCCCACTTTCAGCAACAGACACACCCTCTAGGCAGAAAAGTAACAAAGACCAGACTGACTCCAAGAGAAGTCAAAGGGACCTCACAGGTAATTACAGAACATTTCACCCACCAACTGCAGAACGTGCATTCTTCTCATCAGCTCACAAAACGTTCTCCAGGATAGACCACATTTTAGGCCACAAAACAAATCTCAAAAAAGCATTTAAAAAATGAAAATCATAGCAAGTATCTTCTCAGACCAAAATGGCATAAAATTAAAAGCCAATAACGAGAAACGTTGGAAACTCTCTAGGTACATGGTATATAAATAATGGTAATGGTCAGTGAAAAAATCAAAAAGGAAAGTAACAAAAACATTTCTTGAAAAAAAAAGGAAACAAAACAGAAAAGAATATATATGGTAGGTGTTTTTAACGTAAAAAATGCAGAACAATAAAAAAGTTAAAAGATACAGTAAAACATTTTCTGAACTAAAAATTGATTTGAATATGTTTTCTTTCCTTGGTAACAAAATGACTGGCAGGGAAAGGTGACGTCCCTGATTAGATAACTTTTTTTGAGACGGAGTCTTACTCTGCCACCCAAGCAATTCTCCTACCTCAGCCTCCCGAGTAGCTGGGATCAGTCATGCGCCACCACGCCCAGCTAATTTGCTGTATTTTTAGTAGAGATGGGGTTTCACCATGTTGGCCATGCTGGTCTCAAACTCCTGACCTCAGGTGATCCACCCACCTCGGACTCCCAAAGTGCTGGGATTATAGGTCTGAGCCACCACCACACCCAGCCGATTAGATAGGCTTTTAAAGCCACAGCGGAAGGAGCAGCAGTGTCTGTAACCGGTGGCCAAACAGTATTAAACTCCTGGGTTGTTTTGGGAGGAGTCACTACAACTACAGCCCAACTACATTTATTATGCCAGATAACACAGTGCTGGGGGGACATACTGGAGTTGACAAGATCCCCTGGGGGCACAAGTGGCAATGGCTGTGCACCAATGGCTGGATATTTCTGAAAAATGAAATAAAACTAGTGGTCATCCAAGAAGATGTAGAATTAATGTATCGAAAAACATTGATGAACATGGTCCAGGTCAACAGGAAAGCTGCAGGAATCATGTACACGTTCAATGCCCATGCAGCCACTGACATCACTGGCTTCGGGGTTTGGGAACAGGTACAGAATGTGACCAGGCAGCAGACGTGCTCTCTTTTTAAAAGTGCTTTCACAGGCAGGCACAGTGGCTCACGCCTGTAATCCCAGCACTATGGGAGGCCGAGGCAGGCAGATCACCGGAGGTTCTGATTTCGAGACCAGGCTGACCAACATAGTGAAACTCCATCTCTACTAAAAATACAGAAAAGTAGCCAGGCGTGGTGGCACATGCCTATAATCCCAGCTACTCCGGAGGCTGAGGTAGGAGAATCGTTTGAACCCGGGAGGCGGAGGTTGCGGTGAACTGAGATCGTGCCATTGCACTCCAGCCTGGGCAACAAGAGCGAAACTCAGTCTCAAATAATAAAATAAAAAGTACTTTCACATATGACAGACATTACCAATAGTAGTGTCAAATAGCAGTTGGTGTCTTTTCATTCTATGTATGTTTATCATATAAGTCTGATCTTTTTTTAGTGTCTTGAATGGTTTTCTGGAAAGACAATATTGGCAAGTGGCACAGGATGGTATCCCAGTTGTAAGAGGGTTGCATGATTCTTTTGTCTTTGATTTGAAAAGCCTGGTCTTGGACCGGGCTCGGTGGCTCAAGCCTATAATCCCAGCACTTTGGGAGCCCCAGTGGGTGGATCATGAGGTCAAGAGATCGAGACCATCCTGGCCAACATGGTGAAACCCCGTCTCTACTAAAAATACAAAAAAATTAGCCGGGTATGGTGGCGGGTGCCTGTAGTCCCAGTGACTTGGGAGGTTGGGGCAGCAGAATCACTTGAACCCGGGGGGCAGAGGTTGCAGTGAGCCAAGATTGCGCCACTGCACCCCAGCCTGGTGAGAGAGTGAGACTCCATCTCAAAAAAAAAAAAAAGAAAAGAAAAGCCTAGTTTTGGCACTCAAGAGCATCTCACACCCAGGACATTTTCTAGTACTGCATTCTGTTCAATACAGTAAGTGCTTCACTGCATAAAAAACACTGTGAAGATCAAAAGGAATCTTATCTTTTTGTAGCCTTCCTGATATTTACAGTAATACTATTAACTGTTTATTGACAGGATAAACAAGATATTTGCAATGTGATGTAATTAGGTTTTTTTTTTTTTTTTTTTTAGGCCAAGTTTTGCTCTTGTTGCCCAGGCCAGAGTGCAGTGGCAGAATCTCAGCTCACTGCAACCTCTGCCTCCCGGGTTCAAGCGATTCTCCTGCCTCAGCCTCCCTAAGGAGCTGGGACTACAGGTGCCCGCCACCATGCCTGGCTAATTTTTGTATTTTTAGTAGAGACAGGTTTTTGCCATATTCGGCAGGCTGCTCTCCAACTCCTGACCTCAGATGATGTGCCTATCTTGGCCCCACAAAATGCTGGAATTATAGGCATCAGCCACCGCGCCCAGCTGAAATTAGATGTTTCTTATTGTATGTAAAAAGGAATTGCCTTCCAAAAGAAAGTTCATGTATTATGCTCTTTTGCAATATGTAATAACTATGCAAATAATTTTTAAATATAGTCAATAACAAAGATTGTTCTGTATATGGTAGTGTTTAATACCTTTTTTTTTTTTTTTTCCTGAGATGGAGTCTTACCCGTTGCCCAGGCTGGAGTGCAATAGCATGATCATGGCTCACTGCCATCTCCTCCTCCCAGGTTCAAGCAATTTTTCTGCCTCAGCCTCCCAGGTAGCCGGGACTACAGGCGTGTGTCACCACACCCAGCTAATTTTTTATTTTTAGTAGAGACGGAGTTTCACCATGTTGGCCAGGCTGGTCTTGAACTCCTGACCTCAGGTGATCCTCCTATCTTGGCCTCCCAAAGTGCTGGAATTACAGGCACCTGCCTGGCCAATACATTTTAAAAAATGTTGTATATTGATTTCAGGCCTTTTATTTTCTTAAAAGCAGCAGCTATTTAGCCTAATTCTGAGCAGTGGTTTGTTCTCTGGGCCAGTAGGATTTTATGCATGCTTTTTGTGATCCGTGTTCAAAATCTGCATTGCCAACATCGCACCTCCAATGTAAGCTTGTTATTCAAATAAATATTTTATTTTTAAACTTGGTTCTGTACTGTATGGCTGGGTACAATGGCTCATGCCTGTAATCCCAGCATTTTGGGAGGCTGAGGCGGGTGGATCACCTGAGGTCAGGAGTTTGAGACCAGCCTGGCCAACATGGTGAAACTCCGTCTCTACTAAAAGTAGAGTATAAGTAGTGTATAAGCCCCGGGTCCTAGGCTCTGGGTATAAACCCCACGTTTTTTCTGGGTATAAGACTTGTGTTTCCTAGGCTCTGGGTATAAGCCCCATGTCCTAGGCTCTGAGTACAAGCCCAATGTCCTAGGCTTAGTGTATAAGACCCGGGTCCTAAACTCTGGACATAAGCCTTGTGTCCTTGGCTCTGGGTATAAGCCTTGTGATTTAGTCTTTGGGTATAAGCTCCATATCCTAGGCTCTGGGTATAAGCTTTGTGTCCTAGGCTCTGGGTGTAAGCCCCGGGTCCTAGGCTGTGGGTGTAAGCCCCGGGTCCTAGGCGCTGGGTGTAAGCCCCGGGTCGTAGGCTCACCCCAGGACCCCCCAGCACAGGTCCAGTGGCTTCCCGTTATTAGAGGTGAATGTGATCCTGGGCATCATTTATTTGGGGGAAAATTGGATTCTTTGGGGCTCCAGTTCTTCTCTGCTGCTGGCTCTCCTAGGCTGCCAGTCCCACATCCCACTTCCCCTGTGTAGAAGGGGGAAGGCCACCCCCTCCACACTCCCCCCATGAGGCTGAAAATGGCCAAATTCTCCCATATAAAAGTTTGCTGCTGCTTTGAATAAACATAGAAATTGATCATCCCAGCCTTAAAGAAAGTTATTTGTCTCAATGGAGTTTTCTTGGGAAACCTCCCAGAGAACAGTAGGGAGCTGAAACTTACGAGCTAGAGCTCTGGGCCTGATAGTGAGAGGCCTGCCCCTCACCCCTCCCTCAGCCCTCCGGAGTGCCTCAGCCACCTGGTGTCTGTTGACCACCGCCTCTGCCTCCCTGCTCTCTAACTCTTGTTTTTCCACAACTGGATACATTTCTTCTTGGCCAGGCCTCCAGGACCCCCACCCTCTGCACTGCCCTGGATGCTGACGAAGGCTCTCCTTCCCCCTCCCTAACCAGCTCCTCCCTTCCTCCCACCTTTGGCCATGCAGAGGCCGAGCTACACTGTGCCTCTGCCTCTGAGAAATGGCTGGGGGTGCGCTGCGGGGGAGCCTGAAGCTGGGGTAGGGATGGGGGGTTGGGGAGAGGGCGTTGTTCTGAGTCTTCTGGGTCGCAACCCCAGCAACCCCAGCAGTACCAGATCTTGCATCCCCACCTTGTTTCCTTGCCCGCTGTGCAGTGGAAAGGGCGCACCTGTTTGAAAGGAGCGGCTGTGCTTGCAGAGGTGCGCTGACCCAGGATACTGGTGGCCTTTCCAGCACCCGCCTGTCTGGCAGCTACCGCCCCACGCTCCTATCCCTGCCTAGTGGCGCCCCGCTGCTACCTCGTCCTGTTCTGACCTCTGCCAGCCCGCGCCCCGCTCCCCTCCGCGTCCTGCTCCTGCCCGCATTCTGTACCTGCCCCCGCTCCTACGGTGCGCCGCTCCTAGCTAAACCCGGCCCGTGCCCACTCCCACCCGCCGCCTTGCGCTGCCCCTTCCG
Organism: Gorilla gorilla gorilla; assembly: GCF_029281585.2. Lineage (NCBI taxonomy): Eukaryota > Metazoa > Chordata > Mammalia > Primates > Hominidae > Gorilla > Gorilla gorilla. The sequence goes on from NC_073228.2 coordinate 181,521,312, forward strand.
GCTCCTCCCCAGCAGCCGGCACCCGCCAGGCCCAACAGTGACAGAGCAGGGCGCGCAGCCGGTGAGTGCTCTGGAGTCCCTGCCCCGAGGTGCCACGCCCACGTCGGCCTCACCCGGGCAGGCATGGGGCGGTCGGGCTTAACGCCGCACCCCGCCGGCCAGAGCCACCGTCTCTCCAGACGCGGCCCCAGCGCCCACTAGGGATGGCAAAGACGACATCCGGTGCGCCGAGGCTGCTCACAAAAGTAAGTCTTGCTGGCTGCAGGCGCCCGCATCGGCCAGTGCAAAGGTGGCCCAGAGTGCCAAGCGGCGGAGCCGAGGCTTTGAGAAGCACCTTTCTGCTTGCGCTGGGCAGCGGGCTGCGTGTGACCGGCCACCTGGCCTCGGCTGGGAGCGCACTGGTGGCGGGCGGCGGGCAGGTCTCTGACAGGAGCAGGCGCCCGCGGGCAGCGGGGCTGGTGCCCAGAACCTAGCGCAGTGGGAGTTCCCAGCGTGGTTGTCCCAAGCGCCAAAGCCGGTGTCCTGAAGCAAACAGGACAGCTCTTTCGGGGCAGGTGTGGGCGAAGGGGCGGGGAGCCCAGGAAGCCACGAGTGGCACGGGTCTGCTGTTTTTGAAGGAGATGGTGCAGTCCTGGTTTCCTTTTTTAAAATTTTATTTTATTATGCTTTAAGTTCTGGGGTACATGTGCAGAATGTGCAGGTTGGTTAACAGGTATACATGGGCCATGGTGGTTTGCTGCACCCATCAACCCGTCATCAACATTAGGTATTTCTCCTAATGCTATCCCTCCCCCCCGCCCCCGACAGGCCCCAGTGTGTGATGTTCCTCTCCCTGTGTCCATGTATTCTCATTGTTCAACTCCCACTTATGAGTGAGAACATGTGGTGTTTGGTTTTCTGTTCCTGTGTTAGTTTGCTGAGAATGATGTTTCCCAGCTTCATCCACGTCCCTGCAAAGGACAGGAACTCATTCTTTTTTATGGTTGCATAGTATTCCATGGTGTATATGTGCCACGTTTTCTTTATCCAGTTTATCATTGATGGACATTTGGGTTGGTTCCAAGTCTTTGCTATTGTGGAACAGTGCCGCAATAAACATATGTGTGCTTGTGTCTTTATAGTAGAATGATTGATAATCCTTTGGGTATATACCCAGTAATGGGATTGCTGGGTCAAATTGTATTTCTATTTCTAGATCCTTGAGGATGTGGAGAAATAGGAACGCTTTTACACTGTTGGTAGGAGTGTAAATTAGTTCAACCATTGTGGAAGACAGTGTGGTGATACCTGGTTTCCTTTTTGAGCTCTACCTTCCTCATTCCTCCTCCAGCTCTGCCGCTTTGGCTGGCAGAGGAGTGCAGAGGCTCTCTTTGGCAAGGTTGCTTTGCTCTCCTGCGTTTTTGCCACCTGGTCTTTAAAAACCTAAAAGCCTGTGGTTTCTGGGGTGGCTCCCTTGGAGGGGCTGCAGTGGGCTGAGACCCAGCCTGCAGCCTGGGAGTTCTGTGCCGCTCTCTGGGAGGGCACCTGAAGATGTGGCTTTGGGGCCATGGGAGGTCAGGGACAACACTTATGGGTGTAAGTTTTGGGGCTGGGTGTCGGGGCCAGGGGTGCTGCTGCACTGAGGATGAGGTGCAGGGTGTGGTGCTGAGTGTCAGGGGCAGAGTTGCTGCAGTGCAGAGGACAGAGGTGGTGCAGGGCGGGGTTCCTGGGCATCAAAAGGCAGGGGTGACAGAGCAGAAGCACCGGCATCTCAGACAAACACCGCCACTTTAAGTTCCAGCTCCCTTTCTAGCTCCATGCATTTCAAGGAAATCACTTAACTTCTAACTACAAGCAGCAGCCAGAAAGAGCAGGCAGTAAAACAAAGATAAGACAGCTCGGGCACAGAGGGAGGTCGGGGGAGGGGGGAAAGTCTCTCAAGTAACTGCCAAACTTCACCCTCATACAATGGGCCCCAGTAAACCAGTGGACCTTAATAATCACAGTCCTTTCCCTTCAGATGCACTAAGATAGGGAAGCTAAAGCAGACTCGGGAGAGGGGAGGTATGCCTGCGGCTGAAGCAAGATGTATGGGAATGGACACACAACTCTCCCTCCCAGATAAGCACAACAAAGAGACATAGGAGCAGTGCAAGCCTCTGATAAACTCTCCCACCCTGAATCCTTAAAAACTTTTAGCATGTAGGCGAGTGCGGTTTCTGACTTAACTTGGACAGAAGTCCCTCCCAGGTTTGAAATAAACCTGCTGACTGTTGAGCCACCCTTCGTGTTTCTCTCCTCTTTAATTCTTACAACCCCTCCTTCTGAGATGGAGATGTTTCCAGCTGGGGAAACTGAGGGTCAGAGAGAGTCGACTTAAGGGAAGTCAAGAAAGGGAGGCAGAGCCCCCTGCAGGCCCTCCTCACCCGAGGAACTGAGAGAAGCCAGGGCCAGGGGCCTGCCTTGCAACCCACTCTGCCTCCACCTCTCCTTGTGGGACCTTGGGGTGGCCCCATTTCCCTTGTGCGGGCGAGGAGCTCCTTTTTGCTGCCTGATATTTTGGATCCTGAGCCCACACCCAGGCAGGGCTGTCTCCTCTCCCTATAGTTGCTGAGGCCATCAGGCCCCAGGCTTCACCTCTGTTCTCTACTGGGTGATCCTCTGGTCAGGTCTCTGGGTGTGCATGTGGAGGAAGGTGTGCATCCGTGTGCATGTGTGTCCACACATGTGAATACAGGTGTATGCATGTGTGCACGTATGCAAGTGTACAGGGGTGCACCCACGTGAGGCTCCCCAGACCTTTTCCCCAGGAGAAGACCATATCTCCCCCTGGTGTCAGGTGTCCACTCAAGCCCTCCAAGGGTGGGGATGGGGAGAAGGGAAAAGTGCCTGGGATGCCAGGCAGGAGTGCAGGCTCAGATGGGCCCTGAGGTGGTCACAGAGCTGAGCCAGGCATCCAGTCTGTGCAGCAGCCAAGATGTGGCCAGAGAGGTTCCTGGGAGGTGGGGGTGGGGGGGGGGTGCTATTCAGGCCCACCCCCTTCCCTCTTCATTCTCCTAGGGGACAGTCACAGGAGCTTGTTTGTTGCCAAAAGTCCCCCTCAGCCCCTCCCTACCTACAATGTCCCTTCCCTGGGCATAGGCCTGTGTGTGAAGACTGTGTAGCTGCTAGCAACAGAAACGGGGCTTGTATGCACCCAAGGGAGACAACTCCAGCTCTGTAAAGCCTGGTGGGGGGGGGGTGGGTGGCAGGCAGCAGAGGGTCCAGTGGTTTAGGGTACCTCTCGTGGGCTGGCTGCCCACACCACCTACCCCTCAGCAGACCGGCTCTGGACATAGTGGTTGGCCAAGTCCGAGCCAGCCCGTCTTGGCAACTCCTCCTCCTGCCTGCCAGGGTGACTTCACTTTTTCAGATCTGCAGTGATGTGCAGATCACGGATTCAGCCCTGAGCTCAGCCAGGATGCAGGAGAAAGAGGAGGGGCTGGCCCTGGGGCACCCCAGGCCCAGCTTCCTGGGCCCTCCCACCCCATGGCCCCATGGGCTTCCCTTCCTCCATCTGTCTGTGGCTGGGTGCAGGCCAGACCTCAAGAGGCAGCTGGGGGATGTGGAAAGAACAGGGACTTTCCCCACAGAAGCCCAGAACCCACCTCCTACCTCACCCCAGGACCCCCCTGACAGGTCCATGGCTTCCCCTTGTTAGAGGTGAATGTGATGCCCCTGGGCATCATTTCTTCGGGGGAAAACTGGATTCTCTGGGGCTCCATGCTGGCTCTCCTAGTCCCACACCCCGTGCTTTCCTGTGTAGAGGAGGGAAGGGCCCCCCCCACTCCCCCCATGAGGTGGAAAGTAGCCAAATTCTCCTGTAGATGTTTACTGCTTCTTTGAATAAATGTAGAAATTGATCCTCCCAGTCTTAAAGAAAGTTACATTTGTCTCACTGGAGTTGGTTTCTCCGGAAACCTCCCAGAGAACAGTAGGGAGTTGAAACTTACCAGCTCGGGGCCTGACATTGACAGGCCTGCCCCTCACCCCTCTGGACTGCCTCAGCCACCTGGTGCTTGTTGACCAACGCCTCTGCCTCCCGCCTCCCTAATTCTTGTCTTTCCAAACCTGGTTACATTTTGCCCAGGCCTGGCCTCCAGGACCCCCACCCTCTGCACTGCCCTGGATGCTGACAAAGGCTCTCCTGCCCCCTTCCCTGCCCATATCTTCCCTTCCTCTCGCTTCTAGCCCCACAGAGGCTGAGCTCCACCGAGCCTCTGCTTCAGGAGAAATGGCTGGGGATGCGCTCTGGTGGGGGGAGCCTGGAGCTGGGGTAGGGATGGGCGGTTGGCGGGGAGGGTGGTGTTCTCAGAGTCCTCGGGTCGCAACCCCAGCAGTCCCAGATCTTGCATCCTGCACGGCTTCCCTGCTGTCTTTGTGCAGCAAAAAGGGCAAAGCACAGGGACTGCAGGCAGGTGCATCTGGTGAAAGGAGGGGCTGTGCGTTCAAAGGTGAGCGGACCCAGGTTACTGGTGGCCTTCCCAGCACCACGCCCTGCTCCCGCCCGCGCCCTGCTCCTACCTCTGCCGGCCGGCTTTGCTCTTACCCGCGCCCCGCTCATGTGGCAACCCGCTCCTATACCCTGCCTGGGCCCCTCCCCGCCCCTGCCCCTGCCCCTGCCTGGCCCCCGCCCCGCTCCTGCCCTTGCACAGTCTGCGCTCCTCTCCTACATGCCGCCTGCGTGCTGCCCCTGTCTGTTCCTCTCGCGCACAGCGCTCGCCTGGCGGGCAGAGACCAGAGCAGGGCGTACAGCAGCTTAGATTGCCCAGGAGTCCCTGCCCAGAGGTGCCATGCCCACAGTGTCCCTCGGGTCCACCAAGCCCTGGACAGGCATGGGGCGACCGGGCTGAGCGCCGCACCCCGCCCCGCAGAGCCGCCGGTCAGAACCACCGTCCTTTCTGCAGCGACCCCGGTGCGCAGGGGCGAAGGAGACATCCGGTGCTGCTGCCGCTGCTCGGCAAAGGTGAAAGTCCCGCCGGCTGAGGGTGCCCGCACCGGCCAGCGCGAAGGTGGCCCCGTGCACACAGCACCCTGATAAGCGCTTTTCTTGTGATGGGCAGCGGGCTGAGCGTCGCAGGCCACCCGGCCTCAGCTTGGAGAGCATTGGCATGGCAGGTCTGCAGGAGCAGGCGCCGGCCTGGCAGCGGGCTTGGTGCCCAGAACCCAGCCACAGCCGGAGGTCCGAGTGTGGCTGCTCCTCCCGCCAAAGCCGCCTCCCGAAGTAAACAGGACAGCCCTTTCTGAGCAAGCATGAGCAGAGGGCCGGGGAGCCCAGAAGTCGCCACTGTCTTGGGCCTGCTGTTTCTGCAGCAGATGGCCCAGTCCTGAGTTCCCTTCTGCGCTCTACCTCCCTCATTCCTTCTCCAGCTCTGCTGTTGGAGTGGAGCGGTCTCTTAGGCAAGGTTACTTTGCTCTCCTGCATTTTTGCCACTCTGGTCTTTAAATATCTAAAAGCCTGTCGTTTCTGGGGTGGAGCCCTTGGTGAGGCTGCCATGGGCCTCAACCTACAGGGCAGCCTGGGAGTTACGTGCTGCTGCAGACAGAGCACCTGAAGATGCGGTCTTCAGGGCCATGGGAGGCTCAGGGCCAACACTTACAGGTGCAGGTTTTGGGACTGGGTGTCAGAGGACAGGGGTGCTGCTGTGCTGAGGACAGGGGTGGGGCAGGGCGGGTGGCCCGGGCATCAAAAGGCATGGATGGTGCTGTGCTGAGGATGGGGTTCAGGGTGGCGGGGCTGGGATTCAGGGCAGGGGTGCTGCTGTGCTGAGGACAGCGGGTGCGGGGCCGGGGGCTCGTTTTCAGGGGTCAGGGTGGGGGAATGGGTGTCGGGGCAGGGGTGCTGCTTTGCTGAGAACAGAGTGCAGGGCCGGGGGCTCGTTTTCAGGGGTCAGGGTGGGGGAATGGGTGTCGGGGCAGGGGTGCTGCTTTGCTGAGAACAGGGTGCAGGGTGGGGGGCTTGGTTTCGTGAGACAGGGGTGCTGCTGTGCTGAGGACGGGGTGAATGTTGACGGGCCGAAGGTCCAGGGACAGGGGTACCGCTGTGCTGAGGACAGGGAGTGCCGCGTGGGGCCTGGGTGCCAGGGTTTGGGGTGCAAATATAGTGAGGTCAGGATGCGTTGAGGAGAGTGCCGCAGGGACCTCAGGAGCTGTCACATGGCAGGGAGAGGCCGCAGTCAACACCCCGTGTCATGATTTCTTCCTCACCTGTGTGTGGCCAGGCGCAGGGGACTAGACAGTGGCTGCCAAACAGGGAGTGCACCCCGGCGGTGGCTGTAGGGGACCACGACAGTGGGGCCACCTCTCCCTGCATGTCTGCACCTGGGCCTGCCAGGGCTGTCTGCCATGCTCCATGGGGTGGGGGTCTTCAGCCCCTGGGAGGCTGCCGGTCAGTGTGACTCGGAGAGGTTGCGGTCAGGGGTCCCCTGGGGGCTGTAATGCAGTAACTGCACCCTTTGGGGCTGGGAGGGGTGAGAAGGTTCTAGGCCTCCCAGAGCCCACCTGGCTCCTCCATCAGAAAGGCAGCCAGGCTTGGGGTTGAGGAGGTGATGCTGTGCCCCCTGAGGCAGGCTCCACTTTCCCCAGGGGACCTTGGAGGATAGGCCCTCTCCTGACCCAGGCTCAAGGACACTTGGCAGCCCCTGTGGTCCTGCCCTTTCTCCCAGCCTTGGCCTCCCTCCCGGAGCTCTAGGGTGAGGCCCAGGCCTGGGAATGGCTCTTGAGATCATCCCTGGGCCTCCGTGGAGCTCTGGCCTTACGGCTGTGTGGTTGTGGGGGCCTCGGGGACTCCTCTCCCCTCTGCCCCTGAGCCTGAAGGCCATGAGGCCTGTGGAGGGATACCTGAGCTGTCCCCTCTGACACCCCGGACAAGGTGGGAGTTGGGCAAGAGCAGTCAGTGAGGTGTCCTTATTCCTGAAGCTCCTTTCTGCTTGGCTCCTGCCCCCTAGAGAGCCCGGGGCAGGGAGACGGTGCAGGCAGGACCTTGAGGGCGGCAGTTCAGCCTCCCCTGGGTCTTGGAGGGACTGGCATTTAGCTCTGAGCAAACATCTCTGTTGGCTTTTGCCTCATGGATGGCTCCACAAATTACAGCAGCCCAGTCACCACCACAGGTCCTCTGTGCACCTGGACGGGTGTGCACCCACCTGGTGCAGGCTTTCCTCCCTGACACTAGTGATACCAGAGGAGCTGGGGCCAGCTCGGGAGATGTCTGCGGCCCTGCAGGCCCAGGTCCTGGGGCACCAGAGCCGCTTCCCAGATTTGGGTGCTGGCAGTGGTGCTTCCGGTCCTGGCCCTGGGCTCCTCTGTGCCCTGGGCTGCTGATGTCTGTGTCCTGCAGAGCCCAGCGTTCCAGGGAAGCACCTGGGGGGCGGTGTGGCCCTGGGCAGGAGGCAGGGGAGGCAGGACAGGGGCCATCCCAGTCGCTTCCAGGTCCCTCCTGTGTCTCCATGACTCTAGAAAATTCTCACCCTTGTGTTCCTAAAAGAGAAAAAATGTAGTTGCCTAGAATTTAAGTCATGACCTGGGGGATGCTGGGGGAGGTGTGCACTCCGGGTGCCAGGACCCGAGGGTGGGGATCTGGGGGTGCAGCGTGAGCCGGGGTGGGCGAGGGTGGGGAGCTGGGGGTGCAGCTTGAGCCGGGGTGGGCAAGGGTGGGGAGCTGGGGGTGCACCTTGAGGCGGGGTGGGCGAGGGTGGGGAGCTGGGGGTGCAGCATGAGCCGGGGTGGGCGAGGGTGGGGAGGGCTTCCTGGGTTTCTTCCTCACACTTTAGTTGCCACTGAAGCTGGCACAGACCTGGCAGATGGAACTGGTCCTGGGTGGGCCAGTGGTTTCGTTCTGGTCTTCTCCCCCTCCCACTCCTCCACCGTGGCCTGTAGGGTGTCTGCTGCACTCTGGGAAGCCCCAGCTCCCTTCCAGCCTGACACTGAGCAGAGGTGGGGCTCTGGGCCCGGCCCTCCTCACCTGGGGAAATGGGGCTCACAGGCGCTTGGTGACGTGGGCACGTTGCTCTTCCGTGGCGAGAGGCCAGCCTTGGCTGTGGGACCCAGCACCGGTGGGCAGCCCCCAGGTCATCTCTGCAGGAGACTCCTCTGGCAGGTCACACACAGGACGCCCCACAGAGCTTTGAAAAGTTGTGACCCAGGAAGGGCTCGAATCTTCTTTGCTCGCCTAGCCTCCAGACCACCAGTACCTGTGAGGGCAGGTGAGACTGTATTTGGGGACAGGAACACCCCCAGTCTCGGGAGCTAATGCCGTCCACTCGTGTCCTGCTTGTGGCACAGCCTGGCATGTCCTCCAGGCTCTGGGACTGGTGGCAGCACCTCCAGCCCGTGTACCCGGCCGTGTGCACAGGAGAGCACAGAGCCTCGAGGAGCCTGAGGCTTGAGGAGGTTTGAGGCCTGGGAAGGGCTGTTGTCACTTTGCCTGTGTTCCATGGGATCCGGTCACACAGCCCTTCTCACCTCAAGGGAGGCTTGGAGTACAGAGGACACGGGGCTGGGGGTGCTCAGGGGTGCACCTGCACACATTCCTGCACACGGCTCTTCTGCCCTTGTCCTGGCTGCACAGCAGGGGCTGGTGGTGGGCCCAGCAGCTGGGGGACAGGGAGGGGAAATTGGGGTGGCAAATAATTACGGTTTCCTTTTTTTTTTGAGACGGAGTCTCCCTCTGTCACCCAGGCAGGAGTGCAGTGATCCGATCTCTGCTCACTGCAAGCTCCACCTTCTGGGTTCACACCGTTCTCCTGCTTCAGCCTCCTGAGTAGCTGGGACTACAGGCACCCGCTACCACGCCTGGCTAGTTTTTTGTTTTTTTGTATTTTTAGTAGAGACGGGGTTTCACCGTGTTAGCCAGGATGGTCTCGATCTTGTGACCTCATGATCCACCTGCCTCGACCTCCCAAAGTGCCGGGATTACAGGCGTGAGCCACCGCGCCCGGCCGAAAGTTATCCATTTTTAAGTGGGAGATTTGTGGCATTCAGCACCGTTAGAGCCTTGCACAGGCATCGCCTCTGTGTAATTCCAAGACATTTCCATGGCCCCAAAAGGAAACCTCATACGTATTAAACAGTTGCTCCCTGATCCCCCCTCCCCCGGCCCCTGGGTTCTGTCTCTGTGGCCTCGCCTCTTCGGGACATTTCACCTGGACCTTTGTCTGGCTTCTGTCACTCAGCATAAGGTCTTCTGGGCTCCTCCACACTGTGGCATGCAACAGGCCCCGTTCCTGAGAGGGGTGAATAGTGTTCCATCACCCGTTCATCTGGGGACAGACATGTGCGTGCCTTCCACCCGTTGGCGATTATGAAAAGTGCTGTCAGGGACATTCCCGTTACAAATATCTGAGTCTCTGCTCTCAGTTCTCTTGGGTACGTACCTAGGCCCCAGGTGTGAAATTGCTAGGTAATTCTTTTGTTTTTTGAGGAGCTGCCACGCTGTTTTCCACAGTGGTTGAGTCAGATAACTCTGGCCATCCAGTGGGTACACGGCGTCATCTCCCTGTGGCTCTGGCTTGCCTTTCCCTGGTGACAGTGCTGCTGGGCACCTTTTCCAGGGCTTGCTGGCCAGTTGCCTCTCATTGGAATGGCATCTCTTTGAGCCCTCTGCCCATTGTCTACATTTGGAAAACCCAACAGCCTGTCCCATTTTTAGTGTCCTGAGTTTAAGCATTTCTCTTCCGAAACAATCAAGCAGCTTCATCCAGAGGCATCTTCATCAGTGCCTGAGCCCCCCGTCCCTTTCGAGGAGGGCGTGGGATCATCTGATTTCTCCCATGGGCACTGAGTCACCACCATTCTCGGGAACCCCGGGAACATTCCCAGAAGACCTCCTTTCCCCAAACCTCAGCTGTGCCCGGACCCCCTCCCCATCCAGGCAGAGGGCTGCATGTCGTTGTAGGGGTATCAGGAGACTTGGGTCCCGGTCACAATTCCACCATGAGTGTGAGATGCGAGTGCTGGGCCTCCGTTTCCCCGCACAGAATGGGGAGAGGGATGTCCGTGTTCTCCAGTGGGTGGCTCAGGCCGGGTGTTGGAGGAAGAACCTCGAGGAAGAGAGGGCTGTGCCTGTGTGGGCAGAGATGGTGGCGCCTCCGAGGCCAGGGCTGGCTCCCATCTGTGCTCCTCCTCCCGCTGCTCCTCCAGGCCACCCTCTCCTGTCTGGGGGCCCAGGAGGAGAGGTGTCTGCAGAGGCCCTGTGCCCCACACTGGGTCCCCTGCTCCACATGTTGGGAAGAAGGAATTTAAGTCTGGAACTGAGACTGCACTGCCATGATGGTGACTGTTGTCCTCATTGGACACCAGGGAGGTAGCTGTCCTTGGCATTTATTGAGTGCCTGGTGTATGCACTAGGCTGTTCATGCATCTGCAGAGCCCAGGGTTTTCTTGATGGTTTGGCAGAGAGATGCTTAAACTCAGGGCACTAGGAATAGGACAGGCTGTCGGGTTTTCCAGATGGAAGCACTGGCTTGTAGATGATTGCAGCTGGGCTGTGGAGCCGTGAGCTGAGGCAGCTGTTCCCAGAGTGAGGCTCCTGTGGACCATCCTGTCTCTGTAGCCTGCTCCAGACCTCTCCACCCTTGCTCAGTGCAGGGCATCAGGCCATGGCGGGTGGGCGACCTGATGCCTCGTTCTGCCCCTTCCTTTTATGTTTAGACACAGCCAGTGTCCAGCATACACGTTCCAATAGAGGTCACAAGATGGACAGAACAGATTCTGCGGCAGTAAGGTACCAACGTGTAAGCGGCACCTACAGCCATGCCAGGCAGGGGTTGAGTCACACGCCCCTAAACGAGGAATAAACTGTTCCGACTGCCACAGGGTTTCTTTTCCTCTAGCAGCTAAATAAGCACTATTAACAGTTGTAGCACACCACCAGACACTGAGTAACTGGCCCCCAAGCCCTGTTCCACCAGCCATAACTAGAGCTCCAACTGGACGGGAGACCGATTTCAGTAACTCTCTCCCGGGAAGAGACCACCCGCCATGGGCTGGCTCTGGCCGGTTTACAGAGGCTGTGCACTTGTGTGCCTTTGTGTCCTGAAAAGACCTTTTGAGGTATAGGGCCTAATTGTAATACATTTAAATGTTATGTCTCCACCCCATGGTGAACATGGGTCATATGTCACATGTATGTTTGTTCGGTATGCATGCATCAGGACCATCCTCATGAATATTCACAGCTCCTCCTGTAACCTGTCGAAGGTTTCTATTCAGCCAGCCTGTCCAGCGTAAAGCTCCTGCCCCAACTCCCCCTCCTTCCATGTGCCAGGCTCTGGCCTTGGCAGGAGGCACGCTTCCCAGCCTGCAGGATGGCCACCTTGCGGGCTATAAACTTTCATAAGAAATCAAGTCTCTGGTTGTGGCAGAAGCTCCTTGGTTTAATTAGGTCTTATACCGGGCCTCAGCGACACGATGTACCCATGTAACAACCTGCACATGAAGCCCCTGAACCTAAAATGAAGTGAAGAACAAAAGTCTCCTCTTGTTTTCCGAATGTATAAATGTTGTGATTTTTTTTAAGTTAACAGAGTGAATGAAATGCTTCCTTTGTGGAGCAGCATTTCAGGTCTCCATTAGCTTTCATTACCCTGTTACTCCATAACCCTCTGGTTAATTTCCCTGAATGTGTGTGTTTACTTGTCAGTCAACCCACAGTGGCTGAAGCAGCAGGAAAACACACACGTGTCTTACCCTTGACCTGGGTCATACAGCGGCAGGTCTTTTATCTCATGTTTGAGAGATCTCTGTGCTGGAGATTTTCAAACAGGACTTTGCATGTGGCTTTTTAAACATGTTTGCAATTTCTCTGCTATTCTCCTCTTGAGAGGTGGGTGTCTATGCCTCTTCTCATGAGGCCAGGCACTAGTGCTCACTTGTCACTCACTGCCAGGTGATGTGGAGGGGATGCTGAGAAACTTCCCAAGCTATGTTTGAAAAGGCCACGAGCCTCTTTCTGGTTTACTCCAGTCACTCACCTGTGGCGCCCTTGGCCACTCAGTCAAGGCTCTGAATATCCTGAGACTGCCCCACTGCTTGGAAGCCCCGGACACCAGAGAGTCTCCTGTAGGTCCTCCAGCCAAGCCCGATGACCCCGGCAGGCCCGGGAGTGATGTCCCCTCTGGATGATCCCAACCCCTTGCTGTGGATTCAGCCCCAGCCGGTGAGCCTTCTCTGCAGGCCCCAGACATCAACACGTAGCAAGAAGATATCTTTTCTGTGTCTTGCGTGAATTCGTATCCCCGTGAAGCATCAACAAAAGAAAATGGTTGTTTTATACCAGCAATTTGGGGTATATATATGTTTTTAATAAAGTCACAATAAACGCACCAGGAATAACACACTTGTAGCACATTCACAAGGTACAGAAGAAGACACGCTGAAATCTGGGTTTCCTCCTTTCCCTCTTCTGCAGCCTGCCAGCTCCTGCCTCTGGAAGAAATGGCTGTTTAGTTTTTGTACATTTTTCCAGATTTATTAATTGAACAATCATTTAGCGCTGACACCGTGACAAAGCTTTCTAAGGGCTTTGCCTACCAATGTGAAAGAGCCATTTAGTTTTCATTCCCTGTAAACACACAGGTGGCAGCAGGAAGGAAAGCCGTTTGCTCTTTTTAACTGTTCCGTATAAATGAGCTGCGTTTTTAAAAGTTGCTTTAGAATGCTGTTCCTCCAGTGAGATGGTTTTATTTTTTTACTGTATTCTGTATTTTTTAAAACAATTTCTTCCCCAATTTGCGTTGGAGATGTGAATGTGTTTTCCGGTTTTTCCTTAAGTCTCACCACTGTCTCTTTCTCTGTCTCATGCATACATATATATATGCATATACATGTATATGTATGTATGTATATATGCAAGTATATGTATATTATGTGCAAACAAACACATTTTTCTGTTCAGTTGTTAACAATTACAATTCTCCATTTAGACAGGTAATATTACTGATTCCTTCCCAAATCGTGTCTGTCACCTTCTCAATTAGGTAATCCCTGAAAAATTGGCAATGTCTGTATTAATGCAGTTTTTATACCTCATCAGTGCCCATTTGATTTGATAGTTCTTAAAGCTTGTGATGAATCTGCGGTGACGGAAATTTTCACTGAACCCTTTCATATCTTAATGGGTATCCACTTTGTCTTAAACATGGTAACTCTCTTGTTTTTATTCTCTAATTTTCAGTTGTTGTGTCTTTTGGGGACCTTGTCAGTTGCCTTCCAAGTGCTAATTCTCATGACGAGATAAGAATGGCTGTGACTGGGTGTTGATTGATGAGCCGAACACATTGAATCCTGGAGTTTGAGGTTATCAGAACTCCCCATTTAGAAAATCATCCTTTATGTTTTAGAAAATCATCATTGTATGTTGAACATACAATGCTTCTTTTTTCTTCATCTCCAAGTGAATAGCCAGTCTTTCATGTATACTTTCACAGAGAAATCTCTCAAGAACTCAAAGAGATTCGGAAATTAGTAAGTCTGCAACTTAGTTACATACAGAGAAAAACAGTAGATAATATAGATAGGTGATAAGATATTTTATACAATTACTATGAGTTATATTCTTAGAGATCGACTTTTAAAAATTGAATTTAGGCTGGGCCCAGTGGCTCTCTCCTGTAATCCCAGCATTTTGGGAAGCTGAGGTGGGTGGATCACCTGAGGTTAAGAGTTCAAGACCAGCTTGGCCAACACGGTGAAACCCCATCTCTACTAAACGTACAAAAATTAGCTGGGCGTGTTGGTGCATGCCTGTAGTTCCAGCTACTCGGGAGGCTGAGGCAGCAGAATCACTTGAATCCGGGGGGCGGAGGTTGCAGTGAGCCAAGATCGCACCACTGGACTCCAGCCTGGGTGACAAAGCGAGACTGTGGTCTCAAAAAAAAAAAAAAAAAAAAAATTTATACTAAGGCATTTTAAACTTTCATCTGGAATAAATGTAAAATTGTTGAATATGGAAATTGCTGATGACTCAGGAATAGTAAGAGGGATGGGGATAGTATTTCAAGTCAAGGAAGGAACCTCATTTTATTCTGAATGTGTTAGTTTTGACCCTCTTCACCCTGAAATTTTCACTATCAAATATATTTGGAAGGCAGGTCTTCTTTCCTCATGTAACATTTATTTCATACACAGAATAGTACTGTGGCTGTGGGATTCAGATTTTGATTTTGAAATGAAGTCTGAGTGGCCCCTTGTCCCTGTGAAAGTGCACTGGTCTAGAGAGCGGCAGTCGGACCCCAGAGTGTGGCACGTGTTCCTGTGTTCATTTGAACATTCTCTGATGACCTGTCGCTGAGGTCATGTGATGATGCGTATCCTGTCTTCCACCCCAACTGCCACTGTGTTTCGGCTGTCGCTGGCTGTGTTTCAACTGCTGCTGTGTTGGAACTGCCAGCTAGACTGCTCACCAAAATGGGAGGCAGCCTCTGCTGCTGTGGTGAAGGTGAAGGTGAAGGTAGGTTCATTTCCATCTTCTCACTGCAGTTTCTTCAGATGGGCCACTTGTACTTAAATGTTTTCCTGATTTATGTATTTTTCCTCCACCTCCAGTTTGTCTACAGATTTACAAATTGGTTTTAGAGTTTTATGACTCAGTTTGTATTTTTGATTCTGCTATCAAGCTTTCTGCCTTAAATATTTTCCTCTGTTTAGAAAAATGTACTGTTTCCAAGGCCAATTTTATACACACTTGCATAGAATAGACCCAGAAGAAACGCAACAGCATTTCCTTGGTCATATCGGGAGATCTTGATACCGATGACAGTGTGAGACGTTCCATCAAAGGCAGATGACAGGCCAAAGTCTTCTAAATTGAGATGTGAAAATCTTAAATGTTGAAACAGCTGGAATCCAGAGATGTTTAGAAAATAGACTGAGGTCTTCTGGTGGGAAACGCAGTGGCCTAGTGAAGAGGTTTTGAGGATTGTTTTAAATTAAAGACCTTTTGAAAACATAAACACAATCAAGTGGATATACAAAGTCACAAACTAGAAAAATTATTAGAGGTTATAAAAGGTTTATGAAAATCTTACTGTGTAGTGAAAACCGATGGGGGTAGATAGATTTATTGATAAGGTCTTCTTAAAATTAGCTACAATATTAAAAATACAGTAATACCAAACTAAAATTTTGGTTTAAAAATAAGCTTTTGTTAAGATAGATAATTTGTTCTCAATGAAATTATAAGAGGTAATAACTTTTTCTTCTGAAATCTGTTTTTTTTTGTTTTTTTGTTAAACTTCTCAGATTTATACCTCAGAGGTTAGAATTTTTCTGTGTCTCTTTACACCTAAGTTACAGGTCCCACATCATTGCCTTCTGTTTCTTTTCCCCTGGAAAAGGCGCATCTGTATACTTGGCTTGGATGATAACTCTCTCCTTTAAATTTTCATCTGCCCCCACCCAGGTTCTAATTCTGCTGCTGTAATACTAAAATGCTTATTTTAAAGGTCTGAAATACTAATGTTTGCCTCAGATGTAAAATGATTTTGTACTCTTGGCCTTTTGCTATGTCTTAATTGTTTCAGGTGATCAGGAAGCCTCCCATGCTCTTAGTTAGAGCCAGGTATCCCCCCGCTCCCCGCTCAAGTTACTAGCAGTTCTGTTTACACTTCTCTGTAATACAGTATTCACGCATGACTGAACACACGCTGTGTCTCATTAAATTCGAGTACCCTTCTTATGACGTGTGACTCCCAAGTTATTCGATAGGCTTCATTTAAACACTGCCCATTCTCAGGCAGGCCTTAGTTCAGCCTGCTCAGATAGTTGCTCAGATGAGTAGTCAGTGAGACAGTGGGGGTCACAGATTTAATTCATTCAGTCACTTAAGCGCCAGCCCTGATGGCCACATTTTCAGTGAACTGCTCATGCAGGGTTGGTCAGTTGAAGGGAAGTTGATTCTTGGCACAGCCATCAGGTGGCGGTTGGCTTAGAATGTTCTGAGTTCTGAGCCATCTTGGGGACCAAGTAGACCGTCGGTCCCTTGGGGTGTTCACTGGTCATGAGGGCTGCCTGTGTGAACACTGCCTACTTCACAGTGATGCGGGCGGCTTAGCCAGGGACCCGAGGCTGTGTCTCCCAGGGCTCTCCTGATGGCGTCCTTTGCCTGCCTTCACCACCAAGGAGGGTGGCCCAGCAGCAGCTCCGCCCGTGCTCTCACCCACCTCCTCCACACACGCCAGCCCTGTGTCCTCAGCACCCAAGGCTGCCAGAGGTCCTTCAGCAGCTCCCAGGGCTGACAGTGACTCTATGTTTCCTAGGCTTCTTCTACCGCCAGAATTGGCGGTTTCCCTCGCTGGATTCTTGGGACCTGATCCAGGCAGCACGTTCGGTAAAGTCTTCTTTCTTTGTCTGAGATAGGAATTTTATTTCTTTTGGTTTCTTTCTATTTTCTCTGAATTAAGATATGTAATTCTTACCACGGACTTTACAGATGAGCCACAGAATTTCTTGGTGGGCAGAGGTATGTGAGAGCCCATTCATTGCCAACTTGGAACTTGTTCCAGATGGCACTCATAGATGACAGTGTTAGTGATAAACTGCATGGCAGAGAGCATTGTCCTCAGGAGAAATGCATTCTTGAAAATAGTGGTGACTTTGCAACCAAAAATCATTTTTGAAAATCTCATACACACTCTTGTGCATTTCCTCAAGTGTCTTCCAGGCTTTATTTGGGGGCCGTTGCCTCGAGCACTATCTCCCAACCAGTTTTCTAATGTCACCAAGTGAAGAAAAGACCCATGAACACAGGACACAGCATGGTCTGACGCTCACAGTGTTTTCCTTTCTCTCTGCAGGCACACTCAGCGATTCAGCTCTACAGTATGCACTCTGGGATCTCCCATTTGCTAAGGAAAGATCTTAGCTTTGAGAAAGGTGACACTTTCCTCCCTACTTTTGCTGGAGAACTACCCTGGTTTGAGCTTCCTGCTGGAAATGAGGTTGGGCAGTTTGATGTAAAAAAACGAAGAGTTTAGTCAACAACTGTGGCCATCCACTGCAGTTCCCAGAAGCAGTGATGTCATTTAAATAGGAATAGGGGTGCATCAGGGTGGGGAGATATGGAGGAGAGAGTCCGTGTGGAGTGATGGTGAATGCCTTTGGGAGTGTGTGTGCATTTCTCTAGAAAGCATGTTCCTCTGTGCAAAGCACGACCCAAGGATCAATGTTCTAGAAACAAAATTCCATCCCCGCATCAGTCGACACTTCATCCTTTACCACAGCTGTACCTGAAGGTTAGTTTAACATCCCCGGTCCTCAGATTAGAGATGGTGGAAAGATGAATTTCCCAAGCTCTCAATTTCCTGAATGGGAAAGGCGAATGTGAACTCAGGAATGAGTGAAAGGTTGACGTGATGGGCTGCTACTCCGCAGTCCTCACGTGGCCCTGGTATAACTCGTCACTACACCAGGGAGTTCCAGCATCTGTGTGTGCATGTGGAAGTATGACAGCCTAGAGAGATCCCACACACTGCCCAGCATTGTAAGATGTTCTCAGTGACGGCGAAAGGCAGGGTAGCAATACAGTGGACTTTGGGGTGGTTCTTAATGTGAAACCCACATAGGGGAGTCACAGGCTTTTGGCTGCAGTGGTGGTGTCATTTCTCAGCTCTTGTTCAAAAGCAGAGAACAATTAGGGATATGTCCTACTGTATTTAAAGATACGATTGGACCCAATGCGGAGGCTCATGCCTGTAATCCCAGCACTTTGGGAGGTTGAGGCAGGAGGATCACTTGAGCCCAGTAATTTAAGATCAGCCTGGGCAACATAGTAAAACCACATCTCTACAAAAAATACAAAAATTAGCCAGGCGTGGGGATGTGCTCCTGTAGTCCCAGTTTCTCAGGAGGCTGAGGTGGGAGGATTGCTTTGGCCGGACAGGTGGAGTCTTCAGTGAGCCATGATTGTGCCACTGCATTCCATCTGGGAAACAGAGTGAGACCCTGCCACAATAAAACAAAACAAAAATCACGATGACCACAAGCCTTAGAAATGCTCCAGCTTAGTAATACAAACACCCAAGAAGTAGCGCCCAATATGATGTCAAAAACAACTTGGGTGTTAGCCTGGTGCCCCTCTTCCATGCTGGAATCTCAAACAGCCGGGTTAGAGAGGGTCAGCACCCCCACATGCTGCTCCCATGACAGGCTGTCCCAGTGCCAAAGCCAGTGTAAGTGTGAGCAGTAACAGACTCCGCACACACACACACACGTATGGAAAAGAGAGAGTGGAAGGACAGATAGCACATGCTAAATAGGGGTTATCTTTAAATGGGAGGAAAACTGAGTATTTTCAAAGCTTTATTTCATTGTCCTAAAAACAAATGGATAGTGAAAAAATAGAAGGTTTTGGTTGGAATTAAATCTTCTCTTTAAAGAAAGGCTGCTTCTTATCAAGTAGAAAACCTCTAGGAGGGGTGATAGTCACAGCAGCACCACAGGTGGATTCTGGGGAGGAAATGACCTTGGCAGGACGCAGGAAGGGAGGGCAAGTGAGCTCGGGTCAGATTAAGAAGCAGGAACCCTGAGAGGCTGCAGGGACACACAGCCTGCCCTGGGTGGTGTGCCCTGTTTAAGATGGGCCATTTCACATTGATGAGGCAGTCAGGGCTAGAAAGCCTTTCTTCCCTGCTCCTGTCCTGCACTTGCTGAAGGTCACTGTGTGTCCTCCTAGTGGCAAGAGATCCCCTCTTGAGGAGACTCCACAGGAACACCAGAGATGATAGTGACACACGACAACTGAAGGTCAGGCCACCTGGTTTCGTCTGGGAAAAAGTTACTTTCTTCGCTTTATCTTCTTGAATTAAAATAAGGTATGAGAATCTGACCCTACATATCATAGGTGACTTATACAGTGTCCTTGGTGGGGGGAATTCTGAGTGAGTCTGTTCCCCACTGAGGCTTGATTTAAGACGGCAGGAGAAAACGACAGTATCAGCCATGCACTGAGTGGCAGTGAGCTTTTTCCTCAGCAGCTTGATTCTCTCCTTGGGGCAAAATCACTTAATTGCCGAGCAACATGACCTTGAGAGGAAACATCCTCCAAGAAAAATTTTAGCACGAGTCAGTTTGCCCTGTTCTTCTTCTGTGTTCCTTTGATTTGAACACTGTTTTCCATCTGGTTTTCTAATGTCACCAAGTGAAGAAAAGTCCTGTGCACTTGGTACTCGGATGGTCTGGAGCTCATGGTGTTTTTCTTTCACTCAATGCAGGCAGAGGTACAGGCTGAGGAGAAAGGTGTGTATTCTGGGAGCACTCCTTTCTGAGGAAAGACCTTCAGTGTTGCAAAATGTGGCATTTACTAGTCTGCTTTTGCTGGAGAGACATTTTGGTTTGAGCTTCCTGACAGAAATGAGATTTGGACAGTTTGGTATAAAAAACCCTGAGTCCAGTAAAGAACTGTGACCATCCACTCAAGTCCGGGGAGGCAGGATTGTCATTTAGGTGGAATAGTGTGGTGTGCATCAGGGTGGGGAGGTACAGAGGAGAGAGTCGTGTGGAGTGATTGGGAGTGTCGTTGGGAGTTGTGTGGGCATTTCCCCAGAAAGCATGTTCCCCTGTGCAGAGCACAACCGAAGGAGCAATTTTCCTTAAAAAAAAATTGCAACACCACTGCACACTTCACATAAATTAACCCATTCATCCTCCACTGCAGCTGTACCTGAAGGTAAATTTTATATCCTCACTCCTCAGATAGAGATGGTACAGATTTCCCAGGCTCTCAATCTCCTAAATGCAAGAGGCAAATGTGAACTCAGGAATGTGTGGAGAGTTGATGGAAAGGGTGACTACTGTGCATTCAGCAGCCAGCCCTGGCGTAACTCACCATTAGTCCAGGGAGTTCCGGCATCCGTTTTTGCATGTGGAAGGATGATAGCCTAGAGAGGTCCCAAACACTGTCTGTCATTGTAGGGAGGTCTCGAAGGTTGCCTAACCCAGGGTAGCAGTAGGTACATTTTACACTGGACTTTGACGTGGCCATTAGTGTGAAACACACATAGCGAGCTCACGGGCTTTTGGCCGTAGTGGTGGGGTTACTTCTCAGCTCATGGTCAAAAGCAGGGAATACTCAGGAACATGCTCTATTGTATTTAATAACATGATTATCACAAGCCTTAGAAATGCTCCAGTTGGCCAGGAACAGTGGCTCATGCCTGTAATCCTAGTAGTTTGGGAGGCTGAGGCAAGTTCAGGAGTTGGAGATGAGGCAAGGCAGAAAGGTGAAAACTCGTATCTACTAAAAATACAAAAAACTACCTCAGTGTGGTGGCCCATCCATGGTCCCAGCTACCTGGGAGGCCGATTGGGGAGGATCACTAGATCCTAGGAGGCACAGGTTCCAGGGAGCAGAGATCATGCCCCTACACTCCAGCTTCGGTAACAGAGACCCGCTATTGAAAGAAGGAAAGAAATGCTTTAGTTACGTAGCAAACACAATCAATACACAGCACCAAATATCATCCCAAGGAACAACTTGGGTGTTGGCCTCCCACCCATCCCACCTCCCCTGGTGGAACCTCCTGCACAGCTGGGTTGGAGATGGTCAGTGCTGCCACCTGCTGCCCTCATGACATTCTCTACTAGTGTCAGAGCCAGTGTGAGTGTGAGCAGCAAGGGACTCCCGACACACAGACATTGCATTGAGAAGGTTGAGTGCAAGGACAGATAGCACTTGCTAAGTAGGGGTTATCTTTAAATAGAGGATAATTGAGTATTTTCAAAGCTTTGTTTTATTGTCTTTAACACAAAAGTTTGGTGAATATGTAGAATATTGGGGCTGGAATGAAATCTCTCTGAACAAATATTGTTTTTACCAAGTATAAAATATTCTAGAATGAGTGATACACACAGAAGCACCACAGGTGGATTCTAGGGAGGAAATGATTTTGGAAGGACTCAGGAAGGGAGGGGAAGTCTAGTAAAGAACTGTGAGCATCCCAGTCTGGTCCCTAAGGCAATGGTGTCATTTAGATGGAAGAGGGTGGTGTGCATCAGGGTGGGAGGTATGGAGGAGGGAGTCTGTGTAAAGGGATCATAAATGTCTTTGGGAGCGTGTGTGCATTTCCCCAGAAAGCATGTTCCTATGTGCAAAGCACAACACAAGGATTACTGTTCTAAACACAAAATTCATCACCATTGTACACGTCACGTCAATCAGCCCTTTCATCCTCCATGGCAGCTGTATCTGAAGGTAAGTTTCCTGTCTTCACTCCTCAGATAGAGATGGTGTGGAGATGAATTTCCCGAGCTCTTGGTCTCCTAAATGGAAGAGACAAATGTGACCTCAAGAATGGGTGAAACATGGATGCGATGGGCTACTACTGCGCGTTTATCAGACAGCCCTGGCATAACTCATCAGCATGCCAGGGAGTTCCAGCACTTATGTGTGCATGTGGAAGTATGACAGCCTGTAGAGATTTTAAGCACTGTCATTACAGGACGGTCTTAGTGGTCACCTGACACCGCGTAGGAATAGCTACATTTTACAGTGGAATCTGGTGTGGTCATTAATGTGAGGCACACTTGGAGAGCTCAGGGGGTTTTGGCGGCATGATGGGTTCATTCCTCAGCTCCTGGTCGAGAGCAGAGAATAATCAAGGACATGTCCTGTTGTATTTAAGAACATAGTAACCACAAGCCTTAGAAATGCTGCAGTTCACTAGCACACGCACCTAAGGCACAGCAGCAAACAGGAGCTCAAGGAACAACTTGGGCATTAGCCTGGTGCCCATCTCTCCTGCTGGAATTCCTGCACAGCTGGGATGGAGAGGGTCAGCGCCCCCACCTGCTGCTTCCAGGATGGGCTCTCCCAGTGTCAGAGCCAGTGAGAGCCTGAGCAGTAGCAGACTCCCTGGATGCATGTGTTGAAGAGGGAGACCGGAAGGACAGATAGCACATGTGACATGTCATGTTTAAATGGTAGGATAATTGTATTTTCAAATCTTTAATTTTGCTTAAAACAGATGTTTGATGGATAAATGTAGAATATTTTGGCTGAATTGCATATTTTTTAAAAGAAGGGCTGATTTTATGATGTAAGAAATCTTCTAGGAGGGGTGATCCACACAGCAGCGCCGGTGGGTCCTGGGAGTAAATGCCCTCAGAAGGGATCAGGAAGGCAGCAGAGGCCGGGAGCTGTGGCTCACGTCTGTAATCTGAGTACTTTTGGAGGCCATGGTGGATGTATTGCTTGAGCCCAGGAGTTCGAGACCAGCCTGGGCAACCTGGCAAAACCCCATTTCTACAAAAAAATCAGAAAATCAGCTGGGCTTGATGGGGGCATCTGTAGTTTTAGCGACTTGGAGGCTGAGGCGAAGGATCCACCCGGGCTTGGGAGGTCAAGGCTGCAGTGAGTTGTGATTGAACCACAGCACTCCAGCCTGGGTGACAGTGCAAAACCATCTCAAACAAAAAGTACAACTTAGCTCAGGTTTGAATAGAAGGCTCCCTGAGATGCTGTTGTTGAAACAGCCACATTGTATGGGGTACCCTGTTTGAGATCAGCTTTCACACCGATGAGGGTGGCTTAGCTAGAGAGCCAAGGCTCTGTCTCCCAGGGCTTTCCTGATGGTCTCCTTTGCTTTCCTTCTCCACTAAGGAGGATGGCCAGCAGCTGCTCAGCCTGTGCTGTTATCCCACCTTCTCCACACATGCCAGCCCCCTGTCCACAGCACCCAAGGCTGCCTGAGGGATTCTTCAGCAGCTCCCATGAGCTGACAGTGACTCTTATGTTTCCTAGGTGTCAAGCCTGTGGCAGCAGAGCTTCCTGGGGAGTCCTCAGAGCAAGTCATTGCCGTTGTCGAAGTGAGATCTTTCTTTGACTAAGATGGGAATTGTATTTCTCTTGGTTTCTTTCTATTTCATTTGAATTAAGATACGCAAACCTTACCATGGACATTATAGATAAGTTACAGAATTTCTTGGTGGGATAATGTGAGAGTTCATGAGCAACTAGGAGCTGGCTCCAGATGGCACGCATAGATGACACCTTCAGTTACAAACTGTATGCAGATAACATTTTCCTCAGGAGAAATGCTTACTGTTAGAAAATAATGGTGACTTTGCAACAAAAATCATATCGAAAGTCTTAGACGAAACTCTTGTGCCTTTCCACAGGTGTCTTCTAGGCTTTATTTTGGGGCCATTACCTCGAGCACTGTTTCTTGTCTGGTTTTCTAATGTCAGCAACTGAAGAAAAGACCTGTACACACAGGACACAGCATGGTCTGACGCTCACAGTGTTTTCCTTTCTCTCTGCAGAGGGATTCGGCACTTTGGGCAAGTGGTACATACTCTGGGGTCACCCATTTGCTAAGGAAATATCTTAGTGTTGAGAAAGGTGACACTTTCCCCCCTACTTCTGCTGGAGAGCCACCCTGGTTTGAGCTTCCTGCTAGAAATGAGGTTGGGCAGTTGGGTGTGAAAAAATGAAGAGTTTAGTCAACAACTGTGGCCATCCACTGCAGTTCCCAGAAGCAGTGATGTCATTTAAATAGGAATAGGGTGCATCGGGGTGGGGAGGTGTGGAGGAGAGAGTCCGTGTGGAGTGATGGTGAATGTATTTGGGAGTGTGTGTATTTCTCTAGAACATTGATCTTTGGGTCGTGCTTTGCACAGAGGAACATGCTTTCTCTGCACCTCCTGACAGTCACTCTGTGTCCTCCTAGGTTGCACGGAGGATCCCGTGGAAGAATTCATATATGAATCAGATGAGGATGCCCCAGGACCGTCGTAGGTCAGGCCACCTGCTTTTGTCAAAGAAAAAAGATAACCCCTATTTGAATTAAAATATGAGAATCTGACCGTATGTATCATAGGTGACTTACACAGTGTCCTTGGTAAGGAGAATTTAGAGTGAGAGTCTGTTCCCCACTGAGGTTTGATTTAAGATGGCAGAAGAAAATGACATCATCAGCCACTCAGCAGCTTGATTCTCTCCTTGGGGCAAAATCACTTAATTGCCAAGCAACATGGACTTACAGGAAACATCCTCCAATAAAAACTTAGGTTTTTAGCATGATTCGGTATGTCCTGTTCTTATTTTGGGTTCTTTTGGGTGGTCTCATCGTGACAGTCAATGTCCTGGGTCTTCAGTGTCTATAAAGTCCCCCTGCAGCCCTCCTGCCCACTGTCTTGGCATTGCCTCCATTCCTGGTCCCCAGGCTGCAGCGTTGAATCCTGTTGAGCAACCCCACAGGGTTTAGGAAGGGAGCCCGGCTGAGGTCAGAAGAGTTGGCGCCACCCTGCAGGAAGGGTTCCCAGTGACGTCTGGGTCTGCTGTGGCCGCCCCCCTCCGCCCCGGGGCTTTTGCTGCACTGGGGTCTCTGGACATGCGCACTTGTTGTCATCCTCTCAGATACCAACAAGCCCTCTCCCGGCACCTGCAGAAAAAGTGGGGAAAATCCCCGAAGAGGCAGAAACGTGAGTGTGCAAGGGCGGCATGACCAGGGGAAGGCAGACAATGCCTGTGTGCCCATGGCTGCCCTCACTCTCTTGTTGTCCCATCAGAAAACCTAGTGAGCTGAAGGATGAGGCTGCTGAAGAGCCTGAGCTCACTTGTTGTGGCCTGACCTGTTGTGGCCTTTGTACTTATGCTGGAAATCCCTAAAGGCAAGTGAAGGATGCCCTGAGAACATCCTCCAGGGAGCAGACAGCTTCTCCATAGCAGCCCCTGAGCCCACTGGGCTGAGCCTTCCATAGGCTGCTTTAATGAGGGAGGGGCTGAGGTGCCGGTCAGGCTACCAGATGCAGGATTCTGAAGGCCATGCAGCGCGTTCTTGTCTGCAGTGCCACTTAAGCTCATTTGAGGGGACCCAGCCCTGCCCTCCATGTCCCCAGAAGACAACAGGGAGGGAGCTTCACCAATTCGACATGAGCAGCCACTGGGTTGATCATGAATCCCCCTGTTGCATGCCTGCTGGGAAAGGTGTGAGAGGGAGGGAAGCAGCCCCAGGCTTCTTGCCACACAAGCAGCCCACCCAGCCCAGCATTGCACACCTGCGGGCTCTCAGTAGGTCCTGGCATCAAGAAGGGGAAAGGCCAGGATCCAAGACCCGCTGGGATGTGCCCAGTCCCGGGGACCCCCCAGCCTCCATGGAGCCTCGGTGCCTTGGGTGGCCTCATGGCCCCATTTCTCAAGATGAGTGTGGAGGCTTCTGTGTGTAGAGAGCGCTGGTTTGGGCATCAGTGGTTCTGTGTCTGTGTCAGATGCCAACAAAAATACTCGTGAAGACAAGTCAGGGCCATGCTCACTTAGGAGGAGTTGAGGGGCAGGATTCAGGAAGTCACTGTTTTCAATGTATTTTCCAATTTGAAATTCACATATATGAGTGTGTGTTTTTGTGTATTTTATATATATATATATATATATACACACACACACACACAGTCACACACACACAGTTTTTTACTCTTTAAAACAGTGGTTTCCATAATCTTTTTATGCTGGAATGTGTTAAGTGAGAAATGCATGTTTTAGCAAAGCATTAATGATTTTTTAAATGAAAATGCATAGACAGGGTTGGTGGGGATGTTGGAAGGATCAAGTCTGATTGGGCGATAACAATGACGTGCTCCAGGAAGCAGCACACATTTAACGTGCAGCTCTTCTGTCTGGATGGCATGGAGGGTCTGGGTGGAGGGGGCAGGTCACCACCCCACCCTGTGTCATCAGCCCTCCTGCTCCTCCCAGGGCCCGGGGGCATGGGGCTCTGCCTGTTGATCCTTGCTCTTTGTGTTTCAGTATCTGGAGGTCCAGTCCCTTGAAGGCGCCCATGTGCGTGCCTGGGCTCAGTGCCTCCTGCAGGACATTTATAGACACTCTGTGCACAGACAACCCCCTCAGCAGAGAGCAGCGCACAGGCCTCAGTGCCCTGTGGATGGACTCTGGGGAGGCCAGGGGCGCAAGGCCACCTTCTAGGGCCCGAGGAGCCCTCTGAGACCTGTACACCCACCCCAGGGAGCGCCCCTCCCTCCCCCTCTGTGCCCCCCCCAGTGACCCTCGAACCTCTGTCTGTTTTGCAGATTCGTCCGGAAGGGCCGCCAGCCAGTGGATTTCCCTGGCCCCTCAGCCCTCTGGAGCGTACGAGTTTTGGAGAACCCTCTTCCTCTGTATATGCTTTTGACTTTCCTGGACTGATGTAAAAATACTCTTTTCTTTGACCTGTTTATTTTTAAGACACGATGTGATTGTGTCAGCTTATATTTTATTGCTGAAGTAAATTTTCAAATGTTTTATTAGTTTTTTTGGATCTTTGTCCACTCATTTTGGAGTTTTTGTAATTTTGATAGGTGTTCTTTGATGCTTTGTATTGTTTTCTTAATGACTTTTAGCTTAGTTTTTAACAAACCCATAGTACAGTGTTATACCCAAGCGAGTTAGAGAAAACGCCACACTTTGAGATGAATTAAGAGTCCATTATTGGCCAGGCGCGGTGGCTCAAGCCTGTAATCCCAGCACTTTGGGAGGCCGAGGCGGGCGGATCACAAGGTCAGGAGATCGAGACCATCCTGGCTAACACGGTGAAACCCCGTCTCTACTAAAAATATAAAAAATTAGCTGGGCGTGGTGGCGGGTGCCTGTAGTCCCAGCTACTCGGGAGGTTGAGGCAGGAGAATGGCATGAACCTGGGAGGCGGAGCTTACAGTGAGCTGAGATCGCGCCACTGCACTCCAGCCTGGGCAACAGAGCAAGACTCCATCTCAAAAAAAAAAAAAAAAAAAAGAATCCTTTATTTAAGCCAGCGGCCAAAGAGACGGCTAACGCTCAAAATTCTCTCAGCCCCGAGGAAGGGGCTTGATTAACTTTTACACCTTGGTTTAGGAAGGGGAGGGGAACTCAAATGCAATAATTCTACAGAAGTAAAAACATGCAAGAATCAAAAAAACAAATGGTTATAGAGAGAGAAACAATTTAAGAGACAAATGGTTACCAAAAAAGCAACGGAACCAGGTGCGGGGCTCTAAGTCCTTCATTAGAGTTTGATGTGGATGCTCTGCCAGACACGGACTCGAGGCTTTATGCTGTTATCTCTTTGAGCAAAACCCTGGGAACTTCATACACTGTTTGTTCCAGTACCTTATCGGTTAATTGGGCTCCTTTGAAATGCTGAGGATCTGCTTACACAGGTTAATGCCTTGAGGAAGGGGGTTGGGTAAGGAGCCCTTGATGTCTTGTTAATCAAGAGGCCAAATGGAGTTTGTCCGGCTTTCCCAGCTAAGGGAGAGTCTTATTCATATGGGAAACAAGGCTGGGTAATTAAGGAGACAAAAGGGAAAATTTAAAAATAACGAGTTAGAGTAAAAACAAGGTTAGGCATTACAACAGTAAGTTATATTAAGACAATATTTTGGCCGGGCGTGGTGGCTCACGCCTGTAATACCTAGCACTTTGGGAGGCCCAGGCGGGCAGATCATGAGGTCAGGAGATCAAGACCGTCCTGGCTAACACTGTGAAACACCATCTCTGCTAAAAATACAAAAAATTAGCTGGGCGTGGCGGGGGGCGCCTGTAGTCCCAGCTGCTCGGGAGGCTGAGGCAGGAGAATGGTGTGAACCTGGGAGGCGGAGCTTGCAGTGAGCCGAGATAGTGCCACTGCCCTCCAGCCTGGGCAACAGAGCGAGACTCCACCTCAAAAAAAAAAAAAAAAAAAGACATAATATTTTTAATGTTTTTTAATAGCTTATATTCTGTACATCTTTTCACATGTAGAAATGTTAATGGCTGGGCGCAGTGGCTCACGCTTGTAATCCCAGCACTTTGGGAGGCTGAGGCGGGAGAATCACTTGAGCCCAGGAGTTGGAGACCAGCCTGGGAAACATGGTAAGACCACATCCCTACTAAAAAAAAAAAAAAAAGTATATGTATATATATATAAAATTATCTGGGCACAGTGGCACATGCCTATAGTCCCAGTTGCCTGGGAGGCTGAGGCAGGAGGATTGCTTGAGCTCAGGTGGTCGAGGCTGCAGTGAGCCATGATCGCACCACCGCACTCCAGCCTGGGTGACAGAGTGAGACCCTGTCTCTGAAAAAAAAAGTGCTTATTTATATTAATATTAGTTAGAAGTCTACTTGTTTATAGCAGAATTAAACTGGTTTATAGCAGATATAAGCTCTTGGAGGAAAATACTACATTTCATTCCAGGCCCTGAGTCCTTAGTAACTGGCTGTGTGCCCTGTAGGGCTCTACGGTTCCTGGTTGAGGAGCAGAGAGATCAATTGCTCCAGTGTAAGGGGCGAAGAGTTCCTTAGGGAACGGCTGCTGGGCCCAGCTTTGCTATTGTCTTCGCTTTCTAGTAAGCCTTGTGTTGCTAAGGTCCAGCTGTGTGAGTATTAACACACTAACGGTATTGCGAGCTTCTCTGAGCACGTGCAGGCAATTGGCGAGAAGCTTAATATGTGTAAGCAGTGTGAGAGAAGCCTTTTAAGGGTGTTTTCGTGGGTGGGTCAGGTGAGGGAGATGGCATGGGGCTAAGAAGGAAACTGATTAATTCATGTAAAACTGCCATCCCTTCATCACCTGAGTTGTGATGTGCAGGCACTGAGCACACTGCAGGTTGAGAACATACGTGGGTCTTTATTGCAGCCTTGTGCTGTGCTCTTCAGAGCCGTGAGTGTGCTGCTCTTACTCACCATGTGGTTTCTTATAGATTGTTGTGTTTGATGCTGGAAAACATTTTGAAGACAAGACTCCAAACAGTGACGTATGCCACACTAGCTGATTAGAAAATGAGAAACTTACGTTATCAACAGGCTTGGAAGATTCTTGTGGTCCTGTAGTCACCCACATTTCCCTGGTCTTCATCTTGCCACTCCGCTTTATTCTCCTTTTCTGTTGCAGTAGCTATAATGCCACAACTTTTTGGTTTTTTCTCCCCTTTTCTTCCTTCCTGCCAGCACTCAAATGGCCACTGCTATTAGGTGATGGAATTCCACAATTTTTTTCTGTGTATTAAACCTGATATGATTTCACTCAGTTTATCATCGTTAGGGTGCAAAGTAGTCACCTAGAGGTGCCACTCAGTATATAGCACTGTGTTTAGAAATTTAGGGAGCTGTGAAGTATTTAGCCTCTGCTCTCTGAGACTTCAGCCAGGTGCAAAGAGCAGACACAGAGCTGAATGTGAGGTTGAGTTACTTACATCCAGCAGTACCAGAATGTGCCTGGGAATCATGGGGGTGAAAATTAACTCTGACTGAGGCAGGTATCTCTGATGCTTTCTGGAAGGAGGATGGGGTCTGTGCCAGGCCTTGGATGTGGGAGAAGGAGGAGCTGTCAGGAAGCAGCAGTGGCCTCAGCAACGGCACTGTTGTGAGGAACGTGGGCTGTGTTTGGGGAACAGCCAGGGGTTTTGTGTGGCAGGTTTACAGCACCTGTAGGAGACTGCATTGGTAAATAAGCCCAGAAAAGTAGGCTGGGGCCAAATTATGCATGACTTTGAAGGTCAATCTGATGAGTTGAGTGGGATAAATAGAAACTATAAGTAGCATCACCTCCATTGAGGACAGGTTTTGCTGCCAAGAGATTTTTTAGACTTTGTTGAATTGTGTAATTGTGGGTGAAGAATTATTGACCTGAATGTATTTGATCTTTGATTGTTTTAGTATGCCAGATTCTTGGAGGTGAAATTGCTAAGTCAAGGTGATGAGTGTTGTTGAGACTTAATGTTGATTGCAAAATTAACCTCTAAAAAGGCAGTGCCAGCTTGGAAGACCATGACTGACTGAGAGTTCTTGTTTTATCTTGACCTTGCAGAGCTGGGTGTTACAACATGGAGAACCCCTGCAGTGTCCTCTTTCTCTCCCTCCCTCCCCCCTGCTCTCCCTCCCTTCCCCTCCCTCCCTCCCCCTCTCTCTTCCTTGGTTCTTCCCTTTCTTCCTTTTACTTCTCCTATGATAGGCTCTCATTTTCTGAAGAGCCTGCTGCTCTCTTCCCATTTATTTATGATGCCACATTTATCACATTCTTTTTTTTTTTTTTTTTTTTTTTGAGACAGAATCTCACTTTGTCATTGAGGCTGGAGTGCAATCGTGCGATCTTGGCTCACTGCCACCTCTGCCTCCTGGGTTCAAGCGATTCTCCTGCTTCAGCCTCCTGAGTAGCTGGGATTACAGGCATATGCCACCACACCCAGCTAGTTTTTATATTTTTAGTAGAGACAGGGTTTCACCATGTTGGCCAGGCTGGTATTGAACTCCTGACCTCAGGTGCTGCATCCACCTTGGCTTCCCAAAGTGTTGGGATTACAGGCGTGAGCCACTGTGCCCAGCCGCAGCCTAACTTTTGATAACATGCCAGGATCTTTCTTTCATGTCCTCTCAAAGAGGTTAAATATTATTTTCACAATGAGTTATAATTGAGTTTTCTCATGTCAAATATAAAAACAAAATCATATAGTTCATTGACTCACTTATGTCTTACCAGCCTTTTTATTACAAATTATTGTATAGTCAACACTTTAAAGTGTGTCCTATTTTTTCCTAAGTTTTATCAATAGATGATGATATTGATGATGAAATGTTTGATGATGATCATTTAAAGGCTTATTTTGAATAACTGGCAATTCCATGAGTGATGGTATTAAACATATGAAGATCTAGAAGGACTGGAGCCTCTGGAAAAAGACTGGACATTACCTGCAAGTGCTCCTAGTCAGGAATGTTCCAGTCTTTATGGCTTTTCCGAAATTTGACATTAGAAAATCACTATCGTTCTCATTGGATGTTCACATGAAATTTAAGCCTCTGGTTTTCTTTGGACTCCATTTTTTCCAAGTATGAATTAATGAGGAATGCCTGCCTTTTCTTCCTTCTTCCTACCTGTCCCTCAACCTACAGAAAATTCAAAGGCTAACACAATGGAGATTTACATATTCTTCATCCAGATTCACCAGTTGCTAGTGTTTGCCACCTTTGCATTTTTTCTGTCTTCATACTTTCTTTCCTGAGTCATTTGAAAGTAAATTGCAGAGAACATGACATTTTACCCCAGCATCTATCTCTTGTGAATAGGACATCTTTCTCCATAATCACAATTCTATTACCTAACTTTGATACAATAATTTAAATTAATGTACCATCCACATTGAAATTTATGTGATTATCTCCCAAATGTCCTTTATTTGTATTGTTTTCAATCCACAGTTTAATCAGAGATTAACCTCGCCTTTGGTTGTCATATTTCTGTATTCTCTTTTAATTTGGAGTCATTCTTTCATGACGTGTGAAACATTTTGTAAAATCTAGGCTCTTTGTTTTTCAGAGTGATTCGCAATCTAGATACATCTGATTGCTCCCCTGCCTGGACTAGATGAGATTAAGCATTTTTGCAAGAATACAGATTAAACAGTTTCCTAATGAGTGGATTCAGATTAAACATGGGCAGCGTGGTGTACTTCTTAGCGCCTCACACCAGGAGACATTTGAGTCTGTCTGTCCCAGGATTTGTGATGCTGTATTTGGTAATTTTGGCTAAGGTGGAGTGAGCTAGACAATCTCTTTGTGAAGGTAGCCTTTCCCCTTTGTTATTAGTCAGTCATCTGTGGGATGAGACATGAAAGCCCTGTGAACATCCTGTTCCCTGACAACCCTTCAGAGCTGGTTTCAGTGCCACTGCTGAAGCCTCTGGGAAACATTGATTACACTTC
This sequence comes from Gorilla gorilla gorilla, assembly GCF_029281585.2. Lineage (NCBI taxonomy): Eukaryota > Metazoa > Chordata > Mammalia > Primates > Hominidae > Gorilla > Gorilla gorilla. Next base: position 181,552,971 of record NC_073228.2, read on the forward strand.
ACGGTGATGGTGGCAATTTCTTGAATTCCTTCTACATTGACTGCCTGCGTTATTCAGTGAAGCAGACATTGCCTGTTCTCTACATTTCCCCCTTCAAAATGTTTAATTTTAATTTAAAAGATTAATACAGCCAGGATGTTCTTTCAACAGGCAAATAAAAACCGCAGTTTAAACTCTGAGTTTCAATCAGAAACTAACAGCTCTTGGATTTCCCGGGGCTCACACTCCTCTGAAACAACTCACGAAGAGCCTGAGGAAGCAGTTCTCACTGGTAAGTGGGCCAGTTTATTTGTCTCCCCGGGACTAGTAAGTACGAAACAGTTCTTTTGTTCTTAAATTCTAAGTTTGACTTCACCTTTAAAAAATTATTTCTTTGGTATGATTTAGCCTGTTATTAACCCTTTTCCACTCCCTCAAGTCTAAAACTTTTCAAAAGAACTTTTAAGAATACCTGGGTAATTGGTGTTATTAGAAATACCATAGTCTGTATTTCTTGGGCTGAATGTTATGAATGATTGTATTCTACCCAGACATCGAGAATTAGATGTGAATTCTCTCATACGGTAGTAGTTTATCATGTTTATTATTGCCTCTTACTGTTGTGTATTTTCTCTCTATGCAAATTGTGGAGTTTGTCATATGAATGCCAAGTATTAGGTTTACATAAAAGAATGATTTGATGAGAAGGATGCAGTTATTATATTAGATTGCTCAGATTGGACGTTGCTCCATTAACTGTATTTTTCAGGTAATTCTCTACTTACTGGAGGTAGTAGAAGGCACACAGATCATGCCATTTCCCTCTAGTACTTGGATAATTGAGAAAGAAATGGCAGAAGAATGTGAATGGTATTTCCAGATCTTAGCAGGGTAAGTTATGCTTTAAGATGTCCTATGAAGGGCATAAGGAGTCTTTTGTGTTTGTATGATACCAGTTTTTTTCAAAGAAACAATTCCTGTTGACATCTGAAAACTATAGAAAAAGTATAAAAAAGTATAAAAAATTACTACAATAATGTTTCTGTATGTAAGTTTCTTTCACATAATTTTCTTACATTTAAATATTTAATGTCTTGTGTTTAGATCATTCATGTGGAAAGTTCTTTGGCCCAATGTCAAGACATTAAATAAATTTATTTAATGTCAAGACATTAAATAAATTTATTTAATGTCAAGACATTAAATAAATTTATTTAATGTCAAGACATTAAATAAAAAGCAAACAGACCTTTTACCTCGCTAAAGCATATTTGTTTTTCATTGTTTCTGTTTTTTCTGTGCTTGAGACTTGGTCATCATTTCTGACCCTTACCTATTCATTATGCCCTTTGTTAGTAATGTACGACTCATGACTGTAGAATGGCGTTTACTATTTGGAGGGAGTGTGTGTGCTATGGAGACAGTCATTCCATCCTCACAGAATTCTATGAGTGGACTAAAGCAGCAAGAGACAGGATTGTCATCTTAAGGGAGATGAGGTTCAGAAGGCCTAAATCCTGTCAGTGCAGCCTCAAGCCTTGCCTTAAAGATTTTTCTTTCTTGTTTATTTCATTTACACCAATTCAAGTTCAAGGTGCTAATTACCACATCTAATTCATTGCCCCATCCACAGTGTCTCACTACTCTGTCATGCTTGAAAGCAGCAGATTAATCTTGTTACAGTGGCTTTTTTTGTATATAATATTCTCTATGTCCCTGTGTTTCATATTAACAGTTCTTAAGGTATTGTTTCATCTGGTCCCACAGTATCTGTCTCTTTTACTTTCTACATTTTTCTCTCTTCTGTCCCTAATCCAAATTATAACCATCTTGCCAGTCTTCGGTCATGTCTTGAGTTACTTTTTAATCATTCTAGACTACACGAACTGATCTGAACTCCTATTACAGTAACTGTATTCCACAGTATAGTACTTTATTATGGGTAGAAATGCATCACTTACCTAGAAGTTGCCTATTCAGCAGCTTCAAGAATTTGTAATTAACCAGAGGAAGCAGTTACATAGAAATAAAATACAAAGGTATTTTCTCAGGCAGCTAGGATGAGTGTTCCAGAGTCCATGGGTTTTCCTCCCAGTGCTGTGCTGTAGACACTGGGACATGTGTGTAACCGTGATGTGCGATACCATTGATGTGTATGTGTGGGCAACAGTGCAGAGTTTTGTAATTTTAATCTATTTAGTTAATGGATTTCCAGTCCTCAGCCAGTTGGAGGTAGCAAATTAGGAATAAGAAAGAGATAACAGGCCAGGCACGGTGGCTCATACCTGTAATTCTAGCAGTTTGGTAGGATAAGGCAGGGGGATTGCTTGAGCCCAGGAGTTCAAGACAGCCTGGGAGACCCTGTCTCTACACACACGCACGCACGCACGCACACACATGCACACACACACACACACACACAGCATGCCTATAGTCCCAGCTACTTGGGAGGCTTAGGCGGGAGGATCACTTGGGCGCAGGAGGTGGAGGCTGCAGTGACAGAGTGAGACCCTATCTCAGAAAAGGAAAAACAGAAGAGAGATAGCATCTATTAGTTTTGATTTTTGTCAAAATGTGATTGTTGATAAGCTTTATAAATAGGTCAATCTGTGGTGACTTAATTTTGGGCTAAGATCTTGTTCTGCTGTAGTACGGCAACTATTTGATAAATTAAATGACTATTGAAAACAATATATTTAGTTTGAATATGGTTGAGTCTCACAAATTGTTGGGGAATCTTGGTCAGGTTGTTTCAAATGAGAGAATGGTCAGGAGCCTTCTGAGTGATAGGTGTGCTGCTTGGTGGTGTAGGTCATATGTAGATAATCTCCCTTCTGAAAACTTAGTAGGAAAATAAAAAATACTTGGATAACTGTAAAATAACTTGATTAAAGCAGAATCCGCGTCATTGGATCATGTAGTGCCTACTGAAAGAAGTTCTCAAGTTCTGATTGAGTTCTAAAAATTTTTGGCTGTTGGAATTCTTCATGTGTGAGTACAAACATAATTTCTGATGATCCATTTCTAGTCCATCTCCGAAGAAAGTATTTAACCTGGACCAGGCGTGATGGCTCACTCCTGTAATCTCAGCACCTTGGAAGGTGGAGGCATGAGGGTTTCTTGATGCCAGGAGTTTGAGACCAGCCTGGGCAACATAGCAGGATCCTGTCTCTACAAAAAATTTAAAAACTAGCTGGATGTGGTGTTGCATGCCTGTATTCCTAGCTACTTGGGAGGCTGAGGCAGGAGGATCACTTGAGCCCAGGAGTTGGAGGCTACAGAAAGCTGTGATCTAAGCACAGCACTCCAGAGCAAGACCCTGTCTTTAGAAAAAAAAAAGAAAAAGCCAAACAAACAAACAACAAAAAAAGAAAGTGTTAAATCCATAAGATGTCCACGTATGTAGGAGCCTCCCAGCTCTCTGATCCTGAAGCCGTGAAGGGAGGCAGGTAGTGTGGAGGCCAGTGCAGCCTCACCTCTGGCAGCTGAGGATCAGGGCAGAATGTGGAATGAACATCCACATCAAAGCTTGATTGCTTGGGTGGCATAAAAATCTCTACCTGTAGGTCAGCCTTAAAATGCATTACTTTATAAAGTGATGATTATTCCCCTAATTTGAGGCCATGCAGTTTGTGTTACCTGAGAGAACCATATTGTGTCCTTGATTTAATAAGTAGCCTGCCTTCCTTATTGTATGACCTCTACAGAACTTAGAAATACAAGCTACTATATTAAGCAAATTTCTTTCTCACTTTCTGTCTTGATAAATTTGCCTACTCTGGGTAACCTCATGTGAGGGGAATCATACAACATTTGGCTTTCCGATTCTGGCTTATTTCATTTAGCACGATGTCTTCAAGGTCTACTCATGTTGTAGCATATGTCAAAATGTCATTTTTTATGGTTGAATAATATTCCATTGTATATATGACTTTTTTTCTCTCTTCATCTGTCAATGGGCAGTTGGATGTTTTGAGTCTTCTGGCTTTTGAGTATAATGCTGCTATGAATATTGGTGTACAAATACCTGTGCAAGTCCCTGCTTTCAGTTTATTTAAATATATATGCAGAGGTGAAATTGCTGGGTCCTGTGGTTGCTCTATGCTTAATGTTTTGAGGAACTGCCACGCTGTTTTCTACAGCAGCTGCACCAGTTTCCATCCACCAGCAAAACGGCAGGGATCCAACTTCTCCACATCCTAAATGACACTTTTACCCCCTTCTTTTTATTATAGTTATCCCAATAGGTGTGAAGTGGTGGTACATCACTGTGGTTTGGATTTACATTTCCCTGATGACTAGTGATGTTGAACATCTTTTCATGTAATTATTGGCCGGCCATTTGTATGACTTCCTTGGGGAGCTGTTCATTTAAGTCCTTTGCTCAGTTTTTAATTGAGTTGTTTGGCTTTTTGTTGTTGAATTGTACAGTTCTTTATGTCATCTGGATATTAATTCCTTAACAGATATATGATTTATAAATATTTCATTCTGTAGGTTGTCTTTCACTTTCTTGATTAGTCTTTCATGTGCGAAAATTTTTAATTACAATAGTATTATTATGTATGTTTTCTTTTGCTCCCTGTGCTTTTGTTGTCATATCCACGAAGTTGTGAAATTCAATGTTGTAAAGGATTAAGCCTTCATCAACACACAGGATGGATGCCTTTCCATTTGTTTAGGTTTTCTTTCTTTTAACAGTGTTTTGTAGTTTTCAGCATGTCTTTTGCTTCCTTGACTAAACTTATTCCGAAGTACTTAATTTTTTTAGATGCTATTATAAATGGAATCGCTTTCTTAATTTATATTTTAGATTGTTTATTATTGGTGTTTAGAAACGCCTGATTTCTGTGTATCGATCTTGTGCCCTTCAATGTTGAATTTATTTACTAGCTCCAGTAGCTCTCTTGTGGATTCTTTGGGATTTTATGCATATAGGATGATGTAATCTGCAGAGAGAGATACTTTTACAGCTCTTTCCAATTTGCATGGCTTTTATTTCTTTTCTTTCTAATCGCTGTCTGTGATTTCCAGTACACTATTCAGTAGCAGCAATGTAAGCAGGCATCATTTCTTATTCCTCATCTTATAGGGATAACTTTCCATCTTTATCACTCAGTGTGATGTTAGCTGTAGATTAAAACAAATACCCTTTATCATGTTGAGGAATTTCCCTTCTATTTCTAGTTTTCTGAGAGTTTCTATTATAAAAAGGTGTTGGATTTTGTCAAATGCCTTTTTTTTTTGCATTGTTTAAGGTGATCATATAGTTTTATTAATGTGATTTATTACATTTATTGGCTTTCTTATGTTGAACCACATTGTCATTCCTGGGATACAGCCCACTTGGTTATGGTGAATACTTTTTTTTTACATGCTGTTTGATTTTTGAATACCAAAAAAAAAAAAAAAAAAAGAAAGAAAAGAAATGCAGCTCCTTTAAGTCTCCTAAAGGCTGCTTCAGCCAGTGGGTTTGAAACAGTGATGGGCAGCTTCTGTGTACCTGTCCTGGGCAATCAGAAGCAGCAATTTGCAGTCAGGACATAGAACCCTGATAAAGCGGAGGCAAGTTTCTATTGCCAAATGTGGCTCCAGCCATCTGCCCTAGAAACACAGATTACTTTCTCTACATTTGTTGGCCATGAGCCTGGGGCTGGGCAGCCACTGTTATGCTGAAGCCTGAAGTTGGTCCACATTAACTGCACTTTACCAGCTAAGCTTTTTCCGTGGTAGCTGGAAGTGTTCAAAGAGACCTCAGAGTTCTAACAGTTACTCCAGAGAGTCTTTTTTCAGTACACTATGGTTGTTGACTAGGTGGAGACACACATTTCTGGCACTTTCTACTTTGCCATCTTTCCTAATGTCACTTCTTGTTATCTTTTCATTTCTAACATTATAGGCAAATAATCAGAATTTGGTTTGGAAAATCTAACTAATTTAAATGTTTAAGGTTATCTATATAATATATATATTTCATGGATCTAAGAAGATGAACTAAATGCGTTTTTGAGGGGTTTTAGCTTTACATGGTTTTAGTTCAGCATTTTATATGATTCCATTTTCTCTTTTTTAGCATATGAGACATAATTCTTTGTTCCCACTTTTTTAGTGGTTGCTCTAGTATTTGCAACATACATCAAGAATTAATCCATGCTCACTTTCAAATGACATTATCCTGCTTCCACAGTAGTTTGAGTACCTCATAGTAACAAAAGATTTCTAATTCCTAAGCGTAATGTGCTTAATGTAACTGTGTTTTTCACCTTTTTCTAAATTGTAACTTTCTCTTGCTAGCTGGACACCATATATTAAGTAAAAAGAACGGCTTTCAACATGTTGCGGTAAGACGTTGGAGAGGGGAAGCATTCCACAGTTCTGGGATGTGGTCTCAGTCTTTAAGTGAGCCTGTGCCTTTGGACTGTGCACTTCACAAGTGTGTCTCAGTCTTTACCCTCTCAGGTTGAACAGGGTGGCTAGAGGGAACTGGAGTTGGGTATTTCCCTTCCTCTAGGCTAGTGAGGCTCAGCTAAAACCCCAGCAGGTTAGGCTCTGGTTAATCAGTTTTCCTGAGGGCTGACCTGATTAAGAACAAAGTGCCATGTCATGTTTCAAAGTGGCCCCTTTCCCCCTCCCTGCTGGAAGTCCAGAGGGATTTTTCTCCAATATTTGCTGTGAGAACCTGGTCATGTTCCTGGAGATAAAACTCACAAAAGCATAGGGGCCCACCTATGACTGGGCCCTCTGGAGTTTCTTGTTTTGTTTTGTTTTGTGTTTTTTAGTAGAGACAGGGTTTCACCGTGTTAGCCAGGATGGTCTCGATCTCCTGACCTCGTGATCTGCCCTCCTCGGCCTCCCAAAGTGCTGGGATTACAGGCGTGAGCCACCGCGCCCGGCCTGGAGTTTTTAAGCCTCAGACTTTTCCACACTGAGCATGCAGCAGTTCCTCGATTGCATTTCCGGCTTCCCTACGCTGGCTGTGGCTACTGTGGGGGCCTCTGCTTGGGAGTTTATGCTCCCATATGTTATAATTCTCTGCATTCATCTATCTGTCTCTCCAGCTTTGGAGGCGGTGGTTTGTGCTGTGACTTCACTTCTCTCAGAGATCTCAGAAGAATTGTTGACTTGTCAGTTTGTTCATCTTTTTACTTGTTGTTGGGATGGAGTGTTGACTTCCAAGCTCTTGATGTGCAGAACTGGAAGCTAGAAGTTACAACTGCATTTTTCATTCAAGATTATTTCAAGTTGCTTTGCGGGCGAGACAGCTGGTTTTTCACATTGTGCTTCTTTTTCATCTTTGCAAGTGTTGTATATGAAAAGTAGTTGTCTAGTTTTACATGGTGTTTCTTTGTCATCTTTGTCCTTTTTCTATTGGGGTATTCATATCTTAACTATCAGTTTTGTGAGGTTTCTATGTTATGGAAATATATTGATCTTTATGCATTTCAGCCTTTAATGTGTGTCAGTTTCCTAGGCTTGCCAGAACAAATTACCACAGTCATGCTGGCCTAAAACAAGAGAAATTTATTCCCTCAGTTTTCTGGAAGCCAAAAGTTTGAAATCAAGGTATTGGCAGGGTGGTGCTCCCTCCAAAGGCTCTAGAGGAAAATCCCCCCTGGCTGTCTCAGCTTCTGGTGGCTCCAGACATTCCTTGGCTTGTAGCAGCATCATTCCATTCTTGTCTTTCTGTTCACTTGGCCTTAATGTCTCTGTCTGAAAATTTTCCTTCTTTTCTCTGATAAGGACATTGGTCATTGTGCTTCAGATCCACCCCAAATCCAGGAAGACCTCATCTGAAGATTCTTAAGTAAATTGCATCTGCAAACACCTTGTTCTAGAATAATAATATGACAATTTATAGTTACCAGGCTCAGGACTTGAATGTATCTTTTTGAAGGGACACAGTTCAGACCATTAGAGTATTATACTTAGATGTTATCTACTGAAGACTATAAGCTAATTAATCTGTATATTCTTCTAATACTTTCACATCTCAATCTTTACGTCAGCATGCTTTATTTAGCATTTTAATGTTGTGACTTCCGGAAGCTGAGCCTTATCAGGCCGTTCCCTTTCTTGCTCATCTTACAGCAGAAGGGACTGCTGTTAATATGTTTTATTGGTCCTTGAGACCACGGTGACAGCCAAATGTCCACAAACAGTATTGAAGACATCTGAGCCCCTTTTCAGCAGTTATAATTTTAGGAGAGACTAAGACGTGCCACTTGGAAAGATGTGATGGAGAGCGTAATTTTAAGGCACTGGCTAAATTTGCTGTGTCTGCTACAAATTTTATTGGACTCCTCAGGGGCATTTGTAGTATCCACTATTTTACTCCTAGGAAGAGACACTAATATCTGTGTTTTCAGGGGCCGTTACTCGTATTAACTTTAGGAGGTTGGTCACACTAATGGGCTGACCACCCTTGTAGAGACATTGGTGGGTAATGATAAAAGTTAAGCTGACATTTCTATCATTCTCTCATGAAACGGATACACAAGACCCACTTTGGTATCTGAACCTGTTGATGTCTGGGGCCCAGGGGTTGGGAGCCCTGATGTAATGGAACCTGAGGCCACTTTCAGCATCTGAATCCGTCGATGTGTGTGTTTTCCATGACCACGTCATAGCTTTTGGTTTGGTCAGCTGCTTATGTTTGGTTCACATGTAGTCTGGAATACAGTCAAGAGTGTATATGGTTCCTTCAAATAATATAACTTTTATATCAACTATATAATTTTCCCATAAATTTTAGTATGAGTTATGAAACATAAAACTTACTATTGCTCTGTTACTGATTCTCTCTTAAAGGAAAATGCAAGAAAGTATGTTCCGGTGAAGACCCTCAGCTCTGTTCATTTTCATGATGCAAATGCCCACAAAGGTGGTTTTGACCTGACTGACCCTGTGCAAGGAGGCACAGTCTCCTCACCAGCATAAGCACGTGGCATCAGATGCGGAGACAGTTTTGGACGTGGATGGATGTTTACACACTGAGACTCCTTCAGTGTCCCTTTAAGAAAATGTGGACACAGTGTCTCTGAAGCCTGTTAGTGACCACAGAATTAATTTCACTAATACCTTTCGGTCACCGACTCCTGAAAAGAGAACATGTGAATATCATGAGTCCGTTGAAAAAAGACAGTAAGTGGGCTTGAAAAAACAGAATAAAAGAAACACAAGTTTTCATTTTGATCAGGGTTAAAAGGATGCCGTTAAGGAACAGCTGCCTTCCACCTGAATGAGTCACTAGCTGCTAAAACACTTCTGCTTGTCTGTAAACATGTGACTACAATTAGGTTTATATTTCTCTGAAGAAACTGTATTGTGTTATCTAAATTTGTAACGTCACATTTGAGAGACTCAGTGATTAAAAACAGCTATTTTCACTGTAGTTAAATATGCCTTTGATTCTGATTTTCAAACAAAAAGAAAACATACTTTTAGTAAAAATGTGTCTCAGAGGAGGAACACTATTACAGTTTTTCCACTTTTATTAAGTGGTTCTCTGCTCACTCCCTTTTTCCCCACCAGAATTGCGGAGGACTCAGGTATTCCTATTAACAGATAAGTTATTCCTTACCTAACCTCTTTTAAGATATACAAGCGCATAGATTCCAAGTACAAACCTTTCAAGGTAGGAAAATGTCCTTCTCAATATATTCCCGTGTTCTCATGGCTTCGATACCCAGGGAATCTTATTTAAATTGGTTCACTGGAGGCAGTACCTACAGGGTGTTTATAAGAAACATGAAAAATATGTCACAAGTTATCAGGGATGCAATTTTTCAACAAGTTCTTTGATTTGCTTCATGTCCTTTCACTTACACCTAACTTGATGAAGAAATCCAAGAACATCTAAAACGAATCATGCCCAGATTGAAGGGCCGTATTTGTCCTATCCGAACTCACATTTACGTTGCAGTAGCTGTGTTGCACTTTCATACTGTACTAGGATGTTAACATCATATTCTTCCTCACTTTTGACTGAGGCTTTTAGATAGATTCCAGCCACTTCCAGTAGGTGCTAACCACTCCCAAATTCCAAGCTTGTGGTATAAACTTTAAAAGTACATTTAGGTTTTCTCCCGAGTTCCTGACACAGAGCTTCACAAACCCTAGGAATTTCCTGAATAAGAGTGTCTTTCGTTACTCATACAAACCCCTTTGGACCATACCTGAATTTATGCCAGCAAGATGGCTCATGGATGTGGGGCGGGGAGACGGGCTGGATGGCTTCAAGATAAAGGCTGTTTGCCAGAAAAACCAATCATGTCATTAGGGGGTTGGAATTTTCGCTCTCCCAATCTCTGGGGAGAGGAAGGGGGCTAGAATTGAGCCCAGTCACATGGCCAATGATTTAAGCAACTACACCTATAAAATGAAACCTAGATAAAAACTCAGCGATAAGGCTTGCAGAGCTTCCTGGTTGGTGAATCTATTGATGTGCTAGAAGACAGACCAGTTGGAGAGGGCACAGAAGCTCTGTACCCTGGACCCCTCCAGACCTTGCTGCCCTGAGTATCTCTTCACCTGGCTCTTCATTTGTATCCTTTATAATAAACTGTCATTATAACTATAAAAAAAGAGAAATAGATATTTGTACATTTTGGATAGGGTGTATATTCATGTGGGCTGTGTCAATCTTTTAGGTTGGAATATTTAAGTGTTTTATAGTTCAGACAAAATTTCAAATATACTAGTATAGGGAGAATTGCTCAGAAATCGTACCTTTCATCAGAGTTCTAGTGGAAATGTACCTTTCTATGTCTTAGCATTTTTTTCTTTATTTCTCAGTCTCAATTATTGACTTATTTTCATGAGCACAGCTGGCTTGTCTGCCATAAAAGAGATATTTTCATTTGGGGAAATGGATTTTTCTTTTTCCAACACATTTTGGGCAGATTTCAGTGCTGTTGGTAATTAAGGCAGTCATCTAGATAAAACAATTATGTGAGAATGTCATATCATTTTAGTTGTTACATGTGTCAATGGATAGTTTTGGAATTCTGTTTTTTAGAAATGAATCTCACACAGAATGTGGTCTATGAAAATGAAGAGGGCAGAGAGGTCATGGACCTTGCCTGTCACACATCTTTTACGGGCAAACAAAATGTGATGAGATGACTGAAGACTTGAGATCCGGTTGTAAGTATATGATGAGCACATTTGTTGTATGGTTTTCATTGTTTCTGAGGTTGCCCTACTCAGCCACATCAGATCCCTTTGGGACTATCATTGTATTCTGGAAGCTCTTCAGTTACTTTCATAGGAACCAAGGTTTGAGTGAGCTGGTCTTCATCACGGTAGAAGCCGAACCATTTATTGAAGCAAAGCCAATGAGTGAGAAGAGCAGTCTTCTACTTCTGTGTAGACCCCATAGTATTGCAGGGCTGGAAGGGACTTTAGGCTTTGCTTGTCCACCTTAAAAATTCTGTCCTGAGTGAAAGAAATGTTCTGGTAAATGAGTCATTATAAACAGCAGCCCATTTTAGAGTAAAGGCTAAGAAGTGTGATAGAAGTGATGGAAGAAAAGTGACAAAAAAGATAAATGAAACCTGAGGGGATAAGAGCATGAAAGGAAGCAGTTAGGCTGCTGATCAGCATAATCTCGACAGTGAAAGTACAACCTGTCTCAGGTCTGCAGAACGGCGGGTCATGGCGTTTTGAGCTTTAGCCTGTGAAGATGCTGTGCCACCAACCGCAGGGCCTGGGCGCCTCTATAACTGGAAGGAGCCACGGTGCTCCCTGGCCTGCCAAGCCCATCCTTATTGTGAATAGGCTCAGAAGGGGCCATAGGAGAAATTATTCTACCCACCGCTTGTACTAGGCTCTCCCAAATGTCCAGTGGTGTGGAATGACCGTGATAAGTCATGCGTTATTAGAGCCACATGCGTTTAGACACAGGAAAGGGACGGGTCCACATGAGAGTTACCATCTTTGGCTCTTCAAGCACAGGCAGCAGCAGGGACAGAGGAAGGGCAGGGCCCTGCGAGCCGGCTGCGCCTCCAATCCCCACTCTGCCTCGTGAATAATGTATTTAGATTTTCATTATAAAGTTTACACAAGTCCCTCACATTTTCAAAAACTTACTTGACTCTGGTCCTTTATGTAAATTTCAGATATGACTGGTGTATACCTCCTGTTTATTTTCCTCATATTATATGTTTTACAAAGCAACAAACATAAATTTTCTAATAGCCTGCATTTCCCGTTGCAAAATAACTCCTTTGTGTAGACCACATCTAATTCAGAAAGATAACCCGTGTAGATTCCTTTATTACATTACCTGAGTTTATACCAGCATGACTTGAATTTGTTGTATTCAGTTTATCTGATTATTTTTAAAATTTTGTCACACTCAGAGTGATACCACCAATGAGATGAGCACCACAGTTATTCAAGCCAGCCCAGCCCTGTCCGAGGAATAGACTGTGGAAAAATTGAGAGAATTTCCATTTCAGAATATAGGAAAAGGAACATAAAGGAACATTACCATCTATGATCCCAAACGACTCTGATATGAAAAAATGACTGCAACTACTTCTCTGAGTAGCAAGCCTAAAGATGTAAAACCTAACCTTAGATCAAGTGAAGATCCTTCCTCCAAAAGTGGAGATCTGTTGGAACCCAGTGAGGTGGATTGGAGGTCAAACCTCAAGAAAGTGGACCCGATCGGGCTGGCTCTCCTGAGCAAGCCAGGTCTGAGTCGTCAGACGGGGTCAGCTGCTCACACCTCCCTGTGTCCTGCCAGGAGACTGTAGATGATGATCAAAGAATCATCACTAAAGCTACGTCAACTGCAAGTTGTGAGCTCAGAGGCCGGGACCTGTTCCCAGCGGAACCATTCATGGCTCTGCAGCTGAGACGCAGAACATGGGGCTGCGGTGCCTGCACTCTTGATGTCACCCCTCCCAGCACAGCTTCCTTCAGCCAGAGGTATTGAAGAACACTCCCTTCAGCTGGAAGTGTCGCCCTGCCTCAGTGCCAGGCTGGCAGGGCCATAGCCTGTGGCTTCTCAGGAGGCCATCCCTATCCAGCTGTCACGGGAGAGCATGTGCAGAACTCTGTGGCTGTGGAATTTGGGACCAAATACCAGCTCTGGATGGATGGGCACCTCTTCCATTTGCGACCCATATTCTGATGCCTCACATCGGAACCTGCTAAGCACAGCGAAGCCTTTTCCTGTGCATTCTATTGGTACAAACTGGAAAGAAACCACGAGATTCAGGAATGACATCAGTACTGGGTGAGATGCTTTTGCTCTGTTACTGTTGTTGTTATTTCCTAGTTGAATTTTTTCAAATGACCCCACAAAGCTCGTTTGTTTCAAGGAGTTACTGGTTGGCCTTAATTTCTTGTAAGTTTTGTGCTTTGTCCTAAACTAAGACCACCACAATATATTTCTGTGCAAGGTTCCTGAAGATGGCTTAGAACACACTTAGCACCTATACAGGTGACAGGCTGCCTGCGGCTTTGTCTTCCTTACCTCTCTTTTGCTCTGTTGTTGCAGTTTTGTGATTATTTCAGCTAGGAAATGTCCAGTTTAGAGTTGAATCCTGGAGTGAGCGAGTGCTTCCAGCTTGTGAGTCTCTGGGTGTCTGTGGTGGAGAGGCAGCACTCAGGTGCGTCCGTGAGGCAGCTTCTCTCTTGCTGATGGTCATGTGCCCCCATAGCTGGGCTCGTTGCTTTTCCTGACATGGTACACATGCTACTGGGGTGCTGTCTTCTCTGCCCTCCAGAGCAGCTGCGTGAGGATGGGGCAAAGATGGGTGGTAGTATTAGAATTGGCTGGGCTTTACATCTGGAAAGTCAGAGCCTCTATGGTTTTCTTTGAGGTTAAGCGGTGGCTTATGATCTGTGAGAGAAAAAAGGAAGACATGACAGTAACATGAAATAATTCAGTGCCTATAATGGTGAGTGTGATCTAATCTTCATTGTTTTTCCTGGACTGGATGGAAGCAGGAAGAAAATGTTGGCAGGCCTCTGCTGAGGCTCAGGCAGTGGCAGGGAGTCCTGCATCTGGAGCGCTTTGAACTGTGGCTCTGAGCTACAAACAGGCCGTCCCGTAGACTCATTGCCATTGAACCGATTGACCTATTAGTCAGGGGTCTGGTGTCACTGGCATCGTTGACTGTGCCTTATTCTCACCGGGGAGTATCTGCCTGAGGAGTGGAAGCTTCCTCCTGCCTGCGGTGTTGGGACGGCTTCCCAGACCCGCCTTCATGTCCTCAATGCAGCCGACCCCTGGCTGCAAGTCAGCATCGGGGTCCTGAGATCAGTGTCAGTGGGGAAAAGACAGCTTTCTAGGGCGCTCTCCATTGATGTAACAGTTGCACTAGGAGTCAGTGCTGGATTTCTCCTTTCTCGGGGCCAGGCTCTCCCACCCCTTTCCCCTCACACTGGCGTTGCTCTGGAATCTTCTCCTCAGGCCCCATTTTGTTGTAGTGCTTATAATGTACGGTGAAATCTGAATGTTTTGTTTTTTTCTGTCATTATTTATATTTCATTGTTACTTATTTATAAAATTATACAAATTTGTTTGTAGCACTGTTACTACAATCACTGAAAGCTCAGAGGTCCTGGTCACTCTACTTGTTAATTTTGTAAAATGGGACTGAATATAAGTTACTGTCATTTATCAAAAGAGAGAAGGAGAGAACCAAGTTAATCTTGGGGCTATGCCTTCATTTGGTAAGGGGAGTCTTTTTGACCAAATTATCTGATGACTTTCTTACGTAAGATTTTGAAATAGCTGGAAATGCAGTTTTAACATGAACTCTGATGGCAAGGGTCTCTCACCTGCTCAGTTGTAGCTGCTGTAACTCTAGACTCCACACCTCCTTTCCTGGTTACAAGGACCATTTGAATGGCAGGGAGTGGGGAGGGGAATAGGGTCAGCAGCTCCTGTTTTTCAGTGTCCCGGTTTTGTGATTGCTACTTGCAAACTAGCATTGGTGGATGGGTTTAGTCTTTCCGCGTGCCTCTTAGTGACCCTTGTTTACCTGGTAAAATAAGGTGCCCTCCCCCTCCCCTTTCCTGGCTTTTCCCCTCTGCTTTCAGATCCTCAGCTTAGGTGAAAAGCAGGAGATTGAAGGAAAGGGTTGAGGGTGAAAGGTGGGTTGTGAAGACTTTTTAGGGACACCCAGGAGTCTGTGAATGAAGCGGTGCTGTCTTTGGCAGTGGGGAGTAGAAGAGAAGATCCCCATTGAGAGAGACAAGGGAGAGGTGGCCAGAGTTGTGTCATCACAGTTGGGGTGGGGTGGGGCTGTGGGACCTCAGTGATTAGCCTGTCTGTCCCCACCACGCTGTGTATTGATGTTTCTCATTCACCTTTTCTTTTTTTTCCCAGAAACTACTAGTTCACTTTGTCAGCTGTTAAGATACATTTCTTCGTTTCTTCTCCAGGCCCATGAATTCTGGGCCCTCAAATCATAAGTGAACATCAGCTTACAGTCAGAGCTCTCTTGTCAAGAGCACTGAGCTTGCTTGTGTGACCCTTGGTTAAAGCACACTCTGCTCTGAGGCACACGTGGTGTATCCCCCTGCCTGGGTTACGGAATTCTTTTGTGTGCTCAGTCAGCTGTTAGGGCCTTACAGAAGAAAAGAGTCCTGCCTGCAGCAGCGCGAATGCCTGTGCCTGGACGGCTTGCCCGCAGCTTCCCTGGGCTGGCTCCTGGGAATTCCCAGACTTCTTATAAACAGTGTTCCGGTAGCACCACGGCTGCTCCCACCCCCTGTGCAGATGGCATTGTGATCGTCTCTCTCCCTGTCTATATCCTTCTCTGGAGCATAAGCTCTAAGGGTGGGAATATGGTATCCTCAGCACCTAGCTCTGTCTTTTGGACAAATAAAATATGTAGAAAATCGTTACCAAAATAATTAGATCAAGGACCTTCAATTTGGATTGCTTTCTCTGTTAGGATCTGGAAAATATTTGTGCAGCCATTTGGGCCTCAGTGTGAAGTGGTGTTAAAAGGTGAAGTCCATTCTAGCTAGCATTTGGCTACCTCTGCCACTCTCCCTGTTACTGTGGGGAGTCCGGTTATGAAGGTGATAACTTGTAAACGAGTCTTTGTCCTACTTGGCAGCTTTCTCCCCAGCCCCCATTTCCCCCTTCATGGTCAGAGTGTGGGATGGAGACAGATGGGTTGGTTCCGTCATCTAGGATGTTCAGCTGATGTTAGTGTCTCCTGTGAGCTTAGCAGGACTCTTCTGGCAGGTGCAGAGCTCTTACATGTACTTAGCTCGGGTTTAATTTCTCTGTAGTTCAAATCTTCTGAATCATTACTCATGAGAGATGGTTGTAGATCTGAAGTTTCTCCTACAAGGAGAATTATACATCCTATCATTTTTTTCGTGGGTGTCACACAGCTATATTGTTACATATGTTTAGGTTTAGGATTGTTTTGCCTTCTGTGTGGAATGATTCATTTTTAAGTAATTCTTGGTCAGACATAGCGACCCATAGCGACATAATTCCAGCACTTAGGGAGGCCAGGAGCTTTAGACCAGCCTGAGCAACCCAGTGAGACTCTGTCTCTAAAAAAAGTTTGAAAAATCAGCCAGGCGTGGTGGCCCAGGAGGTCCAGGCTGCAGTGAGCTAGCATTGTGCTGCTGCACTCCAGCACTGGCGACAGAGCAAGGGTCTGACCCTAAACAAACTTTAAAAGTAATAAAATAAAGAAATAGGCCGGGCGTGGCAGCTCACGCCTGTAATCCCAGCACTTTGGGAGGCCGAGGCGGGTGGATCACGACGTCAGGAGATCGAGACCATCCTGGCTAACACGGTGAAACCCCGTCTCTACTAAAAATACCCCAAATTAGCCGGGCGCGGTGGTGGGTGCCTGTAGTCCCAGCTACTCGGGAGGCCGAGGCAGGAGAATGGCGTGAACCCGGGTGGCAGAGCTTGCAGTGAGCCGAGATCGCACCACTGCACTCCAGCCTGGGTGACAGAGCGAGACTCCGTCTCAGAAAATAAATAAATAAAATAAAATAAAGAAATAAAAATTCTCTTTATCCCTTTTGTCTTAGAGCCAATTTTGTCTGGTGTTAATATTGTGCGTCATCTTTCTTTTCTTTTTTTTTTTTTTTTGAGACGGAGTTTCCTCTTGTTGCCCAGGATGGAGTGCAATGGCACAATCTCACTCACTACAACCTCCGCCTCCCGGGTTCAAGAGATTCTCCTGCCTCAGCCTCACAAGTAGCTGGGATTACAAGCGTGTGCCACCACGCCTGGCTAATTTTGTATTTTTATTAGAAACGGGGTTTCACCATGTTGGTCAGGCTGGTCTCGAACTCCTGACATCAAGTGATCCACCCGCCTGAGCCTCCCAAAGTGCTGGGATTACAGGCGTGAGCCACTGCGCCCGGCCCATCTGTTATTTTCTTTACGAGTTTCCTTGTGTATCTATTTCCATCATTTTGTTTTCACTCTTTAACATCTACTTTAGTTGACTATACCTTAAAAATTTAGCCAAAATTTTTCCTTTTGTTTCTTCCTTCCTTTTCTGCCTCCTCTTGGATTATATTTTCCTTTGTCCTTCCTTTGCATTACTTTGGACATTATGTGTTTCTATTTCTTCTATTTCTACTCACTTCATATTGCTTACTCAAATCTAAAGTGAATCAAGAGCTCTGTTCTATTTTCAAACAACAGTCAGCTTTCTTCAGTTAAATGCTCATCTTTTCCCTCCATATTACCTTTGACCAATATTTTAGTTCTAAATGGCTTTTGAAACCCCAACATTAAAAAAATTTTACAATAGCAGAGACTTGGAACCAACCTAAATGTCCAACAACAGTAGACTGGATTAAGAAAATGTGCCACATACACACCATGGAATACTATGCAGCCATAAAAAATGATGAGTTCATGTCCTTTGTAGGGACATGGATGAAACTGGAAACCATCATTCTCAGCAAACTATCGCAAGGACAAAAAACCAAACACCGCATGTTCTCACTCATAGGTGGGAATTGAAACAATGAGAACACATGGACACAGGAAGGGGAACATCACACACCGGGGACTGTTGTGGGGTTGGGGGAGGGGGGAGGGATAGCATTAGGAGATATACCTAATGCTAAATGACGAGTTAATGGGTGCAGCACACCAACATGGCGCATGTATACATATGTAACAAGCCTGCATGTTGTGCACATGTACCCTAGAACTTAAAGTATAATAATAAAACATAAAAAAATAAAAAGTCTATTAAAACAATTTTACAGATTGATCGGGCTGTTTATACTTCTTCATGCTCAGCATCGCTTCATGAATCTTCTGCTTTTTCTTCTGTTGTAGACTTTATGACCTGTATTTGAAAAGAATCATTGTGTAGTTGATTTCAGATTTCTGTTTCTTGAGGCACTAATGTTTCCACCAGTTACTTTTGTTGAATCTTCCTGACTTTCTCTGAGTGGATTCCATTTTTTTGATATTTAAAAATGTTTCATGCAAGTTCACATTGATTGAGGCTGCTTTTCTGCTTTAGGAATCCCATGTGTCCTGCTCTTTGGAAATGTCCCCAGAGGATACTTTGCAGAAATGCTGGAGGCACTGAAAGCCTTCGTGATTTTCAGCCTGGGGTTCCCATGCCTGATGGGGCCTTGGCCCAGGCCTTCATGTTCCTGTTAACAACCTTCGATGCCACCCACCTCTGGACAGACTCCTTGTTACCCCACAGACATGCGATCAGACTTTTTTTCAGTTTTCTTTTTATTTCTAGAAAGAATGCTTCTTTGACTTTCTGGGCTTTATGTATAGAATTCAAATTTCATTTTGGCCTCTCCCTGTCCACAACAAGAAGTCACACCACAACAAGCTTGAAGTCACATCGATTGTTCTCTGGAAGGTATTAAAGCTTTACCACCTTGAGGGTCAATCTGGACCCCAGACCGGGTGAAAAGAGCGGCTGCACCTGCAGAGGTGCTGGGACCCAGGCTACTGGTGGCCTTTGAACACCAGGTTCCGATCCTACCCGCGTTCTGCACCCTACTCCTACCGGCACCCCGCTCCTTACCAACGCCCTGCCCTGCCATCACCCTCCACCTACCCACTGCCCGGTCCTAACCGTGCCCCGCCCCGCCCTGCCCCGCCAGCACTCTGCTCCTACCAACACTCTGCTCTACCCACACCGGCCCTGCCAGCACCACATCTTACCCGCGCCCCGCCCCGCAATCACCCTGCCCCTACCGCACTCCGTCCCACCCTCCGTCCCACCCTCCCACGCCCCTCCAGCACCCCGATCCTACCTGCACCCCGCGCCTACCCGCTCTTCTCCCGGCCAGGACCCCTCCCCGCACCGTCAGCATCCTGCTCCACCCGCACCCCGCTTCTACCCGTGCCCTGTGCCACCACCACCCTGCTCCTACCCGCACTCTGCTCCTTCCTGGGCCTGGCCCGGCTGTCATCCTGCTCCTACCGCAGCCCGCTCCTACCTGCGTCCAGCCCCGCAGCACCTAGCTCCTACCTGGACCTTTCTCCTACCTGCTGCCCTGCCCGGCAGCACCGCATCCTACCCGCGCCCCACCCGCCAGCACCCAACTGCTACCCCTCCTGCAGCACCCCATCCTACCCACGCTTGCCCCACCAGAACCCCAATCTTACCCGCATTCCACTCCTACCCGTGCCCTGCCCTGCCAGCACCCTGCTTCTACCTGCACTCTGCTCCTTCCAGCGCCCTGCCCTGCCAGCACCCCATCTTACACATGCTGTCTCCTGCAGGTGCCTGAGGAAGCTCCCTGGGGAGGGCAGCTCCCATCACCTTCCACGTGAAGACCGCCCAGGGCCAGTGTACAAACAAGCACCTGCTAGGAACCACCGGCCATGTGGGGGATGTGGGAAAGCTTCTCCTACCAGCTTGTCCCCACGGGCTCCCCCGGCTCCTCTGGCCTCCATGCTGTCATCAGTCCAGAAGGCCTCTGTAGGGTCCTTTGAGTCTCTGTCATCCCTGAGCTCCTCCAAGCCAACAGAGCCTTTGTGTCCCCTGAAGCATCCTTCACACCGGCCACCTGTGAGCACCCTATCACCAAACCCAGAATGAATTCTCTCCTCCCTGGCTTTTGTGTTCTGTTCAGGTCTTTGCTGGATTGTAGGGTCCACCCACACTGGGGAAGGCTGTCTGCTTTGCAGTCCACTGGTTCATGTGTTAATCTCACCTAGAACTCCCTCACACACACCCAGAATGATGTTTGGCCAAATGTCTGCCCTCTGTGGGCCAGTCAAGCAGACCCATGAAATTAACCAACACAGGCTCTGAGACTCCAGGCCCAAGAGGCCCGCGTCCTCCAGCTTCTGCTGATGTGGCCCAGGGGTCCCTGGGGACAGGCTGTAGCTGGGAGGCTGAAGCTATGGCCTGGATAGGGATGGGGCCACTCAGCAGCATGTCCCCTGGTCATGTCCTTCACACCTGAGCCTCCCTCCTCCTCTGTACGGGGGCTGTACTGCTGTGCTGCCTGTAACTGATGACCCATATGGTGTGCTTTGACAGCCTGCCCCGGTGATGGACGTGACACCAAGACCCCGCCTGGGCATGTCCCTGTTGGCTGCTACCAGATGAGGGCACTGGGGCTGGAAGAGGTCAGCTGACTACTCAGGGTTCCATGGCCGGTCAAAGGTATGGCTGGGATCTGAGCCCAGGCAGTCTGGCTCCAGAGGCCGCACTCCCACCCCTAGACCACCCCTCTGCCTGCCCCTCATGGGGGTGATGTGGCTTCCCCTACTCTTGCTGGCTCATGGCTGTTTCTGAAGGTGGTGGAGGAGCCCACCAGCCCAGGTCCTGGGGTCAGTCCAGGCTTTGTAGCAGGAAGCTGAGGCAGAGCGGGGGCCTCAGGGTGGGGAGGACGACCCTCTGCCATCAGGAGAGGACCTTGTCCTTTGCTGGGACCCAACCAGGGCTGACCTCAGTGGGGGGATGCCCAGGGCATGAGGTTGGAGGGAGTTGAATGGCCTCGAAGAAGGAAGGCTCCCCACACTGGAGTGAGAGAACCCCCGACAGAGACCCCAGACTTAGTGTAAGATCCCAGACAGAATGGCCTTCACATATGGTTGATACAGACTCTTAAAATACTGAAATAGTGCTGGTGAGTGCTGAGATTTGTTGCACTGTGTTTAATTCTGGAATGTGTGCGTGCGTGCGTGCGTGCGTGCGTGTGTGTGTGGTGACGGTGCTGGTGAGCTTGGAGAGGCTCCAGTCTTAAAAAGGAGACTGGCCCCGAGAAGCTCTCCAACTGCAAAGGAGCCTGCATGGTCCTGGAGGGTGGGTCTTTGATTCCTGCTTCCTCGACAGGGTCCCTGAGAGCTCAGGACCGAGGGATGGAGGCTGCTGGGGGGGGAAATGGCACGTCCCTGGCAGGGAAAGGCCAGGCCTGTGAGGGCTCAGAGAAACCTGGCCCCACACGCAGTTCATGCTGCCCGGGCCTCAGGGACCAGCACATCCACCTCCTGTCCTCCAGTTGAGGCCTCAGGGCACCCAGAGAAAGGAGCAGGTTTCCCCCAAGCCCCCGACACCAGGACCAGCCAGGCTGTGGCCTCCACCCCTCCTTGCACATTTCTGCCCTCCCTAGGCTTCTCTGCGGCTTCACTGCCATCTCCTGGAAACCAGCTCAGTGTTTACCCAGCCTTGTCCTCAGCAACCATGGCCTGCAAATCCTATTCCATGTGCCTGGATTTCCCCTCTGGACACACAGGCTCCGTGAAGATGGTTTAGGCAGTTCCCAACTTCATGATCACAGCAGGTCCCTCTGGCCCTCCCTGCACTGCCCCTAGTCTGGGCCAGGGCCACCCCACCCACGGGAGGATGGGTCGGAGCTGTCTTCCCAGAGCCAGGCTGGAATGGGCCCCACAGCCTTCAGGGAAGTGCCTTTTCCTCTACAAAGCTGGTCACCTTCTCTGACTCTCACCCTCATGGGCTCTGGCCACGTCATCTTCTGGGAGTCTCCGTTCCCAGGGGCCTGTGTCTTTAGGTCTAGGTTGGGTATTGACCCGGCCACCCCGGCTTTCTTCCCATCCGCATTCGCACTGCATATTCCACACCCTCTTGCCTTCTACCTTTCTACGCTTCACCGTGACCTTTGTAAGCAACGTCTGGCTAGATTTTGTTTTGTGTCCAATTGGACAGGCTCTGTTCTGTACATTTATGGTTCTTGTTTTTACTGATCTATGAGAATTATTTCCACTACTTAATTTTTTGTCCTGGCTTTTCTAAACTTCTATTTTCTCTTTCCCTCCCTAACTTCTAGTAGAGAGACTCAATTTTCTGTATTCCCCTTCCTCTTTTGAATGACTGAGAGGTTATGGTAGGCAGATCATGGCTCCTGCAGATACCCCCATGTCTAAGCCCTGGAGCCCTTGTATGGTGAAAGACGTGATTAGGGGAGGGACCAAGGAGCACATCCTGAGTCATCCAGGCAGGCCCTAAATGCCTTATCAGAGAGAAGCCAAGGGAGCTTCGACCCAGACCTGCACAGGCAACAAGGCCCCATGAAGACGGAGGAGGTGTTGCAGCCGCAGCCGCGGCACAGGAAGGCCACAGCGGCCGCTGGAGGCCAGAAGAGGCCCGGAAGGCTCCTCCCCGAGAGCCTCAGGAGGGAGTGTGGCCCTGCCTTCTCCAGGCCTTGATTTCTGTCGTCTGGCCCCCCGGGACTGTGAGGGGATAAGTTTCTGTTGCTGTGAACCCCCAGGCCTGTGGTAGCTTGTTACAGCAGCCACAGGAAACTAACACAGAGGTCGTATTTTCTCTTTCTCTTACTTTAATAAACTGCCTTGAACACTTCGTCGTGTGCACCAGGACAGGCCCGCTCTTGGCCTAGACACAGCCAGCGTCTCCACTAGTTCCTCTCCCAATCCATTAGAACATGCGTTTCCAGCGTCTGTGGGGTGCCCGGATCAGGGAGGGGACGTGGCTCCCAGTTGTCCTCAGGAGATTCCCAGTTGTTCGTGGATGTCGGATGTGCGGCCTCCATGGGAGTGTCTGGGATTTTGGTGTCTTGTGCGTCCAGCAGCGTTGGCAGGTTCAGGCTGAGGAAAGCGGGACCCCTGCTTCCACCTGCCTGCATGTGGCGTCTCCCTAGAAGGAAGCCTTTGGTAGGTGGGTGGGAAGATTAGGGTGCTCGAATGGGAACTGTGAGGAGGTGCAGTGGCACCAGGCTCTAGCAGCCTCCTGCCTCCAGGAGAGGCCCAGGTTGGGATCACTTCTTTTTTTTTTTTTTGAGACGGAGTCTCCCTCTGTTTGTTGCCCAGGCTGGAGTGCAGTGGTGTGATCTCAGCCCACTGCAACCTCTGCCTCCCAGGTTGAAGCGATTCTCCAGCCTTAGCCTCCGAGGAGCTGATATTACAGGCACGCACAAACATGCCCAGCTAATTTTTGTATTTTTAGTAGAGACAGGGTTTCATCATGTTGGCCAGGCTAGTCTCGAACTCCTGACCTCAGGTAATCCACCTGCCTTGGCCTCACAGAGTGCTGGGATTACAAGCGTGAGCCACCGTGCCTGGTTTCACCATTGTTTCTGATCAGAAATCAGTGGCTAATTTTATCGTGGTGCTCTTGTACATGAAGAGAAGTTTTTGTCTTACTGTTTTCAATATTTGCTCTTTGTCTTTTCATAGCTTGACACAAGGTGTGTAGGAGTGGATATCTTGATTTTTATTTTACTAAAAGTAAACATTGATTCTATAGATTAATGTTTTATATCAAATTTGGTAAGTTTTCAGCCATTATTTCTGTAAATAGTTCTTTGTTTTCCCTCTTCTTTCTTTCTGAGACTCTCATTCTACATATGTTGTGCTTGATGTTTCATAAGTCATTTTTCTTTTTCTTTTTTTTTTTTGAGACAGAGTTTCGCTCTTGTTGCCCAGGCTGGAGTGCAATGGCACGATCTTGGCTCACTGCAACCTCTGCCTCCCAGGTTCAAGCGATTCTCTTGCCTCAGCCTCCCGGATAGTGGGATGCGCCACCACACCAGCTAATTTTGTATTTTTAGTAGAGATGGGGTTTCTCCATGTTGATCAGGCTGGTCTCGAATTCCCGACCTCAGGTGATCCGCCTGCCTCGGTGGCCCAAAGTGCTGGGATTACAGGTGTGAGCCACCTGTGCCTGGCCCTTTTTAAGTTCTTTTAACATAAGTAACTGCTTTGAAGTCTTTGTTTGCTAAGTGTGACATCTGGGGACACAAAGACAGTTTCCCCCCACACTTGCCTGTTTCTTTTTGTCTTGTAACTTATCATTGAACACTGGATGCTTTAGGTTATAGACTCTTCCACTCTGGATTCTGATTCTTTTCTGCTGAGAGGTGTTACTGTTTGTTAGTTTGTTTGTAACCAGCCTGCACTAAATTTGTAAATTCTGTGAGCAGCGTGTAGCCGGAGCCGTCTCTGCTCATTGTTTGTTTCTTATGCATGGCTTCCCAGGAACCGCTCCTTTATCTGCGTGCTTGGTATTCTGCCAACAGTTGTCTGAATTTGTACGCTAACACCTTGAGTCGGTGAGGCTTCCACTGTTGCTGATGGATCTACCCGTGGACTAGGGCGTGCACACAGAGCTCAGGCCATCTGCTTTCCACAGGCATCTCCCCTCGCTGTGTCTTCCTTCACATGAGCTCAGGCACCGTCATCAGTCAGTGATGCTGGGTGGTTTGGGCAGGTTCTGGTCTCTGAGGAGACGAGCAGAGCTACTGGTCCTTCCTGTGTGTTTGCATCGATATACCTATTTGAAAATTCTCCAAATCATGTGAGTCCCTCTGGTGGTGACAGCAAAGCTGCTGGTTTCATGGTGTTCAACAAATGTGTTTTATATTTAGGTCTATGGGCCGGGACTGGTGGCTCAGGCCTGTAATCCAAGCACTTTGGGAGACTGAGGTGGGCAGATCACCAGAAGTCAGGAGTTCAAGACCAGCCTGGCCAACATGGTGAAACCCCGTCTCTACTAAAAATACAAAATTTAGCCAGGCATGGTGGTGGTCACCTGTAATCCCAGCTACTCAGTGGGCTGAGGCTGGAGAATCGCTTGAACCTGGGAGGCAGAGGTTGCAGTGAGCCGAGATTGCACACAATAAATAAATGATTTAATGCCCATACAATGGAGTGCTGTGCAGCTCTTAAAAAGAATGCCACAAGGATGGTCAACACATACTGTTCTCCTGGATGAGGAGTATTACCATCAGCTCCATTTTTCAGGTGAGAAAACTGAGACTTAGGGAGGCTACATAATTTTCCGAAGGTCACTCCCTACTGAATGTAGGAGCAAGGATCTGACAGCCACCTAATCACACCCTAGAACAGCATTCTCTCCTCCGCTCTCCTCCATGTCCCCCTCTGACTCCCGGGAGAGCTCCCCAGCTTGCAGTCCCCAGGGCCCTGGTGTCCATAACCCGAGGAAGGGGAGGGGCCCATGAGATCTTGGACTTTCTCACTTTCTGAAAATGAGCAACTGAGAATGAGACTTGACTTTGCTTAGAAGTATAAACAAATGCGACATTTATTGCCTATCAAATAGTAGAAGCAGTTCGTCTATTTAACGTGTGTTAGTATCGGTGTTCCTTTTTATTCAAACTCTCCCTATTCAGCTCAAGAATCAAAGTCAGATAACTTTGTCGATAAATCCCTTCCTCTCTGCATCCTTGCTACTCACTGTCTCAAGACCCAAACTCACTGGGACAAGGCGCTGCCCCTCCTGATTCAAGCCTGGTGTCTGCCTCTCACTATGCAAATCAGGAGCCAGACAGCGGCGGAGACGGGCGGCGGTGAGTGCACAGAGCACACGCATGCGTTCGGCTTGCCCTCACCCCGCCCCCATTATCTCTGTGGGTGTGAAGATGAGAAATTTTCACTTTTCCAGTGAGTTACTGTACTGCTTTGACTCTCACAAGCGTGTCGACTTGATGGATTTTTGTAAATATAGCCGTCAGCGGATGTCTCTTGTCCCCATCTCGGGAACCATAACCCAGATTCCCAAAGGGGAGCTTGCCCACAT
The DNA here is from genome assembly GCF_029281585.2 of Gorilla gorilla gorilla. NCBI lineage: Eukaryota > Metazoa > Chordata > Mammalia > Primates > Hominidae > Gorilla > Gorilla gorilla. The sequence goes on from NC_073228.2 coordinate 181,578,920, forward strand.
GGATGGAAACTGAGGCCCTCAGAGAGGCCATCGGCCTTGATCCCTTGCTCCTATTCAAAGATCTCAACATTATTGCAGCCTTCCTTGGGGCAGGCAGACATTCCCGTCTTGAGGAAGCGTCCACTCACATGCCATGGGAACTTTGTAGATTTCACTGTGATGCAAACAGCTCCCCGTGAGGCCCTCAGTCCCCAGGGCCCATTGTTGGGTGCTTTTGAGGGTGGGAGGTGGAGGGGTTTCCATTTTGCTTGGGGGATCAGCATCACCCTTTCTTTCTCCTTTTCCTCTGGGCTGGTGCTCAGATGGTGAGAGCACTGTGCTGATGAGGTGGGCCCTGGAGTGGAACCCATGGCCTCCTCTGACTCCCAGGAGACCTGGCCAGCTGCAGCGGCCCCCGTGGACCAGCAGAGGGACAAGAGAGGAGCTGACGTGGAGGAGCCGAGGCCCACTGGGGGCTCCTGGAGAGTCCGTCCGCCTGTGGACAGCAGCTCAGTTGTTCAGCTGCTTCCGGAGAGGAAGCACCTCTTCCTAGACTGAGGCATCGTTTTGATTAAAAAAAAAAAAAAAGTTGATTTTTTTCACCTTGGTGTAAATTTTTGTTTGTAACAATATGTTAGTTGTCACAGTTACCACTATTTTTCTTTCTTTTTTTTTTTTTTTTTTTTACATTTTTGAAATTATTTACAGAGATGGGCTCTCGCTACGTTGTCCAGGCTGGTCTCAGACTCCTGGCCTCAGTGGTCGTCCCACCTTGGCCTCCCAAAGTGCTGGGACTACAGGTGTGAGCCGTGGCACCTGGCCTGTTTTTCTTTATTACTACAGATATTATCTGAAGCTTTAAAGCCTCCTGGAGTGAAAGCTAGTTCATAACCACGCTGTTTGGAGGGAAGAAAACTACCTGGAATTCTTGTTCTCCAAAGATATGGAATTATCCCAGCAACAGCCGTCCTTCGCTGCTCTGTCCTGAGGACCCTCAGGTGTGGCCCATCCAGCCCCTCAGTGTTTACCTCTGTCCTAAGGACTCTCAGGTGTGGGCGATCCAGCCCCTTAGTGTTTCCCTCTGTTTTGGAGATCCTCAGGTATGGTCAATCCTATTAGTGTTTTCCTTTGTACTGGGGATGCTCAGGTGTGATCTATCCATCTTCTCAGTGTTTTACCTCTTTCCTGGAGACCCTCAGGTTCCATCCATCCATCCAATTGGTTTTTACCTCTGTCCTGGGGACCCTCAGTTGTGGTAAATCCATCCCATTAGTGTTTTTCCATTGTCCTCGAGACTCTCAGGTGTGGTCTATCCGTCCCATTAGTGTTTATGTCTATCCTGGGAACCCTTAGGTGTGGTCCATCCATTTCTTTAGTGTTTACCTCTGCCTTGGGCCCCTCAGATGTGGTCGATCCCCAAAGTGTTTTATCTCTATTCTGGGGAATCTCAGTTGTGGTTCATCCATCCGCTTAGTGTTTACCTCTGTCCTGGGGACCCTGAGGTGTGGCCCATCCCCTTATTATTTACCTTTGTCCTGGGGGCCCTCAGATATGGCCCATCCATCCCCTGAGTGTTTTACCTCGGTCCTCAAGACCCTCAGGTGTGGTTTATTAATTTAGTGTTTACCTCACCCTGGGGACTCACAGGTTTGGTCTATCCCAATAGTTTTTTTATGTCGGCCCTGGGAACTCTCAGATGTGGCCCATCCATCCCGTCAGTGTTTCCCTCTGTCCTGGGGTCACTCAGGTGTGGTCCATCCACCCCCTCAGTGTTTCCCTCGGTCCTGAGGATGCTCAGGTGTGGCCCATCCAGCCCCTCAGTGTTTTCCCCGGTCCTGGGGATGCTCAGGTGTGGTCCATCCAGCCCCTCAGTGTTTTCCTCGGTCCTGAGGATGCTCAGGTGTGGCCCATCCAGCCCCTCAGTGTTTTCCTCGGTCCTGGGGATGCTCAGGTGTGGCCCATCCAGCCCCTCAGTGTTTTCCTCGGTCCTGGGGATGCTCAGGTGTGGTCCATCCATCCCCTCAGTGTTTTCCTCTGTCCTGGGGATGCTCAGGTGTGTGTCCTGGGGATGCCCATCCCCTTAGTGTTTTACCTCCACCTTTCTCTATTTTTTGTTTCCAATCTTCCCACACAGGTTGAGAGAGGAGGGGATCCAGTTGCCTGTGAGGAGGACACGGCTCCTAGGTGGACCCTGCAGATTATGAAGTTCAAGTCACAGCTCCTGGGAAGGTCTCTGCGTGTAAAGATCATGGAGGTGAGACAGATTCAGGGACCACACTCTGCTCTGCTCTATATCTCTGAGTGTCGATCCAGCTGCCTTGTGACTAGGACACTTGGGAGAACCATGGACCCTGCAAGAGGGCAGGTTCGGAGAGTGAGATGAGCACGCTTGAGGGATTAGCGTGTAACTTGAACCACTGCCTTGCAAACTGTGTGAGGGCGTGCAGGTGTGTGTCTGTGCGTGTGTGTGCTGGGAGGATGTTTAGCAGCCTCACGGAGGGGTAACTCACAAGAGAACAAGGCCAGGCGTGGTGGCTTACACCTGTAATCCCAGCACTTTGGGAGGCCGAGGTGGGTGGATCACCTGAGGTCAGGAGATCGAGACCAGCCTGACCAACATGGTGAAACCCCGTCTCTACTAAAAATATAAAAAATTAGCCAGGTGTGGTGGTGCATGCCTGTAATCCCAGCTACTCTGGAGGCTGAAGCAGGAGAATCACTTGAACCCGGGAGGCGGAGGTTGCAGTGAGCCAAGATCACGCCACTGCACTCCAGCCTGGGCAACAAGAGCGAAACTCCATCTCAAAATAAAAAAAAATTTTTTTTGATCAATGTTGACACACGTACGCACCTGCAAAACCATGACCAGGAGCATCATGACTCCCAGAGCTTCCTCGTGATTCTTTGGAATCCCTCCCTACAGCCCCTCCCACCCCACCCCATCCCAAGCAGCCACTGATTTGCTCTGTCACAGTCAGTAGATTTGTAATTTCCTTAATACCATTTCTGAGCCCAGGAGGCAAATACTTTCTTTTTATTGGGTAGACCTTTCGTGGCATGTTCAAGCTTTTGAATTCAGAGAGTGAGAGAATGAGAAAGAAAAGGCTGGTCTGGGTCACTCCTAGGAGGCCTGGACCTAAGCACAGTGTGGCTCACGTGCCCTGGAGCCCCTGTGCACTGGACACCCCTGACTGCCCTGCTGCAAGCTTTATAGCTCCCCCATCACCTTTCCTGGACCAGCTGGTACAATCTCAAACTTTTCACCAATTCTGACATCTAAACAACTAACGCCAGAGACAGGCTCTGTGGGACCAGCAGCTGCGACCTCACCTCCGGTCACTGGAACACTGAGCTGTTAAATGAAAGGTGCGTCCCTTTTTTTTTTTTTTTTTTTTTGAGACAGCGTCTCGCTCTGTCACCCAGGCTGGAGTACAGTGGCACGATCTTGGCTCACCGCAACCTCTGCCTCCCAGGTTCAAGCGATTCTCATGCCTCAGCCTCCTGAGTAGCTGGGATTACAGATGCCTCTCATCACGCCCAGCTAATGTTTGTTGTAGAGACAGGGTATCACCAGTCTCCTGGGACCTCCGCCTCCCGGGATGGTCTCCATCTCCTGACCTCGTGATCCGCCTGCCTCCGTCTCCCAAAGTGCTGGGATTACAGGCCTGAGCCACCGCGCCCGGCCAGGTGCATCCTTCTTTCTCCCTTTCCAGGGAGAATGCTCTGCTCTTCTTCCTGCTGGATCCCTCCTCTACCTGCTTCTCTCCCATCCCCTGCAGCCCCCGGAGCCCCGTGGCGATGCAGGCAGACTCATCTGTACCCTCATTCTGTTTGCAGAACCGCATCTCTGGACTGGCTCTGCCCAAGGAGACCACACCTTCTCCATTCCTCATGCCCTGTCCCCGTGGGGTGCAGGTGGGGCTGGGCCCACGATGGCATCAGGCCCACTCTCTCTAATGCAGGAAGGGTTCAGATGCCGGGAGCCGTGGAGATTGTCCTCATTCTGATCATCTCCCGGCCTAGCAAATGATGATGAAGACAGTTTTCCCACAGGATAGGCATAGCCTCTGGGACAGTGCCTCGTTTATTTTCTAGCACAAAATAGACGTTAGAACAGTGGGGCTTTGTGGGCATATGGAGATTTGTAAAGCTCCTTAGGAGGCAGGTAAAAATTTCTTCAATAAGACAAAACACTATCCCCAAAGAAAATGATTGATACATTGGATGATAGTAAAATTAAGAATTTTTTCATCAATAAGAGAGTAAAAAGATGGGGCCGGGTGTGGTGGCTCACGCTGTATCCCAGCACTTTGGGAGGCCAAGGCGGGAGGATCACTTGAGGTCAGGAGTTAGAGAACGGCCTGAGCAGCTTAGCAAGACCTCGTCTCTACAAAAAATGAAAAATTGGCTGGGCGTGGTGGTGCATGCCTGTGGTCCCAGATACTCAGGAGGCTGAGGCAGGAGGAACACTTGAGCCTGGGAGGCTGAGGCTGCAGTGAGCCATGATTGTGCCACTGCACTGCAGCCTGGGTGACAGGGCGAGACTGTCTCTTAAAAAAAAGAGGTGGGGGATGGAGGAGGGTGAAAAGATAAATCACATGTAGAGTATAAAGAGAATTCCTGTAAGTTAATAAAAATGCATGCGGGGCTTAATACCTAGGTGATGGGTTGATAAGTGCAGCAAACCACCATGGCACATGTTTACCTGTGTAACAAACCTGCACGTTCTGTACATGTATCCCAGAACTTAAAATTTTTTTTTTTTGAGACGGAGTCTCGCTCTGTCGCCCAGGTGGATAGCAGTGGCGTGATCTCAGCTCATTGGAAGCTCTGCCTCCCGGGTTCACGCCATTCTCCTGCCTCAGCCTCCCGAGTAGCTGGGACTACAGGCACATGCCACCATGCCCAGCTAATTTTTGTATTTTTAGTAGAGACGGGGTTTCGCCGTGTTAGCCAGGATGGTCTCGATCTCCTGACCTCATGATCCACCTGCCTCGGCCTCCCAAAGTGCTGGGATTACAGGCGTGAGCCACCGCGCCTGGCCTAAAGTAAAATAAATTTTTTTAAAAATTAAGAAAAAAGCTGGCAGACCAATAGGACAATGGGTCAAAGAAATGAAGAGGGACACAAAAGGGAAAGAAGAAAGGGAGGGAGGAGGGGGAAGGGAAGGAGGGAGAGGAAAGAGCAAATGAACATCCAAATGGCCAAAAAGCATTTAAAACATGCTCAGCCTCATAAGCCATCAAATTTAAACCACAGTGAGAAATCAATATTACACCTACCAGAATGGCTAAAATTAAAAACACTGTTGATACCAAGTTTGGGCAAGAATGTGGAGTAACTGAAACTTCATATACTATTGGGAATGTAAAATAGCACAACTACTTTGGAAAGCCCTTGGGTAATACCTACTAAAGGAGACCACACCTGTGATCCCCACATTCCACTCCTGTGCATAGACCCAAAAGAACTGTGCACTGTGCGCGTGTTCACCAAATGACGTGCGACGTGCGCTAGAATGTTTGTACCAGCACCCTTCACAATAGCCCCAGCTTCCAACAGGAGAATGGATAAGTACCTCTCAGTATATTTTAGAGTAAAGTTCTTACAGCACTGAAAATGGATTCACAGCCGCCATGCACAGTTGGTGAATCTCAGCAACATAATGTTGAGCAGAAGCAGCCAGACACAAATGAATGCATACGGCACAATTCTGTTTCTGTGAAGCTCTAAAACAGGCCAAAGAAACATCTGGTGAGAAGTCAGGATAGCGATGATCTTAGTGCTCTGGGGGAGGGTGGCTCTGGTATTATTCTATTTCTTGATCTGAGGGCTGGTGTCCCAGACGTATTCACTCTACGATAATTTACCAAGCTGCCCTCTGGGGATTGGTGGCTTCTCTGTATGAATATTACACTTCAATTAAAAAAACATAACAAAAACCTAACAATCAAATTCAGAAATGAGTAAGGCCGGGCACGGTGGCTCACGCCTGTAATCCCAGCACTTTGGGAGGCCGAGGCAGGCAGATCACCTGAGGTCAGGAGTTCGAGACCAGCCTGGCCAACATGGTGAAACCCGTCTCTACTAAAACTACAAAAATTAGCCGGGTGTGGTGGCACGTGCCCGTAATCTCAGCTATTTGGGAGGCTGAGGCAGGAGACTTGCTTAAACTTGGGAGGTGGAAGTTGCAGTGAGCCGAGATCACGCCACTGCACTCCAGCCTGGGTGACAGAGTGAGACTCTGTCTTAAAAAAAAAAAAAAAAAAAAAAACGAGCAAAGGACTTGAATGGACATTTTTCCATACTCAGCATCACTAATCATTAGGCAGATGGAAATGACAACGAGATTCCATTTCACTCCTACTACATTGACTAGTATCAAAGAAAACCCAGAAAATAACGAATGTTGGTGAAGATGTGGAGAGACTGGAACCCTTGTGTGCTGCTGGTGGGAATGTAAAATAGTGCCGCCCCTCTAGAAAACAGTAAAGCAGCTCCTCGGAAATTATACCTAGGGACGCTCCAGCAATTCCACTTCTGGGTTTATATCCCCCAGAAATTGAAAGCAAGGAAATAAAGAGACACTCACCCATCCCTGTCGATAGCCGTGTTGTTCAAAATAGACAAAAGGTGGGAGCAACTCATATCCATTGACAGACTAAGGGATCAATAACATGCGGTATGTACATACAATGGAATATTATTCAACCTTACAAAAAAAGGCTATTTGGACTCAGGCCTCAACATAAATGAATCTTGAGGACTATGCTGAGTGACATAAGGCAGACACAAAAGGACAAATATTGTGTATTTCCACTCACATGAGGTACCTAGTATATTTCATAGAGACACAAAGTAGAATGTGTCTATGAAGTATACAGGGGCATGCTTGAAGTATACTAGGTATAGTAGGAAGCCAGGGGCTGGAGGGTGGAGGGAAAGGGGAGTGGCTGCTTAACAGGCAGAGTTTCAGTGAGGATGAGGAAAGACCTCCGGAGATGATGGAGGTGATGGTAGCATACCGATTGAAGGTTCTTAACATTACTGAACACTTGAAATGATGCAGATGGGAAATTTCGTGTTATACATATTTTATCACAATTTTTCAGGTAGTTGCCTTTTAAAAAAGTTCCTTCAGAATTTGTTTTCCTCCTTGACATGCATATTTGAATACTGGAGACAAAATTTCTGTATTGTTCTTGGTCAGCAAAATGTTTTGTAAAAGTTTCAGGAGGAGGCCAGGTGCGGTGGCTCACGCCTGTAATCCCAGCACTTTGAGAGGCCGAGGTGGGCGGATCACCTGAGGTCAGAAGTTCAAGACCAGCCTGGCCAACAAGGTGAAACCCTATCTCTACTAAAAATACAAAAATTAGCTGGGTGTGTTGGTGCACAACTGTAGTTCCAGCTATTTGGGAGGCTGAGGCAGGAGAATCGCTTGAACCTGGGAGGCGGAGATTGCAGTGAGCTGAGATCGCACCACTGCACTCCAGCCTGGGTGACAGAGCAAGACCCTGTCTCAAAAATAAAATAGTAAAATTTAAAATTCAGGACCTCCTCACCAGAGCTATACTTTGAGTGCACAGTAGCCATATGTCTATACTGCAGAAAACATTTCCATCCTCCCAGAACCTTCTCTCATGCAGCTTCTGTGAGCCTCGCATCAGTTATGTTCACTGAACTCATCTAACTCAAAGCACATGCATCAAAGCTGGAATTTCAGGGTTATCGGTTTGCAGGTGAGAGCCGTAATGGTCCAGTGGAAGTGTACAGTTGGAAGGGAATGTCGTCAGCTCCTCCCTCTCACCTGAAGGCTCTCAACTGTGAGCCGTGCCTTGTTGACAGCCTCTGAGTCCACAGAGCACAGGGAGAATCTGAGGACACAGGACAAGGCAGGGGACCTTGTGTCCTCCACGTGGTTGCACATAGAGTAGAAGAGCTGGGTGAGTAACTCTCTGGAATCACCTTTCTGCTGATGTTTGTGTCTCCACAGATGGGCTCAAGGACAGCTTGCCTAACCGCAGCCATAAGGATGAAGCCTTTTCAGGTAGAGAAGGACTCCAGGTGGGGCCTGTGCAGAGGGTTCTTACGGGCGCAGTAGGATTGGGGCTATAAAATCAGTAAATGGAAAAGGAGCCAGGTGCAGAAGTCTGATTTATTCCTTTTTTTTTTCTTTCTTTTTCTTCTTGGAGATAAGGTCTTACTCTGTCACCCAGGCTAGAGTGCAGTCAGTGTGCCACTGTGGCTCAACCTCCGTCTCCTGGGCTCAGTCAATCCTTCCACCTCAGCCTCCAGAAAGTAGCTGAGAATACAGGTGCATGCCACCATGCTTGGCTAAGTTTTGTACTTTTTGTAGAGACAGGGTTTCACCATGTTGCCCAGACTAGTCTTGAAATCCTGGACTCAAGAGATCTGTTCACCTCAGCCTCCCAAAGTGCTGGGATTATAGGCAAGAGCCACCGAGCCCGGCCTCCTTTTGTATTTTAATTAGGACAAAGTCCTAAGAGGTTGTGTTTGCATGGATGTTGTGTGTGCTCTGCTTGTCTTATTCATTTCTTGCTCTGGTGTTTAAAGATGACCTTTTGCAGAAAACCAGATCTTTCCTGCCTGTGCCACAGAAAGCACTAAATCCTTGGGTTTTGATGGGATGGCATCCTTTGTGAATGGAGAACACGGGATTAGTATGTGGGTGTGGCGTTTGGTGCTATGCAGGGAGTGATGTGGGACACAGCCCCTCACAGCCCCTAAGTCTCCCTGGAGACAAAGTCTCCCACGTGTGTGCCAGGAGGTGGGAGGAGTCCACCCTCTCCCTCTGCACCCTTGGGACCTGCAGCAGCACCTTCCTGTCCCGTCCTCACCATCGGCTCCGGGTTGAAAGGCGCCCACAGGGTTGGATGATGCAGAGAATCCTTCCTCTGGGATGAATATGTATGCCCCCGCTGTGGAGGCGCGAGGGGAAGCCCACGCTTCACCCGCCGTGGGGTCGCGAGGGGAAGCCCACGCTTCACCCGCCGTGGGGTCGCGAGGGGAAGCCCACGCTTCACCCGCCGTGGGGTCGCGAGGGGAAGCCCACACTTCAGCATGTTTCTGGCCACTCCTCACCCAATCCCAAATCCTTGGGTTAGGAATGAAGCCTTAATTGGGTTTCGTTTGAGAAGTCAGTGTCCAGCTGTCACCGAGGCCCTCCGTGGCTGGCAGGAATCCTAGGGGACATGCGTGGAGGGGCTGCTGTGTTGCTGCAGGCACTGGCTCTCACCCTCCCCGTGACCTGGCTCCAGGAATCCACCACGCCCAGGACGGGGCCACTGGGCAGCCGGCACAGGGCTCAATTTTTTGTCACGCCCTTTGCTCTGGCCCGGCAGCCTTGTCCTGTTCCCCACGCTGCCATCAGGCCCAGCGTGTTCCCTGGGTCAGGCCGGCCAGGTGCCCTTCCGCCCAGTCCTCCCACAGCTCAGGCAAACCCTGGCAGGGCCCCTTCGTTCATATGCTAACAACCACGGCTTCACCTGCGGATTAAGGCAATGGGAAAAGGGGCTTTCCCTGGAATCCCGTTCTGTCCTTGCCAACCATTGAGATGCTAGTGGGATTCTTGTTAGGCTTGAATAGTTTACATTTCCAGGGTCATCCCAGGCTTTGGTCATCATCATCTCTCACAGATCCCAACACAACCCAGGCCTGTGGCCATGTCCCTGACCTAGGGTGGGATCCATGGATTTACTGGAAGGACTGGCAGTGCCCTTCTTTCCAATGTTGTTCTATTGGAGACCAGTAGCATTGGTGGAGGTTGACAAGGAGAAAGGAAACGGGCATCAATCAGGAGAACAAAATCAGGCCCTAACGGTTAGAGCAGAGAGGGAAGTCCGTGCCAGGCACAGAGCATCATGGAGACAGTGGCCGCCTCCTGGGGAAAGGGGATGACACGGGCCTCCCCTCCCTGGGGAATTTGAGGGTTATGGAATTTGAGGGCTGGGAAAGCATGTGGGAAATCAGAGGCCCCTCCCTCGCTGCAGGGAGGAAGTGATCCAGGCTGTGGAGAGGACTCTAGAGATGAGCACACTAGAGCCTCTGGGGTTGGCGTCACAGCCCCAGGACAGCGGGGCCCAAATGGCCCCTCGACTCTAACTCTCCCCTTTCCTTCCCATGGCTGCCCCATCACCGCTGCTGCTCCGGACACCCTGAAGGTCATTTGGCCAATTTAATGCCGACAGAAGAGGCCACCATCTGAATGTAATTTATCTCCTCTTTCATCTCCTTTCATTCCCCTCCTCCTTTTTTTTGGGGGGGGGGGGGGACAGAGTCTCACTCTGTTGCCCAGGCTGGAGTGCAGTGGCGTGATCTTGGCTCACTGCAAGCTCCGCCTCCCAGGTTCACGCCATTCTCCTGCCTCAGCCTCCTGAGTAGCTGGGACTACAGGCACCCGCCACCACGCCCAGCTAATTTTTTGTGTTTTTAGTAGAGACGAGGTTTACCGTGTCTATGTGACACCCCAGGATTTTAGCAGATATACAAGTGAAAAACCATGTTGCTAAAAAGTATTTCCCACCTTCCAATTTTCTTATCGTCATCTTGGAAATAAAATCTGTACGTACTTGGGAATAAAATTTATTGAATTATCAAAAATATATATGCTAATGTATGTGAGTCATTAGCTATATCCACATTGACATAAAATTTGTGAAGACTCTTCAAACTCTCTTAAAGATTTATTTGGCCGGGCGCGGTGGCTCACGCCTGTAATCCCAGCAGTTTGGGAGGCAGAGGCAGGCGGATCATGAGGTCAGGAGATCGAGAGCATCCTGGCTAACACGGTGAAACCCCGTCTCTACTAAAAATACAAAAAATTAGCCGGGCGTGGTGGCCGGTGCCTGTAGTCCCAGCTACTTGGGAGGCTGAGGCAGGAGAATGGCATGAACCTGGGAGGCGGAGCTCAGAGTGAGCCGAGATCACACCACTGCACTCCAGCCTGGGTGACAGAGCGAGGACTCTGTCTCAAAAAAAGGAAAAATAAAAAACACGAGAACATACTGCAGGAGAAAACATGCCTGGTCTGAGACGGCTGTGCCAGCTTTCTGAGGCCTTGAATGGCAAGCCCTTTGAGACTGTCAAGAGGAGCAAGAGGAGTCGGTGGGATTTAGCATCAGTGATGAGGTGCGCCACTCACTGTGTGACTTCCGAGTGGTTCCGGGGAAGGAAAATGAAGTCCTGTGAAGTATGGGGAGCACCCTCAGCAGCAGTAGTGGATCTGAACAGCCTCCCAGATACAGACACCATGGGTGTGAAGTGTCTCAGGAACAAGCGAAATCACCCACAATGGAGAGGAGCACCCTAGGGTGCTAGAACTTTTGAACCACTTTTCCTCCTGTCTTGGGTCAGGCCTCATAGCCAACCCTTTGGTGCGCGGTACTCTCCCTGGCTATGGGAGAGATGTGAGAAGCTTAAGAAAAGCAAATGGGAAGACATGGAGCAGGCAGATGGCCGGTCCCCATGGAAGAGTCCCCATTGTGAGGCCTCCCTGGGGATCTGGCGGTGGCCACAACACACTGGCCAGTGAGATTGGTTGTGATTGTCATTGTTGTGGAAAATGATTATCATCTGTCCTCAATGGTGCCAACGCTGACTCACCTGGAGGTGGAATGATGGCCATGGTGACATTGAGGAGGGAGCGTGGCAGAGGGAATGATGGCCATGGTGACACTGAGGAGGGAGTGTGGCAGAGGGAATGATGGCCATGGTGACACTGAGGAGGGAGTGTGACAGAGGGAATGATGGCCATGGTGACATTGAGGAGGGTGCGTGGCAGAGGGAATGATGGCCATGGTGACACTGAGGAGGGAGCGTGGCAGAGGGAATGATGGCCATGGTGACACTGAGGAGGGAGCGTGGCAGAGGGAATGATGGCCATGGTGATATTGGGGAGGGAGCGTGGCAGAGGGAATGATGGCCATGGTGACACTGAGGAGGGAGCGTGGCAGAGGGAATGATGGCCATGGTGACACTGAGGAGGGAGCGTGGCAGAGGGAATGATGGCCATGGTGACACTGGGGAGGGAGCGTGGCAGAGGGAATGATGGCCATGGTGATATTGGGGAGGGAGCGTGGCAGAGGGAATGATGGCCATGGTGATATTGGGGAGGGAGCGTGGCAGAGGGAATGATGGCCATGGTGATATTGAGGAGGGAGCGTAGCAGAGGGAATGATGGCCATGGTGACATTGAGGAGGGAGCGTGGCAGAGGGAATGATGGCCATGGTGATATTGAGGAGGGAGCGTGGCAGAGGGAATGATGGCCATGGCTGACATTGAGGAGGGAGCTGGCAGAGGGAATGATGGCCATGGCTGACATTGAGGAGGGAGCGTGGCAGAGGGAATGATGGCCATGGTGACATTGAGGAGGGAGCGTGGTAGAGGGAATGATGGCCATGGTGACACTGAGGAGGGAGCGTGGTAGAGGGAATGATGGCCATGGTGACATTGGGGAGGGAGCGTGGCAGAGGGAATGATGGCCATGGTGATATTGGGGAGGGAGCGTGGCAGAGGGAATGATGGCCATGGTGACATTGGGGAGGGAGCGTGGCAGAGGGAATGATGGCCATGGTGATATTGGGGAGGGAGCGTGGCAGAGGGAATGATGGCCATGGTGACATTGGGGAGGGAGTGTGGCAGACGGAATGATGGCCATGGTGACACTGAGGAGGGAGCGTGGCAGAGGGAATGATGGCCATGGTGACATTGAGTCAGCACTTATTAGGTTCCACGTGCACATGGTCAAGTTTTCCTGTGGTTTTTCTCAGAAAGGAGCCATGATCCTGCAACAGTGAAACAGGAAAAGTGCTAACAAAACTGACTCCATTTTTATTTAATGGGCTTTTTCTCATCCCTGCATATAAGCTAGCATAATTTTAGAGCGCTAAGATAAAACGCAAAAGCGGTAATCATGTAGTTTTTGCAACTAACTGTGGGATTAATGGAAAGTATGTAAACAGCTAACTGTGATTTGTTAAAGATTTATAGGAGCATTGTGATCTGACCAAGGAGAAAGAAGGTCCCAGCCTTCTGGGACCATTGCTGGCACCTGGATGTGTGAGGTAGTCAGGTACCTGTTGATCCCAACCCTCTCCTCTTCCACTCTCCCTTGAACCAGATAAGCGCTTGTCAGTGCTGTTTTGGGAGTATTCTGCCCTGTGGTTAAATAGGTGTGAGTGCTGGAGAGTCCTGCAGCAATCTGGGGCTTTCTGGTGCTGTGAAGACAGTTACTCTAAAAGTCCTGATGCCATCTCTGCACTTGGGTACAGTCGTGTGACTCTGGGTTTATGACAGATCCTTCAACTACCCTACCTGCCACTCTATATCTGCTGAGATTTTCTTTCTTTCTTCTTTCGTTTTTGTTTTTGTTTTTGTTCTGGGACGGAATCTCGCTCTGTTGCCAGGCTGGAGTGCAGTAGCATGATCTCAGCTCACTATAACCTCTGTCTCCAGGGTTCAAGTGATTCTCCTGCCTCAGCCTCCCGAGTAGCTGGGATTACAGGCACCCACCACCACATCTAGCTAATTTTTGTATTTTTAGTAGACACAGGGTTTTACCATGTTGGCCAGGATGATCTCGATCTCTTCACCTCATGATCCGCCCACCTCGGCCTCCCAAAGTACTGGGATTACAGGTGTGAGCCACCGCGCCCAGCTGAGATTTTCATAATGTGTTTGAGACATGCTGTTTATTTCTTTTTTTTTTTACTTTTAACTGAAATATTGTATACATAGCAAAAAGTCATTCCTATCATAAATGTACAGCTCAATGAATTTTCATGAAATGTAATCATTAACCAGATTGAAATGAAAACCACAACAAAACCCATGACTGGAAGCCATCCCCGATAAGTCTTCTGTGGCCAGCTTCCTGTGGTGAGCCTCCCCATCAAGGGTAACTGCAGCCTCCTTGGAAATAAAGGAGATCAGGACTCCTTTTGTGTGAGCTTCATTTACTCTGTTTTGCGAGATTGGCCCACATTGTCGCATGTGTTTAAGGATCTGTCCTTCCTGCGGGGACATAGCGTGCCAGGGCTGAAATGTCCTAGAATCTGTTCACAGGTTCTACTGTCAGTGAGGGTTTGGGTGGTTACGGCTTTGGGAGGTGATGAAAGTGCTGCTTTCCTGTGAGTGTCTTTGGGGAGCACACACGCTCTTTTCTGCCAGATATTATCCACCCAAGGGGTCGCCGGTCATCACAGATGTGCTTGTCCACTTTCAGCAGCTACTGACAGAGTTTCCCAGGTGGAGCGTGCACCGGATATCACGCCAGCTGAGGAAGACAGTTTGGTTGCTCCCCAGCCTCTCCAACAATTGGTATTTTCTGATGTCTTCATTCTGGCCATGCTGAGGGATGCATTAAAAGCACATAGAAAGTCCAGTTGCCTCTGGGCAGCTCATAGATTCTGAATGTTGGGAGACAAGGACAACTGTCAATCTCTGTCAGTGCTAGGACTGATTCTCAGTATCTGACCCAAAACTAGGAACTGAGGCGACAGTTTGTGGTATTCGATAACGTTGTCAGCATATGCCCTAGAAGTGCTCAAATCCTGGCACATACACAACCTAGGGGCGGGACAAACGTGAACTCGGCATGGTCGGTTATAGCTTGCGTCTAGCACCTTGTTTTTGCAACTCTCATGTCCAGCTGGGGTGGGGCCATGCATGGGCAGCATCCCGATGTCCCACCATCACCCCGTCTACCCAGCTCCTCCAGAGGATGAGTTACAGTGGCTTCCTAGTGGCAGGACAGATGAGGGGTCCCATCTAATGCCAGGTTAAGATTGTCTTTCTTTTTCTGAGGTAGAAGCGGTGCTTTGCTGTTTTATCAATTGAGTTCAGTTATGGAAACGTGGCCACATACATTACAGAGGTTAGTGGCTGTTTCCTCAAGGGCTTGGGAAAGAAGTCTCTTACCAAACGAGGCCTGATTCAGGAGGGCACATAAGCCGGGTTGTGTCAGGTTCTTCACTGTGCATAGAGAGCCTTTTCCTCAGTAGCAATTATTTCCTCCATGGGTTAATAATTTTGCAACTGCTGATTGAAATAGACATGACAGGCCGGGCGTGGTGGCCTATAATCCCAGCACTTGGGAGGCCTAGGCGAGTGGATCACCTGAGGTCAGGAGTTCATGACCAGCCTCGTCAATATGGTAAAATCCCATCTCTACTAAAAATGCCAAAATTAGCCAGGCGTGGTGGCACATGCCTGTAATCCCAGCTACTTGGGAGGCTGAGGCAAGAGAACTTCTTGAACCCGGGAGGTGGAGGTTGTAGTGAGCCAAGATTGCACCACTGCACTCCAGTCTGGTTGACGGAGACTCCACCTCAAAAAAAAAACAAAAACAAACAAACAAAAAACAATAGACATGACAGACACATCCTCCAGCAAAAGTCTGTGCCCTATGGCAGGAGTAGGTTTTCTCTACCCTTGCTTTTAGATTCCTTTGACTTGGCCGGGCACAGTGGCTCACGCCTGTAATCCCAGCACTTTGAGAGGCCAAGGCGGGCAGATCATGAGGCCAGGAGATAGAGACCATCCTGGCCAACATGGTGGAACCCCGTCTCTGCTAAAATACAAAAAATTAGCTAGGCGTGGTGGCACGTGCCTGTAGTCCCAGCTATGCAGGAGGCTGAGGCAGGGAATTTGCTTGAACCTGGGAGGCGTAGGTTGCAGTGAGCCAAGATCACGCCACTGCACTCCAGCCTGGGGGACAGAGCAAGACTCTGTCTCAAAAAAAAAAAAAAGAAAAAAGAAAAAAATAGATTCCTTTGACTTGACCCCTATTTCTCCTCTTGTTTTATAAAGTCAACAGGAAGAAACAAACAAACAAACAAAACAAAAAAAAACCCACCTGTGCTTAGAGAACACATCGGAACCTATGGCACTGTAGTGCCTTCTTTTCTGTCACTGTAGGTGGCCTCAGAGGGGAAAATTCATGCATATTCTGCATGTGCCACTTGTGAAGGAGAAATCTAGATGATAGGGAAGGTGAGTCTTCCTTGCTGGCTTTCGTCTGGGGAGACACCCTGACTCCAGCTTTCTGGTTAGAATGAGGATTGGTGGCGATGAAGGAACATTATTTTCCAGGTAAAGCACTGTGACTGTGTTTCCACAAGCAGTTGCGTTTCCCTTAGCTGGTATGAGTTTGTGCGTGTGGGCGGTGGGGTGTGTCTGTGTGGGGTGGGATTTGTGTGGGGCGGCTGTATGCCTGTGCCCATGTCTGTTTCCGCTGGTGTTATACTCCGCCTAGACAGCAGAGTTGCAGGTGTAAGCTTTCTCAACAAGGAATGTCGTCCCCATTACTCCACAGCGTATATGTGGAGCCTAACCGGGTGGACTGCAAGGCAGTTCCGACCCTCACCACTCAGGGTTAGCACCAGATTCCACAACTCCAGAGCTGAGTCCCACAAAACTGCCCTTACTTCAGACACCAGCTGAACTTTGGAAGTCCCCAAGCCACCTGCACTTCTGACAAACTGGCTATAAATTCAAGGATTACCATGACTTCCTCAGGTTCAAAACTTCACTAGAAATGACTCAGAGAACTCAGAAAAGGGCTATATTTACAATTTGATTAGAAATGATCTGCATAGAGCAAGGTGTATGGGGCTGGGGGGTCCTGGATGCATGGCTTCCATGCCTTCTGTCTGGGGAATCGTGGGGTGGCGTGCTGGGGGTGGGTTCCAGGTCACAGATAGATTCAAAGGTTTCTTGATTGGCAATTGGTTGAAAAGGTTAAACTCTGTCTTAAAAGTTGAAATCAGCTTCAATTAGGTAACATGGTGTGGTCGGGGGTGGGAGTTTGGGAAGTTGTGGGAGCCAAGGTTCTTGTCACGTAAATGACACTTCCAGGCAGAGGGCTTCAGAGAGGATAGACGTAAACGTCTCTTATTGGACTTAAAAGGTAACAGACTTTCTGGAAAGACCTAGTGATGGAGCCATATGCTCTACAGATCGCAAATTTCCCACAAAGAGACAGCTGTGTTGGGCCATTCCAAAAAATGTCAAAGAAATCTATCTCGGGGTAAAATACTCAGACTTCCTTCAGGACTTGCTTTCAGGTGATGCTATACCAGAGCGTGTTTGAAGTTTGGTATCTTATTGCTACAAGGCATTTCTTCTGTCAGTCTTAGGATCTCTATTTTCATGTCACTGCTGCTCAGTTGGGTCTGAACCGCAAAGGGTGGAGGGAATACTGAGGCGTGCCCGACCCCTCTTCTCCCTCATGGCCTGAATGAATTTTTCAGGTTTATTTGGGTCCCCTTGGCTGAGAGGAGGATCCGTTCAGTTCACTGAGGGGCTTAGAAATTTAATTTTAATTTACATTGTAAAGTGTAAACATACACAATGTTGATCAATTATACCTTAATAGAGCTGAGGGAAAAGAGAATGAAAGGAACCATGACTAACAACAATGAAAAGAAATGGAAGCTGAGTCACATTTAAAATATTTATTAATCTGTTTTCAAATAACAGAAACAAGACCATTACAGAGCAACATAAATAGCATCTTTTTGTGAAAAATATTTTCCAAAGCAAAAGTGATTTGTGGGAAAACTGGCATTGCTTTCCCATTCTCCGAGAGTCTGTCACATCTGACAACAGGAGCTGGGACCCTGTGCCTGCCTCAGTCGGGGCACCGCACTCCCAACAGCACACAGCCTCTGGGCACTTGGCCAGGCATAGTAGCTCATATTTGTAAACCCAATTTTTTCCTTCCTCCCTCCCTTCCTTCCTTCCTTTCATCTCTCTCTCTCTCTCCCCCCCTCCTTTTTTTTTTTTTTTTTTTTAAGATGGAGTCTGGCTCTGTTACCCAGGCCGGAGCCTAATCTCGCCTCACTGCAACCTTTGCATCCCAGGTTCAAGCAATTCTCCTTCCTCAACCTCCCAAGTAGCTGGGATTACAGGCATGCAACGTGATGCCCAGGTAATTTTTGTATTTTTAGCAGAGACAGGGTTTTGCCACGTTGGCCAGGCTAGTCTCCAGCTCCAGATCTCAGGTGATCCACCTGCCTCGGCCTCCCAAAGTGCTGGGATTACAGGCATAAGCCACCACACCTGGCCCCAGTTTTCACTCATAAGGTACTATTCCCAAAATATGAAATGCTAAATGTCTCATTACACCTTTGGCATTCAAATGTCCAACATCTCAGCGTTTTGTCTTATTAAAGACTGCAAAAATGTACAAGACTTTAAAACCATGAAATAAACTAAGTAAAACTAAGGAGACCCAAATAAAATTCAATGTACTTAAGGTTCAGTGCAGCTATAACAGAATATCTAAGACTGGGTAATTTTATTATTATTATTATTTTTTTTTTTTTTTTTTTTGAGACAGAGTCTCGCTCTCTCACCCAGGCTGGAGTGCAGTGGTGCGATCTTGGCTCACTGCAAGCTACGCCTCCCGGGTTCACGCCATTCTCCTGCCTCAGCCTCCCGAGTAGCTGGGACTACAGGCGCCTGCCACCACGCCCAGCTAATTTTGTGTATTTTTAGTGGAGACAGGGTTTCACTGTGTTGGCCAGGATGGTCTCAATCTCCTGACCTTGTGATCCGCCCGCCTCGGCCTCCCAAAATGCTGCAATTACAGGCATGAGCCACCGCACCAGGCCAAGACTGGGTAGTTTATTTTTTAAAAAGAGGCTTTTTTGGCTCAATATTCTGGTGACTGGAAAGTCTGAGATTGGGCAGCACACACGGTGAGGGGCTTGTGCTGCTCCAACTCCTGGCAGAACGTGGAAGGGGAAACCAGCACAGGCAAGGAGAGCACATGGCAAGAGAGGAAGCAAGAGGGTCCAGGAAGCCAAACTCACTTCCATAACACCCCACGCCTGGTAACTCATCCAGTCCCACGAGACAGCGTTCATCTATTCATGAAGGGTCTGCCCATCACCCAAATACCTCCCACTAGCCCCCACCTCCCACCACCACCACATCGGGAATCAAATTTCAACATGTGTTTTGGTGGGGACAAACCACATCCACACCGTAGCATACACCCCACCCTGTGGGGCCATGCTGCTGTGTCCTGCCCCTCCCAGTTGCTGTGGCACCCTAGCCCTTGGGGCCTGAGCTGATTTGTGCCCTGCTTTCCAGAGAATCAATGCCTTGGTCAGCCAGAGAAATCACAGTCCCTAATGCAAGAGCTGAACAAGTGCCCCACTTGATGGGAAGTCCCCTGGCTGAGCTGAGACGGATGGAAAAGAAAGCTCCTCTAAATAATAAAGGCCGCCTCTGAAAAACCCACAGCTAACATCATAATCAATGGGGAACAACTGAAAGTCTTTCCACTAAGATTGAGTTCAAGACAGGGATGCCTAGCCTTGTCACTTTTATTCAACATAGTACTGGAAGTACTAGCAAGAGCAATTAAACAAATTAAAAAAAAGGCAACTAAAAAAAGAAACAAATTATCTCTATTTGCAGATGACATGATCCATATGAAAAAACCTCAGATTTCCCATAAGAAAATGTTAAAACTAATAAATGAATTCAGTAAAGTTGCAGCATACAAACTCAACATACAAAAATCAGGAGCGTTTCTATACACAAATAACAATCTAGCTGAAAAATCAAGAAAACAATCCCATTTACAGTAGCACCAATCAAAATAAAATACTTAGGAATAAATTTAGACAAGAAGGTGAAAGACTAGTACACTTTCACTATAAAACACCGATGAGAGAAATTTAAGAATACACAATGTAAAAACATCCCACATTTCTGAATTGGAAGAATTAAAATTGTTAAAATGGCATACTATCCAAAGCAAATATACAGTTTTAAGACAATCCCTATCAAAATTCTAATCGCATTTTTCACAGACATAGAAAAATACAATCCTGCAATTGACATGGAACCACAAAAAACCCCAAGCTAACACAATACAGAGGAAAAAACTTAGTGCTGGAGGCATAACACTATGTGATTTAAAATTACATACAAAGCTATAGTAATAAGAACAATATATGGTATTGGCATCAAAACAAAAACATAGACCAATGGAACAGAATAAGAAGCCTAGAAATAAATCAAAACATACACTGTCAACTAACTTTCAACAAGAGCAACCAAGAGGACACAGTGGAAAAAAGACAGTTTCTTCAATAAATGATGCTGTGAAACTGGATTTTCACAGGGAAAACCATGAAATTGGGCCCTTATCTTACACCCTATAGAAAATCAACTCAAACTAGATAAAAGACATAAATAAGATATGAAACCATGAAACTCCTAGAAGAGAACGTAGGGGACAGCCCCCTTGACGCTGGCCTTAGCAACGATTTTTCAGATAACCCACCAAAAGCCAGGCTACATGCAAAAGTCAACAAGGAAGACTGCATCAAACTAAAACACTTCTGCGCAGCAAAGGAAACAATCAAAAAAAGGCAACCTACAAACTGGGAAAAATATTTGCAAGTCACTAACTGATCAAGGGCTAATATCCAAAATCAATGAAGAACCCTTACAACTTAAGCAGACAAATAACCCTGCTAAAAAGCTAACAAGAGACCTGAACAGACATTTCTCCAAAGACGACAAAAACAATCAGCAGGAAGTGGGGAGATGAAGGCCAAAACACGCAAAGTAGCAGACGTCGGATGAACAAGGCCAGAGACCTAATGTATAACATAAGGACACTGTCTTGGGATTTTTGTTGAGTAAGTAGATTTTTGCTGCCCTTGACACACAAAAAAGTACCTATGTGAGATGGTAGGTATGTGAACTTGCTGACTATAGTAACCATTTTACTACTGACGTGTACCTTTAACATCATGCTGTCACCTCAAATATACACAGTAACATTTAGTTTTAAAAAAGAAAAGTTTGGCCAGGAGTGGTGGCTTATGCCTGTAATCCCAGCACGTTGGGAGGCTGAGGTGGGTGAATCAACCTGAGGTCAGGCGTTTGAGACCAGCCTGGCCAACATGGTGAAACCCCATCTCTACGGAAAATACAAAAATTAGCCGGGTGTGGTGGTGGATGCCCGTAATCGCAGTTATTCAGGAGGTTGAGGCAGGAGAATTGCTTAACCCCGGGAGACAGAGGTTGCAGTGAGCTGAGATTGCGCCGCTGCTCTCCAGCCTGGGCAACAGCAGTGAAACTCCATCTTGAAAAAAAAAAAGGCCGGGCGCGGTGGCTCACGCCTGTAATCCCAGCACTTTGGGAGGCCGAGGCGGGCGGATCACGAGGTCAGGAGATCGAGACCATCCTGGCTAACACGGTGAAACCCTGTCTCTACTAAAAATACAAAAAATTAGCCGGGCCTGGTGGCGGGCGCCTGTAGTCCCAGCTACTCAGGAGGCTGAGGCAGGAGAATGGCGTGAACCTGGGAGGCGGAGCTTGCAGTGAGCTGAGATTGCGCCACTGCACTCCAGCCTGGGCGACAGAGCCAGACTCCGTCTCAAAAAAAAAAAAAAAAAAAAAAAAAAAAAAAAAAAAAAAAAATTGGCGGGGGGCGGAGCTCGGCGGAGACGGGGAAGGGGAAGCGGTCGCCGTGGCTGCCGCTCCTCGAGCTGGGGGCTCCCTCGGACACTGCCAGGCAGACGGCGAGTACCGAGCGTGGGTGGCCGCGGTGTCCGTGGGCCACGCTCAGCTGCGGTCAGAGGCGACATGAGCGCCGCGGGGCTGCTGGCCCCGGCCCCGCCCAGGCTGGAGCGCCGCCGGTCCCCGAGGAGGACGAAGAGCTGGAGAGCGCCAAGGACGACCAGCGCAGCTGCCGGGCCGCGAGTCGGACGAAGACACTGAGGATGCTAGTGAAACTGACCTGGCAAAGCATGATGAAGAAGACTATGGGGAAGTGAAGGAACAGATGTATCAGGACAAACTGGCTTCTCTCAAGAGGCAGTCGCAACAACTACAAGAAGGTACATTACAGGAATATCAGAAGAGAATGAAAAAACGAGGTCAGCAGTACAAAGAGAGGATACGGAATGCTGAACTCTTCCTCCAGCTGGAAACTGAACAAGTGGGACGAAATTACGTGAAAGAAAAGAAGGCAGCAGTGAAAGAATTTGAAGACAAGAAGGTTGAGCTGAAAGAGAACCTGATTGCTGAGCTAGCAGAAGAGAAGAAAATGATTGAAAACGAAAAGCTGACAATGGAACTGAATGGAGATTCTATGCAGGTGAGACCTATCATGACCAGAAAGTTGCGGAGGCGACCAGATGATCCCGTCCCCATCCCAGACGAGAGGAGGAAACCTGCTCCAGCCCAGCTAAACTGTTTGTTAACAGATGAACGGATCATGGAGGATCTGAGAACATTAAATAAGCTTAAGTCACCCAAGAGACCAGCATCTCCATCCTCTCCTGAGCACTTGCCTGCGACACCCGCGGAATCCCCAGCCCAGAGGTTTGAAGCTCGGATAGAAGACGGCAAACTGTACTATGACAAGAGATGGTACCACAAGAGCCAGGCCATCTATCTGGAGTCAAAGGACAACCAGAAACGGAGCTGCGTGATCAGTTCTGTAGGAGCCAATGAGATCTGGGTGAGGAAGACAAGTGACAGCACCAAGATGAGGATCTACCTGGGCCAGCTTCAGCGCGGGCTCTTCGTCATCCGCCGGCGCTCAGCTGCTTGACTTTCTACAGTGCTCTTCTCTTGACCCTTTTTCTGGAGTGGGTTTTATTTTTGTTTTGTTTTGTTTTCTTCTTAACAGAAAAATGTTAACTTACTGGGAGTAGCTACTCAGCCTTAGAAATGGAGAGCATTGTAGTGGATTCTTTAAGGCAGTTTTGTGGCCAGCCCCTTCCAACTTCGTCAGTCTTTTCTGCCTCAACTTCTTCCAGACATCAGTCACCATGAGACTGTTTTACTTTCAGGAGTATTGGGGGGTTTGATTTACTTTCCTTTTATTTCTTTATTTTTTGCTTATACTTGTTTTTGAAAACCTCCTCTGAGTTTGAAGGGACAGCTATTTTTATTAATTATCTTTAAGTCTCTCTGCCATGGAGAAGAGCAGGAAAGGATACACTGTCCAGTGCATTT
This sequence comes from Gorilla gorilla gorilla, assembly GCF_029281585.2. NCBI lineage: Eukaryota > Metazoa > Chordata > Mammalia > Primates > Hominidae > Gorilla > Gorilla gorilla. The sequence continues at coordinate 181,601,916 of NC_073228.2, forward strand.
TCATTAGTGGATCACGTAGCTACTTTCCCTGTCGAGTCCAATTCACTATTTCCTCAGAAGCTTGGGGCAGAGGTCCTAGCAGAAGGAGATGAATTATCCTGGCTCTCAGCCTTCTTGGAGAAATAAATGCTTTGTGTAACATCTGGTGCATGCCATCCATTCCACTGGCTGAGCGATGGAAAAGCTTGCCTGGGAGACTCTGTGCACTGAAGTAAATGGGGTTGGGGGAGGGGACATTTCATATTTATAATGTGCTGAAGGTACCATATTTTAAATATTATTTAATGCGGTGATTTATTCAAACATTTATTCTAGCTTAAGCTGGAATAAGAAGTGGTCATTTCAGAAGTTTTCATTTGTAATTCCTTCCTCTCCCTTGTTCCCAAGTAGGTAGTAGTAGTATGTGCCACAGGCTGATTATCTGGGTAATCTCTTATGGGTGGGAGGTGAGATTGATAGTGCAGTAATCAGTGATCTATAGACCCTCATGCACGATTCAAGTTTCACTCTTGTGGCTGATGCCATCATTGCACATTGGCCATTCCAAACCTGCGGAGAACTTTGTTGTCAGGCCCTGAGCACTCAGAGCTTCATTTGGCCCAGGTTGAAGACAAGGAAAGCTCTGCCGTGGCTGCCTCTGCACTGACACCCTCCCTAATGAGTCCTGATGAAACAGCCTTTCCTATATCCTTCCCTCATTCCCATGATTGGAGAAATGATTCATTGGGTGATGAGTGTTGGGGTTTTCCATACTCATGTTGCCATCTTGAGATGTTTAAAAAATTTGGGGTTAGAGCAACTGTTAGCGTCTCTATGGGCAATCAGTAGAACTTACACATTCCAGGAAATCTTTCTTTGTAAGTAATTCTTTTGGTCTCAAGTGATTCCCTTCAAGTTGTCTCTTGATGTACAAACCCCAAAACAAGTTGGGGGGCTGTGATGACAATTAAATCACCTTCTCTGAAGTTCTGGCTCTACAGAGACCAGAACTTACTGACTTGTACAGACTTGTACAAGTAAAGACTTATACAGATAGATTTTTGTTTTAACTTATAATCTGTTTTTCCCTGTTTTTTTTTTTCTGGTGTTGGAGTCTTATTTAGAAAACAGGATAAATGATGCTGTTATAAAAAAAAAAAATTATCTCCAATGGAGAGAAAACCACTATTACCATGTTTTGTGTTCCTTTCCAAAATATTTTATGAATAAACAATTGTTCAGTCAAATTTATTTTTTATTTTATATATATATTATACTTTAAATTCTAGGGTACATGTGCACAACGTGCAGGTTTGTTACATATGTATACATGTGCCATGTTGGTGTGCTGCACCCATTAACTCGTCATTTACATTAGGCATATCCTAAGGCTATCCCTCCCCCCTCCCCCCACCCCACAACAGGCCCCGGTGTGTGATGTTCCCCTTCCTGTGTCCATGTGTTCTCATTGTTCAATTCCCACCTATGAGTGAGAACATGTGGTGTTTGGTTTTCTGTCCTTGCGATAGTTTGCTGAGAATGATGGTTTCCAGCTTCATCCATGTCCCTACAAAGGACATGAACTCATCATTTTTTATGGCTGCATAGTATTCCATGGTGTATATGTGCCACATTTTCTTAATTCAGTCTATCATTGTTGGACATTTGGGTTGGTTCCAAGTCTTTGCTATTGTGAGTAGTGCCGCAATGTGAGACCTTATACCTGAAACTTCGAAGCATGTAACACATTACCTATAAAAGTGTCTGATCTCCTCTTTTCCTATTTGAATGCCCTTTATTCATTTCTCTTGTCTGGTTGCTGTGGCCAGGATTTCTGATGTTGAAAAGGAGTGGTGAGAGAGGTGATCCTTATCTTGTGCTGGTTTTCAAGGGGAATGCTTCCACCTTTTGTCCATTCAGTACAATGTTGGCTGTGGGTTTGTGACAGATGGCTCTTGTTATTTATTTATTTATTTTATTATTTATTTATTTTTTGAGATGGAGTTCTACTCTTCTTGCCCAAGCTAGAGTGCAATGGCACAATCTTGGCTTACTGCAACCTCCGCCTAATGGGTGCAAGTGATTCTCCTGCCTCAGCCTACCTAGTAGCTGTGATTACAGGCACGCGCCACCACTCCTGGCTAATTTTTTTTGTATTTTTAGTAGAAATGGGGTTTTACCATGTTCGCCAGGCTGGTCTCGAACTCCTGACCTCAGGTGATCTGCTCGCTTTGGCCTCCCAAAGTGCTGGGATTACAGGCATGAGCCACCGTGCCCAGCCCATGGCTCTTGTTATTTTGAAGTATGTTCCTGCAATACCTAGTTTATTGAGTTTTTAATATGAAGGGATGTTGAATTTTATCAAAAGCCTTTTCTGCATCTATTGATATGATCATGTGGTTTTTGTCTTTAGTTCTGTTTATGCGATGAATCACATTTATTGATTTGCATATGTTGAACCAGCCTTGCATCCTGAGGATGAAGCCTACTTCATCATGGTGGACAAGCTTTTTGATATGCTGCTGGATTTGGTGTGCTAATATTTTGTTGAGGATTTTTACATCAATGTTAACCAAGGATATTGGCCTGAAGCTTTCTTTTTTGTTGTGTCTCTGCGAGGTTTTGGTATTAGGATGCAGACAACATGATTTGACATCTGGAAAACTCCATATTCTCGGCCCCAAAGCTTCTTAAGCTGATAAACAACTTCAGCAAAGTTTCAGGATACAAAATCAACATACAAAAAAAATCACTAGCATTCTTATACACCAGCAACAGCCAAACCAGGAACCAAATCAAAACTCAATTCCATTCACAATCACCACACACACACACACTCCTAGAAATACAGCTAACCAGGAAGGTGAAAGATCTCTACAAGGAGAATTATACAACACTGCTCAAAGAAATTAGAGATGATACAAACAAATGGGAAAACATTTCATACTCATAGATAGAAAAAATGCCCAAAGCAATTTATAGATTCAATGCTCTTCCTATCAAACCACTAATGATATTCTTCACAGAAATATAAAAAACTATTTCAAAGTTTATATAGAACCAAAAAGGATCCCAAATGGCCAAGACAATTCTAAGCAAAAAGAACAAAGTTGGAAACATCACACTACCCAACTTCAAACTACACTACAGGGCTATAGTAACCAAAACAGCATGGTACTGGTATAAAAAAAGACACATAGGCCAATGAAACAGAATAGAGGATCTAGAAATAAGGCCACATACCTATGATCATCTGATCTTCAACAAAGCTGACAAAAACAAGCAATGGAGAAAGGACTTCCTATTCAATAAATGGTGCTGAGATAACGGGCTAGCCATATGTAGAAGATTGAAACTGGATCTCTTTCTTACACCATATACAAAATCAACTCAGGATGGATTAAAGAATTAAATGAAAACCCAAAACTATAAACTCTGGAAGACAACCTAGGTAATACCATTTTGAACATAGGAACTGGCAAAGATATCGTGATGAAGACGCCAAAAACAATTGCAACAGAAGCAAAAATTGACAAATGGGATCTAATTAAACCAAAAAGCTTGTGCATGGCAAAAGAAACTATCAACAAGAGTAAACAGCCTACAGAATAGGAGAAAATATTTGCAAACTATACACGTGACAAAGGTCTACTATCCAGCATCTATAAGAAACTTAAGGCTGGGTGCAGTGGCTCACACTTGTAATCCCAGTACTTTGGGAGGCCGAGGCAGGTGGATCACGAGGTCAGGTGATGGAGACCATCCTGGCTAACATGGTGAAACCCCGTCTCTACTGAAAAAAAAAAAAAAAATTAGCTGGGCATGGTGGCAGGCGCCTGTAGTCCCAACTACTTGGGGGGCTGAGGCAGGAGAATGGTGTGAACCCGGCAGGCAGAGCTTGCAGTGAGCTGAGATCACACCACTGCACTCCAGCCTGGGCGACTGAGAAAGACTCCATCTCAAAAAAAAAAAAAAGAAAAAAACTTAAGCAAATTTCCAAGAAAAAAACCAAGCAACTTTATTTTTTATTTATTTTTTATTTTTGAGACAGAGTATCGCTCTGTTGCCCAGGCTGAAGTGCTATGGCATGCAATCTCGGCTCACTGCAACCTCTGCCTCCTGGGGTCAAGCAATTCTCCTGTCTCAGCCTCCTGAGTAGCTGGGATTACAGGCACCCACCTGTAATCCACCACCACACCAGGCCATTAATTTTTTGTGTTTTTTTAGTAGAAATGAGGTTTTGCCATGTTGGCCAGGCTGGTCTCGAACTTCTGACCTCAGGTGATCTGGCCTCGGCCTCCCAAAGTGCTGGGATTACAGGCCTGAGCCACCGCACCCGGCCATAAAACAACAATATTCCAAAGTGAGCAAAGGGCATGAGCAAACACTTTTCAAAAGAAGACAAACTTGAGGCCAGCCAGCATATGAAAAAAAGCTTGGCTAGGCGCAGTGGCTCACGCCTGTAATCCCAACACTTTGGGAGGCCAAGGCAGGTGTATCACCTGAGGTCGGCAGTTCAAGACCAGCCTGGCGAACATGGTGAAACCCGCCCCCCCAACCCGTCTCTACTAAAAATACAAAAATTAGCTGAGTGTGGTAATGCATGTCTGTAATCCCAGCTACTCGGGAGGGTGAGGCAGGAGAATTGCTTGAACCGGGAGGCGGGGGTTGCAGTGAGCCAAGATGGCACCATTGCGCTCCAGCCTGGGTGAAACAGAGCGAGACTCTGTCTTAAAAAAAAGAAAAGCTCAATATTACTGATCATTAAAGAAATGCAAATCAAAACCACAATGAGATACCATACCGTATCAGTCAGAATGGCTATTATTAAAAAATAAAAAAATAACAGATGGTGGCGAGGTTTTGGAGAAAAAGGAATGCTTATACACCGTTGGCAGGAGTGTAAATTAGTTCAACCATTGTGGAAGACAGTGTGGTGATTTCTCAAAGATATAAATACAGAAATACCATTCCACCCTGCAATCCCATTACTGGGTATATACCCAAAGGAAAATAAATTGTTGTTATAAAGACACAGGCACAGATATGTTTATTGCAGCACTATTCACAGTAGCAAAGAAAAAAAAAAGACTCCAGGAGGCGTCCCTGGGAGACTTTTCTCCAGCCTCATAGCCCATCTTGCGCCCAAGTGATAGCGTGTAGCTTTCCTTTTGTGAGGGGAGCCCACGGGATTCACTCCCTTTTCCTATTTCCTCCGGGGTGAAGCTTCATGTGTCGGGACAATGTGGGATCAGGGACTGTCTGGGTGACCCTGGCGAGCCTCTCCTCACGGAGTTCTAGCGGCCATCAGGGAAAGGGGAGCACACCCAGGGCGGCCGCCCCCAGGGGTGTTTGGATACAGGCCAGGAGCAGGCTGCTCTGTGATGGTGGGGGCGGGGAGGGTGATGAGACTCCCCTGAGAGGCTCCCTTGGGCGCTGGAAAGATGGGACATGGGGAACCGCCTCCTGCCTGGACCACTTGATGCCCAGAGCCACTCCTCTGGGTCCTCATCGCTCCTTCCAGGCAGTGAGGATGTGGGTTTCCAGGGGAATCCAGGCCTTTAGGGAGAGTGGGAATCTGACTTTGATCTTGCAGCTCCGCATTTTTCCTGCACATTTGCTGATTAGTTTATGCCTGTCAGGGGCCTCAGGGCCAGTGCTCAGTCCCAGGATCTTAGGGTAGGAAAGATGATTCCCCAGATTTCCTGCAGGCATTTGAGCTGGTGGAAGGATCAGTGGAGCCTCCAGTGAAACTTGGCCGATTGAGCACTTCATTTATTTTCACTCTCCCAGGATCCTTCCCAAATTATCATAAATAAACAGAGAATTCTGTAACCTACAAAGAAAAATACAGCAAAAGAACAATGAATCAGTTTCAAAGCCTAGGCAGAGAGGCCGTAGGGTGACTGACAGCAACCCCTGTGGGACTGGAGAGCAGATGGTTTGGTGGAAACAGCGCCCAGTTCCACAGAGGGAACTTGAGGAGAAGCAAAGTGACTGAGCCAGCAGAGCCGGGCCCCAGACCCCCACCCCAGCCTGTGGGAGCTGCAGGTGTGATCTGGGAACACACTGTTCTGTCCCTTCTATTTTTCTCTTCATATAAGCTCTGGTTCTAGAAACAACTCACCTGCAGCCAGCTGTGTGTGTGTGTGTGTGTGTGTGTGTGTGTGTGTGTGTGTGGTGTGTGTGTGTGTGTGAGAGAGAGAGAGAGAGAGAGAGAGAAAGATAGAGACACAGAGCACGTGGGAGCTCATTTCTCCCTGGCTCCAAATGGCAGGCGAGGAAAAGTGAGATCGCACAGGATCCGGGTTCTTTGAGCCCTAATGCCCATTGTCCCACCCTCAGCCTTGGCCTGTCCCCAGCTTGCTGCTGCCTCAAACTACAGGCTTCCAAGCACTTACTGGAACCATTTTTTCTCACATAGCCCTCCAACTCTTAGTCAGGCCTTAGCCGGGCTCTGTCCGCCCCCAGCCAATCAGTCAGTTTCCCCAGCCAGCGGGGAGTTTCTGGTTTGCCAAGACTCAGAGGCTGGTGGAAGCCAGACTGGGAAGGGGGTGGCTCTCCTGGCTGAGCGGGGGAGAGAGATGGGGCAGGCTGTCTTAGAGGAGGAGGCCAGAGTCTCTGACGAGTAGGGAGCCAGCCGTGCCAGGAATGGGCAGAGCGTGTTCACAGCACAGGCGGCTGCAAGTGCAGAGCCCTGAGGGTGAAAGGCAGGGCTGCGGTGGGGCTGAGAGAGGAGAACAAGGGGTAGAGAGAAGTGGGGCAGAGTGGCTAGCCGCCCAGTCGGACCAGGCCTCATGGACTCTGGTGGCCACTTCAGATTCTATTTTGGCTGCAGGTTTTAATCCCAACAGCAGTGCAACCTGGTCACACTTGAGAAACATGGGCAGCTGCCGTGGCAAGCACAAGTTGAAGCGGATGGATGTTAGTGGGCTTTGCTGTGGTGGGAGTGGGCATGATGACGGCATGGGCTGGGCATGGTGGGAAGGCTGGAGAGAAGCGGGAAGACTGGGTGCGTGAAGTGACCTCACCTGCCCACAACTCGCTGAGGTCATGGCGGGTGTGTGAGGGGGAATGGAGTATAGGAACTCCCGGGTCTTGGCCTGTGCAGCGGGTAGCGGGGGTGTCATGGGGACAGCCGCGGGTAACGAGGGAGGTGCTCAGTGGACCCCTTGCTAGGTGGGGCCAGGCTCTGGCCCTCTTGTGCATCGCTTTTTGTACATCACGGTGTGGGCAGTGCTGTCCTGGGGCAATGTGGATCCATTATTCACTGCAGCACGGCACTACTGTTATCTTCTTATTTATTTGTTTAGTTATTGTTTATCCCCCAAATAGAATGAATGGCTTGCTGAAGTATCCCTTGTGCCTAGAACAACACTGGCACAGGGCAGGGGCTCGATGGATATTTGCTGAATGGATGGATAAAAGGATGGATGGTGGACACATGGATGGTGGACGGATGGCCGAATGAATGGATGGATGGATGGTGGATAGATGGCTCTGACAGGGGAATGGGAAGTTTGATACGTTGCTTCAGAGCCCAGAGAGGTTGGGGGGGGGTTGGGGGTAGGAGCAGCGGCCCTGCCATCCTTCCCTCCCTGAACCACCTGACCCTCACAGCCCGTCTCAGATGAGCAAGGGGTTCAGGCATCCAGGGAGACGCACAGCTGCTGCCACACCAGGGCTCAGCAGTCTAGTCTTCTGCCCACCACACCGTCTCTCCTGCCTGCAACACCACTCTCCTTCCCACCCCCAGGGCACGGGACCTCCCCTGGGATCTGACCCCTCACCTCCAACGTGGTCACCAGAGGGCAGGAAGGAGTGCCTGGGACATTTTGCATAGCCTCCAAGGAAGCAGCAGCCAGGAGGCGCCACAGACCTGAGGTTTTGCAGAGGCGGGACAGCTGCCAGCACCCAGGGCCCCGCCCTGGCGACACGGAGGTGCTGCGGCCAAGAGGGTTCCCCTTTGGGTTCACTGCTGCTGCCCGCCACCCGGATCTGGGACGGCAAGGCTGCTGGGGACACTTAGCTTAGCTGGGACAATGTCTCAGGAAGCAGGAAACAGTTGGATCTGCATAGTGGTGGCTGTGGAAAGTCAGCACACAAGGGAAGTCCCCTGCCCATCAGTGTGTAGAAGGAGGTCCTGTGTCCAGTCATGGCTTTCAGGACCAAAGGCTTCCTCAGGGGCCCCAGGCCAGGACTGCTCTGACCCTCCCATTCCTTTCCCCTCCAACCCCCTCCAGTGTACAAAACGCAGTGCCTGCAGTTGTGCTCAGAAGAGGAACTCCGCAGAGTGGAGCTAAGTCTCCGACATGGGAGAGAGGGAGAGGATCCCCTCTAGAAACCTGGCCCGGGCTCACATGATCCTGTCCTGGTATGTCCCAGTGTCCAGCAGGAACTTCTTGGGTCCAAGACAAATCTCCAGCTTCTGGCTCCCTGCTGGGCACTCGGTGGGTGCCTGATAAATATTTGCAGGATTCTGTAAGAATCAGAATTCCAATTGTGCTATCTGAGGAGTCCGACAGAAAAGCAGAAGAGGTTATACCAGTGGAGGGAAGGTGGTCTTGGGGTCTGAACAGTTCGTCCACTGCTGCTCAGGTAGGTGGTTTCACCCAGGGTCAGTTTTGTCTTCTGGAGATAGGCCAGGTGACCTGACTTCCTTCACCCTGGGGCACCTATCCCTTCCCTGCAACTGGAGAGCCGGTGTGGTCAGGAGCTGGCTGTCAGCACCCCAACCCCTTTCGCCTTGCCAGCACTTAGGCTTCAGGCCCTGGTTCTTGGCGTGCCTTGTGTCCTCCTTTCCCTGGGGCAACATGGGCCCATCACACTGTAGAAAATGCTGGATTCTCCCATAGGTAACCTGTCTACTAGACAAAATACAGTGACTACCTATGTCCCATTCAGAGGAACAAGGATGCCAGGGCTCAGGTGACTCAGGAGTCCTGCAACCAAATTTGATTGGTCCCTAAGCCCCAAAGCCTTCAGCCATATAGCTTGCTAGCCATATACAGATACTGATGACCCCCCCAAACACACAGTCATTCTCTTCCCAACCTCCCCGACATCCACATACCTGGGCAATGGCCACTCTGTGCAACTGACTCCTACCCCTCCTCCACCTTGGGCTGCTTGTAGGGTGCCATTACGGCAGTAAGGCGCTCCCTGGGCATCCAGATGCTGGTTGTGAGGGGGTGAATTGAGGGGCAGGCCGGAGGGAGGGGTGATCTTGGTGGGGTGGGAACTTGGAAGACTTCCAGGCTAATTTTGCCCACATTCAAAAGAGGAGTCTTAGAGAGCCTCTTTAGTTCACCTTCTTCCAGCTAATAGGAGAGGGTGTGCGTGCTCCAATTTCGGGGGAGAGGTTCAGATAATTTCAATAAAACCTGGAAAAAGGAGCCATTGTAATGCCCACACAGCACAGTCTTTAGAGCAGGCAGAGCCCCTGCCGTGAGGCCAGTCTTGGAGAGCCGTGGGCCTCCTGCAGTAGCGCCTCTCTGGAGGAGCGGGGCGAGTAGTTCCGGGAGCATAGTGGGTAGTTCTCAGGGTCCAGGGCATGTGCCACCCGGAGTCGCAGCCCCTTCTCCCACTTCTAGCCCAGGGTCCCAGTACTGGGATTCCCTGACCGAATGGCACCCATCCTGCTATTCCCGGATTCCATCTTGCCAAGGGCAGGCCGAGCCTTAGGCCCCAGGAAGCCAAGTGGGAGCACCATTTGCGGAGGTGGGGGGTGTAGACCGCTCCAGGACTGGCAAGTGGCGTCCACTCTCCAGCTGGGAGAGCCCTCTCCTGGTACCAGAGGGAGCCGAGCTGGGTAGAGACGCAGGACAGGCAGTGGGCCGGGCTTTTCACTTGTCCTCTCCGATCTTGGGAGCCAGGCGCCCGTTTCTGGAAGAAAAACCAAAGCTGGACTGGGAAGGACTCTTGTGGAGACCCGGACGTCAGGCGTGGCGCGTTGGGGAAGCAGCTCCCCGGGGGCCCAGGAGGCGCCGGCCGGGTTGAGCCGGGTTGGTTCGACCCAAGAGAGCTCATCCCACGACGGAGCAGGTCCCTTTGCATCCCGCGGGGCTGCCAGGTGCAATTTTTCGCTGGGCCGACGGCGCGGAGATGGGCCAGAGTCCGGCCATCCAGAAGTGCCTGGAGCACACAGCAAGGCCCTGTCCTCGGCTCCGTGAAGGTGAGGGGGTAAAGTCGGCCCGGAGTCCCCTGGGGTGCAGGAGGGGCCCCGCGGGTTCCCGCAGACCCTCGACGGAACGTTCCAGGCAGGCGAGATCTCGCACAGAATCTGCCCTTTTAAAGGCTCGGCTTTGTCCTCGTTAAACTTGCGTCTGGCAACGCGACCGCTGCGGCTCCCGAGCAAGATTAGAGGGTTTCCGCTCGCAGGGGCGCGCCCGGGGACCGCGCCTCCCCGCCTGGTCTCGGCGCCCCGGCCCGGGGGTATTCAGTGGTGAGGGGCGCCCAGATCGCTGCATCCCCTGGAGCTCTGCGCCCGGCCGAGCCACTCAGAGCTCCCGCCCCGCACACCCACTTCGAGCTCCAAGTCTTTCCTTTTCTATACTCCAAGTTGGATCCTGCTGGGAAGGAAGGGCCCTTCCTGAGAGACCAGGGATTGCGATTTCCCAGCACAAAGTCGAATTCATGACTTCACCTTCAACGGGGCTGCATTCTCCCCTTGGCAGGAATGGGATGGAGCGAGGGTGAAGCTGCTGGAAGGACACTCGTTTTATTTTTTTCATCGTAAACGGGGCAACTTCCAACTCTGCCAGTTTTAGGCTTCAAGAGTATCTCCTCGGCGGAACGCGGTGGCTCACGCCTGTAGTCCCAGCACTTTGGGAGGCTGAGGCGGGCGGATCACGAGGTCAGGAGATCAAGACCATCCTGGCTAACAAGGTGAAACTCAGTTTCTACTGAAAATACAAAAAATTAGCCGGGCGTGGTGGCGGGTGCCTGTAGTCCCAGCTACTTGGGAGGCTGAGGCAGGAGAATGGCGTGAACCCGGGAGGCGGAGCTTGCAGTGAGCCGAGATCGCGCCACTGCACTCCAGCCTGGGCGACAGAGCGAGACTCCGTCTCAAAACAACAAAAAAGAGCATCTCCTCTACCGAGAAGGGAAGACAGGGGAGTCCATCGGGTGCGCACTCCGCTGTCGCCCAGGCTGAGTTGCTGGGGCGCCAGTCTGCGGTGTTCAGCCCCAAGGCCTGCAGCCTGTTCAGTCCAGGGCACCGCAGGCGCCAGAACTCGGGCGGGCGGACGGGCGGACGGGCGGGCGGGCGGCGAGAAGGGCTGTCTAGGGCGCACGCCTCCCGCAGGGGGCTCAGAGGGTCGGGGCCGCAGGAAAGGAGGTGGGCGAGGACTAGCGAATGTAGAAGGGAAGGGCGCAGAGGACTTGACTTCCCACCTTTTGCGCTTTCCAGGCCAGCTCAGGGGCGAGTGTGGGCAGGGCGAGGGAGACCCTAGGTCTGCGCCACCGCCGGCTGAGCCTGAAAAGCTGCTGGGAGAACCAGCTCCGAAACAGAGTGCCCGGAAGAGATTGTGACACCTATGGAAATTTAATGAATTGATAAAGGGATCGATTCGATTCAATGTGAGAATGTTAGTTTATTTAATAAATAGTGCTGGTATAGTTGTCGATCTAGAAGAAACTCAATCCTCTGGTTTTCGGTATACACAAAATTGGTTCTGGATTTATTATAGGTTTTGTGTTTTGCTTTACTTTTAGTCAAATCGTTGAAGAAATATTATGGGGCATTTTTCTAGGCTTTATTATTAACTATTATTATTGGATGAGACAACATCCTAAACTACACTTTTTGGCAAGCTACTCGGGCAGTATTTCTTACCATTTTAAATAAACATAACGTTTAACACAGCAATCCTAACTTGGGACAGCTATCCCACAAAAACAAAAGCACCTGGATAAGAGGAAACTGTAGGGGAAAGTGTTTTGATGGAAACCGGCATGAAGGCCCACCTTTCCGGTTTTGATTCTATCGGGTCTCTGAGGCCTTCCGGGCTTTTGGGCTATTTTACAACATTGTAGCTGATTGCAATGCAAAAATAGCCCGGCCCCTAGACAGGTACGTGAATTCTGTTCCGTGGAGATTCGGTTGACTATGCTCCCCAACTGTGGAAGAGGCCAGTTTTGTGTCCATTTACACGTTCACTTTGCTATTCATCTATAAATGTGTCTGTTCTTTGGATTGTCCTTGGTTTAAACATCTTCATTATTGCCTCAATAATGAATTAAGATATTTAGTACACAATTATTTTGCATCTCTGAGTCATGATTTTACCTTTAATAAAAAAAAATCCTTTAGCAATATAACTGCAGAGGCACAAAACAAAACACCAAACAATGAACTGCCAGTTAGCAATGAAAACAATAAAATCTGTATGATCCACTCACAAGATGTCCATAGGTTGTTAGTTTTAAAAGGACATTATAATATATATGGCAGGATCCCATTTTTTGTTTTTATTTTTTAAGATAGAGTCTTGCTCTGTCGCCAGGCTGGAGTGCAGCGGTGAGAGCTCACTGCAACCTCCACCTCCTGGGTTCAAGTGATTCTCCTGCCTCAGCCTCCCGAGTAGCTGGGACTACAGGTGTGCGCCACCACGCCCAGTATTTTTAGTAGACACGGGGTTTCACCGTGTTGGCCAGGGTCTCGAGCTCCTGACCTCATGATCTGCCTGCCTCCGCCTCCCAAAGTGCTGGGATTACAGGCGTGAGCCACCCGCACCTGGCAGGATCCCATTGTCAATTTTAAAAAGGAAAAAGCCATTAGCCTGGGCTATATAACAAACACAAAGCCACCCAGATAGCACTGAGTACCCCTCGGTTCAGCTCCTGTGTTACACTGTGCTTTCCACTTCTAAGTCGTGCTGTCGTTTGTGTGCCTGTCTTCCGAGTTTACTTCCTGTGTATGCACTGGGGGAGGCTAAAGGAATTACATCTCGGATGAGAGGCTAGTCATTCTATTTCGGATGCTAAGCCGCCAAGTGGGATTCTGATTAACCCCGTTCTGGGAATGTCTCCAAGAGCGTTCCTTGTGTAAGGGTAGGTAAGGAGGTATTCCCCGTAAATCTGCACTTAGGACAAAGTCGTACCCATTCCCTCTGAAACACGGGTGCCCCTCCCCTCTAGTATAGAATCCCTGGGTCTTAAGGGGGTAGACACCATCTTCTCTGGCCACAGCCCAGGACATGGATGTGGCTTCTGCTCTCAGGCCCTGTTCAATGTTTTTAATTGTTTTGTTTTGTTTTGTTTTTTGAAATGGAGTCTTGCTCTGTCACCCAGGCTGGAGTACCGTGGTACGATCTCGGCTCACTGCAACCTCTGCCTCCCAGATTCAAGCGATTCTCCTGCCTCAGCCTCCTGAGTAGCTGGGGTTACAGGCATGCGCCAGCATGCCTGGCTAATTTTTGTATTTTTGGTAGAGATGGGGTTTCACTACATTGCTCAGGCTGGTCTCGAACTCCTGACCTTGTGATCTGCCTACCTCGGCCTCCCAAAGTGTTGGGATGACAGGTGTGAGCCACAGTGCCTGGCCTCAATGTTTCTTTTTAAGAAATTGAATTTGTCAGCCTTTGGCCTCTCAGCTTCCTTGGACTTTGGAGTGGGTTTGCACAGGCCTGCCCACTACAAAACAGCGCTCTAACATATGCCATGCAAAAGTAAACATATAATCATTTTTAAACCTTTACATAATGTTTATTTTGCACATTTAAACACTTTATATAAAGGGTATGATATATGGAAGTTGTTTTTTAAATAAAAATTCTGATCAGGCGCAGTGGCTCATGCCTGTAGTTGCAGCACTTTGGGAGGCTAAGGCAGGTAGATCATTTGAGGACAGGAGTTCGAGACCAGCCTGGCCAACATGGTGAAACCCATCTCTACAGGTAGCATGCACCTGTAGTCCCAGCTACTCTGGAGGCTGAGATAAGAGAATTGCTTGAACCTGGGAGGCGGAGGTTGCAGTGAGCCGAGATCTCACCATTGCACTCCAGCCTGGGCAACAGACCAAGACTCGGTCTCAAAAAAAAAAAAAAAAATGTTTTTTTAAAATTCCTGAAGGACATAAGTCTGGAAGAAACGACAAGACACACCTTGTGTTTGGATAAGAAAATTAAATATTTTAAAGGTATCGATAATTCTTACATTTCGATCATTAAAAGACTGTGGTGCTGGAACTGGAATAGAGAAACTGATTGATGAAAAAGAATGAGGAGTCCACAGCTGTCCCATATATATATATACATCTGTATATATATATGAGAACTCAGTATATGAAAAATTATGATTTTACAAATCAATAGGGTGAAGTTTGACAATTAAGTAAACAACAATGGAATAACTAATTAGCTGATTGAGGGAAATTGCATGACTATTTTGCTGCACATAGCAAAATAAATTTCAGGTGATTCAAGGTGTAGCCTTTTGATCCAAATAATAAAGAAAACATAGATCAAACCACTAAAAACAGATTTCTCACCCGGGGCTCTTCATCTGAACAACACAACACAGAAAATGAACTGAGTGACTAATTTCTAAAACATCTACCAGTTCTACAAAACTGGTGTCATTCTAGATGTTTAAGACAGAAGTTAATGCCTTACATACGACAGGTGTAGGAAATTAGTGTTAATTCTCAGGAAAACTTCACTGAGAAAGGATAAAAGACAAATAACCAACTGTAAAAAATAGTTGCAACATGTGGCCAGGCGTGGTGGCTCATGCCTGTAGTCCCAGCACTTTGGGAGGCCGAGGCCAGTGGATTGCTTGAGCTCACAAGTTCCAGACCAGCCTGGCCCACATAGTAAAACCCCATCTCTACTAAAAACACAAAAAGTAGTCGGGCATGGCAGCGTGCATCTGTAGCCCCAGCTATTTGGGAGACTGAGGCAGGAGAATCGCTTGAACCCAGAAGGCAGAGGTTGCAGTGAACCGAGATGGTGCTACTGGACTGCAGCCTGGATGACAAAGCGAGACTATGTCTCAAAAAAAAAAAAAAAATAGTTGCAACATGTATGAATAGGAATTCATATCCCTAATCCACAAAGCTCTCAGACGCTAATAAAAGATGACTATATCAGTATACAAATACACAACACAGAAGCAATGCAGAAAAGAAAAATGTAAATTGCCAATAAACATGAAACTGTTTTAACTCTCACTAGCAATTAATGAACATTTTAAAATAAGCAAACAAGAAGACATCACTCTCAGTTAACAAATTGTCGAAAATGGTACAGGTTAACGAGGAGGTGCTGAAACCAATACTCAGGTTCTTTTGGTGGAATTCAAACCAGTGTAATTTTTCTAGGAGGTAGTCTGGCTCAAGGAGATAATTATGTAGGAGTGCAAGTGTGTAATACAGCGGTTGTGATTCCAGACTTTTTAATAATATATATAAAAAACTACTCACAACTCGAGTATCCATCACTAAAGGCCTGTTTAAAGATTATTCTATGGGACAGGTGTGGTGGCTCATGCCTGTAATCCCATCACTTTGGGAGGCCGAGGCAGGTGGATCACCTGAGATCAGGAGTTCAAGACCAGCCTGGACAACATGGTGAAACCCCAGCTCTCCTAAAAATACAAAAATTAGGTGAGGCCGGGTGCGGTGGGTCACGCCTGTAATCCCAGCACTTTGGGAGGCTGAGGCAGGCGGATCACCTGAGGTCAGGAGTTCGAGACTGGCCTGATCAATATGGTGAAACCCCATCTCTACTGAAAATACAAAAATTAGCCGGCCTTGGTGGTGGGTGCCTGTAGTCCCAGCTACTCGGGAGACTGAGACAGGAGAATCACTTTGAACCCGGGAGGCAGAGGTTGCTGTGAGCCGAGATCACACCACTGCACTCCAGCCTGGGCGACAGAGGGAGACTCCATCTCAAAAAAAAAAAAAAAAAATTATGTGGGCGTGGTGGTACATGCCTGTAATCCCAGCTACTCAGTTGGCTGAGGTTGGAGAATCGCTTGAACCCAGGAAGTGGAGGTTGCAGTGAGCTGAGATCACGCCATTGCACTCCAGCCTGGGCGACAAGAGTGAGACTCAGTCCCAAGGGAAAAAAAAAAAAAAATTCTTCTGTGAAGTGCTGTGAGCACGAGAATGCTGGCTGACAGCCACCACTGCTGCCATGACCATCCACCTCCCTCCAGGGGCTTCATTCTTCACTCCTTCGAGCTGCCTCCCCATCCCTTGTCCCCTACGCCTTGCCCTGCTTCTGCAGGAGGTAACCCTGCTGAGGGTCGGGGAGCAGGGCTGCAGGCACAGGGAAACTTCCTTCCCACTAAATGGGTAGCAGGGATGGGACAGAGAAGAGGAGTTGGAAGAGAGGGGAGGGATGAAAGAGGGAGGGGAAAAAACCAAGAATAAAAATCATATCTAGAGGCACATGAAAAAATAAAAATTAAATATTAAAAAAATCAGGCCTGGCACGGTGGCTCACACCTGTAATCCCAGCACTTCGGGAGGCTGAGGCGGGTGGATCATTCGAGGTCAGGAGTTCAAGACCAACCTGGCCAACATGGTGAAACCCCGTCTCTACTAAAAATACAAAAACAAAATTAGCTGGGCGTGGTGGCGGGCACCTGTAGTCCCAGCTACTCGGGAGGCTGAGGCGGGAGAATGGCGTGAACCCAGGAGGTGGAGCTTGCAGTGAGCCGAGATCATGCCACTGGACTCCAGCCTGGGCGACAGAGCAAGACTCTGTCTCAAAAAAAAAAAAAAAAAGATATTTCTAGGACAGAATAAACAAAAGCCAGTGACTGATTGAGATAGCGGGGTGGGCAATGGGGAAGGGATGTATAGGTAGACTCTTAAGTCAGAAGCCTTACTGAAATCAGCCAGAAAGAGCTGGGATCTTCTTCAATCGTGATCTCAATTAATGAAGGCCCTCACCTCCTAGCCCTTCAATCATCTCCACACACCAGCAACTGTCTTCATCAATATCACCCTTCAGCAGGCAGCTCCACCGAGGCATCTTGCCCTGTCTCTTCCAGTAGCTCACCTCCCCAGACTTCCTCCACTAATCACCCCAGTGAGAATTCACCATGATCTCCCATTTTTAAATTTCTAATCGCTGAGCTGACCCTCACCATGCATCTGCTTCACCCATAGATGGAAAGGAAGCCACCCCATTTTCTTGTTTTTTCACGAGGGCCGCAGGCTGGGGATCACCTTGGTGGTACTTGTTTGACCTCAGTTCCAGGACTTGGATGGCTCAAGGCTGAGGGGGAGCATGGGAGGGGGTGGGGGGCAGGGCAGATGGCCAGCAGGGGCTGGGTGCAAGGTAGGGTACCAGTCCTCAGACTGGTGTGACAAAGCAAAGGCGCCTCCTGTGGAGGGCTGGGAAGGGAGGGCGTGGCTGTAGGGGTGAGGAAAGCAGGTCACTGGTGGTGGTGGTGCGTAAGAATAGGGGCAAGCAGTGGACTCTGGCAAGAAGCTGGAAAAGGCGGCAGGAGACAGATGGGCCAGGGGCTGAAGCAGTGAGCGCTCTTGCTTCCGTTGCTTAGCTCTGCGGTTCTGGAACCAGACCTGAGAAGGGGTAGGAAACACATCAGAGCCCACACTTGACATAGGTGGTGACACCCTACTCCAATGACAAGAGGTGCAGGGACAGGGAGCAGGCTTCTCCAGCATGGCCAGAGGGAGTAAAGCTCTTCCACAAGGCTTGGCTGAGCCTGGTCTGCTGACAAAGGAACCCACAGACTTGTCCCCAACCTCTGTCCACATGTGCCCTTTTCTACCACTCGGGGCAAGTAAGAAGTGTCAGCTTCCAACAAGGAGATAAATATGGTGACAATGACATTTCCCTTCCCCAGAGAATGGGAAATTTCCCCTAGGGTTAAGTTTAACGATTAAGACTGTAGATAAATGTAATTGCTATAGACAAGCTTAAATTTAGGGTAGGGTTTACACTTAAGGCTAACCAACCCTGGGGTTAGGATTGAGGGAGCATTTGGCTCATTGAGTTTCAAGGCTATGGTTAGGGACAAGGTTCTGTAAGAATATGGACAGTTAGGATTGAACTTCTGTTGGAATTGGCATCACTATTTTTTTTTTTTTGAGGCAAAGTTTTGTTCTTGTTGCCCAGGCTGGAGTGCAGTGGCATGATCTTGGCTCACTGCAACCTCCACCTCCCGGGTTCAAGTGATTCTCCTGCCTCAGCCTCCGGAGTAGCTGGGATTAATTATAGGCACCTGCCACTATGCCCGGCTAATTTTTTGTATTTTTAGCAGAGATGGGGTTTCACCGTGTTAACCAGGCTGGTCTCGAACTCTTAACCTCAGGCGATCCATCCAACTTGGCCTCCCAAAGTGCTGGGATTACGGGCGTGAGCTATTGTGCCCAGCCGGAATTGGCATCACTATTAAATATTGAGGGTAGGTGTTGAAATTCAAGTTAGATTAGCTTATAGCTAGGGTTAAACTCAAGTGATATGATATTCTCAATGCAGTTGCTCTGATGCTGGTGGTGAGATGAGGCCTGTGTCTGGTGACCATTTAGGTTAGGGTTATAATGCCCAACATTCTATGATAGCACCAAAGAAATCTGCATTTCTTCCCTGAGAGAGGAGGGATCCTGGAGCATCACCTGGATTCGGGCCTCACTGAGGCCGGTGTCCCGGGCAAGACTCTCTCGGGCCCAGATGTCGGGGTACTGGTTCCTCCCAAAGGCTGACTCCAGCTGTTCCAACTGCACTGGGCTGAAGGTGGTGCGGTGGCGGCGCCGGGAGTGCGGGCGGCCCCTCTGTCCTCCTTGCGGGGAGAACCTTGATCTCCCCCCTCCTGCACCAGGGAGCCTCCTGCAGGGTGGAGCACTCGAGTCTGAGAACGGAGAGAAGGGAGGGGCGGCTTCTGAGGAGGACGCTCCTCGGTGCTGGACCACATGTGCCTGTCCCGGGATTCCGCTCAGTGCGTCCTGTGCTGCTCCAGTCTTTTTTTGAGACAGAGTCTTGCTCTGTCTCCCAGACTGGAGTGCAGTGGTGTGATCACAGCTCACTGCAGCCTTGAACCCCTGGGCTCCAGTGATCCTACTGCCTTAGCCTCCTGAGTAGCTGGGACTACAGGTGCACACCAACATACCCAGCTAATTAAAAAAAAAAAAAAATTAGAGATGGGGTCTTGCTATGTTGCCCAGGCTGGTCTCAAACTCCTGGCCTCAAGCAATCCTCCCATGTCAAGCCTCTCGAAGTGCTGGGATTATAGGCCTGAACCACTGCACCCAGCCCTGCCCCACCAGGAATCTTTTAGCTGCCATAGCCTGGTTCCTGCACCCTGCTCAGCCTCGGCCCCTGGTTTCCTCTGAGTCTCTGACACCAGGCTGTGCTGTCTACACAGGGCACACCCTCAGACTCATTCCTGGCCCTGGCACTCATGCACTGTGTACCTGGCAACTCTACTGTCTGCCCACTTCCTATTGCACCGCCAGACACATACCCCTCCCTGTACATTCACCCTTCTGGACACACACGACCACCTGGGGCTCACCCTGTGGGTCTGCTGTGTGCACCTGCACCCTAACAATCGTCCCAGCTGCCTACGGAAGACCTCAGTGCTTGTCCCCTGCTGGCGAGGCTCCTGTTCAACCTGTGCCTTCTTCAGACTGCTGCCATCTCCCGCACCCCTCACCTGGGAAGATGGGCACCCCCCTCTTCCACTCAGACACACCCTCCCCTACTTACTTTTCATCTTCTCCCTACCCCTTCCCTGGCCCAGCCACCAGGCTGCAGGAACTTGAGCTCGTGGGAAAGGCTTGCCTTCCTCCCCACAGGCTCCCTAAGCCCCAACACTAATTAGTCTGAGAGCTGCTGGGGAGGAGAGAACGGGGAGGGAAAGGACACACCTGGAAGGCGCACACCAAGAAAAGATGTCTGGAGCTGAGGCACCATCCCCATGGGGCCCAAGGGCGTGGACCCTCCTAGAGCTCACTGTCCACCATGGGGGACACACACACGGAGCCCGCTCTCCCTCCCTGGACCCAAATCCCTGGCCCCTCCAGCTCCCTTCATCAGAGAAGGCAGTGCCTTGGGCTAACCAACTCTGAGGTCAGGAGTGAGGGGACAGAGGTAACTGTCTCACATCCCCACTGCGAGATGAGCTGTTCAGCTGCCCCCTCCTGCCAAGGGCTCAGTTCCCCAGTCTGTAAAGCCAAGGGGTGCTCCAGTCCCTTACT
Organism: Gorilla gorilla gorilla; assembly: GCF_029281585.2. Taxonomy (NCBI): domain Eukaryota; kingdom Metazoa; phylum Chordata; class Mammalia; order Primates; family Hominidae; genus Gorilla; species Gorilla gorilla. The sequence goes on from NC_073228.2 coordinate 181,622,074, forward strand.
TTCAAAGGTTCCAACAGTTTTAACATGATAGGATTCGGTTTTTAATTTCTCCTCCTAACCTTCTTCATGGAGCCTATGCTTTCAGCCTCACACCCACGCTGCCTCCTCAGGGACCCACGCACACCGGGGCGGTCACTCACCCACCATGGTGGTCAGGGTCCCAGTGGCCGGGTGTCTCTCTGGCAACAGGCTGCTGCCAACTGGCCCCTTCTTTGGCTTCTCGGCCTGGCACCTCCTTTCTGCTTCCATGGCTCGCCACGGGGACCAAGTGTCCCTGAATCTCTGACTTGAGATTTCTCTGCTTCTGCAGCTCCTCTCCACACCTGTTCTCTCCCCTTCTCCCTCTGCATATGCCACCCTCTGTGTCTCTGTCTCTGAATGTGTGTGTAGGTGCAGGCAGCTGTCTCTGACTTTTTCACTGTCTTTACTTTTTTTCTAATTGTTTCCTAATTCCCCCTTCCTTGGCTTGAGTGTCAGCTCAATCTCCTGCCTCAGCCTCACCTGTTGCTCTGTTTCTGATTCTACTTTTCTCTGCCTGGCCCTTCTCCCCACCGGGATGCTGCTGCCTTCTGTCAGCTGCCTACTTTCCCATCCCACCCCTGAGTCTTGGAGGAGTGACCTCCTCCTCGCCCCTGTGGGCCCATCCAATCACTACGCGGTCACCAGAGCCCCCTTGCTCAGGGAGGATCACAAGCCGGATGAGGGAAGGTGTTCTGTCGGAGGGTCCAGGGACTGGGGCCAAGGGCTCGTATTCCCAGAGGACCGGATTCTTTTGTCCTGTTAAATCCCCTCCTGGGAGCAGGCAGGGGGAGGAGGAGAAAATGCATTCCTCCCGAGACCCCCTCCTCACAACCCCGCTGTGGGGAGAGGAACGAAGAGCAGGGGAAAGGGACCCAGGAGTGGAGCCTGCCTGGCGTCTCAGCATGGAGGTGACACTCAAGGATCTGCTTCCAGGAAACTAAAAAAGGAGAAGTCACAAGTGCATGCTGGCCCCTCTCAGATACCCTGATAGTTCAGAACACACCAGCCAGTGCTCAGGCCAACCTGAACCCACTCCGGAGAATGGGCCTCCAGGACACCTTAGCTCTCAAGTACTTTCTGATTTCCTCCCTCAAACACCACTTCCTCATTCACCCAGAACCCCCAGGACACCATGACCTTCCAAGGTCACCCAGACCCTCCGAAAACCCTGACCTGAACATCTGCATTCCAGCTGCATCCTGACCCCCAAACCCACCCCAGACTCCAGGACTTGGAAAGAGACTGAGATTCCCGTGACATACTACATTCTGATTCTTCAAGAAAATCCTGACACCGGGAATCTCTGAGCAGTCAGGACAGCCTGGTCCCACAGTACTCTGCCCCTTGAGGTTACTTAGACCTGGGAAGTACATTCTGACATCCCCAGGACACTCTGACAGTTTAAGGATGATGCGACAGCCCAGGACCTTAGGATCCCCTGGGACACGCTGACACCCAGAACACTTCACCTCTGCTTCTCAGGATACACCGACCCAGTGAGAACACATGGACCCCCTGGAACACACTGTACCCACAGGACAGTCTGATTCCCAGGGTCATGCCATCATACAGGTCCTTTAAAAACACGCTGATGATTCAAGACAGGAAATCAGAATCCTTTAGGATTTCGATGCTTACCGTGTGGTCCATGGATCAGCAGCAGCAGCATCACCAGCAATGGGAGCATGTTGGAAATGCAGATCCCTGGGCCCCACCTCCATTCTACTGAGTCACAATCTGCCTTGTATCAAGATCTCCAGGAGAACCGAGTGCACGTGGGTCTTAGTCAGCTGGGGCTGCCATGACAAAATAGCATAGACTGTGTGGTTTAAACAATAGACTTCTATTGCTCACAGTTCTGGAGGCTGGGAAGTCTAAGATCAAGGGGTCCTCCTATTTGGCTCCCCTGTGAGGGCTCTCTTCCTGGCTTGTAGGTGGCTGCCTTCTCTCGGTGCCTTCATATGGTGGAGAAAGAACCAGCTCTGGTTTCTTTTCCTCTGCTTGTAAGGACACTAATCCCATCATGGGGCCTCACCCTCATGAGCTCATCTAAACTTAATCACCTCCCTAAATCCCCACCTTCAAATACCATCACGTTGGGTGTTAGGACTTCAACGTAGAAATTTTGGAGGGACACAAACGTTTAGTCCATAACAATGTAAAATTGGGAAACACTGCTCTAATATTAACCCTTCTCCCCTACCCTAGGACACACTTTGACCTCGTGGAGCACCCTGAACCCCATGGCAGTCCTAACCTAGCAAGACCCAGTGACACGCAGTCAGCTTGGACTCACAAGAGAACACTGAATTACAATGCACCCTGCTGCGTGGGGTACCCATTCTGGCCCTGTCAGGTCCTTGAATGCCGAGGGCACTGAGGATGCATTCACTCTCTAGGACACACAGACCCTCCAAGAGGCTCTGACCTCTGTACCTTACACTCAGCACAACAGCTTGGGCTCACAATCACTCTGTGACCCTCTAAGTCACCCAGACCATGAGGACATGGTGAGATTTGGGAAATTCTAACCTTTTAAGGAATTCCTGACCTTACAGAATCTAGACAGTCAAGGGCATCTTGCCTTCCCACCCATTCAGAGCCCCCAGTTTGCTTGAATCTTGCAAAGTGCTGTTGACACTGAAAAACCACTCAACATGCCAACCCCAACCCAGGAAATACCGTGACCACACTAGCCTGATCCATAGGATATTTTGACGAAGTAAAGACATATCCTGGTCTCCCAAAGCACTCTGACCATCCAACATGCCTTTGACACAGGGGATGTCTTAATGCCAGGGCTCTCCAACCTTCCAGTGTACTCTGGTTGTCTCAGCCCTAGAGTTGTCAGTAGGCACCCTAGTCACTGTCACTCTCCCACTCTCCCAATACACAGACAGCCCAGCACAGCTTCAACACACTAGGACCCCCTGAATCCAAAAGGTGATTATTCTAACCCTCGAGATTCTGTCCTCTCAAGGGAATTATTCCCTGCAAGACACTCTGCAGAATACACATTCCCAGAACGGCCAGGACATCTTCACTCTGCCATACTCTCACCCGTCTGTAGAATACACATCCCAGAACTGCCAGGACACCTTCACTCTGCCATACTCTCACCCGTCTGTAGAATACACATCCCAGAACTGCCAGGACACCTTCACTCTGCCATACTCTCACCCCTGCCTAGCACACTGTGCTCATCCAGGACCCTCTGATTTCCTGAAAATGCTTTAATTGCACAAGAATACCTTGGCACTCTACTCCATGACAGGTCCATTCAAGTCTACCCAAACCTTCAAGGACCACCTGAGCTCCAGAAAACCTTGATCTCCCGCATTCAAATACCAAAAGGATATGCTGACCTACCTGAAAACCTTCACAGCTCTGGACTCCCAGAACATCCAGGAGTCTCTGAATCACGCAGCCAGACCAACCTCCAAAACATCTTAACTCCATGCAAGTGGTGTGATCTTCCAGGACAGTCTGACCTCGAAGCTGGTGATGTTGTAAGGATACTTCAAGTGTTCTGACATGATGAAAATGCCTGTAGGCCCAGAACACCTGCCTGCCCTGACGCCCTGTCTCTCCAATACCCCTGCCTTCCCAAGATGCTCCAAGTCTCCCAGACTCTCTGACTTTCACCATTAAGATCTCATCTGATCCTATGTGATCTCTTTGGATCCTCTTAACACCCTGTTCCCCAGGGTCCTCTGACCTTTTAAAATCCTACAAGATGCCGGGCACGGTGGCTCACGCCTGTAATCCCAGCACTTTGGGAGGCTGAGGCAGGCAGATAGCTTGAGGTCAAGAGTTCAAGACTAGCCTGGCCAACATGGTGAAACCCTGTCTCTACTAAAAATACAAAAACATTAGCCAGGCACAGTGGCACGTGCCTGTAGTCCCAACTATTCAGGAGGCTGAGACTGGAGAATCGCTTGAACCTGGGAGGCGGAGATTGCAGTGAGCCGAGATCACGCCACTCACTGCACTCCAGCCTGGGCAACAGAGCGAGACTCTGTCAAAAAAAAAAATCCTACAATACACTTGGAACCTACATGGGCATGCTTATCATCCAGAAACAAGGCAAACCCACAGGACACTACTCTGACCATACAAGGATGCCCTGAGTCTCCAGTGGATCAGATCTCTATGAGGACACACTGATTCCCCTGAACACCATAAATCCTAGCTTACTTTGAGCATATGAACGCCCTACCTTCTAGGTTATTTGACCCTAGAGGATTACGTGTGTGTGTGTGTGTGTGTGTGTGTGTGTGTGTGTGTGTGTGTGTGTATACGCACATACATATATGTATACACCTTTTTTGAGACAGGGCCTTGCCCTGTCACCCAGGCTGGAGTGCAGCGGTGTCATCATAACACACTGCAGCCTCAAACTCCTGGACTCAAGTGATTCTTTCACCTCAGCCTCCTGAATGGCTGGGACTACAGGTGCGCACCACCATATCCAGCTAATTTTTGTATGTTTTTGTACAGACACAGTCTCACTACAATGCCCAGAGGAATATCTTACTGTACCAAGTGACTCTGATTCCTAGAGCATTTTAGCCATCCAAAGTTACTTAGACCTTCCAGTGCCTCTGACACCTCAGGAAACTCCACCCCCATCCGGACACCCTCCCTATCTAGTCCGCTGTGATGCTGCAGAAAAGTTATTGAACAGTAAAGAAATTCTGTGGGAAGAGTGTCCCTTAAGGATACTCTGATCCTAGAAGAACATCCTGCAAGTCGGGTTGTCTGAATTCAAATTCTAGAACCAGCCCTTGCTTGCTGTGTGACCACAGCAAGTAACTTCATCACTTTAAGCCTTACCTTCCTCATTCGCAAAATGAGCACAATACTAGAACTTTCCTTCTGTGTTTGAGCAGGTATGAAGAATGCCCTATGAAGACTCTATCAAAGAAAGGAATTCAAGTTTTTGTTTAGCTCATCTGTTCAGAAAAGACAATGTAAAGATACTAGTATATTGAACAAAAGGAAATATATAAGATATACGAGTAGAATGACGTCCTAAAAGGCTAAGGTTTACACCTCAGCGAAAAGAAGAGAATAAGAATAGGCTCATAGTAAATAATTCATCACATCAACCAATAAAAAACCATATGATTATCTAGCATTTGATAAAACTCAACACTTATTCTTTTTTTTTTTTTTTTTTTGAGATAGGGTCTCAGTCTGTTGCCCAGGCTAGAGTGCAGTGGCACAGTCTGGGCTCACTGCAACTTCTGCCTCCTGGGTTCAAGTGATTTGCCTCCCTCAGCCTCCTGAGTAGCTGGGACTACAGGTGCCTGCCACCAGACCCGGCTAATTTTTGTATTTTTAGTAGAGACAGGGTTTCACCATGTTGGCCAGGCTAGTCTCAAACTCCTGACTTCAGGTGATCTGCCTGCCTCAGCCTCCCAGAGTGCTGGGATTACAGGCGTGAGCCACCGTGCCCGGCCTCAATTTTTATTTATTTATTTATTTATTTATTTATTCATTCATTCATTTATTTTGAGAGAAGGGTCTTGCTCTGTTGCCCAGCTGGAGTGCAGTGGCACAACCTCAGCTCACAGCAGCCTCCGCCTCCTGAGTTCAAGTGATTCTCCTGACTCAGCCTCCCAAGTAGTTGGGATTACAGGTGCATGCCACAAATCCTGGCTAATTTTTGTATTTTTAGTAGAGACAGGGTTTTGCGAAGTTGGCCAGGCTGGTCTCGAATCCTGGCCTTAAGTGATCCACCCACCTCAACCTCCCAAAGTGCTGGGATTATAGGCGTGAGCCACTGTGCTCAGCCTTATTCATATTTTTATATGATATAACTATTAGCAAAATATGTAATAAAGGCTATCCATTGAAACCTTCAAGATATTTTGATAAAAGTAATCTGTCAAAAACTTGTCATTCTTAAATGATAAAATGTAATTAGCATTCTCCTAAAATCAGAAGAAACACAGGGCTGGCTGCCTTTACTCCTGCTATGCAACATTGTCCGGGATGTCCCAGCCAATCCAACTAGACAAGAAAAAAATAAGTGGTATGAGGATTTGAAAGAAAGAAAATTGTTTTCCTTCCTTCCTTTCTTCTTTCTTTCTTTCTTCCTTTCTTTCTTTCTTTCTCTCTCTCTCTCTCTTTCTTTCCCTTCCTTCCTTCCTTTCTTCTTCTTCCTTTTTTTTTTTTGACAGATTTTCTCTTGTTGCCCAGGCTGGAGTGCAATGGCGTGATCTCGGCTCACCACAACCTCCACCTCCCAGGTTCAAGTGATTCTCCTGCCTAGCCTCCCGAGTAACTGGGATTACAGGCATGCACCACCATGCCTGGCTAATTTTGTATTTTTAGTAGATACAGGGTTTCTCCATGTTGGTCAGGCTGGTCTCGAACTCCCGACCTCAGGTGATCCGCTTGCCTCAGCCTCCCAAAGTGCTGGGATTACAGGTGTGAGCCACTGCGCCCAGCATGTTTTCATTATTTATAGATCATATCTTTGTCAGTATAAAGCATTCAAGAGCATATACAGAAAATTGTTAGAAAAAGACAGATCGAAACATTTCTAAATGCAAGATTAAAAACAAAATCAATTACATTTACGTATACCAGTATACCAGCAATAGCCAATTAAATAATGCAACAGAAAAAAATTCATAATAGTACATAACTAGCAATATTGTCAAAGATTTGTAAGAAATTTAGGGGATAAAGAAGTTATAAAAATGAAACTAGGCCAGGCACGGTGGCTCACACCTGCAATCCCAGCACTTTGGGAGGCCAAGGAGAGTGGGTCACCTTAGGTCAGAGGTTTGAGACCAGCCTGGCCAACATAGTGAAACTCCATCTCTACTAAAAATACAAAATAATAATAATAATAATAATAGCCGGGCATGGTGGTGCACACCTGTAATCCCAGCTACTCAGGAGGCCAATGTAGGAGAATTGCTTGGACCCCAGAGGCGGAGGTTGCAGAGAGCCAAGATTATGCCACTGTACTCCAACCTGGGTGACAGAGCAAGACTCCGTCTCAAAAACAAAACACAAAACAAAACAAAAACCACAAAAAACAAAAAAAAAAGATACTGAAGGACATGAAGGATAACTCAAATTAGAAGATAGTCCATTGACAGAATACTCAATATTGAAGGGTGTCAATTCTCCCTCAAGTTAAGCTATACATTTGATATAATTTTAGTCAAAATCTAAAAGACATGTCATAGATTTTGAATGCCTGATTTTAAAATATGTATGGAAAAGTAAAGGTTAAAAAAGTAAAGATTATTTTTAAAAACAAACAAATAATCAGAGAAACAAAAACCAAGAGGAAGGAATTTGTCGTCCCCAAATATCAAAATGGTTTTAGAGTTGTTTTTTTTTTTTTTTTTGAGACAGAGTCTCGCTCTGTTGCCAGGCTGGAGTGCAGTGGCGCAATCTCGGCTCACTGCAAGCTCCGCCTCCCAGCTTCAAGTGATTCTCCTGCCTCAGCCTCCCAAGTAGCTGGGATTATAGGCACTGGCCACAACACCCAGCTAATTTTTTTGCATTTTTATTAGAGACGGGGCTTCACCATGTTGGCCAGGATGGTCTTGATCTCCTGACCTCGTGATCCTCCCGCCTTGGCCTCCCAAAGTGCTGGGATTACAAGTGTGAGCCACCACACCTGGCCTTTTTTTTTTTCTTGTGACTGAGTCTTGCTCTGGTGCCCAGGCTAGAGTACAGTGATGCAATCTTGGCTCACTGCAGCCTCCACCTCCTGGGTTCAAGTGATTCTCCTGCCTCAACCTCCTGAGTAGCTGGGATTACAGGTGTGTGCCACCACACCTGGCTAATTTTTGTATTTTTAGTAGAGAAAGGGTTTTGCCATGCTGGTCAGGCTGGTCTCAAACTCCTGACCTCAGGTGATCCGCCTGCCTTGTCCTCCCAAAGTGGGAGGATTACAGGTGTGAACCACCACGTCTGGCCTAACGAATGACTTTTCATAGGTCACTGGACATCAAGGAGCCACTTGTGAACCAGGTGGGATGCACAGCACACGGCCCACAGGACCTGCACTGTGGGTTGGATACAGTAATGGAAGGGGACTTTGGTCTTTCTTTTTTTTTTTTTTTTTGAGACAGAGTCTCACTCTGTCGCCCAGGCTGGAGTGCAGTGGCACGATCTCGGCTCACTGCAAACTGCGCCTCCCGGGTTCACACCATTCTCCTGCCTCAGCCTCCAGAGTAGCTGGGACTACAGGCGCCCGCCACTGCGCCCGGCTTTTTTTGTATTTTTAGCAGAGACAGGGTTTCACCGTGTTACCCAGGATGGTTTCGATCTCCTGACCTCGTGATCCACCCGCCTCGGCCTCCCAAAGTGCTGGGATTACAGGCGTGAGCCACCATGCCTGGCAAGGGACTTTGGTCTTTCTTGCTTGGGGCTGGGATGAGTGTGTCCTGTGTGAGAAGAAGGAGGCACAAGGCAGATTGGGTGGCCACAGCTGTAACCTGGGGCCACAGAGCAGGCTTCTGTCACATACTATTCTTCTTTTCTTCATTTTAACAGAACCATCCCTTGAGGTTTAGCTGGGCACCTGGCTGCCCAGCTACAGACTAGATTTTCCAGACTAATTTATATCAATTTTCTTTATTCCTTTAAAAGTTGTTTATTTATTGCACTTACATACTAAGATACTATTCTCAAAGGACCACAAAAGCAGAAATGGTTAATATATGAAGCTGTCTATAGGCATGATAGAATAAAAAGTTTTAAAATTATTTGGGTCAGGCTTAAATAATTTTAACAGGTAAAAAAAGTGTTTGACAATATTCAACAAATAATTATTCACCTAATTTCTTATTGAAGCAATCACCTTAATATTATTCATTGGCCTTGATAAATGTGAACACTGGTCATATTTATGTAAATAATGGTCATGTGGCTTTCTTGGCATATCTAAATTTATGTTAGATCTGGCTTAACCTGTGCTTATATATGTATATGTTACAGTTATGTACATTAAATGTGTGTGTAAGAGTTGGAATTATTTGAAAGATAGCAAAATTTTAACTAGAAAAAATAAGTTAACATCCAATAATAGTTGACTTGTTGATTAAAATAAGTAGTTATTATGAAAGAGAAAAAAGGTGATTTCAAATTGATTCAGAAGAACTGGCCTAGCAACTAAGATTGTATGTTTTCCTTTTTTAAAAAAAAAAAAAGAACTGATATAATGTTATGTGACAATTAAATACAGAAATTACAAAACTAGTTAAATTGATGTTGCCATTAAAGCAACATTAAATAGTTTTGGGGGAGAAGAAAGAAGCCGAGAAGATGGTATCTGTGCAGTTAAGATGGTCATGTCATTTGATACATGTAAATAGAAAGCAGCCTGAGGCCCCCACCTGCACGATGCTGAAAGAGCTGACCAGCGTTATATGTTCAGTCCTAGATGAAATGCTGCATTTATTTTTTAAACACTGGTATGCATTGTTTTAAAAATGTATAAAATAACAGTGAAAAGTTAAAGAATCGTAAGAATGTAGCTAAAGGTAAAAAAATTTTGCAAAGCCATAATTTTTGTGATGAAACAAATATGTTTTTTATCTTTTATGTGTAATGTTTTAATGCTTTTTTAACCCAATGAAATGTGGAAGTGTTTTGTGATTTTTATCTTACTATAGCGATTGTTTTATAAACAAAGAAAAAATTAATTCAGGGTTGCAGAGATGGTAAACTATTAAAATAGTTTGGGTATTAAATTATGAAATAATTGGGTATTAAATAATTCAAAATCCAAGAGCTGTGATTGAACAAATCTGTAGGCATAGGTAAGTGCTGAGGTGAAAGTGCCAACCAAAGCCGTTAGATTGAACATTTATGCCTGGAGGGAATCAGTAGAGGAACAACTGGCTGTGGACCTTCACCTCTGCATCCCCTTTGCTTTCTGCTGTAGCTGGGTATCACAAAAACAACAAAAACAAAAGCCGCTTATTTCTTAAAGACAGAGAAAGGACAGTTCCTTCCATTTAGGCATTCCTAAATTGCCTCCCCGGTGGCCCCTGCGCTCTTGGAGGAGGTCAAGGCAGAGCAGACCCTCAGGTGGGTGAGCGATGCACTTGACCCTGAGGACATCAGGTACCAGGCCCGCTAGCCCCCGCAGGCGCGGAGCTGCGGCTGCAGCCACCAGCCTAGACGTGGCGCGCCCGCAGCAAGTGGCTGGACACCGCAGACCAGGCCCGCGTCCCCAGCAGCGCGGATCCCGGGGCCAGCCGCCCAGGCAGCAAAGTCAGGCGGTCGGCTTCGCCAGCAGCCGATGAGTCTCATCCTGTGGATTGCCCAGCGCCAGGGATCAGGATCCGGAGAGGTGTCCAGGAGGAGCAGACCCTCAGACCAGGTAGGCTGTGCACTCGGTGACCCTGACGCCATCCAAGGGAAGCTCCGCCATCCCGCGCCAGTGCCAGAGCTGCAACTGCAAACTGCGCGTCCTGGCACGAGCAGCGGTGGGGGCGGGTGGGGGAAGGAGCGAGTGACTCTCCAGGCGTCTTCCGCTACGTGACACCAGCCAGGCAGCCCCCAGGGCCAGAGCGTCAGCGCTGAAGCCAGGCTCATCCGGGAAGCCACTCCGGTGGCCGCGGGGTGCCCATGCCAGCACCAGATCTCTCTTCGGAAGGAGGAGCGGGGCGGGCTACACGGCCAGACGGGCCCTCCCCTTCAGGCGGGGTGGGCCGCGCGCCTGCGATTTTCCGTCCGTGGTCCTGGGGCAGCCCGGGCCAGCCCAGGAGAACCCGCGAGCCCAGCGGCGCCTGCACCTGCGGCTTCCGGGAGCCGGGCGGCCCCCGCGGTGCAGGCGCGCGCCTAACGGCTTTGCGAGGCTCACTAGGTCTGAGAGGTCGGAGGCCGCCAGTGTCGCTGCTGAAGGGTGGACCAGGCGGGATCGCGGATTCTGGGCTAGATCGCAGACGTGGTATCGCGGATTGGGATTTGGATCGGGGATTTTGAGTTGGATCACGGATTGGGGGTTGGATCGCGGATTGGGGGTTGGATCGCGGATTGGGGGTTGGATCGCGGGTTGGGGGTTGGATCGCGGATTGGGATTTGGATCGCGGATTGGGGGTTGGATCGCGGATTGGGGGTTGGATCGCGGGTTGGGGGTTGGATCGCGGATTGGGGGTTGGATCGCGGATTGGGGTTTGGATCGCGGGTTGGGGGTTGGATCGCGGATTGGGGGTTGGATCGCGGATTGGGGGTTGGATAGGGGATTTGGAGTTGGATTGGGGATTTGGGGCTGGGTGTGGGGCGAGGGGGAGTGAAAAGGTGACACGGAGCTGCCGCGGCTCAGGAGCCAGTGGTTGGGGGTCTGAGAAGAACTCACCACCTTGAAGAAGTTCTTCGGCTTTGGGAGCCGCAGGGGCCGGCGGTCCGGGGCTCCCTAGGCCACGTCTACAGGGGTTCGGGGTACCGAATCGGAAGATCCACAGGGCGCTGTCAAGGGCGAAGCCGCGGAGGTGGAGCGCTGCCTGGCGTGCAGGAGCAGAGACCTGGAAGCTGGGGACAGGCAGCACAGGCAGTGGGGTGGGGGCTCAGCCCAGGGTGGGAGGGGGTCCCCAGGCCCGGCTTCCCCGCAGCCCCTGGGATGGGGCCTCGGAGGGCACCCTCAGAGGGGTGGTGCCAAACGGAGCCTCAGCCGCTCTTCATCCCTCATAATTCCCCAGCTGGAGCGCTTGGTGGAGAATGTGAGTGATTTAACTCACAAAGCTAAGCATACACAGTGTTATTTTTAACCTACACGTTTAAAACATGATGTTATATACATTATAGGAGGTGCCTAATGAGAGAACTCATTCCTCTATCAAAAAATACCGTGAGTCGGCCGGGCGCGGTGGCTCAGGCCTGTAATCCCAGCACTTTGGGAGGCCGAGGCGGGCGGATCACGAGGTCAAGAGATCGAGACCATCCTGGCTAACACGGTGAAACCCCGTCTCTACTAAAAATAAAAAAAAATAAAAATAAAAATAAAAAAATTAGCCGAGCGTGGTGGTGGGCTCCTGTAGTCCCAGCTACTCGGGAGGCTGAGGCAGGAGCATGGCGTGAACCCGGGAGGCGCAGTTTGCAGTGAGCCAAGATCGCGCCATTGCACTCCAGCCTTGGCGACAGAGTGAGACTCCGTCTCCAAAAAAAGAAAAGAAAAAAAAAGAAACCGTGAGTCATTTTCAGTAGCGAAAAGCTCTCACCTAAAACTGTCCGTTTTACATCCGTATCCGCCTGTGTAGATCGGTTCTTTACTGAAGGTTCTTAGAAGGAAACTTTGGAAGCGGGAGGTGGGTTCTGTGTTCCTGAATGGGAAGACACATTTTTCTCAAAATGTGAGCTCTTTCTGTGATTATCAATTTTACATAAGCCGAATGAAAAAATCAAGGTTTTAACATTTTTGCGTGACACCTACTGTCTTTTACTATTGTAATGACATTTGTAAAAATTTTAGGGCTGGGCGCGGTGGCTCAGGCCTGTAATCCCAGCATTTTGGGAGGCCGAGGTGGGCGGATCACGAGGTCAGGAGATTGAGACCATCCTGGCAAACACGGTGAAACCCTGTCTGTACTAAAAATACAAAAAAAAAAAAAAAAAATAGCCGGGCGTGGTGGTGGGCGCCTATAGTCCCAGCTACTCCGGAGGCTGAGGCAGGAGAATGCTGTGAACCCGGGAGGGGCAGCTTGCAGTGAGCCGCGATCCAAAGGTGCTGGGATTACAGGTGTGAGCCACCGCACCCGGCCTGAAAAGTGCATCTTCATTTTACAGGGAATTCTTTCAAATCAAATAATCAAAAACTCTAAAAGGGGGCAAAGTACTTCTTTGCAGATCTACAAGTTTCTTATGTACATAGGAAAACAAGCCTTTGCGTTTCTGGTATAAGAATTTAAATTAAAAGAGGAATGAAACTGTTTTCTATCCACAATGTGTGAGGATGTTTTTTATACTGCTACCTGAAGTTTAAGTTGCTGATTACTTTTTAAATAGATAATTTGGTGGTAAGTCCTATATTTTAAAAATGCGTATGCCCATTACCCTTCAATTCCATTATACTAAAATACCCTTGGGAAATAGAGATACATGCACTTTGTTTTTCACAGCACTTATTTTAAAAAGAACCCATAGAATGGATCTTATAAGTAAATTTCAGTTGCATCCATAGGACGGAATAATATGTGACCATCGAAGGTGACAATAGATATAGAAGTACGTTGATGTGCAAAGATGTATTTTGTTTTAGCCAGCGAGGAAAGAAGAATCAGTTTGATTATACATTTACCAAACATTAAGAATTTAATATGGTAGCTTTTATTTCAGTATTAAAATAGCAATTTTATTTATTACTTTTTTATATACAGAATTCGACACCAAATTTTGGAACTTAAAAAGAAGATTCTTAAAACTTACAATCCAGGTAAGACTTCTGATGGTGAATTTCTGATTTCTCATGGTGGTCCTACTCTTGGTTTAAAAAAATTAAGATGTAAGATTAAGGTAGTTTTGAAGGAAAAGAAAAGTTTAAAAAGATGTGTAAATTGCATGTATACATACATGTAAATTAGTTTCTTATATTTAACTTCTTTCGTTTGGAATTAAGAGTTATTTAAGAAGGTAGTTATAGCTAATTTATAATCTCAGACAGTATTATCTGAAAAAAAATCATTTACTTAATTATGATCCTGAAAATCCTATATAATATTTATGTTTTCTCTATAGTCACATTGTAACAAATTGGACTTGTTATACATATGGCTCTTCTAGTTCATTTTTGTAATAAGTTGTTTATTTTTATAATAAATTGTTTATATTTAGTAAATACATAATTACAGTTGACCCATGAATAATGTGGGGGTTAGGGGCTCTGATTCCAGTGCAGCTGAAAATCTAAGTATAACTTTTGATTTTCCCAATTTAGCTACTAATAGCCCACTATTGACTGGAAGCCTTCCTGATAACATAAACGGTCGATTAACACCTATTTTATTTGTGCTGCATTATTATATACTGTGTTCTTACAATAAAGTAAGCTAGACAAGTGAAGCTGTTAGAAAGAAAATCTGCAGGAAAAATATATTGACTTTTCATAAAGCGTAAATGGATCCTCACAAAGGTCTTCATCTTTATCATCTTCAGGTTGATTAGGCTGAGAAGGAACAGAGATTGGTCTTGCTGTCTCTGGGTTGCAGAGGCAGAAGAAAATCTGCATATAAATGAACTCCTGCAGTTCAAACCCTTGCTGTTCAAGGGTGAACTGTATTACCTGTTAATTTGTGTCACTAAGAAAGTATCTTTAGAACCGGGAACTCAACAATCCCTTTCTCACAGAATAAATAAATGGCAGTAAGAACTGTAAAAGTGAACCAGTGTGCACCCGTACGAATAGATTATTTTTTGAAGATACCTACTGAGTGCAGAAGACAGAAAAGCAATTCCTTTGTGAGAAGCACAAGTTATGTTACATATTCTTACATAAGCAAAATGGTTTTATCTGTCATAGTTTACACACACACGTGCACATACACACATGTGCGTTTGGGTGCGCACACACACACACGCACACAAAGTTAAAAGTCCCGCTGATTCTTAATGACCAAATCCACTGTTTGCAGGGAGTAGTGGATAACACAGCCTACAGTTTGGATGCAATTCTTTTGGCTTTTTGACTTGTTCTGTGATGAACTGCCTTGAATGGGTCAACCATGTTTTAGTTTTATGAGAAATGAAAAGATCAGGAGCAAGTAAAAGGAACTCTATGATCAGTAGTTATACTGTTATACTATTATACTATATTCAATGGTTATGCTTTTTTCCAGTTATACAAGTTACTTGAATGATGCACAATTAATTTATTATCATTATTATAAGAGATGGGCTCTCTCTATGTTGCCCAGGCTAGAATATGGTGTCTATTCAGTGGTACAGTCATAGCTCACTGTAGCCTGGAACTTCTGGGCTCAAGCAGTCATCCTACCTCATCCTCCTGAGTAGCTGGGATTGTAGCCATGTGTAGTTACATCTAGCTGGATACACAATCATTTATTTATTTATTTATTCATTCATTTTTATTATTATTATTTTTTGAGACAGGTCTCCCTCTGTTGCCAGTACTGGAGTGCAGTGGTGGGATCTATCTTGGCTCCCTGCAACTTCTGCATTCTGGCCTTAAATGATTCTTTCACCTCAGCCTCCCAAGTAGCTTGGACTACAGGCATGCACCACCATGCTTGGCTAATTTTCCTTTTAAGGTTTTTTTTTTCCTCACTATATTGCCCAGGCTGGTCTGGGAGTCTGGAACTTCTGGGCTCAAGTGATCCTCCTGCTTCGGCCTCCCAAAATGCTAGGATTTTACGGATGTGAGCCACCACACCTGGCCTGCACAATTATTATAAAAAGGAATTAAGCCCAGTTGAGTTGCAGAAAATTGACCACCTTTTCATTTTTTTTTCTAGAAACATTCATATTGTAGAACATATTGTCAATCATCAAGATTCCCTATATTTTATTCTGGTAAAATCAGGATTGCTGCTTATTTCCCATTATTTTCTAACAATTGCTTCACTTATTTCTTTTATGGCTTTAATCAGTTGAATACAGAAATACAAGAACCTCCAAGTCAGATATCAAGGAAAGAAAAGAAAAACAGATTAGGGAAAGCTATTCTGTGAAATAACCATCTGATTACAGTCACGTATATCATGTCAACTTAATAAAAACCTTATATAATGCATTTGTGACAAGGGTTCCCAAGACCACCCCCAGGTTTGGTGATTCACTAGAAGGACTCACAGGATTCAGCAAATAATCATATTCAGATCTTTAATTGATTACAATGAATCATATTCAGATCTTTAATTGATTACAATGAAAGGGTACAAGCAAAATGAGAGGGAAAAGGTGCATGTGGTGGTCAAGTCTGGAGGAAACCAGGCACAAGCTTCCAGAAGTTCTCTCCTGTGGAGTTCCCAGGATCTGCTTAATTCTCCCAGCCTCACATTTTGACAACCCATGTGCAGTGATGTCTACCAGTCCCAGAATCTCATTAGAGACTCAGTACCCAAGTGTTTTTCATGGAGGTTACTCTCCCTCACATGTACCCACATTCCGACTCTCAGAAGGAAAGCAGGTGCTCAGAAGTAACCACATTGTTTCTATAAACACTTTAGACACAGTGACCAGTCTTAGGGCATGGTGGGAACCCTCCCAATTCCAATTTCCTAAACAACAGCCAAGGGCCAGGCTTGCATGCGGGTCTTTCTAAGGACGGCAGTCTCTCGCCTGCTATATGAAATCTTTCCTGCACAACAGTTTTAGCCACAACTTAACTTTTGGTGCTGTTTTAAAATTTCATTTTAACAGCAAATAATATTATAAGATAAGGTAACCTGGTACTAGTTTCTGTTGCATGATCCATCCTGTGTTGCAATGCTGGCTACTTTTTTGACTTCTGGTGACTCACAGGTATTTGAATGGAAGTTACCATAGCAATATTAAGCAATTATAATCTGTCCTTCTTATCTCTTTAACCTTTCAGTGAAAGTGTTAAATTGAATAAGCATAATAATTTCTGAGTTAAAATTAGAATAAAAATGGTCTTTTATTTTGATTATGTGAATCTAGTTTTCATGTCGTGCTAAATCCCTGTTTAGAGTTATGAAATAAGATATTCAATCATTTTATCAATATTTTCTTGCCTAAGCTTGCAATTGAATTTATTTGTTTTATGTATTTTCTATACTGCGATTTGAGAAATCATGCCCACATGCTGTTACTTTGGTCTTTAATGATCTCCAATTTTTAGGGTTACCACTGTGTCCTGCTTAAATATATCATCATAACAGATTCAGTGAATATCTTTTATTTTTTATTTTTGTTCTGGAAATCCTGGGATGCATAGACAGTGAATATGTTTTTTAAATCAATAACTCTATTTCTTATAGCAGTTTTAGGTTCACAGCAAAATCGGAGGAAGGTACAGAGATTTCTCCTCTGTTCCATGCCTCCCACACATGCATGGCCTCCCCCATGATTAGTATTTTCCACCAGAGTGGTACATTTGTTACAACTGATGATCCTACATTGACACATTATAATCACTCAAAGTTCATAGTTGACATCAGGCTCCATTCTTAATACTGTACATTCTGTGAATTTGGACAAATGTATAATGACATATATCTATTTATTATAGATAGAACAGTTTCACTGCCCTAAAAATGCTCTATTCTATGCCTGTTCATCTCTCCCTTTCTCCCTAGCAGCTGCTGGAAACCACTGATCTTTTATCTGTCTTCATAGTTTTACTTTTTTCAGGAGAGTCATATAGTTGAAATAATACAGTGGATATCTTTTTGAATAGTTAAAAAAGTAAAGTTCCATGGTAATTGAATGTAGTCATTTAAGATGTTCTTTGTCCTTTTGTTTTTCTTTAGCTTCTTTGTCATTGTAAGGTCTGATGACATATGCTTTACATACTTAGGAAACATGATTTGTATAGGCCTTTGCCACATAATGGAAAGGGTTGAGGAAAATGACACCATGCAATACCACACAGCACAAACTGGAGCATCTTGCTCTGTGAGGTGGGTCCAGATAGACTCCCTAGCAATGGAAGGGGAGAAGCTCAAGAGGTTGTACTTTAAAAAACTGGAATCACAAAGTCTTTCATACTTACCTTGGGTTGGAAATAAGACCAGGCAGTGAATGTTATAGGTAAATACATATGTTCCTCACTGATCCTCTTCCTTTGAGGGATGACTTTGAAAACAGTCTGTGTTATGATGACATGACTCACCTGCAACTAGATTCTGTGTCATGAGGGACGGCAGTTTTGCTTTGTGTGAGGTGAAAAAGAATTTTTTTCTCCTACTAGGGAAAGGGGCAAGCATTGGAACATTCTGGCAGCAAGAGGGCATTGATAGTTTTCTTTCTGTATATTTTTCACATCATATAGTACTGCCTGGCAGCCTGGCACACCTCGCCAGTGTTTCTTAAGCTTCTCTCTGAATGTGAGGTGTGGTTCCGAGTGGATAAGCTCTTAAAGGAGTGATCTTTCCAGTGGTTCTTTCTGTGGGAGGTAAAATGGCAGGTGAATTTGGGCCTTGTTATACGTAGGGCAGAGTATATAGCTACAACTAAGGAAACCACCCAGCACCTTCCCCAGAAGAGTAGTATCCAGAGTAACACATTGAGCTCTCTTGAGCTCTTCTCCACTGGCAGCTGGAAAGTTTTTGCAAGGATCCCTGTTGCTGGTCTGATTCCTATGTTCTGCTGGCTTCTGGTGATAGGGTGTTTTATTCTAAACTGGAAAGTTTTAACTGAAGAGCTAGAGAGGCTGTGTTGTGTTACAACAAAATAAGTGCAGTAGCTCACCGTTAACTATGGGAGATAACATTCTAAGACACCCCCAGTGAATGCCTGAGACCACAAATAGTACTGAATCACCCACTGGTTTTTCCGACACATACATAACCATGATAATATTTAATGTATAAATTAGGCACAGTAAGAAACGAACAATAAAATAAAAAATTATACTGTAATAAAAGTTACTTGAATGTGGTCTCTTGAAATATATTGCACGGTTCTCACCCTTTTTTTTGGGGTAGGGGGGACGGAGTCTCGCTCTGTCGCCCAGGCTGGAGTGCAATGCTGTGATCTCGGCTCGCTGCAAGCTCTGCCTCCTGGGTTCACACCATTCTGCTGCCTCAGCCTCCGGAGTAGCTGGGACTACAGGCGCCCGCCACAAAGCCCGGCTAATTTTTTTTTTTTTTTTATTTCTTTAGTAGAGATGGGGTTTCACCGTGTTAGCCAGGATGGTCTTGATCTCCTGACCTCGTGATCTGCCCGCCTCGGCCTCCCAAAGTGCTGGGATGACAGGTGTGAGCCACTGCACCCGGCTGGTTCTCACCCTTTTTCTTGTGATGATGTGAAGTGATACAATGCCCGTGTAATGAGATGAACTGAGGTGAATGACGTGATCCTAGATCGTCAGGCTTTGATGTTGGCGGCGGGGTACAGGAGGAGACCGTGTTGATGACTAACGGGTGGACAGCATGTGCAGTGTGGGTGCGCTGCAGGACGATTCACATCCTGGGCTGGATAGAGGGTGCTGACGGTTTCACTGTGCTTCTCGAATGGCACACTAAAACTTATGACCTCTTTATTTCTGGAGTTTTCCGTGTATATTTTTGGAATACAGTTGACTATTAGTAACTGTAACCACAGAAATCAAAACTGCAGATGTAAAATCTCTGAATCTTAACTCATTTCTTGGGTACAATTCTTAAAATCCTTAGGATTTCCAAAGTGATTTTTTTTGTATGCTAATGATCCATGGCTGGAAGCCCCTAGGTAGCTTCAGGATGGGAACTGGTCACCATCCTGAAGACATGATTGATTAGAGTGTTGAGATCTTCTGTCTCATTCAGGAGACTCTGGAGAGGAGAGAAGAGCTGAAGGTTGTCAGTCACCAAAGGCCAGTGATTAATCAGTGATGCCAATATAATGAAGCTTTCATCAAGACCCAAAGTGACTGGGCTTGGAGAGCTTCCAGATGGCTGAATGCATGGAGGCTCCTACAGGGTGGTGTGTCCTGGGAGGGCATGGAATCTCCGTGCCACCTCCCCCATACTTTGCACTATGCATCTCTTCATCTGTATCTTTTGTAATGTCATTCATAGAAAACTGGTAAATGTGTTTCCCTGAGTACTTTGAGCCACTCTAGCAATTCAATGTAACCCAAAGAGGGAGTCCTGGGAACCCCAATTTGAAGACAGTTGGCCAGAAGTTCTGGAGTTTCAGACCTACGACTGATGTAGGGAGGCAGTTTCATGGGACTGAGCCCTTTACCTGTGCAATCTGATGCTATCTGCAGACAGAGTGTGAGAATTGACTTAGAGGATGCCCAGTTTGTGTCATCTGCAGAAATGATTGCTTACTTGTTGGTGGAGAAAAACCCTCCACACGTTTTGTCACAGGAGACTTCTTTGTTGATGATTGTTGCTGTGATGTGACAGCAGAGAAAAACAGGTCAAATGTGTCTTTTCCACACATACAGTGGACAAGGGGTACTACTGTATACTCTGTTTGAACTGCCCGTCATGTTTTGGTCCTGAAATCATGCTCTTTGACACTGTTCATTCATCACACCTGTTCTGCTAACAATACCATTTTTAGTCCATCTCATAGGGTTTGGCTAGGATAACTTGTATACTGCGGTTCACTTGTAGATATCAAATTTTATAAATTTATTCTTCTTTGCATTTAATAAATACAAAGTAAGGGAAGTAAGAGTTCTTACTGCATTACTTATCTACTAATAGGTATAATTAATATTAATTCTAATAAGGTCCCGGTTATGCTCCCAAAGGAATGCTTTATAACAAAGCATCAGTCCTATGCTTTAAAAAAAAAAAAAAGAAAAGAAAAAAACATGGTCTGAAGTCTGCACACAAGTGTGCATAATTTTTTACGAAGGTAGAGTCTTGCTGTTTCCCAAGCTGGCCTCAAACTTCTGGGTTCCTCAAGTGATCCTCCTGCCTCAGCCTCCCAAGTAGTTGGGAATACAGGCATGTATCACTGTGCCTTCTTATGCTTTTAATATTCTATACAATTATTATTGATTTATAATACAGTATACCTTTTTCTTTAATAGATTCTGGGAGTTCTGATGAATATGCAGTCAGGTAGGATTTTACAGATTTAAAAAATTATGTTCACTAAGGAAATATAGATGGAAGAGATTTATGTCTGTTGAGTGTTATATTCTGGGCTAAACCCCTATTGTGTGCTATGCATTTATCACCCCATAAAGCCATCGCAACATCTGTGTTCTTATAACCTACTGTTTATTACATAGGCAACTGTGGTTTAGAGGTTGATTAATTGGCTCATGATCCCGTAGTTAACAAAGTAGCTGACCCACAGTTAAACCATCAGCCTGTCTGGCTTCCAGATCCCTTATCTTGCTCCTCAGCATAGATTGATAGAAATCTGTGCAGCACTTGGATCAAGGTATACGTCTGAATCAGATTAATTTAGACAGTCAAATCTAGTTATATGTTAACTCTCATTTAAGGTTATTGTTAGAAATGTTGTTAGTCCAAGAGTTTCTCCTCATAAATTTGACAGTTTCAGTGGTAGCCAATATCTTATTTTACCATCAAAGGCTTTAGGGCAAAGTAAAGGTTTGGCCATAGGATTATAATTTTACAAAAGCAAAATTAGACAAGTCTCAGAAATTATTTGACTTCCCAGTTTGGTTTTCCCTTTAGGATAGTATTTCTGCTTACTTCCATAATACTTTTTTTTAGACTTTTTCCTTTTTCCATGACATTTCTATAATCCTGTCTTGATGTTGTAAAACTTTCTTCTCTGCTTTTCTTGGTCTTTCTTTTGTTATATTATTTTTTCAAAATCTGCTGACTATGTATTCCCGGTTTTCTTATAGACAGAATCAAAAGCACATAGAATTACAGAATTTTAAGGAATCATAGGACCAATTAAAATAACCTCTAGTACTTTAACCTGTGTTAAACATTCGGTCAAGTGTTTCTCTAGATAGAGAATGTGAGACTCAAAGAGATCAGGATAGTTTTTTTATATATAGGAAGTGGCAGAAAGGAGATTTCAACTCATTTTAAAGCTCAGTACTTGTCTTTTTTTTTTTTTTATCCTATTGGCATGTTTTTCTGTTTGTTTTTTGTTTTATTTTGTTTTTTTGAGACAGTCTCTCTGCTGCCCAGGCTGGAGTGCAGTGGCACAGTCTTGGCTCAATGCAACCTCTGCCGCCCGAGTTCAAGCGATTCTCCTGCCTCAGCCTCCTGAGTAGCTGGGATTACATGCGCTTGCCACTACACCCGGGTAGTATTTGTATTTGAAGTAGAGGTGGGGTTTCAGCATCTTGGCCACGCTGGCCTTGAACTTCAGACCTCAATCCACTCGTCTCCACCACCCAAAGTGCTGAGATCACAGGCAAGAGCCACGACGCCCGGTTTGGCATGTGTTTTAATAATACAAAGTAGGGCGGGGCACAGTGGCTCACAACTGTAGGTCCTCATTTGCATGAGCTAAGTTTTTCATAGCAATCAAAAGCAAAGCAAGCCCAGGTGTTCGCCATTCTCCTTAATGGCATCAAGCCCAGGGTTTGAGAGCCATTTTCATTGGCCCCAGACGACCTGTTCATACCTGTCTTCATTGTGCCCGGCTCGGGGCTTCAAAGCTGGCTTCATCCAGGCCTGCAAAGGTGTTCACAGTGGTCCTCATCAAAGCAGCCAAGGTGTTCTCTTACCATCCACACGATAGCCATCCCAGATGTCCATAGCCGTCCTCATCGAGGCCAGCCAGTTTGTTCACACTCGTGCTTATTGGGGCCAGCCACCTTCATAGAGGTCATCTCAGGTATTTACAGGCATCCTCACTGGGGCCAGCCCATGTGTCCACAGCTGTCCTCAGTGGGCATAGCCCGGGTGTTCATAGTTTTCCTCACTGGACTTAATCCAGGTGTTCCCAGCAATTCACATGGTCCCAGGCCAGGTGTTGACAGGTGTCCTCAATGGGGATGGCCCAGATGTTCACCGTTGTCTTAATTAGGCCAAGTGCAGATGCCCATAGCTGCCTCACAGGGCTCAGCCAAAAGGAACAAGGCTGTTCTCCTGAGCCCACATCAGGTATTTATAGCTTTCCACATTGGGGCCAGCCCAGGTGTTCGTAGCCCTATGTTCTGGGCCCATCCCAGCTATTCCAAGCTGTCCTCTTGGGCCTAGCCCAGGTGTCCACAGCCATCCGCCTTGGTCCCGGCACAGGTGTTCACAGCTATCCTCCTTGGCCCCAGGCCACATGTTCACATGCCATCTCACTGGGCCCAGAGCAGCTATGGAAATTTTTGCTCTTGAAGTTGAGGTCTGTTTTAACTGAGGTTTCTGAGGTTGTATAGCAGTGTGCAGATGCAGGTGACTTGTGCCCCAGCACTGGGCTGCCTGGCTGTGCCCTGGGCTTGTGTGGCCTTCAGTCTGTGCTGGGCTGGAATCTGCTCTAGAGGTTTCCAGATTTCTTTTTACCCTCCACCCCAACAGACCCTCAGGCCTTTCTGTGCTCACTTCCCAAGCTCCCCTTGGACTCTGCTCCGGAGTCCATGTCAGCCCCGCCTGGGACCTTGACTGCCACTTCCCCCACATTGCTCCTCTCAGCCTGTGATGACGATATATCCAGACCCCTTTCTGCCCCAGAGCTGCAGTGGGTCTCAGAGGAGCCCAGCTTTACCCCACAGTCTACCCTGGGAAGGTGGAGACACATCTGATACTGTCACTGCAGGGGGTGCCCCATATGGCAGCTGCTCTGCCGGGGCTGCCCTGACCCATCCCCAGCTGTAAGTCCCATGTCACTGGTGTGCACAGGCACTCACCTCTTTAACTTTGTCACGTCCACATTCTTAAGTGTTTGGTGGCACGAGGACCCGGCAGGGCTGAGGGAAGGACCCCTCGAAGCTCAGTTAGTTCTCTATGTCCAGCAAGGATGAGTGTGAGGCCCCGAGCATCGAGCATCGAGCATCGGGAAAGCCACGTCAGGTGTTCCTCCCAAGCAGGTGCCCATTGCAGTGCCTGCCCCTGCCGGAGGGCACTGCCTGAGCTAAATCCCCCGTCTCACCTTCCCAGACCTTCACCTGGTTTCAGGGCTCCTCAGCCACCCGCATATCGCTGAAATGTCAAAGAGCTTGTGAGGAAGCTTCTGGGGCACCTGCCTTCTAGAGGAGGCTGAGGGCAGCTGTGGATGGTTATTTATGGGGATGTTTTTGGCCTGGGCCACAAGCAGGTGGGTAAGTGGCAAAGGGATGGCAGCTTAAGGTGTCCCGGCTTCTCTGCGTGGCTGTCACTGAGCAGAGGAGTCCGGGCCTGCCAGCAGGTTCCATCCTAGCTTATTCTCTGTGTGTCCTCAGTTGGGGTACCTACCCGGTCTCTGCCTCAGTTTCCTCCTCTGTGAGACAGTGATCCTAACAGGCCCTACCTCTGACAGTGGTTTTGATGAAGTACGCGACGTGGGTGAAGCACCTGGAGCTGGCCCACTCACAAAGAACGCACCACGGACTCTCAAGGTTAATGTTGAAAAGGGGCTGGGGTGGGGCAAAAGCGGGCAGGCCATTTCAGCTCCAGGTGCCTGGGCTGACAGATTGGATTAAATTAGCATGTGCGTTGCTGAGTGCACAGGGGACAGTTGCCCAGGCCAGAGGCACCAGGGTCAAAGCTGGTGATGCCTTGGCCTCATCACCCCAGGCTAGGGCCAGTGCATGATGTAGTCGGCCAGGGGAGGGCTCTGGAGCCCTGCAGCCGAGGGGGCCTGGTGACCCTCACAAGGTCATTCACAGGCCACTAGGATGGCCTGCCCTTTTCCGGCCAGGCCTCACTCTAGGAAAAAAAAATTGGTTGGAACCTCGTTGGCAGTTTCCTTTGCATAGAAGTGGGAATTCGCTGCTAGCGAGGCTGGTGATGAACTCCGCCAAAGCTGGGAAATCTCGTTTGAGCAGGAGCGCCCATTATCTTGGCCAAGCTGCTGCAGCTGGGCTGAGCGGGTGTGGAAGTGTGGGTGGTAGTCGTGTAAGTTCTCCAGCCAAGCCCAAGTTCCTCTGCAGACCTGTGCATGACGGCATATCCAGATGATTCCAACCTCCTGCTGTGGATTCAGTCCCGCTCCATAAGACTTCTCTGCAGTCCCCAGACAGCAACAAGGACCAATAAGCTATCTTTTCTGTGTCTTACCTGAATTCTTGTCCCTGTGAAGCATTAGCAAATTGAAATGTTTGTTTTCTACCAGCATTTGGGGGTATTAGTTTTTTTTATTTAAAAATAATCACAGTAAAGACATCAGGAATAACACACTTGTAGGACATTCACGAGGTACAGAAGAATGCACACCGAAATCTGGACTTGTCTTTTCCTCTTCTGTAGCCTGCCAGCTTCTGCCTCTGGAAGTAACAACCGTTAAGTTTCTGCACATCTTTCCAGATTTATTAATTGAACAATCATATAGCACTGACACCGTGACAAAGCTTTGTCAAAGGACTTTGGCTACCAGTGTAAAAGACTCATTTATTTTCATTTACTGTGAACACTTAGGTGGCACCAGGAAGGAAAGCCTTATGCTCATTCCTTTTTATTCTTCCTAACATATTCTGTTTTTAAAAATGTCTTTTCCAGGGGCCGGGCACAGTGGCTCACGCCTGTAATACCAACACTTTGGGAGGCCGAGGCGGGTGGATCACTTGGTCAGGAGATCGACACCATCCTGGATAACACTGTGAAACCCTGTCTCTACTAAAAATACAAAAAACTAGCTGGGCACGGTGGTGGGCGCCTGTAGTCCCAGCTACTCGGGAGGCTGAGGCAGGAGAATGGCGTGAACCTGGGAGGCAGAGGTTGCAGTGAGCCGAGATCGTGCCACTGCACTCCAGCCTGGGCGACAAAGCGAGACTCCGTCTCAACAACAACAACAAAAAAAAGTATTTCCCAATTTGGCATTAAGAGATATAAATCTGTGGTCTAGTATTTTTTAATTGAGTTTTCTCACTCTCTCTCATATATGTGTATATATAATGTGCACACCTGCCCAATTTTCTATTCAGTTGTTGACAATTAAAATTCTCCATTTACACAGGTAATATGTGTTCCTTCCCAAATTCTGTTAACCACCCCTTCAATTAGATAATTCCTGAAAAAAATTGCAACATCTATATTAATGCAGTATTTTTGTTTTTTTATTTTTTATTTTTTGTTTATTATACTTTAAGTTCTAGGGTACATGTGCACAACGTGCAGGTTTGTTACATATGTATACATGTGCCATGTTGGTGTGCTGCACCCATTAACTTGTCATTTAACATTAGGTATATCTCCTAATGCTATCCCTCCCCCCACCCCACCCCCACAACAGGCCCCAGTGTGTGATGCTCCCCTTCCTGTGTGCATGTGTTCTCATTGTTCAGTTATCACCTATGAGTGAGAACATGTGGTGTTTGGTTTTTTGTCCTTGCTATAGTTTGCTGAGAATGATGGTTTCCAGCTTCATCCATGTCCCTACAAAGGACATGAACTCATCATTTTTTATGGCTGCACAGTATTCCATGGTATATATGTGCCACATTTTCTTAATCCAGCCTATCATTGTTGGACATTTGGGTTGGTTCCAAGTCTTTGCTATTGTGAATAGTGCCACAATAAACATACGTGTGCATGTCTTTATAGCAGCATGATTTATAATCCTCTGGGTATATACCCAGTAATGGGATGGCTGGGTCAAATGGTATTTCTAGTTCTAGATCCCTGAGGAATTGCCACTCTCTCTTCCACAATGGTTGAACTAGTTTACAGTCCCACCAACAGTGTAAAAGTGTTCCTATTTCTCCACATCCTCTCCAGCACCTGTCGTTTCCCGACTTTTTAAAGATCACCATTCTAACTGGTGTGAGATGGTATGTCATTGAGGTTTTGATTTGCATTTCTCTGATGGCCAGTGATGATGAGCATTTTTTCATGTCTGTTGGCTGCATAAATGTCTTCTTTTGAGAAGTGTCTCTTTTGGTGTTTTAGACATGAAGTCCTTGCCCATGCCTATGTTCTGAATGGTATTGCCTAGGTTTTCTTCTAGGGTTTTTATGGTTTAAGTCTAACATTTAAGTCTTTAATCCATCTTGAATTAATTTTTGTATAAGGTGTAAGGAAGGGATCTAGTTTCAGCTTTCTACATATGGCTAGCCAGTTTTCCCAGCACCATTTATTAAATAGGGAATCCTTTCCCCATTGCTTGTTTTTGTCAGGTTTGTCAAAGA
Source organism: Gorilla gorilla gorilla (assembly GCF_029281585.2). NCBI lineage: Eukaryota > Metazoa > Chordata > Mammalia > Primates > Hominidae > Gorilla > Gorilla gorilla. The sequence continues at coordinate 181,648,910 of NC_073228.2, forward strand.
TCAGATAGTTGTAGATATGTGGCATTATTTCTGAGGGCTCTGTTCTGTTCCATTGGTCTGTATCTCTGTTTTGGTACCAGTACCATGCTGTTTTGGTTACTGTAGCCTTGCAGTATAGTTTGAAGTCAGGTAGCGTGATGCCTCCAGCTTTGTTCTTTTGGCTTAGGATTGACTTGGCAATGCAGGCTCTTTTTTAGTTCCATATGAACTTTTAAGTAGTTTTTTCCAATTCCATGAAGAAAGTCATTGGTAGCTTGATGGGGATGGCATTGAATCTATAAATTACCTTGGGCAGTATGGCCATTTTCACAATATTGGTTCTTTCTACCCATGAGCATGGAATGTTCTTCCATTTGTTTGTATCCTCTTTTATTTCATTGAACAGTGGCTTGTAGTTCTCCTTGAAGAGACCCTTCACATCCCTTAGAAGTTGGATTCCTAGGTATTTTATTCCCTTTGAAGCAATTGTGAATGGGAGTTCACTCATGATTTGGCTCTGTTTGTCTGTTATTGGTGTATAAGAATGCTTGTGATTTTTGCACATTGATTTCGTATCCTGAGACTTTGCTGAAGTTGCTTATCAGCTTAAGGAGATTTTGGGCTGAGACGATGGGGTTTTCTAGATATACAATCATGTCATTTGCAAACAGGGACAATTTGACTTCCTCTTTTCCTAATTGAATACCCTTTATTTCCTTCTCCTGCCTGATTGCCCTGGCCAGAACTTCCAACACTATGTTGAAGAGGAGTGGTGAGAGAGGGCATCCCTGTCTTGTGCCAGTTTTCAAAGGGAATGCTTCCAGTTTTTGCCCATTCAGTATGATATTGGCTGTGGGTTTGTCATAAATAGCTCTTATTATTTTGAGATACGTCCCATCAATAACTAATTTATTGAGAGTTTTTAGCATGAAGGGCTGTTGAATTTTGTCAAAGGCCTTTTCTGCATCTATTGAGATAATCATGTGGTTTTTGTCTTTGGTTCTGTTTATATGCTGGATTACATTTATTGATTTGTGTATGTTGAACCGGCCTTGCATCCCAGGGATGAAGCCCACTTGATCGTGTTGGATAAGCTTTTTGATGTGCTGCTGGATTCAGTTTGCCAGTATTTTATTGAGGATTTTTGCATCGATGTTCATCAGGGATATGGGTCTAAAATTCTCTTTTTTTGTTGTGTCTCTGCCAGGCTTTGGTATCAGGATGATGCTGGCCTCATAAAATGAGTTAGGGAGGATTCTCTCTTTTTCTATTGATTGGAATAGTTTCAGAAGGAATGGTACCAGCTCCTCCTTGTACCTCTGGTAGAATTCGGCTGTGAATCCGTCTGGTCCTGGACTTTTTTTGGTTGGTAAGCTATTAATTATTGCCTCAATTTCAGAGCCTGTTATTGGTCTATTTAGAGATTCAACTTCCTCCTGGTTTAGTCTTGGGAGGGTGTATGTGTCGAGGAATTTATCCATTTCTTCTAGTTTTTCTAGTTTATTTGTGTAGAGGTGTTTATAGTATTCTGACGGTCATTTGTATTTCTGTGGGGTCGGTGGTGATCTCCCCTTTATCATTTTTTATTGCCTCTATTTGATTCTTCTCTCTTTTCTTCTTTATTAGTCTTGCTAGCAGTCTATCAATTTTGTTGATCTTTTCAAAAAACCAGCTCCTGGCTTCATTGATTTTTTGAAGGGTTTTTTTGTATCTCTATTTCCTTCAGTTCTGCTCTGATCTTAGTTATTTCTTGCCTTCTGCTAGCTAGTTTTTGAATGTGTTTGCTCTTGCTTCTCTAGTTCTTTTAACTGCGATGTTAGGGTGTCAATTTTAGATCTTTCCTCCTTCCTCTTGTGGGCACTTAGTGCTATAAATTTCCTTCTACACACTGCTTCAAATGTGTCCCAGAGATTCTGGTATGTTGTGTCTTTGTTCTCGTTGGTTTCAAAGAACATCTTTATTTCTGCCTTCATTTTGTTATGTAGCCAGTAGCCATTCAGGAGCAGGTTGTTCAGTTTCCATGTAGTTGAGTGGTTTTGAGTGAGTTTCTTAATCCTGAGTTCTAGTTTGATTGCACTGTGGTCTGAGAGACAGTTTGTTATAATTTCTGTTCTTTTACATTTGCTGAGGAGTGCTTTACTTCCAACTATGTGGTCAATTTTGCAATAGGTGTGGTGTGGTGCTGAGAAGAATGTATATTCTGTTGATTTGGGGTGGAGAGTTCTGTAGATGTCTATTAGGTCTGCTTGGTGCAGAGCTGAGTTCAATTCCTGGATATCCTCGTTAACTTTCTGTCTCATTGATCTGTCTAATGTTGACACTGGGGTGTTAAAGTCTCCCATTATTATTGTGTGGGAGTCTAAGTCTCTTTGTAGGTCTCTAAGGACTTGCTTTATGAATCTGGGGGCTTCTGCATTGGGTGCATATATATTTAGGATAGTTAGCTGTTCTTGTTGAATTGATCCCTTTACCATTATGTAATGGCCTTCTTTGTCTATTTTGATCTTTGTTGGTTTAAAGTCTGTTTTATCAGAGACTAGGACTGCAACCCCTGCCTTTTTTTGTTTTCCATTTGCTTGGTAGATCTTCCTCCATCCCTTTATTCTGAGCCTATGTGTGTCTCTGCACGTGAGATGGGTTTCCTGAATATAGCACACTGGTGGGTCTTGAGTCTTTATCCAATTTGCCAGTCTGTGCCTTTTAATTGGAGCATTTAGCATATCTACATTTAATGTTAATATTGTTATGTGTGAATTTGATCCTGTCATTATGATGTTAGCTGGTTATTTTGCTCGTTAGTTGATGCGGTTTCTTCCTAGCCTTGATGGTCTTTACAGTTTGGCATGGTTTTGCAGTGGCTGGTACCGGTTGTTCCTTTCCATGTTTAGTGCTTCCTTCAGGAACTCTTGTAGGGCAGGCCTGGTGGTGACAAAATCTCTCAGCATTTGCTTGTCTGTAAAGGATTTTATTTCTCCTTCACTTATGAAGCTTAGTTTGGCTGGATATGAAATTCTGGGTTGAAAATTCTTTTCTTTAAGAATGTTGAATATTGGCCCCCACTCTCTTCTGGCTTGTAGAGTTTATGCCAAGAGATCAGCTGTTAGTCTGATGGGCTTCCCTTTGTGGGTAACCCGACCTTTCTCTCTGGCTGCCCTTAACATTTTTTCCTTCATTTCAGCTTTGGTGAATCTGACAATTATGTGTCTTGGAGTTGCTCTTCTCGAGAAGTATCTTTGTGGCATTCTCTGTATTTCCTGAATTTGAATGTTGGCCTGCCTTGCTAGATTGGGGAAGTTCTCCTGGACAATATCCTGCAGAGTGTTTTCCAACTTGGTTCCATTCTCCCCGTCACTTTCAGGTACACCAATGAGACGCAGATTTGGTCTTTTCACATAGTCCCATATTTCTTGGAGGCTTTGTTTGTTTCTTTTTATTCTTTTTTCTCTAAACTTCTCTTCTCGCTTCATTTCATTCATTTGATCTTCCATCAGTGATACCCTTTCTTCCAGTTGATCGAATCGGCTACTGAGGCTTGTGCACTTTCACATAGTTCTCATGCCATGGTTTTCAGCTCCATCAGGTCATTTAAGGACTTCTCTGCATTGGTTATTCTAGTTAGCCATTCATTTAATCTTTTTTCAAGGTTTTTAACTTCTTTGCCATTGGTTTGAACTTCCTTCTTTAGCTCGGAGAAGTTTGATCATCTGAAGCCTTCTTCTCTACTCGTCAAAGTCATCCTCCATCCAGCTTTGTCCCGTTGCTGGTGAGGAGCTGCGTTCCTTTGGAGGAGGAGAGGCACTCCAATTTTTAGAATTTTGAGTTTTTCTGCTCTGTTTTTTCCCCATCTTTGTGGTTTTATCTACCTTTGGTCTTTGATGATGGTGACGTACAGATGGGGTTTTGGTGTGGATGTCCTTTCTCTGTTTGTTAGTTATCCTTCTAACAGTCAGGACCCTCAGCTACAGGTCTGTTGGAGTTTGCTGGAGGTCCACTCCGAACTTGTTTGCCTGGGTGTCAGCAGTGGAGGCTGCAGAACAGCGAATATTGAGGAACAGCAAATGATGCTGCCTGATTGTTCCTCTGGAAGTTTTGTCTCAGAGGAGTAGCCGGCCATGTGAGGTGTCAGTCTTCCCCTACTGGGGGTGCCTCCCAGTTAGGCTACTCAGGGGTCAGGGACCCACTTGAGGAGGCAGTCTGTCCATTCTCAGATCTCAAACTGTGTGCTGGGAGAACCACTACTCTCTTCAAAGCTGTCAGACAGGGACATTTAAGTCTGCAGAGGTTTCTGCTGCCTTTTGTTTGGCTATGCCCTGCCCCCAGAGGTGGAGTCTACAGAGGCAGGCAGGCCTCCTTGAGCTGCGGTGAGCTCCACCCAGTTAGAGCTTCCCAGCCACTTTGTTTATCTACTCAAGCCTGGGCAATGGCAGGCGCCCCTCCCCCAGCCTCGCTGCAGCCTTGCAGTTTGATCTCAGACTGCTGTGCTAGCAACGAGTGAGGCTCCATGGGTGGAGGACCCTCTGAGCCATGTGCAGGATATAATCTCCTGGTGTGCCATTTGCTAAGACCATTGGAAAAGCACAGTATTAGGGTGGGAGTGACCTGATTTTCCAGGTGCCGTCTGTCATCCCTTTCCTTGGCTAGGGGAGGGAATTCCCTGACCCTTTGCACTTCCCGGGTGAGGTGATGCCTTGCCCTGCTTCGGCTCACGCTCGGTGTGCTGCACCCACTGTCCTGCACCCACTGTCCGACAATGCCCAATGAGATGAACCTGGTACCTCAGTTGGAAATGCAGAAATCATTCGTATTCTGCATTGCTCACACTGGGAGCTGCAGACTGGAGCTGTTCCTATTCAGCCATCTTCGCTCCACCCCCTATTAATGCAGTTTTTATGCCTCATTAATGACCCATTTGATTTAATAGTTCTTAAAACTTGTGATGAATCAACAGTGATGGAAAGTTGTACTGAATCATATCTTTTTTTTATTACTATGAATTATATTGTTAGAGATTGGCTTTAAAATTGAAGTTACACTAATGCATTTTAAATGTAATTTGGAACTAGTTTAGAATTGTTGAAGCTAGGACTCTCTGGTGGCTCAGGAATAGTAGAAATTGGTGGGGAAGGCATTTCACATCAAGCCTGGAATCTCCCTTTATTCTCAGTGTATTAGCTTTTCTTATCTTTACCCTGAAATTTTCACTATCAAATATATTTGAGGCAAATCTTTTTCCTCCTTTAATGTTTGTTTCATACACACAGAATAATACTGTGTGTCTGAGATTCAGTTTTTGAAATGAAACATGGAGTCTAAGTGACCCCTTGTCGATGTGACAATGGACTGGTCTAGATCACAGCAGTTGGGTCCCATATTGTGACATGGATGCTTGCAAAAATTCTACTGTGACCTGTTGCTGAGGTGATCTGATGATGTAGGTCTTGCCTTTCATTTTAACTGCCATTCTGGCAACTGAACGTTGGCAGTAAATGCAGCTTAGTTGTCTCAGAGGACTCACAATGGGAAGTGTTTATAGTTGTTGCCTTGGAGGTATATATGTTCATTTCCATCTTCTGACTGCAATTTCTTCAGATGAGCCAGTTTTCCTGTACGTTAAATGTCATTCTGATTTTTTTATTTCCCCAGCTCCTATTTGTCTACAGATTTATAAATATGTTTTAGACTTTTATTACTCAATTTGTTTTTTTTATTCTTCTATCAAGATTTTTGCCTCAAATAATTTTCTCTAGAAAATACACTGTTTCCAATGCCAATTTTTTTTTTTTTTTTTTTTTGGAAGAGCCTTGCTCTGTTGCCTAGGCTAGAATGCAGTGGTGTGATAATAGCTCACAGCAACCTCCACCTCCCAGGTTTAAGCAATTCTCCTGCCTCAGCCTCCTGAGTAGCTGGGATTATAGGCATCCGCCACCACGCCTGGCTAATTTTCGTATGTTTAGTAGAGACAGGGTTTTACCATGTTGGCAAGGGAGGTCTTGAACTCCTGACCTCCTGATCCACCTTCCTTGGCCTCCCAAAGTGATGGGATTACAGGCATGAGCCACAGTGCCTGGACTTTTCTTTTTTTTTCTTTTTCTTTTTTTTTTTTTTGGCAGAGTCTCATTCTGTCACCCAGGCTGGAGTGCAGTGGCACAATCTCAGCTCTCTGCAACCTCTGCATCCCAGGTTCAAGCGATTCTCCTGCCTCAGTCTCCCAAGTAGCTGGGACTACGGGTGCCTGCCACCATGCCTGGCTAATTTTTGTATTTTTAGTAGAGACAGGGTTTCACCATATTGACCAGGCTGGTCTTGAACTCCTGACCTTGTGATCTGCCCACCTTGGCCTCCCAAAGTGCTGGGATACAGGTGGGAGCCACCACACCCGGCCTCCCCCACCACACACACTCTTTCATAGACTAGATACAGAATAAACTGCTGAAAAATCCACTGGGGGGCCACATTTTCAGTTAATTCCCATTAATTGCTTCTTCAGAATGGTTCAGTTGAAGGGAAGTTTATTCTTGGCACAGCCATCAAGTGGTAGTTAGTTTGGAGTGTCCTAAGTTCCGAACTACCTTGGGGGCCAAGCAGAACTTGGTCCCTTGCTGTGGTCAGTTGGTCATGGAGGGGTGCTCACTGCCAGATAGCTGACAACACAGGGCAATGGGTAGGATGACCAGACATTTGAATTTGTTCCTCAGAGAGGCTTCGTTTGCAGGAAAGTGCCATATTTTAGCCCAGGAGTTAAAACCTAGAGACAGGAGTTTTGTTTCGTTAAATGATTTGGCTTTTTTTCTGGACTCACCACCTCTTCCAAATACATCAACCTTCCTGAAGAGCCCTTGGTGCAGGAGGATTGAGAAAGGGAGTGGAAAGAGCTCCAGGTTCAGGGTCCAGGCCATGATTTAGAGGCCTCAGGTATTCAGGGATCTCTGTCCCCAGAAAACCAACCAAATTCTCGTCCCAGATCTATCATTCGTCAGTGTTGTGACCCTAGGCAGGTCGCTTCAAATCTCTTCATTTCACTTCCCTGAACCGTCAACTCTGAGTGGCAGCCCCTGCCCTGCCCATCTCTCTGGGCCAATGTGGGCATCACAGGAAATTCAAACAAAAACTTTTCATGAGTTCTAAAGCATGAGACCCATGTCAAGAATGAAAAGAACTTTAGCCTCCACTGCCCTGGAGTCCCCCAAGTGGCTTCTCTATTAACCACTACCAAGGGCCTGGCTTATTCTTCCAGACATGAAATAATTGAACACTTTATGGCACTTAGGAAGCACCCATTTTAAGGCTTTAGGTCCATTTAACTATTCTTACCCTTTTAACATAACGTAGGCCATTAGGAGGCACAGAGGGATCTATAGAACTTCCTCAGGTTCTAGCAGCTTCTCAGAAGTCCCTGAGCTCAGATCCTATGCTCCGGACCCTATGCTCTTGGTCACTCCAATCTACTACCTTTCTGTAATGTCTCATCTCAATACAGGCATTTGCCTGCACACTTATACGTGCAACCCACAGTGCAAGTCTTTCTGAAGCCCAGCTCAGATTCAGGGGGCTTTGCTCTGCAGATGATGAACAATGGAATCAAACATTTAAGCTGTGAATAAATAATTACTCATTTCTCTGATCTTTTGCGGCAAGACACCAACACCTGTCTTTATTTTAATTCATTTCCCAGTGTGTTCTGTCGAGGATGAAATAGTGTATCCTAGGATGCCAGGGGAATCCACCGTCTGCTACCGCGAGCATAAGGAGCGAATCCTCCATCACTGGCATCACGGCCGTGTATACCCTAGAGTTGCATCAATGGAAGGTGTTGTGGAAATTCAGTCATTCAGTTCATTCATGATATGATTTCTAGATTCTTCAGTGTCTCATATTTCAGACAATTATAAAATTGCGATGCTATATTCTTTATTTCATGTGTGCATATTTAAATGTGTTAAGTCAATCACTAGTGCTACAACCAGAGGAGTAAAGGTGTATTTCCATTCCAGGTTTGGGTTTACTTTTAATAGTAAATAACATCTCAGTGCAAATTGTAGACATTTTGCTGATTGTTAAAACATTAATTAAAAAGGATCTTTTTCTGAGACAGTGTTGCCAGGTTTGTAAAGTAATGGACATCACTTCAAACTGTTTGGAAGTAACCGAAAAATGGAGGAAGTGGCAACAAAAATTTCCATATACCCACCTTCCTCCGTGTTTTTTGGTGATCCCATCTTTGTGAGTGTGATAACGCTCGTAACAATGACTGAGCCAATAGTGATACATTCTTATGAACAGAAGTCCAAGGTTAGCATCAGTGACTGAGCCAATAGTGATACATTCTTATGAACAGAAATCTAGGGTTAGCATCAAGGTTCACTCTGTGTTGTCCAGCCTATGGGTTTTGACAAACTGACAATGTCTTTTGTCACCCTGACGGAATAATTTCACATCCTAAACATGACCTGAGCTGCATCTACTAATTCCTCTCCTTTTCTGAGGATTCCTGACAACTATGGATGATTTTACTGCCTCTATAGGTTTCCTTTTCCAGAATTTTACAGAGTTGGAATCATAGAGTATGTAGCTACGTATAACTAACTTATTTTACTTAGCAATATACATGTAAGATCTTTTGTATCATTTTGAAGCTTAACAGCTTAATAATTCTTATCAGTGAACAATAGTCCATTGGTTTCATCGAACAGGGTTAGTTGGTTCACTCACCGCCTGAAGACCATCTCAGCTGCTTGCAATTTGGGTAATTATGAATAAAGCTGCCCACATTCTTGTGCAGATTTTAAGATGAACGTAATTTTCTAATTTAGCTGGGTAAATATGTAGAATTTTGATCACTTGCTGATAAGACTATGTTTTCCGTTGTGTTAGGCAGAATTCACCAGTACAATTATGTGGGCATTTTTTTAAAGTTATTACTTCCTGATTAAATTCTATAATGATAGAGGCCTACTCAGATTATCTATCTCTCCTTTGGGTGGTTATGGTAGTTTCTCCCTTTGAAGGCATTTGTCCATTTCATCTAAGCTAGGAAATTTGTGGGTGTAGACACTTGAATCTGACAAGTTGCCTGCTTGGTTCTCACCAAAGGCTACTGTGCTTCCTGTCATTCCTACTCTCAAACTTTTCAACAGACTTTCACTCCCGCACTTAAAAAATTGCAGGCATAGATTTGTTGAAAGTATTCTGTTATATTTTCTTAATGATCATGGGATCAGCAAGGATAATTCCTCTTCTATTCATATTGTTTGTACGTCGTGTCTTCTGTATTTTCTTTGTGATTAGCCTGGCTGGAGGTTTACCAATTCTATTGATCTTTTCTAAGAAGCAGCTTTTGGTTTTGTTGAGTTTCTTTGCTTATTTTATTATTTCTATTACATTGATTTCTGCAAATATTGTTATATTTTGGGGGAGGAGGGTTGCCTGGTTGACATTACACTATACTTTTTTCTCTAGTTTCCTAAGGCGGAAAGAAAGACATCTGGATTTGAATTACATTTAGTTTACTGCACAGAATTGTGAATGGCACTGATGCCCCTGAAGTGTGCACTTGATTATTAAAATAATAAATACGATGTATTTTGACCACAATACTGATTTTAAAGCCAATTAAATGGATGATAAGTACAGGAGGAGCATATGTAGATCAAGGAAAGATAAATGACATTATAACATTTCAACAACAAAGGAAATTTACCAGGCCTCAAAATGCACAAGGGGGTGATGGGACACTGTCACGAAATCAGCAGTGCATTTGTGTGCCACCCTGTGTGAACTCTGCCTTTTTCGCAGTGGTGTGGGGGCTTAGCCAGAGAACCAGATCCTGACTTCTGTGGCTTTCCTGATGGTCTCATTTGCCTTCCCTCATCACCCAGGAGTGTGTCCCAGTGGCAGCCAAGTTTCTACCCTTAACCCATCTCCTTTACACATGCCAGCCCCCTGTCCTTAGCATCCAAGGTTGCCTAAGGGATTCCTTCAGTGGAACCAACATGATGACAGTTACTCTGTGTTTCCTAGATTACGATGAGGACCTGGTGCAGGAAGCTTCATCTGAAGATGTCCTGGGCGTTCATATGGTAAGTTCTTCTTTATGTTTCTGAGATGGAAATTTTGTTGCTCTTGGTTCTTTTTTATTTTATTTGAATTGAGATATGAAAATCTTACCATGTACATTATAGATGACTTACAGAATGTTTTGGTGGGAAAATGTGAGGGTTCATTACCAGGTAAGAAATGATCTCAGATGGCATTCTTAGATGACACCTTCAGTTATGAACTGTATGTATGGCAGAAAGAATTTTTTTAGGGGAAAAGCTTTCTTCTTACAACATTGTGACTATACAACCAAAACAATCTTGAAAGTCTTGCATAAAAATCTTGTGCCTTTCCAGAAGTGTCTTCGAGGCTTTAGGACCATTGCCTCAACCACTGTCTCCCATCTGCTTTTCTAATGTCACCAAGTAAAGAAAAGACTTGCATGATGAAACCCCATCTCTACTAAAAATACAAAAATTAGCTGGGCATGCTGACTGGCTACTGTAATCTCAGCTACTGGGGAGGCTAAGGGAGCAGGATCGCTTGAGGCCAGGAGGCGGATGTTGCAGTGAGCCATGATCATGACACTGTACTCCAGCCTGGGTGACAGAGTGAAATTCCAGCAAAGAAAGGGAGAGAGGAAGGGAGAGAGGGGGAGAGAGAGAGAGAGAGAGAGGCAGGAAGGAAGGAAGGAAGGAAGGAAGGAAGAAGGGAAGGGAAGAAGGAAGAGAAAGAAGTAAGGGAAAGAAGGAAGGAAGGAAAGAGAAAAAGAGAAAGAAAGAAAAAGAAAGAAAAGAAAGAAAGGAAAGAAAGAAAGAGAAAGAAAAAGAAAGAAAGAGAAAGGAAGGAAGGGAGGGAGGGAAAAGGAAAACCTGTGCACACAGGACACAGCATGGTCTGACCCTTGTAGTGTTTTGTTTTTCTCTAAATGCGGGTGGACAAAGACACAGAGAGAGACAGTACGTATTCTGGAATCACCCCTATGCTGAGGAAAAATTCTAGTGTTGACAAAGGTGACACTTTCTTGCCTCATTTTTTCTGGAGAGCCACTCTGGTTTGAACTTCCTGCCAGAAATGCGGTTCAAGCACTTTTGTCTTGACAAGTGAAGAACCTGTTCAAGAAATGTGACCGTTGACTCTGGTGCCTGGAAGGAACAGGGTCATTTGGATAGAAGAGGGTGTTGTGAATCAGAGTTGGGAGGTATGGAGGAATGAGTCAATGTGGAATGATTGTGAATGTCTCTGCGAGTTTGTGTGCTTTTCCCCAGAAAATATGTTCCCATATGCAAAGCACAACACAAAGATTGATATTCTAGAAACAAAATTTGATCACCACTGCATTTTTGCAAAAAATCAACCCATTCATTCCTCACCACAGCTGTAGCTGAAGGTAAGTTTAATATCCCAAGTCCTCACATGGAGATGATGTAGAGATGAATTTTTCAGGCTTTTGGTCTCCTAAATGGAAATGGCATAGATGAACTCGGGAATGGGTGGAAGGGTGATGCTGTGGGCTACTAGTCTGAAGTTATAACATGGCCCTGGTGTAACTTGTCACCATGTCAGAGAGTCCTTAGCATCTATGTGTATGTGGAAGTATGTTGGCCTATAAAGATCTCCAGCACTGTATACCACAATAGAATGGTCTCAATGGTCAGCTGACCCAGAGTTTGAGTAGGTTCATTGTACAGTGAACTTGGGTGCGGTCATTAATATGAAACATACAGAGGGAGCTGCCAGGCCTTTGGTCTTAAGTGATGGGGTATTCCTCAGTTCCTGGTCAAGGGCAGAGAACATTCAGAGATATATTCTATTATATTTAATGAGATCATCACCAGAAACGTTAGAAATGCTCCAATTCAGTAGCACACATACCCAAGACACAGCACCCAACAAGATCTCACAGAGCCAATTGGCTGTTGGCCTGGTGCCCATCTCGTCTGCTGGAATCTCTGCACAGCTGGGTAACAGAGGGTCAGCGCCTCCACCTGCTGTCACCTATGAAGGGCTGTCCCATTCCTGGAGCCAGTGTGAGTATGAGCAACAGCGGGCCCCATGACACACACACACTGTGTTAAAAGAAAGAGCAGAAGGACAAATATCACAGGCCAAGTAGAGGTCATCTTTAAATGGTAGGATAATTGAGTATTTTCAAATCTTGGTTTAGTCTTCTTTGAAACAAAAGGTTAGTGAATATGTAGACTATTTTGGCTAGAATTATATCACCTCTTTGAAGAAAGGTTGCTTTTTACCTCGTACAAAATGTTCTGGCTGGAGATGGTGGCTCATGCCTGTAATCCCAGTGCTTTGGGAGGCCAAGGAGGGCGGATCACCTAAGGTCAGGAGTTCAAGACCAGCCTGATCAACATGGAGAAACCCCATCTCTACTAAAAATACAAAATTAGCTGGGCATGGGAGCACATGTCTCTAATAACAGCTACTCAGGAAGCACATGTCTGTAATACCAGCTACTCAGGGAGCACATGTCTGTAATACCAGCTACTCAGCTACCCATTCATCGTCCACCACAGCTGTACCTGAAGATAAGTTTAATATCCACAGTCCTCAGATGGACATGCTGCAGAGTTGAATTTCCCAAGCTCTTGGTCTTTTAAGTGGAAGAGGCACATGTGAACTCGGGGATGAGTGGAAGGTTAATGCCATGGGCTACTACACTGAATTTGTCACAAAGCCCTGGTATAATTTCTTGCTAGGCCAAGTTATTCCAGCACTTCTGTGTGCATGTGGAAGAATGAAAACCTATTCAGATCCCAAACACTATCATTATCGGATGGTGTCAATGGTCAGCTAACCCAGGGTTTGTTTGAGTAGGTACATTGCACAGTGGGCTTTAGTGTGATCATTAATGTAAAACACACAGAGTCCTCAGGCTTTTGGTCTACAGCATTGAGGTCATTCCTCAGCTCCTGTTCAAAAGCAGACAATAATCAGTGCCATACTCTATTGTATTTAATGAGATAATCACCACAAGTCTTAGAAATTCAGTGGAAACCAATCCCAACACATAGCATCCAATAAAATCTCAAGACTCAACTTGGGTGTTAGCCTGGCACCCATTTTCCCTGCTGGAATCTCTGCACAGCTGGGTTGGAGAGGGTCAGTGCCCACCCCTTGCCCCGCCTCGCTGCTCCCCGTGACAGACTGTCTCTGTGCTGGAGTCAGTGTGAGCATGAGCAGCAGTGAACTCCATGGTGCACACACATGGTGTTGAAAAGGAAGAGCAGAAGAACAAATATCACATGCTAAGTAGGGGTCATCGTTAAATGGTAGGATAATAGAGTATTTTCAAATCTCGGTTTATTTGCCTTGTAACAGAAAGTTAGTAATAAAATCTTTTGGCTAGAATTAAATCTTCTATTTTAAGAAAGGTTACTTCTTGTTTAGTACAAAATCTTCTAGAAGGGATGATAAACAGATCAGCAGCACACGTGGATTCTGAGGAGGAAATGACTTTGTCAGGGATCAATAAGAGGGCAAGTTAGCTCAGTTCACATTAGGAAGGAGGAGCCCTAAGAGGCTGCCAGGGACACACAGCCTGCACTGCTGGTGTGCACCGTTTGAGATTGGCTATTATATGTTTATGAGGTGGCCTGGAGCTAGGAAGCCAAAGGCCCTGATTCCCTTTCTTCCTGCATCTCTCCCGTGCCTACTACCCTCCTCCCAAACCCACCTCAAGCAGTGTTACTGAATTGTTCATGAGCACCACCACCAAGGTGCTGACGGTCACTCTGTATCCTCCTAGTTGAGATGAAACGGCGACTATGGGAGCTCTACCTATACAGCATAAGGAAGAAGTACCCAGCGACGATGAAGGTCAGGCCACCTGGATTTGTCTGAGAAAAAAACTGTTGCTTTCTTAGCTTTATCTTATTTGGATTAAATTAAGATATGAGAACCTGACAATATGTATCTTAGTTACACAGTGCCCTTGGGGGAAATGGTAAGTGAGAGTCTGTCCCCACTGAGGCTTGATTTAAGACAGTGGGAGAAAATGACAGCATCAGTCACACATTGTGGGGCAGGGAGCTTTTGCCTTACTAATTTTATTCTCTCTTTGGAGCAAAATCAGTTACTTGCCAACCAACATGGACTTGAGAGGAAATATCCTCTGAGAAAAATTTGTGTCTTTAGTATGAGTTGATTTGCTCTGTTCTTCTTTGGGGTTCCTTTGAACACTGGTTTTTCCATCTTGTTTTCTAATGTCACTAAGTGAAGAAAAGTCCTGTGCTCACAGGACACAGCATGGTCTGATGCTCATAGCAATTTATTTTCTGTCATTACAGACATCCTTGGGAGTTCCACAACGTGGTACGTATTGGGGAACCCCTCTCATACTGATGAGTAATCCAGATGTTGAGGAATGCGGCCCTGTCTCACTGGCTTTCCTGTAGACGGGCAGCCTGAGCTGAGCTTCATGTTGTGAATCAGGACCTAGACTGTGATGGGGGAAATGGTTTTTCTAGATAAGAAACAGTGGCCATATTCTGCAGTCCCTGGGAGCAACTGTGTTTCTGAAGGTGGGGTGGGATCCCGTGCAAGGGGCCTGCTCATGTCTTTTGTGAATTCATGTGGTGCCATGGTCAGTGTGTCTGGGGGCGGGGTGTGTGTGGGTTTCCGTACTACACATCCCCAGAGTTTCTTGTGTCCACATTCTCAACAGAGATTTCCGTCACCATTGCAGTCCTGTTGCAGGCACAAAAAAAGATTAACTTGTAAGCTTCCAATGTTTGCAGTTTATTTCATGCACAGGGCACTTTAATAAACCTAAAAGAAATCCTGTCAACACAAAGGCAAATTCTTACTGCGCACCCATAGAACAGGACTGTGTCAGGATCTCTGCTGATTTTATTTTTTCATTCGGAATTCCCTGCTATACTTTATTTTCTAATAAACCTCACCTCTTCACAGGCCTTTCTATTTCCTCTGCCGCTGGAGTGGTCATGACACCTCACTCTAGCCCCTTCCCTCCTTTACAAGCCTTTTATCTACCAAAGCCCTCAGAATTGACCCTCCACCACCCATCTTGAGCAGGGAGAGTGGGGCAGGGCTTCTTCCTGTGCATTTAGACCCTGGAGCAGCCTCATGCTACAGCGAGTTCTGCTGGGAAACTGAGAAGAGAGGAGCCTGCAGGTGGGGTTGGGGTGAAATCACCCCAACTTTCTCCATTGAGGCCTCATATTGACCATAAGATAATGGGGCCCAGAATGGATAATTCCAGGGTCATAGAGAGTTTCAGCCTTGTATCCCTCAGCCTAGTCATGGTTTCTGTGTGCTCGGCTCAGAAACTACAACATGAAAAGAAAACCAAGGGGTTTGCCATAGGGTCTGAGAGGCAGGGTGAGCACTTGCCTTCCTAGCATGATGGAGGGTGGCTCATGCACTGCAGGTGGGAAAGCAAACTCGGCTGTGGTACTGCAGAGGCTCCACGATGTCCCCATTCAACCGACTGTTGGCAAAGGTGCCTGTTTGTTTCTGAAGGCTGTTGCAAAAAAAAAAAAAAACAAGTGAACGCAGTTGGTTTCAGTGAATAGGAATATAAACTCACCAAATTTAGCTTGAGTTTTTTTCTTGGAGCATGCATTTGGTGGAAACTTATTGTGTATAAATCAAATTTGATTGCTGTGTAGGTGTCATTACTTATCCCACATTGTAAAACAATCAGGCTGGTGTGATTTTAAAATGTCCCTCACTAACCTCAGAAACTGTCTCCTCATAACCCGATTCCCCTAGTCATCTTTAATCTCTAGAATATAGTTTTTTGTGGTACTCAGTGGGCTTTCTGCTGTGAGTGATTAAAGGTACAAATCAGTGTTACCAACATTGGGGCTGTAAAAATTCATAGACAGCTGCCCGTTGGGCTCTATGCGAGAGAGAGCAGGCTACAGCCTTGGCCTGGGCCTGCAGAGGAACATGATTTGGAGGAGCAGAAGGAAGGCATGAGGGCAGCAAAGCCACGAGGGAAGCCAAGGTGCAACATCAGGAGAGTCAGTTCTACATCACCTGGGCGCGGCCGGAATGTTCAAGCCTCATCTGAAGGAGGAGTTGAGCTCCGACTTCATGGCTGGCCTGAACATTGGCCATCTTCCCAAAAGCCTGGACAGAGGAGCTACTTTCTTGTTTCTTGTCTTCTCCATCTCCCTGTGTGTTGACAGCAATGGCACCACCAGAAATTAGTGAGAGACAGAGAACAGGAGTGAGTTCCTGAAATGTTCAACTTAGCCCAGAGAGGACATGATCATTAGGGATGGACTTCAGGGTCAGGCCAGACACAGAGTAGTTGCCAGGCTTGATCACCCTGTGGCTGGGACAAAGATCAGCTTCTGGGAGTCGCTGGACAGGTGGTCCTTGTGTAGCTACTATTGGCCAAGAGTGTCCTGGCCCAGAGTTCCGTTTTACTGGAGGGAGCCTCAGCTCCCAGGCAGGGCAGCTGCCCAATGCTAGTGTTGGAGGAGGCGAGGAGGGGACCTTGCTCTAAGGCAGGCTGAACTCAACAAAGGGAGAGGGGCTGCCCTGGAGTTTAGGTGGTCCTTGCAACCCTCCCGTGTGATCCATAAGAGATCAGTTTCTCTGAGACAGCCTTGCAATCATCAGTCCCAAAGTCTGTAGTCTCCTACTCACAGGTGGAGGAATCCTGGCCATGGCTGGTCACTGGGAGGGCAGGGACTGTGTCCTCCTCCTTCTTTCTCATCCCAGAGCTCAGCTCTGGGCAGCCCATCTTGGGCCCCAGTGATGTTCCGATGCCTGCATTCGTGTTCTGAGATCTAGCACAAGTGTGCAAAAACTTTCTGCTCATTTTCTATAGTCTCCGGGTTCCCACACTTACCCAGTTACCTGCGTGGGTTGTAATCCAGGGTCGGGGAGAAGAGGGTGGGCTCCTCAAACAGTGAGGTTTTCTCTTCTCTGCCCCTGCGGTTCTGGTCTGTCTGTTCCTGAAGTGTGCACTGAATGATTACAATAATAAATTTTGTATATGTTTTACCACAACAATGTCTGAAGTTCAATAAAATGAATGGAAAGTGCAAGAGAGGCATATGTAGACCCAGGAAAGATAAATGACATTGTCACATTTCAACAGGAAAGTGGAAATTTCCCAGGCCTCAAAACGCATAGGGGAGTGATGAGACACTGCCATGGCATCAGCAGTGCATGTCTGTGCTGCCAAGGCTCTGTCTTCCGTGGCTTTCCTGATGGTCTCATTGACCTTTCTTCACCACCAAGGAGGATGTTCTGGCAGGAGGTCCATTTTTGCAGTTAACCCCCCTTGTCTACATGTGCCAGCCCCGTGTTTTTAGCACGAGTCTGCCTGACGGATTCCTTCAGTGCACCCAACGTGCTGACAATTACTCTGTGTTTCCTAGAGCGTGACGAGGGCTCATCATGCAAGCGTCCACCCAAGATACTCTCTGAGAGGTTGTCAGGCTCTGTGAAGGTAAAGTCTTTTTTGTTTATCTGAGGTGGGAATTTTATTTCTCTTAGTTTCCATAGAAATTGAGATAAGAGATGATAATCTTAGCATGTACATTATAGATGACTTACAGAATGTCTTGGTGGGCAGCTGTAAAGTCAGAGTCAATTACCAGCAAGAATGAATTCAAGATGACAGGTTCACTTAAAAACTCTAGGGCAGTAAGCATTTTCCATAGGAGAAGTGCTTTCTTCTTGAAACTAATGGTGAACATGCAATGAAAATAAACTTGGAAATCATGCACAGAAAACTTGTGCCTTTCCACGTGCCCTCTAGGCTTTAATTTGGGGCCCTTGTGTTGACTATTTTCACTATTTCCATTGGGGTTTCTATAATGTCAACAATGCAGAAAAGACCTGTGCACACAGGCCACAGTGTGGTCTGACCCTCATGGTGTTTTTCTTTCTCTAAATGCAGGTAGACGCAGTCACGCAAGAAAATGCTACATATTCTGGGATCACCTTTTTGCTAAGGAAAACTCTTAGTGTTGAGAAAGGTGACACGCTCTTGCCTGCGTTTTCTGGAGAACCACTCTCATTGGAGCTTCCTATTGGAAAATGAGGTTTGGGAAGAAATTTCTAAGAGTGTACTGACGAGTGGTGACCATCCTACGTAGTCTCTGTTAGCTGCCGTGTCATTCTATGAAATCGAATGAGGTGCATCAGGGTGGGGGCGGGTATAAGGAGAGAGTCTGTGTATAGTGATTATGAATGTCTTTGGGAGGATGTGTACATTTCTCCAGATAGCATGCTTCCATGTGCACAGCTCAACACAAAGATGAGTGTTGTAAATAAAAATTCCATTACCACTGCACACCTTAACGTCAATCCGCCTATTTATCCTCCACCACAGCTGTAGCTGAAGGCCAGTTTAATATCCCCAGTATGCAGGTGGAGACAGTCCAGAGATGAATTTGCCAAGCGCTTTATCTCCTCAGTGCAAGAGGCAGAGGTGAACTCAGGAGTGGGTGGAAGGTTGATGCCATGGGCTACTGCTCTGAAGTAATCACATGGTTCAGGTATAATTTGTTGTTATGCCAGAGAGTTTTAGCACCTATGTGTGCATATGGAATTTGGATGGCCTTCAGAAATCCCAAACACTGTCTCTCATATAGGATTGTCTCAATGGTCACGTAACTCAGTGTAGGAATAAGTACATTTTACAGTGCACTTTGGTTTGGTGACAAATGGGAAACAGACATTGAGAGGTCAGGCTTTTGGCTGCAGTGCTGTGTTATTTTCTCATCTCCTGATCCAAAGCAGAAAATAATCAGGCGTGTTATATTGTATTTAATGGCATAATCTCCACAAGCCTTACATATGCTGCAGTTCAGCACACACACCCAAGACACAGCACCAAATAAGAACCGAAGGAAAAACTTGAGTGTTACCCTCGTCCTCATCTTCTCTGCTGGACTCTTCTACACAGCTGGGTTGGAGAGGTTCAGCACCCCCACCTGCTGCCCCCATGATGCGCTGTCCTAGTGCTGGAGCCAGTGTGAGCATGAGCAGCAGCAGGTCCCATGGCACACACACCCTGTGTTAAAAGGAAGAGCAGAAGCACAAACATCACGGGCCAAGTAGCGGTCATCTTTAAATGGTAGGATAATTGAGTATTTTCAAATCTTGGCTTAGTCTTCTTTAAAACAAAAGGTTAGTGAATACATAGGACATTTTAGTTAGAATTAAGTCTCCTCTTTGAGGAAGGGTTGCTTTTTATCTAGTAGAAAAGTTGTGACATGGTGACTGACGCCTGTAACCCCAGCACTTTGGGAGGCCAAGGCGCGCAGATTACCTGAGGTTGAGAGTTCGAGACCAGACTGACGAACATGGAGAAAACCCGTCTCTCCTAAAAATACAGAATTAGCCAAGCATGGAGATGCATGCCTGTAATCCTAGCTACTCAGGAGGCTGAGACTGGAGAATCACTTGAACCCAGGTGGTACAGGTTGTGGTGGGTCGAGATGGCACCATTATTCTCCAGCCTGGGCAAGAAAAGAGAAACTCCATCTCAAAAAAAAAAAAAAAAAAAAGCAAGTTCTGGGAGGGACAAAAAACACAGCAGCAGGACAGGTGGATCCTGGGAGGAAATGACCTCGAGGGGATAAAGAAGGGAGGACAAGTTAGCTGAGGTCAGATTAGGAAGGAGGAGCCCTGGATGCTGCAGTGAAACACTGTGTGGTGTGCCCTGTTTGCGATGGGCTCTTTCATGGCGAAGAGGTTGGCGTAGCTAGAGGACCAAGGCTCTGTCTTCTGAGGCCTTCCTGGTGCCTTCCTTCACCATTTGCCTTCCCTCTCCACCATGGAGGATGGACCGGCAGCAGCTGAGTCTGTGCTGTGAACACACCTTTCCACACACGCCAGCCCCGTGTCCACAGCTCCAAGACCACCTGAGGGATTCACTCAGTGGAGCTCATGTGCTTATAGCGACTCTGTTTCCTAGGTGACCTGGAAGACCTGGAGGAGCATGTGCCAGAGCAGACAGTCTCTGAGGAAGCCACAGGGGTTCACATGGTAAAGTCGTCTTCTTTCCTCTGAAAAGGAAATTTTATTTCTCTCGGTTTCTCTGTTTCAATTGAATTAAGATGTATACATCTCACCATGTACACTATAGGTGACTGACAGAATTTCTTGGTGGGCAAAAGCCAGAGTTCATTATCAACTAAACAGTGGTTTCAGATGGCATCCACACTTAACAAACTGTGTGTCAACAGGCATTTTCCTTAAGAGAAATGCCTTCATATTGAGAAAAATTTGGAATCATCAAACAGAAACAATTGAAAATGTTGCACAGAAACCCTGTGCCTTTCCACGCATGTCTTCTAGATACCGGGGCCATTGTCTCAACCACTGTTTACCATCTGGCTTTTTAACGTCAACAAGTGAAGACCTGCGCACACAGGAGACAGCATGGTCTGACCCTCATAGTGGTTTCTTTTTCTCTAGATGCAGGTGGACCCAGCCACACCGGCAAAGAGTACGTATTCTGGGATCATCTCTTTGTTTAGGTTTGAAATCTTATAGTGTTGTAAAGGTGGCGCTGCTTCACCTGCTTTTGCTCAAGGGCCACTCTGGTTTGAGCTTTCTGCCAGAAATGAGATTTGGGAAGTTTGGTTTAAAAACTACTAAGAGTCACACCGGGCACAGTGGCTCACGCCTGTAATCCCAGCACCTTGAGAGGCAGAGACGGGCGAATCAGCAGAGGACAGGAGTTTCAGACCAGCCTAACTGACATTGAGAAACCCCATCTCTCCTAAAAATACAAAATTACCTGGGTGTGATGTCACATGCCTGTAATCCCAGCTACTCAGGAGGCTGAGGCAGGAGAATCACTTCAACCCAGGTGGTAGAGGTTGCGGTGAGCCAAGGTTGTGCCATTCCACTCCAGCCTGGGCAACAAGCGAAACTCCGTCTCAAAAAAAATAAAAAATAAAAAATAAAATAAAACCCCAACAAACTAAGAGTCCAGTACTCTGACCATGCTACTGTCATCCCTGGAAGCAGCAGTGTCATGGAAGGTGGGGTGGTACATCAGAGTTGGGAGGGACAGAGGAGAGAGTCTATATGGAATGATTGTGGATGTCTTTGCGAGTGTGTGTGCATTTCCCCAGAAAACATACTCCCATGTTCAAAGCACAACACGGGGATCAATGTCCAAGAAAAATTCCATCACCACTGCACAGTTTGCACAAGTCAACCCATTCATCGTCCACCACAGCTGTACCTGAAGATAAGTTTAATATCCGCAGTCCTCAGAAGGACATGCTGCAGAGTTGAATTTCCCAAGCTCTTGGTCTTTTAAGTGGAAGAGGCACATGTGAACTCGGGGATGAGTGGAAGGTTAATGCCATGGGCTACTACACTGAATTTGTCACAAAGCCCTGGTATAATTTCTTGCTAGGCCAAGTTATTCCAGCACTTCCGTGTGCATGTGGGAGAATGGAAAGCTATTCAGATCCCAAACACTATCATTATCGGATGGTGTCAATGGTCAGCTACCCCAGGGTTTGTTTGAGTAGGTACATTGCACAGTGGGCTTTAGTGTCATCATTAATGTAAAACACACAGAGTCCTCAGGCTTTTGGTCTAGAATGGTGAAGTCATTCCTCAGCTTCTTTTCAAAAGCAGACAATCATCAGTGGCATATTCTATTGTATTTAATGAAATAATCATCAGGCAGGATACCTGCCCCACACTAGTTGCAGGGGAGGTGAGAACGGACCCTGCTTCAGTGCAAGGTGAACTCAGCAAAGGGAGAGAGGCTGCTCCAGAGTCCAGGTGGTCCTTGCAACTCTCCTGTGTGACGTATAAGACATCACTTTGCCTTTCTCTCTGAGATAGTCTTGGAATTGTTAGTCCTAAACTCTGTTTTGCTTTACTCGTGTAGATGAATCCTGGCCATGGCTGGTCACTGGGAGGGGAAGGACAATGTCCTCCTCGTTCCTTCTCATCCCAGAGCTTAGCCCTGGGCAGCCCATCTTGGGCCCCAGTAATGTTCCAATGCTTCCAAACCCTTTGCTGAGATCCAGCGCCAGTGTGAAAAGGCTTCCTGCTCATCTCCTTCAATCTGTTGTTTCTCATGATAATTTAGAAACCTGAGTGGATTCTGATCCAAGGTCACAGGAGAATAGGGAGGGCTCCTGAAGTCAATGAAGTGTCCCCCTCATCTCTACCCTGGCTACTTTGGTCCAGCTTTTCTCCTTGCAGAAGATGCTGTTTTTCTGTTTACGAGTCCTCCTTTGCTGGACCAGGCTTTTTTATTTTTGTTGTGGCATCCCTGCACTTCACAGGGGGCCTGGAGCTTGTTCCTGTGCCCCTGAAGTACCCATCCATGAATGATCAGATCAGAGCAGCAAACCACTCTGCCAGGAATCACCAGGGGGGAGAGTCACATCTTCCTCATCTTTGGGTTTAGACCTGTGCATTCCAGTATGGTCCTCAGTGGCATATGTGCCCATTCATGTTAAAATAAATGAAAAAATTCGTAACCTCCTCACAAGAGCCATGCTAGAAGTTCCCAGTTGCCAAAAGTCTACTCTTAAGAGAGCATCTCCATTCTCCCAGAATCACCTGGGAAGCAGCTGCTGTGAGTCTGGCCCAGGTTCTGTTCTCTGCACCCACCTAACTCAGTGCATTTGCATCAAGGCTGGAATCTCAGGTTCTCAGATTGGAGGTAAGAGATGCTATGAGCCAGTGTCGGTGAACAGTTGAAAGGGATTATTTCAGGTCCTCTGTCTTATCTGAAGGCTCACAACTGTGAGCAGTGCCTTCATAAAGGCCCCTGAGTTCACAGAGCCCAGGGAGAATCACAGTGGACAGAGCAGTAGTGCTAATGTTTGTGTCTCTGTACATGGGCTCATGGGCACCACCTCTGGATCCATCCAGGAGGAAATAGACTGGTCAGGTAGGGACCAACGCTCCAGGGTTGACCAGTGAGACAGGGTTCTTGGGAATTGGGTTACACTTGTTTTGGAGCCTAGGATGGGATCAGTGAAGTGACTAAATATGAAACAGGTGTAGAAGTCTGACTTGGGATTTTTTGTATCTTAATGATAAAGTCCTAAGAGTTTTGTTCTCACGGGCTTTGTGTGAGTTGTGTATGTCACCATCATTTCTTGCTCTGGTGTTTAAAGATTACATTTTGCAGAAGACCAGATCATTCCTGCCTTTGCCACAGTAAGCACCAGAGCCCTGGGTTTTGATGAGGTAGCATTTTTTTGTGAATAGAGATCACAAGATGAGTATGCAGGTGTAAAGTTGAGTGTGGGGTGGGACACAGCCCCACACAGGCGCTACGTGATCCTGAAGACAAAGTCCTTCATACGTGTGCCAGGAGGTGAAAGGAGCCCACTGTCTTTCTCTACACTCTTGGGACCTGCAACAGCACCTTCCTGTCCTGTCCTCACTGTCTGGTCCTGCTCTAAGGGTGCTCCCTGGGACGGATGACATAGGGAATCCTTCTTCTGGGATTCCTACGTGTGCCCCAGCATCCTGGAGTCCTGAGGGCGGAACACATGATTGAGCACAGTTTTGGCCTCCACCCCTCACCCAATCCCATCCAATCCCAAATCCTTGTGCTTTGAATGAAATCTAAATTGGCTTTCACTGGAGAGGCCCAAGTCCAGCTGTTGCTCAGGGCCCTCTGTGGCTGGCAGGAATCCTAAGGGATATGTGTGGAGGGGCTGCTGTGTTGCTGTAGGCAGTGGCTCTCGCCCTCCCTGTGGCCTGGTCCCTGGAATCCACTGGGCCCAGGGCAGAGCCTCTGGGCAGCTGGCACAGTGGTCACTTGTCTCATCACACCCTCCTCTCTGGCTCAGCAGCCTTGTCCTTTCTCCCCACACTCCAGTCAGGCCCAGCTTATTCTCTGTGTCAGGTCTTCCAGGTACCTTCCCTCCTGGTCTTCCCACAGCTCAGGCAAACCCTGGGAGGGTCCCCTCATTTCTGTGCTGGCAACTGCTGGCCTCACCTGCAGATTAAGGCAACTGGGACAAGGGGCTTTACCTTGAATTCTGTTCCATTGTTTCCAAATATTCAGAAGCTGGTGGGATTCTTTTGAGGGCTGAATATTTTCCAAGTCTCTAAGGTCATTCCAGACATAGAACAGTCACTGTATCAGTGACATCGGCCATCATCACCTCCCGCAGGCCCCAACACAACCCCAGGCCTGTGGGAGGTGCTGCTGACCCAGGGTGCGATCCGCGGGTTGATTGGAGGCCCTGGCAGTGCAGCCTTGACCTTCTTTCCAGTGTTCTTATATTGGAGAACAGTAGGACTGGTGGAGGTCCACAGGGAGAAAGGAAATGGGATTCATGAGGGAACAGAAACAGGCCCTACAGGAGGAGAAGGGAGGGAATTCCACATCATGCACAACGTTGTGAAGAGGGCGGCTGCCTCTTGGAGGAACAGAATGACACGACTTCCCCTCCCTTGGCTCAGTTATGGAATGTGAGGGCTGGGAAAGTACGTGGGAAGTCAGAGGTCCCTCCCTCATAGCACAGAGGAAATAATACAGGCTGTGGAGAAGGCTCCAGAAATGAGCACATCAGAGGCTCTGGGGTTGGCTCCACAGCCCCAGGACAGCGGGGTCTGAGTGGTTCTCTCGACTCTAACTCTCCCCTTTCCTTCTTATGGCAACCCCATCACTGCTGCTCCTCCGGACACTCTGATGCTTGCTTCACAGAATTGGAAGACTCCACCATTACAGGCAGCCACCAGCAGGTAATTAATCTCCTCTTATATGCTGTCTGTCTTTTATCCTCTTTCTGACTCATGAGCTCCTTTTTTAGCTCTAGTCCTTTTCCTCTTTCCCTCTCTTGTGATTGTTCTCCTGAAGGACCTGGTCTCATCCCACAGTTGAGGTCCTCGGGTCTTCAGTGTCGATAAAATCCCTCTCCAGCCCTCCTGCCCACTGCCTTGGCATTGCCCTGTTTACTGGCCCCCAGGTTGCAGCTTTGAATCTTGCTGAACAACCCTACAGGGTCCAGGGGAGGGGGCTGGGCTGGGGTCAGAAGAGCTGGACCCCACCCTGCTGGCGGGACCCCCAGTGACATCTGGGTCTGCTCTGGGCACCGCCTTCACAGATAGGTCTTTTCCTGCCCTGGCGTCTCTGGACATGCACAATTGTTCTACTCCTCACAGATGTCAGCAAGTCCTTCCTCTGCACCTGCAGAAGAAGCAACAGAAAAGACCAAAGTGGAAGAGAAAGTGTGAGTGTGCGGTGGGCAGAATGATGAGGGAAGCAGGCACATGCCCATGTTCTTCTTGGCTACACTCACTTTCTTGTTGTCCCATCAGGAAAACCAGAAAGCCCAAGAAGAAAACCAGGAAGCCCAGCAAGAAAAGCCGGTGGAATGTCCTGAAATGTTGGGACATTTTTAATATATTTTAGAGACCTCTGAAGGTAAGTGAAGGATGCCCTGAGAACATGCTCCAGGAAACAGACACCCACTCCATAGCAGCCCCTGAGCCTGCTGGGCTGAGCCCTCCACAGGCTGCTTAGTGAGGGAGACACTGAGGTGCTGGTCGCACCCCCATGTGCAGGACTCCAAGGGCTTTGCACTGTGTTGTCTGCAGTAACTCTTCAGCTCACCAACATCTCATTTGGGGGGACCTAGCTCTGTCCTCCCAGCCCCTTGAGGAAAACAGGGAGCATCACTAGTTCATCCTGAGGAGACACTAGGGTTGACATGAATCCCCCTGGTTCAGGCCTCCTGGGAAAGGTGTGAGAGGGATGGAGGCACCCCCAGGCTCCTTGTCACACAAGCGAGCAGCCCACCCGACCCAGTATTGCAGGCCAGCAGGCCCTCAGTAGGTCCTGGTGTCAAGCAGGGGACACGGCAGGATCCAAGAAGCACTGAAATGTGCCCAGTCCCAGGAGTCCTTCAGCCTCTGGGGGGGTCTGGGGACCTCCAGTTCCAGGGGTCCTTCAGCTTCTGTGGGGGTCTGGGGTGGCCTCATGGCCCCATTTTTCAAGATGAGGTTGGAGGCTTCTGTATGTAGAGGGCACTGGCTTGGGCCAAATGCCAACAAAACAAACCCCTGAAGACATTTCAGGGCCATGCTCACTTGGGAGGGTTTGAGGGCATGATTTAGCGAGCCTCTGTTTTTTAAATATATTTTCCAATCTTGAAATAAGGTACACATATGAATGTGTGTGTGTGCGTACATATACACTGTTTTTCACTCTTTCAAATGTATGTCTTCTGTAACCCTTTTATGCTAGAATATACAAACATGAGAAATTTGTGTCTTACCAAAGCATAATTTTAAAAATTACAAAGCAAAGACAGGTCCAGTGGGGATGCTAGAAAGACCAGGTCTTATTAGGCAATAACAATGACGTGCTTCAGGAAGCTATGCATATTCAACGTGCAGCTCTTCTCCAGGAAGCTATGCATATTCAACGTGCAGCTCTTCTCCAGGAAGCTATGCATGTTCAACGTGCAGCTCTTCTCCAGGAAGCTATGCATATTCAACGTGCAGCTCTTCTCCAGGAAGCTATGCATATTCAACGTGCAGCTCTTCTCCAGGAAGCTATGCATGTTCAACGTGCAGCTCTTCTCCAGGAAGCTATGCATGTTCAACGTGCAGCTCTTCTCCAGGAAGCTATGCATGTTCAACGTGCAGCTCTTCTCCAGGAAGCTATGCATGTTCAACGTGCAGCTCTTCCGTCTGGGTGGCACAGAGGATCTGGGTGGCAAGGCAGGGTCACCACCCCCACCCTGTGTCATGAGACCTCCTGCTCCTCTTAGGGCCCACGGGCATGGGACTCTGCCTGTTGATCCTGGTATCCTTGAAATTCCCCCATTTCTCTGTGTCTGTTTTACCCTCCGGGGAACCAGCCCCCTGAAGGTGCCCGTGTGAGCGCCCAGGTTCAGTTCTTCCTCCATGACACTCACAGACACTCTCTGTGGACAGATAACCCCTCAGCAGAGAGCAGCACACAGGGCTCAGTGCCTTGACATCTGAGTAGACCTGATTGTGGGGAGCTCAGGGGCCCCAGGTCACCTTCCAGGGCCCAAGGAGGTCTCTGAGACCTGCACACCCATCCCAGGGAGCCCCTCCTCCCTCTACCTCTGTGCCTCCCTAGTGACCCTTGCACCTCTGTCTGTGTTGCAGATTCCTCGAACACCAGGAAGGGCCCCGATGTGGGGATGTCAACATGGCTCAGACTTGATGTGGATCGCGATCATTTCGGGAAATGTGTTACTCCAAAAACTTTTATAATCTTTCCTTAATTTGTTTTTAAATACTTTCCTGGCTAGGCATGGTGGCTTATTCCTGTAATCCCAGCACTTTGGGAGGCCGAGGCGGGTGGATCACCTGAGGTCAGGAGTTCAAGACCAGCCTGGCCAACAAGGTGAAACCCTGTCTCTACTAAAAATACAAAAATTAGCTAGGTGTGGTGGCACACTCTTGTAGACCCAGCTATTTGGGAGGCTGAGGCAGGAGAATCACTTGAACTCGGGAGACGGAGGTTGCAGTGAGCTGAGATCATGCCACTGCACCCCAGCACCTGGCAACAGAGTGAGACTTTGTCTCAAAAAAAAAAAAAAGAACAAAAAAATTCTGACTTTAACCTCTGTTTCTCAGAGGGCACAAATTGTTCTTGTATTGTTTCCATTTTACATTTTTTTCTTGAAGTTATTTTCCAATTGTTTTCATTCTTTCTGAAGTTTTGTTTACTCAGTTTTAAGTTTTTGTAATTTTGATAGACTTCTTTTGTGCTTTCATTTTCTTAATGACTTTTACCTCATTTTTAAAACAAATCCATAGTATGGTAAGTTACATCATGATGGAGTATTTTTATGTTTTGTGGTGATTTATATTCTGTATGTATTTTACATATATAAATGTTAATGGCCTGGTGCAGTGGCTACCGCCTGTAATCTCAGCAGTTTGGGAGACCAAAGCAGGAGGATTGCTTGACCCCAGGAGTTTAAGACCAGCCTGGGCAACATAGTGAGACCTCATCCCTACAAAAAAAAATATCCTTTAATTAGCTGGGCATGGTAGCATCCATCTGTAGCCCCAGCTACTTGGGAGGCTGAGGCAGGAGGATTGGTTGAGCCTAGGAGGTTGAGGCTCCAGTAAGCCATGACTGCACCACTGCACTCCAGCCTGGGTGACAGAGCAAGACCCTGTCTTAAAAAAGAAAAAAGTTTATTAATGTGAATATCAGTTAGAAATCTAGTTGTTCATTGCAAAACTAAACCAGTTTATAGCAGAAATAAGCACTTGGAGGGAAATGTTACATTTTCACTGCAGGCCTTGAATCCTTAGCCACTAGCTCTGTGTCCTTCAGGGTTCCGTGGTTCCTGGTTCCAGAGAGATCACCTGCTCCAATGTAACGAGTGAAGAGTTCTTTAGGTGATGGCTGCTGGGCCCAGCTTTGCTGTTGTCTTTGCTGTCTTGTAAGCTTTGTGTCGCTCAAGTTCAGTTGTGTATGAATGTACTAACCACTGTGAGCTTCTCCAAGCATGTGCAAGCAATTTGAGAGGAGCCTTTTAAGGATGTTTTATTGGGGGGGTCAGGTGAGGGAGATAACACGGGGGCAAGAAGGAAAGTTATTAATTCATGGGAAACTACCAGCCCTTCATCACCTAACTTGTGATTTACAGACACTGAGCACATTGCAGGTTGAGAAGGTGCTTGGTCCTTTTTGTAGCCTTATGCTGTGCTCTTCAGAGCCGTGAGGGTGCTGCTTTTTCTCACCATTTTGTTTCTTGTAGATTGCTTTCCTTGATGCTGGAAAACATTTTGAAGACAAGACTCTAAACAGTGACCTATGCCACACTAGTTTATTGGAAAATGAGAAACTTACATTACTGACAAGCTTGGAAGATTCTTCTGTCCTGCAGTGACCTGTGTTTCCCTGGTCTTTACCTTATCAATCTGCTTGATTCTCCTTTCTTGTGGCAGTAGTTATGATGCCAACTTTTGGGGTTCTTTGTCCTCCTCTTTTCTTCCTACCTGCCAGCATTCAAATGGCCACTTCTATTAAGTGATGCAATTCAAGAATGTATTTATTTATTAATCCTGATATGGTTTCACTCATCCCTCAGTTTAACATTTAGGGTACAAAGTAGTCACCTAGAGGTGCCACTCAATATACAGCAGTGTGTTTAGAAATTGAGGGAGCCATGAAATATTTAGCCTCTGCTCTCTGAGACCTCAGCCAGGTGCAAAGAAGAGATGCAGAACCGCATTTCAGATTGTGTTATGTACACCCAGCAGCACCAAAATGTGCCTGGGAATCATGGAGGTCAGAAATTTACCTCTGAGGCAGGTACGGCTGAAGCTTTACAAAAAGAGACGGGGTCTGTGCCAGGCCTTAGACGTGGGAGAAGGAGGGCGTGTCAGGAAGCAGAAACAGTGTCAGCAAAGGCGCTGCTGTGAGGCATGTGGGCAGTGTTTGGGGAACAGCCAGGGGCTTTCTGTGTCAGGTTTACAGCATCTGTGGGAGGCTGTGTTGGTAAATAAGCCCAGAGAAGTAGGCTGGGGCTACTTACATTAAAAGTATGCATGGCTTTGAAGGCCAGCTGAGTGGTATAAATAGAAACTACAAATAGTATCACATTTATTGAGGACAGCTTGTGCTGCCAAAAGAGTTTTTAAATTTTTTTGGATTCTGTAATTGATGGATAAAGAATTATTGACCTAAATGTATCTGATCTTAGAGTGTTTTAGTATACTAGATTATTGGAGGTGAAATGGCTAAGTCAAAGGTGATGAGTGTTTTTGAAACTCTTTATGTTAATTGCAAAATTAACCTCTAAAAAGGTAGGCCGGGTGCACTGGCTCACGCCTGTAATCCCAGCACTTTGGGAGGCCGAGGCGGGCGGATCACGAGGTCAGGAGATCGAGACCATCCTGGCTAACACGGTGAAACCCGTCTCTACTAAAAATACAAAAAATTAGCCGAATGTGGCGGCAGGCGCCTGTGGTCCCAGCTACTTGGGAGGCTGAGGCAGGAGAATGGTGTGAACCTGGGAGGTGGAGCTTGCAGTGAGCCGAGATTACGCCACTGCATTGCAGCCTAGGTGACAGAGTGAGACTCTGTCTCAAAAAAAAAAAAAAAAAAAAAAAGCCAGTGCCAGCTTAGACCATGACTGAGAGCTCTTGGTTTATCTTATCCTTGCTGAGCTGAATGTTGCAACATTGAAGCCTTCTGCAGTGTCCTCCCTCCCTCTTTCTCTCTTTCTCTCTCTCTCCTCCCTTCCTTCCTTTTACTTCTCTTAGGATAGGCTCGTCTGTACTTTTTTGATAGAGGTAACCATTTGCCACACCATTTTCTGAAGGGCCTGCTCTCTTCCCATTCATTTGTGATGGCACATTTATCCTACCCTAAGCTTTGATAACGTGTCAGGATCTTTCTGTCCTGTCCTCTCAAAGAGGTTAAATACTTTTTTATAATGACTTTTAATTGACTGAAGTTATAACAGTTTTCTCATGTCAAGTATAAAAGCAGGCCAGGCGAGGTGGCTCACACCTGTAATCCCAGCACTTTGGTAGGCCAAGGTGGGTGGAACACTTGAGTCCAGGAGTTTGAGACCAGCCTGGACAACATGGGACAACCCCATTTCTACAAAAAAAAAAAAAAAAAAAAATTATCCAGGCTAGGTGGTGCACGTGTGTAGTCCCAGTTACTCAGGAGGCTGAGGTGGGAGGATGGCTTGAACCCGGGAGGTGAAGATTGCAGTGAGCTGAGATCACACCACTGCATTCAGTCTGGGCAATAGAATGAGACTCCATCTCAGAAAAAAATTCTATACTTTATTGACTCATTTATGTCTGATAGGTATTTTTGATTACAAATTGTTTAGTCACTACTTTAAGGCCTGCTTTACTTTTTATTTTGTTTTATTGACTCATTTATGTCTTAGTCTTTTTTATTACAAATTATTGTTTAGTCACTACCTTAGAGCCTGTTTTATTTTTTCTTAATTTTATTGACTCATTTATATCTCAGCCGTTTTTATTACAAATTATTTATTGTTTAGTCACTGCCTTAGAGCCTGTTTTATTTTTTCTTAATTTTATTGACTCATTTATATCTCAGCCGTTTTTATTACAAATTATTTATTGTTTAGTCACTACCTTAGAGCCTGTTTTATTTTTTCTTAATTTTATTGACTCATTTATATCTCAGCCGTTTTTATTACAACTTATTTATTGTTCAGTCACTACCTTAGAGCCTGTTTTATTTTTTCTTAATTTTATTGACTCATTTATATCTCAGCCCTTTTTATTACAAATTATTTATTGTTTAGTCACTGCCTTAGAGCCTGTTTTATTTTTTCTTAATTTTATTAAAGGATGATATTGATGATGAAATGTCTTACGATGATCATTTAGAGGTTTATTTTGAACAACTGGCAATTCCAGGAATGATGGAATAAAACATATGAAGTAGAAGGACTGGAACCTCCAGAAAAAGTACTTTAAGTTACCTACAGGTGATCCTAGTCAGGTATGTTACAGTCTTAATGGCTTTTCAGAAATTTGACAGAAAATCACTATTGATCTCACTGGATGTTTACATGAATTTTAAGCCTTTGGTTTTCTGTTTTTTACAGGTATGAATTGATAAGAAATGCCTGCACCTTCCCTCCTTCCTATCTTTCCCTTGCCTACAGAAAATTAAAAGGCAAAACAATGGACATCTACATATTCTTCATTCAGATCAACCAGCGGCTAGCATTTGCCACCTTTTGCAGTTTCTTTCTCTTTCCATAAGTACTTTCTTCTCTGAATCATTTGAAAGTAAGTTGCAAAGAGCATGATGTTTTTACCCCAACACTTCAGCGTTTATCTCTTGTGAATAATGACATATTTCTATGTAATTACAGTTCTACCATCTAACTATAATACAGTAATTTGATGTACAGCCCATATTCAGATTTGCCCAATTGTCTCCAAAATGTTCTTTATTTTTGTTTTAGATCCACAGTTTAATCAAAGATTAACCTTGCCTTTGGTTGTCACGTCTCTTCTATTCTTTTACTTTGGAGTAGTTCTTTCAATACATGAAACATTTTGAAAAATCTAGGCTCTTTGTTTTGTGGAGTGACCCATAATCTAGATATATCTGGTTGCTTTTTTCTTCTCCTGACTAGAATAGATTGAGCATTTTGGCAAGAATACAGATTAAACAGTGTTCTCATGAGTGGATCCAGATTAAACAGGGAATAATGCCTAATTCAGATTAGGCAGTGTTGCGTACTCACCGCCTCACACCAGGAGATGTTTGCGTCTGTTTGTCCCGCGATTGCTGATGCTATGTTTAATGATTTTGGTTGAGGTAGTGTCAACTGGACATCTCCTTGTGAGGGTAGCTTTTCCCTTTTGTTATTAGTCATCTGTGGGATGAGACATCAAAGCACTGTGAACATCTTACTCCCCGGCAACCTTCACGAGCTGGTTTCAGCGCCATTGCTGAAGCCTCTTGGAAACATTCATTACTCCCATGGTTCCAATGGTGATTTTTCTCATTCCTTTTACATTGATTACTTGCCTCCTTGAGTAAGGTAGATGTTGTCTGCTCCCCATGTTTTCCCCTTCAAAATGTTTAATTTTAATTTAAATGATTAATACAGCTAAGTTATTCTTTCAACAGGCAAATGAAAACAGTAGCCTAAAGTGTCAGTTTCAACCAGAAAATAACAGCTCTGATTTCTCATGGCTCACACTCTTCTGAAACGACTCAGGAAGAGGCTGAGGAAGGCCGTGTTGTTTGTCTACCTGGGACTAGTAAGTATAGAAATAGAATTCCTTTGTTCTTAAATTCTACCTTTGACTTTACTTTTAAAATATAATTTCTTTGGTATGATTTAGCTCATGCCTGTAATCCTAGCATTTTGGGAGGCCAAAGAGGGAGAATTGATTGAGCCCAGGAGTTTGAGACCAGCCTAGGCATCATAGGGAGACTCTGCACACACACACACATACACACACACTAAGCAGGAATGGTGGCATGCGACTGTGGCTTCAGCTACCCGGGAGGCTGAGGTTGGAGGATCATTTGGACCCAGGAGGTGGAGGCTGCAGTGAACCATGATTGCGCCACTGCACTCCAGCCTGGGTGACAGAGCAAGACCCTGTTTCACAAAAGAAAAAGAAGAAGAGATCATCTATTAGTCTTCCTGGTTTTTCTTAAAATGTGATATGTGATAGTTGATAAGCTTTATGCATAAGTCAATCTGTGGCCATTTAATTTTGGGCTAAGGGCTTGTTCTATTATAGCACAGTAATCGTTTTACTAAATAGTGACTATCTGTAATGAAAAACAATATATTTAGTTTTAATACAGTTGAATACTCACAAATTTCTGGGGGAACTTGGTCAGGACATTTCAACTGAGAATTGTCAGGCACCTTCTCACTGATAGGCATGCTGCTCGGTGGTGCAGCTCATAAGCAGACAACCCCCTTCATGTAATTTAGTAGGAAAATGACAGAAATACTTGTGTAACTATAAAGTAAAGCAGAATTCTGGTTATTGAATCACAGCACCTACTGAAAGAAGTTCTCAAGTTCTGATTGAGTTCTAAAATTTTTTGAAGATTGGAATTCTTCATATGTAAGTAAAAACAATTTCTGATGACCCATTTCTAGTCCATCTTCTAAAGAAGTATTTAATCTGGGCCATGTGCGGTGGCTCACGCCTGTAATCCCAGCACTTTGGGAGGCCGAGGCAGGTGGATCACGAGGTCAGGAGATCAAGACCATCCTGGCTAACACGGTGAAACCCCGTTTCTATTAAAAATACAAAAAAGGCCGAGCGTGGTGGCTCACACCTGTAATCCCAGCACTTTGGGAGGCTGAGGTGGGCAGATCACGAGGTCAGGAGATCGAGACCACGGTGAAACCCCGTCTCTACTAAAAATACAAAAAATTAGCCAGGCATGGTTGTGGGCTTCTGTGGTCCCAGGTCCTCGGGAGGCTGAGGCAGGAGAATGGCGTGAACCCGGGAAGTGGAGCTTGCAGTGAGCTGAGGTCGCACCACTGCACTCCAGCCTGGGTGACAGAGCAAGACTCTGTCTCAAAAAAAAAAAAAAAAATAGGTCTCACTGCACCTTTGCAGTAATTATATGAAGGGGTAGCCTGCCCCTCCATACCTGTGGGTATATCTTGTCAGGTGGGATGAGAGACTGAGAAAAGAAATAAGACACGGAGACAAAGTACAGAGAAAGAACAGCGGGCCCAGGAGACCGGCACTCAGCATACGGAGGACCTGCACCGGCACCGGCCTCTGAGTTCCCTCAGTTTATTGATTACCATTTTCACTGTCTCAGCAAGAGGAATGCGGTAGGAGAGCAGGGTGTCAGCAAGAAAACATGTGAGCCTTTCCTTTCGCTGCTGCGGCCGCAGCCATGAGCATGCTCGGGCTTCAGAAGAGGCTCGCCTCTAGTGTCCTCCGCTGTGGCAAGAGGAAGGTCTGGTTAGAACCCAGTGAGACCACTGAAATCGCCAATGCCAACTCCCGTCAGCAGATCCGGAAGCTCATCAAAGACGGGCTGATCATCCGCAAGCCTGTGATGGTCCATTCCTGGGCTGGATGCCGGAAAAACACCTTGGCCCGCCGGAAGGGCAGGCACATGGGCATAGGTGAGCGGAAGGGTACAGCCAATGCCCGAATGCCAGAGAAGGTCACATGGATGAGGAGAATGAGGATTCTGGGCCGGCTGCTCAGAAGATACCGCGAATCTAAGAAGATCGACCGCCACGTGTATCACAGCCTGTACCTGAAGGTGAAGGGGAATGTGTTCAAAGACAAGCGGATCCTCATGGAACACATCCACAAGCTGAAGGCAGACAAGGCCTGCAAGAAGCTCCTGGCTGACCAGGCTGAGGCCCGCAGGTCCAAGACCAAGGAAGCACGCAAGCGCCCTGAAGAGCGCCTCCAGGCCAAGAAGGAGGGGATCATCAAGACTTTATCCAAGGAGGAAGAGACCATGAAATAAAAGCTCCCCCTTTGTCTGTACATACTGGCCTCTGTGATTACATAGATCAGCCATCAAAATAAAACAAGCCTTAAAAAAAAAAAAAAAAAAAGAAAACATGTGAGCAAAGGAATCTGTGTCACAAATAAGTTCAAGGGACAGTATTATGCCTGGATGTGCACGTAAGCCAGATTTATGTTTCTCTCCACCCAAACATCTCAGTGGAGTAAAGAATAATAAAGCAGCATTGCTGCCAACATGTCTCATCTCCCACCACAGGGCGGTTTTTCTCCTATCTCAAAACTGAACAAATGTACAATCAGGTTTTATACCGAGACATTCAGTTCCCAGGGGCAGGCAGGAGACAGTGGCCTTCCTCTATCTCAACTGCAAGAGGCTTTCCTCTTTTACTAATCCTCCTCAGCACAGACCCTTCACAGATGTCGGGCTGGGGGACGGTCAGGTCTTTCCCATCCCATGAGGCCATATTTCAGATTTTCACATGGGGAGAAACCTTGGACAATACCCGGCTTCCCAGGGCAGAGTTCCCTGTGGCTTTCCGCATTGCATTGTGCCCTTGGTTTATTGAGACTGGAGAATGGCGATAACTCTTACCAAGCATACTGCTTGGAAACATGTTGTTAACAAGGCACATCCTGCATAGCCCTAGATCCCTTTAACCTTGATTCCATACAACACATGTTTCTGTGAGCTCAAGGTTGAGGCAAAGTTACAGATTAGCAGCATCACAGGGCAAAGCAATTGTTCAGAGTACGGGTTAACATGGAGTTTCTTATGTCTTCCCTTTCTACATAGACACAGTAACAGTCTGATCTCTCTTTCTTTTCCCTACAATTATAGTCCATTGTGTACATGGAAACAAGGCCTTCTGAAAACATGTATTATTGATCAGAGGCAGCAGCAGTGAGAAGCCAGTGTGTCGTATTGTCCAACACACACTTCCCACACAGCCCTGCCATGCTCACTCATGACTTTCTGACAAACTGCTTTGTCGCTAGGAAGCCCTTAATTTTCCTCTGTGCTCTCCAAGAGAAAGAGGGCCTCCCTATTGTTAACAGCTGGAGGAAAATGAAAAAGTAAGCTTTTCCTTAGCATTGGAAAACGTTTTTTTTTTTTAACTTTTAGGTTCAGGTGTGCGTGTACAGGTTTATCATACAGGTAAACTCGTGTCATGGGGGTTTGTTATACAGATTATTTCATCACCCAGGTACTGAGCCCAGCCCCCAATAGTTATTTCTTCTGCTCCTCTCCCTCCTCGCACCCTCCACCCTAAAGTAGGCTCCAGTGTCTATTGTTCCTTTCTTTGTGTCCACGTGTTCTCGTCATTTAGCTCCCACTTATATGTGAGAATGTGCAGTATTTGCTTTTCTGTTCCTGAGTTAGTTCACTTAGGATAGTGATCTCCAGGTCTGTCCATGTTTCTGAATAAGATGTGATCTCCTTCTTTTTTATGGCCGCATAGTATTCCACGGAGCATATGAACTACATTTTCTTGATCCGGTCAGTTATTATGGGCATTTAGGTTGATTCCCCGCTCCTGCAGAAGCCAGCCTTCTGTGTATCACCGCATGGCCCCGTGACACAGGAAAATGCATGTCTCTGGGATAGGATGACTGTTTCTCATCCCACATGGTAAGGAGTTTTCAAAGTTCGCGAGCGTTTATTCAGCACCTGCTGTGAGCTATGCCGATGGTGCCACGGGACAGGTGGTGGGGGACACAGCCTGCAGTAACAGAGAACACCCTTCCCTCAAGAGCCTGCGTTCTTCTTGGGGGAGACAGAAAATGAGCCAAGTCCTGGAGCTGCCTGCATGGGGAGTGAGCGAGGAGGAATTGCAGTGAGGGGCAGGCAGCGGGGGAGAGCTTCACGCCCACCGCCCCGCTGGGTCCACACTCTTGTGCTGCCCTCTATTGGAGGGTCGAATTAGGGCCATGTCAACTTCTGGGTAGTTCAGATCTAGTTGGGATTCCGGCTTGACAAGACCTTTTCCTCTTTCTCAAGGGGCCCTGGATTGTTCAACTGGGAAGGGAAGCTGTAAGAATCGCCTAGTCCAGGTGACTCAAAGTGTACTTTTGGAGTCTCTTCTGGGGCCATGAAGCGGGGCTGGGGGAAGCCAGGGGTTCTGGGGATTCTACCTTAACTCACCTGTTAACTGGTGAAAGACACCTTCTGACCAAAGATCACAAGATGAAAACCTGGAAAAGCCTCAAGAGAGTCTACATTACCTGGAAGGACTCTGAGGCCTAGAGAGAAAGAACTTGCAAACTGATGCCAGCTGACTTGCCCTCCAGGGCTCAGCCCGCTGCCATGAGCTTTGTCTTGTGGCTTTTGTATCTCCAATGTCAAGTGGCCCAGGGAAAACAGGCACCTGCTCTGTGGATGAGAGGTGTGGCCTGGTGATGTTGCCAGAGAGGGCATATCTGTTTCCTGGGGGTGGAATAAAATGAATTCTCCCAGGTCTTACACCTGCTATAAGATGCTTCTGGTCAATGGGTATTTGGAATACTGCCACGTTAGTTAGTGGGGAGGCATCTGGGATCTTTGATTCTGTGCAACAAAGCAGTTCCCTTTCCTATGTCAGAACCCTCCTTACCCTTTGAGCTCACCTGGCCCTGCCACCTGGTATTCCATAACCTTCTCTCAAAGGCAACAGAAAGACCACAAGATACTGTAGACAATCCATTGGTGTGATTAAATATTTTGGAGATCTCTTGGCATTTGCTTCCTGGCAACTGTGGGGTAACGTTCTCTACACCAAATGTCTCAAACTCAACTGTCTACAAGAGCCAAGTAAGTGCCCTAATGAATGAAGTCGGCCAGGCAGGAACTGAGAATTACAGAAGGGAGGCGTCCACCATCACCCTTGCTTGGAATGCAGCCCTCCAAGACCTGGTCTTCCTTTTTTTTTTTTTTTTTTTGAGATGGAATCTTGCCCTGTCGCCCAGGCTGGAGTGCAGTGGCGTGATCTTGGCTCACTGCAACCTCCGCCACCCGGGTTCAAGCAGTTCTCCTGCCTCAGCCTCCCAAGTAGCTGGGATTATGGGTGCATGCCACCACTCCTGGCTAACTTTGTATCTTTAGTAGAGACAGGGTTTCATCATGTTGGCCAGGCTGGTCTTTAACTCCTGACCTCATGATCCGCCTGCCTTGGCCTCCCAAAGTGTTGGGATTAAAGGTGTGAACCACCACGCCTGGCCAGGAGAACATCTTGAACCTGAGAGGCAGAGGTTGCAGCGAGCCAAGATCGCGCCACTACACTCCAGCCTGGGCAGCAGAGCAAGACTCTGTCTCTAAATAACTAAATAAATAAACATATCAAAGAAGCAATCAAAAGTAGGAATAAGAAGAGACTATCAAATATGAGAAGCAACCAGGTAGATTTCCTTCATCCTCCTATTGGACCGCCAGCTGGGGCTTCCACTTTAGAATGTTAACCAAAATGCGCATGGACCTGTTGAACCTGCTTTTTGTTTGTTTGTTTGTTTTTTGGGATGGAGTCTTGCTCTGTTGCCCAGGCTGGAGTGCAATGGTGTGACCTTGGCTCACTGCAACCTCCGCCTCCCAGGTTCAAGCGATTCTCCTGCCTAAGCCTCCCAAGTAGCTGGGATTACAGGCGCCCGCCACCAGGCCCGGCTAATTTTTGTATTTTCAGTAGAGACAGGGTTTCACCATGTTGGCCAGCCTGGTCTTGAACTCCTGACCTTAGAACCTGCTTTATTTTTATCATTCTATTTTGATTTCCTTTTGAACGCTTCCTTAACTCCCTTACCATTTGCTAAAATTGGGTAGGTGCTTTATGGTGATGTCCCAACATAATTTTAAGTCTCTTATTGCTTGAACCCGGGACACGGAGGTTGCAGTGAGCCAAGATCATGCCACTACAGCCTGGATGACAGAGTAAAACTCCATCTCAAAAAAAAAAAAGAAAGGTCTCTTAAAAGGATAAAGGACATGATACCTGGTAGAAGTAAACTTAGAAATACTGTCCTCTAAATGCTCGTGTTGTTTAGAGAATTAAAATATTTGGCTTAGCAGCTTGGGTTTCTTAAAATGACTTCTAAAAATATTGCATTTACTAAATCTTCTTTCCTGGCCACTCATTGACTTAATTTCTGTCCTTATATGCTGTGTCTAGGACATTTAGATATAGGAGGTAAATTGTAGCACATTTTGGGAACACTGTGAATAGAGGAGCTGATAAACACATGGAGTGAAACGGGCCAAGAATTGCTGTGAATATTAAAGATAAATAAAGGCCAGTAACAGGAAAAAGAAAGGGACACACAATTCATTGATCAGATTCATAGTTATAAAAAAATGCTCTCGCTTAAAGATTATCCCATTTCTGGGAAAATGGTTATTGCTGTCTCTCTGCTCTATTTTCTACATTATCATAGCGTAAAATGAATTTTTAGGGGATGTTTACAGTTCAATGCATCTTAACAAGTGTATAGATTCATGCAACCACCACCACAAACGGGACACAGCACAGTTCCATCACCCCAAAATCTCCTTCATGCTGCCCTCCACAGTCTCCCCCCACCCACCCCCACCTCCTAGCAACCACTGATCTGTTCTCCATCACTACAGTTTTGTCTTTTCAAGAATGTCATATAAATGGAATCACACAGAGTTTATAACATTTTGATATTTGGCATCTTTCTCTCTTTCTTTTTTTTTTTTTTTTTTTTTGACAGAGTTTTCACTATTGCTGCCCAGGCTGGAGTGCAATGGTGTGACCTCAGTTCACAGCAACATCCGCCTCCCTGGTTCAAGTGATTCTGCTGCCTCAGACTCCCGAGTAGCTGGGATTACAGGCATGTGCCACCATGCCCAGCTAATTTTGTATTTTTAGTAGAGACAGGGTTTCTCCATGTTGGTCAGGCTGGTCTCAAACTCCCGACCTCAGATGATCTGCCTGCCTTGGCCTCCCAAAGTGCTGGGATTATAGGAATGAACCACTGCACCCAGCCTATCTTCCTTATCTTTCAGGGCAATGCCTGATGTCATACACAAGCCAGCTCCTTCAGCTCCTTCTTACTGTCTAGATTGCCATCCGTCTTTAGCATGATTACAGAGCATGTCTGATTGCAGTGGCAAGCGTTAGGACTCACTCAGAGCCTTGTGGCTTTTCTCTTTTTTTTTTTTTTTGAGACAGAGTCTCGCTCTGTCAGCCAAGCTGGAGTGCAGTGGCGCAATCTCAGCTCACTGCAACCTCCATCTCCTGGGCTCAAGCAATTCTCCTGCCTCAGCCCCCTGAGTA
The DNA here is from genome assembly GCF_029281585.2 of Gorilla gorilla gorilla. NCBI lineage: Eukaryota > Metazoa > Chordata > Mammalia > Primates > Hominidae > Gorilla > Gorilla gorilla. The sequence continues at coordinate 181,689,136 of NC_073228.2, forward strand.
GCTGGGATTACAGGCGTGTGCCACCACACCCGGCTAATTTTTGTATTTTTAGTAGAGACGGGGACTCACCATGTTGGCCAGGCTAGTCTTGAACTCCTGACCTCAGGTAATCCGCCCGCCTCGGCCTCCCAAAGTGCTGGGATTACAGACATGAGCCACCGTGCCCGGCCACCTTGTGGCTTTTCTTCTCCATGTTGAGAAGCCGTGTACCGGCCTTGGCAGTGAGACTGGTGGTGGCCTGGGGAAAAGTGGGCATGTGGATAATGTGTGGTTCAGTCTGAAGCTCCTCAGCTAATGTCCCAATTGCCTCAAGTGGTGATCAGGACAGCCTAAACTTTTAAATATTTATTTATTTATTATTATTATTATTTGAGACAGGGTCTTGTTCTCTCGGCCAGGCTGGAGTGCAGTGGCACAATCTCAGCTCACTGCAACCTCTGCCTCCTAGGTTCAAGCGATTCTCCCACTTCAGCCTCCCAAGTAGCTGGGATTACAGGTGTCTGCCACCACCACACCCGGCTAATTTTTGCATTTTTGGTAGAGATGGAGTTTCGCCATGTTGGCCAGGCTGGTTTCAAACTCCTGACCTCAGGTGATTTACCCACCTTGGCCTCCCAAAGTGCTGGGATTACAGGTGTGAGCCACCGCGCCTGGCCTAAATATTTATTTATTTATAACACTTGTTTGAATTCTCCTTTTTGTACTTAACGCTGGCTCCATTGTGTGCAACACTGCCATCTGCTGTTAGGATTTGTGTCTGAGAACCTGGGCCCACAGTCTCGCTGCGGGTGCAGAACTGGCAGAAAAGCCAACTGCACTTCCCCTGTGTGGTTAAACGACGGTGAACAAGTCCAAGGTGGAAAGAATAACCAAGTATATGCCTTAAGATCCTTTCTTGGAGGTCCCCAGGTGAAATACTAATCAGATCCTTCAGCATTTCCTCCTGTCCAAAAGGATCCTGCTGTATTCCTGTTTCTTTGTCATGAACCGATCACGGCTTTTCAATGATGCATTATCTCATTTCGACAAAATATCTGAGAGCTGGCTGGGGCACGGTGGCTCATGCCTGTAATGCCATCTCTTTGGGAGGCCGTAGAGGGAGGATTGCTGGAGACCCAGAGTTCAAGACCAGCCTGGGCAACAAAAGTGAGACCCCGTCTCTACAAAAAATATAAAAATTAGGAGGTCAAGGCAGGTGGATCACTTGAAGTCAAGAATTCAAGTTCAGCCTGGCCTACATGGAGAAATCCTGTCTGTACTAAAAATACAAAAATTAGCTGGGCATGGTGGCGCACGCCTGTAATTCCAGCTACTCGGGAGGCCGAGGCTTGAGAATCACTTGAACCTGGGAGGTGGAGGTTGCAGTGAGCCATGGTTATGCCACTGCACTCCAACCTGGGTGACAGAGGCCCTGTTAAGAAAGAAGAAACAAGAAAGAGAGAGAGAGAGAGAGAAAGGAAGGAAAGAGAAGGAGAGAGATAAAGAAAAGAAGGAACAGAAGTCGAAGGAAGGAAGACACAGATAAGAGCAGCAAAATAAGAGAAGAAAAAGAAGCAGTAGAGGCCGGGCGCGGTGGCTGACGCCTGTAATCCCAGCACTTTGGGAGGCCGAGGCGGGCGGATCACGAGGTCAAGAGATCGAGACCATCCTGGCTAACACGGTGAAACCCCGTCTCTACTAAAAATACAAAAAAAATTAGCCGGGCGTGGTGGCGGGCTCCTGTAGTCCCAGCTACTCGGGAGGCTGAGGCAGGAGAATGGCGTGAACCCGGGAGGCGGAGCTTGCAGTGAGCCGAGATTGCGCCACTGCACTCCCGCCTGGGCCACAGAGCGAGACTTCGCCTCAAAAAAAAAAAAAAAAAAAAAAAAAAAAAAAAAAAAAAAGAAGCAGTAGAGAATCAAAAGAGCCAAAAATGGTTTCTTTGAAAAGACTAATAAAATCGACACATTTGTTAGCAACACTAATCAAAGGAGGAAGAAAGAGAAGGCAATGTAAAGCTAAGAAGAAAAGGGAGTACATTTCTGATTTGAACATGGCAAATTAAAGACAGGATTTCCCTCTTTTCTTTATAGGAAACAATCATAACAAGAATAAGAAGCAAGCCGGGTGCGGTGGCTCATGCCTGTAATTCCAGCACTTTGGGAGGCCGAGCTGTGAGGATCACTTGAGCCCAGGAGTTTGAGACCAACCTGGGTAACATAATGAGACCTTACAAAAAAAAAATTAAATTAAATTTCAAAAACATAATTAGATACCAGTGTATCCCCAGCAGATTGACACAAATTAAAAGTCAACAGTATCCTGTGTTGGTGAAGACATACAGCAACTGGAAGTCTCCTGTGCATGTTAGCCACGTTTATACCCTTCATCTCAGCAGTTTCACTCTTAACGATATATGCTAGAGAAACTCTTACTCATGTGCTCCACGGACAGGTAGGAGGGCCCAAGGTAACCTTGTTTGTAATTAAGAAAAAATAAAAACAGGAAACAAGGCAAGTGTCCAATGGGATAATGGATTAGTAAATTGTGATACGCAACGAAACTGCATATGTGCGCACATCAACATGAATGAACCCTCCAAACACAATGTTGAGGGAAAAAACAAGCAAATCACAGAATACAAAAAATATATAATACCTTTGTATAAAGTTCAAAAACAAGCAAAACTGACCAATATATTCTTCAACAATAAGTGCATGCATACGTAAATGTGGTAAACATGAAGAAAAGCAAGGAAGCGATAAAAGCCCAGAGCAGATTACTAGGGGGATAAGGAGGGAGAGGATGCATTTGGGAGGGGCTAACAGTGGCTTCAAAGATATCCTTAGCATTCTATTTCTTCTTCTTTTTTTTTTTTTTTTTACCAGAGAAGGCATTGCTCCATTGCCCAGGTTGCGATCATAGCTCATTGCAGCCTTGACCTCCTGGGCTCAAGCAATCCTCCCACCTCAGCCTCCTGAGTACCTGGGACCACAGGCATGCACCAACATACCCAGCTAATTTTTTTTTTTTTTTTTTTTTTTGAGATGGAGTCTTGCTCAGTCGCCCAGGCTGGAATGCAGTGGCGTGATCTCGGCTCACTGCAACCTCTGCCTCCCGGGTTCACGCCATTCTCCTGCCTCAGCCTCCCAAGTAGCTAGGACTACAGACGCCCGCCACCACACCCGGCTAATTTTTTTTTTTTTTTTTTTTTGTATTTTTAGTAGAGACGGGGTTTCACCATGTTAGCCAGGGTGGTCTCAATGTCCTAACCTCGTGATCCACCCACCTCAGCCTCCCAAAGTGCTGGGATTACAGGCGTGAGCCACCACGCCCGGCTTAATTTTTAAATTTTTTGTAGAGACAGGATCTCACTATGTTGCCCAGGCTGGTCTCATATCCCTGGGCTCGAGCGATTCTCCTGCCTGGCCTCCCAAAGTGCTGGGATTCCAGGAGTGAGCCACTGTGCCCGGCCAGCATTCTATTTCTTAAGCAGCCTATTGGGTGCATAAGGGCTCATTTCATTATTTTTCACACCTTATATATGCATGTATAAATATATATGCTTCTTACATATGGAAAATAAAATCTCATGAGAAAAAAATCTAATCTAAACCAAAAGAGGACTGTGTGTATCTGCAGCAGTTACGAAAAATAAAAATGCTTTCTCGTTGATGCTCCAGGAGAGCTGGGGAGCACACGAGTCGTCAGTGCCTGTCATCTGCACATCATCATACATAGCCCCCTTTGGATCTCAGAAGTTCCCCAGATGGGACCCACCAGCAAGAGGGCCCTGTGTTGTTGGAGGTGGCAGCTACCTCTGTGGCTTGTCCCAGGGTCACCAGAAATTCTGGAGAGAAATAGATGTGGTCCGTGAGATGAAATAAGTGAAACCTTCACTTCTGCTTATTTGGAAAGACTCCCTCAGACTTAGTTTCTTCGTCTGAAAAATGGGCGTAATTACCACCTGATGGGGTTCTTGTGAGAATCACATGAGCTAATCTATGCTCAGGATGCAAAGCATGGAACTCCTCTTGCCTTCTGAAATTACGTGAGAAGAGCTCCAGCACCACTCCTTCATCCCGAGACTCTCCCAGCCTTGCACAGTCCAGAGAAGGTCACTGCAGATTAAAATAGACCTAAAAGACACATCTACCAAATGCAGCGTGTGGACTTTAGGTGGATTCTGACTGAAACCCACCAATCCCGCTTGATCCGTGGTTCCACTTTCCACCATTGCAGTTGTCTGTGGTACAATTCAATAAGATAGTCTTAGGGAGAGAGACCACATTCACATAACTTTTATTACAGTGTATTATCAATTATTGTTGTTAAACTCTTACTGTGCCTCATTTATAATTACACCTTATTATAGGTGTGTATGTATAGGAAAAAATATAGTATACAAGGGCTCGGCATTGTCTGTGGTTTCACGGCATCCACAGGATCTCGGAACATACACCCCGCAGATAAGGGGGGGCAGCTATATAAAAATGTATTCTTGAGAAAATCAGGAAAAGGCAAATAAGGATTGGGCATTAAAAGATGCCCAAGTGGCTGGGCGCAGTGGCTCAAGCCTGTAATCCCAGCACTTTGGGAGGCCTAGGCAGGTGGATCACCTGAGATCAGGAGTTTGAAACCAGCCAGGCCAACATGGTGAAATCCCATCTCTACTAAAAATGCAAAAATTAGCCGGGAATGGTTGCGAGTGCCTGTAATCCTAGCTACTAGGGAGGCTGAGGCAGGAGAATCACTTGAGCCCAGGAGACGGAGGTTGCAGTGAGCCAAGATCATGCCACTGCACTCCAGCTTGGCCGACAGAGCGAGACTCTGTCTCAAAAAAAAAAGATGCCAAAGATGCCAAAGTGTGATAGTGCAATTGGGTTTTTAAAAAATTCTTATCCTCCTGGTGACATGCACCTGTAGTCCCAGCTGAGGTGGAAAGATTGCTTGAGGCCAGGAGTTCAAGACCAGCCTGGGCAACATAGCAAGACCATATATACACACAAAAAATTAGCCAGGCATGCTGGTGTGTGCCTGTAGTCTTAGCTACTTGGGAGGCTGAATCAGGGAGATCGCTTGAGCCCAGGAGTTTGAGGCTGCAGTGAGCCAAGATCACACTACCACACTCCAGCCTGGGCAACAGAGTGAGACCTCATCTCTTAAGAAGAAAATTTTAGCCTTTAGAGATACAGCCTGAAGTATTTATGGGTAAAATACTATAATGTCTGAGGTTTGCTTTTAAATAATCCGATCGTGTGAGTGGATGTGAGTGCATAAAGATGAAACAAGAGGCCAGGCGCAGTGACTCATATCTGTAATGCCAGCACTTTGGGAGGCTAAGGCGGGCAGATTGCTTGAGCCCAGAAGTTCGAGACCAGCCTGAGCAACATAGTGACACCTCGTCTCTACAACTAAAAAAAGAACTTAAAAAAAAGAAAAAAGGTGAAACAGGCCGGGTGCGGTGGCTCATGCCTATAATCCCAGCACTTTGGGAGGCCAAGGTGGGTGTATCGCTTGAGGTCAGGAGTTCGAGACCAGCCTGGTCAACATGGTGAAACCCCATCTCTACTAAAAATGCAAAAATTAGCCAGGCGTGGTGGCGGGTGCCTGTAATCCCAGCTACTCCGGAGGCTGAGGCACGAGAATCGCTTGAACCAGGTAGGCGGAGGTTGCAGTGAGCTGAGATCATGCCACTGCACTCCAGCCTGGGTGACAGAGTGAGACTCCATCTCAAAAAAAAAAAAAAAAAAGGTGAAACAAGTGGTCCTGAGATGCTCACTGTAGGTAGCTGATAGCTGCCTGATAGGTACAAGAGAGTTTATTGCTCTCTTCGTTCTTCTTTGATGTATGTGTGAAATGCTTTGTGGAAGGAGGGAAGGAGGATGGGAGAGAAGCAGGGAGGAAGGAAAGCACTCTGAACATTTCCTGTTGTGTAGGTAAGAACTCCAGCGCATCTCAGACCACCAGAGCTCGGGCCACCAAGCTCTGCTACTGAGGGCTGCCCTCCTGCTTGCAGTGACACCACTAGCAGCGTAAGCTTCCAGAAGAGGATGGTTCCACACACAGTGCCAGCTTCACCAGTCCTTCTGGGCACAAACACACCCAAGGGATTCCTGCATCGAGAATGCAGGGTCTGAGTGGGCTCCAGCATCTCTCCCTGTGGATTCCATGGCCCTTGTCCTCTCCAGGCCCAGGAAATCCAGCACAAGACGTAGGGCCACCTTCCTTTTTCAACCTCCTGAAATACCAGAGCAGCTCCCCTTCAAATCATCCCACCCCTTCAGAAGGGGCTCAGATCTGGGAGGAAAAGGGCTCCCAGTGTGGGGCACTGTCACCCTCCACAGGCCACAGAGGACCCTCCTGGGATGGGGAAAGAGATGGGTGGGCTGGGTGGGGAGACTGTTTTCTGGTCACACCTGTTGCTCCCCATTCTACCTCCCCCCACTTGAATACAGACAAGGAGACCTCTTGCTAGAAAAGTGACATCATGGCAGGGCATGGTGGGTCACACTTGTAATCCCAGCACTTTGGGGGGCCAAGGCGGGCAGATCACTTGAGGTCAGGAGTTCAAGACCAGCCTAGCCAACATGGTGAAACCCCATCTCCACTAAAAATACAAAAATTAGACTGGCGTGGTGGCATGCACCTGTAATCCCAGCTAGTCAGGAGGCTGAGGCACAAGAATCGCTTGAACCCAGGAGGCGGAGGTTGCAGTGAGCTGAGATTGTGCCACTGCACTCCAGTTTGGCCGACAGAGCGAGACTCTGTCTCAAAAAAAAAAAAAAAAAAAAAGTGACTGTAAGTTACATGCCTATAACTCTCCATGCTACAAGCCAGGGAAACAGCGAGAGGCCACGTGCAGATGGGAGTGGCCCCTTCCCACTCCCAAGATCAAGAGCTCCTTATGCATCCACCAGCTTGTAGTCACTTGCTTCTTCTCACAGACGTTCCTGAGAGGAGATTTCCCACCAGCCTGACATATTGTCGGGGAGAAAGTCACTTCCCAACCTTGCTTTAGGCCAGTGTTTACTGAGAGACAGGCATGTGCCTCAGAAGGGAGAAAACTTCCTCCCAAAGCATGTTAGTATATAAGTATCTTCCAGCCAATTTCTTTCCTTTGAAAAAACCTTACTGACCAAAATTTTTCAAAATAAAAAAATTGGGGAGAGGAAGATTCTAAGACAGTGCAGTAGCAAGTTCCAGAAATCTGCCTCTTCACCTAGACAACAATTGCGCCGGCAGAATCTGTCTGATGTGACTATTTTGGCACTCTGGAGTCTATTGACGGCTTCCAACTGTGGCTAATTTGGGTCAGTTTCAGCTCTCAGCAGGCAGCAGCCACCCATCTCCCATCCCATGCCCCTGGCAGGCAGCTGTGCACATGTTCCTGGAGCAGCTTGCAGACAGCTGGTGGGTGGGAGCCGGGTGAACAAAAAGGACCCTGTCCTCCAAATATGGGAGGTCTGTGCTCTGCTCACTGATTGCTGCTTCTGATCACTGAGGTACAAAAAGGTGGTGGTTATTGTAGTTGCACCTGCCCCCGATGTTGCAAGCCCTGCCCCCTCTGACTGAAGTGACTTCCAGAGGATTTAAGGACTGTGGGCCTGCCCCCACCTGGTTCACATTTCTCTTTCTCCCCTCTTGGGAGGCAGACATTGAAGACCAGAACATTCAAAAGCAACTGCATATATGGGGGAAATTAGAGTCACCATGTGTGCCCCAGGGAAGGCGCACGTTCAGAGAAGACTTGAGAAAACCTTAAGTTTATAGCTCTGGCTGATCATTGGCACAGACTACAAAGATTAATTTTAAAAAAAAAAAGTCTGGCTGGGTGTGGTGGCTCACGCCCGTAATCCCAGCACTTTAGGAGGCCAAGATGGGTCGATCACCTGAGGTCAGGAGTTTGAGACCAGCCTGGCCAATATGGTGAAACCCTGTCTTCTACTAAAAGTACAAAACTTGGCTATGCATGGTGGTTCATGCCTGTAATCCCAGCACTTTGGGAGGCTAAGGCTGGTGGATCGCCTGAGGCCAGGAGTTCAAGACCAGCCTGGCTAACGTGGCGAAACCCCGTCTCTACTAAAATTTAAAAAATTAGCTGGGCATGGTAGCACGTGCCTGTAATCTCAGCTACTTGGGAAGCTGAGACAGGAAAATTGCTTGAACCCAGGAGGCAGAGGTTGCAGTGAGCTGAGATCACGCCACTGCACTCTAGCCTGAGCGACAGAGGAAGACTCCATCTCCAAAAAAAAAAAAAAATTATCCAGGCGTGGTGGTGAATACCTATAGTCCCAGCTACTCTGAGAGATGAGGCACAAGAATTGCTTGAACCTGGGAGGTGGAGGTTACAGTGAGCCAAGATCCAGCCACTGAACTCCAGCCTGGGTGACAGAGTGAGACTCTGTCTCCAAAAAAAGAAAGAAAGAAAGAAAGAAAACAGATTGAAGAGGCCAGGCACAGTGGCTCACGCCTGTAATCCCAACACTTTGGGAGGCTGAGGCGGGTGGATCACTTGAGGTCAGGAGTTCAAGACCAGCCTGGCCAACATGGTGAAACCCAGTCTCTACTAAAAACACACAAAAAATTATCCAGGTGTGGTGGTGTGTGCCTGTAGTCCCAGTTACTCGGGAGGCTGAGGCAGGAGATGGAGGTTGCTGTGAGCTGAGATCGTGCCACTACACTCCAGCCTGTGTGACAGAGGGAGACTCCCTCTTAAAAAAAAAAAAATTGAAGAAAACTGAACAGAGTCTATAGGATCTGCGAGACACCTTCAAGCAGACCAACATACACATTGTGGGGGCCCCAGAAGTGCATACGTGTCTGTAAGTAGTGTTTTCCCAGCATGACTTGGAGGAAACCCTGCCTTTCTGGCTTAGGCTCGGCCACAGCCATCTATGTGAGACCAACCCAGAAACACTGGTGCCTTGGGGAGAGAGTGAGCCTGGTGGAGGGACACTCCGGTTGGGAACTGGACAGCCCCAGTTCTGCAAATAACTGCATGTGCTTGTGAGACCGACTCACCCCACCAATCCTCTTCCTCTGCCTCTGAAAGAGGCAGAACACCAGCACCCCCCTCTGGCAGTGTGAAGGTTTCAGTAGGGGACACATTGTGGAGGGTGGCTGGGATTTGCTCACACCACTGCTTAGATGAGCAGAGAAGATGTGTCCAAGTGAATCTTCTTCCCAAGGCATGGGTGCTTGCGGGGGTGGGGGGTGCCAAGATTTCAACTTAGCATCTCAGCCTCTTCTGAGTTTCTTTTAAAGTCCAACTTTGAACCTAGAGATGTGTAAACAGAATCTTGTGAAAGACGATGTCTTTCAGATGAATGTTCTATCATTTGGATGGAAATGATATTGAATCTCCTCCTTGTGCAAATGAGCCCTGTGTATGTGTATGTGTATGTGTATGTGTATGTGTATGTGTATGTGTATGTATGTATGTGTGTGGGGGTGGGGGGTACTTAGGTGACATGTGCAAGGACAGAAGGTCCAGGGATGCCCTGAGGTTCATGCCATCCTCCACAGTGGAGGGTCTGGTTTGGTCTGGCTTTGGACAAGTGACTGCCAGGGGGTGACCGGTCCCATTTGGTCTGTGGGCCACTGCTGGAGTCTCTGGTTCCAGCCATTTGCCTGTGATCATGGAGGCCACACATCTTGGAGCCCATGTGTCCTCACCCCAGGCCTCCACTGGCCCCTCCGCACTCCATGTCCTCCCATGGGGCCTGTAGGAACTTCTGCAGGCCTCAGCCAGGCCATGGGCTGCTGGGAGCCCTGCCTCGGGCTCACCTGTCTGCTGCTTCCTTCTGCCCTACCTACTGTCATTCCTGCACCCTGCTGTGAAAGGCTTCTCCACATGCACCTGCAGACCCTGGGGGCCCTGGGGTTCCCTGAATCTATCTGGATCTATCAGGCATTCCCCCATTGTAGTTTCAACTTGCAAATGAAGCCAACAGTACATGCACCCTGGCCCTCGCTGCTCTCTTTGCCCCTCTTCTTCTACCCTCATTTTGTGGGCAGGAGAAAGGGGCCTCCTGGACCACATCCCCCTCTTCCCAGGAGACTTGGTGGGATTTCTCTACACCATGGAAAAAAGCTTCATGATTTGGTCCAGTGGTCTTTAAACGTTGTGCTCACTGTGGTAGCTCACGGAGGCTGCTCATCACCTATTCCCCCCTCACCTTGCAGTGCCATGGGAGAGGATTACTCCCTGCCCTCTTGTGCTTGGGTGGGCCACGTAGCAGGAGCAAGAGCAAAATCTGCCTCACAACTCAGAGCCACCACCAACCTGCTATAGAAGGGAAGTGTGACCAAGAAATAGATCTCTGTTTCTACACCCGCTAAGACTTCGAGATTGTTTGTAATTGCAGCATATCCTGGATGATCCTGACTGATGTAGCTCCTGAAAGAAGTTGTTAAAAAACTATGTGTATTCTCTGGCTGGGCCCGGTGGCTCACACCTGTAATCCCAGCATTTTGGGAGGCTGAGCTGTTTGGATCACTTGAGGTCAGGAGTTCAAGATCAGCCTGGCCAACATGGTGAAACCCCATCTCTACTAAAAATACAAAAATTAGCTGGTGCCTGTAATCTCAGCTACTTGGGAGGCTGAGGCACAAAAATTGCATGAACCCGGGAGGCAGAGGTTGCAGTGAGCCTAGATCGCACCATTGTACTCCAGCCTGGGCAACAGAGTGAGACTCCATCTTAAAAAAAATGAATTTAAAAATTTTTTAAAACTGTGTGTATTCTCTTGCGTATTTTTAAGATGATATATGAAATTTTCACTATACATTTAAATTGTTGCAAGAGATGTAATTTCCCAACTATTGTAATGATTGACATTTAAAATAAAAACTATTTCATTCATCTTTTAAATGGACCCAGTGAAATCTAAGTATTGAAACATTTTCTTACTACCACCAGATTTTTTTTTTTTTTTTTTTTTTTTGAGACAGAGTCTCACTTTGTTGGCCAGGCTGGTGTGCAGTGGTGAGATCTTGGCTCACTGCAACCTCCATCTCCCAGGCTCAAGCAATTCTCCTGCCTCAGCCTCCTGAGTAGCTGGGATTACAGGTGCCCACCACCATGCCTGGCGAATTTTTGTATTTTTAGTAGAGATGGGGTTTCACCATGTTGGCCAGACTGGTCTTGAACTCCTGACCTCAGATGATCCGCCCTACTCGGCCTCTCAAAGTGCTGGGATTACAGGTGTGAGCCACCATGCCTGGCCATTTTTTTATAACAGAAATAGAAAAGAAAATATTAAATATTTTATATCCAGGGCGACTTCCCACCTCCCCTTTTGTCTAGAAATGCATTCCTCTTGAGGGAATCCCCTAGGAGCAAAGCAAAGAAGTCTGTGGCTTATGTGTGTAATCCCAGCACTTTGGGAGGCCAAGGCGGGAGGATCACTGGAGCCCAGGAGTTTAAACACCAGTCTGGGCAACATAACAAGACCTCCTCTTTACAAAAAAAAAAAAAAATAAAACTCGGGTGTGGTGGCAAGTGCCTATAGTCCCAGCTACTCAAGAGGTTGAGGTGAGGGGATACTTTGAGCCCGGGAGTTCGAGGTTACAACAAGCTATGATTACACCACTGCACTCCAGTCCAGGTGACCCTATCTCAAAAAATAAATATATAAAAATTTTAATTGTTTTTAATTTAAAGAAAATATTAAACATTTTAAAGATGAAATAAAAGGAAAATATATATATTCCATTATATGATTTGACGAAAGAGTTTGGCTCCATTCTTGAATAACACACAGCATCTGAAATAAATCTCACAAAAATATCATCTGTGAGTTCCAGCCAATATGTCTGAAAACGCTGGTATATTCCCAGAGAACAGGCCGGCTCCATGCAAGACTCAGCACCACCACCCTCTGCTGCTCCCGATGCTCTGAGGCTTGTCCTGCTAAGGACGCGTCCTAAGATGAGTGCTGAGAACAGGGACAGAAGCGCTTCCAAAGGGGTCGGTATTTTCTATCTGTGCTCTCTTGGCTTTGCTTTTAGGGGATTCCCTCCAGAAAGATGCATTTCTAGACAAAAGGGGAGGTGGGAAATGCAAAGCAGTGAACTAAATTTAAATTGCCATCTTAGCTGGGCATGGTGATTCACGGCTGTAGTCCCAGCTGCTTGGTAGGCTGAGGCAGGAGAATCGCTTGAGCCTAGGAGTTCAAGACCAGCCTGGGCAACATAGCAAGGTCCTGTCTCTACAAAAATAAACAAAAAATTAAAAAATTAGCCGGGCATGGTGGCGCATGCCTGGAGTCCCAGTTACTAGGGAGGCTAAAGTGGGACGATTGCTTGAGCCCGGGAGTCTGAGGCTGCAGTGAGCCATGATTGCTATTGTGCTATATTCAGCCTGGGCAAGAGAGTGAGACCCTGTCTCAAAAAAAAAAAAACATTTGCGTTGAATTCCCTAACCTCATTCCCACGCCCCTACCTTCAGAACTTCATCAAAGAGGGACAACTCCACACAGCGACATCTGGGGCAGGCATCATGGAGAAGAGAGACTGTCACCTCAGATGCTGTTCCAGCCTGGCCAACTTTAGGCAAGAAGACATATGGAAGTTGAGTCCTGGAAACTGATTCCCTAAAGCTCTGCCTGTCACTGGAATGTAAACATACCATCCAGTATCACTGCAATAGTTTCTGGCACTACCCAAATTTTCAAGATACATCAGCTAAGAATCATAGATAAATCTTTTACAAAAATGTTTTAGGCCAGGCACAGTGGCTTTCACCCGTAATCCCAACACTTTGGGAGGCTGAGGCAGGCGGATCACCTGAGGTCAGGAGTTCGAAACCAGCCTGGCCAACATGGCAAAACCCCGTCTCTACTCAAAATACAAAAATTAGCCAGGTGTAAAATTAGCTGGGCATGGTGGTGCATGCCTGTAGTTCCAGCTACTTGGGAGGCTGAGGCATGAGAATCGCTTGAACCTGGAAGGCAGAGGTTGCAGTGAGCCGAGATCACGCCTCTGCACTCCAACCTCTGTGACAGAGTGAGACCCCGCCTCAAAAAAAAATTTTTTTTAACTCCATATACTAGTGATATGGAAGGGAAGTGCTGGGAAGGGAAGAGTGTGGTCCCTTTAAATGATATAGAAGAGGGGAAAGGAAGTGCTGGGTAGAGGAGGGCATGGTCCCTGGCTGGGGCTCCACCCCCAGCCTGTGCCCACGGACCTAGGTAAGGACAGGCATTTTTGTTTTCCTGCCCAAATGTTGCATTTCCCAAGACCACCCTGGCCTGCCACACCCCTATCTTATGCCTGGAAAAACCCCCAAGACTGTAGCCGGAAGACACACAGGAGACTGGATGTGGAGAGGACACCGACAGGCATGCTGGCAGGCCATCGACTGGTAGAATGACGTAGAGTTTGGCTGGGGCAGTTGGAGGAGATCTCGGGCCACCGAGTGGCCCGACTCCAGGAGAAAACCATCTCCCTTCTGGCTCCCCCATCTGAGAGCTACTTCTACTCAATAAAACCTTGCACTCATTCGCCAAGACCATGTGTGATCCGATTCTTCTGGTACACCAAAGCAAGGACCACAGGAAACAGAAAGCCCTTTGTTCTTGTGATAAGGCAGGGGTCTAATTGAGCTGACTAATACAAACCATCTATGGATGGCTAAACTGAAAGAGCACATGGTACACACGCCCACTGGGGCTTCAGGAGCTGTGAACATTCACCCCTAGACGGTGCTGTGGGGTCGGAGCTCCACAGCCTGCCCATCTGTATGCCCCCGTAGAGGTTTGAGCAGAGGCAGCACTGAAGAAGCGAGCCACACCCCACCATGCTGCGTTTCACTAGTCAATAAAGTAGCAAAACCTATTTTTCTTCCCTCCTAGAAAGACTTTGTGCACCCAGAAACCTGTGTACCCCCAGTTTGAAGACCTCCGAGCTTGTCTACCTGACCCGGGAGCTAAAGACATTGAGGAAATCCTTTTCCATTTCAACCTTGTTGGCTCTCAGCGCTCATCTGAAGTAGAAGCTTTGCATTCCAGCAATAGCACCAAGGCAAAAGTTGTATTTGGTCGGAGGCTACATATAAGGGACTGCAGCAGAAAAAAAGAATCACAATGATAGAACTTAAAGCTCTTGTCCCCATTCTGCCTGTAAAGCACAGTGAGAAGCAAGTGATGAGCACCAAGACCAGGGCTGTCAGAATAGCCGTGCTTCAGAAGCATGAGCTGGGCTCATCCAGTTGGGCTCCAGGCTGTGATGCTGTGGCAGGGGCCAAGTGACTTGGTGCAGAGGGGCTGCTGCCGAGCTAAGGCTCTGAACCAGAGCTTGCCATGGCCCAGAAGTGAAATGCGAACCCCGTGCCAGGCCTGGGCTGGCCCCAGGGCCCACTCTAACTGCTTAAGGATCCCCCTGTGGGCTTCAGGCCCCGTGAGATGGAGGTGGAGGGTCCACAGGACCTCCCATGAGGTTGGGTGGGTGGGGAGGCTGCCTGTCATCCTGGGTGGCCACTCAAGTTCTCCATTCCCAGGCAGGAAGCTGCCATCTGGTGAAGAAATGGCAGAGAAAGGCTCAGAGTAGAGGACGCAGCTGGGCAGGTTCTACCCTCCCTTCTGCCCAGTGCAACAGGAAGCCCTTGGAGAGTGGGACCAATATTTGCAAAACCCCTGAAGGTCCCACAGGGGAAAGAACACAAGACTTGGAGTCAAGTAGACCTGGGCACGCACCATGGCCCTGCCCGACTCACTGAGAGACCATGGCCTTCTGCATTCCACAACGGGGGGGCTTATCACAGCCGTGAGCCCAGGCCCCTGGGAAAAGCCCGCCCTACTCAGCCTGGTGGACTCTGATGCGGTCCCCTCCTCGGCTCCCATGCCCCCTCTCTTGGGGTTTATAACCCAGCTCACACTGCGACAGCCTCTTCACGTATCTAATCTCAACCCACCACCGCCCGGAGAGCTACCTTCTCGTTACTGCCACGTGGTGGAGTCCAGACTCCGCCTGGTTGAGACGTCTGTGAGCAACACCAGGACCCAAAAACCTCGTTCTGTCCGACTGTGGAAACGGCCGTTTCCACTGGCCCATCACTGAGTCACAGAAAAGGCACAGGCCCTACGAATGCCGACATCGCCTCCCATAAAACCTGATGGGGGAAGAGGAGGATCTAATTTTTGGTGTTAGAAAAATTGTAAATTGTAATGAACATGCTAGACAAGATGTTCCGGGGACAGGCACTTGGCAAGCGTTGTCCTGCAGGGGGTGCTATCCACTCAGCGACCCACAACAGCCTTGGGGCTGAGAGGTGGGGGCTGTTTCCAGCCCAGCTGAGTCCCACATGCTGGGGGGTCATTTGCCAGGTATCTACTTGTTAAAATGCTTGCTTTGCTATGAGCCATCCCAGCGAGCTCAGACAAATAACACTGTTCTTCAAAATCACAAAAATATATGTAGCCTGCAAAACACACACAATCATTTCAGAAATACACCACCATGCTGGGCGCAGCGGCTCACGCCTGTAATCCCAGCACTTTGGGAGGCCGAGATGGGCGGTTCACTTGAGCCCAGGAGTTCAAGACCAGCCTGGACAAAAAAGCAAGACCCTGTCTCTACAAAAATTTTTAAAAATTAGCCAGGTATGGTGGTGCACACCTGGGTTAGTCCCAGCTACTCTGAAGGCTGAGGCACAAGGATCACTTGAGCCCAGGAAGTCAAGGCTGCAGTGAGTCAAGATTGTGCCACTGCACTCCAGCCTGGGCAACAGAGTGAGCCCTTGTCAAAATAAAGAGGCTGGGCATGGTGGCTCATGACTGTAATCCCACCATGTTGGGAGGCTGAGGTCGGAGGATCACTTGAGCCCGAGAGTTCCAGATTAGACAAGATCTTGCTCTTTCATCCAGGCTGGAGTGCAGTGGTGCGATTTCAGCTCATTGCAGCCTTGACCTCCCAGGCTCAGGCAATTCTCCCACCTCAGCCTCCCGAGTAGCTGGGACTACATGTGTATACCACTACGCCTGGCTAACTTTTTATTTTTATTTTTTGGTAGAGATGGGGGTCTTGCTTTGTTGCCCAGTCTGGTCTTGAATTGCTGGCCTCAAGCAATCTTCCTGCTTTGGCCTTGCTGAGATTACAGGCATGAGTCACCATACCTAGCATCATTTTCTTTTCTATTTGTATTTTTTTTTTTTTTTTGAGACAGGGTCTTGCTCTGTCACCCAGGCTAGAGTGCGGTGGCACAATCTTGGCTCACTGCAACCTCCGCCTCCCAGGTTGGATCGATTCTTGTCCCTCAGTCTCCCTAGTAGCTAGGATTACAGATGTGTGCCACCATGCCTGGCTAATTTTTGTATTTTTAATAGAGATGAGGTTTCACCATGATGGCCAGGCTGGTTTTGAACTCCCGGCCTCAAGTGATCTGCCTGCCTCAGCCTCCCAAAATGCTGGGACTCCAGGTGTGAGTCACGGCTCCCGGCTTCTTTTCTATTTGTATTCTAGTTCAGGTTGTTGTTTTTTTTCTTTTTTGGTTTAACTGCACTTTTTGAGTATGTAAGATAATGTTCATGATTCGAAAGTCAAAACCATATCAAAAGGTGAGCTCCGAGCATCTCCCTTTCCCATGGCAGATGCAGGAGCTGCCTCCAGGCCTCCCAACTCCACTGCTCCGGCCTCCAGCCTGGCCCTCTTGGACACAGAGCTTGGACACCCAGGTTCCTGTCAGGACTGAAGTGGCCCAGAGCTGGCAGGGCCCCTAGAGGTCATCCACCATGCTTCTCCCTCCAGCAGACAGAAAGTGGATGTCAGACTTCTGGCCACCAGGGCAGGAGCAGAACTCAGGCGTGGCACTTCACAGTTCCAGAACCCTAGGGTCTCTCAGGCTGGAGGGGGGGTGGGGCACTCACCTTTATCCAGCTGCCTCTGCTAGTCAAGCAAAAGCACTGGGCAGCCTGTTTTCTCTAAATCCTCCTGACAACACGGGGAGGTGCTCCAAGGAAGACACAGACACGTGGAAAGCTTCAAAGACCTAACTGGTCTGACCCAAACTCCTTGCTTTTCTGACACTGTATCACAAAAAAAGTCTTCTCCTGCCATTCCCACCAATCAGTTTCATCCTAAGTTCTTTGCTTACACCAGCAGCAGCATCTTCCAGGCTTCCAGGCCAGCAGTGGAGGAGTCATTTTTAGCTCTTCCTTCTCCTTCACCCTGGCATCCCATTTGTGGGCACAGAGCCCGGCCCTAGAGGGCTGGGAGAAACCGCAGAGGGCATCCAGTTCAGCTGCCCACGTAACACTTGGATTTTCTGTAAACATTTGTGGTGAAGCTGCTGCCCAGGCTCAGCCTAAACACGGCCCCCACCTCTGTGCGAGGGAGCTCACCACTCCCTGACATGACCTGTTGCATCTTGAAACGGTTATGATGTTCAAAAGTCTGCCTCAGTTTGAGATTAAATCTGCCTCCCTGTTGCCTCCTCTCCTCGCTCCCTGCACGCACGTCCACTGGTTCTAGTTTTTTGCGGGGGTGGCATAGAACCGATCTAACCTCTTCTCTATCTTAGCCCTTTGAATGAGAAAGCTGTGATCAAGCCCCCAGCGGGTAAATATTCCCCATTGCTCCAGCTGGTCCTCATATGACATAGTTTCAAATCACTAGACAGTCTAGTTCCTTCTCCAATCATGCGTCGGTTCATCTAAATTGGGTGTTGCAAACTCAATGCCTAAGGGGGCCAAGCAAGCGGCATCGGTGAGTGAGAGGGGTGGAGCGTAGCAATACAGAGTGGTGGGGACTGCGGCCAAGAGGTGTTTCAGCCAATTGCTGCCACGCAGAAGTGAGGCCCTGCATCCCCAGATCCTCTCGTTTTCGAATTGGAATCAGTATAATTGGGGTTTGGATTTGAAATGTTCTGATTTTTTGAGTTGGTTATTAGTTTTTCTTTTTTTTTTTTTTTTCTTTTTTTTGAGACAGTGTCTCACTCTGTCACCCAGGCTGGAGTGCAGTGGTGCGATCTCGGCTCACTGCAACCTCCACCTCCCAGGTTCAAGCGATTCTCCTGCCTCAGCCTCCCCACGTAGCTGGGACTACAGGCACGTGCCACCATACCCACCTAATTTTTTGTATTTTTAGTAGAGACGGGGTTTCACCATGTTAGCCAGGATGGTCTCAATTAATTTTTCAAAAACAACACACTATATGAATCAACACTGTGAAGCAAACAAAAACCTATGGGCACCATCCCAGCACTTTGGGAGGTCAAGGCGGGCAGATCACGAGGTCAGGAGATCGAGACCATCCTGGCTAACACGGTGAAACCCTGTCTCTACTCAAAATACAAAAAATTAGCCAGGCATGGTGGTGGGTTCCTGTAGTCCCAGCTACTCGGGAGGCTGAGGCAGGAGAATGGATGAACCCGGGAGGCGGAGCTTGCAGTGAGCTGAAATTGTGTCACTGCACTCCAGCCTGGGCGACAGAGCAAGACTCCGTCTCAAAAACAAACAACAAAACAAAACAAAACAAACCTATGGGCACCAGTGTGCAACCTCTGGTTTACTGGCATCTTAAATTGTGCTACATAAAATTTGCTGGGTGCTGGCCAGTCACAGTGGCTCATGCCTGTCATCCCAACACTCTGGGAGGCCAAGGCAGGCGGATTGCTTGAGCCCAGGAGCTTGAGACCAGCCTGGGCAACATGGCAAAACCCCATCTCTATCAAAAATACAAAAATTAGCCGGGTGTGGTGGCACTTGTCTATAGTCCCAGCTGCTTGGGAGGCTGAGGTGGGAGAATCACCTAAGCCAGGGAGGTTGAGGCTGCAGTGAGCAGAGATCACACCACTGCACACCTGCCTGGGCAACCAGAGTGAGACCCTGTCTGAAAAAGATAAATAAATAAAATGTGCTGGGTGTGGTCGTGTTGCCTGTGGTCACAGCTACTTGGGAGGCTGGGGTGGGAGGACAGATTGAGCACAGGACTTCCAAACCAACCCGAAGTGCCCTGACCAGCCAGCTGTCTCCCTCTCCCACCCCTCTTCCTCACCGAAGCCCAGGGCACCCTCATCACCCTGTTGTCAGCCCCTGCCCTAGGGACTTACTGTGGCCAGACCTCAATGCCAGGCCTGGCCCCTCCTGGAGAGCACGCAGGCCAGGGCCTTGTCTCATGCACCCATTGGCTTCTCCCCTCCTTTCTCGCCCACTCCTCCACACTTTTGCTCAAGCCAAGCCTGCCTCAGGGTGCCTTTTTCCTCCCCTGCCCGCATCTTACGTCCTCTCTGAGGCCTTCCCTGGCGGCTAAGCCCACAGTGGTGTCCCTCACGTGCTTGGCCAGTACTATGTGTAAAATGGGGAGAATGACAGACCAAACTCAAAGAGTGTCTGAGGAATGAATGAGGGGACTCGGGTCAAGTGCTTGGAGTAGAAGCTGGCACACAGCAGTGCTTGATGAACATCAGCGCCATGCATTATTATTAATATCACTCTTAATATCCCATTTCATGCTGAATCCACATGCTGCCTGGTGCTCTCTTTCACATTTGCTAATCACATCTCTCCAACTGAGTGAGGAAGCAGAAAGGACCCTGGAGGCAGAGACTGGTGGACCTGGATCTGAATTCCATGTTTCCCGTGTGTTACCCTAGGGAAGTCACATAACCTCTCTTGGCCTCTGTTTTCGAGTCTGTAAAATGGAGCTAATGAGTCCCCCTCCTCAGGGCTGTGATAAGGATCTGATGAGGCAACGTCTGCGAAAGCTGTAAGTAAACTGGGAAGAAATGCTGTGAGAACGACCGTTGCCGGGGAGGAAATTCCAGGCCAGCCATCGTATTGCTGGAGTCAAGGGCCAGGTGGTTCTGCCTTTGATCAGATCTAGAATGTCCACAAATGGCTAGTCTGTGCCAGACTTTTGAAGTATGAAGTACACTGTAAAGTCACCTCTAAACCTCTCCACTTGTCCCCTCCAGTCTGTCCCCGGCTGCTCTCTGCACCCACTGGCTCTTTTCATTCTCTCCTGGTATCCCAGCCTCCTGACCTCCCTTCCCAGACTCTGCCCACTTAAGTCAATCCCTGCGCTGTGGCCAGCGTGATTTACCTCCCTGCAACCCATTCACTCATTCGCTCACTCATACATTACACAATTGTTTATTCAGTTATTACCAGGTGTTCTGGAAATAAAACAGACCAAAATCCCTGCCCTGATGGGTTTTACATTCTAGCAAAATACAGACTTATTATGTAACCTCTGTGCTTTAAAAACTCAACTGGTTTTCCAATTACGCTGGAGTCAACAAAAGTCTTGGCCGGGCGCGGTGGCTCACGCCTGTAATCCTAGCACTTTGGGAGGCTGAGGTGGTCAGATCGTGAGGTCAGGAGATCGAGACCATCCTGGCCAACATGGTGAAACCCCATCTCCACTAAAAATACGAAAAGTAGCTGGGCATGGTGGCACATGCCTGTAGTCCCAGCTACTCTGGAGACTGAGGCAGGAGAATTGCTTGAACCAGGGTGTCGGAGGTTGCAGTGTGCTGAGATTGCGGCACTGCACTCCAGCCTGGTGACAAAGCCAGACTCAGTCTCAGAAAAAAAAAAAAAAAAGTCTTGAGCGTAGCCTCCAGGACAGTTTGTGGTCAGCCTCTGCTCCCTTTCAGCTCCCTCCCCGCCCTCCCAGAAAGGAAGGCTGCCTCGGGCTCCAGGTGGGCCACGCCCCTTCAGACGCAGTGACCTTGCTTTGGTTGTTTTCGCAGTCTGGAAAGTCCTCTTTTAAGTTACAGGTTGCTGAAAGTTTTCTCCGTAGAGGAGTTTATTCTCAGTCTGGCCTGGTAGCCCAGGTCAGGGGCCTCTCCTCCCCTGAGGTCTGCAGACAGACAAGTCACCTGGAGGCTCCTGACAAGGACTCTGCTTGGCCCAATATTAGTCGGGCCCCTGAGGCTTCTCCTAGACCCATCTGTGTACTTCCTTATACAATCCAGTTTTAGCAAGAACCCTGCTAGCTCACTGTGGCAGAAACCCCCACCCTCAATATCTGATCACCCTTGATATCTGGTCAGGCTCCTCCTCCCCATCACCCCTCTGGTGATGTCTGGTCACCCTAGCCTGTCTTCAGCTAGAATCGTGTTAGGTGAGTTTAGCTAGAATCCCTGACCCCTGATGTTGCTGTTAGTAATTCCCCATCCCCTGGCCCACACCCTGCTCCTTGGCTATCACCCCCCACTCGCCCGTGCTGTACTGGGAGTTGAGCCCAGTCTCTCTCCCCGACTGCAAGAGCCCACTCCAGCAGTTCCTGTGTCTATCTCCATGGTCCTGAATAAAGTCTGCCTTACTGTGCTTTTTTTTTGAGATAGAGTCTCACTGTGTCACCTAGGCTGGAGTGCAGTGGCGCGATCTTGGCTCACTGCAACCTCCGTCTCCCAGGTTCAAACAATTTTCCTGCCTCAGCCTTCCAAGTAGCTGCAACTACAGGTGCCTGCCACCACGCCCAGCTAATTTTTGTATTTTTAGTAGAGACGGGTTTCACCGTATTGACCAGGATGGTCTTGAACTCCTGACCTTGTGATCCACTCGCCTCAGCCTCCCAAAGTTTTGGGATTACAGGCGTGAGCCACCGCGCCCGGCCTTGACCAGCTAATTTTTGTATTTTTAGTAGAGATGGGATTTCACCATGTTGGCCAGGCTGGTCTCAAACTCCTGTCCTCAGGTGATCTGCCCACCTCGGCCTCCCAAAGGGCTGGGATTACAGGCGTGAGCCCTGCCTTTACGTTGTGTGCACCCAACCTTTACTGTGCTTTAACAGTATTATTGAATGACTTTTGTTTTGTTTTGTTTTGCTACAGGCACCAACACGGCTCACTGCAGCCTTGACCTCCCGGGCTCAGACCAATAGTCCCACCTCAGCCTCCAGAGTGGCTGAGACTACAGGCATGCGCTTCCACACCTGGCTAATTTTTTGTAGAGACCGGGTCCTGCCATGTTGGCCAGGCTGGTCTTGAACTCCTGGGCTCAAGTGATCCTCATGCCTTGGCCTCCCAAAGTGCTGGCATAACAGATGTGAGCCACCTTGCCCAGCCTCTCTGTTTTCTTTATCACTCCCAAAGGTCATTTCCCTAGTTGCTTCCCCAGCATCTACACAGCGGATGCTTAGCCGTGTGTGTGTGTGTGTGTGTGTGTGTGTGTGTGTGTGTGTGTGTGTGTATAAAAGGGGCTGGTAAGGGATGTGTGTGTGTACGCGCGTGTGTATGTGTGTGGGCATGTATGCGTGCATGCGTGTGTGTGCGCATGTGTGTGCATGTGTGCATGTGTAAGTAGAAATGGGCTGGTAAGGGATAGCAATGGTTTTGTGGGTGGCCAGAGGAGGGAAGCAGGGAGCACTTTCCAACAGGGAGACAAGCGAGGGTCTCTGGAGGACGTGCATGTGGTCAGGGCCTAGTTGAATGAGTAGGATGTAACCACAGGAAGAACTGCCTGTTGGGTGACGCGGCCTGCAGGTGCCAAGACGGGGAGGCCAGTGGGATGGGACAGTGGGAGGCCAGTGGGATGGGAGTCATCCAGTGTTCCCTGGGCCAGGGGAGGAAGGTGAAGAAAGGAAAGGAACAGGGAGGGAAAGCGGCAGAGAGGCAAAGCTGCCTGAGTGGGAAAGGCCTTGAGGGTCAAGCTGGGGAACTGGACCCCAGCCTGTGAAGTGGGGTCAAGCAAAAGCTCCCACAGGACAAGAACAGGTTATAGGGGTGGCCAAGGAGAAGCAGAGACTACCAACTTTCTAAAAAGGAGAGGAACTCTTAGCTTTTGGTGATGAGGCCAAGTAGAAAACTGGGCGTGGGGCTGCCACAGCTTCAAGAAGCCAGAAATCCAGTCTTGGTAGTCAAAATTCCTGAATGAAAATGTCACCATCAAATACAACAGGCGTTTTGGGTCTCCGGTTACACTCCCTCGGGCAGAGTTTTAGATGATGCAGACCAAAATTAAAGCTGTTGGGGCAGACATGACTTGATAGAGGTTTATTGGAAGCCAAATGTGAGGATCAGCGCAGGAAGACACACTAACAAAGTCACTCCAAGAAAGCTGGGTGTGTTCCAGAGTCTGCTACAAGGTGGAAGGCATGGAAAGCTTTTCTAAGAAGTTTTAGGGAAGGGGGGGGACTCCTCGTACCAGAGTTGTCCTTTTGCATTAGAGGTGCAATACAGAGGTTACAATCATGGGCTGCAGATGACAACATGCAGACTAAATTTCTTTTTCTTTGAGACAGAGTCTCATTCTGTTGTCCAGGCTGGAGTTCAGTGCAATCTCAATCTCACTCACTGCAACCTCTGCCTCCCAGGTTCAAATGATCCTCCCACCTCAGCTTCCTGAGCAGCTGGGACTACAGGTGCACTCCACCATGCCCACCTAATTTTTGTATTTTTTTGGTAGAGACGGGGGTTTCACCATTTGGCCAGGGTGGTCTCGAACTCCTGACCTCAGGCGATCCAACTGCCTCAGGCTTCAGAAGTGCTGAGTATGCGCCTCCGCGTGCCCAGCCTAAAACGTTCATGCAGGACAATCAGCAAAGCTTCGGGATTCAGAAACAGATCAGTGTCATTTTCAACGTCAGTATGTTATGTATTAATCAGTATGTTAACAGTTTGAGGAACTCACAGAGGAGCTCACACGAAGATTCTTTACTCTTCCTGTGACGGGATATAAGCCCCGAATCCTAAGACCTTCACCTTCCCTGGTGGTTAATTTGAAAGCCTGCCAAATGTATCCTGAAGGTTATCAATGGCAAGATCAAAGATGAGCATGGGCCTGATGATAATAACGCTGGTGACTGGCATGGAGGTGGCATCAACCTAGGGAGGGCCTCAGCCAGCAAGCAGGAGCAGCCGGCCCACAGGGAGTGGGCTGCATTGTTCAGGTGGGCCTGAGAGGAAGAGGAGGGAACTGGAAGAGAAGTAAGGTTGCCAGACAAAATGCAGAACACCCAGTTAAATGTGAATTTCAGATAACATTTTTTTTTTTTTTTGAAACAGAGTCTTACTCTGTCGCCCAGGCTGGAGTGCAGTGACGCGATCTCGGCTCACTGCAACCTCCGTCTCCCAGGTTCAAGCGATTCTCCTGCCTCAGCCTCCTGAGTAGCTGGGATTACAGGCACCCACCTCTACAGCCCAGCTAATTTTTCTATTTTTAATAGAGATGGGGTTTCACCTCATCTCTGCTAGCCTGTTGGCAAGGCTGGTCTTGAACTCCTGACCTCAAGTGATCCACCCACCCCTGCCTCCCAAAGTGCTGGGATTACAGCCGTGACCCATCGTGCCCGGCCGGATAACAAGTTTTTAAGTGTAAACAATGGTATAAAAAAAAAACCTGATTGTTGCTGGGTGCAGTGACTCACCTATAATATTACCCAGCACTTTGGGAAGCAGAGGTGGGAGGATTGCTTGAGGGCAGGGGTTCGAGACCAGCCTGGGTAACATGGGGAACTTTTCTCTACAAAAAATATAAAAATTAGCCGGGCAGAGGCTGAGGCGGGAGCATCGCTTGAACTCAGAAAGTTGAGGATGCAGTGAGCCCTGGTGGCGCCACTGCACTCCACTCCAGCCTGGGTGACAGAGCAAGACCCTGTCTCAGAAAGCAAACAAAGCCTGACGTGGTGGCTCATGCCTGTAATCCCACCACTTTGGGAGGCCGAGGCTGGTGGATCACCAGGTCAGGAGTTCAAGACCAGCCTGGCCAAGATGGCGAAACCCCGTCTCTACTAAAAATACAAAAATTAGCTAGGCGTGGTGGTGGGTGCCTGTAATCCCAGCTACTCGGGAGGCTGAGTCAGGAGAATTGCTTGAACCTGGGAGGCGGAGCTTGCAGTGAGCCGAGGTAGCGCCACTGCACTCCAGCCTGGGCGACGGAGTGAGACTCCGTCTCAAAAAAAAAAAAAAGAAGAAGAAAAGTAAAGAAAAAGAAAACCTGGTTATCTGCAGTTGCAATTTACCTGAGTCTTCTGTATTTTTATTTGCTAAATCAGCAGACTCGACAAGGCACACTGAACAAGTGGACAGTGGGCCGGCGTGGAACATGGTAGGGCCAACAGTGTCTCCCGAGGGTACCTGGCCCCAGAAACCCAGACTGGCGGTCATCCTGCACAAAAGAGGCGGTTGAATCACCTGCAGCGCCTGGAGATGAGGAGGTAGGCGGGCGCCCGTCATTTCCCCGGGCCTCTCTTCCCCAGCACGGGCAAGCACTCGCCGCCCACGTCTTCTCCGTCCCTGCCCTGAAGGCAGCCAGCTCCGCGCTCCGCAGCGGCATCCCCGGGCCAGGATGGGGTGGACGGGGCGGGGCCCGTGCCTGGTTTCCTTCTCCCCCTCTGATGGCTCCCTCCAAGGGTCTTGCCGGTCCACCTCCTCCTTTACCTGCACCCACATCTGGCAGCCCCTCCAGCCTTGACCTTGAACCCTGTTCTCTGTTTTCTCCAGACCATCTCGTCCCGTCCCGGGGTTCAATATGCGGAGTACTTCAGCAGGGCATTTTTAAACCCTATTTCGACCTGTTTTACTGTGCATCCTCTCATGCTCGCCCCACTCTCCCCCATCTCCCTCCCCTCCCTTTCTCCTTTTCTCTCTTGTTTTTAATTTTTTATTTATTTTATTTTTTTATTTTTTGAGACGAAGTCTGTGTCGCCAGGCGGGAGTGCAGTGGCGCAATCACAATCTTGGCTCACTGCAAGCTCCGCCTCCCGGGTTCAAGCGATTCTCCTGCCTCAGCCTCCCGAGTAGCTGGGACTACAGGCACCTGCCACCACGCCTGGCTAATTTTTGTATTTTTAGTAGAGACGGGGTTTCACCATGTTAGCCAGGATGGTCTCCATCTCTTGACCTCGTGATCCACCCGCCTCAGCCTCCCAAAGTGCTGGGATTACAGGTGTGAGCCACCGCGCCCGGCCCCTCCTCTCTGTCTTGTTCACAAAACTGCTCAAAATTTTTTCTTGGATTCCCTAAGAAATGCATAGAAATGATCACTTTTCCACCCCACACCACAAAATAAAATTGACCACTGCTAAACCTGCACTGGGTAAAAGTTATGATTAACTTTAAAATGACAGAAAAGCCAAATCTTCTTTAAATAACTTAGATCTGCAAAATCCTATCCAAGAGACTGGGGTTTGGTAGAAAGGATGGCTGCAAAAGGAAATGCAAACAGATGATGAAGAAATCAATTTTGTTTAACAAATGAATCAGGCCGGGTACGGTGGCTCACGCCTATAATCCCAGCACTTTGGGAGGCCGAGGTGGGTGGATCACCTGAGGTCAGGAGTTCAAGACTAGCCTGGCCAACATGGAGAAACCCCATCTCTACTAAGAATACAAAAATTAGCCAGGCGTGGTGGCAGGTGCCTGTAATCCCAGCTACTTGGGAGGCTGAAGCAGGAGAATTGCTTGAACCTGGGAGGCCGAGGTTGCCGTGAACTGAGATCATGCCACTGCACGCCAGCCTGGGCAACAGAGTGAAACTCATCTCAAAAAAGAAAAAAAATTGAATCAAATTAAATTAAATTCAAATTTAAAATTGAATTAAATTAAATTGATACCAGTGAAAATAATTTCCACAAAATAAAATTTTTATGCAAAAAATAAGTGGTTTGACTGTGCCGTACTTACTTTTTTTTTTTTTTTTTTTGAGACGGAGTCTCGCTCTGTCGCCCAGGCTGGAGTGCAATGGCGCGATTTCAGTTCACTGCAAGCTCTGCCTCCCAGGTTCACGCCATTCTCCTGCCTCAGCCTCCCGAGTAGCTGGGACTACAGCGCCCGCCACCACGCCTGGCTAATTTTTTTTTTCTATTTTTAGTGGAGACGGGGTTTCACCGTGTTAGCCAGGATGGTCTCGATCTCCTGACCTCGTGATCCGCCTGCCTCGGCCTCCCAAAGTGCTGGGATTAAAGGCATGAGCCACCGTGCCCGGCCTTTTTTTTTTTTTTTTTTTTGAGATGGAGTTTCGTTCTTGTTGCCCAGGCTGGAGTGCAATGGAGCAATCTTGGCTCACCGCAACCTCCGCCTCCCGGGTTCAAGCGATTCTCCTGCCTCAGCCTCCCGAGTAGCTGGGATTACAGACATGCGCACACCCAGCTAATTTTGTATTTTTAGTAGAGATGCGGTTTCTCCGTGTTGGTCAGGCTGGTTTTGAACCCCCGACCTCAGGTGATCTGCCCACCTCGACCTCCCAAAGTGCTGGGATTACAGGCATGAGCCACCGCGCCTGGCCCTGTACTTACATTTGATCAATCAATTAATTTACTTTAATGCCTCTTGTTCCAAGAATGCTTTATTGACAAAACAATCAGTGTTGGCAAATACTCTAATTAAAATATTCCTTTCTTTCCTTTCCTTTCTTTTCTGTCAGAGACAGGGTCTTGCTCTATCGCCCATGCTGGAGCACAGTGGTGTGATCATAGCTGACTGCAGCCTTGATTTCCTGGGCTCAAGCTGTTCTGCCTCAGCCTCCCGGGTAGCTGGAATGATAGGCACACACAACCATGCCCAGCTATTTTTAAAAATTTTTGTAGAGACAGGGTTTCACTATATTGCTCAGGCTATAATTAAAATAATTCGATTCAAGATAAGCACCAATCAAAGCAGGTTGAAAATGCCCCCATCTGTTGAAAACTCCCAATTTTATACATCACTACCTGAATTCCAGACTCAAATAACCAACTGCCCATGGGACATTCTCACTTGGAAGTCCCAAAACCTCATCAGACATATATGCCCAAAGGCAAACTGCTAACCTTTTTTTTTTTTTTTTTTGAGACAGAGTCTCACTCTGTTGTCACCCAGGCTGGAGTGCAGGGGCACAATCTGGGCCCACGGCAACCTCCGCCTCTCAGGTTCAAGAGATTCTTGTGCCTCAGCTGCCTAAGTAGCTACGACTACAGGCAAGTGCCTGATTTTTGTATTTTTAGTAGAGACAGGGTTTCACCATGTTGGCCAAGCTGGTCTTTAACTCCTGACCTCAAATGATCCTCCTGCCTTGGCCTCCCAAAGTGCTGGGATTATAGGTGTGAGCCACTGCGCCCGGCCTGCTGATCCTTCTTTCATCAACTTGTCCTCCTTTTCAGACACCCTGTCTTCGACTGGGACCGTCCAGTTACTCATGCCAAAAACTCAGGGCACCCACCACCCTCACCTCTCTCAGCCCCCAAACAAACCTAATGCCAAGTCCTATCAACTCAACAGCCAGGGTATCTCTCAAAGCTGCTCTCTTTCCAGCTCTACTTCCAATGCCCTCATCCAAGCTCATGGTATCTTCTTCTTGCTCTCTGTACAACTAGTCTCCTCGAAACCACTGTTGTACCCTCTGATCCATCACCCACACTCATTGTTTAATAGTTTAAAAAAGTCGGTGGGCGTGGAAGCTCACATCTGTAATCCTAGCGCTTTGGGAGGCCGAGGTAGGAGAATTGCTTGAGGCCAGGAGTTTGAGACCAGCCTAAGCAACATAGTGAGACCCCATCTCTAAAAATTTAAAAAAAAAAAAAACTAAATTAAAATAAAAATAGTTTAAAAAGTAAACCAGGACCTCCCCTTTCAGTAAAGGCAGACTAGGTACTTCGGACAAAACCTCCTGGTAAAAACAGCTACAAAAGTGTTTTAAAAATTTGCACACACACACACACACACATTTTTTTTTTTTTTTTAAGAGACAGGGTCTTGCTCTGCCACCTAGGCTGGACTGCAGTCTCCTGATCATAGCTCACTGTAACCTCAAACTCCTGGGCTCATGAGATCCTCCTGCCTCAGCTAGGATTACAGGCACACATCACCATTCTCAGCTAATTTTTTATATTCTTTCTAGAGATGGGGTCTCGCCATATTGCCCAAGCTGGCCTTGAACTCCTGGCCTCAAGCCATCCTCCAGGTCAGCCTCCCAAAGTGCTGGGATTACAGGAATGAGCCACCATGTCCAGTTGACACACACAATCTTGAAAGCATCAAAGAGGCCGGGCATGGTAGCTCATGCCTGTAATCTCAGCACTTTGGGAGGCCAAGGTGGGCGGATCACCTGAGGTCAGGAGTTCGAGACCAGTCTGGCCAACATGGTGAAACCCTGTCTCTATTAAAAATACAAAAAAAATTAGCCGGGCATGGTGGCAGGCACTGGTAATCCCAGCTATTCCGGGGGTGCTGAGGCAGGAGAACAGCTTGAACCCGGGAGGCGGAGGTTGCAGTGAGCCAAGATCACTGAACTTCAGCCTGGGCGATAGAGTGAGACTCTGTCTCCAAAAAAAAAACAAAAACACTTTTGTAGTCCCAGCACTTTGGGAGGCCGAGGTGGGTGGATCACCTGAGGTCAGGGGTTTGAGACCAGGCTGTCCAACATTGTGAAACCTGTCTCTACTAAATATACAAAAACTAGCCAGGCATGGTGGTGGGCACCTGTAATTCCAGCTATTCAGGAGGCTGAGGCAGGAAAATCACTTGAACCCAGGAGGCAGAGGTTGCAGCGAGCTGAGATTACACCATTGCACTCCAGCCTGGGTAACCAAAGCAAAACTCCATGTCAAAAAAAAGCATTAAAGAGCTAACAAAGTAGTGAAGAATTGGCATGCTGAATCTGAGAGAGAACAGGATTCCCAAGAGGTGACCCAGATACTTGAGGCTGCAGTTGCCCTGGAAGCTTTTGCCAATTGAAAAGAAGGGCTGAGAGGCTAAGCTCACTTTCAGTGGCTTTGCATGCCTGGAGATAAATATCTAAGTCTGGGGCCTGCCAAGAGTGTGGGTGATAAGCTGCCTCCCACACGCGAGTCAGCCCCCAAAGGACTGCATTTCAGAAGTAAAGGTGAACTGAAAGTAAAGCCATCCTTACCTGAATGATAGTCCAGGTTTGAGTCACCCAGGTTCCCGAGAAAACACCATGCCCTAAGTATGAACTCCAATGATCTCAGTTTGCTGATCCCTCCAGGCACCTGGCAAAAGCAATAGAAAATTCTCTTTGGCCAGGCGCAGTGGCTCACGCCTGTAATCCCAACATTTTGGGAGGCCAAGTTCGAAGGATCACTTGAGGTCAGGAATTTGAGACCAGCCTGGCCAACATGATGAAACCCCATCTCTACCAAAAATACAAACATTAGCTTGGTGTGGTGGTGGTCACCTGTAATCCCAGCTACTCAGGAGGCTGAGGCAGGAGAATCACTAGAACCCGGGAGTGGAAGGTTGCAGTGAACCGAGATTGCACCACTGCACTTCAGCCTGGGTGACAGAGTGAGACTCCATCCAAAAAAAAAAGAAAGAGAGAAAGAAAGAAGGGAAGGAAGGAAGGAAAGACTCTTTGGTGAATGAGAAAATCACTCCATTTCAAATTAGTTCTACAAATAATTTCAGAAACACAATGTTTAACATACAAAAATAAAGACACATGAGGAAGCAAGATTCCTTGAGCTAAAATCATCAGAAATAACAGTCAATAGAAATAGAGCCAGAGGAACTCCAGACTATAAAACAAATTAGTATTATTATGTTCAAGAAATTAAATGCCAAAATTGAAAATTTTAGCAAGGAACTGGAAGCTCTATAAATTATATAGCATATGTGAAAAAGAAATAAATAGAAAGTCAGCCAGGTGCAGTGGCTTGCACCTGTAACCCCAGCACTTTGGGAGGCCGAGGCAAGGGGATTACTTGAGGCCAGGAGTTCGAGACCAGCCTGGCCAACATGACAAAACCTCGTCTCTACTAAAAATATAAAAATTAGCTGGGCGTGGTGGTGTGCACCTGTAATCCCAGCTACTCGGGAGGCTGTGGCAGGAGAATTACTTGAACCCAGGAGGCTGAGGTTGCAATGAGCAGAGATTGTGCCACTGCACTCCAGCCTGGGTGACAGAGCAAGACTCAGTCTCAAAAAAAAAAAAAAAAAAAAAAAAAGTCTATGACTAAAAAATTCAAACTACAGGTAAGGCACAGTGGCTCACGTCTGTAATCCCAGTAAATTTTGGGAGGCCAAGGCAGGTGGATCATGAGGTCAAGAGATCAAGACCATCCTGGCCAACATGGTGAAACCCCGTCTCTACTAAAAAAAAATACAAAAAATTAGCTGGGTGTGGTGGTGTGTGCCTGTAGTCCTAGCCACTTGGGAGGCTGAGGCAGGAGAATCACTTGAACCTGGGAGGCAGAAGTTGCAATGAGCCAAAATCACACCACTGCACTCCAGCCTGGTGACAGGGCGAGACTCAGTCTCAAAAAAAAAAAAAAAAGAAAAAAGAAAAATTCAAACTAAAACTTCAAGCTCAATGGATGGGTTTAACAGCAGATTTGACGTGGATGAAAAATGAGTTAGAGAACTAGAAGGCAGGTCAGAAAAAACAATCCAGAAACAAGCATAGAGAGACACAAGGATGTGAAATGCAGAAGGGAAGACTACAGATATGGAAGTTACAGTGAGACTGTCTTACATATGCTTAATTGCAGTCTCAGAAGAAGGGGAGAAAGAGGACCTAGACCCCCAGACCAGACAGTATATTAAATTGTGGTTGAGAATTTTCCTGAATGGATGGAAGACATCAATCTATAGGTTTAAGAACTCCAATAGATGCCAAGCAGAATTTTAAAAAAGAAATTCACAGCCGGGCACGGTGGCTCACGCCTGTGATCCCAGCACTTTGGGAGGCTGAGACGGGCGGATCACGAGGTCAGGAGATTGAGACCATCCTGGCTAACATGGTGAAACGCTGTCTCTAATAAAAATACAAAAAATTAGCCGGGCGTGGTGGCAGATGCCTGTAGTCCCAGCTACTTGGGAGGCTGGGGCAGGAGAATGGCGTGAACCTGGGAGGCAGAGCTTGCAGTGAGTGGAGATCGCGCCACTGCACTCCAGCCTGGGGGACAGAGCGAGACTCCATCTCAAAAAAAAAAAAAAAAAAAAAGAAATTCACACTTGACCCATCATGGTGAAAATGTAGGAAATCAAAGACAACAAGAAAATCATAAAAACATAGATAATAGTGCTGGTTATTTACCTCTGGTTTCTGGTCTGTGCTCACCCTTCTATAATCTGCTCTGAGATGCTGGGGCTAGGGTCTGCAAGCCACATTTTCCAGCTCCCTTGCCAGCTGACTTCCTGTTAGCTTCTGCCAATGAGAGGCACTAAAGGCAGCTTAGCAGGTGGGAGGGGGATTCCTTCCTGTCTCAGACAAAAATAGACTCAGTTAAAAAAAAAAACAAAAACTAGAGGCAAAGCACATCACTATATAATAATAAAGGTTTAACTTCCCAGGATGGCATAGTATTTCTAACTTTCAGTCACCTGTTAACGTGGCCTCAAAATACACAAATGAAGTAAAAATTTTTTTTTTTTTTTTTGAAATGCAATCTTGCTCTGTTGCCCAGGCTGGAGTGCAGTGGTACAATCTCGGCTCACAGCAACCTCCACCTCCCATGTTCAAGTGATTCTCCTGCCTCAGCCTCCTGAGTAGCTGGGATTACAGATGTGAGCCACCACAGCCAGCTAATTTTTGTATTTTTCATAGAGACGGGGTTTCACCATGTTGGCCAGTCTGGTCTCGAACTCCCAACCTCAAGTGATCTGTCTGCCTCAGCCTCCCAAAGTGCTGGGATTACAGGTGTGAGCCACTATGCCCAGCCTCAAATGAAGTAAAATTTCTGAATGTCCTGATGTTAAAATGGTTGGGAAGCCTGGGTGCAGTGGCTCACGCCTGTAATCCCAGCACTTTGGGAGGCCGAGGCAGGCGGATCACCTGAGGTCAGAAGTTCGAGACCAGCCTCAACATGGAGAAACCCCGTCTCTACTAAAAATACAAAATTAGCCGGGCGTGGTGGTGCATATCTGTAATCCCAGCTACTCGGGAGGCTGAGGCAAGAGAATTGCTTGAACCTGGGAGGCGGAGGTTGTGGTGAGCCGAGATTGCTCCATTGCACTCCAACCTGGGCAACAAGAGCGAAACTCCGTCTCAAAAAAAAAAAAAAGGTTGGGAAGCGCTGACTCACAGTATGTTCCATGAGGCCTGTGCTCTAGAGAAAAATTACCCTAGGTAAGGACAATAGAGATGCAGCAAGTGTAAAGGCCCTGCGGTGGGCCAGTGTGACTGGAGCTTGAATAACGGGACAGTGGGGGAAGATGAGGTCAGAGTCAGGCTGGAGCCACGGCAGCTATGACTTGACAGGACATGGTAAAGAGGGGGCTGTGGGAAGCCACTGGAAAGAATGAAGCAGAGAAGGAACATGACCAGATTCAAGGCTTAGAAAGCCACTTCGGCTGCTGTGTAGAGAATGGACTAGGTGGAGTGAGACAGGAAGCAAGGAGGCAAGCTGGGTGGTTCCTGCAGGAAGCCAGGTGGGAGGGGGCAGGCGCTTGCACTGAGGGCTGCAGAGGCAAAAGAAGTGGAGGGATGTGAGACATATCTGGAGAGAGAATCTATAGAGTTTGCTCATGAATGGGATGGGAGGGGTGTGATACGAGGCGAGGGAAGAAATTGAGGCTACTAGCGGGTTTGGGCTTCCACTATGGAGTGGATGGTCGTAGCACAGACTGCAGTGAGGAAGACAGGTTCGAAGAGGGAAATCAAGCATCTTGTTCAGGACCTATGAAGTTGCGGAGCCCAGCCAACATCCAAGTGGGGACAGCCCATAGGTGGTATTTGTTGACTGAGTAAGTGAGCTCAGTTCTTCTGGTGGGGAACACGGTCTGTAGTAAGGCATAGTATTGAGTTTTAGACAACTCTGCCGAAGCCCCTTAGGTGGAGAAGACTTCGGCTGCCCTGGGCCTTGCACCCACTGGTTCTGGATGTGCCGTCTCCCGGGCTCACATGCTGGATTCACGTCAGTCCTCCCTCCTCCGTGGTCACTCTTCAGATGGATTCATGTCGGTCCTCCCTCCTCCATGGCCACTCTTCAGATGGCTTCACGTCAGTCCTCCCTCCTCCGTGGCCACTCTTCAGATGGCTTCACGTCGGTCCTCCCTCCTCTGTGGCCACTCTTCAGATGGCTTCACATCGGTCCTCCCTCCTTCGTGGCCACTCTTCAGATGGATTCACGTCGGTCCTCCCTCCTCCATGGCCACTCTTCAGATGGCTTCACGTCGGTCCTCCCTCCTCCGTGGCCACTCTTCAGATGGCTTCACGTCGGTCCTCCCTCCTCCGTGGCCACTCTTCAGATGGCTTCACGTCGGTCCTCCCTCCTCCGTGGCCACTCTTCAGATGGCTTCACGTCGGTCCTCCCTCCTCTGTGGCCACTCTTCAGAGACTGGGTCTCTTACTCCTTTCCTCACAGGGCATTTCTAGGCCCCTCACTATCCTATTCAGATCCTTATTTTTGGAGCCTCTTTGAGTCTGAAGACGGCATTCTGTGTTCTGCCACTGCCAGCTCCCGTGCAAACACCGTTTCCTTGATTCTTCATAACCCTGCGAGACAGAGCCTACCACCCCCATTTTAGAGAGTGTAAGCTGAGGCTGAGGGTCACATGCTATATGTAAATTCCACAGGTGGGATTCAAGCCCAGAGCAAACGGACTTAAGAGCCCCCCACTCCCTCTCACTCTATATTCTCACTCCATCCCTTTGGTTTTCACATTTACCTGCATTTTCTTTCAGGACTTTTGAATCACCTCTCAAAGTTGATAAGACAAGGGGCTGAAATCTTCCCCTCAGATGCAGGGGAGTCTCTAAGCTGCTCAGGTACATGTGAGCTCTGGTTACATTTCTGGAAGGACATGGGCAGGAAACCGAGAGAGATGGGAAAGTGGCTCGGAGAGGACCAGCACTGTTCACACCGAGGAGTGGCTGAGCGTGCAATTTCAGAGGCAGCGCCTACAACGAACCAGTCTGGCCCAGTGCAATGGCTCACGCCTGTAATCCCAACACTTTGGGAGGCCAAGGCAGGATGATTACTTGAGCTCAGGAGTTCAAGACCAGCCTGGGCAACTAGTAAAACCCCATTTCTACTAATTTTTTTTTAATTAGCTGGGTCTAGAGTGGTGCACACCTGTGGTAATTAGCTGGGTCTGGGGTGGTGCGCACCTGTGGTCCCAGCTACCTGGGATGCTGAGGTGGATCCCTTGAGACTAGCCTGGGCAACATGGTGAAACCCTGTTTCTACAAAAGTACACAAAAATTCGCAGGGCCTGGTGGTGTGCGCCTATAGTCCCAGCTACTGGGGACGCTGAAACAGGAGGATTGCTTGAGGCCAGGAGATCGAGGTTTCAGTGAGCTGAGAATGTGACACTGCACTCCAGGCTGGGTGACACAGAGAGACCCTGTCTCAAAAAAAAACAAAAACAGGCCAGGTGCAGTGGCTCACACCTGTAATTCCATCACTTTGGGAGGTCGAGGCAGGTAGATCACTTGAGGTCAGGAGGTGGGAGATTCGCTGGAACCAATCAGAGGTTGAAGTGAGCCAAGATAGCACCACTGCACTTCAGCCTGGGTGACAGAGTGAGACTCCATCTCAAAAAAACAAAAACAAAAAGCAAACAAAAAAATAAACCAGCCAGGCGTGGTGGCTCATGCCTGTAATCCCAGCACTTTGGGAGGCCAAGGCAAGTGGATCACCTGAGGTCGGGAGTTCGAGACCAGCCTGACCAACATGGAGAAACCCCGTCTCTATGAAAAATACAAAATTAGCTGGGCATGGTGGTGCATGCCTGTAATCCCAGCTACTCGGGAAGGCTAAGGCAGGAGAATCGCTTGAACCCGGGAGGCGGAGGTTGCGGTGAGCCGAGATCGCGCCATTGCGCTCCAGTCTGGGCAACAAGAGCAAAACTCCATCTCAAAAAACAAACAAACAAACAAACAAAACACAGAGTAAATTTAAAAGTAATATTAGTACTGGATTATGACCCATGGAATAAAATAAACACCCATGAGTCCACACTGATATAAGCAAGTGACTGAACAAATAAGTAATGAGGGGAGAGAGACAGCTCTTTCACACAGAAGAATTCTAATTATTAAATGTAGAAGGACTAAGACAAATAGAAAAATCACCATCACAGCGGCGGAGTAAAACTTGCTGCAGGCAAGATCCACCAGCTGATGCAAGAGAGTCGGAGAAAGATATCTGTATACTCTCAAAGCACCCTTCCCTCCCCCACCAAGATATGTATTAGTTAAAAGAGGAAAATAGCAATTTTATTTTTATTTTTATTTTTTAATTCTTTTATTTTTGAGACAGAGTCTCGATCTGTCGCCCAGGCTGGAGTGCAGTGGTGTGATCTCGGCTCACTGCAACCTCCACCTTCCGGGTTCAAGTGATTATCCTGCCTCAGCCTCCCAAGTAGCTGGAACTACAGGCACCCGCCATCAAGCCCGGCTAATTTTTGTATTTTTGTAGAGACGGGGTTTCACCACGTTAGCCAGGCTGGTCTTGAACTCCTGACCTCAGGTGATCCGCCCACCTTGGCCTCCCAAAGTGGAAAATAGCAATTTTATAGTGGAGAAACCTGGCAGACACCACCCAACGAAGGGATGAACGTGGCCATCACCAATAAGTTCCATGATCTATTGATAATGTTTAGTCTGGATATGCACTGAGGGTACACCTCGGTGTCACCCTTCCCCACAGAGCCTCCTCCAGCGTGAGCTGAGGGGTACTCTACAAAGCCTCTGACCAGCCCTCCTCAAAAAGTGAGTCTCGAAAGATGGGGAAAAACTGAGGAACCCTCTGGAACTGGAGGACACTAAGGAGCCGTGACAGCTCAGTGCAATGCCAGGTTGGATCCCAGACCAGAAAATGGACATTAATGAAAAAACTGGTTAAATCCATGTAAAGCTTAGCTGGGCCTGGTCTCTGGTGCCTGTAGTCCCAGCTACTCAGAAGGCTGAGATGGGAAGATAGCTTGTGGCCAGGAGTTCTAGACCACCTGGGCAACATGGTGCGACCCTGTTTCTAAATAAATTTAAAAAAAATTTTTTGGCTGGGCGCGGTGGCTCACGCCTGTAATCCCAGCACTTTGGGAGGCCAAGGCGGGTGGATCACCTGAGGTCAGGAGTTCAAGACTAGTCTGGCCAGCATGGCGAAACCCTGTCTCTTCTAAAAATGCAAAAATTAGCCAGGCATGGTGGCGGGCACCTGTAGTTCCAGCTACTCAGGAGGCTGAGGCACAAGAATCACTTGAACCCATGAGGCGGAGGTTGCAGTGAGCCGAGATCATGCCACTGCACTCCAGCCTGGACGATAGAGCAAGACACTGTCTCAAAGAAAAAAAATTTTTTTTTTCTTTGAGATAGGGTCTCACCTCTGTTATCCAAGCTGGAGTGCAGTGGCACAATCTCAGCTCACTCAGTCTCGACCTCCTGGGCTCAAGTCATCCTCCCACCTTGGCTTCTCAAGTAGCTGGGACTACAGGTGCAGCCAACATGCTCAGCTAATTTTTGTAGTTTTTGTAGATGAAGGGTTTCACCGTGTTGCTCAGGCTGGTCTCATATCCCTGGGCTCAAGTGATCCTCCTGGCTCGGTCTCCCAAAGTGTTGGGATTACAGGTGTGAGCCACAGTGCTCGGCCAAAAAAAAATTTTTTTTTTTGTTTTTGAAATGGAGTCTCACTCTGTCGCCCAGGCTGAAGTGCAGTGGTGCAATCTTGGCTCACTGCAAGCTCCACCTCCTGGGTTCATCCCATTCTCCCGCCTCAGCCTCCCGAGTAGTTGGGACTACAGGTGCCCGCCAACACTCCCGGCTAATTTTGTTTTATTTGTATTTTTAGTAGAGATGGGGTTTCACCATGTTAGCCAGGATGGTCTCGATCTCCTGACCTTGTGATCTGACCGCCTTGGCTTCCCAAAGTGCTGGGATTACAGGCGTGGGCCACCACGCCTGGCCAAAAAAATTTTTTTTAATTAACTGGGTGAGGTGGCACTTACCTGCATTTCCAGCTACTCGGGAGGCTGAGGTGGGAGGATGGATTTAGCCTGAGAGGTCAAGGCCACGTGAACTGCGATGGTGTCACTGCACTCCAGCCTGGACACAGGGAGACCCTGTCTCTGAAAAAACTATAAAGACTGGAGTTTATAGTATTGTACCAGTATTAATTTCCTCATTTTGATCTTTGTGCTATGATTACATAAGATGTTAACACTGGGCGAGGCTGAGTGAAAGATATAAGGTGTGAAAGGAAACTAAGGCTGGCTGGCGCGGCAGCTCATGCCTGTAATCCCAGCACTTGGGAGGCCAAGGCAGGCGGATCGCTTGGGCCCAAGAGTTTGAGAAGAGACTGGCAACATGGAGAGACCTCGTCTCTACAAAAAATACAAAAATTAGCTGGGCGTGGTGGTGCGTGCCTGTACTCCCAGCTACTGGGGAGGCTGAGGTGGGAGGATCGCCTGAGCTCGGGAAATTGAGGCTGTGGTGAGCTGTGATTGCGCCACTGCACTGCAGCCTGGGTGACAGAGGTGAGACCCTGTCTCCAAAAAAAAATAAATAAATAAATAAAATTCACACTAAGGCTATTACCCAGCCTGTTCCTCTTGCAATGTGTGGATTCCCACATTACGACACCCTCCCTCTTTCCCTCCAGCCTACTTCTACCCTTTAAAAGTGAAGCCCTCAAAATCATCTTTGGAGAGAGGCACAGACCTCTCTCCTGGGCATGCCCTTAACATTGGCAAAATAAAATCCTATATTGATTGAGACCTGTCTCACACATTTTGGTTTACAAAAGGAACTCTATACTATTTTTGCAACTTTTCTCTGTATCTTAAAACTGTTTCAAAATAAAATTTAAAACAGGCTGGGCGCAGTGGCTCATGCCTGTAATCCCAGCACTTTGGGAGGCCGAGAGGGGCAGATCACAAGACCAGGAGTTTGAGACCAGCCTGGCCAACATCATGAAACCCCGTCTCTACGAAAAAGAAGTACAAAAATTAGCTGGGTGTGGTGGCGTGCGCCTGTAGTCCCAGCTACTTTGGGAGGCTGAGGCAGGAGAATCGCTTGAACCTGGAAAGTGGAGGTTGCAGTGAGCTGAGACCACGCCATTACACTCCAGCCTGGGTGATAGAGTGAGACCCTGTCTCAAAAAAAAAAAAACAACTTAAAACAAAAAAATCAGCCAGGCGCGGTGGCTCACGCCTGTAATCCCAGCACTTTGGGAGGCTGAGGCGGGCAGATCACGAGGTCAGGAGATCGAGACCATCCTGGCTAACGCAGTGAAACCCTGTCTCTACCAAAAATACAAAAAAAATTAGCCGGGTGTGGTGGCGGGCGCCTGTAGTCCCAGCTACTAGGGAGGCTGAGGCAGGAGAATGGCGTGAACCCGGTAGGCGGAGCTTGCAGTGGCTGGAGATTGCAACACTGCTCTCCAGCCTGGGCAACAAGGGCAAAACTCCATCTCAAAAAAAAAAAAAAAAAAAAAAAAAAAAATCACCCAGAGACATATCCTGGCATATTTTCTTCCTGTTCCTTTTCTTACATGGGGGTGACATTTTCTGCTCCACCTAAGGAGGGTCATGGCAGACACATGATTCTACATCGCTACATTGAAGTATCATGACCAGCCGGGGGTGGTGGCACATGCCTGTAATCCCAGCACTTTGGGAGGCCAAGGCGGTGGATCACTTGAGGTCAGGAGTTTGAGACCAGCCTGGCCAATATGGTGAAACCCTGTCTTTACTAAAAATGCAAAACAATTAGCCGGGCGTGGTGGCGCATGCCTGTAGTCTCAGTTACTTGGGAGGCTGAGGCACAAGAATCGCTTGAACTCAGGAGGCAGAGGTTGCAGTGAGCCGTGATCATGCCACTGCACTCCAGCCTGGGTGACAGAGTGAGACTCTGTCTCAAAAAAAAAAAAAAAGAAAAAAGAAAAGAAAATGAAATATCTTGACAGGCATCATCACTCTCATTTCACCAACAGGGAAATTAAGGCCTAGGGCAGGTCAAAGAAATTAACAAGGGCCAGGGCTGAATGTGAATGCAGGTCCCTGAGGCCAAGTTCCAGAATCTCACCACGCCAGGATTCTTGGTGGTTTTTTTTTTTTGAGATGGTGTCTCACTCTGTCATCCAGGCTGGAGTGCGGTGGTGCGATCTCGGCTCACCACAACCTCCGCCTCCCGGGTTCAAGCCATTCTCCTGCCTCAGCCTCCCAAGTAGCTGGGATTACAGGAGCACACCACCACGCCCGGCTAATTTTTGCAATTTTAGTAGAGACGGGGTTTCACTATGTTGGTCAGGCTGGTCTCAAACTCCTGACCTCATGATCCACCCCCACCTCGGCCTCCCACAGTGCTGGGATTACAGGCATGAGCCACCGCGCCCCACCCCACGCCAGAATTCTTTTGAGGAAGTTCATTCCCTCACTCCTGCACACATTCACTTAAGCATGCCGAGGGCCTTGTGGGTCCTGGCCTGTGACAGACCAGGGGTGACAGAGTCTAGGTGGCCGCAGTCCTGCCGTCAATCAGCTTCCATTCTAAAGGCTTAATGTCTGCAACCCAGGGCGCCCACTACCCAGCCTGGCCCAGCAGGAGTGAGTGGGGAAGGCGATATGCCCCTTCAAAAGGACTCACTCACGGCCCAGCTGTCAGCACTTTCCGGGTCCCCTCAGCTCTCAGATCGAGGCCACCCTGTTCCCTGGTGGCCAGTGACTGAGCAAGGCAGTGGTATTGTAGCAAGACGAGCCGCAGACAAAACTCCTCAGACACTGAGTTAAAGAAGGAAGGGGTTTATTCGGCCAGGGGCATCGGCAAGACTCCTGTCTCAAGAGCCGAGCTCCCTGAGTGAGCAATTCCTGTCCCTTTTAAGGGCTCACAACTCTAAGGGGTGCGCGTCAGAGGGTTAGGAGGTACGTGACTGGGGGCTGCATGCGCCAGAAATCAGTTGGGAACAAAGCAGGATAGGGATTTTCACAGTGCTTTTCTATACGGTGTCTGTAATCTACAGATAACATCACCCATTAGGTCGGGGTCGATCTTTAACTACCAGGCCCAGGGTGTGGTGCTGGGCTGTCTGCTTGTGGATTTCATTTCTACCTTTTAGTTTTTACTTTTTCTTTCTTTGGAGGCAGAAACTGGGCATAAGACAATATGAGGGGTGGTCTCCTCCCTTAGTATCAGGACCTTTTCTAACGGGGGACTCCTCTGTCAGGCACTTTGATCCAGAGCTCCTCTGCTGGTGCCCTCTGCCCAATCCCCTTCCTCCCCATTTTTTTTTTTTCTTTTTGAGACAGGGTCTTGCTCTGTTGCCCAGGCTGGTCACTGTTCCCTCTGGTGCATTCTTTGTCCCTGTCAACCTGGTAAGCTCCAGGGGCTGGCAGCTGGCACAGAGTAGGAGGCTGCACTCCCTGACTTTTCTATGCTGCACACAGTCCTGTGCCCATCCTGTCCTCAGACCTGCCAGGGCCATGACCAACCTGCCAAGGGCATGGGAAACTGTGTGTGAGACAGCTCTAGGAAGAGGTGGAGCAGGCGGAAGGTAGGGGAAGCTGCTGCCCCAGTAGGTTTAGAGGGAGGGTGGGGTGGGGGAGTGGCAGGGCCAGGCAGGTGAGGATGTGCGGGTGAGGGTGTGTGGGTGAGAGTGTGTGAGTGCCTGCCTGGCTCTCCTGGGTGGGGCTGGATGAATGTTTGGGCACAGGCAGCAGCTGTCACATGGCCTGGCTGCGGGTTTGGGACAGAAGCCATGTAGGTGGGCTGTATCAGGCACAGCTACAAACTGTGCCAAGGAAGCGGACCAGAGCAGGGGCCTGGGGAAACTTCTGCCTTGGCAGAAGGTACTGGGGAGATGGGATGATTTGGGGAGGTCTTCCAAGGCCCATGGTGCTTCATGGAGCCAGGGCCCAGGGCAGGGAGGGCTATAACCCTGGCTTGCCTGATTGGCTGAACACAGACAGATGGAAGGGGGTGTGAGCAGCCCGCTAGGTGGATGCCTAAGTGAGGAAGGAATGGGTGGCCACGTGGCTGAGACCCCCAAGACCAGGACCCCACTGTCAGGCCAGTGGCTTCCATAGGCCAGTAAGAAGCGTTCCCCTTTGGGCACTGAGGCCATCGGCTTCAGCTTCACATCCTTTTCCAAACAGACAGAAGTCCTTCAGGTAACCTCAAAAGTCACTTCTCCTGGCCTTCCCCAGAGGGGAAAGGAGAGAGCAGTGTTTGTGGGCAGGGGGCCCTCGGAGCTGGTGGAGGGCATAGCAGAGAGACTGCCTGCATGTGGGAGGCCCCCAGCAGACCTTGCCCAGACGTCAGTCCTCGTTTGAGGCAAACTGTAAAATTATTACAATTTAGGCCAGGCGCAATGGCCCATGCCTGTAATCCCAGCACTTTGGGAGGCCATGGCAGGAGCATCTCTTCAGCCCAGGAGTTTGAGCCTGCAGTGAGCTATGACTACACCACTGCACTTCAACCTGGGCAACAGAGGAAGACCCTGTCTCTAAAATAAATAAATAGGCTAGTCGTGGTGTCTCATGCCTGTAATCCCAGCACTTTGGGAGGCTGAGACAGGTGGATCACCTGAGGTCAGGAGTTCGAGACCAGCCTGACCAATATGGTGAAACCCCATCTCTATTAAAAATACAAAAATTAGCCAGGCATGGTGGCATGTGCCTGTAGTCCCAGCTAGCTACTCAGGAGGCTGAGACAGGAGAGTTGCTTGAGCCCGGGAGGTGGAGGTTGCAGTGAGCTGAGATTGCACCACTGGACTTCAGCCTGGGCAACAGAGCGAGACTCCGTCTCAAAAAAAAAAAAAAAAGAACCCTGGAGTGTGGGAGGGTTTGTGTGGAAGTAAATAAAATCAGCCTCTGCTGGGTAACTTTTAAAGGCAGGCAGTGGGTACGTGGGAGTTTTTAAAAATTCCCTCCCTTTACCTTTGTGTATATTTGAAAACTGTTGTACTTAAGCTTTAAAAATAATCTAGGTAAAGTCTTGGTTAAAAAAAAAAAATAGTGGCCCATGG
This sequence comes from Gorilla gorilla gorilla, assembly GCF_029281585.2. NCBI lineage: Eukaryota > Metazoa > Chordata > Mammalia > Primates > Hominidae > Gorilla > Gorilla gorilla. Next base: position 181,731,901 of record NC_073228.2, read on the forward strand.
CCAGCACCTTTTGGACAACTCTGGACTATGACAATCCAAGTCACTGTATTACACAGATTTTTTTTTTTCCTGTCTCTCTTTTTTTTTAAGAGGTGGAGTCTTGCTCTGCTGCCCAGGCTGGAGTGCAGTGGCCCAGTCACAAGCTTCTAACTCCTGGCCTCAAGCAATCCTCCTGGCTCAGCTTCCTGGGTAGCTGGGACTGCAGGTATGCACCACTACACCTGGCCTAAAACATTTCAAATCATGGTAAAATGCACACAAAACCTAACTATTTTTTGAGACAGAGTCTTGCACTGTCGCCCAGGCTGAAGTACATCAGTCCTCTCTCAGCTCCCTGCAAACTCTGCCTCCCGGATTCAAGGGATTCTCGTGCCTCAGCCTCCTGAGTAGCTGGGATACAGGTGTGTACCACCATGCCTGGATAATTGTTGTATGTTTAGTAGAGACGGGGTTTTGTCATGTTGGCCAGGCTGGTCTCGAACTCCTGGCCTCATGTGATCCACGCACCTCAGCCTCCAAAAGTGCTGGGAGATTTCAGGCATGAGCCACCACACCCGGCCTCTTAACCATCTTGAAGTGTCCAGTTCAGTGATGTGAAGCACATTCGCACCGTTGTGCCACCCATCCCCGGAGCTCTCTTCATGGTGCTGTTGTAGTTTCACAATGACTCCTCCAGACTTCGTCCACTCCCAACCCCTTGCCATAAATCACTGCAACTGAGGGACTGCAGCCCAGGAGTTTCTGGGCAAAGTACCTTGTTACCATCTGGGGTGGCAGCTCCACCTGGACTTAGCTGTGGGGCTGGTCCAGGTTTCCGGTGGCCTGTAACCCCAGCACTTAGGGAGGTCGGGGCAGGTAATCTCACACCTGTAGTCCCAGTGGTGCATGAGTGGGCCAGTTGGACTGCCTGGACTTCCGGGGTGTGAATCCTCATGGGCTCCTGAAGGTCTGAGGTCTGCCCCGGGGCAGACACCTGAGCAAGTCATGGCAGCTCTCAACTTCCACCCTAACCTCCTGCCTGGGGCTGCCCCAGTCACCCCTGGGGGTGGGGGGACCCAGGGAAGAGGAAGCAGGAGGAGTGAACGAAGGCTCCTCTCCAGCTCTGCTGACTCGGAGAGGCAGCCCAGGTCCAGGAGTCCACTTTGACCCCAGGTGCGAGAGTAGGGAGGGCTGGGGAGGCTGGGTGGGTGCACAGCCCCACTGGCTCTGCCCCACAGCCACAATACCCCTCTGTGACACAGCTTTAGAACAATCTTGGGCTGGATGTGGCGACTCACAGCTGTAATCTCAACACTTTGGAAGGCTGAGGCAGGAGGATTGCTTGAGCCCAGGAGTTTGAGACCAGCTTGGGCAACATAGACCTTGCCTCTATTTTACAAAAAAAATGTTTTGTTTTTTTTTTTTTTTTTTGAGACGGAGTTTTGCTCTTGTCACCCAGGCTGGAGTGCAGTGGTGTGATCTTGGCTCACTGCAACCTCCACCTCCCGGGCTCAAGCCATTCTCCTGCTTCAGCCTCCCAAGTAGCTGGGATTATAGGTGTGCACCTCCACCCCTGGCTAATTTTGTATTTTTAGTTGAGATGGGGTTTCTCCATGTTGGCCAGGCTGGTCTTGAACCTCTGACCTTAAGTGATGTACCCACCTCAACCTCCCGAAGTGCTGGGATTATAGGCATGAGCCACTGCACCCAGCCTAAAAAACAATGTTAAAAATAAATAAAAATTTTTAAAAGACCAATCTTGGAGGACTGGCAGAGCTAGGGCCGGCACTAGGAGTTATCTGTTAGCCTGCGCTTTGCAAGGTCTGAAACCCTCAGATGCTGCCTCTCCAAGAATGCCCAGCTCTCCTCCCTCAGGCTGGGGCCTGGCCCAGCTCCAGGGGAGAGAGGACAAGGGAGGGCAAGGAGTGAAGGGCGGCCAGGGGACACAAAGCTGTCAGGTCCCTGGACATGCCCAGGGGATGCTGCCTGCTTTACAAATGAAGAATCCGAGGCTCAGGAAGGTCACCAGGAAGTCACGGACAGGACTGGGATTCAGAGCCAGGGCTGCCTTGCTTCAGCTCCTCCTCCTGGTTAGAAAACAGTCCTGAATTGCCTTTTTGCAGATGGTGTCTTAGAGCTGAGCATGGCTAACTGTCAGGCACTGGAAGAAGAAGTGGGGGAGTCTGGACATGCGCTGGCCACCAGTCCCCCACACTCAGGGCTCACTGTCTCTTGAGGGTGACAGAGGATAACGCACTGTGACAAGCACCATCACAGCAAAGAAACAGAAAAAGTCCGGAGCGGCAAGAGGATGGGGTGATTAATTTTGCCTTGAGGGTAGAAGGAGGGGCCTTGAGGACAGTGGGTGCTCTTAATGGACTATTCCAACAACCAGCCACTTACGGATAAGGACACAGAGGCAGCTCCCAGAGCAGAGTTGCACAGAAGCAGTAGCAGTGGCTTGGCCCAAAGACTAAAGGAGTTGCAGGGCCAGTCTTGAAGCTGGGACTACACCTCTCGGGCAGAGGAGTGTGGGGACAGAATGCGTAGGCTACAAGGCTCCCTCTGGGGCAGAGTAGGGGGTGGCTGGGCAGTAGGAAGCCAAGGCAGGTTGTTGCAACAGTCAAGAAGAAAGGTGATGAGGCCAGAGGTGGTGGCCAGAGAGATGAGGAAATTCCTCCTCACCAGGATGGCTGCAGGATGATACAGTCCTGGCCACTCACAGACAGCATGGATGCAGGAAGACAGACCACAGACCCACAACAACGAAGGTGCATGCCGGTGTGGGCAGGACTCAGCCTTCCAGCACTTCAAGACAGGCCCATGACAAGCATTCTGTCCTTCTGACAAACCTTCCCCATAAGGAAAAGGGAGAAGGACCAACTGACCTTCACAGATGCTGCCACTTGCCAGGCACTGTGCAGGGTGCTTTACAGATGCTAGTTCACTTAATCCTCCCCTTTTACAGCTGAGGAAACTAAGGCTCAGAGAGAGAAATTAAAGTGTCCCAGGTCAGCCAATTCAGGAAGTGGGTGCATCCAGGGAGGTTGGTTTCACTTCCCCTGGCCTGGTGCCCTGAGTGCCCCACCCCTTGGCATCTGAGCAGTGTGGCTCCCATGCCAACTCTACAGGAATGTCATGTCTGGGGGCAAGTGGCCCCTTGCAGGGGCATCTGCTGTGCAGGCCCAGGAAGGTAAATAAAGTTCACTGAATACAAGATCCCCCCATCCCAGCAGGAGTCCAGCTTGGCCTCTCCCATACTGTCCAGGCAGATGTTGGAGGGAAGAAAAGAGGCCTGGCCTCCTGTTGGTTTCTGCCTCCTCACCTCTGCCCAGCCCACTTTCTTCTCTCAAAGGCCTCAGCAAGGCCAATGGGAGGCCAAGGTCAAGGAGACGGGGTGAGAACAAGAGGCAGCCCGCATGGACAGGAGTGCAGTGCAGTTGAGCACCTTCTTTTTTTTTTTTTTTTTTTGAGATGGAGTCTCGCTCTGTCAGCCAGGCTGCTGGAGTGCAGTGGTGCAATCTTGGGACACTGCAACCTCCACCTCCCAGGTTCAAGTGATTCTCCTGCCTCAGCCTCCTGAGTAGCTGGAACTATAGGTGTGCGCCATCACATCTGCCTAATTTTTGTATTTTTAGTAGAGACAGATTTTCACCATGTTGGCCAGGCTGGTCTCGAACTCTTGATCTCAGGTGATCCACCTGCCTTGGCCTCCCAAAGTGCTGGGATTACAGGCATAAGCCACTGTGTCCTGCCTTTATCTATCTATCTATCTATCTATCTATCTATCTATCTATCTATTTATTTATTTATTTTTGAGACGGAGTCTTGCTCTGTCGCCCAGTCTGGAGTGCAGTGGCACCATCTCGGCTCACTGCAAGCTCCACCTCCCGGGTTCACGCCATTCTCCTGCCTCAGCCTCCCACGTAGCTGGGACTACAGGCGCCCACCACCACGCTCTGCTAATTTTTTGTATTTTTAGTAAAGATAGGGTTTCACCGTGTTAGCCAGGATGGTCTCGATCTCCTGACCTCGTGATCCGCCTGCCTCGGCCTCCCAAAGTGCTGGGATCACAAGCGTGAGCCACCGTGCCCGGCCTTTTTTTTTTTTTAAAGACAGGGTCTTGCTCTGTCACCCAGGCTGGAGTGCAGTGTTCGATCATAGCTCCCTACAGCCTCTGATTCCTAGGCTCAAGGGATCCTTTTGCCTCAGCCTCTCGAGTAGCTGGGACTATAGGCACCACTGGCTTGGCTAATTTTTTATTTTTTTATAGAGATGGGGTCTTGGTATGTCGCCCAGGGAACTCCTAGGCTTAAGCAGTGCTCTCACCTCGGCCTCCTAATGCGTTGGCATTACGGGCGTGAGCCACTGCACCCAACCCAGAATCTGAGTTTTCATCAGAACTTAGCTGTGACCTCTCTCTCTCTTCCTCATGCCATTTCTTGCAAGTGGATTCTTATAAGAACCTTCATTCAAACCCTCTCATAAACATCTCTATCACTGTCTCTCCCACTCAGTTGACAGAATGAACACCTTCTCGGCAGCTTCCAGCTTCCAGGTCCTCCTTGGCCCCATTTCTTTCCCTAGAGACCCAGGGGACCCGACCTCCCTGCCTGCCTGTGCCACCTCACAGGCCCCACGTCCAGCTGCGTGCACAAGCTCCTCTCTCTCAACGCTTCGGAGGCTCCCAGCGCCCACTTCAAGAGGCTTCTCTGGGTCTGCTCTCGGTTGCCACCTTCGTCCCTTCCCGCCACTAACCTTTCCCACCCAGGGCTTGGACCTTGCTAGCAAGCTGAAAGTGCCCTGCCTTCTCTAGCCCTGCTATCTGCTCTGCTGGGAACACTCCTCAGTGGAAATGCTTCCAGGACCATCTCAAAAGCCATTGCTCCAGTGAGGCCTTTCCTTGGGTCCCCCAAACAGCCAAATAGGTTCTTGCTCTGAAACTTTATCTGTCCCAGTGAGTAACCCTACCAGACTGGCTCCTCAAGGGCTGAGACCCAAAGCAGCTATTAATGAGTTTTCTTAGACAAGTATTCTGAAGTCTGGCAGTTCTATTAGAAATTCTGGCCGGGTGTGGTGGCTCACACCTGTAATCCCAGCATTTTGGGAGACCGAGGCAGGTAGATCACCTGAGGTCGGGAGTTCAAGATCAGCCTGACCAACCCCGTCTCTACTAAAAATACAAAATTAGCCGGGCATGGTGGCACACACCTGTGCCAACCAGCTACTCAGGAGGCTGAGACAGAAGACTCGCTTGAACCTTGTAGGGGGAGGTTGCAGTGAGCTGAGATCATGCCATTGCACTTCAGCCTAGGCAACAAGGGTGAAACTCCATCTCAAAAAAAAAAAAAAAGTTGCCGGGCACAGTGGCTTATGCCTGTAATCCTAGCACTTTGGGAGGCCAAGTGGGGTGGATCACGAGGTCAGGGGGTCAAGATCATCCTGGCTAACATGGTGAAACCCCATCTCCACTAAAAATACAAAAAATTAGCCGAGTGTGGTGGTGGGCACCCGTAGTCCCAGCTACTTGGGAGGCTGAGGCAGGAGAATGGCGTGAACCCGGGAAGTGGAGCTTGCAGTGAGCCGAGATCGCACCACTGCACTCCAGCCTGGGTGACAGAGCAAGACTCCGTCTCAAAAAAAAAAAAAAAAAAAGTTCTTCCAGCCAGGCATGGTGGCTCACGCCTGTACTCCCAGCACACTGAGAGGCTGAGACAGGCAAATCATTTGCCTTAATTGATCTGCCCACCTCGTCTTCCCAAAGTGTTGGGATTACAGGCGTGAGCCACCGCGCCTGGCCAGAAGTTCTTCCTAGAGGTTCTATGCTGTCCTAGCAAGAATTGGTAAGAACAGCACAGAACACAAGGGGTTGCAAATTTGTGGGCCGTGGACCAAATTTGTTCCACAAGTGACAAGATGTTTTTTAATTGAGGTAAAATGTGCATACCACAAAATTAGCCGTTTTAAAGCAAACAATTCAATGACATTTGTATATTCATAACGTTGTGCAACCACCACCTCTGTCAGGCTCCAAAACATTTTCTTCATCCCGGAAGGAAACCCTATGCTCGTTAGGCAATCACTCTGCCTTTCTCTCTCCCCACAGCCTCTGGCTCTAATCTGCTTTCTGTTTGTCTGGATTTACTTATTATAAATGGCATCATTAACACATGTGGGCTTTGTGTCTGGTTTCTTTCACTTGCCATAATGTTTTGGAGGTTTATCCATGTTGTAGCAGGTATCATCAGTATTTCATTCCTCTTTTTCTTTTCTTTTCTTTTTTTTTTTTTTTTTGAGACAGTCTTACGCCATCATCCAGGCTGGAGTGTAGTGGCACAATCTCCGTTCATTGCAACTCTGCCTCCTGGGTTCAAGCAATTCTCCTGCCTTAGCCTCCCGAGTAGCTGGGATTACGGGCTCGCTCCACCATGCCTGCCTGGCTAATGTTTGGTGTTTTTGGTAGAGACAGAATTTCGCCATGTTGGCCAGGCTGGTCTCAAACTCCTGACCTCAAGTGAGCCGCCTGCCTCGGCCTCCCAAAATGCTAGGATTACAGGGGTGAGCCACCACATCGGGTCTTTTTTTTTTAAGATAGAGATGGAGTTTTATGAGTTGCCCAGGCTGTTCCTGAACTCCTGGCCTCCAAAAGTGCTGGGAGAGTTCAGACATGAGTCATCACATGGCGTTCATTTCTTTTTTATGGCTGAATAATATTCCACTGAATGGATCTACCATTGTTTGCTTACACCCTCATCAATTGTTAGTTTGGGCTGTTTCCACCTTTTGGCTCTTTGACTATTGTGACTAGTACTGCCAAGAACATTACTTGTTTGAGGAATATAATTGCTGGGTCATATGGTAACTCTATGCTTAACTTTTGAATTAGAAACGGTGTTTTAATTTTTCGAATATGACTCCTTTACGTGTCTGTGTCTGTTTCCATGTTTTCCTACTGTCTTAATAGGATGCTCACGACTCATTTGCGTAATTTTTCTGGCCCCTGAAGGCACCTGATTTTGCTGCCCCTAGAATACTTTGGAGGCAAAAAGAAAATAACTCTGTGCCCAATTCAGCCAGAGTCGTGGGGTAAAATCTTTTCACTTCTCAAAGTACTACTGTGGTTCATCCCCAGAGGGGGGAAATCAGGTTTTCCGGAGAGGAGGCGGCTACAATCAGGGAGGTGAGGGACCTCACGCGCCTCTTCCCTAGAGGAGGCGGGCGAGGCCAACGGCGGAGGAGGAGGAGCGGGGGCGCTGTGCGCTCTCTGGGGTGTGGGCCGCGCTCGGGGCTGCCCACCCCTCGGGTCCGAGCCAGGGCGCTCAGGCAGGCAGCGACGCGAGGCGCAGCCGGCCCAGGTTTCGCCTGCCACCGCCGTGCGGCGCCTCTGCGGGTCAGGGCCGGGCGGGGCCCAGGTTGGCTCGCGGGTAGGCGGCCCCGCCCCCCACATCCGGGGGCCGGGGCCGGGCTGTGGGCTCGCCGCGCGCCGGTGAGTCAGGCCGGGTTTTCCCTCCGCCTTTGGGGCAGGCGATCGAGCGCCGCGGAGCGCGTCCCTCCCTCGCCAATCCGGCTCCGGCGCCGGCGCCCGCCCGCGTTTTCCCGGCGCCTGCCGCTCCGCCGCTCCGCCGCTCCGACCCGGCTCGCAGTCCCGGCCGGAGCCGGCGCCTTGCAGGAGGGTTCAAATCCGCGCCGGGGAGCTGCGACGCGCAAGGGCTGCGGAGCCGCGGGCCGGCGAGCGCGTCGCCACCATGGTAAGTGGGGCGCGCGAGGGGCTGGGGACCCGGGCTGGACTCGGGGGGTGGGGAGGGGTGGGGCGGGTCGCCAAGGTCTTGTTTTCTGGCGTCCTTGGCAAAGCTGCTGTCTCGCTGGCCGAGGCTCCCGTCTGAGAGATGGGCGGGGGTGGCAAGGTGCGGCGTGCGCCCAGGTGTCCCCTGCTCCCGGTCACCGAGGCACCGGATCGGGGACCGACCCTGATGCTCCGCTGGAGGGGCAGGCGGCAGGCTACCTTGCTCTCCCCAACCCCTGCAAACGCGCTTTCCTGGGAGCAGCGCGCGGGACCCCTGCGCCACGGCTGGGTGGGGCAGGCGTCCTTGGAGCCGGCGTCTGACCTCGGCCTCCGCCCCCCTGCCCAGCCGCTCCCGGCAGGCCTCAGGGAGGGGCCAGGAGGAGACGCGCCTCCCACCCCGCCCCCCAGGTGGCTCCGGGACCTCCCGCAGCTCTGGGGAACCCTCGCCTTCACCCCTGCTTTCCTGACACAAATTCCGTGGGGATGCAACCTCGTTTGCCCCTCTGACTTCCCCATGAGATCTCTCGCCTCCTCCCACACCTCCTTTATCCCCCAACCCCCTGCCGGTCCACCAGGCTGCAGCTGCGGGTCTGCGGGTAGGGGACATTCCTAGGTCTTGACCGCCAGAGCACCCGGTCCAGTCCCGGCCACAGCCTTTGGCCCAAGTGAGGGCTGGCCTGGGGACAAGCCGAAATCAGGGCCCTGGCTGCTGTATCCAGAAAGAGAACTGAGACCCGTTGTCTCCCACTGGGCCACCCCCCGACCCCAACCACATAGGAACAGATTGGGCCTGGCTATCCTCGGGAGGGAGCGGACGCAGGAGGCCATCCTGGGCGCGGTTATCAGCCTCCTCCCAGGGCCCTCCCAGGCAGGGCTTCTCTACCGGCTGGCAGCGTGTGGGTGTGCATGTGCGAGACTGTGAATGAATGCGGCCAGCCTGCTTCTGCCACCGCCTCTAGAGCTAGCATAGCGACTCGGAGTCCCCATGAGGCAGGTTTCCTCTATTTCTTCCTGACCTGGGGGGCAGCAGGAGGGATTCCAGGCCTGGTGGACCGCAGTCTAGAGCAGCCTGGTTGCGGGTGTCCTTGGGAGAAACAGGCGTGGAGGGCTGGGCAGACATATATGCAATACATACACAGCAGTGTGTGCCCATGGAGGGGAACCCGTGACCCCTGGCTTAGGACAACCTGCTGAGGTAGAGAGGACCTTGCCCAGGGAGTTGAGATTGCTTCTCACTGTGGGATCTTGGATAACTCACCTCGCCTTCCTAGGCCTCAGTTTCCCGATCTGTAAAATGGAGTGAGGGTAATTACTGTCCTGTTTGTCCCCACGAGGCTATTGTAGAGATGAAATGAGATAATGAAATAGAAGGGCTGAGAAAAAACTGTAGACTGCGGTGCAGCCGTGAAGCACTATATGGTGATAGTAAGCACCACTTCCGCAGGCTTTAGCCCCTGTCTCTGCCTCAAGTGTCTGTCCCAGAGGGGATAGGGTGGGCCAGCCTCTCCCAGCCCCTCTCTGGGCCCCCCTTGCCTACTCCCCCCCCCTTTTGGAGCTGGGACATTCCAGTCCCATTCCTTAGGGGCAGCTGCAGACACGCCCCTTAGCAGAGCTGATCCCCCAGCAGGTGGTGGGACCTTTCCCTGGGGCCAGGGCTCAGGAGGGGCTGACTGTAGCCAGGGCAGGCAGCACTCCTGCCCATGTGGGGACTGGAATGTCCCACCCCAGAGGAGATGCAAGGTGGGATCCAAGAGGACTTCTAATCCTGGAGCCTGTGTGCTTTCTCCCCTGCGGCTGAACGTGACCTTAGGCGCGTTACTTCACTTTCTGAACCTCAGTTTCCTCTTGTGAAGTGGGGGATGACAGAACTCATCTCCTGTGTGTCTTGTGAGGATGTGACAGTGCCCTTTGGCGTGACCCAAAAGGGCACCAACAGGCTCTGGGACGCCCCCCTCAAAGAAAGCGCGTCCTCTCCTTCTTTGCTTCCTGGCCAGGGCAGCTGTGTCTTCCATCTCCACCAAGGATTGGTCCGAAAGCGATTCCTCTTCGTGTTCAGAGATTCCAGTGCTGCCTGCTAATCTTGGGGACTGGAGAGGGGTGAGGGGACTGGTGGCGGGGAGCAGGAGTGAAGAGGCCTTACTGGGGCTAGCCAGGACCTGTGGAGAATGTGGCTTGAATGTCCCAGCCCAAATCTAGCCAGCTGAGTGGCTGGGGGTTTGCCGCTCCCAGCTCAGGGAAGCCCAGGCACTTGGCTTGTCCCCTACCCTTCTCTCCACAACCTGTGCAGGGGCCCCGGCTTTTTGCTCTGATGTTCCAGTGAGGCTGCAAGGCACTTGCTGTCCTCCCTCCCTCCTCCCCCACCAAATCCCCTCCAGCCTGCACAGCTGCCCTGCCCTGAGCAGGCAATCCCTGGGCTTCCAAGCAACAGGAAGGAAGGAATGTGTGTGTTGGGGGAGGGGGTGGAGGTAGGATGGACCCCTTTAGGAAAAGAGACTGTCCCCACTCTGTGACATAGGCAGGGAGGAGTGTCCTGAAAGCTGGGGGCCTCCGCCCTGCTGGGGGAGCTGATAATCCAGTCAGAGAAGTCAGCCAGGAGGGGCACAGTGGGGATGGTGGGGGCCTAAGGAGAGACAAAGGGAAGGGGCTGTCTGCTGCTCCTTCACTAGCCTGGGGGCTGGGAAGGACACTAGGTCATCATGCCACTGGGCTGCTCCTGCTTTGTCAGTGTGTCCTGGAAGGTGCTCAGTGCTGTGGGTGACCTTGTGCACAGCTGTATGATTGTGTTTGCTGCTGGACGTGACCGTCTGCACCGTGTCCTCTAACATGGGCTCTCTGTGCTGCTGGGTGGGGCTGACATGTGGCACACTGTGGTGTGTGTGGTTGTACGGGCTGTTGCGGCCGGTGGCTACCTCTAGCTCAGGGACTTTCCCTGGACCTGAGATGCCTGGTGGGGAACCTGGGGGGTCGGTTATCTCCTCGAGACAGGAAGTGAGCATCTGCCCATGGGAAGCTGAGGCGGTGTGCATTTGGGGTGAGGTGGGCGTATTTGGCACTGCTGCCAACGTCCCCGCCCCCAGGGCCACACAGGGCTTACATTTCATAAGCCCTTTCCCCTCCATCTCTGACTGTCAGTAATCCTTTGAGGAAAGCCGGGCAGGCAGGGTCTTTCCCACTTCATTTTTTTTTTCCTTTTTAAAAATAAATAGAGATGGGGTCTCGCTATGTTGCTAAGTGTGGTTTCAAACTCCTGGGCTCAAGTGATCCTCCTGCCTCAGCCTCCCAAAGTGCTGGGATTACAGGTGTGAGCCACCATGCCTGGCCCTTTCCCACTTCAGAGATGCAGAAACTGAGGCATGGCAAAAGGCGGAGCATTTGTGTCTGGGGTCCCCTGGAGAGAGTGAGGGCAGGCTGGAGAGCAGGTCTCTGCTGTCCCCTCCCCAAGAAGCAGCAACAGGAGTTGAGTGTGCTTGTGGACAAACCACATCTCTGGCTGGATGGGCTTGTCGTGGCAAGGAGGTATCAGATGAGGAGGCAGGATGCTTCCATTCTAATACTTTTGGCTGTAGGGACCAATCCTAGGTCCCACTAGACATTGGGCAGCCGTGACCAGCTACGACCTTGGGCAAGTCACTTCACCTTTCTGAGCCCCACTGACCTTTAAGAAGGGTTAATAGCTGGGCACAGTGTCACGCACCTGTGTTTTTAGCTACTCAGGAGGCTGAAGTGGGAAGATGGCTTGATCCTAGGAGTTCGAGGCCGCAGTGAGCCATGGTTGCACTACTGTAGTCCAGCCTGGGTGACAGAGTGAAGAGCAAGACCCTGTCTCAAAAAAAAAAAAAAAAAAAGAAGGGACAATAACTCTGTCACAGGACTCAGCAGGACCCGTATGCAGGGCCGAGTCGCTGTAGGAACCCAGCCCCTGTGATTCCTTACCTGGATGCATCTCCTATGTGGCCTGCAACGTGTGTTCTCAGGGGCTGGGCTGGGTGGGGTGTGCAAACCTGGATTTGCCCCATCCTGGGTTTGGGGGTTGGTTGGGGGAGAGCTGAGGTCATTTTTGCACAGGGTGAGGTGAGGCTGTGGGGTTGGGGCAGGTCCCCCTCCTGGAGAGCTTTGTCTTCCACAAACACAAAACCTGGAAATGGTTGAGGAAGATGGAACCTCCTAACGACCATTGTTCGGGGGCAGGAGTGGGTGCCCGGAAGCATAGGTGGTGGTAGGGGACTCACAGCTGCAGCCGGCCTGCTGGGCTTCTGTTCGAGAATGGGAGCAGCTGCTCAGGGGTGGGAGGCAGAGAAGGTGGCATTCGTTCACTCGGCCAGACCTTTCTGCACGCCCGCTCCATGCTGGGCACGGGGCTGTGCAGAGGATCCCCAGGGGACTAGGTACCAGCCCTGCCTCCAGTGTGTGGCCCAGCACAGGTGGAAGGTGGTCCGTCAGCCTAGTCCCTTGGTGATGTTTGTGTGCCTGGCTGAGCTCGGCTTCAGCCAGCCTGTTGACCCTGGCTGTGGCCCAGGCCCTGAACTGGGTGCTCTGTCATGTTATCCCACCCCATCCTCCCAGCATCCCAGTGATAAGTGTTATTGTCGCCAGGGTGTGTGTGCGGAAGTCCAGGCTCACTGAGGTTAGTGGCTTGGCCGGGGTCACACACCGATTGGTTCCGCCAGGGTTAGGATTTGGGACCCACCCTGCCGGGTGGTGGGCTTTGGAATAAGAGCATATACAGGGGCTGGCGTGAGTCCAGCTGCCCCTTCCCTCCTCCACCCACCACTGCCCAGACGGGAACACCTGTCCCGGAAACTGTGGCCATTGTTCACGTCATCCTTCCTGCTTTTGGGCCCTTCCTGTTTGTATCCCTCCCACTGTAGCCCCCAACGCCCCCCCATGCCAGATGTTTCCCTTGGGGAGGTTTGCCCTTTGCAGGAAGAGGGGTTGCAGGGGTTACCCCTCTCCCATGGGAAGGAGGGTCTCACTGGCCTTGGGTCTCTGTGCCTTCTCCCCACCCCACAGATTTGGTGGGGAACATGGCAGGAGGGTAAGCAAGGTCAGATTCAGCCAGGCTGAGTTTTCTTTTTTTTTTTTTTTTTTTTTTGAGATGGAGTCTCCCTCTGTCGCCCAGGCTGGAGTGCAGTGGCGCAATCTCTGCTCACTGCAAGCTCTGCCTCCCGGGTTCATGCCATTCTCCAGCCTTAGCCTCCCGAGTAGCTGGGACTATAGGCGCCCGCCACCACGCCCGGCTAGTTTTTTGTATTTTTAGTAGAGATGGGGTTTCACAGTGTTAGCCAGGATGGTCTGCGTTTCCTGACCTTGTGATCCGCCTGCCTTAGCCTCCCAAAGTGCTGGGATTACAGGCGTGAGCCACCGCGCCCGGCCAAGTTTGTCTTCCTTAGCCCTGTGCATGCCCAGTGCTGGGAGGACGGCTCATGTCCTGCTGCTTCCAGGCCTATCCCCTCCCGGTACTTCTGAATCCCACACAGGCCCCGAGGTGGAGCTGGCCCTTTGGTGCTCGGCTGGGGCACCATTGCTCTTCCTTAGACTCAGTCCAGCAAGTGACAGATGGGCAGGTGGCTTTGGGGCTTGTACTTCTTTCTCTTGCCAGTCTAGGGATCCTGTCCCGGGGTTCTCTCCTGGACCCACATCTGCCTTACCTGGGCCTGGGCCAGGTTGTGGGGAGCTACAGGGAGCAAGTGCCTTATTTTCAGGCCCCAGGGAAGTTGGGCAGCCAGTGCTCACCTGCCCCTAATGGAGCCTCCCAATTCCCAGAAGCAGCTGCCTGTACCCTGTTGAAACTTCATGGCCACAGCCCCAGGCCCTGCTGGCATTGCCATGGGCAGCGTGGGCAGCCTGTTGGAACGGCAGGACTTCTCCCCTGAAGAGCTGCGGGCGGCACTTGCTGGGTCTCGGGGCTCCCGCCAGCCTGATGGGCTCCTCCGGAAGGGCTTGGGCCAGCGTGAGTTCCTCAGCTACCTGCATCTCCCCAAGAAGGACAGCAAGAGCACCAAGAACACCAAGCGGGCCCCTCGGAACGAGCCTGCCGACTATGCCACCCTCTACTACCGGGAACATCCTCGCGCGGGTGACTTCAGCAAGACCTCGCTGCCAGAGCGGGGTCGCTTTGACAAGGTGCACCTTTGCCCATGCCCCTTACAAGGTGTGGGGAGGGTGGGGTCTCCTTGGAGACCCTGATGTTGGGATGGGGTGGGGACAGGGCATGCTGAGATACGAAAATTGTGCTATGGGCTGGCCTGAGGTTTGTTCACTGCCTCCTGGTGGCATGTGCCCTGCGGTCTCAAAGAGGATCCCTCAGGGGCTGTGAGAGCATCAGGAGGTAGAGCAGGCAGCTGCCCAGGTCTCACACCTGCCCTCTCTGCCCTCTCTTCCTGGCAGTGCCGCATTCGCCCCTCAGTGTTCAAGCCTACAGCGGGCAACGGGAAAGGCTTCCTGTCCATGCAAAGCCTGGCGTCCCACAAAGGCCAGAAGCTGTGGCGCAGCAATGGCAGCCTGCACACGCTGGCCTGCCACCCGCCACTGAGCCCCGGGCCCCGGGCCAGCCAGGCCCGGGCACAGCTGCTGCATGCCCTCAGCCTAGATGAGGGCGGCCCTGAGCCCGAGCCCAGCCTGTCCGACTCCTCCAGTGGGGGTAGTTTCGGTCGCAGTCCTGGTACTGGCCCTAGCCCCTTCAGCTCCTCCCTTGGCCACCTTAACCACCTCGGGGGCTCCCTGGACCGGGCCTCTCGAGGACCCAAGGAGGCTGGGCCACCAGCTGTGCTGAGCTGCCTGCCCGAGCCACCACCCCCCTATGAGTTCTCCTGCTCCTCTGCCGAGGAAATGGGAGCCGTGCTGCCCGAGACCTGTGAGGAGCTCAAGAGGGGCCTTGGCGATGAGGACAGTTCCAACCCCTTCACGCAGGTGAGGGAGCCCCTGCCCTGGAGTCCTGTTCTGTGCCTCAGCACTGGGGTACAGGCCAGAGAGAGGGGCCCCAGCCAGTTCACCCACGTGGCCGTGGACACAAGAGAGCAAGAAAGGGGGAGCTGGCTTGGCTTCCTTCCTCTGCATCCCAGGTGGTGGGGATGTCATGTCACTGGGGGCCCTTGCCTGGGAGTTGTGTGGGAAGGAGAGAGGCTCCCTGGGAGGGCCATGTGATGGGGACACCTCACCCTGGAGGGCATCCCGGGTTAAAGCGCATGTGTGGCTGGGTCCTATGGTGTAGGGGCACAGGATATGATCAGTGGCTGGAGTATCAGGTGGAGCTCTGAGTCGCCTGTAGGGGGCAGGGCCACGGTGGATGCATCTCTTCCCCCTGACAGGTGCTGGAGGAGCGCCAGCGGCTGTGGCTGGCTGAGCTGAAGCGCCTGTATGTGGAGCGGCTGCACGAGGTGACCCAGAAGGCTGAGCGCAGCGAGCGCAACCTCCAGCTGCAGCTGTTTATGGCTCAGCAGGAGCAGCGGCGCCTGCGCAAGGAGCTGCGGGCTCAGCAGGGCCTGGCTCCGGAGCCTCGGGCCCCCGGCACCCTCCCAGAGGCTGACCCCAGTGCACGACCAGAGGAGGAAGCCCGATGGGAGGTGAGAGATGCCACAGGGCTCCGAGACTCTCCCATCTCCATTGCCGGTCCCTTCCTCTGCCTGCCCCCTCCCAAACCCGCTCCCCACACCCTACTTTGCTTGCGTCCTCCCCATCCCCCAGGTGTGCCAGAAGACAGCAGAGATTAGCCTCTTGAAGCAGCAGCTGCGTGAAGCCCAGGCGGAACTGGCCCAGAAGCTGGCGGAGATCTTCAGTCTGAAGACACAACTTCGGGGCAGCCGGGCACAAGCCCAGGCTCAGGACGCAGAGCTGCTCCGGCTGCGCGAGGCTGTGCGCAGCCTGCAGGAGCAGGCCCCTCGGGAGGAAGCCCCAGGCAGCTGTGAGACTGATGACTGCAAGAGCAGGGGCCTGCTGGGGGAGGCAGGAGGCAGCGAGGCCAGAGACAGTGCTGAGCAGCTGCGGGCTGAGCTGCTGCAGGAGCGACTTCGGGGCCAGGAGCAGGCGCTGCGCTTTGAGCAGGAGCGGCGGACTTGGCAGGAGGAGAAGGAGCGCGTGCTGCGCTACCAGCGGGAGATCCAGGGAGGGTACATGGACATGTACCGCCGCAACCAGGCACTGGAGCAGGAACTGCGGGCACTGCGCGAGCCCCCCACACCGTGGAGTCCCCGGCTCGAGTCCTCCAAGATCTGAGGCCAGCAGAGTGAGCTGACAGCAGCAGCACTGTCAGAAGGTGTCCTGAGACGGCCGGCTCAGCCTTCCCTTGCACTGGTTGGGGTGGAACCTGCAGAGGCCAGCCTGGGGCTGGGGAGGCGCAAGGAGAGGAGGGATCCAGTGGGGCCGTGGGCTGGGTAGGGTGCCTTGGCAGGAGCCAGGACAAGGCCCTCCTGGCAGAGGAGCACCTAGGCAGGGCCCAGCCCTGCTTCCTGGAGTGGATGTGGCCCAGAGAAGGAGGCTGGGGGATCACAAGCCCCAAGGTCCCGAAGGGCAGGTCAGAGGGAGGGAGGCTGGAGACCTGGGCTGGGGCCTTCCTCCAGGGAAGGAGGCTGGGGTGGGAACATTGGCCTCCCCCAGAATAAAACCATGTTTTCTACCAGAGGCTCAGAATACGCTGAGCCTGTGACCAGAGGATGATGGATGGTCGGGATTGAGGCTGTTGACCTGGGCAGTAGCTCCTCCCATGGTCAGTGGGAAGGTGTGCCCTGCGCCTGTCTGCATGGCCACTGGGCATGTGTGTTGGGAGCAGAGGAGTCCTACTCCTTGCCTCAGCCCCACATAGTTCCTTAGCTGCCGTGTGGGCTGAAATTCCTTTCTTTAGCACCAGTGGAGTTTTCAGAAGGAACAACACCAGGGAATGCCAAGAAAACAAAGGGCAAGTCAACCAAGGCATTTTGGGAACATGAAATGTCTTCTTGGTGGGAAGGCTGGGCCCCAGGAGTATCCACAGGCTCGGGCCATGCCCCTCCCCGCACCTACCTCCTGTCTCCCTCCCTCCCTCCATAGGAGTGGGGGGCCCCTAGAAGTGCTCTGCCTCATTCCGTGTTCGTAGGAAGGTGCAGGAGAGGAGGTGGGCAAGCTTATGGGTTTCTTGGTAAAGAGCCTTTACCACAGCAAGGAATGGGAACATTTCCCCATCAGCAACGGGGCTCTGGGGCATTATTAAGTAGGGGTGAAATATGATTGATTTGCATTCTGGAAAGCTCTCCCAGGAGGAAGCATTCCCCACCCCGCCTTGCCTCTGTCCTGCGCTGGGCTCCAGGACGGTCAGTCCTCCCAGATCCCTGCTCTCAGCTAAGGCTGGTCCCTAAAACCCACACCTGCCTTTGGTCTCTCAGAGGCCTGGCTTGCCCTCTGGGCCTTTGCTCCCCCGCTGGGTGCCCGGCCTGGAACACAGGTTCTGTCTGGCTGTGTGAGTGGCGTCTCTCCCTTCCTTTGAGGGAAGCTCAGCTTCCTTACGCGCTCATTGTTGGACGGGCTGCCGTGCATTGCGTGCTTACTGGGCGCCAGGTGCTGTGCTGGGCCCTTGTGAGTGTGGGCGCACAGGCTGAATTAGATGAGCTCCTGCCCCAGGGGGCCCTGCACACTGATGTCAGCTCACCAGTCCCTTCCCTGACAGGGCAGCTCAGGGAACTTATGAGAAGTTGTCTGCAGAGAGCCCCAGCTCACTCCCTTTGGCTACCCTGGCCGTGCCTGGCAGCCCCTCAGGCCCCACAGGTGGGTCCTGGTTGTGAAGTGGAGTTAGTGCACATGGATGTCAGGGGACGGGTGTGAGGCATGAGCTGGGGGGCCCCCTTTTTCAGGGCAGAGAGTGAGGCGTGTGCACTGTCTGCTGTGAGGATGGTGTGTTTATGGCCATGTAAGTGGCAGGTGTGTGTAAAGATGTGCTTGTGGGTGGTGGGTGTGTCCAAGGGGGTGTGTTTGGGAGCCTGGCCTCCAAAAGCCAGTGTCTGGGTTGGAGACAGTGCAGGCCCCTTCTTGGCCCCACCCTCTACCCCATTCCTTCCTGTCAGCCCCAGTCTGTCTTGGCACTGGCCAGGCTTGGGTGGAGCCTGTGTCCCAGACAGATCCCCTAGGCCTATCTGAGACCCATGCAGGCCCACACCTGAGCTCCTGTCTGCCTGAGGAGGGGAAGGGGGAGTGGCCAGGTCAGGCAGGCCAGTCCTCTATACACCCCCTTGGTACCCATTCCCATTTCACAAACTCCTCCAAACCCCAAACGGAAATCTCTGGGACAATGGCTCCTCCAGAGGGCCCCTCAGAGCCAGGTGCTGGCCAGATGCCTTGATCACAGCTTCCATGGCCAGGGGCCTGTCAAGCCAGGGGCCCACACACCTGGTGCCAGGGTCCACCTCGGTATACCAGCTCTGCAGAACAGTTCCCCACCCAGCAATTAGGGAGCTGGGCTGGCCAGTACAGCCAGTGGGGAGTGGGTGGGAGGTACCAAAACTTGGCAGCTGTGCCAGAAACCAAAGCCAGGCCCAGATGTAGGGGGAGGGCACGAGAGCTGAACCTGAGCCTGGGGCGTCTCGGAGCTGGATCCCCGTCAGCTCATCCAGGCTGGACAAACCAGTTGCTGGGTCCCCCAGCCGGCTGGGTGGCTCTGGGGCCAACCGACCACAGGTGTCACCGTAGTGGCTACCACCTCAGGGCAGCCCCTCCCTCCAGCTGGCGGGGCCTCAGCTTCCCAGCTGCCCTGGCTTAGCCTTCCCTGCAGCCCCTCCCCAACAGGCTTGGTCCGGGCAGCCTGCTCTGCAGAAGATGGCTGCTTCCTGGTGCTGGGCTCCCTGCCTCTGGGGCCTCCAGTCCTTCAGTCAGTGTCATCCCTTCCAGCAGCTCCCTGGGCCTCTTGGTCCATCCTTTCAGGCTTCTGACACACTAGTGGCCTTTAGTCACTGATAGTGGTGCCTCCTTCTTACCTTGGCAAGCCCTTGTAGCCCTCTGAGCCCTCATCCTGCAGGCAGAGCCCCTCAGTGCTCTGAGAAACCTGCCCTGAACTCACCGCCTCCCCTGCCTGGGCACTCCCTCCTCCCTGCGCCCACAGCCCCCATACCAATCTCCGTCAGCTCTTTCTGTGCTGCTGTAATTGTTGGTTTGCCTGTCTCCTTTGAGCTGTGGGCATTGCCAGGGTAGGGTGGTGTCTTCACCGCAGCTCCAGAAGGCACTGGTGGGATGTGGAGTCAGGAGCAACCAGAGCCCCCCCCATACTAGAATGGGTTTGAGCTTGGGGTGGGGTGGATGGGGAAGACTTACTCTGAATGTTCGTTCACCATCCATGGGCACCAGGTCTGTGCCAAGCACAGGGACTCCAGGGGCAGCTGCCATTCGTTCCAGTGATGTATTTGGGGCCTTCTCAGGTGAGGAAGCCAAGGTGGCCAAGGCCCTCGGTCCCCTGCCCTGATAGGGCTTACCTGTGGGTGGGGGAGGGAGACCACACATGTCAGAGGTAGTGAAGGCCGCTCCAAATAGTGACTGGGGCCAGGCAGGCGGAAAAGAGAACAGAAGAGAATCCAGAAGTGCTCAGACAGGACTAGGGACAGCAGAGGGGCCTCCATGGTGGCATGTGTCAGAGCATGGAGCAGGCAGAGGAAGCCTATCTGTGAGGCTGGGTACATTTCTCTGAGACTCAGGGGATGTAGGTGTTGAGGTTGCTGCAAAGAGGGCGCAGGCCCTGCAGTGACGGTTCAGATATTGATAACCCATCCCCCTTGGCAGGTGGGGGCTTAGGCATCCATATTGGATTCAGAAAAGAAAAAGAATGATGCTTCTTGCAACAAAAACAAAAGTGATTATGTCACGAGAGGAGAGGCTGGAGGGCCATGGGAGTTCCCAGCTGGCTCACTCATCCGTCCAGGAGGTGGGTCTCATGGTTTCATTTTGCTCTGGGCTTACTTAGAGTTTTGGCAAATGCAGACTTATGTAACGAACCCAACAATGAAGATACAGTTCTGTCACCACCCCCCCAGCATTCTCCTGTGGCCCTCTAGTCCACTCCCGCCCCACCCCAGCCCCTGGCAACCACTGATCTGCTTTCACAATAACCGTATGGGGTTTTTTCTCTTTCCTTTTTTGTGAGCGGTGTTTAATTCCTTTGCTCTAATATGTAATATTAGAACATATTACAAAGTAGCAAGAAAAATACGACATTGGTGTAAAAATAATCTACACCTCATGGAAATAATGAAGAGCCAGAAATAGATTCTATTCTGTAGAAAATCTTACACAATAAAGGACTTCAAAATAAGGGTAAGGAAGGATGCTTTAACAAGCGGTGCTGGGATAACTGGATAAAAATTTGGGAAAAAAGTCATACTATGTGCCACCCCTGCATTTATTTTATTATTTTATTTTATTTATTTTTTTGAGATGGAGTCTCACTGTGCTGCCCAGGAGTGCAGTGGCGTGACCTCAGCTCACTGCAACCTCCGCCTCCCGGGTTCAAGCAGTTCTCCTGCCTCAGCCTCCTGAGTAGCTGAGACTACAGGCGCCTGCCACGACGCCTGGCTAATTTTTTGTATTTTTAGTACAGACGGGATTTCACCATGTTAGCCAGGATGGTCTCGATCTCCTAACCTCGTGATCCACCCGCCTCAGCCTCCCAAAGTGCTCGGATTATGGGCGTGGGCCACCGCGCTTGGCCCACCCCTGCATTTATTGAGTTAAATTTTAAAAAACCTATCCTAGGAAATTGGCGGTGGGGCTCAGAAAATGATACCCCAAAGTATGGAGCTGTGGGAGGCTGAATGCTTTGAACTAAAGTATCTGACCATCGCTTACTCCTTTTCCCTCCCAAAACCCTCCTGAAGCGCAGGGAGGGGCCTTCTCTGATGTTCTCTTTTGTTTCTAAGGGAAGTTCCTGCAGAAGGAATGCCATTGTCTTGAGCCCTTTCCCTAGCATCTCATAAAACATGGACAATTAACTCACAGGGAAGGATACTGAAGGTGATACCATCTCTTCTGAGGACTGGGCTACTTGAGAGGTTTTATCTGCATGACAAGACAGCCTTTGTTTGCCATGCATTTCCTCCCCTCAACCTCCTAGCGTCTGCTGCCACCTCCTCCCAGAAACCTCAGGCCCCAGTTTTTGGAGCTCAAATGCTATTTAGACTTCATCAATCTGGCCCTTACTAGAGTCTCACATTTTGTGGGACTCCTGTGCATGTATGTAATAAATTTGCATGCCTTTTCTCCTATTAATCTGTCTACTGTCAATTTTATTCCAGAGACTCAAATTATTGAAGCTTCAGAGAATACAGGGAATGTTTAAAACTTATACGCTGGCAAAAAGTTAATTCAATTATTACTGAATTAATGGGAGAATTGATTGCTTTGAAGGAATCCTCCTCATCCCTAACAAAAAACAAAAACACAATCCCTATGGGGAAAGATGGACAAAATCAACTATTTAATACAACTTGGTGCACACTTGAAAATAATACCAAGATGCAAGGATGGCCACATACTGGGGGAGAACCTCAACTTTGCTCACATCCTTCTTGGCTGTGAGGCAGGCCAAGGCTCCCGGAGAGGAAGTGGGGAAGCCTGGGGCATTTGCCAAAGCTTGTGAGGTAAGGTTGGCTGGAAGGCGGCTTGGGCCCCTTGGCACCAGGCAAGGTTCAGTCAACTCTCCACCCCTATGGCTTCCGTTTGGGCCAGGGCCACCCAGGCTCCTCATGCTTGGGCAGGCATCTCTGGGATCCGCCCTCCTGACACCCCTGCAGGCACACAGTCCTGCTGTGGGCCTTCTCCCCTGCTGTATATCATAAGGTTTTTGAGCCGCAGTTTCCTTATGTATACGTGGAGGACGCTGGCTTCTTGAGTATCTCTGAGTACCTCCTGTGTGCAAAGCATATGGTGTTGGCGATACGGCAGTGATGAAGACAAAACGTGGGCCCAGTGGAATTTTTTTGTTGTTGTTTTTGTTTTGTTTTGAGACAGGGTCTCACTCTGTTGCCCAGGCTGGAGTGTAGTGGTGCAATCTTGGCTCACTGCAACCTCCGCCTCCCAGGCTCAAGTGATTCTCGTGCCTCAGCCTCCGAAGTAGCTGGGATTACAGGTGTCTGCCACTATGCCTGGCTAATTTTTTTTTTTTTTTTTTTTTTTTGTATTTTCAGTAGAGACGGGGTTTCACCATGTTGGCCAGGCTGGTCTTGAATTCCTGACCTCAAATGATCCACCCGCCTTGGCCTCCCAAAGTACTGGGATTACAGGTATGAGCCACCACGCCTGGCCCATGTTTGTTTGTTTTTGAGACAGGGTCTCTCACACTCTGTTATCCAGGCTGGAGTAGTGGCGCGATCACTGCTCACTGCAGCCTCGACCTCCTAGGCAGCCTCCCATCTCAGCCTCCCAAGTAGCTGAGACTACAGATGTGCACCACCACACCCAGCTAATTTTTGTATTATTTGTACAGACAGGGTCTCCCTATGTTGTCCAGACTGGTGTAGAACTCCTAGGCACAAGCATTCCTCCCTCCTCAGCCTCCTAAAGTGCTGGGATTACAGGCGTGAGCCACCATGTCTGGCCCCAAAGAGGGTGATGGGAGTGGGGGCTAGAAGACAGAATGAACAAATAAACATGCAAGATAACTTCCAAGTGCTATAAAGAAAACAGGTCAGCTGGGCGCGGTGGCTCACGCCTGTAGTCCCGGCACTTTGGGAGGCCAAAGCAGGCGGATCACGAGGTCAGGAGTTCAAGACCAGCCTGGCCAGCATGGTGAAACCCCGTCTCTACTAACAATACAAAAAATTAGCCGGGCATGGTGGTGTGCGCCTGTAGTCCCAGCTACTCAGGAGGCTGAGGCAGGAGAATTGCTTGAACCTGGCAGGCGGAGGTTGCAGTGAGCCAAGATTATGCCATTGTACTCCAGCCTGGGCGACAGAGCAAGACTCCGTCTCAAAAAAAAAAAAAAAAAAAAAGAAAACAGGGCAAGGAATGGTGGCTCATTCCTGTAATCCCAATACTTCCAAAGGCTGAGAGGGGAGGATCTCTTGAGGCCAAGAGTTTGCAACCAGCTTGGGCAACATAGGGAGGCCACCTCTCTATTTTGAAAAAAAAAAAAAGTAAAATGTGCAAAGGGGAGGGAGGGGGAGGCATGGAGGATTCAAGGGGAGGATGGCCTGGAATGAGGCCCAACCAAAAAGGGAGCAGAAGTGGGCAACACAGAGACCTGGCTTTTTCTCCAGGGCTGTTCCTAGTCCCAGCTGAGGCCTGAGGAGGAGTGGGGACTTCTCTACTCTTTCCCTCCAGAGCAGAGGGTCTGGGATAGAAAATTCAATCTGGGGCTGGGTGCGGTGGTTCATGCCTGTAATCCCAGCAATTTGGGAGGCTGTGGTGGGTGGATCACCTGAGGTCAGGAGTTTGAGACCAGCCTGGCCAACATGGCAAAATCCCCTCTCTACTAAAAATACAAAAATTAGCCGGGCATGGTGGAGCATGTCTGTAATCTGTTACTCATGGAGCTGAGGCAGGACAACCGCTCGAAGCTTGGAGGTGGAGGTTGCAGTGAACCGAGATCACACCACTGCACTCCAGCCTGGGCAACAGAGCAAGACTTCATCTCAAAAAAAGAAAAAGAAAATTCAGTCTGGACCTGGGTTTGGGATCAGTGCCTATTCTCTCCTCCTTCCTAACCCTCACCCTTCCTCCTTAGGGCAGATGGGCAGCTCCCATCTTCTCCCCTTCCCCCGTTCCCCAGGACAGCGACCAACACAGGGTGGCAGGGTAGGGCTGGACCCCCTCCTCCGCAGAACTGAATTCTGTTGAATACCCAGTAGGCAGATTAAGTTCGGGCTAAGGGGACCAGAAAGGCTGGGACAGGAAAGGAGTTTTCTTTTCTTTCTTTCTTTCTTTTTTTTTTTTTTGAGACGGAGTCTCGCTCTGTCGCCTAGGCTGGAGTGCAATGGCGCGATCTCGACTCACTGCAACCTCTGCCTCTCGGGTTCAAACGATTCTCCTGCCTCAGTCTCCCGAGTAGCTAGGACCATGGGACTACAGGCGACCGCCACCATTCCAGGCTAATTTTTGTATTTTTAGTACAGACGGGGTTTCACCATGTTGGACAGGCTGGTCTCGAACTCCTGACCTTATGTTCCGCCCGCCTCAGCCTCCCAAAGTGCTGGGATTACAGGCGTGAGCCGCCCGGCCCGGAGTTTTCTAGCTTTCCTTTCCTTTTTTTTTTTTTTTTTTTTTTTTTGAGACGGAGTCTCGCTCTGTCACCCAGGCTGGATGGAGTGCAGTGGCGCCGTCTCGGCTCACTCCGAACTCCGCCTCCCGGGTTCACGACATTCTCCTGCCTCAGCCTCCCGAGTAGCTGGGACTACGGGCGCCCGCCACCACGCCCGGCTAATTTTTTGTATTTTTAGTAGAGACGGGGTTTCACCGTGTTAGCCAGGATGGTCTCGATCTCCTGACCTCCTGATCCGCCCGCCTAGGCCTCCCAAAGTGCTAGGCTTACAGGCGTGAGCCGCCGCGCCCGGCCTGGAGTTTTCTTTTTTTTTAAGCATCACTTGCTATTTCAAGAGCTCTCAGTTCTCCTGAGATTTCTAGGCTCTGTCCAGGATCCCTAAGCCTGTTCACAGTCCTACTTGAAGTTTCTAATCTTTCTTTTCTCATTAACCAAAGCTGGAGGGAGGAAAAAGCCCATCATTTTCCCTGGACAGCAGCGCCTACTGGGAGTTTCACCCGCATTAACATGCAAACGACAGGCAAACTCCTAGTCATCCTTCCAAAGACCCTGCTCCAAAGCCCTGCCGAGCCCGGCGCGCACCTAGCCCAGCCACTGCCCCTCACGGCCCCGGCACCGCGGTCACTGAGCAGGGCGGACAGCGCTGTAGGCGTAACCACTTGGGGCTTGGGGCTTCTGATCCGGGAGCCGGGTGCTGGGTTGAGTGCTAGGCCGACGTCTCCTCTGCCGGGTGGAGAACCCGCCCGCCGGCGAGGAGCGGTCGCGGCCAGGGGCTTCCGCCGACTGGGAGGCCCGAGGCCGGGCCGGAGGGACTCGGAACCTGGAGACGACCAGGCGCGACCCCCCAGAGGACTACAGGCGCGGCTTTTCTGGCCGCCGCCCGGTTCCCGCGGGCGACTCCACTCGGCACGCGCGGCAGGGAGCCTCGGCGGTCAGGCGCAAAGCCGCGGGCTCGTGGGACGGCTACCCCTCCGCAAAACCGCCAATGGGCGGGCCCGGGCCGCCGATCGCCCGCCGCGGCTTCCGGTTCCGATGACAGTGGCGCCGGAAGCCGGGGCCGGGGCTGCGGGGCGAGGTGAGAGCGTGCGGGCTTGGGAGCCGGCAGGTGCGGGCCGAGGGCGGGCACAGCGGCCGGCGGAGCTGAGGCGCGCGGCGGGGAAAGCTCGGCCGGCCTCCCGGGCCCCAGCCTTCTCCAGAACCCCTGCTACCCACGACTAAGTCCCGAACAATCTGCCCTTGGGCTTGTTCTCTTCGCAGTTGTTGGCCCTGGGCCGGGAGCTGGAGTCCCAGACTCATAGGTCCCGGCCCAGCCCCCGAAGAGCCGCCTCAGCCGGGGGGAGTTGCTCGGACTCAAACGTCCAGTCCTCGTGCGACCGCGCTGGGTCGGAAGTGAGCAGGTGCGCACCGGGCTCGGCAGGGCTTTGGAGCAGGGTCTTTGGAAGGATGACTAGGAGTTTGCCTGTCGTTTGCATGTTAATGCGGGTGAAACTCCCAGTAGGCGCTACTGTCCAGGGAAAATGATGGGCTTTTTCCTCCCTCCAGTTTTGGTTAATGAGAAAAGAAAGATTAGAAACTTCAAGTAGGACTGTATAGTAAAAAAAAAAAAAAATGGAGGAGGGCGATATGACAGGGTAACTGGTGTGAGGGGGGTGCGGAGGGGTCAGTATTAGGTACTGTGGTCTAGCAGAGCATCTCTGAGGACGGGACATTTGCGTTGAGACCCAAATTAGGAGGCAGGCTTAGGAAGATACGGGAAGAGAGTGGTCCAGGCAGCGGGAACAGCCAGTGTGAAGGCCCTAGGGCAGAAATCAACTGAGAGTATAGTCAAGGAACAGAAAGAAAGCTAGTGTGGCTAGAGTATGGTAAGAAAGGGAAAGAGTGGTAGGAGATGAGGTCGGAGAATTGGGGTTTGGTCACATAGAGTCTAGGTCAGAGAGAGGAATGTGGAGTTTTTTCTAAGTACAGTGGAAATCTTGGTTTTAAGCAGAGGAGTGACATGTAGGGTAGAGAGTGGATGGAGGTGGCGGCTGCAAAAGCATAAGAACTGGCTGGGCACGGTGGTTCACGCCCATAATTCCAGCACTTTGGGAGGCTGAGGCTGGCAGACGGCCTGAGCTCAGCACTTCAAGACCAACCTGGCCAACATGGTGAAACCCTGTCGCTCCAAAAAATTAGGCCGGGCGCAGTGGCTCACGCTTGTAACCCCAGCACTTTGGGAGGCCAAGGCGGGAGGATCACTTGAGGCCAGGAGTTCAAGACCAGCCTGGCCAACATGGTGAAACCCCGTCTCTACTAAAAATACAAAATTTAGCCGGGTGTGGTGGCAGGTGTCTGTAATTCCAGCTACTTGGGAGGCTGAGGCAGGAGAATCGCTTGAAACTGGGAAGCAAAGGTTGCAATGAGCCAAGATCGTGCCACTGTACTCCAGCCTGGGCGACAGAGTTAAGACTCTGTCTCAAAAACAAACAACAAAAAAAATTAGCCAGGTGTGGTGGGGAGAGAGGGGAAGAATAGGGACAAAAGGGAATACGTAAATAAACACAAAGGAGAAAAGGCCCTGCATGGACCACTTACATGTGTCATGAACTCAGGAGTGTTCATGGTGGGACTACATGGTGCACTTGTAGTCCCAGCTTCTTGGGGTGGGGGGCTGAGGTGGGAGGATCACTTGAGCCCAGGAGGTCGAGGCTGCAGTGAGCCCTGATTGTACCACAGCACTCTGGCCTGGGAAACAGATTGAGACCCTGTCTCTCTCTTTTTTTTTTTTTTTTTTTTTTTTTTTTTTTTAATTTTTAAGCAACCCTATTAACTGAAGAGACCCTGCCTCACAAAAAAAAAAAAAAGAAAAAAAAAAGCGTTAAGAATTGGGTCAATGGAGGTTGTCTAATCTTTTGTTTTTGTTTTTGTTTGTTTGTTTGTTTTTTTGAGACAGAGTCTCACTCTGTCGCCCAGGCTGGAGTGCAGTGGCGCCATCTCAGCTCACTGCAACCTCTGCCTCCTGGGTTCAAGCAATTCTTCTGCCTCAGCCTCCCGAGTAGCTGGGATTACAGGCACGCACCACCACGCCCAGCTAATTTTTGTATTTTTAGTAGAGACAGGGTTTCACCATGTTGGTCAGGCTGGTCTCAAACTCCTGACCTTGTGATCCGCCTGCCTCGGCCTTCCAAAGTGCTGGGATTACAGGCATGAGCCACCACGCCCAGCCGATGTTGTCTAATCTTTGTCAGGCAAAAGGGACCTTTATGATTTGCTCAAACTTCCTTTCTCCCTACACAGGAGCCCCTTGTTTCAGGATGCTAAATACTCCAGGATAAACCTCCATACATGCCTTCGCGGAGATTTTAATATTTCACTCATGTCTCTTTTCTACCCACTCCTACACGTTTGAGCTCAGGTTCTCCAGTGCAGTTAGGAAATGGATGTGTCATTTAATCAGCAAATGTGTGTGTGTGTGTTTTCTTTAATTTGAGACGGAGTTTTTGCTCTTGTTGCCCAGGATGGAGTGCAATGGCGTGGTCCTGGCTCACTGCAACCTCCACCTCCTAGGTTCAAGCGATTGTCCTGCCTCAGCCTCCTGAGTAGCTGGGATTACAGGTGCCCGCCACCATGCCTCGGTAATTTTTGTATTTTTAGTAGAGACGAAGTTTCACCATGTTGGTCAGGCGGGTCTCAAACTCTTGACCTCAGGTGAGCCACCCACCTCAGCCTCCCAAAGTGCTGGGATTACAGGTGTGAGCCACTGCGCCGGCCAATCAACAATTTTTTTTTTTTTTGGAGACGGAGTCTCACGCTGTCTCCCAGGCTGGAGTGCAGTGGCACGATCTTGGCTCACTGCAAGCTCCACCTCCCGGGCTCACACCATTCTCCTGCCCCAGCCTCCCAAGTAGCTGGGACTACGGGTGCCCGCCACCACACCCGGCTAATTTTTTGTATTTTTTTAGTAGAGATGGGGTTTCACCGTGTTAGCCAGGATGGTCTTGACCTCCTGACCTCATGATCCACTTGCCTCGGCCTCCCAAAGTGTTGGGATTACAGGCGTGAGCCACCGCGCCCTGCCCCAATCAACAAATGTTTACTGAGCATCTACCATGGACCAGGCCCTAGTCTGGGCACTGAGGGGGAGAAAGGACAAGACTACATTCCAGCCATCGAGCAGCTCACAGACCAATGGAGGAGGCTGACATGGACAGGCTGTTACTGTGCTGCAGTAGCTGAGGACTCGATAGGTGTGGTGTGGCCACTCTTGCCAGGTTATGAAGCAGAAAAGGAGGCAGGGAGATTTCACTGAGGGCTCAAGGGGAGGTGATAATTTAACTACAGCTTACGTACTCTATACAAAGAAGTGCAGAGGGCACTCTAAAAATGGGAACGACTTGTGCAAAGGAAGCAAATACATTATTGCAGAGGGTTTATATGTCAACCATGGTAGTGTTGGGCAAAAGGTAACAGGATCTGCTGTGTGTTTCGGAGGGTCATCCTGGTGGATAATTTCTGTGTATGTGAGACCTTGGGGAGGAAGGCTTAGGACCAGTGGACATGAAATTTCAATCTATTAATCATGAAGTTTGTCAAAGACAAACACAATTCCTTGCGCCTGGTGAAGATGACTGACTGATTCAGGCAGGGTGGCTTGCTCTAGACAGACTGAATTAACCTCCTGCATTTTTTGGATAGAATACCCACGAACAGTTCTGTTTTCTCAGTTCATTTATTTTACTTTTAAAAATCTGGCCAGGTGATTTGGCTCAC
Organism: Gorilla gorilla gorilla; assembly: GCF_029281585.2. NCBI lineage: Eukaryota > Metazoa > Chordata > Mammalia > Primates > Hominidae > Gorilla > Gorilla gorilla. The sequence goes on from NC_073228.2 coordinate 181,760,613, forward strand.
ACCTGTAATCCCAGTGCTTTGGGAGGCCAAGGCAGGTGGATCACTTGAGGCTAGGAGTTCGAGACCAGCCTGGCCAAAATGGCGAAACCCCGTCTTTACTAAAAATACAAAAATGAAAAAAAAAAAAAAAAAAAGCCAGGTGTGGTGGCGCACCTGTAATCCCAGCTACTTGGGAGACCAAGTCATAAGAATTGCTTGGACCCGGGAGGTGGAGGTTGCCAGTGAGCCAAGATAGCACCACTGCACTCCAGCCTGGGCAACAGAGCGAGACCGTCTACAAAAAAAAAAAAAAAAATTACTGAGTTAATCACACTCCTCAGTTCATGATACATTTAACTGGTCCATGTAGGGCCTTTTTCTCCTTTGTATTTATATTCCCTTTTGTCCCTATTCTTCCCCTCTCTTCTCACCACAGGAAACCACTCTGATGTGTTTGGTGTATATCTTCTTTTTGTTTTTTGTTTTTTTGAGACAGGGTCTCACTCTGTTGCTCAGGCTGGAATGCAGTGGCATAATCATGGCTGACTGCAGCCTTGAACTCCCAGGCTCAAGCAATCCTCCGTCCCACCTCAGCCTTCTGAGGAGTTGGGACCACAGGCGTGTGCTACCATGCCCAGGTACATTTGCCGTGTTGCCCAAGCTAGTCTCAAACTCCTGAGCTCAGCAGTCTGCCTGCCTTGACCTCCCAAAATGCTGAGATTACAGGTGTGAGCCACTGCTCCCAGCCTATATGCATATATTTTTAATTTACGTAAATGGATTCTGCCTAGACCTCATTTTTTTCCACCTCAGTGCCATGTGTGGAGCTTGTCGACGTTGCTCTGGGTATATTTGGGATGCAGTTTCTAAATGCTCCACAGGTTTCCATAGATGCATCCCCCACATTTTACTTACTTGATTCCTCTAGTGATGAGGTCCCTAGATTGTTTCCCACTCCTTGCTACAATGCAATCCCGTACCCATCTCCTTCCTCAGCTTTGTAAATAGAATTTTATCGCTTCTCAGCCTTTTTGCTGAGATCAAGTGTAGTAAATACAATTTCAAGATGCTGATTTGAGCTTGGCTTTGATAAGCCTGGTAGCTCTTGGTGTCTGACAGGGCCGGATTGTTTGACCTTCGTGAGGTCCTGGCTTTTTTGAGCCATGTTTATTTTTGATAAATTGGAATTCTAGTTCCCAGACACTCTTGGCCAACATTCTAGTGTCCTGCCATCTTCCCCAGTTGATCATTCTCACGAGCTCTGTGGTTAATTTTCTGTTTCTCATCATCATTAATGGTTGCTGTACACTCATTCCAACACAGATATTTGCTCTTTCCTTTCCTGGTGAAACAGTGGCCTGTGAAGCTGGTCCTGGGAGTACCTGTGATGTGAAGTACGTAGAGAAGGACTCTGAGGCCAGAGCCAGACTGTCTGGCTTCAGTTCAGTTCCCAGCTCCTCCACTTCCCAGACGCCTGACCTTGGGCAACTGATTTAATCTTTGTGTCTCACTTTCTCATCTGCAAAGTGGGTCTAATCATTGTACCTACCTCATAGTGTTTTCGTGAGCATTAGGTAAATGAATTAATGTATGCGAAGTCATTAGAACAGTGCCTGGCACATAACAGGCTTCTATTTGGAATGTCAGCTGTTAATAATAGCAATAATAATAATTATGTCATTTCAGATAGGAGACCCTGTTATATTTTGCCATAATGGGTCACATTCAGTTGCAGGGTGTTTGTTCAGAGGGGATGGTGGGGGGTGGGTGGCATAGCTTCTGGACTCTCTGACTATAGATTCCAGCGTAATAGCATTAGCTGTAAGGAAAAAGGGAAGAAACACAGCCCCCAAGGCCCTGGGTGCCTTTTCACTGTCACTTGTTGCCTGTCAGGTTGGGAGACAGTGGCTACAGATGGGTCAAGGTGCTGAGGCCGGGACTCATGCTGGTGGGAATGAGGGAATGAGTGAAGAGAGCCTGTGAAACTGGGAGGATCTTGGTGGTCACCTTGGACATAGGATTCTCTTTCTCTTTGATGTTCCTCTGTACCCTTCTTGAGAATGGGCATTGGGCTAGATGAGCTCTGTCACTGACATTCTGAGGTTTGCCCACGTGTTCAGTGTCAAAGGCTGCTCTGAAATGGAAAGGAGCAGTGGCCCAGGGTAGAAAGGACACAGAAGGAAGCCCCAGTGGTAGGGAGAGGAGATAGGACAAGAAAAGTCAACTTTCTTTCAATGGTATAATGAGGAGGGAAGGTTGTGTTGCAGCAAGAGAGGTTCTGGTCTGGTGGGGGAGGCAGGCCCAGTGACCAAAACTGAAATAGAAGGGTGCAAAGTGAGAGTAGAGGGAGCTAGGTGGGCACAGGCTAGAGACAGCTGCTGAAGACGCTGACGTCTGAGCTAACTCAGAAGTGATGGGCCATCCTCTCAAGCAGTCGAGGAGGTAAGGGTGATGGAGAGCAGGCCAGGTGAGGAAGCAGCATGTACCAGGGCACGCAGCTATGAGAGAGCAAGGGTTCTGTGCCTGTCCTCGGGTGCGTGGCGGGTGAGGGTGAGGCAGGAGTGCTGGGCAAGTCCGTCAGGCCAGCATGGTTGGCAGTTATTCCCCAAGCTGTGTTTCCAAATATCAGCCACTCAAGGACGGCCTTTATGGTTTATGTTACTATAGTACGTAGAAAAGCAGTTCCTCTAACTGTAAAGAATGTGGCCATAATAACTCTATGAAAATACACGGGCCGGGCATGGTGGCTTATGCCTATAATCCCAGCTCTTTGAGAGGCCAAGGTGGAAAGATCGTTTGAGCCCAGGAGTTTGAGACCAGCCGGGGCAACACAGAGAGACCCCGTCTCTACGAAAAAAATTTTTTAAATTAGACAGGTGTAGAAGCACACTCCTGTGGTCCCAGCTAGTCAGGAGGCTAAAGTGGGAGAATCCCTTGGGCCTGGGGGGATCAAGGTTGCCATAAGCTGAGTTTGTGCCACTGCACTCTAGCCAGGGCAACAGAACAAGAGCCTGTCTCAAAAAAAGAAAATACATACGTGTAATACGACATTATGCAGTATATGGATTTCTAGTTAGATAGTATTGCCAGCTAAGGGCTCTGTGAGGCCTGCTCTCTATTCTGATTTAAAAGGGAGATGAACAAAAATTAAGGCATGAAAAGAGTTGAAAATGGAATAATAATTTTCTCACCATGATTAAGAAAAACCTCGTCCTCACACCAGCCTGCATCCTCCACTGGGCACCCCAGTGGAGTGAGGAGATGGGATGTTATATGCTTACCAAAACATAGGTACATATATACATATATGTACAAAACATATAACATTGATACATGATGTGGGAATGGTGAGAGGGATCTGAAGAGGTGGTCTGGGCACCCTGCCTGCCATGCCACCGTGGCCCAGATGGGGCCTGACCCAGCTGACCCTCCCCAGGCTGAGGCCACCATGGAGCAGTGTGCGTGCGTGGAGAGAGAGCTGGACAAGGTCCTGCAGAAGTTCCTGACCTACGGGCAGCACTGTGAGCAGAGCCTGGAGGAGCTGCTGCACTACGTGGGCCAGCTGCGGGCTGAGCTGGCCAGCGCAGGTGGGTGGCCACCCTTGCAAGTGCCCTGCGACAGCCTCCCTGAGGACATGGGAGACCCGAAGCTACTGAGTGACAGGGTTCCGGAAGGACGATGATGAGGATGTTGGTACCTGCATCTGTAGGCCTCCTTGAAACCGGGTAATGACAGTCTCTGAGCTACTTCAAAAAGCCCAACAAATTATTAATTTACCTGAGATGATTCCCATTTACATTTTGTTTTCAACTTACTTTTCTATTTTTAACTTTTTTTCATTTTATAATTTTGTGTGTGTGTGTGTGTGTGTGTGTGTGTGTGTGTGTGTGTGTGTGTGTGGAAACAGTGTCTTTGTTGCCTAGGCTGGTCTTTAACTCCTAGGGGCTCAAGTGATCCTCCTGCCTCAGCCTCCCAAAGTGCTGGAATTATATGCGTGAGCCACCATACCTGGCCTATTTTTAGCTTTTAAGATTTTAAAGATAATTTCAAATTTACAGACCAGTTCCAAGAATAGTATAAAGAACTGATATATACCCTTTACTTGGATTCACCAACTGCTCATATGTTGCCATATTTGCCGTGATCATTACTTTTTAACCATTTGAAAATAAGTTGTAGATAATATAGCCCCAAGCCTTCAGTGTGTATGTCCTAAAATCAAGGGCATTCTCTTACATAAAAACAGCGTAGTTATTAAAACCCAGAAATTGCCGGGCACAGTGGCTCACGCCTGTAATCCCAGCACTTCGGGAGCCTGAGGCCGACAGATCACCTGAGATCAGGAGTTTAAAACTAGCCTGGCCAACATGGCAAAACCCTGTCTCTACTAAAAATACAAAAATTAGCTGGGCATCGTGGTGGGCTGCAGTTGAGCCGAGGTCACGCCACTGCACTCCAACCTGGGCAACAGAGCAAGACTCGTCTCAAAAAACAAAATAAATAAATAAATCCAAGAAATGAAACATTGATATAATATTACCTAATAACTATAGTTCACATTTCTTTTTTTTTTTTTGAGATGGAGTCTCACTGTTGCTCAGGCTGGAGTGCAGTGGCGTGATCTTGGCTTAACTGCAACCTCCACCTCCCAGGTTCAAGCAATTCTCGTGCCTCAGCTTCCCGAGTAGCTGGGATTAAAGGCGCACGCCACCACCTGCAGCTAATTTTTGTATTTTTTAGTACAGGTGGGGTTTTGACATGTTGGCTAGGCTGGTCTCGAACTCCTGACCTCAAGTGATCTGCCTGCCTCGGTCTCCCAAAGTGCTAGGATTATAGGTGTGAGCCACCATACCCAGCCAGTGTAGTCAACATTTCAATTTTGCCATTGTCCCAGGAATTTTTTTTTTTTTTTTTTTTGATACAGAGTTTTGCTCTCATTGCCCAGGCTGGAGTGCAATGGCACAATCTCGGTTCACTGCAACCTCCGCCTCCCAGGTTCAAGAGATTCTCCTGCTTCAGCCTCGCAAGTTGCTGGGTTTACAGGCCCATACCACCATGCCTGGCTAATTTTTTTTTTTTTTTTGTATTTTTAGTAGAGACAGGGTTTTGCCATGTTGGCCAGGCTGGTCTCAAACTCCTGATCTCAGGTGATCCACCTGCCTCAGCCTCCCAAAGTGCTGGGATTACAGGTGTGAGCCACCATGCCCGGCTGTTCAGGAATTTTCATAAAGCATTTTAATTTCCAGTCCAAGAACCAATCCAAGATCACACACTGCATTTAGTTTCTCCTGTCTAATCTTTAGTTTTTTTAATCTGAGACATTTCTTCTGTCTTCCTTTATCTTCCATGACATTGGTATTTTTGAAGCATTAAGGCCAATTATTTTGCAGAATGTCTCTCAATTTGGAGTTGTCTGATGTTTTCTCATTACTTAGGTTTTGCATTTTTGGCAGTACTTCAGAAGTGATTTGTTTCTCAGTGCATCACACTGGAAGACACAAGATGTTGCTTTATTGCATTATTGCTGTTGTTCACTTTTATTTTGGAGACAGGGTCTCACTTTGTTGCCCAGGCTGCAGTGCAGTGGCACGATCTTGGCTCACTGCAGGCTTGACCTCCTGGGCTCAAGTGATCCTACCACCTCAGCCTCAGGAGTAGCTGGGACCACAGCAGTACACTACCAGGCCCTGCTAATTTTTTTTTTTTTTATTGTAGAGACAGGGTCTCCCTATGCTGTCCAGGATGGTGTCGAACTCCTGGGTTCAAGTGATCCTCCCGTGTCAGCCTCCCAAAGTGCTGGGATTATGATCCGCTGCACCTGGCCTGATCTTCACTTTGATCACTTAGTTAAGATGGTCGCTGCTAAGGTTTTCCACTGTAAACTTCCTAATTTTTCTTTGTAATCACTAAGTAGTTTGTGGGCTGTAATCCTAGCACCTTGGGAGGCTGAGGCGGGCAGATCACTCGAGCCCAGGAGGTTGAGACCAGGCTGGTCAACATGGCAAAACCACGTCTCTACTAAAAATACAAAAATTAGCTGGGCATGGTGGCACATGCCTGTAGTCCCAGCTACTTGGGAGGCTGAGGCATGAGAATCGCTTGAACCCAGGAGGTGGAGGTTGCAGCGAGCCAAGATCGTGCCACTGCATTCCAGCATGGGTGACAAAGCGAGACTGTCTCAAAAAAAAAAAAAAGTGGTTTGTGGGGAGATACTTTGATACCATATAAATGTCCTGCTCTTTACCAAATTTCAGCCTACTAGTTTTAGTATCCATTAATGATTGTTGTGTGAATTATTACTAAGCTGTCTGCAACATGGTGATTTTTCCTGCTTTGTCATTCTTTATACATTTATTAGTTGGCATTCAACTGAAAAGAAGCTTCCCCTTCTCCTTTCATTATTATCACTTCACACTCATATTCTTATTTTATTCAATAGGTTATAATCCATTGCAGTTATTTAATGTTCAAATTGTCTTAGGTCTGACCAGAGGGAGTCCCTGGTTCCTATGTCTTTTTTAAAAATTGAGCTATAATTCACTTACCATTAAACTCACTCTTTTAAAGTACTCTGGCCAGGTGCAGTGGCTCACGCCTGTAATCCCAGCACTTTGGGAGGCTGAGGCAGGTGGATCACCTAAGGTCAGGAGTTCGAGACCAGCCTGGCCAACATGGTGAAACCCTGTCTCTACTAAAAATACAAAAATTAGCTGGGTGTGGTGTCGTGTACCTGTAATCCCAGCTACTCAAGAGGCTGAGGCAGGAGAATCACTTGAACCTAGGAGGGAGAGGTTGCAGTGAACCAAGATTAAGCCACTGCACTCCAGCCTGGCTGACAGAGCAAGACTCTGTATCTAAATAAATAAATAAAGTACAACTCTGGATGGGCATGGTGGCTTATGTCTGTAATCCCAGCACTTTGGGAAGTTGAGGCAGGTAGATTGCTTGAGTCCGGGAGTTTGAGACCAGTCTGGGTAATATGGTAACCCCGTCTACCAAAAATACAGGTATTAGCCAGTCTCATAACTCGGTCTCAGAATAAATACATACATAGATGAAAATTAAAAAAATAAAGTACAACTCAGTGGTTTTCAGCATATTTACAGAGTTGTACAATCTTCACCACTATCTAATTTCAGAACATTTTCATCACCCCCAAAAGAAACCTAACCCATTGACTATCTCTCCATTTCCTCCCTCTCCCTAGCCTTTGGCAACCACTGATCTCTTTTTTGTCTCTATAGATTTGCCTATTTTGGACAGTTCATATAAAAGGAATCATACCACATGTAGCCTTTTGTGTCCGGCTTCTTTGATTAATAGAATGTTTTCAAGGCTCATCTATGCTGTAGCCTGTATCAGCACTTCATTCCTTTCTATGGCTGAATAATGGTCCACTGTATGGATGTGCCATGTTTTTCCACTAGTTGATGGACATTTGGGTTGTTTCCACCTTTTGGCTATTATAAATATTGCTGCTATAAATATTCACTTACAGGTTTTTGTGTGGACATGTTTTTATTTCTTCTGCTATATCCTTCGGAGTGGAACTGCTGGATCAGGTGGTAACTCTAGGTCTAACCTGGCAGTTAAACAGAATCCTATGCATGCTGTAGTCCATGAGTTGAAATAAACACTTGACCCATAGTAAGTGCCAAATCATCTTCATTTCACAGCAACCTGTAATTTCACAGATGAGGAAATGAAGGCTCCCAGAGGTGAACTGGCTTTTCCCATTTGACCAGTTCCAAGCCAGACAGTTAAAAAGTGGCAGGACCTGGAAGAGAAGCTAGTTCTTTCACCCTGGCATTCAGGGCTGCCTCCTGGGCTACGGGGCTGGCATTTAGAATAGAGCTAAGGTCTGCTGCCAAGGCAGGTGCCCCAGTCTGCCTCCTCTGTGTCCTTATTCCACTTTCTCTGCAGCCCTCCAGGGGACCCCTCTCTCAGCCACCCTCTCTCTGGTGATGTCACAGTGCTGCCGGAAGATCAAAGATACGGTGCAGAAACTGGCTTCGGACCATAAGGACATTCACAGCAGTGTATCCCGAGTGGGCAAAGCCATTGACAGGGTGAGCACGTGGCCGGCTCCCGGCGTGGGGTGGGAGCACCCTGAAGCTGGGATGTACAAGGACTCAAAGGAGAGCCAGCAAGAGTGCCCGCATCACCAGGCCCTGTCTCTCCTCCTTCGTCAGAACTTCGACTCTGAGATCTGTGGTGTTGTGTCAGATGCGGTGTGGGACGCGCGGGAACAGCAGCAGCAGATCCTGCAGATGGCCATCGTGGAACACCTGTACCAGCAGGGCATGCTCAGCGTGGCCGAGGAGCTGTGCCAGGTACAGCCGGGCGGGCGCGACAACCTGCCTGCTCTGCCTTTCACCTGCTAGTTTTCACTATATGAAGTCCCTGCCATTCTTCAAATCCATTTATTTCCTAAAGGAAATCAGCACCTCTGCCAGAAGTAGAAGGTAGCTTTAAAAACGTATATGATGAAAAGAGAAGTTACTCATTTTTAGTTAGAGTTGGTTGCCAGCCAGGGTTCTGAGCTGAGGCCTCATATCCCTTTATTGAAAAGGGAGATGAGTGAAATGACAAAGTAGTACTTGTTAGGTGTTAAAGACACAGTGGTGGTAAAATTAAAGATTTTCCCTACTGTACTAGGAGGATTGAAGAGGAGTAATTTTCTCGCCGTGCAACTCAGTGCGTAGCCTGGGGACTGTCTCCACTGCTATGGTTGTGGGGTGCGGTTTGCAGTCTGCACTCAAGGTCAGCATGTCATACTCAGCCTCCCCAGGACTGAGATGGGAACAAGAGAGGCCCAAGTGGCTGGCAGGAGACCAAGCTCCTCAAGCAAAGCCCAGCTCTCTGGCCTGTCTTTGGCGGGTGAGCTTTTATTATGTGCATAGCAGAGAACTTTGGAAACACCATCTTCCAGTGGTGGGATCTCTTCTCTCTCTCCTTGTAGGAATCAACGCTGAATGTGGACTTGGATTTCAAGCAGCCTTTCCTAGAGTTGAATCGAATCCTGGAAGCCCTGCACGAACAAGACCTGGGTCCTGCGTTGGAGTAAGGAGGCCCTTGGGTGGGCCAGCAGCACTCTGCTCCGACCTCTCAGGGCACAGGGCTTGACTGTGGTCTTCATTTCACCCAGATGTACTTGACTTGCCTGCAGCCCTGTCTCAAGAGCCTCACACAGGCTTTTGGGGCCTTCCTCTCAGGTGCTGGCTCTCAGGTCCTAGCCCCCACCAGCTCTACACTAAACTGGCCCCTTTCTTCCCAGATGGGCCGTCTCCCACAGGCAGCGCCTGCTGGAACTCAACAGCTCCCTGGAGTTCAAGCTGCACCGACTGCACTTCATCCGCCTCCTGGCAGGAGGCCCCGCGAAGCAGCTGGAGGCCCTCAGCTATGCTCGGCACTTCCAGCCCTTTGCTCGGCTGCACCAGCGGGGTGAGTGCCCAGGCAGCTGGGGTTGTGCTGCCTGGCCTGACACATGTCTGGATGTGGTGGGTTACATCAGGCTGCCAGTCCCTGCACCCATGTGGGGCTGTCTGTTACACAGATGCCTCTCCCCAACTAGAAACTTCTCTGACCCCTCATTGTGTCCAGGATGAACTCTAGACTCCTCCTCTCTCACATCTGCCATACCTTTATAGCTTCAGCGCAGACCACCCAGGGCCCTCGTGCCTGCTCTGCGCCACACCACACTCACAGCATGCCATGCCCGTCCCGCCTGTTCTGCCTCGTGTGCCTCCCTGACCTGTGTGGCCTATGGAAAAGTCCTTTAAAAAAAAAAAAAAGGCCAGGCGTGGTGGCTCACACCTGTAATCCCAGTATTTTGGGAGGCCGAGGTGGGCAGATCATGAGGTCCTTCTTGGCTAACATGGTAAAACCCCATCTCTACTAAAAATACAAAAAAAATTAGCTGGGCGTTGTGGCGGGCGCTTGTAGTCCCAGCTACTGGGCTGAAGCAGGAGAATGGCATGAACCCGGGAGGCGGAGCTTGATCGCGCCACTGCACTCCAGCCTGGGCGACAGAGCGAGACTCCATCTCAGGAAAAAAAAAAAAAAAAAAGACTTGTCTGGGTGTGATGGCTCATGCCTGTAATTGCAGCACTTTGGGAGGCCAAAGCAAGGGGCGGATCACTTGAGCTGGAGACCAGCCTTGGCAACATGGTGAACCCCTGCCCCTGCTCCCATCTCTACAAAAAATAAAATAAAAAAGACTCAGTTGAGCACTTTTCCTGTCATGCTAGAATTTCCAAACCTGGAATCTGAGTCTCACCTATGCTTACAAGTAGTAACCTGTACTAACTTGTTTTTTTAGTTCCACCGCTAAATAATAAATTTTATCTCAAAATAAATATGAAAACCAAGCCATGATTTATTATTTATTTTTGAGACAAAGTCTCACTCTGTTGCCCAGGCTGGAGTGCAGTAAGTGGTGTGATCCCGGCTTACTGCAACCTCCACCTCCCAGGTTCAAACGATTCTCCTGCCTCAGCCTCCCGAGTAGCTGGGATTACAAATGCCTGACACCGGCCGGGCGTGATGGCTCACACCTGTATCATTTGGCCGGGCGCGGTGGCTTATGCCTTTAATCCCAGCACTTTGGGAGGCCGAGGCGGGTGGATCATGAGGTCAAGAGATCGAGACCATCCTGGCCAACATGGTGAAACCCCATCTCTACTAAAAATATGAAAAATTAGCCGGGCGTGGTGGCGGGCACCTGTAGTCCCAGCTACCTGGGAGGCTGAGGTAGGATAATCACTTGAACCCGGGAGGCGGAGGTTGCAGTGAGCCGAGATTGCGCCACTGCCCTCCAGCACTCTAGCCTGGCGACAGAGCGAGACTCTGTCTCAAAAAAAAAAAAAAAAACACACAAAAAACACACACACCAAAAAAAACAAGTGCCTGACACCACGACCACGTCTGGCTAACTTTTTATATTTTTTATTAGAGACGGGGTTTCACCATGTTGCCCAGGCTGGCCTCAAACTCCTGGCCTCATGTGATGCACCCACCTTGGCCTCCCAAAGTGCTGGGTTTATAGGCATGAGCCACCACGCCCTGCCTCAAACCACGATTGAAGTTTTAGCTAGATACTGCTGCCTCTTGAAAGCTCTTAACCTGGGGTTGCTCTAAATGGAGATTAGTGTGGAGACACCAGTGCCAACCTGAGGACTTATTTGATCCTTGATGCAGTTGGGGAGGAGAGAACTGGAAAAGAAGTGTCGTCATTCCTGATTCTGTGTTAGTAATGCCTGTTCTCATCCTGCAGAAGCAGCCTGGACCTCCACCTCCCCAGTGGATTTTACAGTCAAATTTGCCTGAGGGCATTTTCATCCCTGCTCAGTCTGCTCAGGGGCTTGGGAGCCGCCGGGCTCAGCATATTGTGCTGTGCTGCCCGCTTGGGGGGTGGACCCAGAGCCCTGCACCCCCTGAGCTGCACCCCCTGGTTGCCTTGTAGAGATCCAGGTGATGATGGGCAGCCTGGTGTACCTGCGGCTGGGCTTGGAGAAGTCACCCTACTGCCACCTGCTGGACAGCAGCCACTGGGCAGAGATCTGTGAGACCTTTACCCGGGACGCCTGTTCCCTGCTGGGGCTTTCTGTGGAGTCTCCCCTTAGCGTCAGGTACAACCCAGCCCTGTGAGGGCAGCACAGGTGGGAGGGTAGAGAGGAAATCATCATTTGCCAAGGCCCTGCCATGTGCCAGGAACAGTGCTCGGTGCTTTCAGAGACCGAAACTGGCTTTCTTAGTCATTCTTCGGGAGAGGAATTACCTGTTTTTACAGTTAAACTGAGACTAGGAAGAGTTATGGCCCGAGGTCACCATGAGGTCAGTGGCATGGTCAAGGTTCCCATTTTGTAAGGTCTCCTGAATGAGGTCCCTGCCTCTCTTGCACCTCACCCTGGATCATTGCAAGACCTTCCCAGCTAACCCACGCCCCTCTGCAGCCCGCCTTCCTCATGACCTCATGTCTTAAACACCACTTGCCTTCAGGGGAGATGTGAGAGGTTGAGTAATATGTATTCAGCACTGCTGCTGACACCTCCCTCAGAGCTCCCAGCATCCCTGGGAGGGAGAGCCACTGTTACCCTCCTTCTACAGATGAGGAAATGGAGGCCCAAGATGTGCACGCACTTGCCCAAGGCCTCGCAGGGAATAATGGGCACTTGAACCTGACCCCAGAGCCACACACTCCGCCACAGTGGACAGCTGTCACTGTGTATTTAGACTGTTGATGGTGTCTGAGTACAGCATCTCAATATAGTGGACTGATTCTACACTCATCTAATTTGTTACCATGGACTCACTTTATAGAACATCATTTCCCAGCAAGAACAACATCAGCACCTTAGGATGATTCTGTTGTGCACACTACCCTGTGCACTGTGGGGTATTCAGCACCTGAGGTTCCAGCCAGCAGGCTCCCTTCCCCATGCAACTGTCACGAGAAGGAAACCCCAACCTCCATTTGTTAGGCGGCCTAGTTGATAGCCACCATTATAAAGATGTGTTATGACTACACAGCAGGGTACGTCCTACAGGCAGGCTGGGGCCCTTTGGAACTGCTCACTGTTCCCTAGTCACACCAAGGACTTTTCAGTCATTAGGATGAGCAGATATCTGCCCCTAGAGCTATAGGAAGTCTTCCCTGTAGGTTCTCAAATTTTGGGGTGCATTAGAATGAGTCTCTAGAGTCAGACATACATAAGTACATATGTGGCACCTTATGAACAATGTGAGGGATCTTTGAGGACCGACTGGACTGTGCACCATTTTAGAGCCCTGTCTCAAGGTCCATGCTGAAGCATGGCGCGCTGGCCCTTTTTGCCTGTCTGCTGTGATCTGAGCCACTCTAGCCCCTGTTCCTTGTCTGCAGCTTTGCCTCTGGCTGTGTGGCGCTGCCTGTGTTGATGAACATCAAGGCTGTGATTGAGCAGAGGCAGTGCACTGGGGTCTGGAATCACAAGGACGAGTTACCGGTGAGGCCTGGCCTGGGGAATCGTGGGCAAGAGGCACTGGGAAGGACAGCCATGACAGGAAGTGGAACTCACCCCCCTTTGCTGCCCTTCCCAGATTGAGATTGAACTAGGCATGAAGTGCTGGTACCACTCCGTGTTCGCTTGCCCCATCCTCCGCCAGCAGACGTCAGATTCCAACCCTCCCATCAAGCTCATCTGCGGCCATGTTATCTCCCGAGATGCACTCAATAAGCTCATTAATGGAGGAAAGTAAGTTCCCCGTGCTCTACTCCACCTTGGCTTGGCTCTCCTACTGGCCACCCCTGAGACGTTCTCGGTTCTCCTCCCTTTGCAGGCTGAAGTGTCCCTACTGTCCCATGGAGCAGAACCCGGCAGATGGGAAACGCATCATATTCTGATTCCTACCTGGAAGGAATTTTGTTGAAAGGGGTTTTCACCTGTGAGCCTTGGTCTGTCTCGGTAGGGTGGTCAACTTCAGTGGACTGTGGTTGGTTTCAGAGCGCCTGGCTGAGGAGTTCCACTGAGGGGAGCGCTGGAGCAGCCCTTTGGTAGAGGCTGAGGAGGGAGATGGACCAGCCCACGCCTGGCAGCTGGCTCCATGGCATAAGGAAAGGGAGATGCTGGCCTCTGTGCTCCTGCTGTCTCTTCCTGTTTCTGTTTGCGTTTGACTTAGTAGCAACCGACAGAGTGGTAAGGGATTTGGTCTTCAGCAGTAGACATCCTTCCACCCCTGCCCTCAGCCAAGTCTCTTGCTGCCACGCCAATGCTATGTCCACCCTTGCCCCTCGGCCCAAGGGTGTCCAGCGGTGGCCCACCTCTTCCTCCCACTACAGCCTCAACAGTATCTACCATCTCCCACTGTAAATAGTCCCAGTTAGAACGGAATGCCATTGTTTTATAACTTTGAACAAATGTATTTGCTGCCCTTCTCATTTCTCCTGGCCAACCTTTAGCCTCACTGACAAATTATGACCACATGTCTACCACACACAGGGACTGGGCACGGCCTGGTGGCTGCTGCAAACAAAAACATAGCCAGCAGGTATCCAGTGTCCAGGCAGGAAGAACCCAACTTGCATCCCTGACTGCAGGGAGCTTAGATGTCAGACCCCAGGCAAGGTGCTTTTACATATACCCATACCAGATCTTACTAACTCCATAGGAGAAATCCGTGTAATGGGATTCAGGAAAATGAAGTAACTTGTACAACAGGGCTCACAGCTTAGAAAGGAGAGAGCTTGGAGTTTTAACCAGATCTGACCCTCAAGCCCAAGCTATTTCCAGTTTATTCCAGGGTGCCTGAACTTGGCTGTTATGTATACTGAGTCCTGTGCAGGGCCTCTGACAGCAGGAAGGGGCCCCAAGTCTAAAATACTTAAAGGGATTGCGTTACTAGGGCCATTATGTTAAGCAAGAGAGCTCGGGGGGATGCATTTTAGCTTCATATTCCTATTTAAAATGTGCTGTGTGGGTGGGTAAATTGCTTCCATAAGCTTCACAGTGGCATTTAAGGCTCCTGGGTTAAGTTAGGAATGGGGGTGTTCCTGATGTGGGGGCTTTAGGCTTCCATGAAGTGGGTCTGGGCCCCCTGCCTTACCTCACAGCCCCCATCTACCCTGGAAGAGGGAGTTGAAAATGCTGGGATAGCAGCAGGATCAGTTCTCAGCTTGAGCCAAAGCACCTGGCCCCGGGCAGCTGAGCATCAGCACAGAACCCTCTGAGTCCTTTGGGCTCTCTGCTGAGGAAGACTGCTTCACTCTTCCCGCCCACCAACTCGCTGGCCCAACCAGCAGCTGCTGCTTAAGAAAACACCCACCGACTCACCACATTTTAGTCTTAGCATTTACTTTCCCCACCCCACATTCTTGGAACAGCCTTTAGTTCTACAGGAAATGGCACTGATGGACAGAAGACTAGCATTACCTTCATGGAAGGGCTGTTAGAGCTGCCTGGGAAGAAGGCGTGCCTTGGGGAACTGGGAAGATGCCGTCAGTGTGGGTGGGCAGGAGGACAGCCAGTCGTCCTGCCACCAGCCCAGTAGCTTCCAGCGGCAGGTGCCTAGGTGCTACCGGAGCCCCTCATAGGGGTAGGGGCAGGGACTGCACCTCCTCCAGGCACTCGTCGTAAGCCTCCTGGTACTCCTCATGGGGCTTGACCATTATCACACAGGTGGGGCGCTTGGAGCCTGCGGCTGCACCCAGGTCCTACAGAGGGGAAAGAAGTGCTGTTTGGAAAAAAGCTGTATAACCTGTATGCCAGGAAGTCACCAACTGATGACCCACCAGCCTAATCTGGCCCACAGCCATGTTCTGTTCGGTCCATGTTCTATTTAAAAGCATCTTGAATTGGCTGCCATCATTTAAAGTCAATCAGACTTTGAAGGCATGGTCCAGCCACACAGGGCCTACATTCCCACATGGCAACTATGAAAGGGCTCCAGCCCAGCAGGGGCTGTCCCAGTCCCTGCCACCCCCACTTCCTGTGCCTCAGATCTGGCCCCTGCTACATAAGATAAGGACAGCTACAGGTCCCTCTGAGCCTAAACCCACCTAACCAGACTAACATGGGTGACGCATCTTAGCTTACAAAGCTCTTTCACATGTATCTCTTTATTCTCATAGTCCACAGATAACTGACTATTTGGTTCTTACCATCAGGCCAAACGGTAAGTTCCTTCAGAACAGGGCCTCCTGCTTTATCCCAAGAAGTGATACTGTAGGTACCCAAGATCCACCCCCAGCCTCTATTTTTTTTTTTTTTGAGACAGGGCCTCACTCTGTCATGCAGTCTGGAGTGTGGTAGTGTATGATCATGGCTCACTGCAGCCTCGAACTCCTGGGTTCAAGTGATCTCCTGCTTTAGACTCCCAAGAGGCTGGGACTACAGGCATGTGCCACCACACCCAGCTAATTAAAAAATTTTTTTTGTAGAGATGGAGTCTCACTTTGTTGGCGCAGGTTATTCCTGAACTCCTGTCCTCAATTGATCCTCCTGTCTTGGCCTCCCAAAGCACTATGATTACAGGTGTGAGCCACAGCGCCTGGGCTGGAATTCCCACTTTACAAGATGGGAACTGAAATGCAAGAAGTAACATCTGTAGTCCCAAAACTAAGATGTGGAGCTGAGAATCCATCCAGGCCTGTCTTAGCTCCAACACTCCTGGCTCTTTCCCACACTCTCCTGCTACGGCAGACTATCCCAGACACCCCAGTGCTGAGCAAGGTCAGGGGGCCACGTGCTCCTTACCGTCTTAGAGGGGATATAGACATAGGGCAAATTTCGGTCCTCACACATGACTGGGAGATGGCAGTATACCTCAATGGGCAGTGTGTCTCCTGCCAAAACCATGATCCTGAAATGAGAGAAAACACTGTCATCTCTGGCTTGCTCCTTCCTTCTTTCAGTTTTAAGTGCTGCCCTGGGCTGGGTCTTAGGGATAGAGACAAAATTGTGTTTGGTGAGCGCGCTCTTTGGGGGTGATCTCTACCTCTTGGCAACATACAGGTGCCACCAAAGTGATGTAGTGCTCGGACAGGTGAAGTACAGGATGGGTGCCAAGGTGTATGAGCTCAGCTGTCTTTGGAGAGTCAAAAAAGGGTTCAACCAGGAGGTGACACTTGAACAGCATGCTGATGGATGACTGTGTGTCAGGCAGCCCACAGAGGGGCTGGGGCGGGGGAGAGCATGTGGTGCGAGAATCAGAATGGCACCAGACACAGCCGAGAGACTGGCAGGGGACACCCCCAAGACCTTGAGTACCAGGCTAAGAAGCATGGGCTCTGTCCCAAGAGTGACAGTGAGGCAATGAAAGCTTGCCAGAGATGACTCAGCCAGGGTTCCTAGCTGGCCAGGTGTCAAGGCTGGGGGGCAAGGGCCTCAGGAGCCTGAAGACACAGAAGGAAAAGTCTGCTCTCCCATGCTGGATAACAGGCGGACACACAAGGACAGAGCCCTCGGCTGAAAGAATGCTTCCACACTCCTAGTGCTCCTCTGGGCCCTCTGCTGGCTCCCCTTCTGTTAAGCGCCTTTAACTGTGAGTGTTCCTCACAGCCTTGTCCTCGGCTGCCCTCTCCTCTCAGTACCTTCTTCCTGGCTGACCGGAGCCACTGCCGTGGGGTCAGGTGCCATCTATGTGCTGAAAACTCCCAGATCTACTATCTCCAGCCTGGCCCTCTCTCTTCCATGCTCCAAACCCCTATAGCCATCTGCCTATTTGACAGTTCTCCTGGTGTGGAGAGGGGTGGAAGTCATGTGTCTCTACAGCACCTCAAAAACTTACCCAGAACCAAACTTGTGATCTTTCTACACAAATCTGGTCCCCCTCCACTGTTCACATCTCAGATTGGGCCCTCTGTCCCTCCAGCTGGGCATGTCAGAACCTAGAAGTCGTCAATACCTCCCCATTCTCCACATCTAAAAGTCCTTTCAAATCTGTCCCCTTTAACTCTGTCTCCACCATCACCACTCCAGGACTACAGTAGTCTACTACCTGAACTTTCCCAAACCTACTCGTACCTCTCTAATCCTTTCTTCAATTGTCAGAAAAATCTTAGGGTGTAAAAAATAATAAAAATTATGTCACTTCCTGGCTTTAACCCCTAATAGCCTCCAAAGCGCTGAGTATAAAAACTAAATTTACTGTGGCCTACAAGGCCCCCTAAGAAGGTAGCACTTCTGCTCACCAGACCCTCTCCTGCCCAGAGGCCCACTCTTTCTTCTGGCAGGATCCTCCCACCCCCCCCCTTCGCCCCCCAAATTAATCCCTGTGTCTTAAGAGCTCAGCTCAAATGAGACTGCTGAGGGAAACTTCCCCAGATGCGCCCTCCCCAGATGCGCCCTCCCCAGCTAGGTTAGATGCCGTGGAGCATCAAGTCTGCCCAACATGATTGATCTCTTGAGCACCTACAGTTTCACTTCTTGGGATAAAGCAAGGAGGCCCTGTTCTGAAGGAGCTTACCATCTGGCCTGAGAGGGTGATAAAGGGAAGAAAAATGTAAACAAGGTTCAAACTTTGATAAATGCCATTAAGAAAAGTGGGGTGATGAAGTAATTATCATTGCACTCTGTTATTTTCCTTCATGGCTATCTATCACAACGTGTAATTAGTTGTGTGTGTGTCATTATCTGATCAATGAATGTCACTGTTTCCCCCATAACACAGTGCCTGAAAAAGAGTACATTCAATTGTTAAGGCTGCCAGGCGCGGTGGCTCATGCCTGTAATCCCAACGCTTCGGGAGGCTGAGGCAGGAGGATTCCTTGAGCCCAGGAGTTCAAGACCAGCCCGGGCAACATGGCGAGACTCCTCTGTCTCTGCAAAACAACAATAACAACAGCCAGGCGTGGCGCAAGCCTGTGGTCTCAGCTATTCGGGAGGCTGAGGTGGGAGGATCGCTTGAGCCCAGGGGGACGAGGCTGCAGTGAGCTGTGATCGCACCACTGCACTCCAACCTGGGTGAGAGCTAGACCCATCTCAAAAACAAACAAAAACGTTAACGTTCAGTTCCTTAAATACAGAGCCGGAGAGGGGTCATCCCTAGGACTGAGATTCAGGGCTGAGAGGATTAGGGCGGGGGCCGGAGGTAATCTGAGGCAAGGAGCGGAGCCCGGGGAGGAGGGTCCCTGAATTAATGAAGGTGGGTCTACTCTAAGGGACTTAGCTTACACAATTCGCTTCACTTTGGAATTCACTTTGAGCTGGTATACGTGATGTACCGGTATTGTTGTACCGGTATTGTACCAAAGGGACTTTACCGACTGCTTGATTGGCTTCTGTATATGGGGCTAGGTCAGAGTTAACCTTTTTACTGCGCGCCTACTAAGTAGAGATTTCTCCGTTAACGTTTAGAAATGCAAAATCCAGAGGAAGGAAGGTTCTTACCCTTTTTCTCCTTTGTTGACAAATTTCTGAACTTCTTTCACCCCGCGCCGAATCTGCTTCTGCTTCACCGCTGCAACGACAGAAGAGTCGGTCGGGGGCCTCGCTCAGCCACCCGCGCACCCATCCCACCCGCGCACCCATCCCGGCCACGCCGCCGGCCACGCCGCCGTCCGCCTCACCTTTCTTGATGCATTTGTAGAGCTTCCGCGTGAGGCGGCGAGAAGCCAGGGGCTGCGCGATGGGGTTCTGGTTGACCAGCAGCTCCTGGTAGGTGCGCTCCCCGGAACACGCCTCTGCCTGAGCATCGGGCCCGTCGGGATCTGCCTTTATTTTGGTCATCGCAGCGGCCGCTGAAACCTAGTCCCAGGGAGGCGAGCCCACGCGGTCCACAGCTTTAGGCATCACTTCCAGGTCATCAGCTGCGCGAGAAGCCGCCGTACAACACGGCCAATCAGGAAAGGAAGTCTCCGACTCAGCCCAATCGTTGACGCCCAGCTTCGTAACTACGCAGAGCGGAGAGGGGCGGAGTCATGGTCCCTAAGGCGGGGCCATCCCCGGACCAAGGGACTGGGCGGAACCGATTAGGGCGGAGCTGAGGGAATGTGAGGCAAGGGGCGGAGCCCTGGGAATCGGCCGGAGAGGGCGGGGCCCTGGGTGCTGGAAAGGCTGCTTCCTTTTTTTTCTTTTTTGAGGCAGAGTTTCGCTCTTATTTCCCAGGCTGGAGTACAGTGGCGCAATCTCGACTCACTGCAACCTCCGCCTCCCGGGTTCAAGCGATTCTCCTACTTCAGCCTCCCGAGTAGCTGGGATTGCAGGCATGCGCCACTACGCCCAGATAATTTTGTATTTTTAGTAGAGACAGGGTTTCTCCATGTTGGTCAGGCTGGTCTTGAACTCCTGACCTCAGGCGATCCGCCCGCCTCGGCCTCCCAAAGTGCTGGGATTACAGGCGTGAGCCACCGCGCCCGGCCTAAGGCTGCCTCCTTTCTTGCATAATTTTTCTTTGTTTTCTGACCCCTGGACCCGGCTGCGCAGGTGTGAAAGATACAGAGCAAGGAATGACCCCACTGACCTGCGTCTGCACCGCTTTTCCACAGATAGCGTGTGGCTCACTCTCATCCCGCAGGGTTCCGTTTCAGTGTTTCCCATGGGAGAGGTTTCCCTGGTGATTTTATCTAAAATTGCAGTCCCCTCTCTCTCCAAACCAGCATCCCTTCACCCGCTATTTTCCCGCAGTTCTTAACCATTGCCTGACGCTACACATGCAGAGGGCCTAGCCGAGAAGCCAGCCGGGGCTGAGGGAAGGACGGCTCCAGCGAAGCCGGGAACAGCGGAGGGAAGGCTTTGGGGACTGAGCTCCCTGCCGTGCAGGGTGAGAGCTGTGAGGAGCTGCCCTTTGGACGGGTCTGTAGAAGGTAAAGGGACAGAGCTGCCAGGGCGTGCGGGGCGGTGGCAGGCCGAGATCCAGTGGATCTTGGTATCTCTGATTAGCCTCTTCCACTATATTTTGGAACTCTGGATGGATATTAATTAGATAATCGCTGCAAATTACTAATTTGTAATACTAATTACCTTTGATCCTGATGTGGCAGGCCTGCCATTTTTGTGTTGCTGGAACAGGCCAATAAGTAGAAACTTAGAAGTGTTCTGGTAGTTGTGGGTGGGAGCACAGGTCAGTTAAACCAACTTAAAAATCGGCCTTTCCCGGGTGTGGTGACTCGTGCCTGTGGTTCCAGCTACCCAGGAGGCTGAGAGGGGACTCGCTTGAGCCCAGAAGTTAGAGGCTTCAGTGAGCCATGACTGCACCTGTGAATAGCCACTGCGCTCCAGTCTGGGCCACCCAGGAAAATCTTGTCTCTAAAACAAAACAACAACAACAAAAACCTTGTAACTCTGAACTAAAGTGCAATAAATTTTGTTTTGCATTAAATAAAAACAAATAGGCTGGGCGCGGTGCCTCACGCCTGTAATCCCAGCACTTTGGGAGGCCGAGGCGGGCAGATCATGAGGTCAGGAGATCGAGACCATCCTGGCTAACACGGTGAAACCCCCGTCTCTACTAAAAATCACTCTGTCCAGCAGAGTGATGGGGAATTTCATTCCTGAGAACCCAGTTCAAACAAATTCAAACAAATGGGCTTGCTTGACTGACCTCACTCAGAGCCTCGGTTGTGAAGTCCCTTCAGCTCTTACATGGAAGGAAAAAGAAAGTTAACATTTATGTGGCGAGCATATTATATACAATATCTCATTCAGTGCTCACCAAAAAATACCTCTGTGGTAAAGGTAAAGACTTTACCATCCTTTTACCAGGAATATATAACTTTATATTCACAATTTACTGACACACATAAAGGTGAATAGTTTGTTGCAGCTCACACAAAGCTGGATTTGAACCCAGGTCCACTTGTCTCCAAGCCCAGACTTTACCCATACCTGTGATTTGACATTTGACTTCAGCTCAAAAGGATACGTAAATAGTGAAAGTGTAGGAACCTCAGCTTGGCCCAGGTCACACGTGTCTGCATTTTGAGCCATAAGACAATGAAGTGCTGAGAACAAATATGTCTTCAGAAAACCAGTGTTTTCTTTTTCTTTCTTTTTTTTTTTTTTTTGAAATGGAGTCTTGCACCTTGGCCCAGGCTGGAGTGCAGTGGCACCATCTCAGCTCACTGCAAGCTCCGCCTCCCAGGTTCACGCCATTCTCCTGCCTCAGCCTCCCGAGTAGCTGGGACTACAGGCGCCCACAACCGCGCCTAGCTAGTTTTTTGTATTTTTAGTAGAGACGGGATTTCACCGTGTTAGCCAGGATGGTCTCGATCTCCTGACCTCGTGATCTGCCCGCCTCGGCCTCCCAAAGTGCTGGGATTACAGGCGTGAGCCACCGCGCCTGGCCCCCCCCCTTTTTTTTTTTTTTTTAAGACAGAGTCTCCCTTTGTCACCCAGGCTGTGGCATGATCTCAGCTCACTGCAATATCTGCCCCCCAGGTTCAAGTGATCCTATTGCCTCAGCCTCCCAAGTAGCTGGGATTACAGGCACCCGCCACCATGCCCAGCTAATTTTTGTATTTTTAGGAGAGATAGGGTTTTACCATGTTGGCCAGGCTGGCCTCGAACTCCTGACCTCAAGTGATCCACTCGCCTTGGCCTCCCAAAGTGTTGGGATTACAGATGTAAGCCACCGCACCTGGCCTGTTTTCTTTTTTTGTTGTTAACACACTGTGTATTTCTTATCTTTTTTTTTTTTCGAGACGGAGTCTCGTTCTGTCACCCAGGCTGGAGTATAGTGGCCCCATCTTGGCTCACTGCAAGCTCTGCCTCCTGGAATCACGCCATTCTCCTGCCTCAGCCTCCCGAGTAGCTGGGACTACTGGTGCCTGCCGCTACGCCTAGCTAATTTTTGTTTGTTTGTTTGTTTGTTTGTTTGAGACGAGTCTCACTCTGTCGCCCAGGCTGGAGTGCAGTGGCACGATCTTGGCTCACCACAACCTCCACCACCCGGGTTCAAGCGATTCTCCTGCCTCAGCCTCCCGAGTAGCTGGAATTACAGACGCCTGCCACTGCACCCAGCTAATTTTTGTAGTTTTAGTAGAGACGGGGTTTCACCATCTTGGCCAGGCTGGTCTTGAACTCATGACCTCATGATCCACCCGCCTCGGCCTCCCAAAGTGCTGGGATTACAGGTGTGAGCCACTGCATCCGGCCATGCCCAGCTAATTTTTTGTATTTTGAGTAGAGACAGGGTTTCACTGTGTTATTCAGGATGGTCTCGATCTCTGACCTTGTGATCTGCCTGCCTGGGCCTCCCAAAGTGCTGGGATTACAGGTGTGAGCCACCGCGCCCAGCCAACACATTGTGTATTTCTAAAGCCAGACTCAGAAATCTGTTCTGAACCCAGGTTGTTTTGCATGACTTTATTACTTTATGGATTTTGTTGGAATGGCTATTTGAGCTTACTTTTTTTTTCTTTTTTCTTTTTTTTTTTGAGATGGAGTCTCGCTCTGTTGCCCCAGCTGGAGTGCAGTAGCGCAATCTCGGCTCACTGCAACCTCTGCCTCCCGGGTTCAAGTGAGTCTCATGCCTCAGCCTCCCAAGTAGCTGGGATTACAGGCATGCACCACCACACCTGGCTAATTTTTGTATTTTAGTAGAGACAGAGGTTCACCATGTTGGCCAGGCTGGTCTCAAACTCCTGACCTCACGTGATCTGCCCACCTCGAACTCCCAAAGTGCTGGGATTACAGGTGTGAGCTACTGTGCCCAGCTGAGTTTACTTTAAGCAGTGTACAGTGACTGATAACATAAAAATTAATGGACACTGGTCCAGAGCTCTAAATGACAAATGACTTTAGGCAAGTCATTTAGCCTCTCTGGGTGTCAGTGCTTCACCATAAAGTGAGAAAGTTAGATCTAGATGGACTAAGGTCCATCTTTTAAAAAATTGGGGAGGATTTATTTATTTATTTATTTATTTATTTATTTACTTATTTATTTATATATTTTGAGACGGAGTCTTGCTCTGTCATCCAGGCTGGAGTGCAGTGGCACGATCTCAGCTCACTGCAAGCTCCACCTCCTGGGTTCACGCCATTCTCCTGCCTCAGCCTCTTGAGTAGCTGGGACTACAGGCGCCCGCCACCACGCCTGGCTAATTTTTTGTATTTTTAGTAGAGATGGGGTTTCACTGTGTTAGCCAGGATGGTCTCGATCTCCTGACCTTGTGATCCGCCCGCCTCGGCCTCCCAAAGTGCTGGGACTACAGGCGTGAGCCACCGCGCCTGGCCAGGAGAGAATCTCTTGAGCCCAGGAGATCAAGACTAACCTGCAGGAGGACCACCTGAGTCTGGGAGATCAAGGCTGTGGGGAGCTGTGATTGTGCCAATGAACTCCAGCCAGGGTGACACAGCGAGACCCCCACCTCAAAAAAAAAAAAAAGAAAAGAAAAGAAAAAAGAAACGCTGTACCCTTTAGCTGTCACCCTCTGACCTCCTTATCTTTCCTGAACTCTAAGCTACCACTAATCTACGTTCTGTCTCTATCCATTTCTGTGTTCTGGACATTTCATAGAAATAGAATCATGTAATATGCAGTTTTTGTGACTAGCTTCTTTTATTTAGAATAACATTTTCAAGGTTTGTCCATGTTACAGCATTTCTTAGTGCTTTTTTATTATTATTATTATTATTTTGAGATGGAGTCTCGCTCTGTTGGCCAGGCTGGAGTGCAATGGCATGATCTCAGCTCACTGCAAGCTCTGCCTCCTGGGTTCCAGCAATTCTCCTGCCTCAGCCTCTCTAGTAGCTGAGATTACAGGCACGTGCCACCACGCCCAGCCAATTTTTGCATGTTTAGTAGAGACGGGGTTTCACCATGTTGGCCAGGCTGGTCTCGAACTCCTGACCTCATGATCTGCCCACCTCTGCCTCCCAAAGTGCTGGGATTACAGGCGTGAGCCACCATGCCCAACCTAGTGCTTTATTATTAAATAATATTCCATTGTATAGATATACCACATTTTATCCATTCATCAGTTCATGGATTGGGTTGTTTCCACCTTTTGACTATCGTGAATAATGCTGATATGAACATTCGTGGACACGTGTTTGTGTGGGTATATTTTGCCGTTCCCTTGGGTAGATACCCAGAATGAAAATGGCTGGGTCAAATGGTAACTCTGTGTTTAACTTTTTGGGGAAAGGCTAGGCTGTTTTCCAAAGTGGCTGCCCCATTCCTACCAACAGTGTATAAACGTTCCAATATCTTTACATTTTTAACACGTTGTTATCTGACAAATCCAGCTTCTTGGAAAGAAACATTTCAAAGGGACTTATGAACAGAAGCCACGTCTGTGTCCGCAGTGGTGGGGAGACAAAATCGTAGATCCCCACAGCAGTATCCCCAGATCCACAGCTTCTGTACCAAGGGAACGGGTTATTCAGAAGGGATGTGTGGACAAGCAAAGGATGATAACATCAAGGCTGTTTGACTTAATGGTAGGATTGATTGTAAGTACAGTCTCCTATACAGGGAACAATAGATCAACTGGAAATCTTAGAGGCCTTCCTGGAACAGGAGTTAATCAGAAGCCAACATAGTAGATTAGCATCCAAGATGGAGTTGCTTTAGCCTCAACAGAGGAGTCTTAGGCTCATAGCAACATTGAGAGGGAGGTAGAGAGATTTCCTATCTGCCCCCTGCCCCACGCATGCACCTCCTCTCCCATTGTCATCTTCCACCAGAGGGTACATTTGTTACAATTGATCAACTTACATTGTCACATCATTACCACCCAAAGTCTATTGTTGACATGAGGGTGTGCCACAAGAGGGATGGCACCTGTAGGCTCTGGCCGGGGGGCGGGGGTGGCTATTGAATCCATTATCAGCCACAGATCCCCAGTTGCAGTTGGAGACAGGCTTTACTCTGGGCCACCAACCAAAGTCTGAGCTTTTCCCAGACAGATTTGTTTTTGTTTTTGTTTTTGTCGTTTTTGAGATGGAGTCTTGCTCTGTCACCCAGGCTGGAGTACAACGGTGCAAGTACAGCTCACTGCAAACTCTGCCTCCCAGGCTCAAGCGATCCTCCCACTTCAGCCTCCTGAGTAGCTGGGACCACAGGCATGCGCTACCACACCTGGCTAATTTTTATATTTTTTGTAGAGACAGAGTCTTGCCATGTTTTTATATTTTTTGTAGAGACAGTCTTGCCATGTTGCCCACGCTGGCCTCAAACTCCTGACCTCAAGCAATCCTCCTGCCTTGGCCTCCCAAAGCGCTTGGATTATAGGCATGAGCCACCACCCCCGGACCCAGAGATGAATTTTTTGTCTGGGGGTTTCTAGAGGAACAGGAGGTGGTGGCGGATGCCAAGTGCAGCAGCTGTTTTAGTCCTGACTCTCACTTCCTGCTTCCTGGTGCTGGGGTGCCTGGTGGCTTGGTCTCCCCTGCAGTCCCCTTGCAGCCTTTCCTGGGCTGTGGCCCTCGACACCTCTTTCATCTATTACCTTCTTCTGTTCACTTTCCATAGTCTCAAAAGTCAGGAAAATGTTTCCTCTGTTGGGGCTTTTCCCTCTCATTTTCTTTGCTGTTTTGCTAAAGGCTGGCAGGCATTGTTGGGGGCGTGTGTATGTCCACGTGTGCACAAAACCTGCCCTTCTCCACAGCACCATGCTGCCACCCACTGCTTAACAGGACTCTTGAGCAAGTAGTTCTTTTTTTTTTTTTTTTTTTTTTGAGATGGAGTCTTGGTCTGTCGCCCAGGCTGGAGTGCAGTGGCGCGATCTCGGCTCACTGCAACCTCGACCTCCTGGGTTCAGGCAATTCTCCTGCCTCAGCCTCCCAAGTAGCTGGGATTACAGGCATCCACCACCCCGCCCGGCTAATTTTTGTATATTTAGTAGAGACGGGGTTTCACCATGTTGGCCAGGCTGGCCTAGGACTCCTGACCTCAAGTGATCCACCCACCTCAGCCTCCCTTACAGGCGGGAGCCACCATGCCTGGCCTCTTGAGTAAGTTCTTGATGGTCACATTTTTTGTTCTTGTGCCCAGAAAATGCCTTCCCTTCTTCCAGGCCCCTTGGAATTGACATTGATGTTCCTGCCAGACTTTGTTTTATTATTATTATTATTATTTTTTGAGATGGAGTCTCACTCTGTCGCCCAGGCTGGAGTGCAGTGGCATGATCTCGGCTCACTGCAAGCTCTGCCTCCCGGGTTCATGCCATTCTCCTGCCTCAGCCTCCCGAGTAGCTGGGACTACAGGCGCCTGCCACCACGCCCGGATAATTTTGTGTATTTTTAGTAGAGACGGGGTTTCGACATGTTAGCCAGGGTGGTCTCGATCTCCTGACCTCATGATCTGCCCGCCTTGGCCTCTCAAAGTGCTGGGATTATAGGCATGTGCCACCACGCCCAGCCCAGACTTTGTTTTTTCTTGTTGTTGTTTGTTTTTGAGACAGTTTCCCTCCGTCACCCAGGCTGGAGTGCAGTGGCACTATTTCGGTTCACTGCAACCCCTGCCTCCTGGGTTCAAGTGATTCTCGTGCTTCAGCCTCCCAAGTAGCTGGGACTACAGGCATGCCACCATGCCCGACTAATTTTTGTATTTTTAGTAGAGATGGGGCTTCACCATGTTGCCTAGGCTGGTCTTGAACTCCTGACCTCAAGTGATCTGCCACCTCGGCCTCCCAAAGTACTGGGCTACAGGTATGAGCCACGGCACCCAGCCTCCTTCCAGACTTTGTGCCATGGAGATATGGGGGCCAGGACCATTGGCCCCTAAAGGTTCACTGAAAAATCACTGGCACAAGGCAGACAATTATTAGGAGTAAAGGGAATCTCACGAGGTTTGGGTCTGCACTGTGCATATTGGACTTTCCCTTCATTCAGAACAACTTACTGAGCATCTTTATGTGCCCAACACTGTGCTGGGCATCGGGGGAGCCATGGTGAGCTAGACAGAGAGTCCTGGTCTCCCAAGGGTTCCACACAGGAAGTACCAGTCGTGGGAGCAATATAGAACTGGAATCTAGGAAGGGATCTGGGAAAAGTGCTCCCTACAGGATTTGTTGGATGTGACAGGGTAGAGGAGGAGGGTACTGGGAAGACCTAGGGGTGAGGAGGGAACGAGGGCAGGGCCGGCTGGAACAGCCACCCTTAGTGCTTACTGCAGCCTTCTTCATGGTTGAATCTCCCCATCCTACAAGGCAGGAAGCTACAGGAGGTGCCTGGTGGAGAGTCCGTCCTCAGAAATCATTTGAACAAATGACTTTTACGGACTTTTGTTCATCCCCTGAAGCTCCTGGGGTACCACTGCAGGATTTTAAATTGGGGAGTAGCATGGTTAGCTTTGTGTTTTTGGAAGAGCATCTAGGCTACAGCAGGGGAACCAGAGGGTGGGCAGGATGCCTGGGGAAGAGGGAGAAGAATGAGAGCAGCGAGGGAGCCGCGAGTGTGGCCTGACCCAGGATGATGGCCGTGAGGCTGAGCTAAGGGAGTTGGTGAGAGCGATATACAGGACACAAAAGGACTTTGAGATATGGCGTGTGGCAGTGGAACAAGAGGATGGGTCAGGCCGTCAGAATTTCTAAGATAGCCCCCCCAGAGATGCCCTGCCCAGAACCTGTGAGTATGAGGAGCTGTCACTCCTGCATGTCTTCTTATTTGGCACAGTTGACTCAGACAGGGAGACAATCCGGGATTATCCGGGTTAGCCCACTGTAATCCCTTGAGACCTTAAAGCAGAGAGCTTTCTCTGACTGACGGCAGAGGGGCAATGACAAAGATCCCAAGATCAAGCAGGATCTGAACGCTGCTCCCGGCTGTGAGGATGGGGGGACCATGTGTGAGGACCAAAAAGCAACCGCAGGAGCTGAGAGTGGCTGGATGACAGGAGGCGGGACCCAGGTCCTACAATCACCAGGAACTGAACTCTTCCAGCAAGAAGAGTGAGCCTGAGGCCAGGTGCGCTGGCTGACGCCTGTAATCCCAGCACTTTGGGAGGCCGAGGTGGGTGGATCACGAGGTCAGGAGATCGAGACCATCCTGGCTAACACAGTGAAACCCCGTCTCTACTAAAAATACAAAAAATTAGCCGGGCGTGGTGGCGGGTGCCTGTAGTCCCAGCTACTCGGGAGGCTGACGCAGGAGAATGGCGTGAACCTGGGAGGTGGAGCTTGCAGTGAGCCGAGATTGCACCACTGCACTCCAGCCTGGGCAACAGAGCGAGACTCTGTCTCAAAAAAAAAGAAAAAAGAAAAAGAAGAGTGAGCCTGGAAGGGGATTCCAAGCACCAGATGAGATCACGGCAGGTGGAGACTTTGATGGGAACCTTCAGCTCAAGCCCTGACCTCCAGGACTTCTGATGTACAGACCCCTGAGATAATACATGGGTGTCGTTCTCAGCCACTGAGTGGTCAGTTGTTACAGCAGCAATGGGGAGCGAATGCACCAGATTTCTGGACACATTCACTTCAGTGAAAACCAACATAGGGACCTGGCATGGTGGCTCACGCTTGTAATCCCAGCTCTTTGGGAGGCCGAGGCAGGTGGATCACTTGAGGCCAGAAGTTCAAGACCAGCCTGGCCAACATGGTGAAACCCTGTCTCTACCAAAAATACAAAAATTATCTGGGTGTGGTAGTGGGCGCCTGTAATCCCAGCTACTTGGGAGGCTGAGGCAGGAGAATCGCTTGAACCCGGGAGGCAGAGGTTGCAGTGAGCTGAGATTGTGCCACTGCACTCCAGCCTGGTGACAGAGCGACGCTCCATCTCAAAGAAAAAAAAAAAAAGAGAGAGAAAGGAAGGAAGGAGAAAGAAAAAGAAAGAAAAGAAAACCAATGTAGAGGGCGAGGCAGGGCAGGCTGGGAAAGAAAATTTTAAAAAAGGAAGGAAGGAAGGGAGGGAAAAGAGAAAAAAAAGAAAGAAAAGAAAGGAAGGAAGGAAGACCAATGTAGAGGGTGAGGCAGGGCAGGCTAGGAAAGTAAAAGAAAAAAGAGAAGAAACGAGAGGAGAGGACAGAAGAGGAAAGAAGGAAGGAAGAAGAGAAAGAAAAGAGAGAAGAGAGAAAGAAAGAAAGAGAAAGAGAAAGGGAGGGCGGGAGGGAGGAAAAAGAAAAGAAAACCAATGTAGAGGGGAGGCAGGGCAGGCTGGCAGAGGAAAGAGGTCCAGGGGGCTCGGGATGGATAATAAGGGTCCCTACCTCATCAGGCTGTTGGGAGAGCCAAGTGCATGTACAGTAAGTGCGGCCGCAGCTGGAACCGGGAGACCTACGGTGGAAATGGGAATGGAGATCTGTGAGTTGTGGCAGAAAGGCCTCCACCTCCCACTGAGGCGTGACGGGCGGGGAAAGCAGGTGGCATTGTGCTGCCTGAGCCACCGCGCGTGGCCCCGTCGCCCGGGAGCCCGCTGTGGCCTCCTCTCCCTCGCCTGTACCGCCACCTCGTGGAGCAGTGTGGAATCGCCAGCAGTGAGTCAGGGCGGGCTTTGGTTCTGGGAGTCAGTACTTCTTATGACCATGCTCGTCTGACATCTGGCCTCTTGCTTCGCAGGAGGCAGACAGGCCATGCTCCTGCCCTAGAAAGTGAGCCCACTTCTAGTGAAGGGTCTTTAGAGCCCATTGATTCACCCTCCCGTCAACGGAGTGGAATGACGGAGGCCAGGCCCAGACCCCTGAGCAAATCAGGTTCCGAGGTGGGAGGAGAACCCAGGCAGCCCTCCCTCATTCATTCCTTGGCACCTGTTCAGCCTCTGGCTTCCCGTTGGCCATGGAGAGGAGGAAAGGCAGGGAGCAGTGCGCCTCCCCCCTTCCGACCTGTGCTTATTCTCCAGCAGCAGACACCTGGCGCTCCTGGCCTTCCTTTTCTCGTGAGATAGGAGGCATCTGTTTTTCTCTTTCTTCGTGAAAGAGAGAGGAGAGCAGCCAGGCCAGAATGGGGGATTGCGGGGCGCGTGGAGAACTGGGCTGAGGGTGTTTGGGGCTTGCTAGGCAAAGGGCTTGAGTGTCAGTCCAATTGATTTAGATCGAGGTCAGAAGATGTTCTCTGTTAAGGGCCAGACAGTAAACATTTTAGGCTCCGTGGACTATACAGTCTCTATCATAACCACTCAGCCCTGCTGTTATAGTAGGAAAGCACCCAGAGACAATATGTAATCAAATGGGGTGGCTATGTACCAATAAAACTTTATTTATAAAAACATGGGGGCCGGGTGTGGTGGCTCATGCCTGTAATCCCAGCACTTTGGGAGGCTGAGGCGGGCGGATCACGAGGTCAGGAGATCGAGACCAGCCTGGCCAACATAGTGGAACCCCGTCTCTACTAAAAATACAAAAAATTAGCCGAGCATGGTGGTGGGCGCCTGCGGGAGGCTGAGGCAGGAGAATCGCTTGAACCAGGGAGGCGGAGGTTGCAGCGAGCTGAGATCGCGCCACTGCACATCAGCCTGGGTGACAGTGCGAGACTGTCTCAAAACAAACAAACAAACAAGCAAGCAAGCATGGGTCCGCGGGTCGTAGTTCGCTGACCACTGATTTGGACGGTGGTGGTGCCTACAGATTTTTCCAATCAGATGCAACAGCTGAGGCTGGGAACCGTGGCTCACGCCTGTAATCCCAGTGTTTTGGAAGGCCGAGGCGGGAGGATCACTTGAGCCCAGAAGTTTATCAGCAGCCTGGGCAACACACAAGACTTCTGTCTCAACAACAACAACAACAACATTAAAGAAAGAAAAAGTGATGCGCCGGGGTCGCGTCGGGTGGGCCGGGGGCGCGCCATGCGAGCAGGATGTCCGGCCTGCGGGCACTGCCCGGGTCAGGCTGCTGGTTGCGGCTCGCGCCTGCGCGAATCAAAAGCCAGACCAGCGCCTGCCGCTCGGGACCCACCTAGTGGGGACCGCAGCGGCTGAACTCGGGTGGCCGCTGGGACTCAGCGGTCATGGCGAGCATAGCGGTGAAGCACCTGAGCCAGGAGGAAGCCCAGGCCGTGGACCAGGAGCTATTCAACGAGTACTAGTTCAGCGTGGACCGACTTGTGGAGCTCGCCGGGCTGAGCTGTGCCGCAGCCATCGCCAAGGCATATTCCCCCACGTCCATGTCCAGGAGCTCCCCTACTGTCCTGGTCATCTGTGGCCCGGGGAATAATGGAGGAGATGGTCTGGTCTGTGCTCCGCACCTCAAACTCTTTGGCTAACCAGCCAACCCTCTATTACCCCAAAAGGCCTAACAAGCCCCTCTTCATTGCGTTGGTGACCCCGTGTCAGAAAATGGACATCCCTTTCCTTGGGGAAATGCGCTCAGAGCCCGTGATGATTGAGCTGTATGAGCTGGTGGTGGATGTCATCTTCGGCTTCAGCTTCGAGGGTGATGTTCGGGAACGTTCCACAGCATCCTGAGTGTCCTGAAGGGATTCACCGTGCCCACTGCCGGCATCAACATTCCCTCAGGATGGGATGTGGAGAAGGGAAACTCTGGAGGGATCCAGCCAGACTTGCTCATCTCCCTCACGGCACCCAAAAAGTCTGCAACCCAGGTTACCCGGTCGCCACCATTACCTGGGGGGTCGTTTTGTGCCACCTGTTCTGGAAAAGAAGTAGCACCTGAACCTGCCCCCTACCCTGACACCAAGTGTGTGTATGGTCTGCAGTGACGGAAGGTGGGTGGGTATTCTTCCCAATAAAGACTTAAAATCGCCCTCTCAGAAAAGAAAGAGAGAGAGAGAGAAAGAAAGCGAGAGAAAGGAAAAAATGTAAATTAAAAAAGAAAAGCATCACCCCATTGCACACCAGCCTAGTTGACAGAGCAAGACTCCATCTCGAACAAAAAGAAAAAAATTAAAAAGAAGCAACCGATGGGATCCACTTCCAACACTGCATTCTGCAAATATTCTGTATGTATACGCAATACACAATGCTATCCTTCCCCTTTTTTCCACTTTTTTCTTAGTAAGTGTCCATCCTCTCTTCACAGAAATAGTAGCATACTACGCACAGCATTCTGCATTTTGCTTTTTAACATTTTTTAAAAGTAATTTCAGTTTTTATTTTGGATTCAGAGAGGCCATGTGCAGTTTGTTACCGGGGTATATTGCGTGATGCTGAGGTTTGGGGTATAATTGTTCCCATCGCCTAGGTACTCAGTATAGTACCCAACAGTTAGTTTTTCACTACTCATCCCCTTTCTCTCCTCTCACGTTGGCCAGGCTGGTCTTGAACTCCTGACCTTAGGTGGTCCACCTGTCTCGGCCTCCCAAAATGCTGGGATGACAGGCGTGAGCCACAGCGCCCGGCCTAGCTCCTACTTCTAAGTGGGAACCTGCAGTGTTTGGTTTTCTGTCCCTGTGTTAATTGGCTTAGGATAATGGCCTCCAGCTGCATCCATGTTGCTGCAAGGACATTATTTCGGGTTTTTTGGCTACACAGTATTCTGTGGTGAATGTGTGCCACATTAGAAAAAATTATTTTTACTTATTAAATGTTTCATATCTTCGTTTTATTTTTTTTCTGTTTTTCTCCCCCTCAAGTTGAACTTCATTTTCTTTATCCAATCCACCACTGATGGGCACCTAGGTTGATTCTGTATCTTTGCTGTTGTGAACATTGCTGTGATAAACATACATGTGCCTGTGTCTTTTTGGTAGAAAAATCTGTTTTATCTTTAATATATATCTACTAATGGGATTGCTGGGTCAAATGTTGGCTCTGTTTTTTGTTTGTTTGTTTTTGTTTTTGTTTTTGGAGACAGAGTTTTGCTTTTGTTGCCCAGGCTGGAGTGCAGTGGCACAATCTCAGCTCCCCTCAATCTCCACCTCCCAGGTTCAAGCGATTCTCCTGCCTCAGCCTCCCGAGTTGCTGGGATTATAGGCATGCGCCACCACGCCCAGCTAATTTTGTATTTTTAGGAGAGATAGGGTTTCTCCATGTTGGCCAGGCTAGTCTCGAACTCCCGACCTCAGGTGATCCACCTGCCTCGGCCTCCCGAAGTGCTGTGATTACAGGCGTGAGCCACCACACCCGGCCTGTAGCTCTGTTTCAAGTTCTTTGAGAAACCTCCTAACTACTTTACACAGTGGTGGGATGAATTGACATTCCCAGCAGCAGTGTATTAGCATTCTCTTTTCTCCACAGCGTTGCCAGCAGCTGCTGTTTTTGACTTTTTAATAATAGCTGTTCTGACTGGTGTGAGGTAGTATCTCATTGTGGTTTTGATTTATGTTTCTCTAATGATTAGTGATGCTGAACATTTTTTCATATGCTGGTTGGCTACTTGTTGGCATCTTCTTTTGAGAAATGTCTGTTCATGTCTTTTACCCATTTTTAAATGGGATTATTTGGTTTTTGCTTGTTCAATTGTTTAAGTTCCTTATATATTTTGGATATTAGACCTTTGTCAGGTGCATAGTTTGCAAATATTTTCTTCTATTCTGTAGGTTGTCTATTTATTCTGTTGATAGTTACTATTGCTGTGCAGAAGCTCTTTAGTTTAATTAGGCCCCACTTGTCAAATTTTGTTCTTGCTGCCATTGCTTTTGAGGACTTGGTCATAAATTCTTTCCCAAGGCTGATGTCCAGAATGGTGTTTCCTAGGTTTTCTTCTTGGATTCTTATAGTTTCAGGTCTTACATTTAAATCTTTAACCCATCTTGAGTTGTTGTTATATTATTATTATTATTATTATTATTATTATTATTATTGAGACAGAGTCTTGCTGTGTCGCCCAGGCTGGAGTGTAGTGGCGCAATGTCAGCTCACTGCAACCTCTGCCTCCCGGGTTCAAGTGATTCTCCTGCCTCAGCCTCCTGAGTAGCTGGGATTACAGGCACACATCACCATGCCCAGCTAATTTTTTGTATTTTTTCGTAGAGACAGGGTTTCACCATGTTGGCCAGGCTGGTCTCAAACTCCTGACCTCAAGTGATCTGCCCACCTCAGCCTCCCAAAGTGTTGGGATTACAGGCATGAGCCACCGTGCCCAGCCTTGAGTTAATTTTTGTATATGGTGAAAGAAAGTTGGTCCAGTTTCGATCTTTGGCATATGGCTAGCCAGCTATCCCAGCACCATTTATTGAATAGGGAGTCCTTTCCCTATTGCTTGTTTTTGTTGACTTTGTCAAAGATCAGATGGCTGTAGGTGTGTGGCTTTATATCTAGGCTCTCAGTCCTGTTCCATTGGTCTATGTGTCTGTTTTTGTACCAGTACCGTGCTGTTTTGGTTACTGGAGCCTTATAGTATAGTTTGAAGCTGGGTAATGGGAAGCCTCCAGCTTTATTCTTTTTGCTTAGGATCGCTTTGGCTATTTGGGATCTTTTTTGGTTCCAGATGAATTTTTAGATAGTTTTTTTTCTAGTTCTGTGGAAAATGACATTAGTAGCTTGATAGGAAGAGCACTGAATCTGTAGATTGCTTTGGGCAGTGTGACCATTTTAATGGTATTGATTCTTCCAATTCATGGGCATGGAATGTTTTCATTTGTTTGTGTCCTGTATGATTTCTTTCAGCAGTGTTTTGTAGTTCTCCCTGTAGAGATGTGCCTGCTTCCCCTTCGCCTTCTGCCATGATTATAAGTTTCCTGAGGCCTCCTCAACCATGCTTACTGTACAGCCTGCAGAGCTGTGAGCCTATTGAATCTCTTGTCTTTATAAATTACCCAGTCTCAGACAGTACAGGGTGAGAACGGATTAATACAGAAAATATATGTTGAAATCCTAGCTACTTGAGAGGCTGAGATGGAAGGATTGCATGAGTCTAGCAGTTCAAGGCTACAGTAAGCCATGATCACACCGTTATGTAACTGAACAGAAGGTGAGTTGCTTGCCATATGCAGAGTCCAATTAACGAGATCAAGATCTGGTAGAAATAAGATGATTTATTCCAAAGCTAGCTTAGGGGAAGAGGCACAGGCATCCTGCCTTTAAATGTGCCACTTCACCTTTGGAGCAGAAAGCAGGAACTTTTAAAAGGCATGGAAGGAAGTGAGCAAGGTAGGGGGTCCTTATCTGCCAGCAGTAGAGCTGGTGACTGCTGGCATCTTCATGGGCAGGCTGGTATCTCTCAAGGCAACCTCTTTAGGGTGAGAGTTTCTTAGCAGGAATGCTTCAGTTTGCAAATCAACTGTTAACTCTTGAGAGTTCCATCTTGGAGTCCAGTTAGATAAACTTGCCCGTAGGGAGTCTGGTGAAAGGGAGGTAGAAGGCTATATTTGTGGGGTTTTTTTGTTTTGCTTTGTTTTGTTTTGTTTTTGAGATGGAATCTCCCTCTGTCACCCAGGCTGGAGTGCAGTGGCACAATCTTGGCTCACTGCAACCTCCGCCTCCCAGGCTCAAGCGATTCTCCTGCCTCAGCCTCCTGAGTAGCTAGGATTACAGGCGCCAACCACCACGCCCGGCTACTTTTTGTATTTTTAGTAGAGATGGGGTTTCACCATATTGTCCAGGCTGGTCTCGAACTCCTGACCTCAAGCGATCTGCCTGCTTTGGCCTCCCAAAGTGCTGGGATTACAGGCGTGAGTCACTGCACCCAGCCTATATTTCCATTTCTAAAAGGCTAAGTAGAAAGTGGGCAACCGGGGGAAAGAGAAAAGAAGAGAGAGGAAAAATTAAACTACCCCCTAGAAAAATGGGGGTACTCAGTTACATTTCCCCACTGACAAATTCCATTCCATTTCTATGGGATCTGGGCACCATATTCATTCTGGCTACTTCCTGCTGAAAGGGAGCATAGCCTTTGGGCATTGGAATGGAACTGATGTATTTGGAGTTGTAAATATTCATGAGTACTTGGGCTTACAGGTGATGTTTGTTGGAGCAATATGGTGCGAGGTCTTGAGAGCCTCTGAGAGAATGCCTGTCTTGCATTCCTATACATGGGGTGCAACAGCAGTGGACCCTACAACAGAGGGATATGCCCATCTCTGCAATCAGGGCCAATGTTACAAGCAGCTTTGCCACCAGGATGGTTCTGACCTGGACCAGGATGCTAACCGCTGGTCTAGCAACAGTGTGAGGTCAGACACACCTTTGATTTGTTGGTGCATGTTTCACGTGGCTATCCGAGGCACTTCCTGAATTCTTAATTATCATGCAGGTTCACCACTGCCAATTGTAACTGGATATGATGACAGGTTGGTTGGGTATATATATTTGACAGGCTACAAAAAGAGCTATGAATCCTCATGAAAGTGTCTCGTTTTTGAGAAAGGATCAGCTTAAATAGCTGTGTCTCATCCAGAAGGTGGCGTTGGAGATGGGTTAGGCCTCTGCATGTGATGAAGGCAAACAGATTTTTAATAGGAGGTGTTTCCATGGAAACAGAAGAAAAACAAAGGTTAATGTTGGGCAGTTTATCCAGATGTTAGGCTCAAAGCATCCTTAATTACAGAGGAGGAAGGCAGTGGCAGTCTGACACGTTTTTCTCACCTGTATTGCAAAGAATAATATAGTAGTAATTTCACTGAGTCCAACTCAGAAAAATGGAAGAAAAATTTAGAAGGATTAATTTGGGATTGTGTCCTGGGAAGAATTCAGGATTTAGTCCAAATTGCAGAAAATAATAAAAGCTCAAAAACAGTAGACAAGACTAGAATCTAACAACAGGTATACGATAGTTTTTTCTGAAACATAATTTTTCTCTCTCCAGTTCCCATTTTTACTAAAGACAAATCATAGTAGGGCAAATTTATTTGAAAAATAACTTTTAGGGCCTGGCGTGGTGGCTCACGCCTGTAATCCCAGCACTTTGGGAGGCTGAGGTGGGTGGATCACGAGGTCAGCAGATCGAGACCATCCTGGCTAACGCAGTGAAACTGTCTCTACTAAAAATACAAAAAATTAGCCAGACGTGGTGGCAGGCACCTGTAGTCCCAGTTACTCAGGAGGCTGAGGCAGGAGAATGGCATGAACCTGGGAGGCGGAGCTTGCAGTGAGCAGAGATCGCGTCACTGCACTCCAGCCTGGGCGACAGAGCAAGACTCTGTCTCCAAAAAAAAAAAAAAAGAAAGAAAAAGAAAAAAAAGTTTTAGTCTTACAATACTTGGCCTGAGTATTTGCATAAAGTATAGCAAGAATAATTATTTGTCATATCAGCTTTTTTAAAAATTGGCTTTACTGGAACTTTGTTTTATAAGGAATCTCAGATTAAGACTTTTTAAAGCCTTGAGTCCAGCCATGAATTTATCTGTGCCTGCAAATGCTATAGGAACTGGGTGAATTCCTCTCCTCAAGGTCCCAAGATAACTTGGGGTTCCTGGGCCTGTCAGAAAGTGACACTCTTGGCCAGGCACGGTGGCTCACGCCTGTAATCAGAGAACTTTGGGAAGCCACGGCGGGTGGATCACGATGTCAGGAGTTCGACACCAGCCTGGCCAAGACAGTGAAACCCCATCTCTGCTAAAAATACAAAAATTAGCCAGGCATGGTGGCGTGAGCCTGTCCCAGCTACTTGGGAGGCTGAGGCAGGAGAATCGCTTGAACCCGGGAGGCAGAGGTTGTGGTGAGCCAAGATTGTGTCACTGCACTCCAGCCTGGTGACAGAGCGAGACTCTATTTCAAAAAAAAAAAAAAAAAAAAGTGATACTCTTTACTTACCATGGGTCAGGAAACACTGTACAGGGACTATGTTGACAAGGTATGAGACCAGCTTTTCCAAGGGGCTTTATAGGCTCTGTAAATCAACTTTCATTCCTTAAAGCAGTCTGTTTATACCTGAAAGTAGCCATTCCAGTCAAAGCCTTGGTAAAGTGTCTCCAGTGGTGTCCTGTTACAAAGAAAACAGATTTGGGCCAGGCACAGTGGCTCACGCCTGTAATCCCAGCACTTTGGGAGGCTGAGGAGGGCAGATCACTTGAGGTCAGGAGTTTGAGACCAGCCTGCCCAACATGGTGAAACCCTGTCTCTACTAAAAATACAAAAATTAGCCAGGCGTGGTGGTGCACACCTGTGATCCCAGCTACTTGGGAGGCTGAGGCAGGAGAATCGCTTGAACCTGAGAGGCGGGGGTTGCAGTGAGCCAAGATGGCGCCATTGCACTCCAGCTGGGCCAACAGAGCGAGACTCCATCTCAAAAAACAAAAAAAAAAAAAAAAAAAAAGAGAAAAAACAGATTTGTATTGACCTTATGCAAATAACTATACTGCCATAAATTAAGTATACTTACAAATACTGACACCTAGCCAACCCCATGTTGGTCTTGAACTCGTGAGCTCAAGTGATCTGCCTACCTCGGCCTCCCAAATGCTGGCATTATAGGCGTAAGCCCCTACACTGAGCCTAGGTTTAAGCACTTGATATTACAAAATAGAATCCCAGGTCATTATAAGTAAAAGGGAAACATCTTTAATCACCGACAGAGGGAATACTCAGTTCTGAATAGGACCCAGTAAAGACAGCATGAGGCCAGCTGAATCTGTCTTTTTTCTCTTCCCCCCTTTTTTTGGTCATTTATTCAAAAGGCAAACAAAAATCTTTCATTATCTTTTTTTTTTTTTTTTTTGAGACAGAATCTCACTCTGTCACCCAGGCTGGCATGCAGTCACAAGATCTTGGCTCACTGCAACCTCCATCTCCTGGGTTCAAGTGATTCTCCTGCCTCAGCTTCCCAAGTAGCTGGGATTACAAGTATGCACCATTACACCCGGCGAATTTTTGTGTTTTTACTCGAGACAAGGTTTTGCCATGTTGGCCAGGCTAGTCTTGAACTTCTGGCCTCAAGTGATCCACCCACCTTGGCCTCCTAAAGTGCTGGGATTACAGGCGTGAGCCACCATATACAGCCAAAAATCTTTTATTATCTTTTAATATTGCACTAAAATCTTGTTCAAAAGAGAAAGCCAAATTTCACCTTTGCATTAGCGTACTATTAATGTTAAACCTGATTCTTTTGTTTTGTTTTTTTTTGAGATGAAGTCTCACTTTTGTCCCCCAGGCTGGAGTGCAATGGCGTGCTCTCAGCTCACTGCAACCTCCGCCTCCTGGATTCAAGTGATTCTCCTGCCTCAGCCTCCCAAGTAGCTAGGATTACAGGCGCCTGCCACCACACCTGGTTAATTTTTATATTTTTAGTAGAGAAGGGGTTTCACCATTTTGGCCAGGCTGGTCTCGAACTCCTGACCTCAGGTGATCCACCTGCCTCAGCCTCCCAAAGTGTTGTGATTACAGGTGTGAGCCACCACGCCTGGCTAAACCTGATTTTTTTTTTTTGAGACGGAGTCTCACTGTGTCGCCCAGGCTGGAGTGCAGCAGCGTGATCTCAGCTCACTGCAAGCTCCGCCTCCCAGGTTCACGTCATTCTCCTGCCTCAGCCTCCTGAGTAGCTGGGACTACAGGCGCTCACCACCAAGTCTGGCTAATTTTTTTTGTATTTTTAGTAGAGACGGGGTTTCACTGTGTTAGCCAAGATGGTCTGGATCTCCTGACCTCATGATCCACCCGCCTTGGCTTCTCAAAGTGCTGGGATTACAGGCATGAGCCACCATATCTGACCAATGTACTTTTATTTCAATATTCAACCTACAGAAAAACAAAATAATCTCCTCAAAATCTTAGCCAAC
This sequence comes from Gorilla gorilla gorilla, assembly GCF_029281585.2. Classification (NCBI taxonomy): domain Eukaryota; kingdom Metazoa; phylum Chordata; class Mammalia; order Primates; family Hominidae; genus Gorilla; species Gorilla gorilla. The sequence goes on from NC_073228.2 coordinate 181,800,493, forward strand.
TTGCTCAAACCCACAGAATTTTCTTTACAAGATCAATCCTTCAGAAATCCTTTACGACTTATCTAAATCTTCAATTTTGTCCCATTACTCTTTTAGATTAGACAATCCTTAAGAACTTCTGAATTAGACAAAATCATATTCCCTTGAACAAAAAATATATTTTCATATCTTATAATCTTTTACCAAAAACACATTCTACCTTCCTTACGCACCTTGCGTGTAAAACCTGTTTCTCTGGTAGTCTCAATTATGTGTCACAATGTGAACTCTCAGCAGCTTTTACTTTTTGATGAAAATCCTCGTAGGTAAGCAATGTTAACCATGTATCAGGTTGTATATTAAAAGTCATAGGCCGGGCGCGGTGGCTCACGCCTGTAATCCCAGCACTTTGGGAGGCCGAGGCGGGCGGATCACAAGGTCAGGAGATCGAGACCATCCTGGCTAACACGGTGAAACCCCGTCTCTACTAAAAATACAAAAAATTAGCCGGGCGTGGTAGTGGGCGCCTGTAGTCCCAGCTATTCGGGAGGCTGAGGCAGGAGAATGGCGTGAACCCGGGAGGTGGAGCTTGCAGTGAGCCGAGATCGCGCCACTGCACTCCAGCCTGGGCGACAAAGCAAGACTCCGTCTCAAAAAAAAAAAAAGTCATAGAAGCAGTTTATGGCCTTAAAGTATCTAGCAGATAGTACCTGGCCTGCCTAATTTAGACCAAATGTATACATTTATTTTTTATTTTTTATTTTTTTGAGACAAAGTTTCACTCTTGTTGCCCAGGTTGGAGTGCAATGGCATGATCTCGGCTCACCGCAACCTCCGCCTCCCAGATTCAAGAGATTCTCCTGCCTCAGTCTCCCGAGTAGCTGGGATTACAGGCATGCGCCACCACACCCGGCTAATTATGTATTTTTAGTAGAAACCGGGTTTCTCCATGTTTGTCAGGCTGGTCTGAAACTCCTGACCTCAGGTGATCCCCTCGCCTCGGCCTCCCAAAGTGCTGGGATTGCAGGCATGAGCCACTGTGCTTGGCTTTTTTTTTTTTTTTTTTTTTTTTTTTTTTTAGACAGAGTTTTGCTCTGTCACCCAGCCTGGAGTGCAGTGGCACGATCTTGGCTCACTGCAACCTCCACCTCGCAGGTTCAAGCAATTCTTCTGGCTTAGCCTCCTGTAGCTGAGTAGCTGGGATTATAGGTATGTGCCACCACGTCTGGCTAATTTTTGCATTTTTAGTAGAGACAAGGTTTCACTATGTTGGTCAGGCTGGTCTCGAACTCCTGACCTCAGGTGATCCACCCACCTTGGCCTCCCAAAGTGCTGGGATTACAGGCATGAGCCACTGTGTCTGGCCCAAATGTATAAATTTTGAAGATGTTTTTATTTTACTTTATCAAGAATGTTTAAACACATGACCTAAAAGGCATTAATGTTTCTATCTTACTTTTTTTTTTTTTGAGACGGAGTCTCTGTCGCCCAGGGTGGAGTGCAGTGGTGCGATCTTGGCTCACTGCAAGCTCTGCTTCCCAGGTTCAAGTGATTCTCCTGCCTCAGCCTCCCCACTAACTAGGATTACAGACGCCTGCCATCACACCCGGCTAATTTTTGTATTTTTAGCAGAGATGGGGTTTCACCCTATTGGCCAGGCTGGTCTCCAACTCCTGACCACAAGTGATCCACCTGCCTTGGCCTCCCAAAGTACTGGGATTACAGACATGAGCCACCATGCCCAGCCTAAAGTTTCTATTTTTCTGACAACATATGTTTGATTTAAGTGATTATTATTATTATTTTTGAAATGGAGTTTGGCTGTGTTGCCCAGGCTGGAGTGCAGTGGCATGATCTTGGCTCACTGCAACCTCCGCCTCCTGGATTCAAGCAATTCTCCTCTCTCAGCCTCTCAAGTAGCTGGGATTACAGGTGCCCACCACCACGCCCAGTTAATTGTTGCATTTCTAGTAGAGACGGGGTTTCGCCATGTTGGCCAGGCTGGTCTTGAGCTCCTGACCTCATGTAATCCACCTGCCTCGGCCTCCCAAAGTGCTGGAATTACAGGCATGAGCCACCATGGCTGGCCTAGCTGTTTTATTCTTTTTATTTTCCTTTTTTTTAGAGAAGGGATCTCACTATGTTGCCCAGGCTGGTCTTGAACTCCTGGGCTCAAGTGAGCCTCCCACCTTGGCCTCCCAAAGTGTTGAGATTACAGGCAGGAGCCCAGCCTAACTGTTTTTATTAAATGTCTTATTTATCAAAAATTTCACAAAGATCATTCTGTTTGGATCAAAATTTTGCATTATAGTTTTTTAACTCTTATGCAAACTTTTTTTTTTTTTTTTTTTAGATGGAGTCTCACTCTGTTGCCCAGGCTGGAGTGTAGTGGTGCGATCTCGGCTCACTGCAAGCTCCGCCTCCCGGGTTCACGCCATTCTCCTGCCTCGTGCTCCCGAGTAGCTGGTACTACAGGCGCCCACCACCACGCCCGGCTAATTTTTTGTATTTTTAGTAGACACGAGGTTTCACCATGTTAGCCAGGACGGTCTCGATCCACCTGCCTCAGCCTCCCAAAGTGCTGGGATTACAGGCCTGAGCCACCGCGCCCGGCTTTATGCAAAATTTTTACACCTAATAATATCTGGCAGAGATCAACATGAAACCACTTGATCAATGAATCCAAACGAAAATGTATGTTGACAATTCTTAAGACATTTCTAATATTATTTTGCCAATAATTTTAAGGCCAGCTTATTTTTTAAAGACTTTACTTAATTTATGAGTACTTCTTAACTTTAAGCCAATTTGGTACCTTGTGGCCACAACACGAAACAAAATGCCTGTACATACACATAAACACACACATACACACTACACACTCATATACAGCAGGCAGAAAACAAAATAGAGGAAGATAGAGCCTGGCTGGCTTCCACATAGGAGCCAGGTTTTACAAGTGGGGTGAGAGAAAGAAAGGAGGGGAAGGAAAAAAGATAAAGCAACCGAAAGGAAACGCTCCAGCCACTATAGAATGTGGGGTCGCTATCCACACTGTTATTGTTTGTTGAAAAAGGGATCACAGCCCACACACAAAGTCATACATTCATACATGCAAACAAACAGCGTACTTCCAAAGGAGTCCAATCAGAGGGGCTGGGTGGGGTCTTCAGTTTCCCTCCGCAGTTCCAAATGACTCCACGGACTGCTGAGTCCCATCCGGGTAGAGCTCTCTTGGCGCCCCACATGCAGACGAACGCAAATGCTCAAATGTTGTCACTAACAGCCAAATCTTTTTTTTTTTTTTTTTTGAGATGGAGTTCCACTCTTGTTGCCCAGGCTGGAGTGCAGTGGCATGATCTTGGCTCACTGTAACCTCCGCCTCCCAGGTTCAAGCGATTCTCTGGCCTCAGTCTCCCAAGTAGCTGGAATCACAGGCGCCCACCACCACGTCTGGCTAATTTTTGTATTTTTAGTAGAGGCGGGGTTTTGCCATATTGGCCAGGCTGGTGTGGAACTGCTGACCTTAGGTGATCTGCCCGCCTTGGCCTCCCAAAGTGCTGGGATTTCAGGTGTGAGCCACTGTGCCCCGCCCAGCCAAATCTTTAGTAGAGCAGTGACACCCAAAACAAGGCAGAGGGCGGTCAGGTGCACTCCAACCAACTTAACCAGCTCCTAATGATGGTGGCTTCCCCCCCACCCCACAAAAAAAGTGAACAAAGAAAGTTCACTTTCTTTGAACCAGGGAAGCATTGAAGGCAGCCAACATTGTGCCAGGAGGCAAAAGGGAGGTTTCCCAAAAACAAAAGCATTTTTGGCCGCTTCTGAGAAGCTCCTTAACATCCCCATCATGGGGTCTGCTAGCCACGAGCGGCTGGTGCTCACAGGTGACCCTAGGCCTCACCCAGTAGTGAAAGCAGGTGGTCAAGCACAGGCCTGCCTGGAGCGCACAGCACTTCCCCTGGGCCACCAGAACTGTAACCCAATAGCAGGTGAGTTGCTTGCTGCGTGCAGAGTTCAATTAGCAAAAGTGAGGTCTGATAGAAAGAAAGTAATGTATTATGAAGCTAGTTTAGGGGAAAAGGCACCACAAGCATCCTGCCTTTAAATGTGCCACTTGGCCTTTGGAGCAAAAAGCAGGCACTTTTAAAAAGCAAGGGAGAAAGTGAGCAAGGTGGGGGGGTCTCTGTGTTAACTTGGTGCCTTACCTACTGGGCCATTGTGCTGGTGACTACTGGCATCTTTGTGGGCAAGCTGGTGTCTCTCAGGCAGCCTGCTATAGGGTGAGAGTTCCTTAGCTGGCATGCTTCAGTTTGCAAATCAACTGTTAACCCTTGGTTTGTTCTGTCTTGGAGCCCACAGTTAGATAAACTTTCCCTGGGAGGAGTCTGGTGACGGGGAGGTAGAAGCCTATATTTGTATTTCTAAAAGGCTAAGTAGGAAATGGGGAATGGGGGGAACAAGAAAAGAAGAGAGAAAAAATAACTAAATCATTCCTTAGATAGAGGTACTCAGTTACAACTGCACTCCAGCCTGTGTGACAGAGTGAGACCCTGTCTCTAAAATTGTTTTCAATGAAGTATGGCAACGTGTGCTTGTAGTCCTGGCTACTCAGGGAGGCTAAGATGGGAGGATTGCTTGTGCCCAGGAGTTCGAATCCAGCCTGGGCAACATATGGAGACCCTGTCTCCAAAACAAAACACAGAAAGAAAAAGAAAAAAGACGATGGCTCACACCTGTAATCCCAGCACTTTGGGAGGCTGAGGTGGGTGGATCACCTGAGGTCAGGTGTTTGAGACCAGCCTGGCCAACATGGTGAAACCGTGTCTCTACTAAAAATACAAAAATTAGCCAGGCGTGGTGGCAGGTGCCTGTAATCCCAGCTACTTGGGAGGCTGAGGCACAAGAATCACTTGAACCCCGGAGGCGGAGGTTGCAGTGAGCCGAGATTGTGCCACTGCACTCCAGCCTGGGTGACAGAGCGAGACTTTGTCTCAAAAAAAAAAAAAAAAAAAAAAAGGCCAGGAGCGGTGGCTCATGCCTGTAATCCCAGCACTTTGGGAGGCTGAGGCAGGCAGATCAAGAGGTCAGGAGATCGAGATCATTCTGGCTAACATGGTGAAACCCTGTCTCTACTAAAAATACAAAAAAATTAGCCGGGTGTGGTGGCAGATGCCTGTAGTCCCAGCTACTTAGGAGGCTGAGGCAGGAGAATGGCGTGAACCTGGGAGGCGGAGCTTGCAGTGAGCCGAGATTGTGCCACTGCATTCCAGCCTGGGCAACAGAGCAAGACTCTGTCTCAAAAAAAAAAGAAGAAAAAAAGTTGAAATTTATCAACTGCCTTGTTAGTAGGTATTGATAAGACTGGTATCTTTTCTCATTTTATCTATTTATGTAATGAATTATATTAATTGAGTTTCTAATATTAAACCATCCTTGCCTTTCTGGAATAAGTCCACTTGAATATCATTTTAAATTATATTTAAGTGCTATTGGATTGTTGTTGAGATATAGGAAAAGCCAAAGTGTTTTTCCTAGTCTCTCACTCAACAGTCAATACACCTGTGACCCCAGATGTGTGTATTTTCCCTTTACACAGCAAGCAAGCAATTCTCTGTCAGACACCTGCTGTGTGTCCTCTAATTCAGTTTAACTCTAACACTATTTACCTGACATTAGTGTCAGATCCCACACATTGAGGGCTCAGTCCCACAAGACTGTCCCCCACTTCAGATGTCAGTTGCAAGTCCAGACCTTTGGAACTTCTGACCAACTAGCTATACATTGGGGTTGCCATGACCCCTCCTCAGGTTTTATTAATTTGCTAGAGAAGCTCCCAGGACTCAGGCAAACACTTACATTTACCCATTTACTATAAAGGATATCACACAGGCCAGACAGAAGAGATGCATAGAGCGAGGTATGGAGAAAGGAGTGTGCCACCCTGCAGGAACCTCCACGTGTTCGGCTAGCTGGGAGCCCCCTGAATCCCGTTTTTTGGGGTTTTAATGGAGGCATGATTGATTAAATCACTGGCCACTGGTGATCAGCTTAACCTTCAGCCCCTCTCCCTTCCTGGGAGGTTGGGGGTGGGGCGGGGCGGGGGCGGGGTAGGGGGGTGGAGTGTGGAGCTGAAAATCCTAGTCCTCTAAATGTGCCTTGGTCTTTCCAGTGACCTGCCCACCTCCTGAAGCTACCTAGGGGTCCCCCAGCCAGCAGTCATCTCATTAGCATATCAAAGACACTCTTACCTCTCTGCAGATTCCTCAGGTTTTAAGAACAATGTATCAGGAAGTGGAGAGGAAGACTGTGGAGCTCAGGGGAAAAGGCCAGATTAGAGAAAGAGATTTGAATCATTTTCATAAAGGTGGGATTTCATGCCAGGAAACTGGGTGAGCTCACCTAGGGGCGGAATGTAGACAGAGAAGGCAGAAGACCCAGGACCCAGCACTATTTCAAGGTTCATCCTCTGGGGGCATGCCAGCAGCTGTGCCAACAGGAAAAGGCTACCTGGGGGTCAGGCATGTTCAACATGAAGGCTCCATCTTCCCTTTTCTTCGTCAGCCACGTGTACAGTAAGGAGCAGACAACATGGTGCTCTCCAGGTAGGAAGCTCATTTGCATAATAAAACATTACCGTGGGGTGGACACTAAACGTCACACCTGGACCAGCCAATCTTTGGGCCCTATGTAAATCAGACACCACCTCCTCAAGCTCGTGTATGAAACCCGGTGCATTTCACCACTAACCAGAAGAGCCACTCAGCGGCCCCTGTCTCTCTGCAGGAGAGAACTATTCTTCTTTCTCTTTATTTTGCCTATTAAACCTCCACGCTCTTTCTTTGTTTTTGTTTTTGTTTTTTTTTTTTTGAGACAGAGTCTCACTCTGTCACCCAGGCTGGAGTGCAATGGAGCAATTTCGGCTCACTGCAACCTCCACTTCCCAGGGTCAAGCAATTCTCCAGCCTCAGCCTCCCAAGTAGCTGGGATTACAGGTGCCCACCACCATGCCCGGCTAATTTTTTGTATTTTTAGTAGAGACAGGGTTTCACCATGTTGGTCAGGCTGGTCTCGAACTCCTGACCTTGGGTGATCTACCCACCTCAGTCTGTCAAAGTGCAAAGTGCTGAGGTTATAGGTGTGAGCCACTGCGCTGGCTTGAACGTCTACACTTAAACTCAAAAAAAAAAAAAAAAAAGGTTCATCCTCTGAGGGGGAACCAGCAAAAAAATATACGTATATAGAAAATTCCTTGGTAATGAAGAGGAAAGACACACTAATACATGCTGCAGTGTAGCTGACCTTGAAAACACTACAGCAAGTGAAAGAAGCTAGACACAAAAGGCCACATATTATATGATTCCATTTATGTAAAATTTCTAGGCTGAGCGTGGTAGCTCATGCCTGTTATCCCAGCACTTTGGGAAGTGAAGGTGGGAGGATCACTTGCGCCCAGGAGTTCAAGACCAGCCTCAGCAACACCACCATCTCTACAAAAAAAAAAAAAAAAAAAAAATAGCTGGGCATGATGGCATGCATCTGTAGTCCTAGCTACTTGAGAGGCTGAGGAGGGAGGATTGCTTGAGCCTGGGAGGTCAAGGCTGCAGTGACTTGTGATTCTGCCACTACACTCCAGCCTGGGCAACAGAGCGAGATCCTGTCTCAAAAAACATTTTTTGGCCGGGTGCTGTGGCTCGTGCCTGTAATCCCGGCACTTTGGGAGGCCGAGGCAGCAGATCACCTGAGGTCAGGAGTTTGAGACCAGCCTGACCAACATGGTGAAACCCCGTCTCTACTAAAAACACAAAAATTAGCCAGACATGGTGGCAGGTGCCTGTAATCCCAGCTACTTGGGAAGCTAAGGCAGGAGAATCGATTGAACCCCGGAGGCAGAGGTCACAGTGAGCTGAGATGGCGCCACTGCACTCCAGCCTGGATGACAGCACAAGACTCCATCTCAAAAACAAAAACCATTTTTTAATATAAAATTTCCAGAATAGGCAAATCTATAGAGACAAAATAGACGAATGGTTGCCTAGGGCTCGGGGGAGTGTAGAGATGGGGAATGACTGATAATGAGTAAAGGACTTATTTTGTATGTGATGCAAGCACTCTAAACCTGTGAGGTGATGGCTGCCCAGCTCCAAGTATGCTAAAACTATGGAATCGTGAACCCTAAGTGAATTTTGTGGTATGTTAATTATGTCTCAATAAAAACATGGGGGACAAAAACAGAAGAAATGGCTAGAATGTAGAAAGATAATCTGGTGACTGTGGCATCCAAAGCTGCTTCCACCCTAGTGTGGAGTCCTGATAGGGAAGCCACACTGAGGAAGGGGTCCCAGGTGCGGGGGAACAACTGTTCCAAGAGACAGCTAATCACAGACAGCCTGCTGGCATAACATCCTGTTTCCAAATACCTTGCTCCTCATGTAGCCCCAGAAGTACAACTTCCTTCTGCACGTAGCTTCCTCCAGCATGACCCTATAAAACTTCCCTCCAGCCCTGCCTCTTTGCAGACAGCCCCTTCTCTGCTGTGCTGCCCATTATAACCTTGCAATGTATCTTTGAACTTTCTCAAATAAATCTGCCATTCTTTACCTATGACTGTCTCAGTAAATTCCTTTACTGCCTGTGACACCAGCCCCAGCCAGTTGCACCTGGTCAGGGTGCACTGGTCCCACCCATGAGAGGCCAGTTTTCACTTTTTTGGCAAAATGGAGAAACATTAATTGGAGCCAAGAGTGCCTGTTGGAAACTCATTTCTTGACTAGCATTCTTATAAAAACAATTGTTTTTTAAAGACAGGGCCTCCCTCTGTCACCCAGGCTGGAGTGCAGTGGTGCAATCACAGATCCCTACAGCTTCAAACTCCTGGGCTCAAGTGATTCTCCTCCTGAGTAACTGGGACTACAGGTATGTGCCACCATGCCCAGGTAATTTTACAAAATTTTTTTTTTCATAAACCATAGTTTATACAATATCTTAGCTTACACTATTAACACTTTATTGAAAATATTTCTTTTTTTATTTTATATATATTTTTTTATTTTTATTTTTATTTTATTTTATTTTATTTTTATTTTTTATTGATCATTCTTAGGTGTTTCTTGCAGAGGGGGATTTGGCAGGGTCACAGGACAATAGTGGAGGGAAGGTCAGCAGATAAACAAGTGAACAAAGTTCTCTGGTTTTCCTAGGCAGAGGACCTTGCGGCCTTCCGCAGTGTTTGTGTCCCTGGGTACTTGAGATTAGGGAGTGGTGATGACTCTTAAGGAGCATGCTGCCTTCAAGCATCTGGTTAACAAAGCACATCTTGCACCACCCTTAATCCATTCAACCCTGAGTGGATACAGCACATGTTTCAGAGAGCACAGGGTTGGGGGTAGGGTCACAGATCAACAGGATCCCAAGGCAGAAGAATTTTTCTTAGTACAGAACAAAATGAAGTCTCCCATGTCTACCTCTTTCTACACAGACACGGCAACCATCCGATTTCCCAATCTTTTCCCCACCTTTCTCCCCTTTCTATTCCACAAAACTGCCATTGTCTTCATGGCCCGTTCTCAATGAGCTGTTGGGTACACCTCCCAGACGGGGTGGTGGCCGGGCAGAGGCTGCAATCTCGGCTCTTTGGGAGGCCAAGGCAGGCGGCTGGGAGGTGGTTGTAGCGAGCCGAGATCACGCCACTGCACTCCAGCATGGGCGCCATTGAGCACCGAGTTAACGAGACTCCGTCTGCAATCCCGGCACCTCGGGAGGCCGAGGCTGGCAGATCACTCGCGGTTAGGAGCTGGAGACCAGCCCGGCCGACACAGCGAAACCCCGTCTCCACCAAAAAAATACGAAAACCAGTCAGGCGTGGCGGCGCGCGCCTGCAATCGCAGGCACTGGGCAGGCTGAGGCAGGAGAATCAGGCAGGGAGGTTGCAGTGAGCAGAGATGGCAGCAGTACCGTCCAGCTTCGGCTCGACGTCAGAGGGAGACCGTGGAAAGAGAGGGAGAGGGAGACCGTGGGGAGAGGGAGAGGGAGAGGGAGAGGGAGAGGGCTTCTTTTTTTTATTTTTTTATTATCTTTTTTTTTGAGATGGAGTCTCGCTCTGTCGCCCAGGCTGGAGGGCAGTGGCACGATCTTGGCTCACGGCAAGCTCCACCTCCCGGGTTCACGCCATTCTCCTGCCTCAGCTTCCCGAGTAGCTGGGACTACAGGCGCCCGCCACCATGCCCGGCTAATTTTTTTTGTATTTTTAGTAGAGATGGGGTTTCACCGTGTTAGCCAGGATAGTCTCGATCTCCTGACTTTGTGATCCGCCTGCCTTGGCCTCCCAAAGTGCTGGGATTACAGGTGTGAGCCAGCGCGCCCGGCCTATTGAAAATATTTCTATTGAAAAGAACATACTATGCAAACACATAAAAGTATTTGGTAAGAAAACAAAAGCACATCTTTACTACCAGTGTGAATTACTAGCTGACAATGATCAAGTTCTCAAATAAGAACATTAACCTACTCATGATTGAAGAAAGAATTATCCTGTCTATGGGTGACATAAGCAACGTGGCCAGGACAGAACCAGTGGGTGAAACCACATATCATTCCAATTTGGCCAGTTAACTTATGTAAGTGTAATGAAACAGTTAACTTTATTCATTAACATACTCAAACATTATCTTTCCTTCCAAGATTTGCAAAAATTTAATTATCCAAATAATTTAAGTTTGGTATTTCTATATTTTTCAATACATAAAGGGTCAGGAACCTCTTATACGGTAATGAGACGGAAAGAAAACAACAGCTTCCCATGAAAGAGGCCTAATATAGTCAAATATAAAAATAAGTAACGTAACCTCTTTTTTTTTTTTTTTTTTTTTTTTGAGACGGAATCTCACTCTGTCATCTAGGTTGGAGTGCAGTGGTGCGATCTCCGCTCACTGCAACCTCTGCCTCCCGGGTTCAAGTGATTCTCCTGCCTCAGCCTCCCAAGTAGCTGAGATTACAGGCGTGTGCCACCACGCCCGGCTTATTTTTATTTTGTATTTTTAGTAGAGATGGGGTTTTACCATGTTGCTCATAGCTGGTCTTAAACTCCTCAAATGATCCGCCTGCCTCGGCCTCCCAAAGTGCTGTGTTTACATGTGTGAGCCACCATGCCCGGCTGACGCCCAGCTGAAATGTAACCTCTTGATAACAGCCAAATCACTGTATTAGAAACATTTAAATTCCAGCTCTGGGGGTCAAGGGTGAGGCATTTAAAAGGTTCCTTTAAGTTAAACCAAGTAGATGAAGTTTAAAAGAAAAAGCAATTTATGAACCTATGGACATATCATTAAGAAAGAAAAAAATTATTAGTAAATTCCAAAAGTTAAAAGGAGTTGGAAAAAAATCTAACTAGAAAGAAAAAAAATGTTGGTTTCAATTAAGGGGGGTTTTTTGGTCCATTTCGTATAAGAGCTTACTTAATCTTTTTCCAAATGCGCATTTATTATTTGCACAGATACATACAAATTATTCCCATTTTAAAAGCCACAATAAAAATATACATTAACCACAGAAGTACTTACTCTAACTGGAAAGAAAATGAACATGGCTCTATTCAAAACAGCAATAAACACAAAAGGTCAACATATATAAATCATGACAAGTGTACATCTTATTTTTGACAAAAATAAGTTCCATTTTTACATTATTGCGTCATCAGCTTCTATATTAGATCCTCTGACCTTATTTACATTTACTATGAAATTGCTGTTAGCATGTCACTCAAAGCCACTCAACTCAGAGGGTATCAAGTCCTGAGCTTAAGTAGGAAACAAAACTCCCAACTAAAATTTGAACATAAATAATTGTAAAGATCAGAGAATATTAAAATGTTTAAAAGTATAATATCTGGTACATAAATAACTCAAAAACTAATAATAAAGGTGTACAGACTGTCAAAGAAAAGACCATGTAAGACAAGAAATATCCCTGGAATCAAACTGATTTTTCACTCATTCAAGATCATTTGAAGGTGTGAAGCTAACTTTCATTGTTCTTAAAATCCTAGGAAAGCCAAATTTTAAAAAATAGCATATGACAATGCTTAAGTTTAAAAAAAGTTTCTCAGCTTAGTCTCCAAACCAGGAAGAAAGTATTTAATGATTAAAAACAAGTATGAACTGGAAAGATATTAGACTAAAAGGAGGAATCATAATGAGCAGGTAAAAATATTAAAGGAAAGCTTTAAATGCCCCAGCTCAAAAGAGCATTTCTAATTGGCCATCCAAATTATTCTTTTAGATTATTTTAGCCAAATAAAAATAAATTTACAGATGGATAACTGAGGTCCAGTAACATAAGGTAGAAACAAAGTTTAAGCTAAAAATTAAATCTATATTTTGTTGCAGATAAATGTGAGATTTACCTACAGTCATTTTCTGCTGATGCTGAATTAAAAGCATGAGTTGACATCGTACTGACAGAAATGGTTTGACAGATATTTTCTTGGCTTTAAAGTGGTTTTTTTTGTATATGCATAGAAATGCAATGAGGATAAGAATAGTCTTCTGTATTGTCCGTACAGTTCATAAGGCCTTTGTCATTGTTAGTCACCTTAGATGTGAATATCAGTAGGGCCATTAAATTAAAGCTGGCCTAAAAGTTTTCAAAGTGCTACTGTTTCCAACTAATGAGATCTTCAGTTTTCTGGATTTTCTGGGTGACGATTATTTTCAATTCCTTTTTCTGGTGATATATACAAGAAGTTGCAGCAGATATATAAAGGGAAGGTCAGAAACCTGCTGTCCAAGTTCATCACCACTTGTTCCTGATCCTTTTTAAGTACAAGTATTTGATAGCCAGTTGTTCTACTACATACTAGTTTTCCACTACTATCAAAAGAAGCCAAGCGTAATCTAAATGCTATGCTCCTTCGAGGCCGTAAACTGACAGACCCGCTGCATGGCTGACTCAGTGTATTGCGTTTGAAAATGATGTATCGATTGGTGTAAATTACAAGTAGGTCAAAGCCGAAGTTAAAACCCGTCCAACACCAGCAGTATTCACCATCGTTGGCAAGCTTTCTACCACACCTCATGCTATTTCCCTCTAGGTCTTCTTTATTGATTTCTTGAGGCCCTACCTCACGGTCTTGTTCGGCCCGCAGCATAGCAAACCACTGCTGTTTATACACAGAAGACAGCCATTCTGAAGGTACTATAGCATCTTGTTCAATAATTCTCGCAGAAGCTAGGTCACTGATAATATATTGTAACCTTAAATGTCTGAATACTGACACAAACGGTTTTCCTGGTTCAGTTTCAAGAAAGGCCATACCTTCAAAATCTTTTCTCTGTTTAGAAAACCAGACATCTGTTTCTGTCAAAAGCTGTTTTAAAGATCCATTCCAAGAAGGCACAAGTTGAAGGAACATCCACTTTTTTAGAGTGGTGTATACATCCATCTCCACTTGCATCACAAATAAGTTAGAGGAACCAATGAGCTGTTTCATGACATTTATACCGAGTTCTTTAAAAAGTTTAACATTCTGGTGAGTCATCAAATTGTTTAGAAGCCATTCAAGGCACTTTTTCTTTACAGAATCTAATCCATAGATCTCTACTGATGTGTAATAACCGCATACAGTTTTCACATTAATTGTTTCCTTCATTGTCTCACCACACTGCTGTATTAAACCATCCAGCTGCAGCATACAAGCTGCTGCCAAGATGGCAACAACTCGACTGGGTTTTATCAAGACATCATCTCGATACAGTGAACCAAACGCAACCTGCAGTGCGTCTACATCAATGTTCTGGTCAGGAATCTCCAGTTCAATAATATTCATGCCGGATTCTTTCCAGGAACCACCGAACATACTAGAAAAGTAGCCAGATTGACATAAATATATTTTGTGTAATCGCCATTCTTCTCCTAGAGCACAAATCTTAATGTCACTGTTTTCACCGTTCAAAAATAATGTTTGATAAATATATTTGGATGTACTCCTTAATTTTTTCCTTGCAGGGGTGTTGAGGAGCGGCTGCTGCTTGTCCCCCTCCTCCTCATCCTCGTCCCTGTGCGAGTGTAGGTGACAGTAGCGGCAGGCCCCGCTGCTCCGCTTGCGCTTGTGACTGCCCGGGCAGTAACAGAAGCCGTAGCCCGCCGCATCGTCTCCAGTATCCGGCCTCCGGGCCGAGCCCCTGGCCCTGGCACCCTGTTCCTGCTGGGCAAGGGCTCGCCTCGGCTGGCCCAGCACCCGGCTGCTCGATGATCCCATGGGTCACGGCTCCCCAGGACTTCAGGGAGCCCAGAGGAGGGGGTCTCTGGCCATGGCCCGGCCGCCGCCGCCAGCCTTCCCCGAGCGCAGGTGCCTACACCGCCACCTTCTCACGCGCAGCCCCAACCGTTGCGGCGGACACTGCCGCCTCCAACCTCCGCACCCCTCCCCCACAATTTTTTTTTTTTTTTTCTTTTTGAGACCGAGTCTTGCTCTGTCGCCCAGACTGGAGCGCAGTGGCGCGATCTCGGCTCACTGCAACCTCCGCCTCGCGGGTTCAAGTGATTCTCCTGCCTCAGCCTCCCGAGTAGCTGGGATTACAGGCGCTCGCCACCACACCTGGGTAATTTTTGTATTTTTAGTAGAGGCGGGGTTTCCCCATGTCGGCCAGGCCGGTCTCAAACTCCTGACTTCAGGTGATCCTCTTACCTTGGCCTCCCAAAGTGCTGGGACTACAGGCGTGAGCCACTGCCTCCGGCCTAAAACAATTTCTTTTAGAGACAAGGTTTCACTGTGTTTCTCCGGGTGGTCTTGAACTCCTTGGACAGCATTCTTCATTGCTGGAAGCAATTCTCATCTGGCAGCCAAACCAAGGTCCGTTTTAGAAGGACCACTTCCCTAGGAGCAAAGGTTTATTTGCAGGACCTGACAAAGGAAAATGTGTGTACCAGACGCTTGAGCCTAACCAGTCCAATGTAAATTTGCGACCAGGCACAAAAATAAAATAAAGTAATAAAATAAAATAGGCCAGGCTCGGTGGCTCATGCCTATAATCCCAGCACTTTGGGAGGCCGAGGTGGGTGGATCACATGAGGTCAGGAGTTTGAGACCGGCCTGGCCAACATGGTGAAACCCCATCTCTACTAATAATATAAAATTTAGCCAGGTGTGGTGGTGCACGCCTGTAATCCCAGCTTTTCAGGAGGCTGAAATGGAGAATTGCTTGAACCCAGGAGGCAGAAGTTGCAGTGAGCCAAGATCGTACCATTACATTCCAGCCTGGGCGACAAGAGTGAAACTCCGTCTCCAAAAAAAAAATAAGATAAAATAAAATAAAATAGAATAAAGACTTGAAGTCAAGCGAGGTATGGTGGCTGCTCACACCTGTAATCCCAGCACTTTGGGAGGCCGAGGTGGGCAGATCACGAGGTCAGGAGTTCAAGACCAGCCTGGCCAATATGGTGAAAGTGACCATGGCTGGGTGAGATGATCACTGCAGCCGGTCTGGGAAGGCAGAAGCAAGCAGAGGGCCTGGGCAGGATAGGCAGGGATTCTCTGCGGGGAGGATCTGTGGAGACAGGGGCAGCAGGATTAGGATGTCAGAATTGAGGAGGCTTTTGTCCTTGGGGGATGGAGTGGAGAAGTGGGGCATGGTCCTGGAAATTTGCCCTGCAGCCTCACCAGGCCATCTGGAAGCTACTTGTTGGGAACCCCGTGTGTGTAAAGGGCTGACCCAGGCCCAGACCCGGAGGAACTGGAGAAGGGCACACACTGAGACCACCCGAGGGGTGTGCTGGAACTGCTTGGCCAGTCCTTGGGGATGGGATGGCTGGGGCATGTGGGTGTCTTCCTGTAAGAAAACAGGACTTGATGAGGAAGGTGGGAGGCTGTTCCAGGCAGATGGAGGTCTGTGCCCCCAGAGCAATGTAGGAGTCGCCATGTGGGGCTCCATCTTTGGTACGGTGGGGACAGAGATTGGTGAGGGGCATCAGGGCCAGATATGTAGGTGTGGGGAGCCCTAGACGGGCCAGTGCTGCAGGGGGAGGCAAGGTCATGCCAGGGAGGTGGATGGGACGCTGGACACAAGTGAAGAGTGACCAGCCCTGTGGCTTCCTCAAACCTATGTGAGTGCCTGCCCCATTCCCAGATGAAGAAAACAGAGGTTTCAATAGGGAAAGTGACTTGTTCTAAATCCCAGAGTTGGGAAGTCAGGAAGCTCAGCCTCCTGATTCCAAAGGCAAATCCGGAGTTTCTGTTGGAGTTAAGGGGCCAGGTGAATGGTCTATGTTGACCAAAAAAAAAAAAAAAAGCTCTGTAAAATGTTTAAAGAAGTTTATTCTCTGGCATGAACCCGGGAGGCAGAGCTTGCGCCACTGCACTCCAGCCTGGGTGACAGAGCGAGACTCCGTCTCAAAAAAAAAAAAAAAAAAAAAGTTTATTCTCAGCTGATATGAGTGACCATGGCCTGGGGTACAGTCTCAAGAGGTCCTGAGAAAGTGTGCCTCAGATGGTTGGGTTACAGTTTGGTTTTATACATTTTAGGGAGACAGAGGTTACAAGCAAATACATCAATCAATACATGTAAAGTACACATTGGTTCGGCCTATAAGGGCAGGACAACTCCAGGGAGATTACAGGTCATAGGTGATTCAAAGGTTTTCTGATTGGCAATTGGTTGAAAAAGTTAAGCTTTGTCTAAAGAGTTGAAGTGGCTGGGTACAATGACTGACATCTGTAATCCCAGCACTTTGAGAGGCCGAGGAGGATGGCTTGATCCCAGGAGTTTTCAACAAGCCTGGGCAGCATAGTGAGACGCGGTGTCTACAAAAAAATTTAAAAAATTAATTGGGCATCGTGATGTGCACCTGTAGTCCCAGCTACTTGGGAGGCTAAGGTGGGAGGGTTACTTAAGCCCAGGAGGTCGAGCCTACGGTGAGCCATGACTGTGACACTGCATTCCAACTCGGGGGATAGAATGAGACCCTGTCTCAAAAATAAAATAAAACAGGCCAGTTGCAGTAGCTCACACCTGTAATCCCAGCACTTTGGGAGGCCAAGGCAGATGGATCACTTGAGGTCAGGAGTTCGATACCAGCCTGGCCAATATGGTGAAACCCCATCTCTACTAGAAATACAAAAATTAGCTGGGAGTGGTGGCGTGCATCTGTAATCCCAGCTACTCTGGAGGCTGAGGCAGGATAATTGCCTGAACCTGGGAGGTGGATGTTGCAGTGAGCCGAGGTCACACCATTGCACTCCAGCCTGGGCGACAAGAGTGAAACTCCATCTCCAAAAAAAATAGTAAGATAAAATAAAATAAAGGGTTGAAGTCAAGCCAGGAATGGTGGCTCACGCCTGTAATCCCAGCAGTTTGGAGGCCAAGGAGGGCAGATCACGAGGTCAGGAGTTCGAGACGAGCCTGGCCAATATGGTGAAACCCTGTCTCTACTAGTAGTACAAAAATTAACTGGGTGTGGTAGCACACGTCTGTAGTCTCAGCTACTCTGGAGGCTGAAGCAGGAGAATCGCTTGAACCCAGGGAGGCGGAGGTTGCATTGCACTCCAGCCTGGGCGACAGAGCGAGATTCCATCTCAAAAAAAAAAAAAAAAAAAAGCGTTGAAGTCAGTGGGAAGAAATGCTTGGGTTAAGAAAGGGGTTGTGGAAGCTGAGGTTCTTGTTACGTAGATGAAGCCTCCAGGTAGCAGCCCTCAGAATAGATAGTGAATGTCTCTTTTCAGACCTTCAAAAGTCTCAGACTCTCATTGAATCTCTCCTAAATCTGAGAAAGTCCTGGCTACATTAATGGAAATTCTCTACAGATGCAAATTTCCCCCATGGGAGACAGCTTTGCAGGGCCATTTCAAAATATTGTCAAATAAATATATTTTGGGGTAAAATATTTTGATGCCCTTCAGGGTCTGCTATCTGTTATGTGATGTACCAGAGTCAGGTAGAAATTTGGCATCTTATTGCTATAAAAAGTCTGTTTTGAGCCAGGCACGGTGTCTCACACCTGTAATCCCAGCACTTTGGGAGGCTGAGGTGGGTGGATCACCTGAGGTCAAGAGGTCAAGAGTTTGAGACCAGCCTGGCCAACATAGTGAAACCCCATCTCTACTAAAAATACAAAAAATTAGCTGGATGTGGTGGTGGGCGCCTGTATTCCCAGCTACTCAGGAGGCTGAGGCAGAAGAATTACTTGAACCCGGGGGCCAGAGGTTGCAGTGAGCCAAGATCATGCCATTGCACTCCAGCCTGGGCAACAAGAGCGAAACTCTGTCTAAAAAAAAAAAAGTCTGTTTTGTCAGTCTTATGATCTCTATTTTATTTATTTATTTTTAATTTATTTTATTTTATTTTTGAGACAGAGTTTCACTCTCGTTGCCCAGGCTGGAGTGTAATGATGCTATCTCGGCTCACTGCAACTTCTACCTCCCAGGGTCAGGCAATTCTTGTGCCTCAGCTTCCCAAGTAGCTGAGATTACAGGCATGTGCCACCATGCCTGGCTAATTTTTTGAATTTTTTGTAGAGATGGGGTTTCATCATGTTGGCCAGGTTGGTCTCGAACTCCTGACCTCTAGTGATCCACCTGCCTTGGCCTCCCAAACTGCTGGGATTACAGGAATGAGCCACCATGCCTGGCTAGAATAAATATTTTATGCTTTGGGCCAAAATCGAGGGTATGAAGTGGGTAAATACACAACAAGAAATAAAACAAACTTCCATAATTTGGGGGGATTGTTATTGACAGAATGTAAAAGTTAATTTATGGATGCTGAAAGTTGAGTTTCATACAATTTTTATGTGTCATGAAATATTATTATTTTGATTATTTATTTATTTATTTATTTATTTATTTATTTTATTTATTTTTGATACAGAGTCTTGCTCTGTCATCCAGACTGTGATCTCAGCTCACTGCAACCTCTGCCTTCTGGGTTCAAGCGATTCTCCTGCCTCAGCCTCCCAAGTAGCTGGGATTACAGGCACGTGCCACCACACCCGGCTAATTTTTTTGTATTTTAAGTAGAGATGGGGTTTCACCATGTTCAAGGCCAGGCTGGTCTTGAACTCCTGACCTCAAGTGATCTGCCTGCCTCAGCCTCCCAAAGTGCTGGGATTATAGGTGTGAGCCACTGCACTCAGCCTGATTTTTTTTCAATGATTTAAAAATGTAAAAACCATTCTTTGTTCGGGGATCATATAAAATCAAGCAGTAAGCAAAATTTGGGCTATGGGCCATAGTTTGCCAACTCCTGGTCTAGATCTGCCCTGTTCATCATAGTAGCCACTGGCTACATGCAGCTATTGAGTACTTGAAATGTGGCCAGGGACAGTCACGATGGCTCACACCTGTAATCTCAGCACTTTTGAAGGTTAACGTGGGAGGATGGCTTGAACCCAGGAGTTTCAAGTTACAGCAAACTATGATTGCAACACTGCATCCCAAACCTGGGTGACAGGGAAAGAAAGAAAAAGGGGGGGGGGGAGAGAGAGAGAGAGAAGAAGGAGGAGGAGGAGGAGGAGAAAGAGAAAAGAAAGAAAGAGAAAGAAAGAAAGAAGAAAAAAGAAAGAGGGAGAGAGAAAGGGAGAAAGGAAGGGAAGGGAGGAAGGGAAGGGAGGGAGGAAAAGAAAAAGAAACGTGGCTGTACTGAATTAAAATATGCTGAGGTGTAAAATACACACTAGATTTTGAAGACAGTACAAAAAGAAAATATCCCAATAACTTTTTGTTTATTATATTTTGGATATCTCAGAATAAGTAAAATATATTATTGAAATTAACTTCACCCCCCCCTTTTTTTTTTTTTACTTTTTTTTTACTTTGTCTTAGTCCACTTTCTGTTGTTCGAATATCTGAGACTGGATAATTTTTAAAGAAAAGAGGTTTATTTAGCTCATGGTTCTGCAGGCTGGGAAGTTCAAGATTGGACGGCTGCATCTGGCAGCTTCTGGTGAGGGCTGTGTGCTGCACCAAAACGTGGCAGAGAAATGGAAGGCGGACCAGGCGCGTGGGGGAAAGGGGGAAAACACAAGGGGCGACCTTGCTTGATGACAACCCAACTCTGAAGGTAACTGATCCAGACCCAAGAGAGTGAGAACTCACTTCTGTGGGACTTGCATTAATATCCTGTCATGAAGGCCCATCCCTCATGATCCAAACACCCCTGAAAGGTCCCCCCACGTCTCAATGCCGTTATATTGGCAATTAAATTTCAACATGAGTTTTGATAGGGGCAAACCACATCCAAACCATAGCATCTTCTCACTGTTGAGTCACTTTTTAACGTGGCTATTAGAAAAATTTAAATGATATATGTGTTTGCACTTGTGGCTTTTTTGCATCTGTACCTGGTATACAGTGCTGCTCTAGTAGTGAAGGTGGAGCGCCCCGAGTGAGATGACCTCAATTGGCCTCGGGGGAAGTGGAAGGGCGTGGCCTGGTGTTCAGCAGTGTAGTGTGGGATCACGGAGGGACAGCTGGATCTCATTAAGGTGAAGTGGAGGGGCAGGGTTCACGGAGGCACACACTGAGGAAGCTTCTGCAGCAATGAGTTGAGGGAGTGGTTAGGATTTGCGGGTAGGGGACTGAGCTGTTTGAGGGTATCTGTAAGAGGCTGTGCAGCAAGGCAGGTGGCAAGAAGCAAGATGTTGGCTGGGCATGGTGGCACATGCCTGTAATCCCAGCACTTTGGGAGGCCAAGGCAGGAGGATTGCTTGAGGCTGGGAGTTTGAGACCAGCCTGATCAACATAGTGAGACCACGTCTCTATAAATAAATAAATAAATAAATAAAATTTAAAAAGCAAGATGTTGCCAAGCAATTGGCCGAGTGGTGAGTATGAAAGAGAGAGACCCTGCCCTGAGGGCTTTCTGTCTCTCACCCACCTGCATCAGCACACAGCGTGTATTTGTCTTCCACTCCAAGCCTACATCCTGGCCCCTGTTGGAGAAGGGCTCTGACCAGTTCACTGGCAGAATATGAAAATTGTATGTTAAGATATGCATGGCATGAAGCCCTAAGAAGCCAAGAATCCTTTCTTTTCACAGCAGGAGAAGGCCTCTGGCTGTTTCCCTGTGTTGACTGGAGGCTGAGTCTCTGTCCTCGACACCCCACCCGCTGCTGCCTCCTCTGCCCTGCCTGGGGAGCCCTGCCTTGTCTGGCCCTGTGCTGGGAACGGCCAGAGCTGGGGCTTCTTGCGCTTCCTGTTCACACCCACGGAGCCAGCTTTGCCTTCCCCTCTGCTGTGCAGGGAGAAGGGAGGTGGGAGGTGCGGAGGGGATGGTCCTGTCTGTGGCTTCCTATTTCTTGGCTGGCAGGAGAAAGGCAGGCTTTCTGTGTCCATGTCTCTGTGGTCTTTCAGACTCAGCACTTGGGTAGGAAGGTGAAAACCTCGGAGTGCCCCTTGTCTCTTTCCCTTGGGTCTGATCAGAGCAAAGGCTGGTGTGGTGGAGGAGGTGAAAGGACCTGGCACGGGGAGGCTGGAAGCCCAGCGCTGCTCTGCTCACTTTCCCCTCTGCCAGCCTTTGTTACCAAAAGGTTTGGACTTGATCTTGGAAATGCATCATCTCTTGATCCTTCTCTAGCCTTTAGGGACAAATATACTAGAAGAAATGGTCAAGACAATTGGTGCCACCAGCAGGAGGCATAGCCAGGAAGCAGGGGGTGGAAGGGTTTCTCCTTGAGAGAAGCAAGCCTCTGAGTCCAAGGCCCTCCACCAAGCGGCTCTGGTCCAGTGTTCCAGCCTTATTGCCCATCCTGCTCCATGTATGGAGTTGGGGGTTGTCACCACACACAAACACAACGTTCTGCCAACTCACCCTCCTCGATGTCTCTGATCATCCCCTCCTTCCCATCTCCTCCACTGGACCACTGCCATAGCAGTATTCACTGACTTCCAGTTTCCTGCGGGATAAATCTGAACCCTTTGTCGTGACATCCAAAGCCCTTGCCCAGCCGCGCTATCCCAGCTCCTCTTCATCGTGTGGAGCAACTTGCAGTTCTCCAAGCAGCCTCTGCTTTCTCAAGCTTGGAACCTGAGCTGTGTCATCTTCTCTGCCTGCACCCCTTCTTTTCCATCTCTGCTGGAGAACCCCTGCTTAGCCTCAGTAAAGATGTTTAAGGGACAGTTATGCATGAGGGTTTAGAGTTCACAGACCCAGTCTGTCCTGGAGGTCAAGGGCATGTTGCTGGCAATCGCAGCCTCAACAATTCAATTGAGTAAATACATGAGTGAATAGATGAATTGTTGTGGAATTAGAAACTGAGGCTCGGCCGGGCACGGTGGCTCACACCTGTAGTCTCAGCACTTTGGGAGGCCGAGGCGGGCGAATCACGAGGTCAGGAGATCGAGACCATCCTGGCTAACATGGTGAAAACCTGTCTCTACTAAAAAAAATACAAAAAGTTAGCCGGGCGTGGTGGCAGGTGCCTGTAGGTCCAGCTACTCTGGAGGCTGAGGCAGGGGAATGGTGTGAACCCAGGAGGCAGAGCTTGCAGTGAGCTGAGATTGCACCACTGCACTCCAGCCTGGGCGACAGAGCGAGACTCCGTCTCAAAAAAAAAAAAAAAAAGAAACTGAGGCTCAAGCTGGGCACGGTGGCTCACGCCTATAATTCCAGCACTTTGGGAGGCTGGGGTGGGTGGATCACGTGAGGTCAGGAGTTTGAGACCAGCCTGGCCAACATGGTGAAACCCCATCTCTACTAAAAATACAAGAATTAGCTGGGCATGGTGGCGGGCACATGTAATCCCAGCTACTAGGGAGGCTGAGGCAGGAGAATCGCTTGAACTTGGGAGATGGAGGTTGCAGTGAGCCGAGATCATGCCATTGCAATCCAGCCTGGGCCAGAGAGTAAGACCCTGTCTAAAAAAAAAAAAAAGAAAGAAAAAAAGAAACTGAGGCTCAAAGAAAGAGCCCGGAGGTCCACACTGACCTAGTGGCAATGCAAAGACATAAACATAAACAAAGTCTCTTTTAGGAGCCACTGCTGCCTCTCAGAGGGAGACAGAAATTTCCCGGTTTAATAGGCTTTCTCCCCACCTAATCTGCAGTAGTGAGTCCTAAAATCTGTCCCTGTCCCAATGACTGGTGCCTAGAATGCTTCATAAAAGTGAGAGTCCAGCCCCAGAGGTCAGGGAGTCTGAAGTTTCAAAGACTACACAGGGGATAGTGTTGCAGATGAGGCCGGGCCCCTGTGTGAGCTGTGCCCACTGTGTGCAGCTTTGTGAGCTCTCCAGGAAACTGGGAGGATTAGGGTTTTGTATGTGAATCACATACTTCATTAAGGACTGATTCCAGAATAGGGCTCTAGCCATTTCTGATTGGTTTCTGACGGACAGAGGCTGCCTCTGAGACTCAGCAGGGCGTGGGGTGGCTGTTGCAAGAATGTGTGATTTTAGGGAGGCCGCCAGCAGGTTCTCTCTCCAGATCTCTTACTTGTCTGTTTCAAGGATTTGACTTGAGATATATTTTGAGATATATTGTTGCGGGGTGGCTGGGGGCCTGGGGGTGTCAGCAGGCAAAGGAATGTTCCCTTGGATGCTTCCACTGTTGCTGTTAGCAGTCACAGCAGCTCTCACAGCGGGCGCTGTTCTAAACCCTTAGCAGCCGTCCTCCCATAGCCCTGCAGGACTGTGGAGAGACAGGTGCCATTCTCTTTTTTTTTTAAGATGAAGTAGGTCGGGAGCGGTGGCTCATGCCTGTAATCCCAGCCCTTTGGGAAGTTAAGGCAGGCAGATGGCTTGAGCCCAGGAGTTTGAGACTAGCCTGGGCAACACAGGGAGACCCTGTCCCTAGCTAAATAAATAAATAAGCTGGGTGTGGTGGTGCATGCCTGCAGTCCCAGCTAAGTGGGAGGCTGAGACGGGAGGATCACTTGAGCCCAGGAGGTCGAGGCTTCAGTGAGCTGTGATCACATCACTGCACTCAGAGCAAGACCCTGTCTCAGAAAAAATGTAAAAAAAGATGAAGAAGCTGAACTTCATGGAGGTCTGCTTAGGGATCCACATCTCAGATGCTCTTGGTCAATGTCAATAGGTTTAGTGGGACCCTGGAGGAAGACATTAGAACATGGTGGGGGCTGGGTTTAGCTGGACAGTGCCTGCCTCATCCGCTGGGGGTCACTGTGACTCAGCTCCCACTGATTCTGGACACAGGACACTGTGGCCCAGTGTGACCTTAGCTGACAATTTTTCAAAAGTAACTGGACGTATAACCTTGTGTAGAAATGCCATCATCTGGCAGGGCGCGGTGGCTCACACCTGCAATCCTAGCACTTTGGGAGGCTGAGGCGGGTGGATCACGAGGTCAGGAGTTCGAGATCTGCCTGGCCAACATGATGAAACCCTTTCTCTACTAGAAATACAAAAATTAGCGTGGTGGTGCATGCTTGTAATCCCAGCTACTTGGGAGGCTAAGGCACAAGAACCGCTTGAACCCAGGAGGTGAAGGTTGTAGTGAGCCAAGATCATGCCACTGCACTCCAGCCTGGGCGACACAGTGAGACTCCATCTAAAAAATATACATATATGTGTATATATATGTGTGTGTATATATATGTATATACATGTATATATATACGTATATATGTGTGTATATATACATATATATATATATGAAAGAAATGTCATAATCCATAAATGTTGGCAAACAATTTTTTCAAATGAGCCAAATGCTGTGTAGGACTGGGTGAGGTGGTGTGCAACTTTAGTCTCAGCTGCTAGGGAGGTTGAAGCAGGAGGATCACTTGAGGCCAGTAGTTTGAGGCTACACTGAGCTGCAATCACGCATGTGAATAGCGACTGCACTCCAGCCTGGGCGACACAGCGAGACCTCATCTCAAAAACAAAAACAGAGCAAAACACTGTACAGGGCAAGCAAGTAGGTTCAAGAGTCAACTTTAGTCCACAAGGTGCTGGTTTGAAACAGTATTAGTCTGTTTTCACATTGCTATAAGGAAATACCCGAGACTTGGTAATTTATAAAGGAAAGAGGTTTAATTGACTCAGTTCCGCATGGTGGGGAGGCCTCAGGAAACTTACAATCATGGCGGAAGGCACCTCTTCACAGGGCAGCAGGAGAGAGAATGAGTGCCAGCAGGGGAAATGCCAGATGCTTATAAAACCATCAGATCTCGTGAGTACTCACTATCACTAGAACAGCATGGGGGAAACCGCCCCCACGATTCGATTACCTCCCACCAGGTCCCTCCAATGACACATGGGGATTATGGGGATTACAATTCAAGATGAGATTTGGGGCTGGGTGCAGCGGCTTACGCCTGTAATCCCAGCACTTTGGGAGGCCGAACTCCAGAGGTCAGGAGTTTGAGAGCAGCCTGGCCAACACAGTGAAACCCTGTCTCTACTAAAAGTACAAAATTAGCCAGGTGTGGTGGGGCACACCTGCAGTCCCAGCCACTTGGGAGACTGAGGCATGAGAATCGCTTGAACCCAGCGGGCAGAGGTTGCAGTGAGCTGAGATCATGCCACTGCACTCCAGCCTGGGCAACAAGCAAGACTCTGTCTTAAAAAAAAAAAAAATCTTGTATTCATTCTGCAGGCACTGGCGTGCCCACCGTAGGAGTCAGGGTGGAGGAGACAGACCCGATGCAGGGTCTCAGGGCGCTCACAGTCAATGTCAACAGTGTGGCCCATGTTCTGAGGGGCACCCTTCCTCGGGGTATGACACAACACTTCCCATAGGAGGAGGAGGAAGTCTGTTGGATGTTGTGTTTGGTCTCTGGGGCTGCTGTGATCAAGTGCCGCAACCCGGTGGCTTATAGCAACCCAGCTGTATTCTCTCACAGTTCTTGAGGCTGGAAGTCTAAAATCAAGCTGTCAGCAGGGCCCGTGCTCCCTCTGAAGGCTTCAAGGGAGGATCTTTGCCCCTCTCCTAGTTTCCGGTGTTGCCGGCAATCCTCAGTGCTTCTTGGCCTGTAGATGCATCATTGCAATCTCTGCCTCCGTGGTCATGTGGCATTTTTCCTGTGTGTCTGTCTTTCCCCCTCTTAAGTTCACCAGTCATACAGGATTAAAGGCCCACCCTACTCCCATATGGGCCTTTAATCCTCATACTCCAGTTTGACCTCATCTTAACTTGATTCCACCTGAAAAGACTATTTCCAAGGCCACATTCAGAGGCACCAGGAGTTAGGATTTGAACATAACTTTTTTTTTTTTTTTTTGAGACGGAGTCTCACTCTGTTGCCCAGGCTGGAGTGCAGTGGCACGATCTTGGCTCACTGCAAGCTCCACCTCCCGGGTTCACGCCATTCTCCTGCCTCAGCCTCCTGAGTAGCTGGGACTACAGGTGCCCGCCACCACGCCTGGCTGTGAACATGTCTTTTGCGGGGGCACACAATTCAACTCCCAATGTGTACAGTAGTTAGGTGACATTTGGGAAGACTGTTCCAGGTAGAGAGAACAGCAGGTGAAAAGGCCCAAAGGCAGGAGGGCACTGGTGAGTTCTAGGAAGTAAAAGAAATTCAGCACAGCTGGAGTGGAGAGTGGCAAGGCGGTGCAGCTGAGGCGACTCATGCTGGACCTTATAGGCCAGGTGGGAGGGTGAGAGTAGGCCAGGCTACAGTTTGAGGAAAAAAAAAAAATCCCAAATCTCAGTGCCAGGCCCAGTACAGGTTCATTTTCAGCTTGTGTCAGGTCTGATGTGGGCCGAACAGCTCTTCTCCATAAGGTAGCTCAGCCGTGTAGAACACATGGTCACGGGGTGAAGGGAAGTCTGGAGAAGGCCCCCAGTCTCCACGGCCCCAGCCTGAAAGGAACTCTTCCACTCACAGACCACACAGCAAGGGAGGCTGGCAAGGTGGGGACACAGATTTCTGGGAACCCCAACTGTCTGTCCCACTCGTATTCACCCGAAGTCAAGGCTAAGACTTCATCCTCACAGCACTGGGAAGTCAGCCAGGGTTTTCACACAGAGGTAGTGGCAAGATGGGACTTGCATTTTCAGTTTTTCCTTTTTTCACTGTAGCTCTCAGATCTTATGACTTGTGTTTTAGAAAGATTCATCTGGCTAGAGGACTCCCCTGAAGCAGGGGAGCTGGAGTTTGGTGGAGCGGGGAAAGTGGCTGCAGCGGGAGTTGGCCACAGCAGAGGCACAATATATTTGTAGTTAACTCATGCAACTTCCACCTTGCAGGCTCAGCCAAAAAACCGGAAAAAAGAATGTGAGAAAAATCAATTCATGTAATTAAAAAACAATCCAAAAGCATTTTGTGTATGTCCTTTCCTAGATTGGAGATTGCCCACATTTTATGCATATATTCTGAATAGCCCAAACCCAGGGAGTGTGTACTCTATGGGCCTTTTAAGAGATTTTCAGGGGTCACTGAGCTCCTGGCTGACTTGAGAACCTCACTGTCGTGGAATTGCCGTCGACTCAGGGTCTGTAACTGAACCTAATAACAAAAGTAGGGAGGCTTGTGTCAGAAGGACTTCCTGCTGTTTCCCAAACAGTGTGGTGCCTTGCCTCTGGCAGAAACACCCTCGGATACAATATGAAGGCTTTATTTATTTATTTATGTAATTTCATTTTTTTGAGACAGAGTCTGGCTCTGTCCCCCAGGCTGGAGTGCAGTGGCACGATCTCGGCTCACTGCAAGCTCTGCCTCCCGGGTTCACACCATTCTCCTGCCTCAGCCTCCCGAGTAGCTGGGACTACAGGCGCCCGTCACCACGCCCGGCTAATTTTTGTATTTTTAGTAAAGACAGGGTTTCACCGTATTAGCCAGGATGGTCTCGATCCGCCTGCCTCGGCCTCCCAAAGTGCTGGGATTACAGGCGTGAGCCACTGCACCCGGCCCGGCATTTTTTATTTTTTGCTGAGACTGACCCCTACCTGCCTGCAGTTCTTTCTAGTTTATGAAGTGTTTTCTAAGCCATTACCTTATTTGAGCTTCAGGATTCTTTATTTATTTATTTATTTATTTATTTATTTTGAGACAGAGTCTCGCTGTGTCACTTAGGCTGGAGTGTAGTGGTGCGATCTCGGCTCGATGCAACCTCCATCTCCCAGGTTCGAGTGATTCTTGTGCCTCAGCCTCCCGAGCAGGGGGGACTACAGCCCTGGGCCACCATGCCCAGACTTTTTTTTGTATTTTTAGTAGAGATGGGGTTCCACTATGTTGCCCAGGCTGGTCTCAAACTCCTGGCCTCATGGGATTCTCCTGCCTTGGCTTACCAAAGTGGTGGGATTACGGGCGTGAGCCACCACGCCCAGCTGAGCCTCGGAATAAATTAGATCTTTGATAGGAGATCTAATTTACATCAAGGAACTCAGAAGCTCAGACACACCTTGTCCCACAGTAGCCAGGAGCCCTGGAAACAATCCCCAATGTGGAGTTGGACGTGTTGGTTTCATGGCCACAGTTTTAGCTGTGGTTTCAGTATTCTTGTGTATAAAATATGGGTAACTGCACAAAGCTATTTTGAAGCTCCAGTAAAGCAAGGTTGGTGAAAGCATTTTGCAAACTGCTAAGCGCTGTCCAAATGTTGTATCCTCAGACTTTACACGTCACTGAAAGTGTTTCTGAGTCGTGCTAAAGAAATCCACGTGGAAGATTAAGGGAATTTATGCCTGCAGTAATGTCTTTGGGCTGCACCTACACTATTTGACTTTGAACTTAATTTCCTGAATTACCTTCACTGCTTGGGGAGCTGTGCCCATCATCTCCTGCAGGCCACAGCCCTGGCCCTCATTTCTGTGGGTTGGCAAGGGCTGGGGTGGAGGTGGGGTGAGCAGTTTGTTAGAGACCTCCCTGAAAGCCTTGCTGCCAGATCTCAGTGACATGAGTAAGGTCGTGTGGAAATATGTGACTTCCTGTTATGGAATTAGCCTGGGACAGTGAAGAGTGGCCTTGGGGTGAACCAGAGGGCACATGCCCACCTGGGTAGGGGTATCCCAGCTGCACTTGATTGTTACTTTGGGGGAATGCAGTGCAGTGTGAGCTAAATCTTCGGACTTTCCTAGAGAAGCCTGAAGTCCATGTATCTTCATTTTTCATTCTCAGGGCAACTCCAGTGCCTGGGTGGAGTTAGTGCCTGAGTTGGTTGTGTAGCTTTGGGCCGCTGCTCTTGACTTCAGTTTTCTCATTTAAAATTGGTGATCCACCTGAGGTCAGGAGTTCAAGACCAGCCTGGTCAACATGGTAAAACCCCATCTCTACTAAAAATACAAAAATTAGCCCGTCATGGTGGAACACACCTGCAATCCCAACTACTCAGGAGGCTGAGGCAGGAGAATTGCTAGAACCCGGGAGGTGGAGGTTGCTGTGAGCTGAGATGGCTCCACTGTACTCCAGCCTGGGCGACAGAGCGAGACCCCCGTCTCAAAGAAAAAAAAAACCTGGTGATCTAGCTGGGCAACATAGGGAGACCCTGTGTTTACAAAAAATTCGCTTGGCGTGGTGGCCACGCTTCTGGTTCCAGCTAC
Source organism: Gorilla gorilla gorilla (assembly GCF_029281585.2). Classification (NCBI taxonomy): domain Eukaryota; kingdom Metazoa; phylum Chordata; class Mammalia; order Primates; family Hominidae; genus Gorilla; species Gorilla gorilla. The sequence continues at coordinate 181,829,900 of NC_073228.2, forward strand.
TTGGGAGGCTGAGGCAGGAGGCTCATTTGAGCCCCGGAGGTTGAAGCTGCAGTAAGCCGTGATCGTGCCACTGGACTCCAGCCTGGGTTACAGAACAAAACCTTGTGTCAAAAAATAAAATAATAAAAATAAAATTGGTGACCATACCACCTTACTTTGGTTGTTAAGATACAGAAGAGAAGATGGAATGCCCAGCCCACCGCACTGGTCCTGGCTGCAGGAATCCACTGGAGACGCTAGTTCCTTGTGTTCTGGGTTGCTATTTGGTAACCTGCAGGCTTCAGAGGTTGTAATCCTGCTTGCCTTGGGGCTCGCCACCCATATGATTAAAAGGAATAACGGGATTACCCAGGCGTTTAAAATTTTGTGGTCAAGGAGATAATATAAAGGAGTTTTGTGTATTAGGAAGAGAACAACGCCCCCACCCTGTCCTTTACCTCGTGAGTTCACGAGTGGTGTATTTGTTTTGTTTTTGAGACGATGTCTCGCTCTGTCGCCCAGGCTGGAGTGCAGTGGCGCGATCTCCGCTCACCGCAAGCTCCGCCTCCCGGGTTCACGCCATTCTCCTGCCTCAGCCTCCCGGTAGCTGGGACTACAGGCGCCCGCCACCACGCCCGGCTAATTTTTTTGTATTTTTAGTAGAGACGGGGTTTCACCATGTTGCCCAGGATGGTCTCGATCTCCTGACCTCGTGATCCGCCCGCCTTGGCCTCCCAAAGTGCTGGGATTACAGGCGGGAGCCACCGCGCCCGGCCTCCGTCTTTGTTTAAAAAAAAAAAAAAAAAAAAAAAAGGCCGGACGCGGTGGCTCACGCCTGTAATCCCAGCACTTTGGGAGGCCAAGGCGGGCGGATCACGAGGTCAGGAGATCGAGACCATCCTGGGCAACATGGTGAAACCCCGTCTCTACTAAAAAAACAAAAAAATTAGCCAGGCGTGGTGGCGCATGCCTGTAATCCCAGCTACTCGGGAGGCTGAGACAGGAGAATCGCTTGAACCCGGGAGGCGGAGGTTGCGGTGAGCCGAGATCGCGCCATTGCACTCAAGTCTGGGCGACAAGAGCAAGACTCCATCAAAAAAAAAAAAAAAAAAAAGGAAGAAAAAGAAAGACAAATGATTTACAAGAAAAAATTTAAGTAAACAAAAGTACAAATGCGATGTCAATCGTTCAGGTGGTGCCAGGGGACAGAGGACCGGGGAACACCAAGGTCTCATCGTCCCTGCAGAGCATCTCTGGGGGAGGCGACGGACAGGGCGCGAGCGCGGGGCTTGGAGAGCACCAAGGTCCAGGGGGACGGCACAAAGGTCCAGGGGGATGGCGGGTTCAGTCCCAATCCCTCCGACCCGTGCTGAGGGCCTTGGAGGACCCCACTCGCCCAAACTCGGAAGCCCGGGTTCTGCCACTTCCAGCCACGCGTCCTTGGGCTGCGAAACTTTCTCCAGCCCAGTTTCCTCTTTTGGGACATGGGGAGGCGGAGGCTGCCAATGCTGGGATGGAGTCCTCGAGAGCAAGAGACTAGCGGCCTCGACGAGCTTATAATCCGATTAGGCCCTCCCACCGATGTGCTGTAGCTGCCCGCCGCCCTGGACCCGGCACCGTCCCGCCCGGCTTCGGGAGCCCTCCGTAGCGGCCGTACTCGCGCGCGTTCTAAAATGAGGACAAAGCCCGCCCAGGTCTAGAGCGCGCGCGCCGTCGCGGCCAATGGGACGCTGACGCTAGGTTGAGTGACGGTCTTGAGCAGCCAATGAGCGTGCAGTTTGTTGCGAGGTGGCACCCGGCTCCGGCATTATAAAGGGCGCCACGAGTCGGCATTGTCAGGCGGCGGCACCGCGCGGGAGGGAGCTTGGCTGTTGGTCGGTGGGTTCCCGTGCGGCGGCGGCCAAGGAGGAGGAGACACACTTGGAGCAGCTTCGTGGGCTGACTGAGGCGAGGCCTCAGCAGCGTGAGCTTCAGTGCGGCCGAGCCCGCGGCGCCTTCCCCTGCTGGTGGGGACGAGCGGGCCCCGCGGCGTCATCGGCGGCGAGGTGAGCGGCGGCCGGCGGGCGGGAGCTCTGGCGGGAGCCGCGCCGGCCTGACGCGCTGTCGCCGCTGGTTGCAGGAGCCGCCGCGCCTCGGCCTAGCATGTCGGAAGCGGGCGAGGAACAGCCCATGGAGACGACGGGCGCCACCGAGAACGGACATGAGGCCGTCCCCGAAGGCGAGTCGCCGGCCGGGGCTGGCACGGGCGCCGCGGCGGGGGCTGGAGGCGCGACCGCGGCGCCCCCGAGCGGGAATCAGAACGGCGCCGAGGGCGACCAGATCAACGCCAGCAAGAACGAGGAGGACGCGGGGTAGGTGCGGCCGCGGGCGGACGGGGGCGCCGCCTTTGTTCCGGGGCCGCCTTTTGTTGGCGCCACGCGGCGGGGGGAGGGGCGGCGGCCTGGCCCGGGTCGGGGCTGGTGCGGCCCGCGGACTGTCGCCGCTGCGTTCGCGGGCCGGGCCTGGCGCTGCCACTCGCGCTGGAGTTTGCGGGAGTTTGTTGGGTCGACTTTGGCGCCGCCCCGGGGCCGCTCGCGCGCTGCCAGGGCCAAGGCCGGAGCCGGCGCAGGGGCGGGCGGATGGCCCGGAAGAGGGAAAGCGCTCGGACCCGGGGCCCGGCGGCGTCTTGGGCCGCGCCGGGGGCTGCGTGGGCGGAGTTGGCGCGAGCCGGGGCCCGGACCTCCCTCCTCCGCCTCTCCCGGGGGCGGAGTCACGGTCTGAACCCTGGGCGGGCTTGGCCCCCGGAAGCATCGAGTTCCTTGAAACGAGTTCTCAGGAGTTGGTGAAGACGCTGGCCCTTTGCTACATGGTTGTAGAACACATGAATTTCCAGTTATGAGTGGTTAGGACCCATACCCCTGGTGAGGTGGTCCTTTCTTTGCTTCTCACAGGCTGGGGCTGCAGAGCCTTGTTAAGCCTCGTTAGGGTCCTGGTTGAGTTCAATTTGGAGGGTAGTGGAGATTTAACATCCTTCTAAGGTGCTCCTTGCAGACTCTAAGGGTAGCTGTAGACTTCGTGAGAACTTTGCCAGGGCCAGTCCTTTCCAAAATCACAGCTTGCTTACAAGACTTGTTGCCATGTGTCTCACCCTACCATTTCAGAAAAATGTTCGTTGGTGGCCTGAGCTGGGATACTAGCAAAAAAGATTTAAAAGACTATTTTACTAAATTTGGAGAGGTCGTTGACTGTACAATAAAAATGGATCCCAACACTGGACGGTCAAGAGGGTTTGGGTTTATCCTGTTCAAAGATGCAGCCAGTGTGGAGAAGGTAAGCTGGGTACTGGATTTCAGCAGTCTCAGTGGAAACGATTTGAATTCTAAGAGGACACCTTTCTTACAGCATGACTAGTTTGTGTGGTCTGCATGTGATTTGAGTGCTTTGGGCAAAACTCAAAGCCAGCGGTTATGTTCCGGTTTTTGAGGGGATGAAAATACAAATTAAGCTGGGAGTGAGAGAATGTGCTGGAGTGGTTCGGGAAGATTATAGTTGACATTCATTACCTTTTCTGTGCCTATTCTGGGTACGGTGCTAAACATCTGGGAGGATTACAAGAGAGTCCATGATTGGTATGATAGGCTTTTAGCCCCATTTTACAGGACAAAAACCAAAACCCTAAGGCTCAGAAATGTAAGTAGAAGAGGTCACAGCTAGTAGGGAGTGGAGGAGGATTCCTTCCCCTGTGGCCCATCTTCAGCCTATGCTCTGAGTCCCTGCTGCTTTGCTTCTGGAGATGGGCCTCACGCTGGGACTGCTTGGGCAGGAAGAGCATGATCAAAGGCTTAAGTGTGAGGACTGTTTTCTAGGTGTCGAGGTAAACCAGCTGTACTTGAGGTTTGATGAAAATTGGGTTGGGAGGTTAAGCTGGGGTAGAATTTGGAGGGGGTGAAACACATGTTTGTATCTGTACTGGTGTCTTTATGGCTTAGAGAGAAGGGCCTTGTCTGGCTCATGCTGCTGAGTCAGCCTGACCCCTTTCTGTTGGAACAGGTCCTAGATCAGAAGGAGCACAGGCTGGATGGCCGTGTCATTGATCCTAAAAAGGCCATGGCTATGAAGAAGGACCCGGTGAAGAAAATCTTCGTTGGGGGTCTGAATCCTGAAGCCACTGAGGAAAAGATCAGGGAGTACTTTGGCGAGTTTGGGGAGGTGAGTGTGGCTCTGGGAATAGCCCATCAGCTGCCCCTAAGGCTGCCTTCTTTCTGGTCCTTGGTATCCTTGGCTGGCTAGACCCTTCCAGGCAGGGCTTATTTTTCACCCTCTGCCTTCAATGGGGTCTTTTCTCCTGTGAGTCCCCTATATGCTCTGGGGTAGGGAGGTATTGGGCCTGAGTTTGCTTATGCTTTTTGCAGATTGAGGCCATTGAATTGCCAATGGATCCAAAGTTGAACAAAAGACGAGGTTTTGTGTTTATCACCTTTAAAGAAGAAGAACCCGTGAAGAAGGTTCTGGAGAAAAAGTTCCATACTGTCAGTGGAAGCAAGGTAAGGTGTTCCCAGCTCTGCTTGGCCTCCTGTGCTGCTGGAGCTGGCCCCTAGAGGGATGGGTTAGGGGTTGGGCCTCATGCAGGAGCTCTCCAGGTTGGTCAGACTTTACTATTTCTCTGAAGCGTATGCTGCCCTGATTGGGGCAGTGTTCCGATCCTTGAAAGACTTCCCAGGCTGGGAGGACTGCCAATAAACAACACAGGATGTGAGGGAGGCAGGAGAAGGTGGCCTCTGTGAATAGAGCAGGTTGAGTAGCCTCTTTAGCTCCTCATTTAAAGCTAGAGGTGACAGTTCTAGATTCTTGAGTCCAGGGGTATGAAGCCTGCAGTTTAAGGTCTCAGAAGATCCTAGAACTTCTGCAACTCACTGATTCTCCTCTGTGGTGAAGTTTTTCTTACTCCTGAGCCTTTCTACCTCCTTCTACAACACCAAGTCTTTGTCCACTTCCATCCACTTTGAGCACTTTTTTTTTTTTTTTTTTGCTTTGAGAAAGGGTCTTGCTTTGTTGTCCAGGCTGGGGTGCGGTAACACAATCATGGCTCACTGCAACCTTGACCTCATGGGCGGAACGGATCCTCCCATCTCAGCCTCTCGAGTAGCTGGGACCACAGGCACGTACCACCATGCCTGGCTCATATGTTTTTTTAAAGCCTGGTCTCACCATGTTGCCTGGGCTCAAGCCATCCTCTGCCTTGGCCTTGTAAAGTGTTGGGATTACAGGCATGAACTGCCTCACTTGGTCTTCTGGGCACCTCTTTAAGTCAACCCTAAACCCAGGCAAAAATCCTTCCAAAGATCTCCCAGGGTCCTGGCCAGCTTAAATCCAGGGTCAGTTGTGCTTTCAAATGAGTGGATTCATATGCAGGGAGGTGTAGCTCTTCCCCTCCTGAACTCTGGTCAGGGAAAGGGTAGTTCAGGCTTCAAGTTGGCAGTTGGGAGTTGAGGGTGCGGCCTGCAGTGGCAGGGTGTGGCAGGCTCTGTTTCTGAGCAGGAGTTGGCAGCCAGATAAGGTGGGACAGGTGGAACTCCTGGAAGTCTCTATCCTGGCTGGGAGTTTGGGAAGACTGGATTAGGATAGTCTTAAATTTTCTATAAAATGACAGTCTTTGAGGCAGTTAGGGGAAGCAGTAGTTATTACTCCAGTGGACAGTGATAGAGGCCTTTTTCTCTATGTGCTATAATGGGAAATGGGTGGGAAGAGCCTCTAAGGCAGAGTTTAAGTGAAACTACTGGTAGTGAGTCTTAGGAGTAAGTATATTTAGTTTGTTATATTCAGTATTTTTAATTTAGTAGGATAGAATATATCAGATTGCATTATTTTAATTTGCCAATTAAAAGTATGACTGGGACACTGTAAAATGTACTATTTTTAATGGGTGTGCATGTCAGGATTTTCTTTAGAAATACACTGGTCTGGTCTATTTAAGCAGGAGCACTTTAAAGTACCCCACCCTACCCCATTCCACCCCCAGTGGACAGAAAAGAAATTGACTGACTTGAGGGGATGCAGACATCTGGGTTATCCCAACAGACCAGTGGTTAGGAGGAGGGGGTGGGTAAGCATTATGGCCTCAGGCAGGCCCCCCACCCTGAGCCTCTGAAAGCTGACTTTATCTGTAGGAGGGAGGTCAGGCTCGCCTTCTCAATAGCGTGTGTTTGGATGAGATGAGTTTCTTCTGTAAAGAGAAAAAGATGTTAAAACCTCATCGTCTAAGGCCCCTCACCTGAGACGTCTTGTCTGACCCTCTAGCCCAGCAGGACCAAGGTGTGGTGCCTGCTCCCAGCCTGTCCTCTGCTCCCGTGGGCTGCCGTTGGCCCAGTTGCCTGCCTCCATTAGATATGGAGTTGCTCTGGGGCTGAGATGCCCATCTCAAGTGCATTCTGTGGGAAGGGTTCTCTGCTGGAAGGCCTTTGGTTTTAGTTGGGATTCCATGAGGCCAAAGGTGGCCTCCCATACTAGCATACTAGCATATTTTGTTTCTCAGCAAATGGACCTGATCCACCATTTGATGTTTGTCGCAGTGAAGGTCTTTGGGCAGTCACTGCCCTGAGTTTGTCCTACTGGCCTGACCACTGTCCTCTTGACTTTTAGTGTGAGATCAAGGTGGCCCAGCCCAAAGAAGTCTATCAGCAGCAGCAGTATGGCTCTGGGGGCCGTGGAAACCGCAACCGAGGGAACCGAGGCAGCGGAGGTGGTGGTGGAGGTGGAGGTGAGTGGAACCTGGATGAAGATAGGTCCTGTTTCCCTGCCTACATGGAGCCTTCCAAGCCTGTCTTGGGGCTCCCTCTGGTGCTGTGCAGCAGGGGTGGGCAGATTGTGTGAGGTGGGGGACGAACAGGAATAGGAATGGCTCTGGGTCAGGGCTGTATGCTTGAGGCTGTTGCCTGCTGCTGCCCCTTGGAATGGCTTTGGTGCCCAGGGCAGAGAGCGCATTTGTGTTACACTCTGGGGGAGGGGATGTGATGGGTGTCTTGGCTTTGTGGATGTCCTGAGTCTGGTACACCTGTGAGCAGGTAGGCAGAAGGGTGGGTAGGGCAGAGCTGTGCCAGGCATTTATCCCCTTCCATCCCAGGCCCCTCTGACTCCAAAGCCTGAACTGCATCTTTTTAAAGGCTAAGCTGCCAAGGAGAGTGGGAGTGATCAGAGAGTGACTGAGTGAGTGAGCTGCCTTGTTTGCCCCAAGTAAAGTTAGCATCCTGGTCTCTGATCCTCTACTTGGGTCTCTCAGATGCAGGGTTGGGCCCAGGGCCCTATACACCAGAACAGCAGCCCCTTGGCTTCTGCCTGAGTTGCCACAGTAACCCTGCCACCCCAAAGGGCAGGATTTCCTCCATCCTAGCTCCTGCGTATGCTAAATGGTCCACGGGCCCCTGTGCCCTGCTCCCCCCACAGGTCAGAGTCAGAGTTGGAATCAGGGCTACGGCAACTACTGGAACCAGGGCTACGGCTACCAGCAGGGCTACGGGCCTGGCTATGGCGGCTACGACTACTCGCCCTATGGCTATTACGGCTACGGCCCCGGCTACGACTACAGTAAGTAGGAGAGAGGGAGGCCCCATCCGCTCACCCCTCGTCCCCAGGGGAGGCAGGACAGTGTAGGAGCCACTGGCAGCAGGGGCTTTGGAGTCAGACAGGCCTGGCTCAGCCACGGGAGCTACTTGATTTTGAGCCTTAGACTTCGGGGTCTTAGTAACATGAGGAAGGCAATCTCTGCTGTCACGGCTGGTGAGGGTCCTGGGAAGATGCATATCAAGCGCGTGGCACAGGGCAAATGCTTGTAAATAGTAGCTGCTATGGTTGTTCTCGTCCCTAGGTCAGGGTAGTACAAACTACGGCAAGAGCCAGCGACGTGGTGGCCATCAGAATAACTACAAGCCATACTGAGGCGGCAGCAGGAGCGACCAACTGACCGCACACATGCTTTGTTTGGATATGGAGTGAACACAATTATGTACCAAATTTAACTTGGCAAACTTTCTATTGCCTGTCCCATGTGCATCTTATTTAAAATTTCCCCCATGGAAATCACTCTCCTGTTGACTATTTCCAGAGCTCTAGGTGTTTAAGGTGTTTAGGCAGCGTGTGGTGTCTGAGAGGCCATAGCGCCATCATGGGCTGATTTTTATTACCAGGTCCCCCAGAAGCAGCTGGGAGGCTCTGCTTCCTGCTGCCGCTCTGCAGCCTGGACCTGTGGACCCTGGTTGTAAAGAGTAAATTGTATCTTAGGAAACCAGTGTCACCTTTTTTTTCACCTTTTAATTTTATATTATTTGCGTCATACATTTCCTGTAACGGAAGTGTTAATTTTACTGTACTTTTTGGTACCTTTTGGGAATCTAATGTATTGTAAGGTATTTTACACGTGTCCTGATTTTGCCACAACCTGGATATTGAAGCTATCCAAGCTTTTGAAATAAAATTTAAAAACCCCCAAGCCTGGGTGAGTGTGGGATATGCTGTGTGAGACCTCTTGCTCGGGGTGGGGGGGTGGTGCCAGGTGCCCTGGACTTGGGGCTTTCTCCTGCAGCAGACTCTTCCAGCTACAGGCCCAGTTGTGGGGGTATCCTTTAAGGACTGCCCTGCCTAGGACTGAGCCCCCTTCAAAGAAAGGAATGAGAGGGCTATGGGGAGTGAGGATGGGGCAGTGATGAGGGCTTACATTCCCCAGCAGGCATGTCCCCTCTGGGACACCTTGGAACACCAACCTTCTTGGCTGATTGATGAATGAAAAAATGGGATTCTTTACACACTAGGGCAGCGCCAGGGCCATCTGAATTGGGGCACAATAGTGCCCCTCCTGGCTGGTGAAGAAAAGCCTGCTCTGGCAGGGGATGTTTATTGGCTGGATTGGAGCCCAACTCCAGGTCTGGTATTTAGGGCATAAGACTAGGTGGTTACAAGAGGCAAGGGAGGGTTGGGGTTCCACGTGGATACAGCCCCATAGGTTTCAAGGGAGGCTATAGCTGTTCCTGCCATCGAGTGCAAGCTAAGCATTGGAGAATTTCCAGTGTTGAAGAAACTAACCTTTGGGAAGGAGCATCAGTCAGAACAAAAAAATGTCTTAAAAAAAAAAAAAAGGCTCAGCTTGCCGAGGCTGCTTGCTGCTGATGGTAAGGAACCCACTGTGCATCTTTAAGAGTAAGAAGCAAGGCCCACTCACCTGGAGTACACTTAGGCAGAGCAGGGCTGGCTTAGGGCTGGAGCCTCAGCGTTTCACAACTTCTCACCTTCTCTTCCATGTCTGAAAAAGACCACAAAGCGATGCCGACTCAGTCACCTTTCTCTGCTGAAGATGCCCTGTTGACTTCAGTGTCCAAACTGGAGGACAGTTTAGAGATTGGGCCCTCTGGCTATCCACACTCATGTCCCATTCCCCAAAGGGGTGGCAGCAGTTTCCTGAAAAACAAAGCCAGCCCTCAGTTCTCCTGAGATTGGTAGGCTCTGTCCAGGATCCCTAAGCCTGTTCTGTGGCCAGCCTTTGCTCTCCACAAACACTCCTATTCATCATATCCCTACCACTTCCAATTTGTGTCTAGCAGGGATGGGCCTCCCCCAGCTCCAGAGCCCTGGGATTAAGCATGCCTGTGGGTAGCAGTGATCACCCAGAGGTAGGAGGGCACAGGTTGCTTGGCTGGCAGTTCTGATCTCTACTGTGAGATGCAACTGTGCCTATTTAGGGTCTCACTGAGCTGTAAATGGCAACACAACCATGAGATTTCCTTGTAAGTGGATTTAGGGGGAACCCTGGGTTGACCACGACCATCCTAGGTGATGGGGAATGTGGGGTAGAGTTTTCATTTTGCGTTCCGTCAGTCCTCAGTGGTACCAATCTTTCAGCCACTCAGCAGCCTTGTGTGACCTGTCTCATGTACAGAATGAAACTCCTGCCATCTCTACATCCTAGGCTGGCGGTAATGGGGTCTCAACTCCCACTGTAGTTCTTATGGCCTGTTTCTCAGGCCCAGTACTGCTTTGTCCTGCATACATCTGACGCCTGCTCAGGCAGGCTGGGTGGTGGCTCACCTTCCACCTCCTGACAGCCCAGGAAGCTCTCTTAGGTACAGGCAGGAATAGGAGCAGATTGGGCCATGAAAGACCCTCTCTGTTGCTCCCTGCCCTGTCCAGAGGACATGTGCCTCTGCTCTTGGACTCTTGTCCCCTCCCTGTTCCATGCTGGGAGGCTCTAGTTGCTGGCTTCAGGCTGAGTTCTAGAGACATGGCCAAGCTCAGGCTTCAAGCTCACCAGTCAGAATGGCATCCAGCTTTGCCACCACCTGCCGTGCATTGTCCAGGCTGAAGCACATTGGGGGCTTAAACTTCAGGATGTTCCTCCCAGGGCCATCAGTGCTCAGCAAAACGTAGTTCTCCTTCAGCCTGTGAGGACAGGACACCCCTTCACATGGCCTTCAAGGCCTTCCTCAGCCTGGCCTTGGCCGCATGTCCAGTGCTCCAGCCACACTGTCCTCAGAGCCTTCCATGGGCCAGTTCCTGCCAGGTCACTTTACTGGTCACCTCTCCCAGAGTCCTGCGCATCTGGCCCACAGCAGCCTGCTTGGAGTGCACTGCACCTGGCCCTGAGCCTGCTGCCCTGCAGAACAGGCACCTTGCCTCACCTAACCCTGGAGCCACAGTCCAAGCCAAGAATGAATGGCCACAGGGAAACACCAGACTGCAAGAGTCACCTGCACTCTCTGGTTTTCTGTGTGGTTTACGTGATGTATATTGTTTCCTTATATAGAGAATGTCCAACATTGCAGTTGGTGTAATGAGCTCCATGTGCCCCTCACCAGCTTCAGGCATCTTCCTGCCCTGTCTTCCGGGTTATCTTACAATTCCAGTTTAAAATGTCCAATTATTCTTAGGAAGATGGCTTTATCTTAACATCATTTGTAGCTAATAATCACTTTTAGTCCACAGTCTAACCTCATCTCTGAGATGAGGGGTCTGCATGATTGTGTTTATATTCTTTGATCATTGTTCCCCTTCTTTTGTAAACCTTGTTATTTTTATTTCTTGGGGGTGGGGAGTCTGCCTTCTGGTTTCATTTTCCTGTCCCAGTCTTTCTGGCACTGACCATGGCCATGCCAGAAAGAACAGGGCTTGGACTTTGGAGTTATTGACGGCCCTGGGGCCAGATCTAGCTCTTGCCACCTAGCAGGGTAACTGCAGGTGACTTACCCATTTCCTCACTGAACTGGAAAAGCACCCCCAGGGTATTGTGAGACGAAAGAGCGGGCTGAACTTGGGATCTGTTTCCTTCCATGCCACCTGACCATTCCGAATCCCTGAGGCTCCTGGGAGGGGGGTAGGAGTAAGCTGGGGATGTGACTGACAGCAGAGAGAAGGCAGGGACCAGGAAAGGCCAAGTTCACATACAGCACAGAGATTTACATCAATACCACGCGTGTCTCACAATTTGAATAAGGACACGTCAAATACCAGAAGAGCTTTCCATGGTGGGCGTGGGGGAAGGGGTAGGCCTGGGGAATGGAGATAAAAGGGAATAATAATTCAACTAGAAGGAGAAGAAGTCCTGAGGACTTGGGGTCCAAGTGAAAGGACAAGCAAACCAGGGCAGTGGAACCGGTAGAGTCTGAGTTCTGAGACACCCCCGACCCAGCTTAGGAGCAGGAGTCTTGTCCATCCCAACCACCGGTCGTGCGGCATGGGAACCCTGAGTCTAGTGCTGCCACAGCTCCCTGGTGTGAATAGAGAAGGTGTTTCCCTTCCCCAGGCCAAGGTGGCATTAGGGGTTCCTGGGTCTGAGTGCCCTGCTAGCTTGGGCATTCTAGGCAGAGGTGCTGCTCTGGTCTGAGAATAGCCTGTGTCTCATCTGCAGCCTTTGTAGTCAGGCACTGGGTACAGAACTGCTAACACCACTTATCTCTGTCCTCAGCTGATAGGATCAACTGTCCCCCAACAACCGCCCCCACCCGCCAGCCCCAGCCCTCTTTCAGTCAAGTCTGTGGCCCAGAGTGCCGGGGGTGCAGATGAGGCTCCTTTCCACTGGCCCTGCAAAGAGGTACCTGTGGTGTCTCCTACTCCAGGAAGCAACTTGTTTCAAGAAGAAAATACCTTGATACCAAGTAGGCAGCCTCTTCAGTTGCTGGTGTCCTTGTGGCCTCATCTTTGATCAGATCCACACCAATGAAGAGCCCAACACCCCTGCAAGGGAAGGTGACGACATCTCAGGAGGCCAGGCCTGAGGGGCCAGGGTGCTGGCCTCAGCCTCTGGGCTCCTACCTGTGCCTCCTGGGGGGGCTGAGTGCAGGAGGCACCTTCAGAAGGTGGTAAGAATAGTTTCAGGGAATAACTGGGCTGGGAGAGATCTTTGGTGTGGACAGAGGAGAGAGGCTCAGGGGTAGCTAGGGATCAGGTCATGTCCTAGCTTTCTCCTCCCCAGGAGAGCCGTTTTGGGCAATAGCACCTCTCAGTGTCTCAGTTCCTCTTGAGAGTGGACATAACCCCACCATCCCAGGTTGTTAGGAGGTGAAGAAAATGGTACCACACTGGGCCTTGGCAGGTGGGTGGTGACTGCTGCCCCCAGAGCCTCACCTGACATCCCCGACGATGGGATGTTTGATTTTTTGCTGCCCGAGGAGCTCCATCAGGAAGCTGCCTACACTGGTGGCATGATCCTGGAGCTGCTCCTTCTCCAAGACATTCAGGACAGCCAGCCCCACAGCGCAGGACACTGGGCTGCCCCCAAACTGAGCCAGGGACAAAGAACATGTCAGATGCCCTGGCAGAGTGGGCCATGCCCCAGAGTGAGGGTGAGGCAGAAGAACTGCCACACGTGTTCCAAGGCCAGTGGCAAGAGCACAGGCCCCAAACCCCTTAGGGCACACAGTCCTCAGCAGTAGTAAGTGGGGTTCAACTGGGGCCTAGTCCTCAGCAGTAGTAAATGGGGTTTAACATGGGCTGTCCTGGCTTTCCAGGACCTAATGTGACTGCAACCCAGGTCAGGTATCCCTGAAGTACAGTAGGAGCCCCTAGAAGATACAGAATCAGAGGAGAGGGTGTCCTGTTTGTTCCCACAGGGCTAGTCTCTACCAAGAGAGGCTTTAAGACCCCATCTCCTGGGCCCGGACCCAGAGGACTGGATTAGGCACTTCCTCCTTGAAGGAGAGTGAGCGCAGCACGCCAAGCCCCACCCAGGAAAAGCTGCTTCACACACACCTGGAGGTCTCTGGCTCCTTTCCCTCGCCCACCCTGTCCTCGTCCTGCAGGTATCTGAGTGGAGACCTGTATTTTAGAGGGTCACGAGCAAGGCGTCTCCTGCAGACCATGTTTTCGTTTTTAAACTACATCTTTAAAAACATCAGCTCTGTTGAGGTATAATTTACATATAAACTGTGTTTAAAGTATAAAGTTCAACGTGAGGTGACAAATGTATGTACCTGTGTAACCTCCCTCGCAGTGAAGTTACAGAACATTTTCATCACTTCCTGTGCAACCGTCCCGCTACTACTGGACCCAGGCAACCACTGATCTGCTTTCTGTTACTATGAGATGGCTACAGGGGGCTTTGAAAGGCTGTGACGTACTCCTGGGAGTCTAGAAGGCCATTCATATGCATAGGGATGTGCTTATGCCCAGTGCTGTGTGCATGTTCAGGTAAGATCTAGAAAGCCCTAAGCTCTCACCACTGGCTACCTTGAGGCTCTGCAGAATGAGGAAGTAAAGTCTAAGGCAGTTATAAACTCTTGGCCTCCCAAGAGGCCTCCCAACTAGCTGGGACTATAGGTGCATGCCACCACATCTGGCTAATTTTTGTATTTTTAGTAGAGACGGAGTTTCACCGTGTTGGCCAGGCTGGTCTTAAACCCCTGACCTCAAGTGATCCGCCCACCTCAGCCTCCCAAAGTGCTAGGAAATTACAGGCGTGAGCCACTGCGCCTGGCAACAGCAGATTTAAGCCGGCTGATGAAAGAATCAGTGAAAAAAAAAATGTCAGCCAGCTGCGGTGACTCACACCTGTAATCCCCGCACTTTGGGAGGCTGAGGCGGGTGGATCATGAGGTCAGGAGATCGAGACCATCCTGGCTAACATGGTGAAACCCCGTCTGTACTAAAAATACAAAAGATTAGCTGGGCATCATGGCAGGCGCCTGTAATCCCAGCTACTCGGGAGGCTGAGGCAGGAGAATGGAGTGAACCCGGGAGGCGGAGCTTTGCAGTGAGCCGAGATCACGCTACTGCACTCCAGCCTGGGCGACAGAGCGAGACTCCGTCTCAGGAAAAAAAAAAAAAAGTCAATTGAGATTGTCCAGTCTGAAGACCAGAAAGAAAAAGGAATAAAGAAAAACAGAGTCATATAGACCCAAGGACACAAGCATACCAACATGCAAATGAGTGTCCCAGAAGGAGAGGAAAGGGGCAGAACAAATATGAAAACGTTAAAAACCCTATATAACTTGCAGTGAATTGAATGTTTGTGTCTCTCCCAATTCATGTGTTGAAATCCTAACCTCCAATGTGATGGTATTAAGAGGTGGGGCCTTTAGGTTATTAGGTCACAAGAATAGAGCCTTCATGAAGGCGAATACGGTTTTCTAAAAGAGATCCCAGAGAGCGCTCACCCTTTCGACAATATGAGGTACAGCGAGAAGCTGGCTGTCAGCAACCCGGAAGAGAACTCTCACCAGAACCCCAACCATGCTGGTGCCCTGATCTTAGATTTGCAGCCTTCCGAACAGTGAGAAATCTGTTTATAACCCACCCAGTCTATGGTATTTTGTTATAGTTATAGCATCTTGAACTCACTAAAACATAACTTTTAAAGAAGTTAAAGCAGCAGTTAAATATCTTCCCACAAAACACAAGGCCCAGATGGCTTTATAGGTGAGTTTTTACCTTCAAAGGACAGATCATCCCAATTTTATGTAAAAGAAAAAGAAGAAATATTTCCCAATTTATTCTATAAGGTTAGTAGGACCCAGTTACCAAAACCCAAGGTATAAGAAAAAAATTTGAGCCAACATTTTACTCCTGAAAATAGAGGCCAAATTCACAAACAAAATAGAATGCAATAATATATAAAAATGATAATATACCATACCCAAGTTTCATTTGTCCCAGGTCTGCAAAGATTAATATTAGAAAAGCCATAAATATAATTCACCATGATAACAAATTAAAAGAGAAAAAGTATTACTTTATTACGTGCATAAAAAGAACAGGATAAAATTCAATTCCTATTCATAGTAAAATCTCACAGTAAGTTAAGTAACAGGAGATTTTCTTAACCTGATTAAGAACATATAGTAAAAATCTAATCTAGGCCGGGTGCAATGGCTCATACCTGTATAATCCCAGCACTTTGGGAGGCCAAGGCTGGCAGATCACTTGAGGCCAGGAGTTCAAGATCAGCCTGGCCAACGTGGCGAAACCCCATCTCTACTAAAAATGCAATAAACAAGTAGGGCATGGTGGCACATGTCCGTAATCCCAGCTACTCAGGAATTGGTGGCATAAGAATTGCTTGAACCCGGGCGGTGGAGGCTGCAGTGAGCCAAGATCATGCCATTGCACTCCAGCCTGGGTGACAGAGTGAGACTCCATCTCAAAACAAACAAACAAAAAAGTATATATATATGTGTGTGTATGTATGTGTGTGTGTATATATACATATATATATGGTAAAAATCTAGAAGAAACATCATCCTAAGTGGACAAATAAGCATTCCCATAAACTGGACAAGTACAAGGCAAGCACTGTCACTGCCTGTATTCAACTATCTGCTGGAAGTCTCTCACCCAGTGTAATATGACAGCTACCATTATTTGGAGATGATATAATTGTTTACATAGACAAAAAACAACCAAAAAAAGTCTGCCTATGAATTATTAGAAATAATAGAGTTTAGCAAGGGGATAGATGTAAGATTAGTATAAGAAAGTATTTTATACATCAGCTGCAAACAATAGATATATAAAGACAACACCATTCATGATAAAACTATCAAATATCTAGGACTAAATCTAATGGTGTGCAAGATCTTTATAAGGAAAATTACAAAACATAAATATACCATATTCATGGATAGGAAAAGGAATATTGTAAAGAAATCAGTTCTCCTCGGCCTGGTGTGGTGGCTCATGCCTGTAATCTCAGCATGTTGGAAGGCTGAGGTGGGTGGATCACGAGGTCAGGAGATGGAGACCATCCTGGCTAAGACAGTGAAATCCCATCTCTACAAAAAGTACAAAAAACAAGCCAGGCATGGTGGTGGGCGCCTGTAATCCCAGCTACTCAGGAGGCTGAGGCAGGAGAATCGCTTGAATCCGGGAGGCAGAGGTTGCAGTGAGCTGAGATCGTGCTACTGTACTCCAGCCTGGGTGACAAAGCGAGACTCCATCTCAAAATAAAAAAAATAAAAAAAAAAAAAGAAATCAATCTCCTCAAACTGATCTAAAGATAAAGCAATTTCCCTATCAGAATCCCAGCAGAGTTTTTCATAAAATGTTTAAAGGTAACTCTAAAATTTAAATGAAAGAGAAAAGGGACAGGAATAGTCACAGGTGAAAGGGGACTTTTTCTACAAGATACCAGAACCTATTATGAATGTAAAACCTATTATGAAGCTCTAGTAATAATGTGGTACATGAACAGTAATCTGACCAAAACTGACCAAAAAAGTATAAAAGCCCTGAAACAGATCTTCTCATGTGTGAACTTTGGTTACCTAACAGAAGTGGCATGTAAGATTAATGAACAAAGGGAGCAGCAAAAGATTTTTGAAACAAGAAAAGGAGGCCGGGCGTAGTGGCTCACACCTGTAATCTCAGCACTTTGGGAGGCCGAGGCGGGGGAATCATGAGGTCAGGAGATCGAGACCATCCTGGCTAACATGGTGAAACCCCGTCTCTACTAAAAATACAAAAAATTAGCTGGGCGTGGTGGTGGGTGCCTGTAGTCCCAGCTACTCGGGAGGCTGAGGCAAGAGAATGGCGTGAACCCAGGAGGTGGAGCTTCCAGTGAGCCGAGATTGTGCCACTGCACTCCAGCCTGGGCGACAGAGCAAGACTCCGTCTCAAAAAACAAAAAAAAGTAAAGGAAAACACTGTAGTATGACATGCACAAAGGATGTAATTGGACTCCTGATTCACATCATGTACAAAAATAAACTCCAGATGGATTAAGGACCTATATGTCAAAACAAAATGTTAAAAGACTTAAGAGGAAACATAAATGAATATATCTTATAACTTGGAGTAGGGAGAGATATCTTAAACAATATATGAAAAACACTGTCTATAAAACAAAATGATAGAGTTGACAATGTTAAAATTTAAAACTTTATAAATATGTAAAGGGAGTGAAGACAGGTTATAA
Source organism: Gorilla gorilla gorilla (assembly GCF_029281585.2). Lineage (NCBI taxonomy): Eukaryota > Metazoa > Chordata > Mammalia > Primates > Hominidae > Gorilla > Gorilla gorilla. The sequence goes on from NC_073228.2 coordinate 181,847,244, forward strand.
ACTGGATGAACATATTCACAAATACACAATAGACAAGGGATTAGCATAACAGATAGATATGTATGTGTTGGTATACACACACAAACAGACACACACATATAAAAACAGACACAAAACTCCCACAAATAAAATTAAGCACTGGTAACTCAATAAAAAAAATGGGCAAAAGACACAAAAGACACAAATAGGCATTTCTTTTTTTTTTTTTCTTTGAGATGAAGTCTCGCTGTTGCCCAGGCTGGAGTGCAGTGGCGCAATCTCGGCTCACTGCAAGCTCCGCCTCCCGGGTTCACGCCATTCTCCTGCCTCAGCCTCCCGAGTAGCTGGGACTACAGGTGCCCACCACCACGCCCGGCTAATTTTTTCTATTTTTTAGTAGAGATGGGGTTTCACCGTGTTAGCCAGGATGGTCTCGATCTCCTGACCTCGTGATCCGCCCACTTCGGCTTCCCAAAGTGCTGGGATTACAGGTGTGAGCCACCGCGCCCAACCACAAATGGGCATTTCATTGAAGAGCAAACAAATGGTCAATAAACATATGAAGAGATACTTCAAGTAATCTGAAATCAGGGAATGGCATATCAAGACCACACAAGCTACTGTTTTATGCTCCACTTGGCCGGCAAAAATTAAAAGGCACTGAAGAAGATATAGGCCAGGTGCAGTGGCTCATGCCTTGTAATCCCAGCATTTTGGGAGGCCGAGGTGGGCCGATCGCTTGAGCTCAGGAGTTTCAGACCAGCCTGGGCAACATGGTGAAACTCCATCTGTACCAAAAATACAAAAAATTAGCTGGGCATGGTGGCATGCACCGGTGGTCCCAGGTACTCGGCAGGCTGAAGTGGGAGGATCACTTGAGCTCTGGAAGTAAAGGCTGCAGTGAGCTGAGATCGCGTCACTGCACTCCAGCCTGGGTGACAGAGTGAGACCCCGTTTCAAAAAAAAAAAAAAGAAGAATGCCGGATGCAGTGGCTCATGCCTGTAATCCCAGTGCTTTGGGAGGCTGAGGCGGGCGGACTACCTGAGGTCAGGAGTTCAAGAGCAGCCTGACCAACATGGAGAAACCCCATCTCTACTAAAAATACAAAATTACCCAGGTGTGGCGCATGCCTGTAATCCCAGCTACTGGGGAGGTTGAGGCAGGAGAGTTGCTTGAACCCGGGAGGCAGAGGTTGCAGTGAGCCAAGATCGCGCCACAGCACTCCAGCCTGGGCAACAAGAGCAAAACTCTGTCTCAAGAAAACAAAAACAAAAAAGGATATACACTATATACACTACTGGTGGGGTGTTAACTTGTGAACTACTTTAGAAAACAAATGTCATTATCTTTTGAAATGAAGGGTAAACACATACCATATGAGCCAGCAATTCCACCCTCAGGTACAGTCCTAAGAAAAACTCTTGCTACATGTACAACAGAGACTTATGAAAACTGTTCAAAGCAGCACTGTTCATAATTGCAAACAAAACAAAACAAAACAAAAAAAAGATGGAACGACCTCAAAGCACAGCAATAGTAATGGATGACTGAACTGTGGTACATTTATACAAAGATTATAAAGCAGTCAAAGCAAATGAACTTCAGTGACAGGCAACAGGGAGGATTCTTAGTGATATGTTAGTAGAAAAAAAAATCCCCAGAGTATATACAGCATGATAGACTTCATATAAAGTCAAATTAACAACTAAATAATATGGGATTGAGAGTGATGGTTACCATGGTTATTCAGAGTGATGGGTGGAGGAGGCAACAAGAGGGAATTGGGGGGAACATCTGGAGAGATACATGATATTATCAAGGTCTAAGCTTTCATTAGGGATGCTGGCTTCCCAGGTGCTTAGAACATTAATAAAGGTTAACTGAATAACTAGAAGAGGGCTATGCACAGACAGATGTTGAGAGTCTTCCATGAACCAAGGATTCTATCTAATTATGTACACTTGAGGATCAAGTAAAACAAAGAAATAAACAAAAGTCAGGATGCTGCTCCACTGGGCCTTTGTTGTTCCCCTTACACAACCCACTTGATTTCCTGCTCAGCCTTCCAGACTGAGATCTGGTCTTGCCTTCTCTATGAAGCCTCTACTGCTTGTCCCACAGCTCTTCACCCACCTCTTGCCTGGGATGTCCTTTGTGCTCTCACAGCACCGTGAACACACTACTTCCACTCATCCTCCACGCTGTCATGACCATGTGTCTGTGAGCCTGTCTTTCCCCGACAGTGAGCTTCTCTGAGGCTCTATGTGTCACATGGACAGAGTGATGATTTTTGGCTGAATGCACCAAAGTGTCACTTCCCTCACCCCTAAGGACATTATCTTGCCTTATCTATCTTGCCAAATCCTGACATGTTTCAGTCCCCAATTCAAACTGGCTCTTTTTGAGGAACTTACAGTGAATTCTCAACCCCCTCTGTCCCTGCCCTTCCTCCTCTGGGCCTCCTCCTCTCCTCCCTGGATCAGTCTGCCTTCCTCCAGTTCTTTCTCCACACTGAGCACCAGAGATCTTTCCAAAGAGTACTCTCTCCGGGATTAAAACCCTCCTGTGGCCCTCACTCTTCAAGATCAGTGAGACTCCTCAGCTCTTTCCTGTGGGGCTCCTGCTGCCGTCCTCTCACCTACCCTGCAACTGCTGCCTCAGGGCCACTGAATATGCCATGTGTCAGCTTCACTCAGGGAAAGCTCTTGACCCTGTACCCCAAAGACAGGGAGCCACTGCAATGCGAACTCTGCTCCAAGATCATGTGTTACCCAAGCACACCACACTCCTCACAACTCTTAACCAGCTCAAGTTCCAGCACCTGACACAGGGCCTGGCACAGGATGGGTGGCATCTGCTGAAAGGAAGACAGGGACTTGTATTTTTGTATATATTTTATAAGACATGGTCCCTTGTGACAGCTTTTGGATTGACACTAATTTTAAAAGATGTTTTATGTTTTCTTACCTGACCTGGCTATAATCTCCTTAAGGACAGCATCTTGGAAGCGTGTGCTGGGCACAGTGCTAGCCCTGTAGCCTTTGCTGACTAAGGACAGGCTGATCACCGGGGGCCTATCAGAACGCATGTTGCTCCCTTGACTTAGAGCCATCACTCACCGTGTTGAAGTACTCAACGCCGGTGGCTTCAAATGCCCTCGCCACAGGCTGGGTTGCGGCCACGCAGGCAACAGGGTGGCCATTGCCAATGGACTTGCCCATGGTGACGATGTCAGGGACGAAGTCTTTTCCCTGGAGCTGGAAGGCCCAGAAGTGCTTGCCTACCCGGCCAAAGCCAACCTGGATCTCATCTGCAACAAAGACCCCTCCGGCCTTGCGGATGTGCCTGTGGCAGAGGAGATGACTGACACGGGGGCTGTGGTTGAGAGGGATAAGATCAGGACCCAGGAGGTCTCGGGGCTTTGCACCCTGGCTCTGCCAGCAGTAAGGTGGGGACCTTGGGCAATGGCTGGCCTTCTCTGGGCCATTATTTCTTTAAGGGCTTTGTCTCAAAATTCTGGCAGTCAGGACAGGCTGAGGTTGGGATTTGGACCAGAGGTTGGAAAACCTCATTAGACCCCTGCCCTCCCTAGGGCAGACCCCGCCCACCTACTCACTCTGCCACTTGGGAGAAGTAGCCAGCAGGGGGAATGATCTGCCCTCCCACACTGGGCAGAGACTCAGCGAAGAAGGCTGCAATCTGTGAAGAGATGGACATTGGGAACACAACCATGGGGTTGTGCAGTGACCGGCTTAGCGTGCCCTGCTAGTGCTGGCTTAGTCCAAGCAAGACAAGTCACCATCAGTGCTGCACCCCTACTTTGGGTTCCATGTTACATCTGAAGGTTCGTGACTCAGTTTTCTCTCAGGCCTCCAGCCAACTCTTACCACCTGGATGCCTCCAGGCCCCTAGTACTTGGCATGCCCCAAACTACATGCACTGATTTTTCCACCATAAGCCAGTTCCTTCCCTGTCCCCCATTTTTGATCCACGCCTCCTCCCTCAACCCATCAGTCAGCACTGCCCAAGGATTCTACCTCAGCCCCCTCTCTAAACCTACTCCTTGCCCTCTGCCTGGACAGGCCTGCCTCCTGCAGATTTGCCTGTTTCTTCCTTGGACTCCTGCAGAGGTCTTCTAACTGAATGCCTTTTCCAGTCCATCCTCCACATGCCCACCAGGGTGATGATGCCTCAACCCAGAGAACTGAGCATGTCACTGTTGTTTAAAACCCCTCAGTGACCCCTTCTGCATATGGCAATGATTTCCCAACCGTATTCTGCCTTACAGGTGGGAGGGCAGGGCCAATGGGATGGGATACTGGTCCCCCACACCTGTTGCAATCAGAGCAATCTCCTTTTTTAGGTTTTATAGAAGTGGTCGCAGAGCACCTGAAACACACAGGCAAGGCTTCCCTGGTCGGGTTCTGCTAACCTTTCTGGCCCCACAGGCTGCCTTTCTATGTCGTACCTCCTGTGTCTGGCTCTGTCACTCCTTCAGTGAAGCCTTCGGAGAGCCCTCACCTGTCGCCAACAGTCTTCCCTCTGTTGTCACCGTAGGTAACACACCTCTCTCTCCTACGTCTGCGCCTCCACTCCATCTCCACCATACTGCCCCTGTCAAGCCTCCCCACAGCTCACTTGGGGCCTACTGGCCACTTCATGGTCACCTGACCTCAAGCTGCCCCATTCAAATCTATCCTCCACAGAGCCCTGAAGTCAGAGAGCAGCCCCGGCCCCAGCTCTTAGCGCTCTCCTGCTTAAGACTCTGGTGGTTCCCGGGGGCCTCCAGGGCAGAACTGCAGCTGCCCAGCATAGTTCTGGTGCCCTCTGGCATGTGGACCCTGCCTGCCTCTCCAGGATCAGCTCCTGGCCACACATTCACATGGTTCCTCAGCCACCCAGTGGGATGCCCTTCCTCTGCTACTCCCCACCCCACCTGGAGTGGCTGACCCCCACTGTGCCAGAGAGCACCCCCTCCAAGGACCCCACTTGGTACCTCCCAAGGCCTGCTCAGGCTCTGGCTGGCTACCACGCCCATGCTAGGCCGTGCACTCGGACTCTCTGCTGAGCCCAAACTGCCCCTATCCCGGATTCCTGGAGGGCGGGGCCTCGTTTGGTTTTCTCTCTGGGTTCCCAGCATCTAGCACAGTGGTGGTGACAATGGAGGTAACATTCACTGTTGGCTGGATTGGACAGGCGCAGACATGGTTACCTTCCTGCCCTTCTCCTGTGCACTGCTGACCACACGTTTCACCTCGTTGGCATAGGCCATAGCTGGGTTGGGGTGGTCCTCCCGGTAGGGGCCCCGGTAGGTGTCTGGGAGAGGTGCCTGTGGGGAGTGACAGCGCCATGTTATCCGGGCTTGGGGACAGGCACCGACCTGTTGTTGAGTTGGGCAGTGCATACCACGTGGACCCACTCCTTCTGGCCATCCAGGTTGCGGAACTTGTAGGGACTGATGTCAATCAGGGAGCTCAGGTGGCCGTGATACGCACTGGGGAGGAGAAGGGAGGGTAGGCTCGGGTCCGGGCAGCACCTACTCCCTGGCCCAGTCTGACCATCGTCTCCCCACCCCTGAAGACACACAGGGGAGGCCAACTTTCCTGACAGAGCCCCCAAGTTCTTGGGCTGGGAAAGAGCACAAACTTTGGAGTCAGCAACACTTCTTGCAAGACTGCTGACTGGCTATGTGACAGCACCTCATCATTTAATCTCTCTCGGTTGTTTTCTCTGCTGTGAAATGGGGTGGGAGTTCCTCCTTCTGGTTTATAATGAATCTTAAATGTGTTGATATTGTCAGCCTCGGCTTTGTGCACATCACATACTCAATTCATGGGAGCTACTGCTGGGGTAGTTTGAACATGTACAATGTTGTGGGACCACCTTTGAGTCTCTTACAAAGTGCACTCTGCTCCCCAGAGCTGCCTTCCCAGAATGGTGGCCCAGGGTGACAGAGCCTCTGGGAGGTCTCAGGCCTGGTCCTCTGCCTGCCACGCTTGTCTTCAGTAGCCCAGGCCCCTTATCCTCCCTGCCTAAGGCACCCAGAGTCAGTCTCACGGATCACCAAGAAGCCTATGGGCCAGGCTTCTGGGAACGGTAGGGCTGTGAGTTGCACTTACTGATCTAATACCACCACGTCCTGGTGTCCCGTGTAGTGGCGAGCCAGCCTCAGGGCCAGGTCATTGGCTTCTGACCTATGACCGAAAAGGTGGGCATGACTGAGAGAGTAGTCTAAGAGCTTCCCAGAGAGAAATGCTGAGGGCAGGAGGACCCTTCCAGCAGCAAGAAGATTCTCAGGACATCAACTAGTCAGTCACTTGCTTGTTTGTTTGGTATATATCAAATGCCTCCTCTGTACTAGAAGCTGGGGGAAAAAGAGTAGGTAAAACAGACATGGCCTTGGCCCTTCTGGAATTTACATTCTCATATGTGTCATGAAAGTTGTTTGGAAAAAACTCAAGCCATTGTTTTTCCTCTGCTATCACACTACAACAATCAACACAGAAGACTTCTGTGACTCCAAAAAATATGTAAGGATGTCTCCCCACCAGCAGGCAAGCAATCAGTTCTGCCACGGACACCAGCTGGGTGTCCTCCAATTCAATTCCAACACTATCTACCTAGAGACAGCATCAGATCCCACAGCATGAGGGCTCAATGCCCAAGCTGCCCCACAGCCCCCTGGGCACCAGTAGCAAGTCTGGGCCTCTGGAACTTCTTTTTTTGCAGAGATGGGGTCTCACTATATTGCCCAAACTGGGGGCTCAAGCATTCCTCCCACCTCAGCCTCAAAGTATTGGAATTATAGGCATGAGCCACCATGCTGGCCACCTTTGGAACTTCTTTTTTTTTTTGAGACAGTCTCGCTCTGTTGCCCGGGCTGGAGTGCAGTGGCGCAATCTCGGCTCACTGCAGCCTCTGCCTCTCAGGCTCAAGCAATTCTCCTGCTTCAGCCTCCCAAGTAGCTGGGATTACAGGCGCCCACCACGACGCCCAGCTAATTTTTTGTATTTTTAGTAGAGACAGGGTTTCACCATGTTGGCTAGGCTGGTCTCAAACTCCTGATCCACCTGCCTCGGCCTCCCAAAGTGCTGGGATTACAGGCGTGAACCACCGCGCCCGGCCGACCTTTGGAACTTCAAGTTGAGGTTCCCACAATTCCCTCTGTAGGTTCAATTTGCTGGAGTGGCTCACAAAACTAAGGGAAATACATTTGCTGGTTTATTATAAAGGATATTACAAAAGATACAGATAAAGAGATGCATAGGGTGAGGTATGAAGGAAGGGCATGGAGCTTCCTGTGCCCTCCCTGGGCGCACCACCCTTCTAGAACCTCTGTATGTTCAGTTATCTGGAAGCTCTCTGAATCCAGTCCCCTTGGTTTTTATGGAAGCTTCATGACAGCAGTATTCCTTCTAGCAGGATATGGGGTGGGACCCTCTCTGGAATGAGTTTTATGACCCACCATCAGAAAGGTGGGGAAGATTAGAGTCCTGTCTTGGGCAGGTAAAAGGAAGGGCAGGAGGTTAGAGTGATTGTCTCCTGAGGCCTGACACACCCAATGTTGTAACAAAAGAGTGTAACAAGGGCTGTGGGAGTTATGAGCCAGGAACTGTGGACGAAAATGAATGCGTGTGTTTGTATATATGTGTGTCTGTGTATTTATATATATATGTGTGTATATACAAATACACACACACACACGCCACCACAAAGCCAAAAACGAAAAAGTGATCATTTTTCTAAATGCTGCGATGGATGCCCTGGGAGAGCGAGCCAGAGGGGGCATGTTTATGGGCTGAGCTGCACACCCCCCACCCCCTATTTATGTGTTGAACCCCTAATCCCCAGTAGCTCGGAATGGCCCATATGTGAACGGATGTGGAGGTAAGAGAGGTGATTACATTAAAATGAGGCCGTCAGGGGGCCCCTCATCCAATCTAACCAGTGTCCTTATAAGAGAAAATCTGGACACACAAAGAGACACCAGGGACACCTGCACTCAGAAGACCAACCAGGGCCATCTCCAAGCCAAGGAGAGAGGCCTTAGAAGAAACCAACCCTGCGAACACCTTGGTCTTGGACTTCCAGCCTCCAGGACTGTGAGAAAATAAATGTCTTTTGTTTAAGCCACTCAGTCTCTGGTATTTTCTTATGACAGCCAGAGCAGACCAACACAGAGGGTCAGGGGAAGCGTCTATGGGGAGGTGACTCGGGTACTGAGTCTTGAGGGAGAAGTTTCCAGGCAGATGGAGCAGCACGCACCAAGGCCTTGTGAAGGAAAAGAGCTCAGTGTGCTCCGGGAACCAGGAGAAGATGAGGGAGGCCAGGGCCTAAGGAGGGCAGGGTAGGAGAGGAAGTGGGGAGACATGCAGGGGACATGTGCACAGGGCTGGGAAAGAGCCTGAGTTTTCTTCTCAGTGCCACGTGAAGCCACCGAAGAGTTTTAATGAGAAAAGGGACATGAGTCAGCTCCTATTTTAGGAGGTGGCCTCTAGCTGTGTCTAATGGAGTTGACAAGAATAAAAGTAGAAGGAGAAGACCAAGGAGGAGGACGCCAGGTGAGAGCAGGTGGTGGCCATGGAGATGGAGAGGTGGAGGGAGTTAAGAGGCATCATGCAGATGGAGGAGGCAGGATTGATGCAGGACTGGGGAGCGTGTGGTTTCTGCCTGGAGCAGATATCGGTGGTGATGCCCTTTACAAGGCAAGATGAGTGGGGGTGAGTGGGGATAGCCTTCTTGGGCAGGTGAGGGAGAACAGTACCATGGTCCAATCAACCCTTGCCCTTTTGAACACATGAAGCTGGAGATGTTTGTCAGATGTCACAGGGGCAGTTAGAACCTCGAGTTGGAACACATGGGACATATCTGGGCTCAAAAAAATTTGTGAGTCACCAACACATGGATTCTATGTAATACCAAGAGAATGGAAGAGATCACCTGAGGAGAGGGCTCGGAGAGAAAAGTGGCCCAGGATCAGCCCCAAGGAACAGAGGAAGAATCAGCAAAGAAGACAGGGAAGGAGTGGCTAGAGAAGCTAGTAGAAAACAGGAGAGCACAGCGCCCTGGAAGCAAGAGGACAGAGCACTTCCGGAGAGTGGTAACTGTCAATTACTGCTGGGACAGAGTAAGACAATGCAGCAAAGAGATTGCTTTGGATTTGGCAACATGGAAGTCACTGGAATCCACACAGAATAAAGCTGGTGGCATAAGACTGCCCCTCCTCCACCACCACTGAGGAAGCACCAGCTCCCTGCTCTTTCCAGAGGCTCCAGCTCTTGACATGGGAAATGTCTGGGCTCAAGTTTCTTTCTTTGAACTGCTGTTACCCCACCTGTAAAATGAAGATGGTGAATTCCACTTCCTAGAAATTATCTGGGGTGCAGATGTCTGTACTGTGTGAGTGGCCACAATAATCATCACTATAATTCAACGCCACCACCTATGATTTGTTGGAATGTTCTCTCCCAGATACACTGTAATCGCCTGCCTGTTTGTCTCCACTGCCGATCCTAGTGTGAGCTACCATGACCTTTCACCTGGCCACTGAACTGGCACCTAACAGTGTCCACTCTTGCGCTCTGTTCCCTGTAAGATATCGTTTCCTGATTAAAGCCTCCGATAGTTTCCCAATGCTCTTAGGATAAAGACAGCTTCCTCACTTGGCGGAGAAGGCCCTAGGTGATGCGCCCTGCTTGCCTGCCAACAGCTCACAGCCTCTGCTTTCCCTTCGTGGACTTCTTTCGGTTCCTCAAGTGTGCTGGGTACCATATCCTTTCCTGCTGTAGGGCCTTTCCACAGGCAGTTCTGTGTGGTGACCAACCTTGACAAGAGTTTTGATGAGACTATTTTTTTTTTTTTTTTTTTTTTTGAGATAGAGCCTCTCTCGGTCCTGCAGACTGGAGTGCAGTGGTGCAATTTTGGCTCAGTGCAACCTCCGCCTCCCGGTTCAAGCGATTCTCCTGCCCCAGCCTCCTGAGTAGTTGGGATTACAGGCACCCACCACCACGCCCACCTAAATTTTGTGTATTTTTAGTAGAGATGGGGTTTCGCCCTGTTGGCCAGGCTGGTCTCAAACTCCTGACCTCAGGTGATCTGCCCACCTCGATCTCCGGAAGTGTTGGGATTACAGGCATGAGCCATCGTGCCCAGCCTTGACGAGACTTCTGATGCAGTGGTAGCACCCTTCCTTCCTCCTCTTCTAGTTATCTCCTAGTCAGCTCTTAGCTAACAGCCCTTCCTCAGGGAAGGTTTCCCTGAACCCCCAGGTCAGGTCCCCTCACTTTTTCTAGGCCTCATGATACCCTGTACACTTCCTCCAGAGCCCTCCTTGCAATTCTGTATTTCTTTGAAGAATCACTTGATATTTTCCTTACTGAGCAACCCCCAGGCAGGGATTTTGGCTGTATCCATAAGGCAGAAATAAAGGAACATATTACCTCACTAAGCCCCAGCAATGATCCTAGAAAGGAGGTAATAACATCCTTCAATAAGAGACAAGGAAACTGGATCCAACAGAGAAAGCATCAGGGCCTACAGCCGGGAATCTCAGGAGCCTGGTGCAGTGGGGGCTGCCTCTCCAAGTCCACACTCGGTCAGCTACACTACACTGGGCCCATGTGAGTGACTGTCTTTGTTACCGTCTCACCCTCTTCCCGGGGGCTGGCCACAGTCCACTTACCCAGAATTCAGGAAATAGAACACACAGAGCTGCTCCGGCAGGGTCTCTGACAGCCTCTGCGCATAGTCCACGATGTTGTCATGCAGGTACCGGCTGTTGGTGTTGAGCACCTGGTTCTGTTCATGTGCTGCTCGGACCACGAGAGGGTGGCAGTGCCCAACTGGAAGAGGGCCGCCTCCATCACACGGCTGGCTCCACTCAGCCAGTCCCACTGGGCCTCCCCCAGCCCCAAGCTATAAACCCAGCCAGAAGAGATGTAGTTCTAGAGGGAGAGGTAGAAAGAGGGCAGTCTGAAGGCAGAGCAGGGAGAGAGAAGCTGGTTCTGGAAAGGCAGATCCAGGAGTTCCTGAGATTCTGGCAGAAGGAAAGCCTCTTCAGCAGAAGAACCCTGTCTAGAAAGCCCATGTCTTTAAGGAGGCCTTTTTTTTTTTTTTTTTTTTTTTTTTTTTTTAACAGGGCCTTACTCTGTCACCCAGGCTGGAGTGTAGTGGTGTGATCATGGCATTCACTGCATCCTCACACTCCTGGGCTCAAGTGGTCCTCCCACCTCAGCCTCCTGAGCAGGTGGGGCTATAGACACCAGTCACCATGCCTGGCTAATTTTTAAGTTTTTTTTGGTAGAGACAAGGTCTCATTATGTTGCCCAGGCTGGAAGGCCTTTTGAGGCTTGTATGACAAAAGTGGGGTGGGGGGTGACTGTCAACTGGTTTCACTTCACCAGCCAAGGGGGCTGGTGGTAATCTTGATTGTCAAAGGCCAAGGATAATAACAGTGAATATGTACTGAGAGCTCACCCTGTGCCAGGCACATTCAGAGCAAGCTACATAAATTAACACACTTAATTCTCCAAACACCTTAAAGTGGGTACCTGGTATCATTATGTCTTTCACAGATAAGCAAACTGAGGCACTGAGAATGAAGTAACTTGCCCGAGACCACAAGTTAGTAAGTAGGGGACAGGGATTCGAGCCCAAGCAGTCTAAGACTAGAGTCTCTGCTTTTTTTTTTTTTTTAACCTCAACTTTATTCATCTTCCATGTGCCTGCTGAGTCTCAGACTCCCTTTCTTTCCATCAGCTCTGGCAGCCTCATCAAGATGACTGAATTCCTACTTCAGCTCCCTTGCCTAGCACCTGAGATGGCCAATGGGGCTGAAGCACTACCATGACCCCAGCACTTGGCCAGCACTGTGCTACGTTGCTGGTCACAGCTGGGCCATCTGCCACTTTGTGAGCTAATCATCAGTCCCAAGTGGAACTAGTCTCACAGACCTAGATTGCTGACCCCTGCCTGGTTTAGCACAGCTCCAGATTGCAGAATTCCACAGCTACATTGCAAAGGCTGAGCCTCCTCTGCATACTGACAGTGCCTCAACTCCACCCAGGTTCTCCACACCTCTCGGCAATCTCAGGTCACCTTGGGACCAGGTTCACAGCACTGCCTTCCTCTCCTGCCCTGCCAGCCTGAGGTGTGATACTGACCGTGCGCCACATTGCTGATGCAATCGATGTATTCTGCCCCCTGTTCATCGTACATGTACTGCCCTTGGGCCCGGACAATCTTAACAGGATCCTCGGGAAAAAAGAGTCTGCAGGAAGAGCTGTGGGGACAGGCAAGGAGTGGACAGCCATGTCTGAAGACCGAAAGGGTGAAGTCTACTCATCACAGACCCCCGCCCACCCCTTCCTAGTTTCTGGGGGGGTGGAAATGAAAGCTTGAAGGGCAAGGTGCTGCTTCCCTGCCTTGTCTCTCCACTCCACAGGTGGTTGCAAAGGAGGAAGCAGATGGGGTAACAAGTTGCTGAAACTTAGAATTGTTTCTTAAAGCATTTTAAGCCTCTGTGGCCTCCTTGCTCATTTCTGCATGTGGCCACGTCAGTCTCCTGGATCCTGAGAAAAGGTGGCTGCCCCGTCCCACGGGGACTCCATAAGGCCGCGTGTCCTCGATGGGATGGGACAGGGCACCAACATTAGGTGCCTGGCTCTCAGCCCTAAACAGCTCCTTGCCAGCCACGTGGTCCTGCTGCCCCTCGCTGGGTGCCAGCCCTAAGCTCCAGTGGGAGGCTACCTCACCCACCGTCCCACCGAGGGCCCCCTCACAGGCCAAGTGTGCTGCCTGTGAACCGACTCCCCCGACTCTCCCTTGTCTGTCCTTTCAGCCCCCTCCCAGGTCACTCTCGAGCCAGGCCCAGGTGCTGCTGACGGGCCGCCCTGGGTGAGGTCCTCTCAGGCGCCAGGGTGAAGGTCTTCTCCGGGGTAAAGGCTGCCAAGCGAGGCTGACACAGCCGAACAGCGGTGAGGGCGGGGCCGTCTCCTGAACTGGGCGGCCTGGAGAAGGCGCTGTCGGGGAGGCGGCCCCGGAGACCACCCGCCGGGACTGCCCAACGGCGCCGCCCGCTTCGGGCCCTAGAAGCTCCAGCGGGGCCGGGGCAGTGGCCGGACGGGATGGGTAGCAGCGGCTTCCTAGCCGGAGGCGCGTGCGTCGTGCGTGCGTGCGTCGTGCGTGCGCGTGCCTCTCCGCGCAGCCCCGCGCCCCCCGCCGCCCGCCGCCCGCCCCCCGCCCGGGTACCTGATGAGCCGTTGCCTGAGGGCCAGGGTGTCGGCCTTCGGGCGCTGGTCTGCGGCCATGGTGGGTGGCCGTCAGTCGGTGCCGTGACGCCACGCGGGGACGTCACCGCGCGGGCTGGGCCTCCAAGGCCCCGCTCCGGGCCCCGCCCCTGCCTGGGTCGGGATTTGGGGCTCAGGTTCGCACTCGGCCCCGCCCCGAAGCGCCCGCGTTGCGGTGGTTCATTTCTTCGCTTGCCCACTGGGCCTGGCAGCCTTCCGGCCTGTGGTCGTGCCTTGGCAGTCCCGCGCAGGAACTCGAGCGCCGCCCCGTCTCTGGTTCCGGGACGCGCCGCAGGCCCCGCCCCGCAGGCCCCTGCGGCCTCCCTTCCGGGAAAGGGTCCCGGACGACCCCGCCCCTGCTCCCGGCGCCCAGGCGGGGCTCGGAGCTCCTGCAGGCCTTCTCTGGGCCAGACTCAGTCTTTGAGTCGCCTTGTGCATAAAATGGGATGAACTGTGAGGCCTAAGTGCGAGTATGTGACTGGTACCTTACCCGGGCCTGGTACACAGTAGGGGCCTCAGGGTGGGAGAAGCGGGTCCTAGGTTTTCCCAGCCCCATGAAGGGACAGCAGGAAGAGCAGAAGGAGAGCCCAGGGTCCCTTCTGGGGCTGACCAAGGAGATCACCATGGGCTTGACCTTCAGGGCACCATAGTTCCTGCTAGAATCTAGGCAGGGTGAACTGGACGAGCTATATCAACGCTGAGAGAATCATGCAGTGTTTGGGCAAGAAGAGAGGTTGGGAATCCTCCTTGTGGTACATGTCGGTGACCCTGAAGCCCAGAAAGGGAAAGGGTTCTGTTGTCAGACACGCAGCAAGGCTGCAGAGGCTGGACTCCTACTGAGGTCTTCTTGACTCCCAGCCCAGGGAGTGAGAAGAAAAAGTCTCCCAAGGGGCTGGGATATGAGAGAAAAGCCCCCTCCTGGGGTGAGGCACTGGGGCTTTCTGCCTTGAAGAACCCTGGAACACGGGCCTGGGACTGCAGCAGGTGCAGGAGAGGCTCCTGATTGTCCCTTCTTTCTGTCCACATCATGATTCCCAGGCCTCTGCTTCACTCCCTCATTGCTGATTTCTTCTTCTCTTCCCAATACAGTTGTAAGATGCATTAAGGCATTTATTGAACTCTTGACCTCAGATGATCTGCCTGCCTCGGCCTCCCAGAGTGCTGGGATTACAGGCCGGGTGAGCCACCGCACCCGGCCGCTTAAGGCATTTATTAAAGAACATTTGGAGTTTCTTTTTTCTTTATTGTGTAAAATATACATAACAAATTTTTACCATTTTAACCATTTTTAAGGATACAATTCAGTGGCAAAAGTACATTCACGTCGTTGTGCAACCATCACCACCATCCATGCAACAGGACTTTTTCATCTTCCCTAACAGAATGGAATTTCTTATTTTTAACTGTAAAGCTGAATTGAATATTTTACATGATTTTTGGAAAAAATTCTTCCCAAATTAACTGCGAGGTTAACTGCTTGTGGCCTGTATTTTTTTTTTTTTTTTTTTTTTTTTTTAAAGAAAGGGTCTTGTTCTATTGTTCAGGCTGGAATGCAGCATTGCAGTCTCTACCTCCCTGGGATCATGTGATCCTCCCATCTCAGCCTCCCAAGTACCTGCTACTACAGGTGCACACCACCATACCCAGCCTGTACTTCGTTTCTGAGGATCAAGACCTCACAGACCGTGTGTGTGTGTGTGTGTGTGTGTGTATTTGTGTGTGTGTGAGTCCTATTTGGGGCCCGCCTTTCAGCCCTGTCTTGCAGCCCAAACTCCAGCCACAGCTGTGGCCCCGTGCAGCTCAGAGGAATCAGGTTGGCTCAGGGGCTTTTCCTGCTTTAAGGCAGAGGGTGAGAAGGCTGTAGCTGGGCCCGGCTAACATCTCACCTGCTCCTGGGTCAAGAGGTGATATAGTTGGAGGTCAGACCAGGTTGAGCCATTTCCTGGGCCAGGAGTATCTTATAGCATGGCACAGAACACCAGGAGGTCTCACCTTCTTCCTGCTCAGAAAAGCCCACTCCTTGTCTCTGGCCCTGTGCCAGGTACTCATCTGTCCTTTATTTCATGCCTGGCCCTCTAGGCAATGTTGGAGTCCAAGAGGGTAGGGGATGGAAGTGGCTGAGTCAGGATTTGAACCCAGGGCATGGTGTTTCTCAACAGGGTTGGCACCGGGATTCTTGTTGAGATGATTTGTCACTGGGTCGGATTGTCCTATGCATTTTAGGTGTTTGCTATCCCTGGCCCTGCCCCTCGAATGCCCAGGTGTCCTGCAATCATTGTGCTAACCAGAAGCATCCCATGTATTTCTAGTGGTCTCCTAGGGACCAGGAGGAAAGAGACCTGGTAAGTCCCCTTCACATTAATCTATAAAAAGGGATCGTTATCCTTGTGGTTAGTTTAGCTGTCATGGGACACAGCAGGGCTCAGTAAATGTACTTCTCTCTCTTCCAGAAAGAGGTACTTTGAGGCTGTACTGCCTTTCTTGGCAGGAGGCCTGAGGCCCCCCAGTCCTTGAGGCTCAGCTGTGAAGCAGGGTGCTCCCCAGTGTCTCGGCTGGGGCCTTGAACAAATCATTGAACCCTCTACCGCCTCTGTGCTCTCCGCGGGCACTTTGAGGACTCGGCCGACTCTACATTTTTAAGCTTGCAGTTGAAACGTTTGCAGGCATCGGGATACAAGGTATGAGACCGCAAGGGGGCAGCAGTGGGCCAAGAATGCCCCATCCTGCCTAAAGGAGCAGGAGAGACCCCCTCAGAAGACTGGGGAAGTGGGGGAACACATGGCTTCTACCCCACGAGGATCTAACTGCCAATCACCCAGCATCATGGAGCTGCCTATCAGATTCCATGCTCTGCCAGACAAGTTTCAGAAGGACGTATTAGAGAACAAACCCAAGAGCCTAGGTGCAGTCCCCAGCCTGCCACTATGTCCTGGCTGTGCATCCCTGGCCAGGTGACTACCCTCTCTGAGCCTCAGTTTTCCCCTATGTAAAATGGGCATATCGACACCTATCACACAAGCCCTGGGCTTCGCAGGGCTGGTGAGGGGATCAAGTGAGGTTCCTGGATGGAGGAAGGAGGGAACTGTGAAGTGTAGC
Organism: Gorilla gorilla gorilla; assembly: GCF_029281585.2. Classification (NCBI taxonomy): domain Eukaryota; kingdom Metazoa; phylum Chordata; class Mammalia; order Primates; family Hominidae; genus Gorilla; species Gorilla gorilla. The sequence goes on from NC_073228.2 coordinate 181,863,606, forward strand.
ATGCAGATGGTGAGGTTATGCTGGAACTCCAGAGGCGGCATGGACACCCAGTGACCTCCATCAGTCATCACAGCCCCACTATGTTTCTCTTCCTTTTCCCACTACTGGCTTCCCTGTTGACCCAGACAACTGGCTGAGCGATGTGACCAGTTACTTAGGGAGACAGAGGAGGGGACTGGATCTATCCCTCCCTCCTTAGCCAGTGTGCGGCTGAGCCTCTTCTGCTTAGCAAGGCCATGTCACAGAAGTCTGAGGGTGACCACCCATACTGTGGCCTGCCCTAGGCTTCAGTCCTTGGAGACTCAGACACCGTCAGTGCAATGCACCACCACCATCAGAGACACCATCACTGCAGGCCCTTCTTTTTTTTTTTTTTTTTTTTGAGACGGAGTTTCGCTCTTGTTTCCCAGGCTGGAGGGCAATGGTGCGACCTCAGCTCACCACAACCTCTACCTCCCGGTTTCAAGCGATTCTTCTGCCTCAGCCTCCCGAGTAGCTGGGATTACAGGCATGCACCACCACGCCCAGCTAATTTTGTATTTTTAGTAGAGACGGGGTTTCTCCATGTTGGTCAGGCTGGTCTTGAACTCTCAACCTCAGGTAATCTGCCCGCCTCAGCCACCCCAAGTGCTGGGATTACAGGCGTGAGCCACCATACCCGGCCCATGGCCCTTCTTGCCTAGACCACCCTGGGTGTGCTTGGTTTTGTCATCTGTAAGAGGGTCTCTCTCTTAGTTGTTATAGGGACCAGCTGTGATGAGAAGTGGGAACACTTTGCAGGACTGTGGCCGTTGCTCAGCAGCCTTGGAGTCAGGAGGAGAGATGAAAATCAGAATTGAGGGTGCTTCTGGGTGAGGGACACACCCTACACTCTTCGCATACTCTGCACTGGATCCTCACGGAACCACAATCTGAGTGGTAAGTAGTGCCCTCTCGTTTCACAGCTGAGGTGGCAGTTTGCATTTTTTCAGAGGGCTGCAACAAGATCTACGATTCCGCATTTTCTCCTTGAAATATGATGTTGACACTTTCCCGTGGAGAGGTGGGGTCTAACTCTCCTCCCTCCACTCTTTCAGAAAGTGACACCCATGACTTCTGAGACTTGGCCCTAAAAGGTGACACAGCTTCCAACTGGCTGACCTGGGACAGTCACTTTTGGAATCCAGCCACCATGTGGGAGGCAGCCTGGGTCACATGGAGAGGCCACAAGTAAGTATTTGCCATCTGAGGTCCCTGCTATAGCCAGAAGCAACCATGTGAGAGTCTGAGTGAGAAGCACCCACACTGAGCCCATTAACCACAGACTGCACAAGAGAAATCGAAATGATTTTTTTTTTTTTTTTTTTTTTTAAAGAGAGGAATTTCTCTATGTTGCTCAGGCTGATCTTTAACTTCTGGGCTCAGGCAGCCCTCCCGCTTCAGCCTGCCCAGCAGCTAGGACCACAGGCACACAACAACCCACCCTACTAATGTTTTTTAATTCTTCACTTTTGGTAGAGATGGAGTTTCACTATGCTGCCAGCCTGGTCTGGAACTCCTGGGCTCAAGTGATCCTCCCACCTTGCCCTCCCAAAGTATTGGGATTAAACGAATGAGCCACTATGTCTGGTCAAAATCACCATTGTTTTAAGGCAACAAGTTTTGGAGAGATTTGTTATGCAGCAGTCTGGTAACCGCAATAGAGGAGCACACAGGGGCTCAGTTTGACAGGTAGTGACTTGCCAGAGGACTCAGCTGATGTGTGGCAGGACCAGGCAGTGAATCTGTGTCTTCTGAACTCCAAATCCCATCTTTGCCCTGACCCTGAACTTCCTCCTTTGGTTTCTGGGATGGCTCTTACTCAGGGAGAGTCCCCTTTTCCCTCCCCACCCAGCAGTGGCCAGGATGAAACCACAGCCAGAGGTGCCCCAGGGGTAGTCCACAAGGACAGGCACACCCAGACACGCACTTGTGGTTTATTACACACAGTGATCTCCATCTACACGGAAATGGAAGGCAAGCAACCAGGATGGAGCTGGTTGCTGGGAACACTTGCTGGAGGTGGAAAAGCCCCTCGTCAGAGCGTGGGTGGGTCTGGTGGCAGGGCCCCTGCTCAGGCCAGCTGGGAACCAGCCCTGAGCTTTGCTTTGCCTGCACAGCCCACCTAGAGAGCCATTTTTGGCCAGAGTTCTGGGTGGGAGACTTGGGGCCAGTGAGACCCAGACTCTGAGTGGGAGGCCTTCCTCCCTGGGCCAGGCCATGTCCCATCTTGTCCCTCTCTGGGTGATATGGAAACAGAGACAGGAAGTAGCAGTCAGTCCAGGCTGGGCCCCTCCATCCCCGACACTCTGCTCCCTGGAGCTGGGTCCACATCACAGCGATCACAGAGCTCAGCCACTACTCCTGGCCAGAGGACATGTGCTCTCGTGGCAGGCTGGCCTCCTGAGGCCTACTGAATGCGGTAGAGCTAGAACCTCATGGGGGATTTCCACTGACTGCTCCCCGGGCCCAGCCGCAAGTGCTGGGTGAGTCTTGTCCGGGGGCCAAGTCTTGTCCAACTGCAGAGGCAGCTGGTTGTGGTTGAGTTTGGAAGCTGGTGAGGCCAGGAGCAGCAGCAGCCGCTGTTCCACCCCGGGTCTTCTTGGATAGGGTGTGTCCCAGGGACTCCAGAGTTTTGGGGGGCAGGTTCTTACAGGGCAGTACCACAGCTGAGAGTCTCTCTGCTGATCAGGTGACTGAAGGCCCAACGTAGCATCTTTCTAGGCTTGCCCAAGCCAGGTGCTTCTACCTTCATCTCCTTCCTGGGAAAGCCCAGGCCCGAGGGTGCCCCTCAGGTACACATCTCCCTGGTCTGGCCTGTCCACTTTCCGGCAGCTTCACATGCCGGTGGCTCTGGGGCTGGGTGGGCACACTCTTGAATGTTAAAAGGCCACAGGTAGCGTATTCCATGAAAAAAGATCAATATATTACTGTTTTGTTTTTACAAAAATTAAAAATGTCCACACGGATCTGTACAGGTGTGAGCTGGGCCTGTGGGTCACTGGAAAAGGAGGAAGAGACTGAAGGTGATGAGGAGCCCGAGAAGCTCCGCCCCCATCCAGGCCACCTTGCCTGGCCTCCCCCGTCCTGCCCATTTCCTCCTATCTTCCCTCCCCCCATTCCCTCTCAGTGGGCCGGTTGGGATGATATCCCAGGGGGCACTGATGGCTTTGCCCTGCCTGGTCCAGGTGTCAGTTGAGTCCATGTGACCCACAGGATGGGTTATACACCATCACCCAGGACCACAGCCCCACGCCTCACATGCAAGATGGGAGAGTCAAAACCAGGGTCATGATGGGAAACTTGGCTATTCAGTCACTGTGCGAGAAGCCGCAGACACCCAGAGGTTTGAGTGACAGCACCCAGGCTCTGGGGCCCTCCCATTCCCCCACCCTCCCCTGCCTCCCCTTCCCCCACCCTCCCCTGCCTCCCCTTCCCCCACCCTCCCCTGCCTCCCCCAAGCCTGCCCTGGAGACTCTTCCCTGCACGGTACCTTATGCCAGCAGCCAGGCACAGGCAGCCCGTCAGGGCCCTGGAAAGGAAGAAGGTTTCAGTGATGGGGATGGGGCCTGGGGAGCTCCTCTACACCCCACATGCCCTCCCCTGGTCTGTAGGGAGGTGCAGGCCAGGGAGCGGCCATGTGAGACTGCTGGGCCCCACTGAGGCAGGGGCACAATGCCTCCTGTGTCCACCCAGGTAGTGGGGTCATGGGGAACGATGGCCTCTCACTGAGCTTGTCCTGAGTGTGTTCTCTCTGTGCTTTGTGGGGACTGCTGTGCAGTGGGCAGGAACAGGATGGCACTAGGAAGGGATGGGCATTGTGCCAGACACGCACAGGCTGGCCTGGGTCCTGCCGAGAGCCGTGTGGCTTCCTGCCTGATGTGACAGTCACTCTGGCCTGGGTCCTGCCGAGAGCCGTGTGGCTTCCTGCCTGATGTGACAGTCACTCTGGCTCCTCACCCTGGGGCTTGCGAGCTTTCAGGCCTTGGGCAGGAATGGCTCCTGGAGGGTTTTAAGGACGGCCCAGGAATTGGCATCCTGCTCCAGCCTGTGCTGGCCCTGGACAGGGCAGGCTCAGGTTGCTGGGGGTTGGGGCTGGGCCTGGGGTAGGGCTATCTAGTGGCACCTGTGGTGCCCACCCAGCAGCCAGACATAAGCAGGGGCCGGGTTTCCTCAGGCAGCCTGGAGGGTGGAGAAACTGGAGAGGAACAAAGACTGACTCATCAGGGACACCAAGGCACAAAACATGTCATTCTGTTCCAAAGCACAGGCATGAGCCTCAGACACTGGGCATCCCCTGGAATATTCCCATGTGTACATCAGGGACCAGGCTAGGCACCAAAGGGAAGGTGGGGAGGAGGGCAGAATGGAAAGGAAGGCAGAAAAGTGAGGAAGGCCGGGGCAGAGCCGAGGGCCCTGGCTGCCCTGAAGGCCCACACAGCACACGGCACACGGCACACAGCAGGCCAGACCGCCTACCGCAGGGCATGGCCCATTGCCCCTCGCAGGGCCCCGCCAGCCTGGTGCCCCTCTCCGGCCTCCGCACGTGGGATTCTCCTGTTTCAAAGGAGACAAGGGCTTACTGATTTGGAGGGGAGTCCTGGGCCAGGGCCTGGAGCTGCGGGGCTGGGCCACCCTGCCCCTGCTGTCCCCGCCCTTTCTGTGCGCTGACCACTTCGCTCTTCAAGTCCTTTTCTCATTGACTTCTCAAAACTGTCCGAGGGGAGCAGTATCCCCCACTGCAGGGATAAGGACACTGAGGAACAGAGGCCAGAGGTCTGGGAGGGCGTCTCTAACTCTGGCACCGCTGGAGGTTGAGGCCGGCCTGCACACATCCCCATGGCTGGAGTGGCCAGGTCTGAATATCTGTCCAGTTTTAGTACGAAAACCCAGCTGTTCTGTTTTTCCTGTCTTTTCTGAGCTCCACCGGAAGAGTGTGACATGTAAACCCTCCCTACTTTCTAGAAAAAGGAACTAGGCAGGGCACGGTGGCTCACACCTGTCGTCCCAGCACTCTGGGAGGCCAAGGTGGGACAATTGCTTGAGCCCAGACCAGCCTGGACAACATTGCGAGACCCCAGCTCTACAAAAATTAAAAATTAGCTGGGCATGGTGGTGCATGCCTGTAGTTCTTGGCTACTCGGGAAGCTGAGGCAGGAGGATCACTTGAGCCTGGGAGATGGAGGCTGCAGTGAGCCATGATCGCACCACTGCGCTCCAGCCTGGGCGACAGAGTGAGACTCTGTCTCCGAAAAGAAATAAAGGGAGCTGACTTTTGAACTGTGGTTGTTTCAGGCACCAGTGCCTGAAACCACTGGGGCTGGTGGGCTACCAAAGGCCACTAAGAGAGCAGGGAAAGAAGTACAGGAAGGGTGTGGGGGTAGGCAGAGGGGATGTGGGGGCAGGCAGAGGGGATGTGGGGAAGAGGGAGGTGCTGCCCCAGCCCAGAGAGACTCTTCTGGGAAGGAGGAAGGAAGGGGAGGCACAGCCAGCCAGAGAGGTCAGGGTGGTCCCACCGTCTGTGCTTGGGGAAGCTGAGTTTCAGCCCAGCTTGGCCTCAAGCCCAGTGGGAGTCAGACCCCGACTTCCACCCCAGGCAGCCAGACCAGAGCGATGGGGCTGGGCACTCACTGTCTCCGCCCCCAGCAGCAGCGTGTCTGTGCTAACTTTGGTTCCCTCTGCAGGGCCCAGCCCCCTCCCAGGGCACCGCTGATGGTGCTGATGACTCCAGGTAAAGCCCCTCTACTCCTGGTCTAGGCCCTGTCCACTTCCAGCCCAAGATGGCCCACAGTGGGTTCCTACTCAAGCCAGGCCTGTCCTGGGGGTGAAGAATGAGGGGCTGGGCCTCCATCTCTACAGAGGGGTTGGGTTCCCCGAGTCATGCCCATGGTTGGGGGTGGTTAGGACCAGAGCAAGGGGAACCATGATGATGGCAGTAGCAGCAGCAGTGGCCCTGACAGTGAGGAAGGCCAGTGCGTGACCAGTGGGGCGTCTGGGACTTGCAGCTGAGTTCTGAGGACAGGGAAGATGTTGGTCTGACCCTGGCTGGAGGCCAAAAAGACCTGGGGCAGGGCCCTCCTCCGACACCTACCACAGGACACGGCTGGTCCAGGCCTGGTGGTCCCGGCTCGCCCTTCTGGCCCTTCACTCCTTTCCGGCCGGGGACCCCTCGTTCTCCCTGTGCAGGAGGGGAGATGGTGGTATTGGCCATGGCTGCCAGGCTTAGGAACCTCCAACATCTCTCTGAGAGAAATGCGTGGGGCCAGCCTCCCACTGCCTCCGCCCCACCTGCCCGGCCCGGGTCCTCTCTACCTGCTTCACCTGAGCCTCCACTCCCACCTGCCTCCTTCCCCCTTTCCTCCTGCCCCAGCTCCCGTCCAGCTGCCCTCACCTTCTCTCCACGCTCGCTCCGATCACCTTTCTCTCCTCGGGGTCCAGGGAAACCCTGACAAAAGGATTAGAGGCTAAACCCGAAAGTGAGGCTGGAGGTTTGCCCCTCTGTTACCGGCTCATCTCTGTTCCTCTCCCATCCACACGCCCACTTTCCCCCCTGCATATTCGTGGCACACGCTGGCCTAGCCCTGGCTGTAGGTGATACACTGCTGGGTACAAGGCTGATGTAGGAAGAGCATGCATTTACGATGCCAGCTGGGCTTGCTCCAAAGTAGTCGCTGGACACCAACACTCAGGCAGAGCTGCTGGCAAGGGGCTGTCTCTCACATCACAGATGCGGCTGGCACTGGTCTAGGCTTGGCTGGGGACAGACACCCCGGAAACCATGGAAGTTATGTCACTGTCTGATGGGATGAGAAATGGTGATCTCTGTTCTGTGCCCTTGGCTCAACTTCCTGCACACCCATCTGTCCATTCATCTGTCTGTCCACCCAACCAAGGTGGCTTAACATCCACTAGGAACCGGGCTGTTGGCTGGACACTGGGGACAGAGAATTGGATTCATTATGGCCGGGCATGGTGGCTCATGCCTGTAATCCCAGCACTTTGGGAGGTCGAGGCGGGCAGATCACCTGAGGTCAGGAGTTTGAGACCCATCCTGGCCAACATGGCGAAACCCTAAAAAACACAAAAATTAGCCGAGTATGGTGATGCGCGCCTGTAATCCCAGCTACTTGGGAGACTGAGGCAGGAGAATTGCCCGAACCTGAGAGGTGGAGGTTGCAGTGAGCTGAGATCGCACCACTGCACTCTGGCCTGGGTGACAGAGCGGGACTCTGTCTCAAAAAACAAACAAAGAGGCCAGGCATGGTGGCTCCTGCCTGTAATCCTAGCACTTTGGGAAGCCAAGGCGGGCAGATTGCCTGAGCTCAGGAGTTCAAGACCAGCCTGGGCAACACAGTGAAACCCCATCTCTCCTAAAATACAAAAAATTAGCCGTCCTAGCAGCGTGCACCTGTAGTCCCAGCTACTTGGGAGGTTGAGGCAGGAGAATCGCTTGAACCCGGGAGACAGAAGTTGCAGTGAGCCGAGATCATGCCACTGCACTCCAGCCTGGGTGACAGAGTGAGACTCCATCTCCAAAAAAAGAAAAAAAGAAAAAGAAAACAATTTTAAAGAGAATTGGATTTGACATGGTCCCTTGTTCATGTGTAACGGGGCAGGCAAGAGAGTGCTGATGACAGTCAATGCTCAGTGACAGAGGTGTGAAATAGGGGTGGTGGGATTCTGGAGGGAAGGGCTGTTCTATCACAGGTGGGGGTCAAGGGGAGTTTCTCAGCACGGTCCTCATTACAGCTGGGCCTTCTGGGGTTGAGGAGGAGCCTGGCATTTGCCAGGTAGAGCAGGTGGGCATGGCTTTGAGATGCCACCCTGAGAACCAGGCCTCCTAGAAGGCAGCTGTGGCCACATTCATGGTGGCATGGAGTCTCCTTAGCTCCACCCTCAACTGGGCCCAGAGCCTGCAGCTGGTTCAGCATTGTCCTCTCCCATCCCTTCCCATTGATGGAACCCAGCCCCCCCGTCAGAAACCCAAGCTACAGCTCTTCCTTTCCCTCGTCCACAGTTGCTCTCCCAGGTAATGTTCTCTTTTTTTTTGAGACGGAGTCTCACTCTGTTGCCCAGGCTGGAGCACAGTGGCGCGATCTCAGCTCATTGCAAGCTCCGCCTCCTGGGCTCATGCCATCCTCCCGCCTCAGTGTCCTGAGTAGCTGGGACTACAGGCACCCGCCACCATGCCTGGCTAATTTTTTTTTTTTTTTGTATATTTAGTAGAGACAGGGCTTCACCGTGTTAGCCAGGATGGTCTCTATCTCTTGACCTCGTGATCCACCCGCCTCGGCTTCCCAAAGTGCTGGGATTACAGGCGTGAGCCACCGTGCCTGGCCGGTAATGTTCTCTTTTTAAAGTCTAGGGTGGGCACCAGAGTCCTTGCAGCCCTGCATCTGGGCCTATGTCCCTCAAAATAGCTACCTGATTTTCCTGAGAACAACCTCCCTTCTCATAACCCATTGATTCCACCCCAGTCCATGGTCTCACTAGTCAGGGCACTGCATTCCTATGGCTAAGTGACAGTTCAGCGTTGACCTAACTGGGACCAGGGAGAGCCCATGAAACTTCCTGTAGAACACTGGAGTTCTACGCTGGAGTCAAATTTTCTTTCTTCTTAGTTTGGGCCTGGCAGGATGCTGGTCTCAAGCTGCTGACTTTACCTCACCACCACGTGGAACTTGATTTCCACAGGGAAAGCAGACAAGACAGGGTGAAAGGCTGAGTTGTGTTGACACAGTTGAGCCCTGGATCCATGTGTTGAACCTCCAGATTTTTCAGTTATGAGTAATTTTAAGCCAGTTTAAACTATGTTTTCTATGTATGCTACCAGAAGAGACTTGACATAATCAGCCTGGGCTAATACTTCCCTTCCTCTTCTTCTCAAACTACTGCTCTAGCTAAAGCCCTATTATCTGTCACCAGGATATTGCAACAGGCTCCTCACTGCTCTCTTCACTTCCTTGCTACAATGCATCATCCATCCATCCATCCATCCCTCCACTGCCATCATCATCCATCCATCCACTCATCAATCATCCATCCATCCATCCCTCCACTGCCATCATCATCCATCCATCCACTCATCAATCATCCATCCATCCCTCCACTGCCATCATCATCCATCCATCCACTCATCATCTATCATCCATCCATCCATCCATCCATCCATCCCTCCACTGCCATCATCATCCATCCATCCACTCATCATCTATCATCCATCCATCCATCCATCCATCCCTCCACTGCCATCATCATCCATCCATCCACTCATCAATCATCCATCCATCCATCCATCCATCCATCCATCCATCCATCCTTCATCCATTATCCATCCATCCATCCATCCATAGTGGATAGACAGATGAATGGATGGATGAGTCCATTCAATCCCCCATCCATGCATCCATCATTCTTCCATTATCCATCCATCCTCCCATCCATCCATCATCCATTCATCATCCACCCACCCATCATCCACCCACCCATCATCCACTCATCCATCACCCATCCATCCGTTCACCCATCCATCCATTCACCCATCCATCCATTCATTCATCCATCCATTCATTCATCCATCCATTCACCCATCCATCCACCCATCCATCCATTTATCCATCCATCCATCAATCCTGCATTATGCATTCATCCATCCATCGATTCATCCTCCATTGTCCATCCATCCTCCATCCATCCTCCATCTACCAATGTATCCATCCATTATCCATCCATCAACAATCCATTCATCTATCCACAAAGGACCTACTCTGGGTCGTGCACTGGACTTGGCAATGGGGACACAGGGGGAACCAGTCAGTTGCAGTCCCAGCCCTGGGGAAAGGGGACACACTTGAGTAGCCAGATCAGGTTACTGCATGAGGGCAGAAGATACACACAAGAGGCACCCAATTACTCAAAGTGATGATAAGACACTTACATCTAGTCCTGGCTCCCCGGGTCTGCCCTGAGGAGAGACACAGAGTGGGTGAGAGCGGTTGGGGAGGGGTGCTGGGAGCACAGCTGCTGGGAAGTCCAGCCCTGTGGGTTGGCCACAGACATGGGGGCAAGGAGACCCACCAACCACGCAGGCATAGATGGAGGCCAGGACAGACCTGGCATCCACAGAGCCTGAACTCTGGCCCTGCAAAGTGCAGGGACCCAGTGAGGTACAGGGTTGGGGTCCCCGGGCTGAGCGCCACCACGACCAGGTGGCCACGGTTGGAGAGGGAGTTCCGAATGAGGCGGTTACCTTCTCTCCTTTGGTTCCTGGCAGCCCAATAAGGCCCGGTGGGCCAACTGGCCCCTGGATAGAAAAGGAATGAGTCAAGAGGCATGCTAGTTACAGGAATTAACACCTTTGGGACAAACAAGGCTCGTGAGACTCACAGGCAGGCCGCTGGGGCCTCTCTCACCCGACGCACCCTTCTCTCCCTTTGCTCCATCCAAGCCCTGGAGGCAAAGGAGGGAAATCAGTCAAGGGGAAGGGGTTAGACAGACAGTAGGACAGGCAAGCTTGGAGACTGCAAGGGAGCTGGGATGTGGACAGAGGAACAGATCCAGGCTCCCCCAGGCCTGGCCCCAGCTTACTCCCTGGTGAGGGTGATCAGGAGGAGCTCTGGCCATGCGCATTGCGCCTTTTCCAGAACAGGCTCCCTCAGCCCCATGGAAGGTGATTACGGTCACACCCATTCCAAAGATGAGGAAAGCAGGTGCAGACAGGGGCGGGGACAGGCCCAGCCACATAGCGGGAGGCAGCAGAGCTGCGTCCCCATCAGGCTTCTACGGCAAGCCTTGGACCCTGTCCTGATAGCAGCTGCCTCTTTGAAACATGAACTGTGGTGGCCTTAAGAGAAAGCAGAACCAGAAGCAGAGCACCTGGTGGGGCTGCAGGCTTGGGCCTGGGCTTCCACGATTCTCAGTCCCACATCTGGCCTCTGAGCTGGGGAAGCAGAGATTTGCTCACGCCAGGAGGGTGGTGTGACAAGGAGTGAGGCCAGGTGGCCTCCCCTTCTGTGTCTGCCTCCCTGGGGCAGGGCATGCGGGCAGGCCACACTCGAGGATTTAACGTAAGATCAGGGAACACGCCATCATGTAATATACACCAAGCCCAAGACTTTGTGCTTAGACTGTGGCAGCTGAGAGACAGATGTGTGTGGGGCGGGCTGGGATGGGGAGAGGTGGGGACAGTGCAAGGAACTGACAGGCACAGACAAAGGAGAAGGGGACAAGCAGTAGAAACAGTTGGTGGTGGACCTGAGGAGGAGAGAGGGACAGACTGGGGTCCCGGGCAGAGGGAGAAAGTGGGAGAGGAGAGCCTCAAGGGTGGAGAGGGGGGCATTGGCCTCGACGACATCAGGGAGGTTATGCCCTGGGGACTTGGGACGTTCAGGCGCTGGGAAGACTCAGGGATGGGCCAGGGCGGAGCGTCAGGCCCTTTGCTTTGCCCATTGGCAAGGCTTTTGGAAACTGCCCAGACGGTGAGTCTGAGGCCAGTAGAGGGGTCTATGCCCACTCACCTTGGGACCCTGGATTCCCTGGAGGCCCTGCAGGAGGAGGAAGCAGATAAGAAGGCTGGCTCCGGACCCTCTTGCAGTGGCCACTCACTGGCCCCTGGGGCCACTCACTGGCCACTCACTGGTCCTGGGCTCTGCCCTCTGCCCATGTGCCCCTCCCTGAATGAAGAAGCCCGCTTTCTCCTGGGTCATGGCTCTGGGACCTAGCCCCCACCCCGCCTCTTGGTTTCCTGGCTGCTTCAAACCAAACCAAAGCAAACCGTCCTTACCATCGGGCCTGGGGGGCCAGGAGGGCCAGGGGGCCCTGGCTCCACTATGAGCTGAGCCTAGGGAGGGTGAGAGACAGGTTAGTCACCCACCGCCTGTCACCCTCACCCACCCGCACCCGAGTTCATCGCACACTGCTGGATCGAGAGTCTCCTTCCTGCTCCCAGAGGGCAGAGCCTGGTGAGCGGGTGGCAGCTGGTCTGCGGAGCTTTTAGTGAGCCGAGGTTGTGCCACTGCACTCCAGCCTGGGAGACATGGTGAGACTGTGTTCTCAGAGGGGTCTCACTCCCCTTACTCTCCCTCCCCTACTGCCCTGGGTTTGCTCAGGCCAGGTGGCCTTTTTGTCCCAAGGCTCAGGGTCCCCACCCAGCCTGGACTGGGTGTTGGGGGAAGCCCTGACCCCCCCATACCCCCTTACCAGGCTCTCCTGTAGGCTGTCAGACGCCGACTCCCCCTTCTCCCCCTTGAGGCCGTCAGCGCCCTGCAGGACGGCGTGGCCTGTGAGTCCTTTGTGTCCAGCACCTGTATCACCACCCACGGTGCTTAGTGACCTCCCTTCCTTCCCCCGTGTGGCTCCTGAGAGCAGTCATCAGTTAGCTGTTGCAACTGAAAAGTTTTCCCTACATCCATGTACCACGCCCCGGGTGGTGAGCAGCGTGGGCTTTAGAAAGCACATGAGCAGCTGCACAAATTGTTTTCCTGGGGTGCAGGGAGCAACCAGGGGCTGTGAAGCAAAGACCCTGGGGTCAAACCCCAGTGCCCCCTCTAGCCCAGTGACCATCAGGGGTGGACACTGGATGTGTCCCAGTGGTGGCATAACAGCTGGTGGCTCTTCCAATCGGGCCACAAAAGCAACGAAAATCATGAGGACAACAGTGGGTATTTGCTGTGTGCCAGCCACCACTGTCAGCCCAGCCATGCATGCCCTTGAGGGAGGGGAATGACCACCCCCACTTTGGAGGTGAGGAAACCGAGGCCCCAGGAGGTTAGGTTGCTCGCCCAGGGTTCCAGAGTCAGCCAGGACGGAGCTGGATGCAAACTTGGGCAGTTTAGGTCAGAGCACGTGGCATAACCACCTGGCCAACGCGCTCCCATGGCCACACCTTCTGATTTTAGCTGCCATCTGAGGCAGGTGGAAGGCTTCTTCCAGACGAGGAAGTGGAGGCCGGGAGAGAGGAGGACAGCGCTGGCCCACAGCCTAGAGTGTCCCCGGCCGGCTGGGCACTGAGACCGCAGGGGCTGCCAGGGGCACGCCCTGGCCTCCCCACAGCACGGGGGGCACACAGTCACCTCAGGGCTTCCACACAGGCGGCGTAATGTGTGGCCCAACCCAGCCACATACCGGGAGGCCAGACAAGCCCATCTCGCCTGCTTCCCCTTTGAGTCCTGCTGGCCCAGGCTCTCCTGGGTCTCCTTTCTGTCCTTTGGGACCCTGAAAGGCACAAGCACAAGGGATGAGTGGGGCTCAGGAGGTCCCCTCCCTTCTCCCCCCAGCAGGTCCCCTGAGCTTAGTTCATGCTAGGGCCCCACTTTCTCTTTGTGAGTCCCCACCTCCAGCCACAGTGGCTGGGAGCCTTAGCCGAATGCAGTGGGGGTGGGGGTGGGGCACGCCACTCCTGGCTCATTGCAGCCGGGTGTAGGCACCGCAGGGCAGGTGCCGGGGCAGACGGGTGGATCATGTGAGCCTGGAGCTGCCCCTCTGGGGGCACTCATGGGGCCAGTTCTGTGCTCACATCTCAGAAGCTAGTGGTGGGACTCCCCACCCCCACAAACTCTTCCAGCCACCGAATCCCTCCATTCAACCAACTACATCATGTCCAGGATGACACACACACTGCGGACCCAGTGGGAAAGACTCACCCTCAAATAGCAAGTGACCCCACGAATATGCTTACGTCTGTATAGGATATCTCACACACACACACACACACACACTCTCTCTCTCTCTCTCTCTCTCATTGGGGCAATACCTACAATGCTCTTAGCCTTTGTGGCTTTTCACCACATGCCAGGCACTGCACTAAGTGTTCTCCATACACAGAGTTACTCAGCCCTGCCTGAGAGCGGGCAACTTGCCCAGGGCCTGAGGGCAGACCAGGGTTTGCACACAGGCAGCCTGGTGCCAGAATCCATGATTTTTGCTTTTCTCACACATGGTCTTTCTCTAACTCTGTGCACACATGCACACGTGCACGGGCGCACACACACACACACGCACGCGCGCACACACACATACACACAGCCCAATACCAGGCACTGGCATCACCAAGGAAATGAAAGGCCCAGAGACCTTCTCTCCATCGATTCCTGGGGCACCGGGCAATCCAAGCTCGCCCTGGAAGGGAAGAGATGGCAAGAGGGGTTATGCCTTCCTTTCCTAAAGAGGTGTCAGCAGCCAGAGGGCCAGGACACACTGTGCAGCCGGCCCAGGGTGGGTCTTTGCAGTTGGACCTCTAGCTGTGCCAGGACCCACCGCCTCCTCTGTTTCCTCAGCCCATCACGAGCAGATGTAGCCCGTGGCTATCACCTGTAAGTTGTTATGTCACAGATTCGGACGCTGAGGCTTGGAGGGTTAAGTGACTTGCTTCAGGCCACAGAGCCCAGGAACAACGATGCCGGGACCAGATCTGCCTGACTTCAAAGTTGTTGGCTCTTTCTCTTGAGATAAATGGGCAGGATGCAAACGAATGGTGCTGTCACAGGGTGTGCATAGCTGTCCACCTGCCGGACTGGTGTGCTGTCACAGGGGCTGGGTTTTCAGTTCTTTATTTTTAGCTGGTGGATATTTATAAAACACTACCCCCAACAGCAGCTAAATATACATTTAATTTGTGTGCATATAAAACATTCAACAAGAAAGAACACTTTGACTCTAAAACAAGTTTTAATACATTAAAAAGATCAATATTGTATTAAAAAGAATATGTTTTGGCTGGGCATGGTGGTTCACACCTGTAATCCCAGCACTCTGGGAGGCTGAGGTGGGTGGATCACCTGAGGTCAGGAGTTTGAGACAGCCTGGCTAACATGGTGAAACCCCCTCTCTACTAAAAATATAAAAATTAGCTGGGCTTGGTGGCACAGGCCTGTAATACCAGCTACTTGGGAGGCAGAGGCAGGAGAATTGCTTGAACCCAGGAGACAGAGGTTGCAGTGAGCTGAGATGGTGCCACTGCACTCCAGCCTGGGCAAAAGAGCAAGACTCCGTCTCAAAAAAAAAAAAAAAAAAAAAAAAAGAGTATGTTCTCAATCGCAAGATAATTTTTTTTTTTTTTTTTGAGACAGAATCTCGCTATGTCTCCCAGGCTAGAGTGCAGTGGCACAACCTCGACTCACTACAAGCTCCGCCTGCTGGTTTCAAACAATTCTTCTGCCTCAGCCTCCCAAGTAGCTGGGATTACAAGTGCGCACAACCACGCCCAGTTGATTTTTGTATTTTTAGTAGAGACAGCGTTTCACCATATTGGCCAGGCTGGTCTTGAACTCCTGACCTTGTGATCCACCCGCCTCCACCTCCCAAAGTGCTGAGATTACAGGCGTGAGCCACCATGCCCGGCCGCAAGATAATTAAATAAGAAATTAATAAAATATCTGGTCAGCTGGATACATTAAATATGAAAAAAACGAAAACAAAAAAGCAAGATACCTGGAAAAAAATCTCCAAGTATTTCTAAATCCCCAAGTATTCTCTAAATAATCCATGAATAAATCAAAAGAGAGCTTAGAAATTATGTTGAACTGAATAAAAATAAAATTCAACATATCGAGGTTTGTAGGATGCAGCTAAAGCAGACATGCTTATAGGAAAATTTATAGCTTTAAAAAAAGTTTTAGATTCAGCGGGTACACGGGCAGGGTTGTCACATGGGATTGCACGATGCTGAGGTTTGGGCTTCTAATGATTTTGTCACCCAAGGGGTGAACATAGCACCTGATAGGTAGTTTTTCAACCCTTGTCCTCATGCAGCTATAAGACAAATGCTTGGGGGACCACATAGCTGCTCCTCCCTTTCGGAATCTCCAGTATTTATTATTCCCATCTTTGTGTCTGTGTGTACCCAATGTTTAGCTTCCACTTTTAAGTGAGAACATGCAGTATGTGGTTTTCTTTTCTTTTCTTTCTTTCTCTCTCTCTCTTTCCTTTTCTTTTTTTTTTTTTTTTTTTTTGAGACAGAGTTTTGCTCTTGTTGCCCAGGCTGGAGTGCAGTGGCGCAATCTTGGCTCATTGCGACCTCTGCCTCCCGGGTTCAAGTGATTCTCCTGCCTCAGCCTCTCAAGTAGCTGGGATTACAGGCATGTGCCACCACGCCCGGCTAATTTTTTGTATTTTTAGTAGAGACAGAGTTTCACCATGTTGGCCAGGCTGGTCTCAAACTCCTGACCTCAGGTGATCCACCTGCCTCGGCCTCCCAAAGTGCTGGGATTTACAGGTGTGAGCCACCACGCCCGGCCCATTTTCGTTTCTGTATTAATTCACTTAGGATAATGGCCTCTGGCTGCATCCATGTAGCTGTAAAGGACATGATTTCATTCCTTTTTATAGCTGCATGAATTTTCAGTTTAAATGTATGAATGAGGCTTCCCAGGGAAATCTCCCAGAGTAGATCGAGCCCAGGAAGAAGGCACCCAGCCTGGGAGCCCAGGCCCTTTCTCTGAGCTCCCGGAAGCCAGGCCAGGACACCCGGAGGGAAGTGGAACAGGGTCACAGAGCAGACAGGAAGAGGGAGGTGGGCCCTGGAGACAAATGCTTGGGGGACCACATAGCTGCATCTGCACTGACCTTGGCTCCAGGGATCCCTGGTGGCCCTGGGGGCCCCTGTGGTCCGGGAGGCCCCTGTGTGTGAGAGTGAAGCCGGTCAGTGTCATGGGTTAGGCAGGGCCTCCCTTCGCTACCCATCCAGCTCCCCACCTGGAACCAAGTCCCCGTCCAGCTGAGCTAAGCAGGGGCAGGGTCCTTGGGGACTGCTTCTTCCCCAGTCAGGTCAGGCCACACTGTGCAAGGCTTTATCTGGCCTCCCAGGCTTGGGGGAGGCCAGGAGGTGACACCCAGCATTTGACAAGATACCAGTGTCTGCTGCCATGGATGGCCCTCTGCCCCAGTCCAGATTTCTTCACGACATTCCCCTGCTCAAGATCTTGCTTTGGCTCCCTATTGCCTCTCAAAGCAAGCTTAAATCCCCTGCTGGCATTCAAGGCCTGCCAGGAATGACATCCCCAATGGTGGCCCAGCACCACTGTCTCTGACTGTCCTATGAGCTCTCTGACCTTCTGGCTCCGCTGCCTGCCATCTGCTGGGCCTAGGGAGTTCCTTAGTCTCGCAGGTAGGGGTGGGGTCTCAAGTGTTTCCAGGTCCGACCTCACTCTCAAGCTCCTGTCCTGATCCAGGCTTTCTGCAAGCTACCTGCCACCAGGGACCAGCTGGCCCCCTGCTCAGCCTCCACTCCCCTCCCCTCCCTTCCGAAAAACTGCACCCTGCCCAACCCCTGCCCCACCCCTGCCCCAGAAGCTCTAGGTCTCTCCCCTCCCGCCTCCCTATCCTGTGCCCTTCTTGTTGGTGTCCCATTGAGATGTCCCTGGCCTCCATCTTATTTACCCTCCTCTAGGCCCAGGCCCAGGACCTCCCTGCCTGGGGTCCCCCTGCTCCCTGCTCCAACACCTGCTTTCATTCACTGTCCATATCATTCCCTAGCTAGCCTTCCCCCAATATGTTTTTATTTTTTATTTTTATTTTTATTTTTGAGATGGAGTCTCCCTCTGTTGCCCAGCCTGGGGTGCAGAGGTGTGATCTCAGTTCACCACAACCTCCGCCTCCCGGGTTCAAGTGATTCTCCTGCCTCAGCCTCCCAAGTAGCTGAGACTACAGGCGCGCACCACCATGCCCGGCTAATTTTTGTATTTTTAGTAGAGACGGGGTTTCACTATGTTGGCCAGGCTGGTCTCGAACTCCTCACCTCGTGATCCATCTGCCTCGGGCTCCCAAAGTGCTGGGATTATAGGCGTGAGCCACCGTGCCCAGCTGTGTTTTTATTTTTTTAACATCATCCCCTGCATGGACTACGGCTGCCTGCTGCCCATCAAATTGAGTCAGCATCTCAGTCTGGCATCCAAAATCCATCTCTGGCTGGGCGTGATGGCTCACGCCTATAATCCCAGCACTTTGGGAGGCTGAGGTGGGAGGATCACTTGAGGTCAGGAGTTTGAGACCAGCCTGGCCAACATGGTGAAACCCCGTCTCTACTAAAAATATAAAAATTAGCCAGGTGTGGTGGCGCATGCCTGTAGTCCCAGCTACTTGGGAGGCTGAGGCAGGAGAATTGCTTGAACCTGGGAGGAGGAGGTTGCAGTGAGCCGAGATCGCACCCAGCCTGGGCGACAAGAGTGAATCTCCATCTCAAAAACAAAAACAAAACGAAGTCCATCTCCCAACTCCCTGCACTCATAGGGCTTCTCCCACAAGGCTAGGTCAGCCTGGGACACATCATGCATGTGCCTGCCGTCTGGGCCATGCCACGCCACGCCACGCCACACCATGCATGCCTGGGGGTGGGTGCCACAGTTACTGCCAACTTGTACTTCCCCAAAGCCTGTGGGAGATAACTGGAAATGATGTTCAGGTGGGGCCAGGACCCCCTTCCCAGTCTGGTCTCTGGTGACCACTCCTTCCTCACCCACTTTCCTTCTGGGGTACCCATGAGCTGCTGGCACCCAGTGCCTCTCTCCACTGGTGGTAAGTCCCAAGTTTACCAGCGACTGGGCTCGGAGGTCACATATCTCCCAAGGCTCTGGGGGCAGAGCTTGCCACTCTCATCCTCCCCATGACATCATTAGAAGACCTAGCCCTCCAGCCAGTGTCCTCTGGGAAGGTCCCAGGAGACACTGGTGGGAACAGACCCCAGGAAATACTCTGCCTCCTGCCCCTGAGTGGGGAGCTTCCCTTTTTGACTTGGCCTCTAGGGAGCTCGGGGCCACATGGGCCACATTCACAGGGGCTCTCTGAGGCAGGTCTCAACATAGCCCTGATTTCCACATTGGGTGCCTAGTAACAGTTGGGGTCTTTGTGCTAAGCTGCCTCTAGTCCCTTGTGTAAAAAAGTGCAGGATTAATCACAAAGGGAGTGATTATTCCCTAAGGAAAAATCGTATCTAAGGCACATCCTGGTCCCACCAGGAACACTACCTTGAGGGCATCCAAGATCCTGCCATCATAGTCGATCACCACTGTGTCTCCCTGCTCGCCCTTGAGGCCTGGGGCACCCTGAGGCAGGAAGAAGAGTAAGAATTTCAGGGAAGAGCTACACTGAGTTGGAGGTGAAGTGGCAGCTGTTCCTGCATCACACCCAGAGAGAAAGCAACGGAAGAGCCTCGTCACCCAGGCTGCACGCATGCCCCTCCCCAGGGTGGATGGAGGGAAGGGGAGGCAGGCCCTGTGGCCAGCTGAGGGACCTGTTTCCACCTGGTCTGAGGGGCGGCTGTAATTGCCCTCACGTGGGCATTCAGGCCTCACCCCTGAGTTCTCAGGGGCAAATGGAAAGCCTGATTTTGATGTGACGCTCTTCAGATTTTTAAATGTTGGCAACAAACAGAAAAGCCCCAAACCCTCCAAAACACAGACATGAGCAGGCTGGATCTGGCCCCCGTGCCTCCATTTCCCAGCCTCTGGGAGCAGCTGCACACGCCATGCACCCACACGCCTATTCCCACCTGGTTACAGGTGCACATCAGCATGCCCATGCCCATATGCTGTACACTCATTGTGCACACTCACACGTGCACACATGGCTGCTGGCCAGCCCTTCCCTTGTGAACCTCACTTCCCCACCCAGGCTGCTCTTTGCTTGGGGTACAGTGAAGGCTGGGGAGCACTTTGTCCAGACCCGAGCCTATCCCTTGTGCAGGCTGGAGACCCTTGCCTGGGCCTCATTTGCCAGCCCTCCCCCGTCCCCAGTCACAGCCTGCCCAGAACTGCGTGGCTCACTGGCTGCCTGATCCAACCCCCTCCCGCTCCCCACCACCTGCACAGCCAGGCGGGGGCTCAGATCCATTTTTTTTGGAGGAAGAAGCCAGCCTCTGGGAGCATGAGGAGACAGAGCCGAGGCCAGGATCCCGGACGTCACCCTAAAGGTAAGGTATGTTGATAGGGTCTGGTCACAAAAGATCTGGGGCAGGCTGGGGTGCTGTGCTCCTGGTGGCAGGGACAAACCTCCCTGTGGGGTGGGGAAAAGGCAAGTCCTGGCCCACTGCGGCAGGATCAGGCATACGACAAACAGAGGACCTGTGTCTGAATACATAAAGAAAGGAATTTAGGTGGACATGTGCTCGAGGGGACCGAGAGAGACCTGGCTTCATAACAGCAGGTCAGGACTCTTATTTTTGTACCTCCATATTTGAACATCTTACCCAAAAAAAGCACGTACTCTGGATTTTCAAAAATCACGAATAAATGAGTTTAAAAAGTAAAATACTCCCAGTTCCTGTAGCTCCACTGCTCCTCTGGGGTCTCTGTGGGGACAGGGGTTTCTGAAGCTATGGGGCCCCTAGATCTCATCCCTGAGGCCTCGCCTGAGAGGTGGCAGCTTACCCGGGGCCCTGCAGCTCCATCCATGCCTCGGTGGCCAGGCTCCCCCTGTGGAGACATGCATTTGCAGCCAGAGGTGCAGCTGTGAAGCCAAAACACGCCTCCCACGACCCTGCCCCCAGTCCCATCTTCCCAGGAGGGCCCAGGGCCCGAGTGCTGGAACCCTAATAGCCAAATGTATGAGGACAGCACTCCAGGAACGGGGCTCCTCCAGGGGCCTGCGAGACCCTCCTCTGACATCACTTCGTATAGAGATGCGGACGCTGGTGTCCAGGAGCCTGAGGCTGCATGGTGAGCTGGCCACAAAGCTGGGCACCAGTGGAGGCCTTGCCACTCACCCGGATTCACCACCGCTGCTCCCACACCAGCTTCTGACAGTGCTGAGGGAGACCCCTGGGTCAGGCCCTTCTGGGACTTAAAAGGGCAAATGAGAGCTGAAACCACATCTCCCACTCCCGACTGGGTGGAGGTCTGAGCGGGGCCCGCAGGCGCCAGAGCAGAGAGCTCTCACATTACCTTCGGTCCTGGGGCACCGTCCACACCGTTCTCTCCCCGAGGCCCCATGCTCCCTGGCTCGCCCTGAAACAGACACAGCTGCAGTGAGAGCAAGTGTGAGACGGCACGTGGTGGGTGCCTTGGAGGGGGGCGTGCCTCGCGGCTGCCTGAAGCCTTGCGATTAGGCCTCCTGGCAAATTGTTACTGAGTCCATGGGGGGTGTGGGCGGATGGACCTCAGGGCTCTCCCTAGCCCAGGGGACTCAGGACCACGGCCGCCACCTTCTGGTGTGGGCCTTGGCACTTACTTGGGGCAGCTCAGGGGCTCAAGGGACATTTTGGAGACTGGCTGGCCAGGATTTGGTGGCTGTTGCGAGGGGTTGGGGGAGCAAGGCATGAGGATGACACCCAGTTCCTGGCTTGGGGACAGGGCAGAGAGTGAGGCCCCCTAAGATGGAAACAAGAGGGCTTGAGGGAGTGAGGGAGGAACATGGCCCGGGTGAGACGCTGGGCCTGTTGTGTGGTGGGGCCGCGGCCTTCCTCTGCCTCTCTCCAGCCTGCGCTGGGCACTGGCCTAGGAACCCGTGGTGCCAAAGGTCCAGGGTAGGGACTTCACCAGGTAGATGGGAACCATGGGAGGTGGGGGCAGGGGGCCACGAGAGGAGGGGCAGATACTCACCTTGGGCCCTGGTGGTCCAGGCTGGCTTGGTGTCCCATCGTCGCCCTGAGGAGAGGACACCTGGGGCTTGCCAGTCAGACCCTCGGGTGGCCAGTGGGCCCCTCCCTCCTCTGGACTTCCCAGCACACCAGTCTGCTCCTGGCATCTGCACTGGCACACGGTACCAGGCAGCTCCTCCCCACCCTCCTTGCCCCTCCAGGGCAGGTGTGGGGTCAGACCCATCTCTGTGTGTCCCCTCTTCCCACCAGCCCAGGGCTGGCATTTGCAGAAAGAACGGATGGGCAGGTGAATGAGGGTACATTCATCCATTCATTCCCCCTGTGGGCCAGGCAGCTGAGGTCCCTGCTCAGGCGGAGTCAGAGGAGGCCAAGGAAAATATTCAAATAAATACAAGGTTGGCTGGCACGGTGGCTCACGCCTTAATCCCAGCACTCTGGTAGGTCAAAGCGGGAAGACTGCTTGAGCCCAGGAGTTTGTGGCTGTAGTGCCCCATGATGGCACCTGTGAACAGCCACTGCACTCCAGCCTGGGCAACAGGGCAAGACTCCATCTCTACAAAAACCAGAAAATAAAAAATTAGCCAGGCATGGTGGCACATGCCTGTAGTCCCAGCTATTTGAGAGGCTGAAGTGGGAGAATTGCCTGAGGCTGCAGGGAGCTGTGATCATGCCACTGCATCACAGCTTGGGTGACAGAGTGAGATCCTGTCTTAAAAATATATATATATATACACATGCAAATAAATTCTAGGCACCATGTCAGGAAGTGGAGTAGTGTTGAGAAGAGAAGAGGATGGCCTGGTGGTGAGGGACTGCAGGGAGGGCTTGTTTCAGCAGGTGGCCAGGGAAGGTCTCCTGGAAGATGGGAGAGGTTTTTTTTTTTTTTTGTAAGGTGAGTCTCACTCTGTCGCTCAGGCTGGAGTGCAGTGGCACAATATCGGCTCACTGTGAGCTCTGCCTCCGGGTTTACGCCATTCTCCTGTCTCAGCATCCCAAGTAGCTGGGACTACAGGCGCCCGCCACCACGCCCGGCTAATTTTTTGTATTTTTGGTAGAGATGGGGTTTCACCGCGTTAGCCAGGATAGTCTCTATCTCCTGACCTCGTGATCAGCCTGCCTCGGCCTCCCAGAGTGCTGGGATTACAGGCACGAGCCACCGCTCTGGGTCTGTTTCTTTTGGTTTTTGAGACAAGGTCTCGCTCTGTTATCCAGGCTGGAGTGCAGTAGCACAATCATAGCTTACTACAGCCTCGACCTCCCGGGCTCAAGCGATCCTCCCACCTCAGCCTTGGAAGTAGCTGGGACTACAGATGCATGCCACTGCACCTGGCTAATATTTTTGATTTTTAGTAGAGATGAGGTCTTGGTGTATTGTCCAGGGTGGTCTTTTTTTTTTTTTTTTTTTTTTTTTTGAGACGAGTCTCACTCTGTCGCCCAGCAGGTTGGAGTGCAGTGGTGCAATCTCAGCTCACTGCAACCTTTGCTTCCTGGGTTCAAGTGATTCTCCAGCCTCAGCCTCCAGAGTAGCTGGGATTATAGGTGCCTGTGACCACGCCTGGCTAATTTATTTTTGGATTTTTAGTAGAGATGGGGTTTCACCATGTTGGCCAGGCTGGTCTTGAACTCCTGATCTCAAGTGATCCTTCTGTCTTGGTCCCCTAAAGTGCTGGGATTGCAGGCATGAGCCAGTGTGCCTGCTGGCCTTGGAGGAAGGTTTTGCTGAGACCTGAATGAGGTGAAGGAGGAGGCTGGCCCAGGAGAAGAGGCCGGGGAGGATAATGCTCATTCAGTGTTTTCAAGCTTGAGCTCACATCAGTGGCACCAGGGGCTGGTCAGACAAACTCTGGCCCCATCCCAGAGTCTCTGATTCAGTGGGTCTGGTGGGCCCCAGGACCACACTTTGAGAACTAGTGCCCCCAGCCCTGAAGTGGGCATGAATTTGATGTGTTCGAGGAAGGGAAAGAATGAGTGAGTGAATAAATGAATGAATGAAATGAATTCTGGCCTCAGGGAGAGTGAGGACAGGGCAGCCACCTGCAGTGAGGGCTCAGGGCTGGTGGAGAGAAGGCTGCCTTCCCTGTGGGTTGGCTCCCAGCCCATCCCGTCCCCATCCCCATCCCCATTCCGTCCCAGCCCCTGCCCTTCTCTCCAGCCACTTCCCAACACTGACCCGGAAGCTCCTCCATCGGCCCCTCTCACCTTCTTTCCAGGTAATCCAGGCTCACCCTGGGGGAGGCAATGGGGGGTTCAAGAGCAAGGTCAAAACCGTAGGAGAGTGGCCCGGACCCCAGACCTCTTGTTCCTCGGGTAGAAGTGGCACTGATGACCCGTGCCCAGGGCCAGCCCAGAGACCCCTGAACGCTTCAGAGAGCTGCGGCGGACAGTCTTGAATTCCACTTCTGAGCCACTCACTCCCAAGCTCAATGACCCTGGGCAAGGCACTGTTCTTGAAAGTGGAGAGGTGACTCCTGCCGTCTCAGAGGGTTTTGGAGGATGAGGCGCTGGCTAAGCAAGCTCTTTCCCATCCTTCCTCCTCAGGCCAGAGGCTCCCGTCTCCATCAGCGAGGACCAGAGCCTGCCTCCCCACCCACACCCTCCCCAAAGAGGGCGAAAATGAAAGAGCTGGCATCTGTAGAGGCTGGACAAGCTAACATGGTGGGAAACCACATCCACGTGAAAACCTGCACATGGACGCTGACATCAGCTTTACTCAAAACTGCCAAAACCTGGAAGCAGCCAACATGTCCTTCAGTCGGTGAGTGGGTAAATAAACTGTGGCTTATCGTTCAATAAATAATAAACCCAGACAGGGACTATCATTCAGTGCTAGAAAGGAATGAGCTGTCAAGCCATGAAAAGACATGGATGAAAGGTCAATGTGTATTACTAAGTGAAAGGAGCCCATCTGAAAAGGCCACACACTGTCTGATTCGAACTAGATGACACTCTGGGAAAGGCAAAACTATGGAGACAGTGAAAAGAGATCAGTGGTGGCCGGGCACGGTGGCTCATGCCCGTAATCCTAGCACTTCGGGAGGCTGAGGTGGGTGGATCACCTGAGGTCAGAAGTTCGAGGCCAGCCTGACCAACATGGTGAAACCCCATCTCTACTAAAAATACAAAATTAGCCAGGCGTGGTGGCACACGCCTGTAATCCCAGCTACTTGAGAGGCTGAAGCAGAAGAATCACTTGAAACCAGGAGGCAGAGGTTGCAGTGGGCTGAGATTGTGCCATTGCACTCCAGCCTGGGCGACAAGAGCAAGACTCCATCTCAAAAAAAAAGATAAAAGATCAGTGGTGTCAGGGGCTAGGGAGAACGAGGGATGAACAGGCAGAGAACAGAGCATGTTTAGGGCAGGGTAAATACTCCATGATACCACAGTGGTGGATACTTGTCAACACACACTTGTCCAAATCCAGAGTGTACCACAGCAAGAGTGAACCCTAATGTAAACGACGGCATCTGGGTGATGGTGGTCTGTCCACACAGGCGGGTCATCTGTAGCAAGTGGGGGATGTCCACAGCAGGGGAGGGGGATATGGAAACTCTGTACTTTCTGTTTAGTTTTGTTGTGAAACAAAAACTGTTCTAAAAATAAAATCTATTTGGGCCAGGTACAGTGGCTTACACCTGTAATCCCAGCACTTTGGGAGGCCGAGATGGGAGGATAACCTGAGGTCAGGAGTTCAAGACTAGCCTGGCCAACATGGTGAAACCCCATTTCTCCTAAAAATACAAAAAATTAGCTGGGCGTGGTGGCACACACCTGTTGTCCCAGCTACTCAGGAGGCTGAGGCAGGAGAATTGTTTGAACCCAGGAGGTGGAGGCTGCAGTGAGCTGTGATCATGCCACTGCATTCCAGCCTAGGCGACAGTGAGACTCTGCCTAAAAAGAATAGAAAATAATAATAAAAAAAAGGAAAATCTATTTGAAACCAAAAGGCTAATGTGTTTTATGATTCAACCCTCGCAACTCAGTGTGAAAAAGGCAGGAAAGGTTTACTGTGCCTCCATTTAACAGATGAGTAAACTGAGGCCCAGAGAGATGCAGTAACTTGCCCATGGTCCAAGAATTTGATCTCCTGACCCTACTGCCTTGGCTTCACTAGGGGTGAGGGGAAGAGACAGGAGGTGGAGGTGGTGGTGGGGGAGTCCATCCCACCAGATCTGGGGAGGGGCATGGGGAATGAGGAGCACTCACCTTGGGCCCTGGGGGTCCCTTTGGGCCCTGGAACAAGAGAAGAGAAGGTGTTAAATGTCATACTGGAGGCTGCTCCTGGGCCTGTCCTTCTTAGCATCCTGGCTTTGTAAAAGGTGACACCAATCCCAGAGAGCAGGAGGCTGGGCTGCCGTCAGAAGCAGGCTGGAGCTGCCCACCCTGGGCCTGACTCCTCAAGCCTGGGACAGCTTCTGCATTAGGGCTCAGGTGGTGGCAAGTGGACCGCAGCCTCCGCACAGGAATGTGGAGCTACTGGAATCCCCCTGGCTGGTGCCTCACCCAGCCATTTCCCCAGGGTGGCTGGAGGGGCAGGTGCACAGGGGTCCACACACATGCAGACACGTACATGCAGAGGTGCGCGCACACACATAAACATGTGCGCGTGACCCTGCTGTCGGCGTGTGTGGGAAAGGGGCTTCCAGGTCTGGGAACCAGGATCCTAGCAGCCCAGGCCTCTGGAATGCCCTGGATACTGACCATCTCGCCGTCTTGTCCGGGCTCTCCTTTGGGGCCCTGCGGAAGTGTGAGGGGACAGCAGTGAAGGATGCAGGATGTCACATTGAACTGAGCCCAAATCTCAGGCCAGACCCCGGGCTGGGGCTCTAAGTACATTATCTTATTTCATTCTCGCCAAACCTGAAGAGTGAGTGTCACTGTCCCCACTCCACAGATGAGAACATTAGGCTGGGGAAGCCACTGGCCCGGTGTGACAAGTAATGGATGAGCCAACTGAGCAGCTGTCCTGGGGGAATCTGGCGGCAGTTTGGTGGGGATCCATCTGACTGGGGGGGGACCCTGGTGGCAGTCTGGTGGTGGCATGGGCTCCACAATGAAGGGAAGGACAGGCTGGGGATTCTGGGTTAGGGAAAGGGGTAGTGGGATGGGGCCTGGCCTCCAGACTTTGGAGACCCTGGGAGGAAAGCTGAGGCTGAGATACTATTGGGGAGCATGAGGGGAGGGGCTGATAAAGGTCTGCAGAGACAGTGTCCCCATAAGGGTCTCAGGCTCAGGGTTGAGTCAGGATTGGGACTGGGATTGCAACTAAGGTCAGCTTAGGGTCTCTGGGTCTGTTTGAAGTTAGAGTTGGGTCGGGAGTCAGGGTCAGAGTCTGTAAGGTTCAGAGTTAGGGTCTGAATTGGGGGTGTAGACCAGGATTTGGGAATGAGTTAGAGGTCAAGGTCTTGACTGGGATCAGAGACCCAGTCAGTGTTAGATTTAAGGTTCGAATGGGATTAAGGGTCTGTGTTGAGGTTAGGGTTGGGTTTGGGTCTGGGGTCAGGGTCAGGATCTGAATTGGGGCTGGATCTTGGTTGGAGTTAAGTTTGGGCCCAGGTTCAGTGTCTGGATTAGGGTTAAGGATAGTGTGGGGTCTGCACTAGAGATGGGGATGGGGATGGGGCTGGCTCTGGAATCAGGATTTGGGGTTTTGGTCAAGTCCTGCGTGGCCCAACTCCATGCCCTCTCTTACCGCTGGGCCTTGTGCTCCCCTGGGGCCATCTTTCCCAGTGTCGCCAGGAGGGCCCCGGGCCCCAGGAGGTCCAGGGGGCCCCGGAGGCCCAGCAGCTCCATCTTGTCCTTGGTCTCCCTGAAAGAGATGGGGCTTGGCATAACTCTGAGGGGGAGGGGGTCCAGCCTCCAGAGAGAGGCTCCCTCAGATGGGCAGCCCCACGCCATCCCCTTCCCCAGCCCTTGGGCAGGCTCAAAGGGGAGGGCTTTGTTATTGGGCCTCTTGCCACTTATTGGGAGCTGCATGAAGGAACAGGTCCCCATACCTTGCTGTAAGAGGCCCTACAGGACCTTTTACATGCCAAGGAATGTGCCAGCTCTCCAGCGCCTGAAGCCCAGATCCAGTGTTTAGGAGAGAGATGGCACACGCTGCATGTCGGAGACAGCACGTGTGTCCAGCTGCCCCCTCTTCTTTCTAGAACGGGGTCTGAGTGTCTCCTGAAGGACCTTCCTGGTTGGTCAACTCCCACTTCATTTAAGTATGGAGGGGCACTCTTGGGCATTTATCCTTGTTCACAGCTGCTTTATTAGTAACAGCCCCAAACTGGAAACTAATCCGAAAGTCCTTTGGTAGGTGGAAGGTTAAGGAGCTGGGGTACATCCACATCATGGAACACAACTCAGCAATCAACCCAAAGGAAAAGGCCACGACACATGCAACACCTCAGATGCATCTCAGGAGAATTATGCTAAGTGAAAAAAGTCCATCTCCAAAGCTTAATACTGTGTGGTTGTATCTACGTAACACTCTTGAAATGGCAACATTATAGAGATGGAGAGCCCATAATGGTTGCCAGGCGTTAGGGATGGGGGGATGAAGGTGATTGTAACTACAAAAGAACAGCATGAGGGACCTTTGTGTGCTTACACAAATCGACGGGTGTGTTAAAATTGCACAGAACTAAACACACAAACGAGTGTGTGTACAGCTGGGGGCATCTGAATAAGGTTGGTGGATTGTATCAATGTCAATTTCCTGTTGTGAGACTGTACTACAGAGATGCAAGATGTCACCATTGGGGGAGACTGGATGAAGGGTACACAGGTGTTATTCACTACAATTACATGTAAATCTACAATTATCTCAAAACAAAAGTAAAAAAAAAAAAGGATGATGAAGGGCCACACGGTTTCTCTCATGCAGCAGTAAATCCCCAACTTTAGAACTTGATGTTAGTACTGGGGTCAGACCTCAGGCAGCCGGAGCCCCACCTCATGGCCCAACCCGAGAGGAAGGGAGATCACTGTGACTGGCACCTACCCACTGCCCCAGCAGTGCCCACCCTACACTCGCACAGGGCAGAGCCACAGGAATGAAGTACACCCAGGTCATGGTGCCAGTGGCTCCCAACCCTCTTGTAACAAAGAAAGGAAGACCTAGCACTGAGCTAGCAAGGATATCCTGAAGATGTTTTTTTGTTTGTTTTTTGTTTTTTTGAGACAGAGTCTTTCGCTCTGTCGCCCAGGCTGGAGTGCAGTGGCGCAATCTTGGCTCACTGCAACCTCCACCTCCCAGGTTCAAGCGATTCTCCTGCCTCAGCCTCCCGAGTAGGTGGGATTATTATTATTATTACTATTATTTGTATTTTTAGTACAGACGGGGTTTCACCATGTTGGCCAGGCTGGTTTCGAACTCCTGACCTCAACTGATCTGCCCGCCTTGGCCTCCCAAAGTGCTGGGATTACAGGCGTGAGCCACTGCACCCCGCTGAAGATGATCTTATTCAACCTTTGTGATGAGCCGGCCAGTTCACTGTTATTGTCCCATTTTACAGATGGAATGGCTGGGGTGGGGGATTATTTGCTCAGGGTTACAGAGCTAGGGAAGGCGGAGCCTCCTCTCACTGCCAAGGCACGTGGTCCCTTTGAGACACTTCTTTTCATCCACAGATGTTCCCTGATCTGAAATAGCTCACCTCTCTAGCAAACTGCACTTAACACAAATTCATTTGCTTTCCCAATTAAAAAATCAGCAGAAGTTCTCAACACCCACCACTCAGGTCCTCCCCTCGGTCTGGCAGGGCCAGGGTCCTGATCGAAATATTACAGCTCCAGCCGAAAGGAAAGAAAACTGACGGTTTGGTTAGGTCACCAGGTATGGGTGGTAATGGTGGCGGGTCATTCCTGTTTTAATTTGCACTGAAGCAGGAAGAATTTGAAGACACCCCCTTATCTCCCTGCTGTTCCTTTTATAAAGGGCCTCAGGCTGGGAACTACTGGCCTAGACTCTACTTATTAAGGCAGAAAATGGGCCTGACACTGGAGCAGACCCTGGGAGAGGTCTTAGGCTCTTTCCTGGCCAGCCTGCCTGCTCCTCCCTCAGGGATTGGATGGCTGAGGTCTAACCTTGCAAACGTGGGGTGAGTTGGGGGTAACACAGCAAGCCATCAGGTCCAGACCCCCACTCAGCCAGTCTACCTTGAGGATCCGGCGGTTGTACAGGTGATGATCTCTACTTATAAAGCCCGGATTGAGCCGTGGGAAAACCATCTAGTCAGCAGATAGGTTGTGTGGTCAGAAAGGCATGAAGGTGATCTGAAAAACTACAAGGCTTTTTGAAACCTGGAGGCAAAGCCACTTAACCAAGCCCAGAGAAAGGCAGTTAGGTGATCAGGTGTGCAGACTCCTTCTCCAAGGATGGCTGCTTACCAGCTGAGCGCCCACCAGCATCCACGCCACCTGCGGCCATGTGACGGCGCCATCACCCAGGGCTCCCGGCCTGGCTGCCTGCAACCTCCCAAGAGAGCCTAACCCTTACCCAGGGGCCATGAGAGATAATGGCAATTGGAGTCTTAAGCCACTACTTTTTAATTTTTTTTTTTGGAGACAGTCTCACTCTGTCACCCAGGCTGCAGTGCTGTGGTGCCATCTCGTCTCACTGCAACCTCTGCCTCCCGGGTTCAAGCAATTCTCTTGCCTCAGTCTCTTGAGTAGCTGGGACCACAGGCGCACACCTCCACACCCAGCTACTTTTTGTTTTTTTAGTAGAGATGGGGTTTCATCATGTTGGTCAGGCTGGTCTCAAACTCCTGACCTCAAGTGATCCACCTGCCTCGACCTCCCAAAGTGCTAGGATTACAGGCATGAGCCACCTCGCCCGGCCATTAAGCCACTAAACTTTGTGTGTGCATGTGTGTGTGTGTGCATATGTGTGTGTGTTGGGGGGTGGTGTTCCCGATGACTGGGACACTGGGACCATAGGGAGGGTATCCATGAGGAGGGTTGGGGGATTGGGAGGAGATCCACTCTTCATGACCTCTGGGCCTCAGGACTTCTAGTCTGTTGAAGAGAGGGCATCCCCTTTTGGAATATCAGCTCCACACACCCACCAGGAAAGCAAGCAGAAGGATTTTTCTCAGCAGCTAAAACTCAGCATGAGCGCCCTTTCTTTGACTGCAGAGCAATCTCACCAGCTTTATGTGGCTGGCACAGAGCAGCTGTGTTCGTGCTCACAGCTCAGGGGCTTGGCCTGGCCAGCCCCCTTCCCTGCTCCTGCTCACAGCTCAGGGCCGCGGAGGTGCGGAGCAGGCGCCCGGCCAGCCCTGACCACAAGCTGCAGCCCCGCTCTCCGCACTGCCGCTCCCGCTACCTTTTCATTCCCACAACAACCTCTTGGGGTGGGGGCTGTTCCCCCATTCACAGTTGAAGAAACTGAGTCTCAGAGAGCAAAGTGACTTGTTCAGGGTCACTCAGCTGGCAGGTGGCAGAGCTGAGCTTTGAGCTCAGTTCTGCTGACCCCAGAGCCTTCCCTCTTTTCGGGGTGCCAGCTGTCCTCAGGACGCTGTCTCCAGTCTGGGGCCACGTGCCAGCCCCACTGTCCAGCATCCACAGTGGTAAGCATGGAGACCTGGCCGTCTTCCAGAGACACTCCACCTGCGCAAGAGGGGCAGCCCCACAACCCAGGTCCCTGGGGGCTTCCACCGGTGCTACAGGTGGGGAAGAGCCCTCTTGGCCTCTTTCTGTGATGAGCTGCGGGGAGCTGGGACCCAGAAGCAGCGCCAGTTATGCCTCATTATTACACAAAACAAACCGTGTGGGCAGTGAGGGAGGTCATGCCTGGTTCTTACCCGGGGGCCAAAGTCTCCTGGTGCACCCTGGGAACAAAAGACGGGGAGAGGCATCAC